>NC_044393.1:2674995-3877137 GCF_006542625.1 Nomascus leucogenys
GTTTCCATTGCTCCATTCCAACTTCCATCTAGAGATAACAAGTGTAGACATTGCTGAGGGCCTGTGACAGCTAATATGGAGTGTCAACTTGATGAGATTGAAGGATGCAAAGTACTGCTCCTGGGTGTGTCTGTGAGGGTGTTGCCAAAGAAGGTTAACATTTGAGTCAGCGGACTGGAAGAGGCAGACCCAGCGTCAATGTGGCTGGGCACCATCTAATCAGCTGCCAGTGTGACTAGAATAAAGCAGGCAGAGGAACGTGGAAGGACTGGACTGGCTGAGTCTTCCGGCCTCTATCTTTGTCCAGAGCTGGATGCTTCCGCCCTGGAACATCAGACTCCAAGCTCTTCGGCTTTTAGACTCTTGGCCTTACACCAGTGGTTTCCCAGGGGTTCTCAGGCCTTTGGCCACAGACTGAAGGCTGCACTGTCGGTTTCCCTACTTTTGAGATCTGGGGACTCGGACTGGTTTCCTGGCTCCTCAGCGTGCACACGGCCTATTGAGGGACTTCACCTTGTGATCCTGAGAGTCAATTCTCCTAATAAACTCCCCTTCATAGATTAATCTCTCCTATTAGTTCTGTCCCTTTGGAGAACCCTAATACCGATTTCTAACACGGCGGGAGCTATTTATTAAGAGGAAAAGGAGACCCTTTCTAGGAGTTCTGATTATAAATATTCCCTCGTGTTTCCAAAAGCTTACTTGGCTGTTAGGGGCTTTTGTTTTCTTACGTTAACTTAAAAAATTTCCCCAATATAGTGGAAAATATGATATTTGTTCATTAAAAAGGTTGTTGCTCTCATTATCATGGAAAGCCCTAGGATTTCAAAGCCTCATAACTGAGACTGCATCTGTGAAGAGTTGTACCCATTGCAGATTAAAGCGATGAAATAACCTCGCACTCCTCAGATCAGAAAGTGTGCAGGATCTAAACTAACATGCCAGAGATAATGTGAGAAGCCCTCTCTCAGAGGCTGCGGCAGTGACTGAGAACACGTTGCAACCCCAGGAAAGTTGAAAAAGCAGGTGCCCTTTGACGCAGCAAGTCCAGGAATCCACTTTAGAAACCCGGCCACATGAGAAGGTCAGCACTGCACGCTGTTTATAACAGAAAATTGGAAGCAGCCTCTATCAGTCAGGATAGGGTGGGTTTTGCTGAACTAACAACCTGCCCCCAAATCTCAGTAGCTTAATCCAGTATGAGTTGATTTTCAGAGCAGGTGGAGTGTGGTCTCTGGACCAGCTGCCCTCTGGGTATGGGCTCAGCATTCCCGGCTGCTTTGATTTTTGGATTTTCACATGAGAAAGAGGGCCCAGAGCAGGCTCAAGGGCAGTTAAATGGTTCAGCATGTGGTGGCAGGCACCACTTCCACTCACCTTTCATTGCCCAAACCAGGCCACACAGCCATACCCAGCTTCAAGTGGCAAACAGAGCAATCCTGCCAGGTGCCCTGAGGGAGGGCAGAGGTGGGAATACGGCCAGGAAGTAGCAAGGGTCACACACAGCCCCAAGTCCTCAGGAGAGAGAGGGATCCTGGCACACTCACCGGCTGGACAGTTGCTGAAATGAGCTACAGTAACATGGACCCACAGGGAGAGGCTCACAGACAGCATTAAGTGAAAAGAAAAAGCCATAAAATTCTAGCATAATTTCTGTCTATGCACAAAAGAGCAAAGCCACAAACACATGGTGAAGAGATGCTGCCTTCCATAGGGATTCTTCTGGAGAAGGCAGGAGATCATGGGAATGTGACCTTTTCTACACCGGTCTTATTCCTTTTACAAACCTGCAGCTCATGTGGTAAAGTAGTAACATCTGCTAATTCTAGATGGCGGACACCCCAGTGCTGGCTACACCATGTGTCCTTTTCAGAGCTCTATTCAATATTTTTAAGATAGAAAATTAGCCAGTGTGCTTGCTATTAATAAAAACAGAAACACACCCTACATGGAAAACACACAAATAAAACATCAGCAGAGAGTGCTGACCACCAGGCTAAAACCATCGTGGTGAATCCCAGGAGGAGCTTCGTCTTTGCTTGGCGACGTGGCCTCTCCTCCTCTCATTTCCTCCTGGTGTTCTCTGCACGTTAATGCATGTGCACAGCGGATTGATGCCAGTGGGAGGGCAGCACATGATCTGGGATTCTACATTTTTATTAATAACCTGGGCAGATAGATCTGGAATGAATGACGACTGGGGTGGTTAATTATTTTCTGGAGAGGGGCAGAAGAGAGACGAACAGCTCCCTCTGGAAGTCTCCGAGCACACGGGTAAGATGGCAGCTAATAAGCTATTTTAGTTAGCAATGGGGAATCGTCAAATTGTTCCTCCCACCCACCCTTCCATCTCTGACAGTTTATGATGGAACATTTCAGAAAGAAATTCAAGGATGGCACGGGCTTGAACAGCCTGTGGGGTCACGGGGGGAGTTTGTAACCAAATGGCCCTTTTGTTTGCTTCCTGCCTTATTGGAGGGTCTCAGGGTCGCCTAATCACTGGGAAGCCACCAATTTCCCCCACAGGGCCCGTCAGGCTGCAGAAAGAGGAAAAATTCCTGACGTTGCCTCTGGCCTTGAAGCTACATAGAAGAAACTGGCATCCAGTCTTACTGCTTGGATTCTAGAAGACTTCATCCTAAAGTCAGATATTAGAAACAGAAAAATCTGTTGGAAGTGACATTATTTTGAATCGTCACCACCCCTTCGTGTGGCCTTATAAGATCTTCCCTGGGGCAAGAGATCACCAGCCACCTGGTTCTTTCTGCTGGCATTTCACACGGCACGTGGAACCCACCGGATAAGATTTTATGAGCTGATCCCAAACCCCAAGACCAGCCCCTGAAGTTATGTGAATGAAGGCACCAGCTTGTCTCAGTGATGACAGGTGAGCGAATTTTCCAGGAATCAGATATCAACATTTGGGGCGCTTCCCTCCTATCATGTGACGTCATTCCTTTCAAACATGGCTTCCGGTGCCGTCATGAACAGTTTTCAAGACTGTTCCAATTTCTAGAGCACAGGAACCATGTCAACTGATACATTTTGGCTGGGTTTCATAGGTAATTTTTTTTTTTCAATAAAGGAAATTCTTCCATTGTGATATGAGGTCTTCCTAACGGCAGTTTCTAAAATTGGATCGAGACGACGCTGCTGTGCATTCGTCCACCCATCAGGTTTGTCGAGCGTCCATGTGGTGCCAGGCCCTGCTCCAGGAGGGCCTGGGAGAGCCACGGCGCATGCACCCTATTCAGCCCTCTTCATATTGGCTCCCCCTCCACCCTCAGGTCTACACCTGACCACCAACCAATCGGATCAAATCACCTCCCAAGTGAGGCTGCTCTGAACGCTGCGGGCATCAGGGGAGGAGAACGGTGGGAAGCTGGGAGGGAATTGGGCGGGGAATGTGGTGAGCACACAGAGTCCACACAGTTCTCCAAACACTCTCTTTCAAATCCTGTGTGCACACAGATTCGCTGGGCAAGACCCTTTGGCAGAGGCACAGCCATGTGCTCAGCTCCGGCCAAGGGAATAGCGGCAGAAGCCATGGTGGTCAAGAGCTGGCGTGTCCCTGCTCTGCTCTCTCTCGTCCTGTGACAGCAGGGCTGGGGTTGGACGCCACCACGAACCCTGAGCCAATGCTTGGCGGACCACTGCCCAGGGCAGGCTGTGCTCTGTGGCTGCCTTGCTGAACAGCTTGGGCTCAACTTCAACTCGGATTCCTCGGCTGAGTCCCAATCCCGTCAGAACATGGCTGGACCTGTTTGGAGCTGGACCTTTAAAACGGGGTGAAGGCAAAATCAGGCCATTAGGGTGGGGCCTAATCCAATCTGGCTGGCGTCCTTATAAGAAGAGGAGGTGAGGACACAGACACACACAGGGACGACTCCGTGAGGACACAGGGAGAAGATGGCATCTACAAGCCAAGGAGAGTGGCCTCAGGAGAAACCAGCTCTTCCCACACCTTAGTCTTGGGTTTCGAGCTCCTGAATTGTAGGAAAATAAATCTCTGTTGTTTAAGCCCCCGAGGAGTGGTGCTTGGTTGGTCCCAACTAATAACACCTACACTGTGGGCGCGGCCCATGCAAGAAGTAAGCTGGGGCTAGGTGAGCCCTGGAGGCTTCAAAGCAAGGTAAGGAGAAGATGCTGAGAACAGGAGGCCAGAGGCAGCTGTGCACTCCTGGGGACTCCTCCAGCTGTGGGTGCACCGGCCACAGTGGGCAGCAGCAGAGCGTGTGGAGTATCTCAAGTTCCCTTCCTCCTCCACCTGACCCACTTCGGATCTGCTGTAGATCCCAAACCCTGGGATCCCCCTTTAGTCCTCTTCCCCTGCCTCCAGCAGCAGGGACAGAAGCAGGTTTCATGATGGCCAGAACCCAGGCAGGAAGCCACAGTGCCCTGGGACAACCTCCCCACCCTCTGGACAAGCATCAGAGCCTTCTAAGAGCCTGACCCCATTAGCATTTCAGCCCAGCCCCATGCCTGACCTGCAGCAGGGAGCCAGCAAGTATGTGCTGATTAGATAAGAAGTGGCATATCTGGATGGGGGCAGCCTCCAAATCACGATGTGACCCAGGCCTGGGGACAGTCACACCCAGTGGGAATAGTGGGAGCAAGTGTCCCATCCACCCTCCTGGGGACAGGGAGGACTGGGAGCTGTGCCCAGCCACATGGCCTCCCATGAACGCACGAGGGGCAGGAGGTACCGGATCCTGGGAAGGAGTCCTCACGGCATCCACCCAGGAGGCACCAGCAGGGACAGGCAGGTGTTAAAGTGTTGGCTCCAGGAAGGCCAGGCGAATGTACACAGAGTAGGTGGGCAGGGGAGGGAAGGATGAGGTCAGGAGTGGGGGCCTGGGTTTCAGGCTCTGGGTTGGGGCACGGATATTAGTTTTGTCCTTTGTGTATCAGAGCAGAACAAATCTGTCTGTGAGTAAACCTCCTGACTTGAGGCAATTCCTCTCCCACCAATCTCTGGTGCACCAGCCCCTGGGGAGGGGAGATGGCAGATGTCCTTCTCCCAGAGTGACGGGCACAGCTGGAGGGATAAAGGACACTGCTGGATCAGCCCTAGAAAACGCTGCTCAAACCAGAAGAGATTCAAAGGAAAGCTCCATGGAGAACGGGCGCCCATCAAATATCTCAGACAAACGGGTGTGTGGGCTTTCCTGGAAAACACAGCTCTGGGTGGACTTGAACCTGGCCTCTCAGACAGCTCCTGTGTGAACGCACCTCCTCACAGGCTGGGGGCCTGGCTTTGTGCATAATTAAGCAGCCTAGGGGTTTGGAGGGGCTCACTATTGCTCAAACAAGTGGGAGAACTCAGTCTTCACAGCAATGTGGCCGGGTTGGCCTGACCCCCACCATGACCCAGTGGTAGTTCCCAGGGGTGCAGACACTGTGGAGAGGAACTGGAGACAGCAGGCCACGCAGCCGACTCACTCGGCCCCTTTCATGGCGCTATGATGTTTCTGTCACTCAAGGGGACCATTCTCTCCTAGTCTAACTCCAGAGCCCCTCGGCTTCCAACTCAATGAGGCTTTTCAAGCTCTCCTTTGAAAGGCCCAGCTTGTTACTCCCCACAAGGCATGTGCCTTTTGAGTCTGCACAGAAAGGGAGGAGAATGGCTTAAAAAACACCCTGCACAACGCCTCGTGAGTGGGGAGGGCAGTGCGTGCCTGTCCGCGAAGCCCACTTCTGCTTCTAAATCACTCCTGGCTCCTTGAGTTCTAGACCGGGGTAGGGTGATTTCCTTCCAGGTTTGTGTCTTCTTATGTTTACAGTGGAGAAAGTGGCAGGCAGAGAGCTCTTGCTGAGGGCACCTGGCTGTGAGGTTGAGGCCCCCAGCTCCCTGCCCTCCCGTGCTGGCCTGGACCTCCCTGATGACCTGGGACACATGGTGATGTGGCCACCTGCTCAGTCAGTCAGCCTCTCCCTCTCTTCTCAGGGCAGGGATACCTGGTTAGTGCCGTGTGATGCTTCTCTACCCAATTGTTACTGAGGTGAGAAAAATTGCAAGCAACAAAGAATAAGTAAATGTCGGATTTCAAATATTAGACCTCTAAGGGGCCCTAAGAAAAATTATTTTAACAATTCCACTGACACATTGTACACACGGCAGAGGCAGCAACAGATGACTCAGGGGGAAAGAAAGTGAATAGTCAAAAGCAATGAGATAGACCTCAGCCTTTAAACAGGTGAAATGGCATGACGCCTGGCATTCCCAGTGAACACCTGTCTACCAGCTCTGCAGGGAGGGGACACTGAGTCTCCAAGTGGCTTCTGGGGGGGCTCAGAGCATCATTTGTCCACTTGGCCATTCGTTCATTCACTCCCATCCGTCTTGGGCCAGACAATCCCAGGCACTGGAGTGTAGGGTATACCTGCAGCCAGGGCCTTCCTGGGACCCACAGGCCTCTTCTCTGGAGGGGAGGGCCCAACCCCTGCGCTGAGCACACTGGGCCTGGCCAGCTCTCTGCTGTGCCCTCCTTCCTTCCTCTCGTTACTGTGGGGTGTGTTGCAGCATCCCTGAACTATACCCGCCAGATGCCAGGGCACTGCTCCCAGACGGGGCAACCGAAGCTGTCTCTAGACATGTATGTGTATATGTATGTATGTAGGCCTAGATATATGTATGCACATAAAATAATTCTGTGGTCAGACACGCTAATTAAAATTATTCTTTCATTTTGTGAGAGAATGCATCATAGAGTCCTGTTTTTCCTCTACCGTATTAGGTGTGGCCTTGCAATGGGGGTGCATGGGGGGCGTCGGAAGGGGTAAGGGCCCTGGCTTGAGTTTCGTGGGTTATCAATGCCCATGAGCCTTTTCTCCCTCCCCATCCCTCCCTGCCCCACTTCCTCCCCTTCCTCTTTCCCTCCTTAGTAATCATGAACATTATCGTTTGTCCCATGATGGAACTTTCCATGGGTTGTTCTGTTTGGGTGCGGCCTCCTTCTTTCCACCACCACCCAGTGGATCCATCTTCCCAGTTAAGCCATGTCCGTGCCCCTCAGCCCTGTCAGCAGAGCCTCCCAAGTGCCTAGGGACTTCTGGGTTGGGGGGGCAGGAGGGGAGCCACCGCTTTGGATCTGAGATGTGTTTGCTGCACCCGTGGAACACACGAGGGAGGCAGTGAGGCTTCTCCGAGCAGAGCCCTTCCCTGCAGCTGGTTTGGGCTCTGGCGGGCCTGGCCAGGTTCTGTGCCTGCAGGGAGCCTGGGCCACTCACTGGGCCATTCCCATGGTCTTCCAGGCTCCAGTGGCACTCAGGGGCACTGCCTGATGCCATAAGAAGTGCAGAGTGGCCGGGCGCGGTGGCTCACGCTTGTAATCCCAGCACTTTGGGAGGCCGAGGCGGGCGGATCACAAGGTCAGGAGATCGAGACCACGGTGAAACCCCGTCTCTACTAAAAATACAAAAAAATTAGCCGGGCGTGGTGGCGGGCGCCTGTAGTCCCAGCTACTCGGAGAGGCTGAGGCAGGAGAATGGCGTGAACCCGGGAGGCGGAGCTTGCAGTGAGCCGAGATCGCGCCACTGCACTCCAGCCTGGGCGACAGAGCAAGACTCCGTCTCAAAAAAAAAAAAAAAAAAAAAAAAAAAAAAAAAAAAAAAAGAGGTGCAGAGTGGAAGCAGGCAGTGTGGGGTCTGCCGGGTTGATATACTGAGGGAGGTAAACACCCCAGTCTTTCAGGATGTGGCTAGATTCCCGGCTAGGCACAACATTGATTGCCACCTTGAAACACAAAGGGTGTCTAACCTAGAGGAGCACAGTGCAAAGGGGCAGGAGCGGGAACAGGGGGTTCAAATGCCCAAAGGACCAGCACTGAAGGGCCCCCACACTGTCCCCATGGCGGCTCAGGGCGGTACAGGGATTCAAACCCAAAGACCCACATGAAGGGCCCCACACTCTCCCCATGGCGGCTCAGGGGTGTGCACCCGGGGCCCCCTCTCAGAAGGGCCCCCACACCCTCCCCATGGTGGCTCAGGGGCGGGTACAAGGGATTTAAATGCCCAAAGGACCAGCACTGAAGGGCCCCCACACCCTCCCCAGGGCCGGCTCAGGGGCATATGGCCGGCCCCACTCAGAAGGGCCCCGCACCAGGCGAATGCTCTGCTGCTGCCCTCGGGAAGTCCCGGTGCTTTCTGAACAAGGTGCCCGTGTTTTCATCCTGCACTGGGCCCCAAAAATTATGTCACCGCCTCTGACTTTCCCATATATAATTTATTTCTAAAAACATTCTACTTAAAAGGCTTTCTGGGAAAACTACAAATGGATTTTTCCCCCAAGCTTGACATTACACCATTATTTCCTCTCTGTCAGCGACTGCCTTGACAAATGGACCTGGGTTTTCCAAGAGCCAGGCCCTTCCTTGTTCTGTGGGCCTGGGGACGGGATCTGTGCGCATGAGGCTGAGCCTGAGGGCCGCCCCGGGGCTCTCCCCTTGGCCAGGGCACCTCTGCACCTGACTCAGCCTGCCCCACTGTAGGGCTGCTGGATCTGCCACTGAAGTTACAGGTCATCAGGTCACACCTCTGAGCCTCAGCTTCCTCGCCTGTGAAATAGGAATCAATCACAGCAACACCCAGCCCAGTCATAGGTTTCAGTAGATCAACTATGGCGAGGGCTCAACCAGCGCCAGCCATCCATGCCCCTTGGAGGGAATGGTTGGTTCTAAGGGCAGAACCTCCACATGAATCTGCAAAGGTTTGTATTAACCAGGAGGAGGGAATTCATCTATTTGATTGTCCCTTTAAGTGAGCAGGGCTGGCTTCTGAATGGACCCAGGATGAGCAGGCATCTCTGCCACTGTCCCACCAGAGGCTGCTCCAAGGGAGCGTCCCAGCAAGGGAGGCCATTGGGTTGACCACAGAGCTGGCACAAGTTTAGGAAAACACCTCACAAAAAAAAAAAAAAAAAAAAAAAAAAGAGAAAGAAAAGAAAAAAACCACTACTTAGAATCTGATCCCTGCAGAAGGAGAGGACAGCAACACTGCAAGGTCTCAGCCTCTGGCCCTGTCCTGTGCCCTCCCACAGCAGGTGCCTGCAGACAGCTGGCTGGGAGCTCTTCCAGGCTGTCAGTCTCAGATCACGGCGGTGAGCCTGTGATTTGCTATTTTACCACCTTTAAAAAAGTGTATTAAATATGGAATGCATATAACGAGTTGCACAGTCATGGAAACCAGCAAATTGCACAGTGTTTTTTTCTTTGCCTCCTCTAGCAAACCTTCCTCCTGCCCTGTGTGGTTGTTCCTGCCCCAATACCCTCCCCAATCCGAAGCGAAGTCACAATGCCCCATCTGCATGAGACGTGACAAGAAAAAATGGAACAGTCTCAATCATATTTTAAGCCACAAAGTAATATTTCCATAGCAGAGTACAAATAGAATTTTACATAATGCACAGAATAAATGCCTCCAAAAATCAATATTTCCAGCTGGATGTACAAATTAAATGATGATATTCAAGTGTGAGATTAAAACAATGATTTAAGATAGAAATTGAGTTATGCTATCTCATGCCTGCCTACTGCTGAATATGTTAATGGAACAAATCTGTTAGCATTCAGTCCATTTATCTCTCTAAACAGAAGGAGGTGGGGATTCCTGTCTGAAAGCAAAAGCAATGGCAAGAAACACCTCCCAACTACAGTTCAGATGGGGAGGCTGCAGAGTCAGATGCTTCTGTGGGAGTTGGGGTTACTTTTCTAGAAGCATCCTTGGTCCCATATTGAGGCTTTAAACACCTCTGCCTGACTCCCTCCTTCCCGCCAGGGTTGTGGGTAATTAGGCTCCATATATGCGAGGTCTGCAGAGCCCGTGCTCCCCATGGCCACGCCCTCACCCCATCTATTCCCCTTGAAGAGTGGGGGCCCACGTGGTCTCACAGGGCACCTGTGCAACCATGAAGCAGGAGGCGGCAGCGCTAACAGCCCCTGTACCCGAAGCAGCTCTAATTGCAGAGTGAGGCAGCCAGAGGGGCCCCTCATGGGGAGACGAAAGCAGGGACAGTGCTCCTATATCCAGCAGCCCCGGCCAGGGCCCCACCAGGGACGCTGAGTCCCGGTCCTCAGGCATGCCCTGCCCTCTCAGGCCACACGGGTCTTTCCTGTCTAGGGAGGACAAGGGAGGGAGAGACGAGCATAGCTCTAGCTGCCTCTGCAGCAGGGCTTGGGCAACACAGCTTTACATCATCAGGGTGCAGCCACTCCCACTCGCCCAGGGGCCCCTGCAGGCTTGGAGTTGGCTGGCAGTCCTGGGTGTCCGCTCCTTCCCCGTGCTGCTTGTCCAGTCGCCTGCCGCGCCCAGGCCTGCCCCCCATCGCCCTGCCCTGCCACTCCTTGGCTGGGCCGTGGCACTGGCTGCTGTGGATCCCTCCATCTCCTTGAGGCTGGCTCCCACCTTGAGTTCAGTGGCCTGAGTCACCCCCAACCCGAGTCCCCTTCTTCTCTGTGCCTGCTCCAAGCTTCCTCCTCCTCGGCTTTCACTCTCAGGGTCCCTCTCGGGGTCCTCACCTTGAAGCTGTCTCCCCCTGCCCCACACCAGCTGGCATTCCCTGCAGAAGAGGCCATTTGGAAAGCAGGCAAAGGAACCAGTGAGCCTGGGAGTGAACCTGAGCCTGAGATAAGAACCGCAGCCCAGCCCCGGCCCACACCTTGACTGCGGCGCAGGGAGACCCGAGCAGAGAGCCCAGCTACGCCGCACTGACCTGCGGAACTGTGAGAAGATAGAGGAGTGTTGCTTCAGCTGCCACGCTTGTGGGAATTGGTTACAGGACGCAGAAAACTCATCATGTGCCTTTCATACCTACTGATCCCGCCAAGCCACCTTCCCCAATCTCCCCTAGAACCTGGCCAGAGAACCCGTCTCCCCAGAGCCTGCTTAACCTCACATCAAACCTTAAGACACTGGCTAATCAGATTAGAAACGTGGTGCATTGGTTTGTTTTTAACCGATTTCTGGGGCAGGAGAGCATTTTCACAGACTTGCTGCTTGCATTGCTTATGTGTTCTGCACTGATATCGCTTGTCCACTTACTCATTGTTTTCTGTTGCATGTACTTGTTTTATTGAACAGTAGTGAGATGCGGGTCTTTCTAAAGATGAGTCACAGGTGACATAAGGGGTGGGGTCAGATTTCAGGGTCTCTGAGTTCTGAAACCGAAGAGGTTCATTTTCATACTGGGCTCCATTTTTATATTTGCTGCCTTGTGTTGAACTGGGTGCCAGGGTCCGCTGGAACTTTTTAGATGGGACCTCCTTCATGTGTGAAGACCACGGAAAAACAGAGAAACCAGGACATGACTTAGTTTAGGTGCAGTCCCGCCTGGAGGCAGGGGACAGAGAGAAAAACCCAGCAAACTCACAGTGTTCAGGGCTTAGGTGCCTCCTGGGTGGTCGCTTTTGTGGGGTCCACACTCTGCAGGCAATTGGGGATGTGTCATCGGTGTGTCCTCACACAGTCAGGACTGTCCTTACACAGTCAGGACACGGAGGGTAGCAGCTTCTTAGGGTCTTGCTCTGTGTTTTATCCACGTCTCCTCCTCGTTGGCAGAGCCTGAGGGCTGGCAGCAGGCGCCACTTCTATGAGACTGGCCGACGCTTTCCACAGCTGAGGATCCTCCATCACAGACTGAAGCCACCTCGTTTCCTCACTTGAGCAGCGCGGAAGATAAGAACAAACTTTAAAATCCTGGATAATCCTCACTTTACTAATAAGCATTTTATCTAAATCCTGCTTTTAAAATTGTGCTTCCCCAACCGGTGTTGGTCGAAGTGAGTTTTCACATCCAATTTCCAGTCTGCATTCCGAGAGCACTCGCTCCACGGCTGTGCATCAGGCTGAAGACTCATCCCGGCCTCATCTCAAAGCCAATCCGTGGCCCCTGCCAGCTGGGGCTCCACCGTGCTGCATCCACGTCCACGCATGCACTTGGTACTGCCCTCCAGCCCACCCCCAGGGATGGTCCGTGAATGCCATCCAGAAAATATTTATTTAAATTAATTTAGCAAAGCTTTTTACAACACACATCCTGATGTGCCACACATTTCGGCTCTTTCATATTAATTCATTCCAACCTTACAACAAATGGAAGTAAATCCTTTTGCTAAACCCTTTTTTTTTTTGAGATGCAGTCTCTTTTGAGATGAATTCTGCCTCCCAGGTTCAAGTGATTCTCCCTGCCTTTTTTTGAGATGGAGTCTTGCTCTGTCGCCCAGGCTGGAGTGCAATGGCATGATCTCAGCTCACTGCAACCTCTGCCTCCCAAGTTCAAGTGATTTTCCCTGCCTCAGCCTCCTGAGTACCTGGGATTACAGGCGCCCGCCATCATGCCCAGCTAATTTTTGTATTTTTAGTAGAGACGGGGTTTCACCACGTTGGCCAGGCTGGTCTTGAACTCCTGACCTCAGGTGATCCACCTGTGTCGGCCTCCCAAGGTACTGAAATTACAGGCATGAGCCACCCTGCCTGGCCTGCTATACCCATTTTACAGATAAGAAAAGTGAGGCAGGAGGAGGCCACCCAGCTGGAGAGCTCAGATATAGCAGGTCAGGTCCAAGGTCTCCCTCTGGTGCCATTCTCTCTACTCAGCAGCTCTGTGTACCGAATTTCCAAAACCTGAAGGCTGTTGAGCCCTGCTTTTCCTTGGCCCACCCATGTGGGGGCCTAGAGATGAACTATTGGCATGGATATTAGTTGTCCTGACAGCCACGACCTCGGAGCAGCTCATTCTTTCCAACATGTATTCAGCACCTCCTCCCTGGACAGTGCTGTGGCTGCAGCTACGGATAAAACAGTGAAGAAGGCTTCAAGAGGCTGGAGATACTTGTCTCTACTGCTGGATCTGGCTGAAGGCAGGACCGCCCTCACTTGTTCTTCTGCTGTGCTCACCTGCTCCTGAGCCCTGACTCCTGGATCCAGCATCCACGGTTTAGGGTAACAGATCCATCTACTTCATGGCATCAAACACTTCTGATGTAGCCCCTTTCTAGCCAAAGCATTCTGATTGCACCTCTATTTTTTGAGGGCCTCTGCAACTCTCCTTCGACTGCCTCCCTAGCTTGCTCTGGCTCTCATCCAGCCTGATAGAGCTTTCTGGGGGAGCCAGGGGAAGAGGCTACTTCCCAGTACACGCCATGCAGGGTCCCCTTGCCACGGCACCCCTCCACCACAGTGATGGCAGAGTCACTCAGTGTGACTCTGCCCTGCCATGTACAGCTTCAATCAAGACCGAAAGGCCCCAGACTGTGTCAGGGCAGGATTCTAAGGAAGGGCCACTGGAGCAACAGCCATAACAGCTAAGATGAAACATAATGCTGGCCAGGTGCAGTGGCTCACACCTATAATCCCAGCACTTTGGGAGGCCAAGGGGGCAGATCACTTGAGGTCAGGAGTTCGAGACCAGCCTGGCCAACATGGTGAAATCACATCTCTACTAAAATACAAAAATTAGCCTGGCATGGGGGTGGGCCCCTATAATCCCAGCTACTCAGGAGGCTGAGGCAGGAGAATCGCTTGAACCTGGGAGGCGGAGGTTGTAGTGAGCTGAGATCATGCCACTGCACTCCAGTCTGGGCAACACAGCGAGACTCCCTCTCAAAACAAACAAACACACAACAAAAAGAAATAAATTAGCCAGGTATGGTGGCAGGCACCTGTAATCCCAGCTATTTGGGAGGCTGAGCCAGGTGAATAGCTTGAATCTGGGAGGCAGAGGTTACAATGAGTCAAGATTGTGACACTGCACTCTAGCCTGGGCGACAGTGAGACTCTATCTCAAAAAACAAAAAAGGAAAAATTACACTGATGAGTGTGTTCCACCCATCAGACAGCTCTTCCAATAAAAGAACCTTGAGTAAGAACAAGAAGTTCTGAAGACACCACCCAAGATGCCTCTAGGAAGGGAAGAAAACAGAAGCACGTGACGTTCCCTCAAGCCCAGGACAGGGCCTCTCCCCATGTTTCAACAGAAACATATGAAACAGCAAACATGATTCCCAAACCACACGAGGCATTGAACGGATCTGCAGATGACAGAGATTCTCTTTCCTCACTGCACAGATTCCTATAGTCAGATCCCATGGCATGTTGCAACACATTTGTATGAAATTATAAAAACCAACATTCACCCCGGGATTGTGCAACAAATAGAATTTATTAAAGTACTTGTGAAGCGCCTCCAGTGAGAAATTCATCTTTGATCCAGATTTTAATAAGGATTATATAATCATAATGAGACCGTAATAAAACAGCATCACCTGAATAATCCATTTTATTACCAGTTTTATTATGAGTTCCCATTTATTACAATTCATTGGATATTTAAAGCATATGTAAATGATGCAATATAAAATATATGAGGAACAAGAATTATGGTGCCTACCTATGTAAATTTATCTTCCTGATATCTAAGATCCCCAGACTTCTGAAGTTTATACAATCAAAAAGGATCTCGAAAGGTCACAAAGGTGGCTTTGGGTCTCAGGAATGAAATATCAATGTCTCACCATGAAAATGGTCATTCCTTCCTATGGATTTCAAACCCAAAATCTGTGTGATTAGATCTTTATTAGGAATGGAATACTCCAGGCTGACTGAAAACGGAACGTTTCACCAGAAAACCCTTCCTGCTTTGGCCTGTTGGGAATCTTTCTAAAATGTCTAATTCCCCGCATCAGTGAATGTAATCTATGGACTGTATGAAATCCGTAATAATAAGGGACAAGGGCGGTGCATTGGTTAAAAAAAAAAAAAAAATCAAGATCATCATGAGTTCCCTTTCCAAGGACGGCCAGGCACGGGAGAGCAGCCAGGCCCTGCACCGCCCAGGATGCGACCCTGCCATGCTTCCAGCTTCGTCTTGGGGCAATTTCCAGCCTATCTAAATCATTGTTGTTCATCTCCATTCCCGCAGCCTTGGTCTCCTCTTCTCCCCCTCTCTGGGGACTTTGCATTTCCTTCCATCTAACTTCTTTCTCTTCTCT
This sequence comes from Nomascus leucogenys, assembly GCF_006542625.1. Classification (NCBI taxonomy): domain Eukaryota; kingdom Metazoa; phylum Chordata; class Mammalia; order Primates; family Hylobatidae; genus Nomascus; species Nomascus leucogenys. Next base: position 2,689,980 of record NC_044393.1, read on the forward strand.
TCTTTCCTTTTTTGTGGAGATGAGGTCTTTCTGTGTTGCCAGGCTGGTCTTAAATGCCTGGGCTTAAGTGATCCTCCTGTCTTGACTTCCCAGAGTGCTGGGATTACAGGTGTGAGCCACGGTGCCCAGCCTGTATTTTCTCCCCCTCCCCCTCCCTCTTCCTCTCCACCCCCCCTCCTCCCCTCCCCTCCCCTCCTCTTTCTTTGAAAGGGAGTCTCACTCTTTCGCCCAGGCTGGAGTGCAACGGCATGATCTTGGCTCACTGCAATCTCCGCCTCCTGGGTTCAAGCGATTCTCCTGCCTCAGCCTACTGAGTAGCTGGGATTACAGGCACATGCCACCACTCCCAGCTAATTTTTTGTATTTTTAGTAGAAATGGGGTTTTGCCATGTTGGTCAGGCTGGTCTTGAACTCCTGGCCTCAAGTGATCTTTCCACCTCGGCCTCCCAAAGTGCTGGGATTACAGGCGTGAGCCACTGCACCCAGCCTGTTTTTTCTTCTTTTATAAAGTTACCTGTTTTCCAGCTAATCAGTAAATCCTTTAAGAGAAGGAGCTGGGTCTGCTTTAACTATCTCTATACCCTGGAATAATGCTGCATAGATTGTCCAAAGTGTCAGGGGCACTAAGGGGACATCACCACTCTCAAAACCAAAGCCAGAGCAAGATGCGGAAAGGGTGAGCGCTGGCGCCCCGGGTTCTGGGAACAGAGCTTTCCTGCCCAGTGATGCTGCCCTGACAGAACGTCTTGGTCATGGTGGTGTGGTACACGTGCAGTAGGACACCACTCGAGATGCCTCTGGAAGGAGAGGAAACCAGAACCACGAGACATCTCCACAAGGCCCTCACTCACTGGGGACACCACGACAGGACTCTCTCCCCATCTTTTAATAGAAACATATAAAACAGCACGCATGATTCACAAGCCACATGGGGCATTGAACAGAACAGACTTTCAGATGATAGAGGTTCTCCTCCCTCACTGTATGGATCCCTGCTTAAAAAGCACAGATGCTATGCTTAAAAAAAAAACAGCGGCCGGATGCGGTGGCTCAGGTCTGTAATCCCAGCACTCTGGGAGGCTGAGGCAGGTAGATCAGTTGAGGTCAGGAGTTTGAGGACAGCCTGGCCATCAGGGCGAAACCCTGTCTCTACTAAAAATACAAAAACTAGCTGGGCATGGTGGCGCACACCTGTAATCCCAGCTACTCAGGAGGCTGAGGCAGGAAAATCACTTGAACCCGGGAGGTGGAGACTGCAGTGAGCCAAGATTGTGCCACTGCACTCCAGCCTGCGCAACAGAGTGAGACTCTGCCTCAAAAAAAAAGCTCTTATGTTTAAAAACTGGTGTTTACCTTTATTGGGAGATAGTAGGTTAGGGAGGGTGCCAGGGGCGCCTGGGTGCTGGTTACTGATTGTGATTCTCTTGTCAAAGTGCAGAGGGCTATGCTGACAATCTGTTCACTTTCTCTATATGCGCACGTAGTTCATGAAAAGTTTTACAGCGTTAGCGAGTAATCCCAAGCTAGAGAGACAGCACGGAGGCCAACGGAGCCCCGTCGGGAAGGTCCCAGTGCAGGGTTCCCACACACTGTCACTGCTGCCTTGGCGGTAGAACGCTTGACATATCAAACTTGAATCAATTTTCAAAAAGCTTTCCGAAAGAACATAATTAGATTAGAACGTTACATTTGTTAATTTTTCAGTTGCTCATTAAAATTGACATGCCATTTGATTTTGACAGCAACCTTTTTAACTTGATGTAAGACTGTAGGATCTTTAAAAATAAAGCTCTATTTAGGAAGTTCGGAAATATGACAACTGCAATCATGAAACTGAAACCAGTCTCCCCATCACTCATATTTAACAATCATGAAGTCAATCACTTGCCCCATAATATTTTCTTAAAAAGCCAGGGATGTGGTCTTTTTTAGACTTATGAAAACATGAGTCCATCGTCGGAGGAGACATCCCGCTCCTGTGAGGAGTCCCGCACTCACCTGGGTGGGCTGCCTCCACTGAGGATGTCAGGAAGGCCGGACGGGGGACTCGTGTTTTAGAAAGGGCTTTGCTTCCTTCTGCACAAAGTTAAGTCCTTGGATCCTGACTCATACAGAGGCCAGGTGGGTCGTGTTTATCCCTACAAAGAGAAGAATCCTCCTGCTTCTGCCTGGGCTTGGGCGGACTTCTGAAATGCCGGGCAGAACCACCTGGGGGGACCACCAGCAGGAGAGGGACAGAGGGACCCATAGAGACTCGAAAGGAACAGCCAGTGTCCACGTCCCCACTCATGTACTAGACACGTTGTCATTACTGCAGAGGTTTTGGGGGACCATGTGTTCTTGGGCAAGATAACTCGTTTCTTGGACCTTCTGTTTCCTCTTCTGTAAAATGGAGATAATCAAAGGGCTAACTTTGTGGCCAAGCTGATTGGCTGACCACCAAAGCTGAGCTGCCCCCACAGGGTCAGTGGGGGTGGCCTTTCCTTCCCGGTGGCACCGCTTGCCTCTGGACTATGAGCAAGACTTACGGTGCCCAGCCTGGCCACAGCAGCTGGGAGACTTAAGACAGAGAGAGTCTTCCTCCCTGAAATGAGGATAGGCAAGGGGCAGCTGCAGGGGTCTGTGACATGAGCCAGAAAGAAACTTGCAGAATCCCTGGGAGTTCTGAGTTTCTCAGTCACAGCAGCTAATCAATAAGAACATAACAGTAAGTAAGGAGAAAACGAGATCGGATACAGCCGCAGCACAGAGCCAAGCACATGGCAGCTACCTGATCAATCTGTTTCCCCTCCCGCTCTCTCAGAGTTCAGCAAGTCCTGGCTCCTGCAGCTGGAGGGGGCTTAGCTGGAGAGGCTCCTGGATGGGAAGGCAATGCTTCCTGAGTTCACGGCCATGGCTGAGCAGCCTACAGACCCCGCTCACCGCATGCATCCTCAGTATCCCGGGAGGGGCCTGCAGGAGGTGAGCACAGCCCGCTTCCCCAGCCGTTAGGGGGCCCTGAGTGATGGGGACCGTCCAGGGCAGCCCTGGGCAAACCCAGGGAAGTGCTGCAGGATCCAGCCCCTCCTGACCCTCTTTCTCCTGAGGCTTCTGTAAATCTCCCAGGGAAGCTCTTCCAAAACCACAGGCAGCTCAATTCCCTGTCCAAACCTCCACTCTTCCAGCCTGGTCACCAGTCACCAGAACCTTCCAGCTGAGTTAAATTATAGGGGGGATGACTGAGCAAATGGGCATTAGGATAAAACCCGGGAATCATGCCTGGCAAGCTCTGGCAAAGGCACCATTTGAGCTTAATGACAACAGAGAGATCATTCAGAAGATGACCCGTCCCACACAATTTCAGACTTGGCAATGAAAAGCTGCCATTGAAGCCAGCTGGTGGGTCCCACATAGGTCTATGTCACAGTGGAAAGAAGGTTTTTTTTAAATGAAAGATGGTGGAGGTGGACAGGGTGAGGAGTGGTCACTTCTGTGTGTGAGATTCTGGCTTTTGTTCAAGGGCATGGAAAATTTGTTCAATAAATCTGTCTACAATGGTATTATCTAATGAATGAGAATGGAATTTAAAAACGCATTTAAAAATTTTAATTTTGAAACAGTTGGTCAGGTGTGGTGGCTCACACCTATAATCCCAGCACTTTGGGAGGCCGAGGTGGGCAGCACTTGACCTCAGGAGTTCGAGACCAGCCTGGGCAACGTGGGAAAACCCCATCTCTACAAAAAATACAGAAATTAGCCGGGCTTGGTGGCACATGCCTGTAGTTCCAGCTAATCAGGGGACTGAGGTGGGAGGATCACCTGTGACCAGGAGGTTGAGGCTGCAGTGAGCTGAGATTGCAGTACTGCACTCCGGCCTGGGAGACAGAGTGAGACTCTGTCAAAAAAAAAAAAAAAAGTGTAATATTCATAGAAGTTGCAAAATCAGTGCAGAGAGTCCCGAGTACTTCTCACCCAGCTTCCTCTGCTGACAACACGGATCATGACTCAAGCCCACGGTCAAATGCGGGAATAGGATGCCGATGCAATCGCATGAACGCAGGTGTCCAGGCTTTCTGCAGGTCCAGGCCTTCTTCAGCTTTCCCCGGGTTTTCACGTGCCCTCCTATGGGTATTTTTAAATGACTCGAGAGTGACTGTGTCTCCAGCAGGGAAGCGATCCAGGTAGAAACAGGGCCTTTCCATAGCAATGTTCCTCTAACCTCAGCAGCATAAACCAAAGCAGCCCAATGGACCACAGCAAGCTCGGGATTTTAGTTTAGTTGTGTGAGTTTTCTCCCATAGCTTTAATAAAACAGCACTCCCCAGGTAAATGTTTAGAGACTGATGGAGTCACGGCTGTCGTGCTTTTGGGAAGTCCTATGGTTCACAAGTGGAAAACTTCCACCCCCTCACCACCCCTACAGGGGCAGCCGCACCTGGGTTCCGCTCCTGCCTGGAGCTCCCTGAGCCCCGGCCAGCGGCACAGCCAGGACGGTTTCCCTGAGCCCGGGCCCTGCCTCCACAGAGCTCTGCCATTTTAAGGCAAGGAGCTTATTCCTGGCAGTCTTGTCCTATTCTGCAAGGGGAAGGCTGCTTCAAAAACTTCGGCTACTGGGCTCTGGGAAATGAGCAGAATGCACCATTCACTTGTTCTAAACAGGAGCCTTCCCTGGCTGGTGCTCTCAGCCTCAGCTCTCGGGGCTTAGCCGGCTGCAGGTGGTCCTGAGGGGGCTTGCTGGGCACTGCAGCAAAAGCAGCCCTGAGCTCCTCTTGCCCTTTAGCCTCCTCACACTGTTCATTGTCTGAAATTAAATGAGCCCATGCCCTGCAGGATTTACAAGGAGTCAGTGTGGAAAGAACTCTATGTGAGTGTGTGCTCATGGGTATGTGCGTGTTGTTTGTGCATGTACGTGTGTGTGTATGTGTGTGGGCGTGCCTATTGACAACCCTTTCACACCACAGTGCTGGAGAAGCCCTTACACCTGTTTTCAAGGTAAGCCCCTTGGGTGCACATGGAACCAACTGCATCCTTCTCTGGGCCAGTGTCCTAAGATCAGAGCTCTCAGTCTCCCTGGCTGCACGTGCTCAGTGTGCCGGCCGAGGGATACCGCGTCTCCACCGCTGTCTATGCCAGTTCCCCTGCTCATGTGTACTGACGTCCTCGGGATGAGTGTGTGGGCAGAGTCTCCCTGTTCTGGGCCACAGCACCCCAAGGGCTCTTCCTGCCCTCCCAGGCTCCCAACCAAGGGAGAACCCTTGGCCTTTGCTTTACTTGGGACAGGCCCTCTGGCTGCTCAGAAGCCATCTTATTCAAGTGGCATAACTGAAAGCCATCCCCTCCTAGGCCTCCCCTCACTACAAGGCACTCATGCCAGGAGGGAAGCTGAGCTGGGCCCCTGAGTCCTGAGGGCTTCCCCGTGGGTGGTCCACGCAGCAGCACCGGGAGGTTTTTAAGGGAGGAGAGGTTTTGTGGGGCAGGACTCAGAATCTGACCCCAGAAGACATTTATTTCTAGAAGTTTTCTCTGTTTTTGCTCCTCTGAATTCCTTCCTCCAATGTTGTGAGTTTCTGAAAGGGGAATTTCTGCCTGAACCAGGGCAGTGGTGGTTACTTGCCTAGGAACTGGAGTGGAGGGGCGGAGGAGGGGATGCCACTGGGACCCCGGGGTGGGCTGATGTTGGCCGGCGCCGTGCCCGATTCCTGGCTCAGGCCCACGGGGAAGCCTGTGCCCTGGGGCTTTTGCCGAGCTGCATCCTGCGTGGGAGGCCTGCTTTGCAGACTCCAGCAAACACTTTGCAGGGATGCCGCCATTTCAGCAGTTTTGAACCCGGGACGATTCACCCTGACCAAGGTCATTGGGCCATGTCCGGAGACACTTTTGGTTGCCACACCTGGGCAGGTGGGTGGGGGAGGATGCTGGCATCCAGGGGAGGGGGCCAGGGATATGCAGCCCGCAGGCTCAGGGCGGCCACAGTGGGAGAACCTGCCAGCCCCCAGGGGAGGGGGCCAGGGATGCAGCCCACAGGCTCAGGGCGGCTGCAGCAGGAGAACCTGCCGGCCCTCAGTGGCCACCATGCTGGGGTCGAGAAACTCTTACTTACGTCTTTGAATCTCATCAGCAAAGATCTCTTACCACCGTATGTTCTTATAAAAACGTCCTATTATGAAACTTTCAGACATACTTTTTTTGGGTAGTGGTGGAAGGATGGTCAGAAAAAGAGTAAGAGAACAATTAGCAAGGTTTTCCCCTTAAGTATTTCATAATATTAAAGTACAAAGCTGTTTCCACACTTTTTTTTTCCATTGAAGTCATCAGAAGCAGAGAGGGGTGTAGATTGTGTTTTTTTTTCCCCTTATTGTCACATTTGTAATGGCCACTCACAAACCAACTGTGACACAGCTGTGTCTTTCACCCTGCCGGCCCCTATAAAAGGAGATTTAATTAATCTCTTCAAGTGTAATTAGTTGGATTAAAGGACATAATGGATATTAAAAAAGCTTTGAAAAGAGTGTAAAGGACTACACACATATAAAGTGTCATCGTTGAAACCACAGAAAACAATTTGCCCCAGTGATAATTGTGCAATATTTGCACGGGTGACGAGTACCAGGCCCTGCCTTTGTGTAGAGTGCCAGCATTCACACATCACTTACACACACATTATTGCTCTACAAGACGGCGAAGTGTTTAGCAACCTGCGGAACACTGATCCCTAGAGGCAGCCCGTCTCGAAGGTCAAGCCAAAAGTGGCTTCTGGATCTTTTAATGGATAGATATAGGTGAATTCATCAGATATCTTGCTTCCTCATATAACACCATCCAAGCAAAGTGGCAGGTGTTGTCCATCAAACAGCTCTTAGCTACAGTCATTAGAAACTGTTTAGCCATTTTTAATTTGACTTTTTTGGTAAAGAAAAACTTGGCATTACAACTCCACCTGGAGAGGGTAGGGGTCTCCCTGGCAATGAAAGGAACTCACTATTTACTGAATAACGAAAGCAAAGGTATCCACATTGATGGTCGGGGAGGCAGACGGGTGGTGTCTCCTCCCTAAATGGGTGGCGGAAGCATGCGGTGCCCTCCTGACCCCACTGTGGCCATCCGTTCCCCAGGAAAGTAGCTGAGAGGAAGCCCCGGGCCCGTTATCTGTTGCATGCCCTGCACGACAGCTGCCATCTGCCCTGATGCTTATAGAATGAACCTCAGTGAAAAGTTGGGCTGCTGAGAGGAGGCTGCCAGAGGGAGGAAGATTTACGAGAGGCCTCCATGGAAGGTTTTGGAAGAGCACGTGGCGGGGAATGACGGAGGCAAATGCCTTCTCTGTGTTGTCCAGGAATGCTGGAAGGGTGTGTCTTTGCGTGCAAGGAGCACGCCATGCCACACAATCATCACACGTGGCACACGCATGGTCACCTGACAGGAGAGCAGAGACCGGCGTGGGCCCACCAGCAGTGCTGCAGCTCCACCCAAAGTGGAGTCGCCCCGATCAGCAGGCCGTGGCCTGAGATGGGGGCCTCCTGCTGGTAAGAAAGCTCCAGCAGCAATGAGGAAACTGGGGCATCTTTCTGGCACAGAGCTGCCTTCCCACCTTTGTGGTCAGGGAGAGGGATAGAGGATGGGCAGTGAACGGACAGTGCTGGCCAGCTCTGGGCAGCAGGATGCATGCCGCCTGTCACCTGGTGCGGGTTGCCTTCCCTGGCACCCTTCCTCCTGCTCCTTCCTCAGCTCCTGGAGGCCGGTGGCTGATGGAGCCACCAACTGGTCTGCAGGCCACATCCTGATGCCAGGGCACTGCCAGATGCACCTGTGAGTTGGCAGCTTTGTGTGCTTTCCCTGTACTCCGTGTACGGCAGAACACTGCAGAGGGCCCCAGCTCACCCGGTAGTAAGTGTTAGACTAATCAACTGGCCAGGATAACTTTAAAAACTGAAGGGAGAGAGGAGCAGATAATAAGGCCACACCGGCACTGGGCCGTCAATTAAAATTTCCATGGAAGACAACAGCCCGCAGCCAGGTGAGCAAGGGCAGCGCTGGCTCCCACCCGGGCTGCGCTGTGCGTGCAGTTCCGAGTTGGGCCGCTTGCCTGGCTGGGGGGAAAATGAATCAATTAATAAAAACAAATTACCTTTTACTAAGTTAAATAAAAGCTAATATAAATGAAGTCTCTGTGTACATGGCAGATTTATGCTAACCATAACCATTCCATTCCAAGACGGAAACACTGTAATATGATATTGAAAAAGATCAAATTAAACTTTAATGAATGCGACATTTGGTGTCAGGGACAGCGCAGCACCTCACACATGGTTACCGAGTTCACGAGTGGCTATTCCTCACGCATCGATCTTCAGTGGCTGGAGGGGTTTGGGAGGAAATCTGGCCCCATCCCTTGGGGTCTGGGATCCCTCCCCACCCCCTCCACTGGCTTGGGGGCTTCCCGATCCGGCCTCTCCACTCTGCCCATGTGCTCACTGGGTCCGGGGCTAAGCTGGGGGTGAGGGGGTATCACAGCGAGGCTTGGCTGGAGGCCCCTGAGGACCTCAGAGGACGGAGGTGGACATGCAGGAAGCTGCCAAGCTGAAGCAGGAGCCCACGCCACTGTCACGGGGAAGGCCAGGTGGGAACTCAGGAGAAGGCCTGCGAATCCCGAGAGCTCCCACAGACGGGACGCAGTTTCACTCTCACCACATACAAACGATTCTGCGCTCTCTTGGCAAATGCATGGGAACTAATAAGCGGACCTTCAACCAGTTACAGCAAGATCTATGCTCACTTGTGGCAGGAAGACAAACTCCATGAGTCACAGCAAGGTGGCCCGCAATGCCTGCAGACCTCCAACAGGAAATGCAACCAAAATCAGCACAGGCCGGCCGTTGCACTGCCTGTTGGGAACGCAGTGGGGTCCGATCACCAAACCCGGGTCAGAGAGATACAGACAGCCGGGCTCACGAACCAGAGATCTTGAGAGGCTCTTCCAGGCTGCAGGGGGGCCCACACCCACCCTCTTATTATGAATTAATTGTGGTTTGTTCTGATTTGAAGATGGCTAGTTTCAGCCAGGCTCATGAACCAGAGATCCTGGGTTCAAATCCCAGTGACTCCTTGACCTTGTTGAATTCAGGTTTCTGCACATCAGCCTCTCCTCTGTAAAGTGGGGGCACCACTGGTTTTCTTGGCGGCCCCCTGGAGAGTGAGTGAAGCCTGTGGTGCGCCCTCCCACGGTTCTCACGGCTGCTTGTCCATGGAGCTGGAGCTCAACTTGTAAAACTTCCAGCAAAAGAGAGATGGGGCTGACGCCGCCTCCCATCTTCTCACGATCCCCGCAAACTCGCTCTCCTCCTTTTAAAACATACTCCCCAAGTGATGCTTTTGATGGAGCTTTGGAAAACGGTGCCTGGTTTTGCTGTCTAGCTGCCCCTCCTCTCAGAGGCCGTTCCTGTCACTGCTGGAGGAGGCTGTGAGCACAGACCTACTCCCAACAGGCCTGTCTGGCAGGAGCTCAGAAGCAGCGGGACTCGCAGAAATATGCAGCCCTCCACACGTGCTGGAAATTAGTCATCATCACAAATGCTTCAGGGTAAGCAAAGAGGGAAGCAGAAGTCTTCTGATGGGATGATCGCAAAAGACACTAGCCATCTTCAAATCAGAACAGACCACAATTAGTTCTTAATAAGGAGGTGGGTGCGGGCCCCCCTGCAGCCTGGGAGAACCTCCTGTGTTCCCACCACAACCTCAATTCTACTCGCCCTTCAAGGGCCCTGGAGCTGCACCCCTGCAGAGCTGCACTGACCTGGGTTTGCTCCCTTCCCCCACTAAGTGCGGTCGCCTGTTTGACCTCTGAATTATTCCTTTCATTTTCCTGCCAGAGTGGGATGATTACAATCCTGCTTTCCCAACAAGACCGAAGCTCCTTCAGTTTAAAGACCTCTAATAAGCAGTACAGGGGGGTTGTTAAGTCTTCAGGATCCGGGGCCTGGAAGCCTGGGCGTGCACTCTGATTTACAGCTCCCCTCACGATGCTCGAAAGGAGGAAAAGACCCGCATCACCGTCACTGAGCTGCTCAGAGGATGAAAGAGGAAACCGTGGGCCAAATGCCAAGCCTGGTGCCTGATCCACAGGCAGGGCCTGGTCAGCCTGACAACCAGCAATGCCAAAGCCCTCACTTGCTTAGCTGCTGCTTCATTCTGTGCTAAGCACTGGCCTGACAGACAGCTCCCTTGACACCACACACACCACCCCTCCAGGAAGGCACCGGGGTTATCTCTACCTCACAGATGAGGACACTGAGGCACAGAGAGGCTCAGTGACTTTCCTGAGGTCACACAGCTATCAAGGGGTGGATGTGGCATTTGAACCCAAGGGTGTGGTTCTGGAGCCCAGGTTCCTAGGCAGCACGGCCTCTCAGGGTCCAGCACCAACATGGCTGGGCAGTCACCCTGTGCTGGGCTCTGCAGACAGTCCCACACAGGCAGCCTCCTGGCAACAATCTCAGATGCAGGTACTACTATCACCCCCTCTTGAAGACTGGAAGACAGATCAGACGGGTTGAGGTGGTGTCTCCATGGACATGGGCATTTCTGCTGGTGACGCCCACTCACCAACACTGGGCAGAATAATTCCCAAAGAAGATGCTTGGCAGAAACCTGCAGGCAGATCAATGGATAGTCAATAGCCTAGAAACTGACACGCAGGTCTGTGTGCCAGCAGGGTCTTGGGGAATCTCATACAATGGATCTGAGCCTTTCAGGGAACAGGGCCCATGTGGCCCAGCAGTTGGTGGGCAGAGTCAGCGGGCACCACTAATGCGAGGCAGTCATGTCTCAAGTGGGCATGGCGAGGTCCTTCTAGACAGTGGGCAGGGCCCTGAGGAAGTAGAGGTTAAGAGCCCATCTCTGCACCTCAGTTTCCTCCACTTGGTAATGGGGATTATACCACCACCATGCAGTCTGCCTGTGAAGACGCACTGGTGTCCTGCGCCTAGGAACTAGTGGCATTCGATTAAGGAACAACGGAAGAACAGACACCCATCTAGAGTCCAGCACATGGTAATCGCCCTGTGATGCTGATGCAGCAGCCTGAGAGGCAGTGCTGCCTGGCCAGTGCTATGAGCCCTCCTCGGGGTCGGGGCCCCAGGCAGCCTCCTTGGGGAGCCTGAGCACAGGCCCGTCACATCACAATGCCTTTGGAGAAAAGGTACCGTGAGGTTTGAGGAGTTAAGGATGATGGAAGGACAACAAATATAGCTCCTTTGGTCAAAAGGCTTTTGCACCGAATGATCAGAGGACCTCCTGCCGGCACCTGCATGTACAGCTGCTGCAGCTGCCTCTAGACTGGAATCCACGGGTATGAAACCAAAGCCCAGAGGCTAGAAACACAGTGCTGGGAAATGACTGCTTCACGTCTAGAATGGAGACATCAAATTTTCTGAGAAGTCATTAAGTGTTAAAAGAGTGATTGAAGTCAATTTTCAAAGACAGAGGCACACCTCGTCCTATGAAGGTCCCAAATGTTATTAAGCTTTTAAGCCCTTCTTCCTTGTGGACTGTGAATGGGATGCCAAGGGTCCAGAATTTTGTGGTGGAAACTTCCATTAAAGAACCTGGCTTCTAGGCTTTGGCCACTGGAGGAGTGATGGTCATACTCAGCCACTTACAGAAAGCCCATCTGGGGTGGTGGATAGGGCTTCATGAGTGTGCATCCTGGGAATGCATGGATGATGGATGGGTGAATGGATGGATGGAAGGATGAATGGATGGATGATGGATGAATGATGGATAGACGAATGAATGATGGATGAATGAGTGATGGGTAGATGAATGAATGATGAATGAATGGATGATGGGTGGATTGATGAATGAATGATGGATGAATGGGTGATGGGTGGATGAATGGGTGATGGGTGGATGAATGGATGGATGATGGGTGGATGAATGAATGATGGATGAAACAATGGATGATGGGTGGATGTATGAATGGATGGATGAATGATGGATGAATGGATGATGGGTGGATGAATGAATGATAGGTAGATGAAGGATGGATGAATAAAGGATGGATGGAAGGATGGATGGATAAATGGTAGGTGGATGAAGGATGGATGGATGATATATGGATGGATAGATGACAAATAGAAGGATAATGGATAAATGATGGATAGATGGATAGATGATAGATGGACAGATGGATGGATGGATGATGAATCAATGATGGATGGATGGATGATGGGTGGATGACGGATGATGGATGATGAGTGGATGATGGATGGATGATGGACAGCTTCATCATAATAGAGAATTTGGCCAAATTCCAGCCTATCTGATGAGGTACCTTTCCTTTAGGTGGAACAGACTTAGCATAGGGAAGTGGTGGTTAAGAGCCCATCTCTGCACCTAGGAGTCCTCCACTTTATAGTGGGAATTATACCACCACCATGCAGTCAGCCTGTGGAGAAGCACGGGCTTCCTGGGCCTAGGAACTAGTGGTGTTCGAGAAAGGGATGATGGCAGAATAAACACCCACCTAGTATCCCAGACACAGTGAGTGAAAAATGAGCACTAAACCCTTGCAGTAGCGTCATGATTTCTTGCAAGTTCTTTAGAAAACTGAGGGCCTTATCTGCATGGGGAAAATAGCGCCTGAGAAGGGATCAGGTAACCTGGGCTGAGGCATCCTCCCCCCGCGGGGAGGCAGGCAGCTCCTGCCCCCAGCCCCACACCTAAGAGGCCCATCCAGGGACAATCAGCCCAGAAGCTGTTCTGGCTGTGTCTGTGCATTTGGGGGAGGGACCCTGAGGGGTATATGGGTTTTGCGAGGCACCTGCATGGGACAGAACTGAGAATAAATGAAATAAGAGGTAACTCAGCTAAAAATGATGAACCCTGGACTGAACACGTATTTCAGGATGAAAACCATAAAATAAGACACATAATAGCGGACAAGAATAAGACGAATGGTGACCTTGAGTGTGCTGTTCCTGTCCTGAACACGTCCCATGCCCCTCCTCGTTCATTCCCTCCATGGTCCTACAGGGGTGCTGCTGTCATTCTCCTCACTTTGCAGCTGAAGGGGCTCAGCCACCCGCCAAGTTCCAAGGTCAGGGGTGAAGAAGGCAGGAATTGCGCTCAAATTCATCCTCCACTGGGGGGACTATAAACAAGTCTGACTCTTAAAAGAAGCCAGACACAGGAGTCCATAGGCCGGGCACGGTGACTTACACCTGTAATCCCAGTACTTTGGGAGGCCGAGGTGGGAGGCTCGCTTGAGGCCAGGTGCTTGAGACCAGCCTGGGAAACACGGCGAGACCTTGTCTCTACAAAAAGTTAAAAAATTAGCTGCACAAGGTGGTGTGCACCTGTGGCCCCAGCTACACAGCCCCGCAGAAGGTGGGAGGATCACTTGAGCCCAGGAGTTGGAGGCTGCCATGGGCTGTGACTGCGCCACTGCCTTCCAGCCTGGGCAACAGAGTGAGATCTCACTTCCAAAAACAAAAAGGGATTCCATTTACCTGAAGTTCAAAGTCAGGCAACATCTAGAAAGTTGGAATACAGGAATCTGGTTACCCTTTGGTGAAGGGATGGTGGCCGCAAGGGGCCTGAGGGAGCCTTCTGGAAGGGCAGATGGAGTGTGACTCAAGCCAGCTGTTGGCCACACCGGGCTCTGCAGTCTGTGCAGAGCTGTCTGGTTGGGCACTAATCATTCCTGCATTTTTCAGGGCGTGTATGACATCCCAATACATTGAAAACACTCCATGTTACAAACACAGGACTTGCTGGAAGAATTGAAGGTTGACAGGATGAGGGTGCCTGGAGCTCCTCACTAGGACGAGGAGCCAGGGAGTAGGGGAGTAGGGGCTGTGTGGACAGCGAGCCCAGGTTCCCAAGAAGGAAGCAAGTGTGATCGCCAAACCCACACTCGGTGACCTGGGAACGGCGCCTGGTTATTTTTAGTGCCTGCTCTCGGGCAGGGCCGTGGTTTGACATTTCATCCTGAGCCGGCGCTGCGGCCCTGTGCTATTACAATCAATCCGGCCTCTCTGAGGGTCTGATACTTTGCTTTAAAATAGCTTAGCCACTGAGCTTTCTGCCAAATGAGCTTGTAAACTGTTTTCTGTGATGCTGTGACTCAGAGGAGGGTCGTCACTGGCTTTGTGGGTGCAGCCAGCAGTGCTCCCCTATCATACACGCAGCTTTTGGGGACTGCGGCGTCCTCTGTGACAATCTAGGACCTGCAGATTCCTGCTGTATGCTCACCGCAGGTTCCCAGGCCACATCGTGAGAGTGACCACACAGGGGAGTCCCCAGAACCAGGAGCCCAAACGGCGACGGACAGCAGCAGGGCCTGCCGATGCTGGGCCACCCGCAGATGCTAAAGCTTTTCAGTTGTTTGCCAAAATGTAAAAGCAAGGATGTTTTGCATTAAACAAAAAATTCCAGTTTTCTCTTCTCCGAACTCGCTACATGACCGTGAATGACAGGCTCTGTGCCTGGCACTTTGGCAGGAACCCGAGAAGAGCTGGAGTCTTGTTTTCAGGTGCAGGGCAGGGGCCCAGCCGTACCACCCACCCCCGCCCCAATGCCAGGCAATGGTGCAGGCAGGTGTGCCCTGGGCCTCCAGGGAGAGGAAGGGTGGCCCTTCCTGCCACCCCATGGCTGCCGCCCAGGTGCCTCTCGTAGAAAACGTTACAGTGATGACCTTCTAAATCCTCCTGCCCGCAATTCCAGAGCTGTTCTTGAGACAATGAATATCGAGGCCTACATTCAATGTGTGTTTTCAGGGCCCAATAAATCTGTCGGTCTCAATTCAGCTGCATTGCCAAGGGTCATGTCCATGTACTTATTACCAGCAAACCTCAGCCCCAGTGCGTATTTGCCGATGGTCCTTTGATAAGCCAGTGATAAGACAGGGCAGGGACCCCTTTTAGGGGCCTGCTAGGCCCTGCAGCATGGAAATAAAGGAAAATCTGGAGTGCCTTCAAGGGAAATGGCAGGCACCCAGCGAGCCCTGAGAAGTAAACGAGCAACTTGATAAAAGCGAGAAGGAAACAATAGCCTAAAACAATAGCCCCCCCAAGGAAGTTAGAACCACAAGATGTTTGTTCCCTGTGGAAACCCAAGATAACATCTTGATCTACATCCCTGAACTGTTTTTCAGAAACCTGGACCCCCACCAGACGGAAAATGCCAACCACTGTCACGTAGACATCAGAGGGGGGGAAACTGAGGCCTGAACCCTGACCACCGTTTTTTGTTCCAAAATTCTTCCTGAGGGGCCTGAAGAAAGTCATACCCACTAGCCAGACCTTAGCATTCCTTTCTGATGACCCCAAGCTTTTAGACAAATCCTTAACCAACTGCAAATCAGAGAATCACTGGATCCACCTATGACCTGTCAGCCCTCCCTTCAAGATGTCCTTTTTAAGCCACATATTGGTTTATGATTTTGCCTGTAGCTTCTGCCTTCCCGAGACATGCCCCTGCCTTTAAAACTTCTTGCTTGTAAGCCAGCCAGGAGGTCAGGTCTCCAGTGGGACTTGCCCAGTTTTCTCTGCTGGGCGCCCTGCAAATAAATGCCCTCCTTTCTCCTGCTGTGAAACTGGCGTGGATGCTTGGCTCTATTGTGCCAGGCAAGTGGACCCCAGATGGGTTCAGTGACAGTGACAGGGAGCAAGGGAAGAGGCTGTGGGGCTCGGAGGCCAGGCCCATGGTGCCTGGGACAGGTGTCCAGTGAGTGGGTGGCCAGAGGGGCCTCCACTCTAGGGAAGGGGTGGCCACTTCTCGCCTGCAGCTGGTTACAGCTTCCTCGGGACACAGGTTGTGGTTGTCAGATGCTTTTTACAATTGTTTTTCAGAGAAAAGAAAACTGGTCGATTTTCAGAGGTGAGACTGCTTAGAGGGAAGAGGGCATGGGTTAAGGCTCCGAGAGCAGCCTTGTTGCTAGAACACCAGGGAGCATGGAATTCCGGGCCCAGCTTCCTCCTCGACAGCCGTGCACCATGGCGGCCTGGTGCCTTCTGTGCCTTGGTTTCCATCTGCAGCCTGGAGAGGATGGCAAGGATGTGGCCTGTGGGGTTGCTGTGAGGTTGGCATGAGATGAGCACAGAAGTTCTCAGACGCCCCAGGCCCTTTGTTAACATTGTGTAAAGTCAACACAGGGTCCGTTCCAAAAGGAAGTTAGCCCCCGCCGTCATGCTGGCCAACTTGCAGAGACCCTGGATGTTCCCTTTCCACCCTGCACCCAGCACCCCTGTGGCATCACAGCCCGTGGGCCTGAGCAATAGCAACAGGAAGTCCCTGGGGCAGGAAGGGCCAGACCCGGGGACCCCCTGCAGGAGGACAGGGCTCCAGGCCAGATGGAAGGGGCCAATGGCGGCTGCTGGCTGTGTGTGCCTGGAAAGGGAGGAATGGACGCCCTACCTGTAGGACAAAATCCCGCGAGGTTTCCAGGGAGGCATTGCTCATTGACGGCACAGCCTCCTTCATACACTTTGCAGTTGGAGGGCACATGTGCTTTGAAAATGGAAAAAAGCAAAACTCTACAGGGGCTCTGATCCTACTGTTAACAGTCAGAATTTGATGGACTGAATTTGTAATTGGCCCAAACAAACAAACAAACACAAACTGAACAAGCTCAATCACAAATCCATCCATGTCCCTGGTAAGACTGAGAGGCTGGTCCTCTTTCAGGAATTTTCACTTCCTGTGCTCACAGCCATGAGCTTCCTCGAAGAGCAACGAATGGATGTGCTCCTGGGATGTGCGTGCTCGTTGTCAGCGGCCGCCCCCAAGGGCCACCTGCTGTAGGTCCCCAGGCACCACTGAGAAACGAGACGGTGGGTCCTGGAAACTCTGCCCTGGCGTGTCAGTGACTCTTTGGATGCCGGCGTTGGAACATTTCTAAGTGACTACTCATGAAATGATGTTTCCCCTCGCCCCATTCATCTCCCTCCCATGACCTACTTTTGGTCTTTTATAAGCTGGCACTTGTAGAACTAGGTCATGATGTGAGTGGGGCTTTGGCGACAGATGTTTTAATAGACACAGCCATTTAACCTCCCTTTCTTCTAGGCCTTGGACCAGATGAAGCTTATTATGAAGTGGAAATGGGCAACCTGGAAGAGGTATGGCTGATTGAAATGATCGGGTCTCACTGTTTTTCATGCGGGACGATCCCCTTCCCGGGCCTGGCTGTAAGAACTCTCGAGGTCTTTTCTTTGAGGGCCACACTCACATACACACTCCAATCACTGCCGTGGTTAACCCTTGAGAGATGATGACCTGGTGAGGCGACTGCCCACACAGCCTTGATGAGAGAGCGTTCAGGATCCACGGGCCACACCACCAGGCAGCCCAGAAACCCAGCTGCAGGACAGGAGCCTCGCCCCGGTTTACTACTCAGCATCCTTAAGAGCCAGCAAGCTCAACCACATCCCAGTAAACACACGGGCTTGATTACAGTCCTTGCAGGAGAGGAAACAGGAATAAATCAATGTGGATGAAGGGTGTTCTCGGCCTACTGTGAAATCTCAGGATCCCAGCAGGCGAGCTTCACAGTTCTCAGGGGCAGATAGAGGGGATTCTTTCTCTGTAGGGATCTTATCAGGAATGTACGAATTTTCCAGATATTTATTCTACAGTATACCCATGAAAAAAATGAGTTCCACAATTTAGTGTATCAGTGCCCTCAGAGCAGGAAATCAATGCTGAGGACCAAGATATGGGAAGGCACGCAGGACGCCTTAATCTTAGGCAAAGTGATTAGCTCTGTTTCTGATTAAGAGGCTCCAAGCTCTCTTGAACGTCTGCCAGACACTTGCCAAACATGAACATCTTCTCTCTCGTTTCTTTCTCCATCTAGAAAACGGCCACAAAGTCGCTTAATGCATACACATATTTTATGATTCACGAGCATATTTGTAAAATGCTATAAGTAGACTTAAGTGAGTGTTGGGAAGTACCTGCTGCTGGTCAAAGCAGAGAGAAGCTTCTTTGAGGATCTTTTTCTTAGTAGCTGCAGAGAGGGCATCTCTGAGTCTACCGTCTAGCCTCAGTAGTTTGCTTTAGGGGAAGGACTTTTTTAAATGAATTCTGCATTATGGTGAAACACACAAGAGTTTGTGTGGCAGTGGGTGCAGAGCAGGGTCTTCCTGGCACAAGCCGTGGAGTTAGAGGGCAGGAGGGGATGCAGAAAAGGTAAGATGACTTCCAGGCCACTGGCCCCCAAATGTGGATTTCTGGTGGTGTGAAGTGGGGCTGATGCTCCCCAGGTGATTCTGACATGCACACATTACAAAAGGCAAGGCCTGCCTACTCCATGGATAACACGGTCCCGCCCTGCTGGTATATTCTACCTCATTCACTTATGATGTAGTTTGGATATTTGCCCCCAGCAAATCTCATGTTACATGGAATCCCCAGGGTTGGAGGTGGGTCCTGCGGGGGGTGGTGTCTGGATCTGTCATGAATGGCATGGGCCATCCCCTTGGTATGATTAGGCTCTTGCTCTGAGTTCACAGGGAATCTGGTTATTTAAAAGTGTGAGACACCCACCCCCAACTTTCTCTCTCTCACTCTTGCTTTCATTATGTGACACGTCTGTCCCCACCCCCTCACTTTCCTCCATGATTGGAAGCTTCCTGAGGCCTCCCTAGAAGCTGAGCAGATGCGGGCACCAGGCTTCCTGCAAAGTCTGCAGAACCGTCAGCCAATTAAACCTCTTTCTTTTATAAATTACCCAGTCTTAGGTATTTCTTTATAGCAATGCAAGAACAGCCTAATGCAATTTTCAACCCGCCTCCTCTAAATAATGGAGGGCACACCTTCTTGCCTCACAATCCCCCAAGCAACATAACTCCCCTGCAATGCAATCCCCCAGGTAATCCCACTATGGGTCTTCAGCCACCAAGCAGTAATGGGAGCTACCTAGTCCTGAGGTCGGTTATCACCCCCGACACCCGCCATTCCTGGGGCAGTAGGCAGTGGTGGCATTTTATGTGGAATGAATCTCTCTTCTTTATGGGATGCCATCAGCCCAGCAGGCATGTGGGCATTCCGATAGTAAACGTGCCCTTCCAGCTCTTTGACAGAGGCTAAGGCAGGGGCTGGCCAACTCCAGCTTCCACACAAACTCCCATGCGCCAGACATCTCCAGAGCCAGGCTTCGCGCCTTACATCACAATCCTCCTGGGCAAATAGAAACTCCACTGAATGCACGTTCCTGGCTCCCCCAAAACACAAAGCATACACCAAGTACACATTCTCATGGGTGTCCTTTCCTGGGCTCCACGCAGCGGGAGCGCTGAGCGCATAGATGCTGGCATATTGCAAATCACTAAATTTCTGGGTTGAAGCTCTTTCTGATCAGATTTTCAAACAACTTTAAATGAATAACACTCCACTGGAAAACACTCACAGAGTTATATAGACTTTCAATAGAACATTTCAAACGCTGAATATAGATGCAGCTGATATTTACAGCCATCTCCAAATGACATGAACCAGCCATTAGCCAACTTTACAATTGATTTTAATGAGAACCTTCGCCATATGGAAAAATCCCCCCACCCCTTTTCTCTCTTTCCCTCCTTTTTTACCCCTAAAATATGAGGCTCTGCTCCATTACATCCTGAGATGCCAGCTGCATAGAGAGCTTGCAGCCGTCAGCATCTGCCAGTGGAAATCCACCGTTTTCCTGAGACTTCGGTGGGGCAAGCGACCTCTGGACTGTGATATCGGACACCCAGACCCTGTCCGCTGACTGGTGCAGCCTCAGCCAAATCTCAGAAATTCAGCCCCTTCTTCCCCTTCCATGGACTCTGCCACTCCTGTCCCTGCCTGGCTTGGCCTTCAGCCCTGGAGTGTGGGCCGGCTGTGTGTGCACCCCTGGCCTTGGCACGACGGTCCTGTCCCCCACCCTGGTACCCTCCTCTTGCCGTGCTGCTGGGTGGCTGGGAAGAACCCTCCTCCCACTCAGCATTCACATACTCGGCTTCCCTTAGGGCCCATCTCAAATGCCTGCTCCTCCTCCAGGAAGCCTGGCTTGATACCCCGACGAAGCAAGTGGCACTGATGCCTGTCTCACGGCTCACAGTCACCCACCTCCTGGAGTCACCGAATCATGGTTGCCCTTGTCCAGATCTCACTTCTCCTGTGTTAATGTTCCCTGGGGCAGGATGAGTCCCTCCGTGGGCGGGTCCCTCTGAGGGCAGGAGGCATAGTTTGGGCACTGGCTGACGGTGGGGCTCTGAGAGCTGGGGATTCTGCTTAGACACTGACAAGATGATTTCATTCATGCCCTAAGTCCTCTGCCGTCTCAGAGGACCCACCAGACAGGCAGCTGGCTCTTTGTGCCTGGGTCCACCCTACCATCTGCAGGGGTATGGGGTTTGCTGCTCTAACCAGGCACAGTGAACCCCACACCTCCTCCAAAGACTGGCTTAGAACCCAGGCAGGTCCAGGTCCATGCTGCGAGCACGTGCCATGATGGCACTGGGCAAGGCCTGGGAGAGAGACTGCTCCTGCCCTGAGGATGTTAACACAGCAGCTGGTGCTGTGGAGGCAGAATGAGGAGGGGGTGGAACCCAGCTTCCTGATTCCTGAGCCACTTGCCAACCCAGCCCAAGCCCTCCTTGCCTCTGGGCTCCAGGCGGGAAGTTAGCATCATTTTTGTCCAGCCCTATCTGCCAGTAGAGCTTTCTGTGCTGCTCAAGAGCAGCTGAAGAAACTGCTCAAATCCCGGTGGCCACCCAGGCTGAGCCAGGCATTCCGGGTGGGGCAGCGCCTGGGCTTCACTGCCTGTCCTGAGGCCAGCCCTGCCTTCAGCACTGCCACTTAGAAACCACTTGGATGCCCCCTCCTGCCACCAGGTCCTCCTGAACACATGCCCCTGTCTTGGTTCTCTATTACAAACCCTGCCACAGCCTGGTTTGTCACCCATCACAGTGGGCTCCGCCACTGTCCACCTGCTCTGTTCAGCGAGGGGGCCTTCCCAACCCAGGTGACCCAGCCACAGTTACCAGCTTCTCATTAGCGAGCTCAGGGCGACGGCACAGTCCTCAGCCAGCCAGTGGGTTGGGGCTGGGGGCACCCGTGTGGCTGAAAGTGTGCACAGGCACGAGAAGTGCCCCCGGTCACTGAGGACTGGCTTCTCACCTGGTGGGGACGTCTCCAGGCTGCTGTCCCCCACTGTGAGCATTAAGACCCAACTCAGTAGGGGGGGCACACGCACTGCCTGGGACCTTCTGTGTTTTGCTACATAGAACCATTTGCATATTTACTTCCACTCTTAGGAGGAGGCAATGTTCTCTGAAGCGGCATTTATTTACACACTGACTGATTGACCAAACACATTTTTAGGGACACAGAAAGGATGCTTATGTTCGTACAACATGAAGGGAAAATGCACGCAGCAAACTTGAATGCCCAGCATGGTCCCACTCTGCACAACAGTGTGCACGGAGACAGCAGGATACAACCCCATCCTGACGGTGATGTCTTCCCGGCGGTGGAGTCGTGGGCATTTTAAATTATCTTGTTTATACATTTTAAAGCGAGCCTTTTATTTTAGAATAGTTTTAGATTTACAGAAAAGTTGCAAAGATAACACAGAGAGATCCTGCCCTGTTTCCCTTGCTGTTCACATCTTACCTTAGTATGGAACATTTGTTAGAATGAGTGCCAGTACATTGTTATTAATGAAGTCCTGAGTTCATTCAGATGGCCTCAGTTTTTCCCTAATGCCTCTTTCCCGTCCCAGGATCCCACATGACATGGAGTCATCACGTGTCCTTAAACACCTCTTGGCTGTGACGGTTTCTCAGATTTTCCTCATTTTTGGTGACCTTGATGGTTTGAGAAGTATGGGTCAGGTATTTTGTAGAAGGTACCCTTTCTTTTCCTAGAAAAATCATCTGTTTTTCTTAGAGTGAAACCTGGTGCCTGAGACACAGGGAACCCCACCTGTACTGTGGGTTTTACTTAAAATTTCCTCCTGCAAAGTACAGCAAACTTCTCAGAAGAGCAGCCTGGTCACGCGCCGCTGGCCAGCGATCTCCCTTGCCCCGGGAAACCCTCCATCTCCATTTGGATTCCTGGCTTCCAGTAAGAACTAAAAATAAACCAAATCTACTTACAAAGTAGCTGTTGCGTGAGCTAATTTAACACCACATTATCTGAAGACGGTTATTATAATCAAGATGGCTGCGCCTTGTTCTACCATCTCCTAATTAGATGCGGAAGCAAAAGCTATTCTAGCTTTTACAAAAACTACCTTTGGGGAAAATGTATATATTTATAAATGTCTGTTGTGTATATGTGTATATGTATTTATTTTTAGTTGTTGCATCTGACTCAAGAAACTGCATTCTGCTAAACAATCTCACACATGTTGCAAACTCAGGAAAACAAAATACTCAAAAGTCTCAAAATGGGGCATATTTCACTGAAGCTGCGCTGTTGGAAAGCCAGCATAGTTACGAGCCATTGATTCGAGTAATTTTAATTCTTCCAGCAGCCTGGGGCATCCACAGCCTCACGTCTGAATAGGTGGACCTTGCCGTTTCCTTGCTCAAATCTGAGTATTCTGAAAATCTCCTGACCCATAGGGTCCGTGGTTCCTTTCGCTAATGTTTAAACCCTACCCAGCACCATCCTGCAGCCTCTCCTTTCTCCCAGCAGTTCCCATCCAGAGTGAGTTAGACAGAGCAGGTCCCTCAAGACCCCCAAAAAGCCTCTTGTGAGTTGCTGCTCTCGTAAACAGGTCGACCCTACGCTAGAGTTGGCTCAGCCTTTTTCTCCCCCCGGCTCCTGTAGCTGACTCACTCTATAAGTAAATACAGCAAAAGGATCTGCACCTAGTAGGTACCATGTAAATATCCACTGAATTAATTCTTTAATACAATTAATTCTCTGATACGATTCTGCCCAACAGGCAAAGCTTGCCAAAACGGAAGCTTAATCCTTAAGGGAGAAAGAAAATAATAATAATGTGGATACAATGTAATGTATTCAGTAGCGTATTCTCCAAATTTCTTTTACCAAATAGATCCCAGAAAGCCAGCTACAATTGAGAACCAGGTCACCAATGGTAGGAAATGTGAACGGAAGAATTATGCAACCAAACTGTTTAAACATTTATATTGCATTCATAATGTTTCCAGTTTAAGGCTGAGCTATTACTGTAACTGGATTTTAATAAGGACAGAGAATTGTCTAGAGTTTTGTCTTTTGCATGCACCACATATGCAAAGAAGATGCACGAGCGTCTTCACTCTCCACCGAATGCATACGTTTCCTAACTTGTCATTTTGGGAAAGATTCATTTCTGTCATAGTGTGTCTCACACACTGTTTACTCCCCTCTATGTAAATATTTAACACAAATAATAAAGTCACTTTGGTTTTGTTGTCCTCCACATTCAGAATTCTTATGGGGAGCAAATGACTCTCAAATCCCATCCAGTGTGAGGTTAATTTATGATACTTGAACTGCGTTTGTCTAATTCAGCCACCATGTTTTGGTACCATCTCCAGACTTCGAATGGACCTGGCAGAGTCCTGCACGTCTGAGTTCCCTTCTCAACACATCAATAGAGATTTTCCACTTTTATTAATCGGGAAGAATGGAAACACTGCGTGGACCTTCATATATTATGGGGCAACCAATAAACCCATTCATCTTAACATAAGCAAGCGTGAGGACTGAATTTCCCTAAAAACACACGAGAACATTAGCATCTTGGGAGTGAAGACTTTTATGTGCCAATTCTTTCCATCTTTCTTTTTCCCCCCAACCTGCATTGAGCACCTGTGGCTTGCCAGGCAGGATGCCAAGCACAGGGTCAATCATGGATTCTACAGGAAAGAATAAAAGCGGCCATACCCGTGCCCCTTGGCCCTGGCACAGACCTTCCTAAGCAAGTGCTGAGTGGGGCACAAGCATTAGGAAGGGCACTTTTTCCCTGGTCCACACTGACACTGGGACCCCCTGCATAGTCCCAAAGCCGAGTGCCGCCTCCTTCATCTGCAGTGCTAATTTCTCTCCTTACGATCACAGGCTGCAAAGACAGAAGAGAGAGTCGCCCTCAGAACCTTTCACTCCTGAGCTTAACACTACGTTCCCATCGATTGGATTCCAAAGTGGGCCGGCCTGAAGCTATGCCTAACTCCTAGAAATGCCCTGAAACATACTGAATCTGCGTTGAGAGGGTTCAGGGTTCATTTCCACCCTTTAGACAGGCCGGTAGCAGAACGCCAGGCTGATGACGGCGCTGCTGTCTCCTGCTTTCGTCTTCATTTAACTCTTTTTAGCCACTACTTTGCTGTAAATGGTGAAACACCCCACAGTGAACCAAATCCACCCGATGAGCCTCGCTTGCGTCACCCACCTCCCTTCCCAGACATGAGTGAAAGCAGATGCGGATTTTAAAATAATCTCCACCAGGAAAATAGCCTCCAGCCCTACATCTTAAGCAAAATGTTAAAGAGCGAACAATGAACAAAGTTGTGTAATGAAAGAGAAGCCCCCTCTCCCACATTTGCAGCGCTTTGAGTGGCCTGACTTTGCTGTTTCATCTTTTATTTTCCCTGTCAAACCGGACACTTCTTCTAAATCAAGCCCTTGGGGAGGAAACGGTGAAGGTGAAGAGGACGCGTGTGCGGGTATGGAAGCGGAGTGTGTGCTTTCTGACCGACTCTGCCGAGATCAAGGGTAGTGCCACCATGCACAGCCGTCAGGAAAGAGTCCATTGTTCTAGTACCAATTTAGGACATTAGTCAGATTTGCATGTGGCAAGTATGCTGTCACTGCAACGCCCAGATTGTGTCTGACACGCAGGTGAGGCTGGGTGTTTAACTAGGGGCTGGAGCCTGGATCCTCTGCTCTGCTGAAAAGCAGCCACCACACGTGTCTGCACCTGGAGGAATGCGGTCAGGACGAAACGGATCCATTGCCTACGGTGGGATCTTGGGCAGTCACCACCTCTATGGGCTTCAAAAGCCATCCCCCCACCCCCCTGTGGAGATCCCCTGAGTTAAAGGAAGAGAAGGCCCAGGATGTCACCACAAACACCCCACCTCTATCTAAGGTCATGTTTAAGGAGCCATCCCAAGCGTCATTTTAGTTGTAGATGTGTCTCTGGAGACAGAAAAAAACCACAATCTGAACATCTGAGTATCTAATAGGCTTCCTTGAGAGAGGAACCTCCTGAATTTCAGGCTAAGCCAGCCTCAGCCATAGGAAGACACGGGCAGCCCAGAGGGCAGCAGAGGCTCAGGCCCCAGCGTGTGGCCGGCCACGGAGCCAGACCCGTCGGAACAGGCTCCATTCTTCAGTACCACCTGTGGTATCTGAGGCACAGTGCTCTGAGATCCTGAAGGCCCTCCAAGAAAGTTGCAAATAGTGAGGTCCTTGTTCCCAAGACAGGCATGCTTCGGTCCAACCACAGGACATGGGGAAGGCGGCTGTGGCCCAGGGATGGTGAGTGGGATGGGGGCGTATCTCTGGCCCCCACAGAAAACCAGACCATAAGCAAAGGCCTCTTTGGCCCACCTGGCTCATGTTCTTCTCGCTGTTTGGGTGAGCCAAAGACGCACAGAGTTCAGACGGCAAAAACACCTTCACGCCGTGGGAACAGATGCCAATGCTCAGATGAAATTCACAAGAAAATTGTGTCCACAGTACCCACAGGCTTGACATGTTGAATAACGTTCAACACAAATTGTTTAATAAAACAGTAATTATGTAATTTATATCATTAGTTAATAATAATTTATTTAATGATAAATAGGAATTATCCCAATGCATGGAGAATTATCCCAATGCATAGAGAATTATCCCAATGCACAGAGAATCATTCTATATTGGAGTCAATTACCCTAAAGCCAAATGCTATTCCCCGAATTCAAGGTTAAAGTATGACCTATGTCCTCATGACATATGACCTCTAACATACGACCTACATCCTTCTATGAGACTTGAGGAGATTTAGGGTCAGTGATGATCCGACGCCAACATCCAGGACACACTTACTCTTTAGCATTCATGATCCCAAATACCACACTCATGCCGGGCAAACATCTGGGTTGCTTTTTCAGAAGAAATTTTCTCTTCACTTTTAGTAATGCTGGCTGATTATCTTTACTTTTACGACCTCTTTTCCTATTTATCCTTTTTTAAAAGCAAATCCTTCATATTTGCAACATGGAGCAGCCAATTGAAGATCTAATGAATGCCTGCCTGACTCACCTGTTGCTCCACCTGCAACTCTGAACGGACACATTTCCTGTGGGCCCACGTTGAGCTTCTTCTCTCCCCAAAGACCTCACCCTGATCATGTATATCCCGTTTCTTAGAGCCAGTTGCTCCATCCACAAACACCCCAGGACGTTTGCAACCCAACCCCAGGCAAGGGGCCTCCTGCCCAATTCTCATCACGGTCTTGCTGGGAGGAGTACTGATCACAGTATTTACAATGCGTGTATTTTTTGAGGTATTCTAGGTTCTCCCTGGGATTCCATCAAGCCATTAAAGAATATT
This sequence comes from Nomascus leucogenys, assembly GCF_006542625.1. NCBI lineage: Eukaryota > Metazoa > Chordata > Mammalia > Primates > Hylobatidae > Nomascus > Nomascus leucogenys. The sequence continues at coordinate 2,716,488 of NC_044393.1, forward strand.
CATTTGGGCATAATCATCTTTGGCCTGCAGAAATGCTCACGGTGAGGGACACTTCAGTGTGATCCCATGATTTTAGTAAATAAATTGCCCCAGTAACCACAAGGAACGCCCCAGTAACCACAAGGAACCCTCCACTCTGTCTTCTCCAGAAATGTTAAGAATGTGGTTTAATATATTATTTGATGTCTCCAATTCAGGAGCCCCAGTACAGAATAATTCTTATGGAATAAGCTAGTTCTGGTAAGAGTAATTTCTGCCAGTAACAAAAAAGAAAATAATGGTAGTTTCTCCTTCATGATGTTAGTGACTGTTTTGAGTGCTCTTATTTTCCTCTATCCTTTGGACACCAGGAAGCTCACAGCCAAATATGAGTCTCACCAACACTGACAAATAGTGCAGTATCAGGGGTCAGAGGGAAGATTTTTCACATATGACTCAGGAGCGAAGCGAACACTTCTTAACCACACAACCACAGACAACGTTGCATCTGTAACTCCTCTTTCAATGAGCTGGAAAAATAATCTCTAGCTATGTATTTTTAACATTTTAACCCAAAACACTTCTTGAACCAGTGGCTACACCAAGAGAACAACCTTTGCCTCATCGGAGGCCAGTCCCAGGACAACCCTGGGAAACAGAAAGCAAATTCCCAGAAAATGTTAAAGATTTAGAGATGGAAGTTTCCAAGCTACACTCAGGAAAAACGACAAACTGGACGACCACCAGGCTGCTGAGATGGAAAACGCACCTCACAGTGGGAGCAGGTTTTGAAGTTCACATTGAAACTCTGTGTTCTATCTCATTTGGGCCTTGTAGATGCTGCATTGGAGCAGAGAGTCATCATTTTCTATGACGGTTTCTCAGGTTAGATCGTCCACGTCAACTGCTCTTTTTCTGGCTCACTGCTTAGCTATCTCATCCCACCCCCTCCCCCACTCCACTTCTTCATTTGCACAAGTTTGACCAGGAAAGATCATGCAACGCCATCAGTCTTGGAAACGGACCCACAGCCCTCACACGCCCACTAAAGGGCAACGGCCTGGGCTAACGTGCCCACTCGGTTCACCTTACTTTACACGGCGTCCTCAGTCATCCTCAGAGGAGCCGGAGGAGTGGAGAACACGTTCTCGCAGGAGCAACAGGTATGTACAAGGACACACGTGTCCAGCGTTAGCACCGGAATCACTTACCTAGAAAGGGGAGAACAGAAAAGTTTCATTAGTCGCGTCTGGTGGTCCGTCCCGTAATGAGTGGCTCCCTAACGAATGGTGGAGGCAGCGGCAGGGGTGGTGCTCATGAAGGTAGCTAGTATTCTAGTACCCTCTTCTAGTTCACAGGGCATGGCATGCTTTCCAGAACATGCTGCTTCTGCGTGGCCTTTGAGCCTCACCACGGCTCTGTTGGGCAACTAGAGTCAGCATCTCCGGGCTGTGGAGATGCAGGCCCAAAGGTTCTGAGATTCAGCAAGGATGAGGGGGGCAGAGACGGCAGCAGCCGTCTCCTGAATCTCAGCCAGGCCTCGTTCCAGCTGCATCGCTCACCTAATAAATTCTTCCCACCTGGACTCTCTGTGGCCAAGTACGTAGCCAGGTAAACACCAATACTTTGCAGCATTTCCCAAGCAGGCCACACTCCATTTGTCTCAGTCACCCCAGGGCTCTCTCTTTCCACCCGTCTCTAACCACTCTTCTGCACGGAAGCCAGATGTAATAATGTATTAGCTGTATTATCGCAAGCTGCAGGCTTCAAGGAATGATTGCCATTTAAACTATGAAGCTCTAAACATCAGATAAGGAGACTGGAGATGGCGGATGGCAGCGCCACCTCCCCCAGCCTGAGTCTATTGTAGCTCAGAGCAGGAGCGGATGTGGCCTGTTTTGGGTTCTACAGAAACATGTTTCTGGTCTTAACCAGAGAAGACCTTGGAAATCATGAACCATCTGTCAGAGAAGAAAGTTCTCTCCCCGCCATTTCACCAGAGCCATTCCCAGGGGCCTGCCTGCTGTGGACACAGGAATGACACGATGTCAAGGAGAGATATGCTTAGCACACTGCTGCAAAGAGAGCTGAGTGCTCCAGGAATTTGAAGAGTTTCCATTTCCTGCCTCCACACCAAGAGCAGCCGTGTGGGCCTGAGGGCATGCCTGCATCGGGGGCTGGATGTCCCAGTGCCAGTTCAACCTCAATGCTCATTCTGGATGGGCTGTGAGGCTATAGGTCAAGTACTTGACAGGCCAAAGATATGAAGGAAACACGATTTATAAAGACTAAATATTAACATATACAGAAAACGCCTCTGCCTAATGCTGCAGAGACAGTTCCTCTTCCCATCAGTCACACAGCCCTACCTTCATGTGAATACCGTCTTATGACATGCAGGTGTCTGTGCCTCTCAGAGTCTTTTCCTCTCTGCGTCTTGAGAGGAAAGCGCACACATTGCAGAATGCAGGCATTCCCTTCCTTCTGTGTTTTCCCAGCACAACAAATATACCTGGTTACTCAAGTCTCTTTGCAGTGAGCTGCAGGGCCTGAGACGGGACCCACAGTCGGCACAGGCAGCCACCCAGGTGGGAAGACACTGCATTTTCTCTCCCTCTCCACATCCATGATGTGGAATTTTAATGTGCAAGTACTGGGGACTCTGTTCCCAAACAAGCGTCTTAATTCACACTGCAATTCCGAACGCGAGTGAGCAATGGTTTTATAATTGGTGATTATTGTGCACGTGGCTGCCTTGGTGCCCATCCTTTATCACCACCGTGCATCCTCTGAAATATTTAATTTCCATTTCCCAGCGCAGCCTATGATGATACTTCCATTATTTGACAAACACAACAGTAGTGTGAACATGTTACTGACACACAGGACCATCCCGAGGCCAGGGGATGCCCTGCTCCATTCGGCTGGGCCTCCTCCTCCTGGCTGAGAATGCCACAGTGATTCTGACAGGGAAGTGACAGCCCTCACACCCAGGGCTGTTGTCATAGCAACAAGAGTCGTCAAAAAACTAATAATAATAGTTCTTATGGCCCAGCCCATGACTCAGGGACACGTAAGCTGCGCCCGTGCCTCCTGGGCGCTTTGCATAATGGCACCACTGACCTCTCCGGCCACCCCTGCCAAAGACAGAATCGACACCCACATCTGGAGAGGAGAGAACAAGGTTCCGTGGTACAGGCTGGGGGCGGACAGGAGCACTCAGAGGCGTCCGGCTCAGGGCGCAGATGAATTCAAGGTCTCCTCATCGTCCCCAAAGCCTCGCTCATAAGCTCTGTTCCTGGTGTCTGCTCAGCACAGAGGTGAGGAGCTCAAGGTCAACACCCCCGTGCTCCTGCCCTCGTGGGATGGCAGGTGGCACTGGCCTGCGTTTGTGCACCAGGATCTCTCATGTGTCTGCAGGCTGAGGTCTAAATTCTGGCTTGGAGCCCTCCTCCCTGTGTGACCTCAGGGACACTGTCTGAAGCATCAGGGCCTAGTTAAAGAGGTGGCCCACAAACAACCCTAAGCCCCCTTAGCACACCCACGCTCGCCTTCTTTAAAGCAGGGTAGAAAGGAGGCGCGGAGAATGAAGTCACAGCTGTCATTCATCGAATCCTTGTTCTGAACCAGGCACACCTGCACCCCAGTCCCACATAACCTTCAACAGGTCAGAGCAAGAGGCACTGCTATCCTTCCAGGTGGGGAAACTGAGGCATAGGGGATGAAAGGACCTGGCCAGGGTGAGCAGCATGAAGGTCCGGGGCTGTGCCCCCAACCCAGATGCTCCTGACTGCCTGACGCCGAGGATGAGTGGGCAAAGGTGCCTACTGGCTTCCCCGACCAGGGCTCCAAGAGCTACAAAAACACAACCACAGGCAGCCTGACCTCCACAGCCACAGTGCAGGGAGGCTCAGGAGGGACCCAGGTGTCCGAAGCTCCTTGTCATGGGCAGTGAGGACCACCGTAAACACGGAAACCTGCCCTCGCCATGCAGCCTGGAGGCCGTGCTGCTGGCAAGTCACAATACACCCTCCTCTCCTACTCAAGGCTCAGGACGCGTGGGGTTCTATCCTCTCCTGGAAGGAAACTCATTCCAAGGAGAGAAGCTGGGGCTGAATGCCAGGTTCCCTCGTCCTTTATAGAAGACAGCTGGAGTAAAGGGCTAGGGCAAACTCATCCAACCCGAGGCCCTCAGAGCACTCGCGGCCCAGGACAGCTTTGAATATGACCCAACACAAATTTGTAACCTTTCTTAAAACATTAATTTTTTTTTGTACAGACAGGGTGTCACTGTGTTGCCCAGACTGGTCTCAAACTCCTGGTCTCAAGTGATCCTTCTGCCTCGGCCTCCCAAAGTGCTGGGATTACAAGAGTGAGCCACCGTGCCTGGCTAATTATAAAATCTAGACAGTGGGTATATAGATGTCTGTTGTTCAATTCACTCAGATTTTCTGTAAGTTTGAAAATTTTCATAATGAAATACCTATAGAAAAAAATGTTCGAGGAGCTTTCCCTTGCATGGCACAGCACCTGGACCTGCTCTTCCTCTCTCATGCTGTGTGTCCCTGGCTTGCTGCATTGGACTCTTTTTTTTTTTTTTTTTTTTTTGAGATGGAGTCTCACTCTGTTGCCCAGGCTGGAGTGCAGTGGCACTATCTCAGCTCACCGCAACCTCCGCCACCCGAGTTCAAATGATTCTCCTGTCTCAGCCTCCCGAGTAGCTGAGATTACAAGTGCCTGCAACCATGCCCAGCTAATTTTTATATTTTTAGCAGAGATGGGGGTTTCACCATGTTGGTCAGGGTGGTCTCGAACTCCTGACCTCAGGTGATCCACCTGCCTCGGCCTCCCAAAGTGCTGGGATTACGGGCATGAGCCACCGCGCCTGGCCTGCCCAGGACTCTCTTACCTTCTGTCTTTCTTTTTCTGAGACAAGGTCTTGCTCTGTCGCCCAGGCTGCAGTCTCTCAGTTTCTTAAGTGGCCGTTCCCACCTCAGAGCCTCATCTGTTTCCTGCCTCCTCCCCCGCTGGGCAGTCCCGGGCTGCCCTGCAGCACAGTTGCTACCATCAAGGGAGCCTTGGGCGACCACCCAGGATAAGCGGGGGGTCTCCAGGCTCCACGTGGCTGGGCTCCCTCCCACAGCTCCTCCTGGGGGTTCCTAGGCTGTGCTGTAGTTAACGAGGGGAACCTCGTGTTCGGTGCCCCCTCAAGCGCCTGAGCTCCAGGGCCTGGGCCATGTTTCTCCTGGTTGAAGGCCTGGGTCCAGAACCATACCTGACACATCACAGACTCAACATTAAGTCCTGAATGAAACAGACGAGGCCAGTGCCCTCCTTCTGGTCCTCATACCTCAAAGAATAGCATTGGCTCCTACAGGATCATGTTAATTTATTAAAACAGCTGTTTGGGGGCCCTGCCCTGGTTCTCCTGCCCCTGCCATGGGCCCCTGAACCTTGAATTCAGCCCCGTCACTCCCACCATGCAAGGTGGCTCCCCGTGGATAGTCCTCTTCCAGCCTCAGTTTCCCCAGTGCAGGGGATGGCATCTGGCGGAGGGCCCGTGCCAAAGAGTGCAGGTTGGACGAATGAGTGTCAGCTCAGTCATTTGCAGCTGATCACAATAGGCATGCACGAGGCGTTACCACACTCAATCACAGCCTCAGATGCTCCGCCTTCCAGAAGAAAATGATAGCTAGAGAAACAGATAAAGAATTCACAAAATAGCAAATAGCGCCAGTTTTCAATAAATCCCTTTCTGTCCAATGCTTTGTTATCCAAAATTGATGCCTTTGACTAGATGTCTCTTAGAGAAATTCTTAACTGCTATGTAATAAAATCTATTAGAGAATAATTCAAGTTCTCCCACATATAGATTTTTGTAGATACAGAATGTTTTAGAAGAATTATTCTCTCACACATATTTTATTAAAAAGCCTGGTGCTAAACATCGCTCTTCTTGAAACAAAATTACTACCTGCAAGGAAATAGCTATTTTGGAGAGAAAAAAAAAAAGCCTTCCAATTGAGCCCTTCTGTATTTCATTATGAGTTGTTTGTTAAGTGTTGAAAGAATAATGGATAACAATGCATTTGTTAAGTGAAAAAACTTCAAATATAAAGATTCATTTATGGGTTTCTTTCATAGCAGCATATGATTTTCTAAGTCTATTCAAGTTGATAGATTTCAGCGATTTGCACAGTGTGCACGTGCAGAGGTGGGGGTCTCCTTACTGAGTTTAGAAGAAAGGAGGATGAAGGCAACATTTGACACCAAACTTCTCTCGAGTTTGAGGATGAACAGCAGCTGTGATTTTAAGTCAGAACCTGGAAACCAGCCTCCAGAACTTGCAGGGGCTCACACCCAACCTGGCTCGGCCCCACTGACTGCTCCTGTCTCCACCTGCTCCTGGAGTTGTGGGTGATGAGCGGCAGTTAGATGGCCATTTTCTCCCCAGCCTGCTCTTTGTCTGGCAGTGTGGCTGCTGAGCTGTCACAACAACACAGACCTGGAGAGTCAGCTCCAGAGTGTTCAGGCCTTGTTTCAGGGGGAGGTTTGTCGGGGGCACTGAGGACCACGGGCCAGGATCTGAGGGGCATCCACCTGCCTCCATGGCCATTTGTATGGGCCACTGTTCTCCCAGGACTGGGCTGGGGGCCACCTGTAGTGGAATGCACACTGGGTCTGCTCTCTTTCTGGAGGGGGGTCACCCTAGTGGGTTGGGAGTGAAAGTTTATCATGACTCTGACCTGCATTACCATCCAAGAAGACTGGCTAGGGAGACATGAGAGGAGGGGAGAGGAAGGAAGACTAAACCAGACAAGACCACCAGCCCCAAGATGGAGTGGGGATCTACCCTGTGTGCAGTGGATATCCCCCTGGGAACCTGTCTCCTGCGGGGAGGCACAAAGGCACTACTTGCCATTTTATCTCACTGGCAGCCACCAGCCATCGTGAAGGAGAAGAGCCGGAATGGCATACAGGTGTAGCCATGAAGGCATTGCCTAAGGCAGCTCGTCAGCACCCACTTTCCAGCTTGTTTCCTAACAACTTATTTTTATGGGGCAACAGAGGTGATGACCCGCAGAGGGGAAGACTGCTCTGTAAGAAGCAAAAAACTCAGAGAACTAAAAGGTTACTTGTAGGCATTGTCCAGGAGAAGCCAAACAGATCTCTAGGCCAAGCAGGGCATAGCACGCTTCGCATATGATGGAAACAGATCTCTAGGCTAAGCAGGGCATAGCATACTTCACAGACGAGGGAACTCCGGAAAGGCCCACAGCGAGTGTGGGTTACAGCACTGACACAGGCCTGTATTCTGCGTCTCCTAGAAAACAGTCAAGAGATAGAAAAGTCCACTTTGGTCAATTTCCAGGAAAATTCCTGAGCTAAAATTAAATGGGTTTGAGAGTGACTTACTAGAGTCTAATTTATATACTTCATTCAAACCTACTGGGCTCCACCTATGTCTCTACCATGGACAAATTCCAAGCCCTGGTCGACCATTCCAGGCTGACAGGTATGACAACTCAAAGCTGAAAATGATTCTCCATTCACCTCCACTGCCAACTTGGCTCATCCCTCATCTTTCATGGGTGCTTCAACTTGCTATCCAGGTTTTGACTTAACTGTGGACTCCCCAAAGTGGTCTTCTCTGACAACACTATTTAAAGTAGCCCTTCCCCAAATGTTCTATACTATCTTTCAATATTTAATATTTTGATTCTGTACATGGCACTTCTTGCTTCCTGATATTGTCATTGTACATGGACTTGTTCATTATATGCCTGGCTCCCACTCCCAGACTGTGAGCTCCATGAAAGCAGGCATCTCATCTGATATTTTCACCATGGCATTGCCAGTCCAAATGATGCCTGACACAAAGCATGCCACCATCTATCTGAGTCTTCATCAGGAAAACAAACTTGCATAGATCCCAGCCAGCACCAACATCACTACCATCAGCATCAGGAACATCAGTACCACCATCAACATCAACAACGACACCACCAACATCAGCATCAAGAACATCAACATCACCAACATTAACAATATTGACACCACCACCAACAGCATCAGCAACATCAATACCACCAACACCACTAACATCAACAATATTGACACCACTTACATCAACACCACCAGCATCAACATCAACATCACAAAATCAACAACATCGACACCACCTACATCAACACCACCAACATCAACACCACCAACCTCAACAATATTGACACCACCACCATCAGCATCAGCAGCATCAACACCACCAATATCAACAATATCAACACCACCAACATCAATATTGACACCACCAACATCAACACCACCACCATCAACACCACCATCAACAATATTGACACCACCACCATCAGCAACATCAATACCACCAACATCAACACCACCAATATTGACACCACCACCATCAACAGCACCAACATCAACACCACCAACATCAACAATACTGACACCACTTACATCAGCACCACCAACATCAGCACCACTAACAGTATCAGCAACATCAGTACCACCAGCATCAATAATATCAACAACACCAACATCAATACCATCAACATCAATACACCAACATCAACACCACCAGCATCAGCACCACCACCAACAATATTGGCACCACCAACATCAACACCATTACATCAGCATCAACATCAACAGCAATGGCACCAACATCAGCAACATCAACACCACTGACATCAGCAGCAAGAACATCAATACCACCAGCATCAACATCAACACCACCAACATCAATACCACCAACGAAAACAGAGGAAATCTATGTACGTGGGGCCAAAACAACAGAGAGACAATGGCAGACTTGTCTTAAAATTTCACTTTCTCTCTTCAAGACTGCATCACAATTTTTGCGTATCTTTAAATCACAGTTTGTGTGTATCTTTAATATTCTTTCCATTATGTAAACTCTCCATGATGCACAGTTGTAGGCACCCTTTTGTGCTGTCTTCCTTTTTTCCATCTTTTCCTTTTCACTAGCCCTCAGTTGTGAAGTTCACCAGCATCATGAGTCATACAGAGCCTGCTCAGAACACCTGTCCTGCTCTGTACTGTCCACCTTGGTTGGAGGTGATGAACTTCAGAACCAAGTTTACAGCCCAACCAAGTAACCTGTGTGGAACTAAGCATGCTGGATCTAAGCTGCCTTGGCCCAACTTATCACATAGAAAACTCTCCTGAAAACCAGTGTGCTATCTTTGGGCTTATCCATACTATGCACACACTTGTAATGAGAAAACCCAACATAAGAAAGAAAACAAAACCCTGCTATAATATAACATGGTGTGGGCTATACTGTATGCCAAATGTTGTATTGCAATGGAGTCAATGATAAAATTCTATGTTATGCTTGAATAAGGCACTTTGTTCCCAAGGATTTCAGGCAGCCTACGTTTGGTATCCAGCGTGGGTGAGGAATTCCAATCAGTCAAATACACCCTGAGTGTGACCAATAATCTTACACAAATTATATTAGACTACTAAAGTACACTCAACCATCCTTGTTAGTACTTTGATTATCCTGAATGTAACTTTATGTTTTTTTAAGGATTTGGGAGGTATTTTAAGAGCCTTGCAGTTGGATTCATCACCTGACAATTACACAGCCATGTGCTGTGGGCAGGGCCTACTCAGTCCAGGAGTGCCCCCATCACTCCGACTCCCACCACTGCCAGAGGCAAACACCATAACTCTTTTTTTTGACATGGAGTCTCACTCTGTTGCCCAGGCTGGAGTGCAATGGTGTGATCTCAGCTCACTGCAACCTCTGCCTCCCAGGTTCAAATGATTCTCCTGCCTCAGCCTCCCGAGTAGCTGGGATTACAGGTGCCCACCACCATGCCCAGCTAATTTTTGTATTTTTAGTAGAGACAGGGTTTCACCACATTGGTCAGGCTGGTCTCGAACCCCTGACCTTGTGATCCACCTGCCTTGGCCTCCCAAAGCACTGGCATTACAGGCATGAGCCACTGCGCCCGGCCACCATGACAATTTTTAAAGCACCAATTAGTTTGGCTTCTTCCAGAGGTGACTATAAGTGGACTTGCCCTGCTGAGCCAGGCCCCTTCCGCTTCGTGTGTTTTCAAGGCTCAGCTATGCGGCCGCACACTCTAGCAGGCTCCTCCTCCTCATTGCTGGATGGAATTCCACCACATGGATGAACCCCAGTATGTTGTTGGTCACCTGGGCTGTTTCCAGTTTTTGACCTATTGTGAATAAAGCTGCTTTGACCATTCTCTTGAATGTCTTTCATTTCTTTTGGATAAAATACAGGAAAAAAAAATTGTTGGGCCACAGATTAGGTATATGCTTTTCTTTTTTGAAACAAAAAACAAAAACCACTGTGATGGTCATCAACCAGGAATTTGTGAGCTAAAACAGCAGTCCCCAAACTTGGCCCATCATCACAGTGATCTGAAAAAGTTTTTTAAAAATACAACTCCTTGGACCCATGACCTACTCACTTAGACTCTCCCTGAAAGGGGCCCAGGAGCTGTATGTTTCAGAAGCATCCCCAAATAATGCTGACGTAGAAGTAATTTTGGAGGCCCCTGGTGGGCCAGCACAGTGGTTTAGGATGTGGACTCTGAGGCTCTCAAACTGAGTTCAAAAAGCTAGTCACTTAATGGCTGTGCATCAGTATCTTAACCTATGAATTGAGGATCGTGGCAGCAACCTCTTCCTAGGACTGCTGAGAAGATGAAATTGCTTAACGCGTGCAAAGCATCCGCGCAAGTTATTAATGTCAGGACCGGCCAATCGGCTGAATCAACCGTGGCTGAGGGTTCAACTCAACCTCGACTGTGGTCATTAGCAATCGGGGCTCAGCCCCCTGGGGAAGGAGGAGTGACAGGTCAAGTTAGATTTCCAGTTTGATGCCACTTTATCACGACTATTAGGTGGGTGCAAAAGTCATTTTGGTTCGGCCATTAAAAGCTGCTTTGAATATTCTCTTGCATCTCTTTAATTTCTTTTGGATAAAATCCAGGAAAGAAACTACTGGGTCATAGGGTAGGTGTAGGTTTGACAATGCTGACCTAAGTAATGGCAAAAACCACAATTACTTTTGCACCAACCCAATACATTTGTTAAATAATAGTCACTGGGCTGTGCCTGGGTCTGAACCTGGTTCTATCTGCTCAAACAGGAGAGGCACAGGAGCTTAACAGAGTAATGGCTGTCAAGCAATTGAAGACCCACTTGGAAAGGGTGGAGCTGTCAGGTGCAAAGCTCTCATCTCAATTCTCCTGAGGAGAGGGGACTGGTGTTAGTGAGGCTGGGAGGAGATGGGGTTGCCCAGACTTAATACCCAGGAGCTTCCAAGCAGAGGTCTGGGAAGTCCTGTTTGTGTTTCAGAGTCATCAATGAGTGCATTGCACAGTAACGCATTAAAGTGTAAAGTAATGGAATATATTATTTTTCCAAACTGCTGGATGAACTTAAAAAAAAAGTGACTTAAGATGGCTAGACATACTGACTTCCTGACTTTGCATCTTTAAACATAATAAAAAGCTCCCAGGCCACACTGATGGGGCTGATCTGAGGACATACTGTGAATGGCAAGGTCCATGGTAACTGTTTTAGGTGCACCCACAAATTCTTCCAATCTTTTAGAGACTACTCAAGGAATACAGAGAACAGCCGACAGGAACATGCTCTCTTAGTTCTAAAAACATTATCAAAAGCATTTTCAACCTTATGGCTTGATAACAAACATTGGCAGCTGCAGAGCCCCATTTTTTTTTCCTCTCTCTCTTTTGTCTCTCCATGTTCAGTCCTCTTGCTACCAGTCAGGCCCCACGACATTTTTTATAGAGTACATACTTCTTGTACTTTAGAACTTATCCTGCAATTTAAGATAAATCAGCCCAGTACAAATTCTACCTCAAGTATAATTCACTCCAGTGGAAACAGTCCTAAAGCAATCACCACCGTGGGATGCCTTTGAGCCAAAGCTACTTAGAAGGATCATTCCACAGGGGACCCGTGTGAACTCCAAGCGTTTGTTTACAGAGGCGCTGAACAAATGAGTTAATGTGGAATGATCTTTTAAAAAATTAAAAACGGCTCTGTTCCATTAAAAAGGTAGGAAGCTCTGCTGTGGCCGCTGGTCACAGTCACCTCACCCTGCTCCATGCTTTGCTTTTTGGAGGTCAGAGCAATACCTGCTCTGTGCTTTGCTTTTTGGAGGGCAGAACAATAGCTGTGGGAAATGCAGCAATAGTAGATTCCTTCCTTGGCAATGTTAGATCACTGCTGCTAACACTAGGTCAAGACTGGCCATGATCATCGGCATCACACAAGACAAATAAATGGCACTGAGTGATTGTCTTTGCCTAAGTTATTCTGCCCTTCTCCTCCCACAGAATCATCGACTGAACTGCCTCCATTTGCCTCTGGCGGTGACAAACAGACATCATGACAACTGTGGTTTGAAGACTTGGGCATTGCTTAGATTCTCCTATTAGGAAGAGCTGACCTCAGCTTGTATTTTTTCCAACCCATACTTAGTTGTAACTGCATATGCAGACTGTGTCCGTGGACAGGACTTTGCCACTTCGAATAGTACTTCAATTACGAAGCAGACTGGCGTATTGACAAGTCCTCATGGGGTGAACTTGGCAGCTGGGAGACCCAGATGTTGGGCTTTGATAGATGTTGTTTGAGTAGTAGTGTTTCAAGCTAGATTTCTAGCTGGAAAATTGAGGGTCTAGTACAAATTAACCTGCTGAAGGGTTGCCTTGTCAGATTGCATTTCGTTTCCTTCTGATGCTTGTTCAGGGAGGAATGGGGAAATAGCAGAGAATCAGAAAATCACTGCAACTCCAGTTGTTTAAAGGGCAAATTGAAACACAAACTCCCCATGGCCATTTCCCTAAAATTCTCCTCTCATGTATTCAGAGGCTGAAGCTCATAGTACTTATTAGAATGAATGGAGGCTCCATTATGAGAACCAATAAATAAATAAATTAAAAGTTGTGCTGAGAAGGATTCATTAACAATCACATGGTGAGCAGAGGCCAATAATCCTGACCCAAATTTCATTCCTCACCCCTCACTTCCTTAGGAATCCTTCACTCTCAGGCCTCCCACTTCTTCCAGCCCACGAAGCCCCCTTCCCCTGCAGAACAGACTCACATAACTACAGTCAACTGATCTTTGGCAAAAGACAAAGGCAATTCAATGGAGAAAGGATTGTCTTTTCGACAAACGGTGCTGAAACAACTGGACATTCGCATACACAGAAATAAAACTGGACACAGACCTTACACCCTTCACAAAAATTAACTCACAATGGATCATAGACCTAAATGCAAAATGCAAAACTATAAAACTCCTGGAAGATAACATAGGAAAAAATCTAGCTGACCTTGACTGATGACTCCCGGGCCCTTCCTCTGCCAGGTACCACTGGGTACACATGAGAATAAAACAGTATCTCCCTTCGAGCAACTACCATATCCAGGGAACTGGATCTTGTATCTCATTATTATTTTATTATTTTTAGAGACAGAGGCTCTGTCACCCAGGATGGAGTACAGTGATGCAATCATAGTTCATTGGAACCTTGAACTCCTGGGTCCAAGTGATACTCCTGCTTCAGCCTCCTAAGTGGCTAGGACTACAGGCACACACTACCATAACTGGCTACTTATTATTATTATTTTTTAAAGAGGCGAGGTCTCCTCATGTTGTCCAGGCTAGTCTCGAACCCTTAAGACTCAAGCGATCCTCCCATCTCAGTTTCCAAAGCTCTGGGATTACAGGCATGAGCCATCGTACCTGGCCTAAAATTTATATCTTAGAAAGTGGATTATTAACTGAGGTGGCACCACACAAGTGGTTTATTTCCAATGATGGTTAAAATCCTAAGGCCAGCACATGCCGGACACTGGCTTTACTGAGCCATGAGCGTTCAGAGCCAGTCTTGTCTTCCTGCAGCCTGGATCTGATAACGCTTCCTGGACTGCGAGAGGAACAGGGTAGGGCCCCATGGGGACACAGGACCTGTCCTGGGACTGTGATGCCCATGTGTGAATGCCACCAGTCACGCACAGCCCCCACCCACAGGCTGAGCACTGGCCCGTCACTCTCCAGCCCCTAAGCCTGATGCTGGGCCTCAGGGCTGCTGTGTACATAGATCTGTTTGTAGAGCTGTGCAGGTTTCCGGGGTGTATTTTACTTATAGCATGGCGGTCTGGAAGGATGAAACAAGGAATGCAGCGGAATTGGACATTTTGGCTTTAGCTGAGTTTCTTTTGTGTGTTTTATGAATTTTTTGGGCTCGTGATATCCTGGAAGTTTAAAGAAAGCATTGCTCACCTACGCGGGCCAATGCTCCCCACTTCTCTCATGTTAGATGGCATAGCCTGGCGTTCTGGCACCCCAATCCAGTAAAATAATTTGGAGCTGATGCACTCATCGGATTGTTGGTCTCGACTCAACGGGGGCAGTGTAATTAGTGGGTGTGTGTGTTGGGAGTCTCTCCAATCAAGGGAGGATCAGAGGAACGTGGAGTGTAGACGTGTGAATGAAGCAAGTCAGCGCTGCTCCAAAGAGCTGGATGTCGATGGAAACCTGTATGGGGCAGGTGCTGAGAGAAACAGGGCCTGTGCCTGGGCACCACAGCACAGACAGCTGTCTGGCCCACCAGATGGGCAGTGGTACCCGGCCAGGGCCGATTCACCCTGCGGTGGTCCTGTTCTGCACAAGAGTCAGGAGAATCCTCCATCATCGCCATGGAGAACCAGCTTCACTGAGTCTGCAGAAGAGGCCAATGAGCCACCCTCCCCACCAGCACCCTGCAATCCCTGGGCCCACACCTGGGCCTCGTCTGGCAGAGCACCGTGGAGCTCTCTCCTCGGCTGGGATTGCCCCTCGGAGCCTGGGCTGGACCTTCTTCAGCTGTGCATCTCCAGGACCCAACACCACCCTGGCAGAGTGAATGGGCTCTGCGCATGCTTGGATCCACAGAGGAAGGAGGGCCCTGGTGTGCTAACTGCAGCCTCCTCCGCAGGGATGCTTTCACAATAGGGAATGTTCTTGGAGAGAGTGTGGTACTGTGATCCACAATAGCCATCCCAAATCCAGCCAAGCGTTGGAGAGTGGAATAACAAAAAGTTGGGCAGGTCTTCCTGTCACCCTATAATTATATTAGAAAGTTAATGGAATACAATTCTCTATCGGGGAGATCTTTAGAAGCTCACGGTTGCCAAGCACATCTCGCAATGGAACAGGGGTGCTGACTTCAATTTTGAAGAACCCAAGTCCTTTGCCAAAATCATCAAAATGAAGCACAGCATGCCAATTCATTTCACAAAATGAAGCTGCCATTGGAAAGGGATGAAATTCTTATTTCTTACCAGGCAGCCAGTGACCATATTAATGCTTTCATATGAAATTCACAGGTAACATCCCAATAGTCTTTTCTTCCCAGCCCCAGGAGAAAATACTGGCACCTTTATCCTCTGAACATATTGAATCTGCTTTGCAAATAGATGAGATGGAAACAGGGTTTGGCCCCTGTCATTGTAGCTAAGCCTGAGGAGGGCTGTGGGGTCCTGGATAAGGTGGCTCAACGCTGTGGTGATGCGGGTTCAAATCCTGGCTGGGCTGCTGGGCGCACCCCCTGAGCCCTCTGTGTTCAGGTGTGAAGGGTCATGATAGCTCTTTCCCCACTGGCTGGTCTTAGGGATCCAATGAGCACACAGGTACCTTCTCCCCAGGGTGCCCACGAGGCCTTACACGCCCAGCAAATGCAAGCCACCCAAACGTGGTCCATGTTCTTCCCGACTGACTGCGTGAAGCTGGCACTGGCTCCAGGGCTGCTCTTCACCTGGTTGTGGTGATAAAAGAAACCAAAGCCAAGTAAGGTTGCTCAGCATCCAAGGTGGCAAATTAGCAGAAGATAAACGGGCTTGATGAAGAGTGGGGCAGGCTGGAGAAACAGCAATGGAGCTCGTGCCCAGTGAGGGCACTGCAGATATGAGAGTCTGGAGGAGCAAAAATGCCCAATAAAGTTGTCTGCAGAGGCTTTAGTGAAAAAGTGGGGGTTGCGGTGGGCAGAAGTTCAGAAAAGACAAGAGTGCATATTTGCATTTCAGGAAGGAGATGAAAGGGCAAAAGAATAAAACGTGGGAATGTACATGGCATGGTGGCGAGTTTTTGTTCTGAGGGGAGGTGCTGGTGGGGAAATACTATGTGCTAAGTGTGGGTGTTGGGACCTCAGGTATGGTCTAGGCAGGTGATGTTGCTTCCTAGGGGTGAGGAGGGTCTGCTGAAACCTGGCCAACTGAGTAGGACTTGACGAAGCCTATGCTTTAGGAAGATGCGTCCCCAGTGGAGAGCAAAGAGAAAATACCAAGAGCAGCATCTGGAGTGAGGACAAGGCCACAGGAGAGACACATCTGCAAGTGGCCAGCCATGAGGTGATGAGTATATCAGAAAGATGGGACAGGAGCGAAAGGGAAAGAAAACGTGGTAAGATAAAACTACACTACAGGCTTTTCATTAGCTTTGGCTGCGTAACCACCCCCCTCCAATATTCATAAATCTGTGGGTCAGCAATTTCGACGGAGCTCAGCTGCATGGTTCTTCTGCAAGTCTTGCCTGGGGTCACCTGGGAAGGTGTCAGTCATATGGTTTCTCCAGGGCATGCATCCACTAGGTCTTAGGCTATTTGTGTGTGTGTTGGGGGCAACGGGGGGGGGGTGCTGGTTCTCCTCTCCACCAGGTTCCTTCTCATCCTGGTCTCAGGCTCCAACCACAGTGAAAGGGGGCCACCCCAAAGCAAGGGCGCGTCCAGGCCTCGGCTCACACTATGTTTCCTAACATCCCATCAGCCAAAGAAAGTCCATGGCCAAGCCCATCCCTGAGAAGAGGAGGAGTCAATTTCATGCTCAAGGGGTGTGCACAGACATGGGATGAATTCCTGTAACCATAACCCTCTCTTCAAGCAATCGACATGAGGACTGAACTCAAGGGAGACACTGATGACTCCCATGGTTTTGAACTTGGGTTATTAGAACAGGAAAGTTTGGTAGAAAAGCCACAAACACAGATCAAACTGGGCCCAGGTGAACTGTTGAAGGGGGAGAGTTATGTCTGGGATCCTCCTCTTTCAGGTCCAGCTGGATCCAGGTGCTAAACCACTCTCTCTCCTCTAAAGGGGAGCTCAAGTGCTCTCTCTTTTCATCACTCAGCTCGTCTTACTTCACTCCCACTAGTGTTCCTACCTGCCTGGACTCCCACAGCTCTGGGCTCAGCAGCTCCAGGGGGGGAAGAAAGCTTCTCTCTGAAAAGTTTTCACAGCAGCAGAGCTGAAGCTTTCGGACCATCCTGACATAGCACAGCCTGGTAGTTAAGAGGAGCAGATCTGGGGGCTGACCCATTGGTATCAAATCCTGGCTCTACCATCTTCCAGCTGCGTAAACCTGGCTAAGCCCTGTGCCTCGGCTTCTTGATCTGTACAATGGGGATGCTGATGGCATGAGTTACTACACAGGGTGGATGTGCGGATTCACTCAGTTAACCTGAATACAGTGGAGGACCGGGCCTGGCATGTGGCAGGTGCTCCATCGGCGGCTGCTGTTGCTTAGAATCATTCCATCAATAACTCGGCTCATTGCCCATCTTGACAGACAGCTAGGCCAGGTGGATGAAGCACAGTGATTGGCTGGTTCTGGTCACATGACTGTTCCAGGAGCATCCAACCACGAGGGGCGAGTTAGCTGAGTAAAACCCAGCCCTGTCAGCAGAAGCAGTGCGGGAGAAGCGGGGTAGGAGAGGAAGGGCAAAAAACCAGTCCCAGCCAGGAAACCTACCATGAACAGAACTAGGTTTCAGGCTCCACCCACAGTAAAAGAGGGCCAACCTGCTGCCCAGGAGCATCCAGGCCTCCGCTCAAGTTTAACAGAACTTGGGTGCAGCCACAAGAGAGAAAACAGCGACCTCACCTTTCCTGGCACCTGAATGCACTAAATGAAGCCACTCTGATTGCTGGCAGTGTGTGCCAGAAAGATCTGTGCGGTTAAAATGGACCAATTATTTTCATAAGTATTACCTTATGAATAAAAAAAATGCAGTCGGGGCAGACATGTACAAACATCTTGAGCAATGTTTGCAGGAATTCATTCCAGGATCCCTCCGCAGCCAGAGCTCTGATAACTTCTGGCTTCTTCCGGGCCCTACAGAACCATGCCTCCATTAATCTGTACTTTCCAGAAAATGTGGCAAGCAGAGAATTTCAGCAACTTGAATAATACGTGAGAGCAATGGGCCCAGAGCAAAGCGGGATTCTAAGGTCTCAGTTCTCAATAGCAACAGGGCCCATTTTGCTGAAAAATGAAGCTGCAGGCCTTTTGCACGGGATCAGCTAGCTGAACCTTGGGAGTGGGAGGGACAGAGAAACAAAATCACCATGGATGAGACATACAAAGTCATCGATATGTATGGAAAAGTCATTGGTATGTATGGAACTGAAAAACATATGCTATGGGGGAATATTTTATAAGTAAAAATTTATGAGCATTTTACTGTATTTGAAAACCATTTGCTGAGGCAGTTTGGTTCCTGGAAAGATGTTCTCTTATGTACATATAAATGCACAAACAGAATGAGAGACAAACTACGATTCTTTTGAATTGTTATTGCATTTTTAACCCCCTATTCGTATCCACACCGTGTGTGCTTGCAGCCAGCACAGTTTAGCTCAAACTCGTGCTCTAGAAAGGAGCCTGCACTCTGTGAAATATCGTTTTTTGCTTCCCCAAAGCTTGCACACCCTCTAAAGAAACGTTTACTGTATGTATCTGGAACAAATGGCTGAAAGAACATGATGGTAAATTCAACTATATGGTTGCACAGATGACATAAGGGATTGAAAGAGATGCATTCCCCTTTAGACTTGAAGACAGAAATAAAGCCTGGGCTATAACAGCAACGGCACAATCATGCCCTACGCTGAGATTTTATTTGCAATGGCCCTTCATGACCTTCCAAGCATTTTCTCAGACAAGTGCAGACCAGGGGTTCCCAGCTGCAACTCTGTTCCCCAACGTGTGGGGCCAGAAAATTCTGTTGTTGGGGAGTTGTCCTGGGTGTTGCAGGATGTTTAGCAGCGTCCCTGGCCTCCGTCCCCCACGCCCCAGCTGTGGCAATAATATGGCTCCAGACCCTACCAAATGTTCCCTGGGGGGTGAAACTGCAGTTGAGAACAAGCTGTGTAGAGAAAAAGGAAAGAGGATTTGTCATTGGGAGACTTGAGTTCTAGACCAAGGATGGTCACTGCCTAGAGTGACAGCTTCGGCAAAGTTCTTAACTGGGTACACTTCAGTCCACAGGACAGAAATGAATGTCAGATGGATGTCATCTGAGAACCAAGTAGAATCATCAACGTGGACACACTTAATAAACAGTAGCATCTGAGTTGTATAATCTTAGTTGCACAAATCCACGTGTGGGCAATGCATGTAGGAGCAGCCCTAATGCACAGCCAACAAACTTGCAATTCAAAGACGGGGCATGAACTTCTTAACTTCAAACAACCAGCAGGTGTGGAAACTGGATCACAATTCTAGTCCCGTGACCTCTTTTGGTGGAATGATAATGCAACATCAGGCCACAGGCCTCGGCCGTTTCAAGGCCTTCCCAGGGCACAACCCAGACGCCCACGCAGTGCTGTCGGGGAGATGCTCACCTGCCCTGGCTCAGCCCCGCCCTCCCCACACCTCCACACCTCCTTCCCCTGTGTCAGCCTAGCAGGCAGCCAGCCACCAGGCTCCGGTCAGGACGGGGATTTGCTGCCACTGGGAAGGGAGGGGCCTGGCTCCCGCAGGGTCCAGTTCTGCCTGGGTTCCTCAGGGAACACGTCTCATCGGGCACTTTGATAAAACCCGGACGAAGAGGGAAAGGAGGCTTCCCTGGAGATGGCATGGCAGGGACTGTGTATCCACTACCCACCTTGGAACAACGGGAAACCCAAACAAAATAGACAGACAATGGTGCTGAGGCAGCAGCACAGGGCAGTGGCCCAAGCAGAGGACATAGCCAGGGGGCACCACAGTTGCCCCGGCTTCCGCTTGGGGAGTTTCCAGGCTACCACGAGACGGGGAGCCTGGGGTCCTCCTGGGGTGGAAGAGATGGATTGGGAGTCTGTTGGGGGAAAAATAGGGCCCGTGATGAGAATAAAAAGCAATCAATAAAATATATCAGGATGACAGAATTAGCCAAGAACATTAAAAAGTTACCATTCCTATATTCCACATCTGTTGAAGAATGCAGAAGAAAACATCAACAGATCAAGACACAGAAGATGTCCTGAATCAGACTTCTATAGATGAAAATTATAAGGTCTGAAATGAAAACTACACAGAATGGGATTCATAGCAGATGAGACACTGCAGAAGAAAAAGAAAATGAACTTGAAGATAAAGTATCTAATATGAAACAGCCGGAGAAAACATAATTATCAAAAACAGAAATGGCCAGAATCAGCGAGCTATGGGGCGACCCTGAGTAGCCTGTTACAGAGTCATTAGGGTTCCCAAAGGAGGTGAGGGCAGAGCAACAAAAACCATGGAATCATGACCACGATTTTCCCAGTCTCATGAGAACTACAGATCCAAAGATCCAAGAAGCTCAGCAAGCCCCAAAGAACCAAATAAAACACGAATAAAACTAGACCAAGCCTACTTAGAATCAAGTTGCTTAAAACCAGTGATCAGCATTTTTATGGCTGCATAGTATTCCATGGTATATATGTGCCACATTTTCGTAATCCAGTCTATCACTGTTGGACATTCGGGTTGGTTCCAAATCTTTGCTATTGTGAATAGTGCTGCAGTAAACATACGTGTGCATGTGTCTTTATAGCAGCAAACTATCGCCAGGACAAAAAATCAAACACCGCATGTTCTCACTCATAGGTGGGAACTGAACAATGAGAACACATGGACGCAGGAAGGGGAACATCACACACCGGGGCCTGTTGTGGGGTGGGGGGAAGGGGGTAGGGATAGCATTAGGAGATATACCTAATGTAAATGACGAGTGCAGCACACCAACATGGCACATGTATACATATGTAACAAACCTGCACGTTGTGCACATGTACCCTAAAACTTAAAGTATATATATGTATAAAAAACCCTTGCATTTAAACAAACAAACAAAAAACAAAAAAAAACAGTGATCAAGAGAAAATCTTAAATGCAGCCAGGAGAGAACACACATCGCGTATAGAGGAACAAAGAGCCACAACAGATTTCCTCTCAGAAATGATGCAAGCCAGAAGACCACGTGGCCATATTTTTAAAGCACTGAAAGAAAACATACAAACACACACTCCTTCAGCCTAAAATTGAAGATCCAGCCCCCCCCAAAAAAAAAACCGGCAAAAGAAAGAATTTCTCTGACACAGAAAAGCCGTTAGAATCGCTCGCAGGCAAACCTGCGCGGCCAGGATGTTTAAGACGCCCCCAGGCAGAGGGCGATGCAGCCAGACAGAAGTAGGTGTCCACACGAACGAATGGACAGCACCAGAAACGCTAACTACAAAAGGGTGATTTTCAACTTTCATCTCTAGAAAATGGTGAATGAAACATAGTTTGTAGCTCTTCTACATTTTTCACATCACCACGATCTCTTGCTGTTATGTCTGCTACACGCTGGGTTTCAACTCCTTGGTAGACCTGTAGGACCGCAACACATATTCCCCCCGATCAAGACATGGTGCTCAACACACATCAGGCATTCGTAAATGCCCCAGAAGTTAATCTACACATGGAGGGCACATTCACACCATAGTGGACAATAGGAACATGCACAGATGTGCTACACTGGACACACGTGTTCTCTGTTGGATGACAGAGTTGGCCCTGACTGGTTAAACATCTGAACTACATCCATTTTATGTTCAAACTTACGTCACGCTCAGCAGAAACCTCATCGCTCCATAAGTAAACCACTGTCCCCTAGCCGGGTGCTGCTTCGGAGCCAGTTATGAGGATACACACCCATCACTGCTAGAAGACGGGGCTCCTGGTGCCGCCCAGGTCTCCTGATCACTTCCGTTCTGGCAGAGATGACAGCTCCTAGCGCCTCCTCTTCCTGCCTTCTCACTCTGCTGCACACCCCGCGCTCACAGGCCAGCAGGGCAGGTGGCATCTGGAACCCTTTGGGGGAGTCCTGTCTTTGTTGTGTGGGGTGGCGTTTTCACAGTTCCCAATTTAGAGGCATATTTTTGGACTCAGAGCAGCTCCGATCCCTGCCAGTAGACTGAAGGGAATGTCAGTCCTCACGTGATTAGACAGCTTCAGACTCCCATCTTACCAAAGTTATATTTACATCTCATAAACTATGTTGGTGTCTTATTTTCCACAACAAAAGCTCTATGTCTGTGTATAAGACGGAGAGAGAGAGGGATGATTTCTCAGCCCAAGAAACCTCCTACAGAATGAGAAGGTTCTGCTTGAGAACACTACCTTTTAGAGCATTCACCCAGCAACGGGATCATGAGCTGTTCCAACAGGAGGTCATTCTCCCTCGGGGGAAAGACACACCATCTCTTTTATGAGCAGTGGGCTGGAAGGAGGGAAAGCTGCCCCAGGAATGGGCTCCTGTGGGAGGACCACGGCTTTGATAAGCAGGTTCGCTGTGTGTCAACCGCAGGATGCAGAAGCACCATCCTGCATCCCAGTCTTCTGGGAGCAGACTGAGCTCAAGGAAGGCAGAATGCACAGCCACGCCAGCGTACGGACATCTCTCTCCTAAATCTCACCCCAAATATCTAAGATTTTACCAGGCCGGGTGGGGTTCAGTTTGGCTGAACTTGAAATCTCATTGTTAGATTAGAACCTTCTTCCCAATTGAAGGGCATGGAATATGCCTGCGGTCCAGACGTGGCCCTGCGTCCTCAGTCACGCCGAGCCTGGTGAGGCGAGGAGAACATCCGTTCCTGCAGTGTGGCCCACAGGACTTCCTGCAACCATGGGGATGGTGCACACCCACCCGGCCTAGGAGGGTAGCCGCCGGCCACGTGGGTACCGGGCGCTTGAAATGTAGGTGATGTGACTGAAAGTAACAGTTTCACTGTGTTTAATTTTAGTTACTGAAATCTGAACAGCTACGTGTGGCTAGGCCAGGACTGGGCAGCGCGGGTCCAGGCATGCTCACAGGAGGGGCTCCCGCTGAGCTGGGAGGTGTGTTCTTCATACTTCCTCGGCCCCCATGCCTGCGCACTCTTGACCTGTGTGGACCTTCTTCCATGCTCCACAGAAAGCACAGCCCTCATCTCTTCTGTCTTCGAGTCCTGGCCTGGATTGGCATGCATCCCTGCAGCTACCCATCATGAGGCTTCGTTTCTGCCGGTTCCTCTGCTCCCTGTACACGGGCACAGGTCTGCCATCTGGATAATATCTGCCTTTGGCCCAGCTGTGTTCCTGACCATCATCATAATTCCTCCCTCATTTCCACGCCTAACCCCATGGGGCCCGGCCCATGTCTCCACCATCGTAATGAAACCTGGCTGGAGCTTCTCGCTGCCCCCTTGCACGGCATTTGCCCATTGGCCATAGGACCCCTCCTGCCCCGGACCGTGGTGCAAGGAGCTGGCCCTCCAGGCACACTGCGTGGCTTCCCTGCCCACAGGATTCTGCTGGCAGGCAGAGGCGTGGGGAGGCAGGGACCAGGCATCTCTCCCCATCTCTTGGCCTCAGGCTGCATCCCCTGCAGTGTCCACACGTCCTCCCTGGCCCCTGCAGGCAGCCCCGGCCCCTGGCTCTTTCCCTCGAGCTGACAGAAGCCCCTGCCTGCCTTTGTCACCTCTGGCTGGCCTCCCTGTCTCTCCCGGGGCTTCTGTGGTCTTCTAACAACTGAACCCAGATTCCTGCATTCAACTCTTCTGTAACAGTACCAGGTGTGATCCTGTCCACCTGACTGGACTTGGACACATCCCACCTCAGTGGCCCAGACAGACCATGGAGCAGCCTGTGCCAGTATTCCTGGGATCCATGCACAGACATCCTGTCCCCAGCCATGTCCTTTCAACCATATTCAGGAACATTGTTTTGGTTGAGAAAAGTTTACAGCAATAAATGTAATAGTGTGAAAATCACTGGCTGGTCTCGCCCAGCCTAACACTTAATTGTAGAGCTCTTCAGCTACACAGAAGGCCTGAAGGTGGGGCGAGCAGCTCTGAAGCCAGGTGTGGTGGCTGATGCTCCCGCTCTCCACCTGTGTCTCACTGGGGGACTTCCTTCATCTCTCCAGCCCCAGGTTCCAGAGCTGTAATGTGGAGGTACAACCTACCCCATAGCACTGTTGTGAGGATTAAATGGATACATATGGATATAAATGTGTGTTATGTGTTGTGTCTACGTTTAGAAAAATACACACATATGTTCAGACCACACATGTTCAGAAGACACACACGTGCACACACATGGGCACACACACTTCTAGATGAGTCTAGCAGGCAGGAAATGTCCTGCAAACGTTGGCTTTGACTTCTGTCTCCCAAGGACAGGAACCAGGGCGCATGCCTCCTCACTTTCCAGGGGCTTAGTTCAGAGCTTAACGCAGGACTGAAATTACCAAAATATTTGTGGAGTAAGAACTCAAGGAAACTCCAATAAAATTAAAACTTGAATCAGTGTGAAATTGAATGTGAAAATGATGTGGTTGATTTTCACTCTGATTAGTATTCCAACAAAGGAGAGCCATCGAGTGTCCTCATTAACCCACATTAAGCTCGTGGCTTATGTCACCACTACTGTTATTCCTGTGTGTCCAATAGGACTGCTCTAGTGGTGACCACGTGCAGATCTCTTCTGGTGTTCTAGAGACTCACACTGGCCTAGAACTTGTGACATTCCTGAAGCTAATTCTGGCATTAGCTGGAATTCTGCCTTTGGCTGCAACACTCATGGGCAGATGCAAAACCATACTGTCCAAGAAAGCTTTCTTTCAGAATTAGTATAAAAACACACTGAATTTACCTCACAAGTGGTGTTCATTTGTAGTTCGTGATCAACCAGCAACTGCATGAATATTTTTAGGTTGCCATGAAGACGGGAATAAGGTTTACCTTAAGCCATGAAGCTCAGATCCTATGTCTCAGAGTCCACAGTTGTGGAGTAGGGGGAAGAGAGGTGGAGAGAGAGAGGAAGAGAGAGAGGGGAGGTGGGTGAGTGAGGAGGGGCAAGGAGAGAGACAGAGAGGGAGGGAGGAGCAGGGAGAGAGAGAGAGAGGGAGGGGCAGGGAGAGAGGGAGGGAGGGGCAGGGAGAGAGAGAGGGAGGGAAGAGAGAGAGAGAGGAGGAAGGGGGAGGGAGGGAGGGACAGGGAGGGAGAGAGAGGGAGGGCAGGGATGGAGAGAGGGGGAAGGGCAGAGGAGAGAGAGGGGAGAGGGAGGGGAGGGAGGGGGGAGGGAGGGGAGGGAGAGAGAGGGGGAGGGAGGGGAGGAGAGAGAGGGGGAGGGAGAGGGGGGAGGGAGAGGGGGGAGGGAGAGAGGGGGAGGGAGAGAGGGGGGAGGGAGAGAGGGGGGAGGGAGGGGAGGGACAGGGGGAGGGAGAGAGAGAGATGGAGAGGGAGAGACAAGGAAAGAGAGAGGCAGGGAGGGAGGGGCAGGGAGAGAGAGGGAGGGAAGGGATGGAGAGAGGAGGAGGGAGGGGATGGAGGGAGAGGGAGGGAGAGAGAGGGTGGATAGGGAGGGAGAGAAAGGGGGGGAGGGAGAATCAATAATTGATATCAATAATTAAGAATCAATAATTGATATCAATAATTATCAAACATTGAATGAAAATGGGTTAAACTCCAATCAAAAGACAGGATGGATAAAAAAGCAAGACCCAATGATCTGCTGCCTACAAGAAACACATTCCACTATAAAGACAAACATAAACTGAAAATAAAAGAATGGAAAAAGATATTCCATGCCAATGGAAACCAAAAGAACAAGAGTAGCTACACTTAGATCAGACAAAATAGATTTCAAGACAAAAAGTATAAGAGACAAAGGAGGTCATTACATAGTGATAAAGAGGTCAATTCAGCAAGCAGCTATAACAATTATAAATATATATGTGCCCAACAAGGGATCACCCAGATATCTAAAGCAAATATCAGAGCTAAAGAGAGAGAGAGACCTCAATATAATAATAACGGAAGACTTCAACAGCCCACTTTCAGCTTTGGATGGCTCTTCCAGACAGAAAGTAAACCCAGAAATGTCCGAGTTAATCTGCAGTACAGACAAAATGGACCTAATCGATATTTACAGAACGTATCATCCAATGGCTGCAGAATACACATTCTTCTCTTCATAACATAAATCATCCTCAAGGACAGATGATAAAACAAGGTCACAAAAACAAATCTTAAAACACTTAAAAAATTTAAATAATATCAAGTATCTTCTCTGATCACAATGGAAAACTAGAAATCAATAAAAGAGGAATTTGGGAAACTATACAAACACATGGAAATTAAACACTATGCTCCTGAATGACCAGTGGGCAATGAAGAAATTAAAAAGGAAACCGAAAAATTTCTTGAAACATTACAATGGAAACAAAACATAGCAAAACCTATGGAATACAGCAAAAGTAGTACTAAGAGGGAAGTTTATAGCTATAAGCACCTACATCAACACAGTAGAAGAACTTTAAACAACCTAACAATGCATCTTAAAGAGCTAGAAAAGCAAGAACAAACCAAACCCAAAATTAGTAGAAGAAATAATAAAAATCAGAACAAAAATAAATAAAATTGAAAAAAAATACAAAAAAAATCAATGAAATGAAAGCTGGGTTTTAAAAAAAATAAACACAATTGACAAACCTTCAGCTAGATTGAGAAAAAAAAGAGAGAAGACCCAAATAAATACAATCAGAGATGAAAAAAGAGACATTGCAACTGATAACACAGAAATGCAAAGGATCATTAGTGGTTACTATGAGCAACTGTATGACAGTAAGTTGGAATATATAGAGGAAAGGTATAAATTCCTAGACATATGCAACCTACCAATATTTAATCATGAAGAAAATCTTAGCAGACCAATAATGAGTAATAAGATCAAAGCCATACTAAAAAGCCAGCAAAGAAAAGCCCAGGACCCACTGCCTTCACTGCTGAATTTTACCAAATATTTAAAGAACTAATATCAATCCTACTTAAAAGATTCTGAAAAATAGAGGAGGAGGGGATACTTCCAAACTCATTATGTGAGGCCAGTATTACCCTAATACCAAACCCAGACAAAGATACATCAAAAAAAGAAAGGCTACAAACCAATATCCCTGATGAATATTAATGCAAAAATCCTCAACAAAATACTAGCAAACCAATTTCAACAGCACATTAAAAAGATAATTCATCATGATCAAGTGGTATTTATCCCAGGGATGCAAAGATGGTTCAACATACATGAATCAATCAATCTGATATATCAACAGAATGAAGGACAAAAACCATATGATCATTTCAGTTGATGCTGAAAAAGCATTTGATAAAAACCAACATCCCTTCATGATTAAGAAAAATGCTCAAAACACTTGGTATATAAGAAACATACCTCAATATAGTAAAAGCCATATATGACAGACTCACTGCTAGTATCACACTGAATGAGAAAAAAAACTGAAAGCCTTTCCTCCAAGATCTGGAACACATTGAGGAATCCCACTGTCACTACTCTTATTCAACACGGTGCTAGAAGTCCTAGCTACAGCAATTAGACAAGAGAAAGAAAGAGCAACCAAATTGAAAAGGAAGAAGTTGAATTATACTTGTTTGCAGATGATATGATCTTATACTTGGAAAAACCTAAAGATTCCAACAAAAAATGATTACAACTGATAAATAAATTCAGTAAAGTTGCAGGATACAAAATCAACATGCAAAAATTAGTAGCATTTCTATATGTCAACAGTGAACAATCTGAAATAGAAATCTAGAAAGTAATTCCATTTACAATAGTTATAAAATAAAACACCTAAGAATTAACCAAAGAAGTAAAAGATCTCTATAATAACAACTATAAGCCATTGATGAAAAGAGAGGCCACAAAAAAGAAAAGATGTTCCATGTCTCTAGATTAGAAGAATAAATATCATTAAAGTGTCCATACTATCCAAAGCAATCTATGGATTTAACGCAACCCTTATCAAAATACCAATGACATTCTTCACAGAAATAGAAAAAATAATCCTAAAATGTATATAGAACCACAAAAGACGCAGAATAGCCAAAGCTCTCCTGAGCAAAAAGAACAAAACTGGAAGAATTACATTACTTGACTTCAAATCATACTACAAAGCTATAGTAACCAAAATAGCATGGTACTGGCATAAAAACAGACACATAAGCCAATGGAACAGAAGAGATAACCCAGAAACAAATCCACATACCTTCAGTGAACACATTTTCAACAAAGGTGCCAAGAACATAAACTGGGGAAAAAGACTGTCTTTTCAATAAATGGTGCTGGGAAAACTGGATATCCATATGCAGAAGAATAAAACCAGATCCCT
Organism: Nomascus leucogenys; assembly: GCF_006542625.1. Taxonomy (NCBI): domain Eukaryota; kingdom Metazoa; phylum Chordata; class Mammalia; order Primates; family Hylobatidae; genus Nomascus; species Nomascus leucogenys. The sequence continues at coordinate 2,745,024 of NC_044393.1, forward strand.
ATCTCTTGCCATATACAGAAATCAAATCAAAATAGATTAAAGACTTAAATCTAAGACCTCAAACCATGAAATTATTAAAAGAAAACATTGGGGAAACTTTCCAAGACATTGGACTGGGCAAAGATTTATTGAATAACACCCACAAGCCCAGGAAACTAAAGCAAAAATGGACAAATAGGATTACATCAAGAAAGCTTCCGCACAGCAAAGGAAAGAATCAACAAAGTGAGGAGACAACCCACAGAATGGGAGAAAAGATGTGCAAACTACTCATCTGACAAGGGATTAGTAACCAGAATACATAAATGGCTCAAACAACTCTATCGGAAAAAAATCTAATAATCTGGTTTTTTAAATGGGCAAAAGATCTGAATAGACATTTCTCAAAAGATGTACAAATGGCAAATAGATATATGAAAATGTGCTCAATATCACTGCTCATCACAGAAATGCAAATCAAAACTATAATGAGATATCATTTCATCCCAGTTAAAATGGCTTTTATCCAAAAGTCCAAAAGACAGGCAATAACAAATGCTGGTGAGGATGTGGAGAAAGGGAACCCTCATACACTGTGGGTGGGAATGTAAATTAGTACACCCACTATGGAGACCTGCTTGGGGGTTCCTCGAAAAACTAAAAATAGAGCTACCACATGATGCAGCAATCCCACTGCTAGGTATATACCCAAAAGAAAGGAGGCCGGGCGCGGTGGCTCACGCTTGTAATCCCAGCACTTTGGGAGGCCGAGGCGGGCGGATCACGAGGTCAGGAGATCGAGACCATGGTGAAATCCCATCTGTACTAAAAATATAAAAAATTAGCTGGGCGTAGTGGCGGGCGCCTGTAGTCCCAGCTACTCAGAGAGGCTGAGGCAGGAGAATGGCGTGAACCCGGGAGGCGGAGCTTGCAGTGAGCCGAGATTGCGCCACTGCACTCCAGCCTGGGTGACAGAGTGAGACTCCATCTCAAAAAAAAAGAAAGGAAATCAAAGAGACATCTGCACTATGATGTTTCTTGTAGCACTATTCCCAACAGTCAAAATTTGGAAGCAACCTAAATGTTCATCAACAGATGAGTGGACAAAGAAAATGTGGTACCTACACATGATGGAGTATTATTCAGCCATAAAAAAGAATGAGACCCTGTCATTTGAAATAAGATGGATAGAACTGGAGATCATTATGTTAATTGAAATAAGCCAGGCACAGAGAGATAAATATTGCATGTTCTCACTTATCTCTGGGAGTTAAACATTCAAACAATTCAACTCATGGAGATAGAGAGTAGAAGAATGGTTACCAGTAGAAGGATGGATGAGAAGGGTACTGCAGGCTGGCAGGGGGGAGTGGGGATGGTTAATGGGTACAAAAAAGTAGTTAGAATGAGTAAGACCTACTATTTAGTAGCACAGCAGGGTGACTGTAGTCAACAATAATTTAATTGTGTATTTTAAAATAACTAAAAGAATGTAACTGGATTGTTTGGAATACAAAAGATAAATGCTTGAGGTGATGGATACCTTATTTACCTGTGACTATTACACACTTCATGCCTAAATCAAAATATCTCATGTATCCCAAAAACATATATACCTTCTATGTATCCAGAAAATAAAAAATAAAAAAGTGTTAAAAAACCAAAGAAAGAAAAAGAAAGAGAGAATTTAACCTTACCCAAAGAGAGGTCTGGCTCTTGCCTTTGGCCCTGGGAGAGGCCATTTCTAAGCCCTTGGAATGTCATTCCTGATGGCAGTGTATTTCTTTCCCTGGGCACCTTGGGCCAGCTGGATAGTAACAATGTGATGTGGGGTGGAGGTTTGGGTCATATGGAATCAGTTGGCCACCAGAAGGGCTGGAGATCTGAGACTTGGGTCAGCCACATGGGCAATCAGTCACCCCTAGGTGATGGAGGCCCAAATAAAGACCCTGGACATGGAGGATCTAGCAAGCCTCCTTCACTGGCAACATTCCACGTACACTGCCACACCCTGTGCTGGGAGAATAACACTTTCTTGATTCCATGGGGAGAAGACAACAGAAACTCTATGTTTGGTGCCCTTCTGACACCACCCTGTGCCACTTCTTCCCTCGGCAGATTTTAACTGGGGTCCTTTCCCTGTAATAAATGGTAACCATGAGTATAACAGCTTTCAGTGAGCTCTGTGAGTCCTCCTAGAGAATTATCGAATCCAAGGGTGGTTTGGGGAATCTGTGAACTTGAAATTGGTGTCAGCAGCGAGGGTGGTCTTCAAGAATGTCCCCTCTAACTTTGTAGTTGTCCACCTCCACATAAACCATAAAGATGATGGATATGGAAAAAGCATCACTGATTAAGAACTACAGAGTTTTCATGAATAAGAAGGTCTCCCACTCTTTGTGGGCAGCAGCATGTGTAGTTACGTTATGTAGAATTTGTCAATGGCAGCATAAATAGTGAAGGCAGGGATGGAAGGGGACATATTATTTCTCAAACCCCTGGCCTCAAGGAGATCCTTCCGCCTTGGCCTCCCAAAGTGCTGGGATTACAGGTGTAAGCCACCATGCCCATCGTACTGCCAAAATGTACTATTACTTACCACACTCAAGACACATGTTTCAGAGAAATGGCCACAGAATACCCAAAATAATTAAGAGTGCTAAGAATCAGATGCTTCTACAGAACATTTCAAAAAGAACCAACCAAAATGGAACGTTGATATGTAGTAAGTGATTAACAAACATCAGTGCGGTGAATTGAAATGTGGAAGACTTTCTTCATTGCTAGTTATTTATTTGATGCAGGCTTGATTTAAGGAAGCAGGTGATGGCTTTGAGAATCTGTACTAATGAGGCCTGTGACAGTATGTGAGGAAACTCCCACTCTGAGGCCATCTTCTTCATCTGTGACATAGAGATGATTTCAAACTTCCTCATCAGTAGTTTACAGGAACTAACTGAAATAATGTTTGCAATGGTTTATTAAAAATCCTGGCTCACAGTGAACACACATAAAATGGCAAATATTAAAACCAGTGAGAACACCATTGCTTTGGTGGGTCAAAAAGAGGCCAAGACAGTAATTTTAGATGAACCAATACTTTTAGCAACTATTAAGAAACTATAGTTTGGTTGTCCCCACCCCCACCCTCAGTCTTACCTGCCAGGAGAGGACTGATTGTTATTTATTTATTTGAGACAGTGTCTCACTTTGTCACCCAGGCTGGAGTGCAGTGGTGCGTTCTTGGCTCACTGCAACCTCTGCTTCCCGGGTTCAAGTGATCCTCCCGCCTCAGCTTCCTGATTAGCTGGAACTACAGATGCATGCCACCAAGCCCAGCTATTTTTTTTTTATACTTTTGTATAGGTAGGGGCAGAGTTTTGCCATGTTGCCCAGGCTGATCTTGAACTCCCGGCCTCAAGTGATTCACCCACCATGGCCTTCCAAAGTGCTAAGATTACAAGCATGAGCCACCATGCCCAGCCAGGAAATAATGAATTCTTAATGCACCAGAACCAAAATGAGGGTGCTGCAACCTCTTACATGAGAAACAAGTTTGTCAGTCCCAGATGGTAATTCTGGGATTGTACTGAGTCACGTGTTATGTATTTCTTCTTTTAGTCATATGATGCACCTGCTATGCGCGCTTTTATTACAATGGGGGTCCAGCCCTTTTTCCTTCTTAGCATGTTAAGAGAAAACATTCTCTAACAGGACTGCAGCAAAGCCGCCTATCTTGGTGAAGACAAACCAGCTGTGCTCACATATTGTCAAACATCTGGAGAGAAGCTTAAAAAAACATTTGAATCAAACAGTCTGATGCTTGGGCATATCTAAAAAGAGACTCTGCTTGGTTCTTTGTAAATTCCTGACTAAACCTTTCCATTTTCAGCTGGCTGTTGTGGTACAAGGGCAGCCACAGTGAGAAATAAATGGAAATCCACATCTCCTTGTGTGCACAGGAACACATTCTATGCAATCCACGTGGTGAGCTAAATGTTGATGCATTCTCAAAATTAAAGAATGTCCAAGGGGAAATTTAATCTCATTGCCTGGCCATTCTAAACAAGATGGTTTCTTCATCTGTGAACCTGTGGCAGGCAGAGTAATTTGGAAATTGGCCTATGGAGAACATTAGAAAGTAAAACTGTATCCCCCCGCCACCATGAAAAAAAAAAAAAAGTCCTATTTATACCCTACAAAATAATACACAAGATTCAGGAACTGATTCTTTTGGTTTATGATTTCTAACAATTCCATAGGGTCAAAATTGAAAGTAACCTTTGCAAGCATGAAACTTGTCCACAAATGAAGATCAAGTTCAAAATTATTGGCAAGGATTGACAACAAAAACCACGAGAAAAAGATTCAAAATTAAAATACAGCCATTTACCTTCATTACCGACAACAGTTCAAACCTATGTCCACCGAGATGGAATTCCCTTCGGATGCAGTTAGCCATCTTTACATAAAATCAATACATCCATACAATTTACAGAGAGGTGCTAGGCACTGTCCCTCCTGCAGAGCCTCACCACACCAAGAACAATCTTTTTAAGATAATAAAAGTACAACTTGACTATCATGGGTAACTACATATGCTAGAAATTTGCTAGAAAACATTTCACATGTGTGAAAAGAGAGGCGAATTGGAGAAGTTAAAAAAAAAAAATCCCAGGTTCAATATCCACTTCTTCCTCCCCCATTATCATATCTCCCTGGAAAGCTTTTTTTAAATGCATAATTCCAACAGAAATCCCATCCTTCCTGGATGCTATGCTAAAAATTGGAAAGCAGCAGGTTAGGTATTCTCGTGTAATCAAAATGCCGACTCTCCAGCAAGTTCTCCGGCAGATCCCTTCCTTGTTCCCAGAGGGACAGAAAGATACACAATACCTTGCCCTTCCAGCATTCTGTATGCCTGATCTAAGTCCCTGTGGACGGTCACCTGGGATGTTCAAACACATCTTTTAAATGTGAAGGCATAGAAGACTCGCACACACTTTTGCAGGCCCGTGCACACTTTTAGGGCCTGCTTAATAAAAGATCCAAATTTGGCATTTTCAGACTTTCAGCTTATTAAACAGGGAAAATGTAAAATGCATGACCTGGATAAAAAGAGCCATTCTTCTCACTGGGCTCTCAGTTTTGAAGCCGGCTTCTTTGTTCTCGGTGAAAATTAGTTTGGTAAGAGCTCCAAGTCCACAGTGGATGACGAGCCCTGTCCCTCCACCCCCCAGTGGATGCTGGCAGGAGCGTCCACTCTCGCTCAGGAGGGGACCTGCGCTCTGCTAGTGTCTCAGTCCTGGAACAGCAGAGACACCTATGTTAGTTACCAGGCTGTTAATAGGACTGGATCCCACAGACCTCACAGTCCAGCTGGCTGCTCCGGCCTCAACTCGAAGGATCCAGGGAGAGCATCTGTGTCCAAAATTGCCCAAATCAATTAACCTTCCCTAGTATTAGTCACTACTGAGGGACCAAGTGCTGCGTGCAAAAGCAAGATGATGTCCCAGCCCATCAGCAGGCAGGACCCTCAGAGGTAATGATAAACGAAGCTATTCTGGTCTATAGCCAGGCATTGGACTGTCATTTCTCAACTGAATCGTAGGAGCAGCGTTAACTTCTTGTCTCCTACCACCCAGTCATAGCCTAGAACAGACTCCAAACACTCACTCTTTATGTTCAATCTGGATTCAAAATGCAGGTTAGCAGGATTACATCCATAATAACTGTACCTGGAAATAAACTTACTGGGATTTTTTTTTTAAAGTAATACTGTGGCCTTCCTTTTGTATCCCTCTCTGCATCTGTAGTAGCAGAGTTTGCCCAGCCCCCAGCACCTTCTCCCCAACACCAGCCAGAGTCCCAACGTGCCAAGTTTCCTAGAAAGTGATACGTTGCAAACCAACAAGTTTAACAGAAGAAAAACCCTAACTCCACTAATTCTACCTGAACCATAAGCTTATGGACAGTGACCACATTAGTAGGCACCTGAACTACTGAGGAAAGGGTCATTAGCCAGGAGCTACTGTCAGAGAGGTATAAGTTCAAACCCTTCCTTTGTCATTTCCCTGGGGCCAAGACAGCTTCAGTGTTCTGCTCAGTGTGACTACACTTGATAGGTTTCTTCCTGACCATTGCCCCTGACCTCCCTGATCCCCTGATGGCCTAATCACAGGGACCACCTTCCTTAGCATCCTTCTATCCTTTCTGCCAGCTCACGCAGTGCTGAAAATCCCTCCTGCCTTTTGTTTCAGTGAAATTGAGTTCAGTCTCTCTCCCCTGTTGCAGTAGTCTTGAATAAAGTCTTCCCCACCCATTTGACGGCCCTGGTGCAGTTCTTCCTTTACAGCTCTGGTGCTGTGACTTACATAGGATGGGATTCAACATGAGACCCTCAGCCCTCTCCCCCAGGACCCACCTATGCACATTTGAAGCCATTGTCTTCACTCCTGACTGATTGGTTGGGGAACCATCAGTGAGGCCAACTCCTGATCCAGTGCCCTGCACAATGGTGCAGTGAAAGCATGCATGGTGTGGACAGATCCTGATTCCCAGGGTTCTGAGTCCACTCCTGAGGCTGGTTTAGAGTCCCAGGCATCTTTGTGTGAAAAGTCTCACCAGTTTTGTACATGGGGCATCTTATAGAGACCTCATTTGGTTGAACTTTGGTCTTTTGGTGTTGAGAGCACTCTTTCTCTGTAGAGATCTGCTTGGATTTTCTTCCTTTGTTGCTGTTACTTTGGGGCCTTGCATGCCTACTCCTGCCCTGGTGCCTACCTGTATTAGTCTGTTCTAATGCTGCTAATAAAGACATACCTGAAACTGGGCAATTTGTAAAGGAAAGAGGTTTAGGGGGACTCACAGTTCCACATGACTGGGGAGGCCTCACAATCACGGAGGAAGACAAAGAAAGAGCAAAGGCACATCTTACATGGCAGCAGGCAAGAGAGAGCTTGTGCAGTGAAACTCCCATTTAAAAAACCGTCAGACCTCATGAGACTTATTCACTGCCATGAGAACAGTATGGTGGAAACTGCCCCCATTATTCAATTATTTCCACCTGGCTCTGCCCTTGACACATGGGGAATTATTACAATTCAAGGTGAGATTTAGATGAGGACACAGTCAAACCATTTCACCACCTGCCCTGATCCTTACCCTCCTGCTTCCTCCCCTTTGAAGACTCTGGCTGGTGAGGTGCCCACCCCATGATGCTGACTGTCCACCTCCCTCCTTTCTGGAAGGATTTTACTGAGGATGATGTAAACCTTCCTCAGAGCAACAAAAACATTTCCAGCAAAGACGAGATCTATTCTGACCTGGGATTGTGAAAAAGTCAGGCCAATGACAAGGATGAAGGATGAAACCTAGGGAAGGAGGGAGAGGGGGGAGCCCTGATGAGCTGAGAGTGTCCTCCCAGGCATGGCAGAGAGGGAGGAGCAGCTGGGAGCACAAAGGGGGCTGAGGGAGATTCTCGGCACCCAGGTCTGCTCAGGAGCAAGGCACAAGCTGAGTGAGTGGTGGGAAGCCTATGGGATGACTTAGTTTTTAAGAGATTTTGTTATTTTCGGTACAGGCAGAAGATGATGCAGGAATCCTCAGGATTACTACACCCCCTTGATTTACCAGGTGAGGATAAATTGTAATCATATTAAAAATCATTTGCATATAAACAAATCTCCTCCACACCTTGAAGATCCACAGCTACTTTGACTAATTCTTCCTCATGGATGATGCAATGCACCAGGTCACCCCAGATAGGGAAGGGCCAGTCCTATTGGTTTTGTACCACTGAAATCTTAAGGTATCTTCATCTTCAAGAGGACTCCAGTGAAATAAAGGCAGAACTTCAGCAGAAAGTTCTAACCTGTAACAAGATTTTGGCAAGGCTGGGAGATAACGGTTCAAATACCCTTCTTATCATGCATTCCATCTGCCAGGTTTGCAAAGCCACAGTGCTTCCAGTCCTGGGTTAATTTTGGATTTATTCATTAATCCAGCTACCATCCACCCTTGACAACTTTCTTGTCAAGAAGCCTTACTGCCGTGTAATAATTTTAAGTGCACACGAGTGCTGTGCTGGAACCTGATCTGGCAGGACTAAAAGTGGGACTCCTTTTGTCAACTCCATCTTTAATGGGCATCCTCATGTTTCGTGGACTTTGCCACTGGGCTTCATGTGGCCCTGGGAATGCACACGGCACTCCAGAGCTTTGGGTAGCAAAGCACTGAATAATATCTCTCTCTCATCACTTGCTAGTCAAGTGTAAAGAGACACGGTGCTTGTTCAGTGAGATTCCCCTGCAAACATCACGCGTCTCTGTTGGGGACAATTCCAGGTCAGCGCACAGGTTAAATGAACAACCTCACAAATGTGGAAATAACACAAGAGGACAGGCACAAATTCCAGAGAGTAACAGTTCAGGAAAAATGTAATCGCCCCTCACACCCCCGCTGCGGGCCACCTCCCCTCCCACTCCCACGTGGGTCCTGTTGCATTTCCCAGGCATCCGTGCCTGGACTCAGGAGTAAGTCGCATCACCCTTGCTTGAACCCACTCATTCAGAAAGAACCCTCTGAGCAGGCCCCCTCAGTCTCTTCCTTCCAGCGGAAGCCGAGTCACTTTTAATTTCCTACACAGATATTCTGCGGAGGCTCCTCACTGCTGCTGTGGCAGGTTCTGACAGTCAATATGTTATTTTTCAGTGAACTAATGTAGTTCATTAACCCTGCACAACTGACAATTAAGAGACAGTATCTGCGAAGCTTTGCTTTTCTTAATACCCTTTTTAATTGCAGGGAAAGCATAAGGCTGTCTTCCTCGCTGTCTTTCTTGCTGATGCACCTGAAATTCCAGACTTAGGGATTTTGCATTTTAAAAAAAGTGGCTTCCTAGATCGCCAATATTCTCTTTAAAATAATTTGTGTAAAATTGGGGGAAGGGGAGGTTCCAACATTCATTTTAGAAGTTCAAATTTAGATCAGCGTTTCCACAAATGCAACCAAGTCCTGTATTAGGAACCTGGTCTTCAGCAAATTCTCCCTGGTAATGGCCCTGGCAACAGGGGGCTTGGATGGGAGCAGGATACTGCTATCAGGGCAGCCCAGGGAGAGGGGTCTGCCCTAACGGGGGCTGATGGAACCAAAGCAGAGAGCCCGTGCTGGCAGGAGGGCCACCGGGGAATAACAGTAATATCATTCACAGCAACAATCACAGAAGAGCTGGGGCGACGCATCGAGCCAGATACTCCCATGGATGACTTTGTCAAGCCCCCAGCTCTCGAGAGGCCTGCTGCCACCCTGAAGCCAAGTTCAACACACGCGGCTCCCTTTCCCACCATGAGCCCCTTCTCTGCAGAACAGCCAGCCAGCTCTGCAGCCCCTCAAGGGTTCCTAGGACACCCACTCAACATGTTTCCTCCTATGGGTGCCACCTCACCACTTAGGGATGCCTCCGTGCATACCTGGACAGGGCGGCCTGGCCTTTGCAGCCTCAGCAGACCACCTCCTGGCCTAAGGCCCTTATCCCCAAACACGGACCCTTGTAAAATGAGGCTGCTTCCAGTGGCAGGTGAGTCCGGGGGCTTTGGGGCCCCCTACTGCCCACACCTTTGGTTGGGCCAAACTGGGATCCAAACCTCTCCATTTTCTCCAATGAGGCCGGGCATCAAGGTTTCTAGGGCCCAGCTGAGAGAAGCTGGTCTCACCCTCAGATCACCTGGGCATACCTGCATTCCTTAAAGAGACAGAGCACCCTTTTTCTGCTACAAAATTCTGCTGTCAGGATGAGCTGCTCACATTGATTGCAGGTTTCCCTTCCTTAGGGATGGAGCAGAGGCACCAATGAAAAGTCTGACAGTGGGCACCTGGCTATTCAGTGTTTATTATGTGCTAGCCGAGGGCAAAGTGCGCCCTGTTAACAGCCTTTCTCCTTGAGTTTTACACCTTGCACATTCATTTAACAAATATTTATTGAATTTCTACTAAGGGAGAATATCCACTGATTGACAATGCACGGTCCCAGGCCCCACCGTCAGCCTCTGCTTGGGCCTCAAGACACCCAGCAACCCATCACTCTGCCGTTGGTTCCTGGAGTGTGAGGACCCAGGTGTGGGGGTACCTGGGGCCCTGGGGTCAGCTTGCGGAGCTTTATCAGGTACTGCGGTGTGACCTTCTGTGGGTCACAGGCTCTGTCTCCCTTTTCCTGCCCTAGGGTGGTGTGTGGGTTCACGGAGCTGCCTTCTGAGAAGTCCTTAACTCAGGCTGCGAATGTGCTCATGTGAGCCTGGGGGAATCATTTCTGCCTCCCAGGTCCTGGCCTAACTCCTGGTACTTTAAGGACAACCACAGGAAGAGACATGAGAACATAAATCACTGTGTTGTTCTTCACAGGGTGAAGACGGGGTCCCTGGACCACAGGTCAGCCTTGTCACCCCGCATCTATGGTGTCCTCACCATGTCCCTCCCGCTCTCCATCCCTCCCTGGGCCACTTCTCTTGCACTGGTTGTGAGCGTCCCCCCTCCTAGGCACTGGTTCCTGGCCTCAGCTGCTGTGGGAATCCTCCAAGAGCTTGGTGAATGGCCAACACTGGGGTCCTGGGGGGCGCAGGCACCCCCCAACTCCCTAAACGATACCAATACGTGACCAGTGAAGAACTGCAGTTGTGATCAGGTGGGATCCCCGGGGTTGGGATCCCTGACCACTGCTCCATCGTGCCCGTTCCCGGCTGGGAGCCAACAGCCACCCAAACACTGACCCAACCGCACAAGTGAACACAAAGCTCTGAGTCAGGGTTCTCACTGGCAACTTTCTGTTTGATCAGCATGGACCGAAAACTGGGATAAAGTGATACTCCCACAGGACCAACCTTCTAGAGAAGGGGATGGCCACACAAGCCCTAAAGAAGCTAAAGCAGCCACCAGGCAACACTAACCCATGAAGGCAGAGACCATGCTGGGGCCACTGGGGCCTCTCCAGGGCACAGTGTGAGCTGCAAACTGACAAAAAAAGGAGACAGCCGGGGGAGGTGGGGATGAGAAGCCTCCAGAGAGAATAGACAATGCCAGGGCTCAGAGGCTGGACCAAGGTTGCCGGGCTCCAGAAAAAAAAAAAAAAGTGGGGATGGCGGAAGCTCAGATGTAGGAAGAATAAGAGAAGCAGGAGGAGCTGAGAGCCATGAGGTGTGTGGGGCAGAGCGTGCATTCACTGAAGGGTAGAGCAGGACTGAGGGATCATTCCACTGACTCTGCCAGGGCTTCACCCGTTGCCACCACCACTACTGTCCTATCACTGCCACCATCATCATCACTACCACCACTGTCACCATTGTCACCACTGCTACCACCATCACCATCTTCTTCACCCCCACCACACTCATCACCATCATGACTATCACCATCACTATCATTACCATTATCACCATCATCACCACCACCAATACCACTACTGTTACCAGTCATTACCATTACCATTATGACTATCCAAATCATTATCACCATCATCACTATCATCACCTCCATTATCATCACCACCACCAGTGTCAGCACTGTCATCACCATCGTGACCATCACCATACCATCAGCACCACCACCACCAGTGTCAGCACTGCCATCACCATAATAACCATGACCATCACCACCATGACCACCGGTGTCAGCACTGTCATCACCATCATGACCATCACCATACCATCACCACCATTACCACCAGTGTCAGCACTGCCATCACCATCATGACTATGACCATTACCACCACTAGTGTCAGTCATACCATCACCATCACCACCACCACCAGTGTCAACACTGTCATCACCATCATGACCATAACCATCACCGCCACCACCACCAGTGTCAGCACTGTCATCATCATCATGACCTTGACCATCTTACCATCACCACCACCAGTGTCAGCACTGTCAGCACCATCATAACCATCAGCATCATACTATCACCATCACCACCACCAGTGTCAGTACTGTCAGCACCATCATAACCATCACCATCATACTATCACCATCACCACCACCAGTGCCAGCACTGTCAGCACCATCATAAACATCACCATCATACAATCACCATCACCACCACCAGTGCCAGCACTGTCAGCACCATCATAACCATCAGCATCATACTATCACCATCACCACCACCAGTGTCAGCACTGTCAGCACCATCATAACCATCACCATCATACTATCACCATCACCACCACCAGTGCCAGCACTGTCAGCACCATCATAACCATCACCATCATACTATCACCATCACCAGCACCCGTGCCAGCACTGTCAGCACCATCATAACCATCACCATCATACTATCACCATCACCACCACCAGTGTCAGCACTGTCAGCACCATCATAACCATCACCATCGTACTATCACCATCACCACCACCAGTGTCAGCACTGTCAGCACCATAACCATCACCATCATACTATCACCATCACCACCACCAGTGCTAGCACTGTCAGCACCATCATAACCATCACCATTGTACTATCACCATCACCACCACCAGTGCCAGCACTGTCAGCACCATCATGATCATGACCATCATACCATCACCATGGTGACCACCAGCAACACCATCATCACAACTATCACCATCTTTGCCACCACCACCAATCACTGTCACCTCTGTCCCCCATAACTACCACCATCATTGTCATCATCCCTGCCACTGTCACTCACATGACAGTCACCACCAAATTTCACCTGCTTTGTGAGTTGAATTTCTCAGGGTGGCTCTATATCCTGTTCACATCTCTGGCGTTCTCTACCCTAGTGTCTTTTTTAACAGAGTTATTTGAAGGAGGATCCAACAAGCCACTCTTTTGCTCCACAGATGGTAGAGGGTGACAGAAACAGTAGAGGTGGGCAGAGAAAGTGACTGGGGATGTTGGTAACATCCCAGGTAAGTGGAAGAGCAGGACTGCAGCCACCACCATGACCTTGTCCCCTCCTTGTCTCCAAAAGGGCCCCCGTGGTGATAGCAACACTGTGGCTTGTCTGTGAACCCCACGCAGGTCTTTTGTCCTTATCATTTTCTGTTTCAGGTGGATGCTGTAAAATTTGCTCCCTTTTAAGGAAAATTCACGCTCTGAAAGGAGAAGTCTGGCACAAAGCCCCTTTTGCCTCTCAGTAATTTTCTGACAAATTAAAACACCAATTCTTCTTTGTGCAGCGAGTTTCCATTTATTATCCCGTTGTGAATCCAAGCTTCTCATTCTCTGCATGTTAACTTGTTCACCCCCAGGAGAAGTTCTCCTATTATTCTCAGAAGCTTTGCTGCATTTATAGAACTGTGTCTTCACATAAGTACATATAATCATACTAATGATACATCCAACATACAGAACACAGTTTCTGCTCTAAAGACACCTCAGGAAGCTTCCTCACGGAGCTCCTCTCTGGAGCTGCCTCTCCCGTGTCTGTTGTCTTTTGAAGGCACAAGAGATCTTTCTGCAGTCTTCAGTATTCCAAAGATCAATTATGCACATTATAGTGGCTTTTAAGAAATAATATAGCTCCTCACCTTCAGCAGAGTTTCCCGACCCCAGCACTTTCAACCACGTGGGCGAATTATTTGTTGATGTGGGAGCTGCCCTAGCATTGAGAGATGTATAGCAGCATCCCTGCTTATCCCCAGGGTGGACTCTACCAACTAGATGCCAGTTCACACTCCCCTGCTTTGTGAAAACTAAAAATTTCCCTAGGGATTTATAAATGCCCACTCGGGGGGAGGGGTAGCAAAATCAGCCCTAGCAGAGAACCATTGGCCTACAATAAAACCTCAGATTCTTAAACAACTTAATCTTTTTCCAAAAGCCAACCTAAGATTTCACCTGCCATGTTGCCAACACATTCTATTTGGCAGTGGAGAGGCCCATTGTGCCTGAAGAGTAGAGATGGTGAACTCAGCACAAATGCTGGGCAGCAGGTTCCTGAGGGTTTTGCAGGCAGAGGTTATTTAAAAGCCATCAGTCTTCCTGTCCACCCACCTACCCATCTATCTATCCACTCTCCATCTATCTATCCATCCAACCATCCAGCCATTCTTCCTTCCTTCTCTCTATCCCTCTTTCCTTCCTTCCTTCCCTTCCTTTCTTCCCTTCTATCCTTCCTTCTCTCCATCCATATATCAATCCATCCATCCATCCATCCTTCATTCTCTCCATCCCATTCTCCATCCACCCATGTATCCATCTATTCACACCTGCATGCATGTTTGGCTCCTTCATGCTTGGCCCATGCTGCAGATGACATGTAAGGACCATACACAGGGTCCTCGAGGATCTCAGAGTCAAGCACAGTGGCTCTCATGGGGGTGGCACCACCCCATGGGGCAGTTTGGAAATGTGAGAGGTACATTTGGGTTTTTCCAGTGTGTAGGGATGCCATTAGCTTCTTATGGGCACAGGCCAGGGAAGCTAATGCACCCTGTGTAGCATATGGGAAGCTCCACATGTGGCTGGTTAGTCGCTGGCTAGTCCTAGAAGTTTAGGATTACCCAAGTCCAGATCTTCATTTTGTTTTACATATAAACATCACCTGGTTTTTGCGGGATTTATTAAAATCCTTCACTGAATTTTTCAGGAGTGCGATTGCCACATGCACAGAAGGGAAGCTGTCTTTTGTGCCGCTCAGAACTTTCCTAGAGCTCTTCACCAATTCAGAGAATCACACCACCCACAGGCACGCTGATTTGAGGCACTCGCACCACCAGCCCACCCTGGGTTGTTTGCAGTTGCCACCCTCACAGAGGTGTCGTGGACAAGCCATAGACCTTGTGGCTGGGCTTTCTTTTAGAGCACTTACATACTGAACATCACCACACCACGCAGTGTATATGCTTTCCATCTCATCTTCCTGTATCTAAAAGTTGGACTTGATATTGATGTCTTTACAAAGTATATGCTTGTGGAGATGTAACACTCTGGGATGTTGGTTGTGGTGGTTACACAAATCTACATGTGAGATGAAAAATTACATAGAACTTTTTGGGGTGATGAAAATGTGCTTGAATTGGTGGTGATGGCTGCACAACTCTGAATAAACTAGAAACCACTGAATTACATTAAAAGGGTGAATTTTATGGATGTGAATTATATCTCAATAAAGCTGTTAAAGAAAATAAAACACTTAAATTCTCAACTGCTTGCAATAAAATCCATGCTTCCTACCCTGGTCATGGAACCCATCCTTCAAACCACACCTGCACCACTGCCCGCCCCCCGCCCCGCAGAGGGGAAAACTAACACCAGGTGCAGGCTCCTGCGTTTGCCACAGACCTCTGACCTGCAGGCTACCATATACACTGTTCCCCTGCCTAAAATGCTCCTCCCAGTAGGGCGCGGTGGCTCATGCCTGTAATCTCAGCACTTTGGGAGTCCGAGGTGGGCAGATCACGAGGTCAGGAGATCGAGACCATCCTGGCAAACACGGTGAAATCCCGTCTCTACTAGAAATATAAAAAATTAGCCGGGCGTGGTGGTGGGCCCCTGTAGTCCCAGCTACTCGGGAGCCTGAGGCAGGAGAATGGCGTGAACACCGGAGGCGGAGCTTGCAGTGAGCCAAGATCCCGCCACTGCACTCCAGCCTGGACAGAGCGAGACTCTGTCTCCAAAAAACAAAACAAAACAAAACAAAACAAAACAAAAAAATGCTCCCCCCTCCCTGTTCCCCCTGACTCCTACCCTGTCTTATGGGCTCTTCACTAACAATCACCCGTGTTTGGCCCGGGTGCCCCTCCCATCACAACGTTCCCCCCAGGTGCACGTCCCCATCACAAAGTTCACCCCATGGTTGTGGCTGCCTGTTTACTTTGCTGACTCCCCGTCTCGAGTATCAACTCCGTGAGGATAGGAACTGTCTCCGCTTTGGTCACCACTGTATCCCAGCAGCCGGCCCAGGGCCTGGGAGAAGGGAACTCAGTGAACACATGGGCAGACTCACGCTGGGGAATTTCATCAGGGTGCACACAGGTCACCAGGATGGCCATGTATTAGTTCATTCTCACACTGCTATGAAGAACTACCGAAACTGGGTCATTTATAAAAGAAAGAGGTTTAATTGACTCACAGTTCCACAGGGCTGGGGAGGCCTCAGGAAACTTACAACCATGGCAGAAGGGGAAGCGAACCTGTCCTTCTTCACAAGGCAGCAGGAAGGAGTGCAGAGCAAGAGGGAAAAGCCTCTTATAAAACCATCAGATCCTTGTGAGAACTCGCTCACTATCAGGAGAACAGCATGAGGGTCACTGCCCCCATGATTCAATTACTTCCCACTGGGTCCCTCCCACAACATGTGCAGATTATGGGAACTACAATTCAAGATGAGATTTCGGTGGGGACACAGCCAAACCATATCAGGTCACAGATTATTTCTTATAATTCCGCAAAGAAAGATAGGCCAAATATTTGGTTTTTAAATACACAGAATCAAATCTACGGCCTGCAGATTGTCTACAGGTGAGCTGCCCACAAGGCACCATCTTTCTCTGTGGCCCTGGTTGTTATGGGTTGAGTGCACTCTGGACCCAGCTCCACACAGAGCCTTTTCCACACACTGAATCCTTTACTCCTGAGGACCTAAGAAGTGGGTGGCAATAGCATCCTCCTTCTCCCATGAGAGACAGGACACTGGAGGAGGCTCAGAGGGGTCCCGTCCCTTCCTGGAGGACCTCACAGCCGGCTGGGACTACACACGTGCGAACCCAGCGAGCTCAGCCCTGAAGTCTTTGCTGGGCCGCCCCACAGGAACTTGCATCTTCAAAGTGCAATGCCAGTTCCTTCTTCCTATACGCTGAGATATATAATCCCCCATCACTGCCACTGCTCCCATGACAGAAAAATGAATGCTTCAATTTGACAGTTTCAAGAACTATAAATTGTTCAAGTTCCTGGATATCAAATGGTGACATTAAAATGACTTAATTTAATATCTTCAATACACTCTTTCATTGGCTTTTTTCCCCTTCCTTTCAAATGTCTTATGGCTTATTATAAACTCATATAATTACTTCCCAGGAAGTTTGATTTTCATTTCTTTATTTGCTTCTTAATAGAACCTTTTTCTATACTGCTAACTTAGGAGAAGACACATCACCAGTTTAACTTTTAAGAAGTTACAAGATTAAATACCAGCTATGCTTTTTCTTAAGTGTGTTATTATAAGAAGGCAGATTGGTTAGAACCGAGGGCTGTGGTGTAAATGGATGGTGGAAAAGCTGAGAAACATAGTAAGTGTCACTCAGTTTTCTGTTTTTGTCTCACTCTCCTATTTCATATCTTCTCCATCTGCCAGGGGCCACTTTCTCAAGGTTTTACTGCCTGAATCACAAGGCCTGCAAGGCCTCTACACATAAAAAAAAAAAAAAATGCATCACAAAGATGAAGTGTGAAGAATCAACCAAATCACACACCTCTTGCTTTCCCTGCCTTACTTCCATACGGTGTGGGAAAACTCTTCAACAATTGGAAAAATTTAAAAACGGAATAAATAGCAAAACTTAAACAGCAAAAGCCCACCAGATGAGGTGCTTCAGCAACCATCTCTACCTTTGAAATTCATTAACTAAAGCAATTTACCAAGCCTGCCCCAGAATACATCATTCACTCAAGAAGAGCTGCATTTGATAAATATCGAAATCTTGACTATTCTGCAGAGTCTGAACGCTTTTACATAAATTCCCACTAGGATTAGCAATCTTTTCAGAAATCAAGCTACCTACATAAAGCTACTTAAGGTTGGCTTTTCTTCTCTGTCAAGCAGTGTAAGGAAATCCTTAAACGAGGGACTAAGATCTGTTACGGACAAGAGGCATCAGGCATCATCTCATATAATTTTCTGACATGAGATTAATTCCAAAGACACCTGGAACTCAACATGTAAGTCTGCTGCCTTGCCTGTTTGTGGGCCCGGCCTGGGAAGGTGAAAGGCTATTGCTTTATTACAACCTGAGCACAAGCCTCCACCAGCCGTGCAACTCTGCAGTGGGGCCCAACCACGGGCTGACCCAGCGTCATAATCCACAGACAAATGAAAAGCGCAAATGCTCTGGGTTCTCAGGAAGGGGCCGCAGCCATTTTCTGAAGGACACTGAAGGGGTGGATGTCAGACTCACAATCAAGTTTCCATTTTATAAAGTGAAGTGAAGTGTTAGGCAATTATCTGGATAATTAATTTTCCAATGGTATCTCCCTAAATCATCTAAGTGCCTATGCATGAGAGAAGAGCTGGGAAGTCTCTACATCCCTCCTCATCTATGTTGTGCAGATCAGGCCTTTGGAGACAAATGGAAGCTTGTATGCTGGGCTCCCTGGCACACCACAGCCAGGGAGCCCTCCTACCCTGTCCAGAGTCCACCCTGGATGCCTTCCTCCCAGCCTCCCACCCCCTCCTCCTCCTTCCCCTCTCCTCTCTTTAGTGCCCTCCTCCCTCCCACCTTCTGCAGTTTTCCTTGACGACCCCCGCTCTCCTAGGTAAGTCCACACAGCCTCTCAGGCTCCGGCAATCTTCCCTTTACCCAGTAAGCAAAGGACCTACTTGGAAGGTAGAAGAGGAAGAAATGCTGCTGCTTCAGGCTTTGCCCCAGAAGCATTTTCTCATTTGAGCCTGTTAGCTTGCCTGTATCTTGGAAATAGCACTAAGATATATAATGGTATTATTATACCCATTTTGCAGATTACAAAACTGAGGCTTTGAAGATGTGGCTTCAGGTAAGCAACAATCCTACCTGAGATTCATAGCCAGGTCTGCCTGGGGGGGCCAAGCACGCTGAACTACTCCGACGCGGCTGAGACGCGCATGCTCCGTAGTGGGCCGTGCTGTTTCCTCCTTATATGCAGCCGCCTTTTGAAGCCAGGTGCCAAGTATCATGCCCATCAGGCTTCCACAGCACCAGGCACAGCTGTCTATCATAGAGTTACTCAAGACTCTATTGAAGAAACATGCACAGGTGGCAGGATGACACGGAGGGAAGGAGGGGGGCGTGAGAGGGAGGAAAAGAGTTCTAGAATAGCTGGTGAGCATCTATTCCCACAAACCCCCCTCCCCTCTCCTGAGCCTCCAGGCCCCTCTCTAGGGAGGCTTACGATCCAGGTATGTGGACTTCCTCACAAATGGACTGTGTTAGATGCATCACGGCTATCTGGTGTTCTGTGATAGCACAAGGACTTCTCAGGGCCTGTGTCCACAGCTCCAGGATTTATTCAGCAAACTGCTGGGCGGCCACTGTTTTCAGGACACTGGGTTAGAGCAGAGAAAACCCCGCTCTAGCCACCTCCATTCTTGGAGCACAGCAGCAGACTCTCTCCACTGGAGAGCGGGGTTCTCTCTGCCCTAACCCAGTGTCCTGACAACAGTGGCCGCCCAGCAGTTTGCTGAATGAATCCTGGAGCTGTGGACCCAGGCCCTGAGAAGTCCTTGTCTTATCACAGCAAGCTCAGACACCGTCTCGGTTTGGGACAATGATGAGGGAACTGAGCTTTTAATAGGAATAGACATAGATAGAACCTCAAACGTATTTGCAAAACTTAAAGCATATTTCAACATCAAAGCAGCCGTTTGCATCTGAAGTCTTCCTTAATAAATCCTCTGTCAAGTGAAGACCCAGCACAAAGGTTTGTTGAAATAAACTGTGTCTTTAGAGGTTAGGGCTTGGTGCAAATCACACTGCATCTCAGCCCCCACTGCTGTGAAAACAGACTTAAAAGGGCATGGAGAACAGTTTGGGAGAACCCCCAGCCCCCAGACTCTTTCCCTGCATGGCTGGGCCAACGCACATGCGGAAGGCTCGATCATGGGTCCTGTTGAGCCCGTCTTGGAAGCATCATTTCCCTTTAGTCGCAACTGTCCAGAAGTGTGAAGGCTGGGGTCCCACCAAGGCCCTGTCCTGGAGGATTATCCCAGGAAGGTGGGTCATACAGAGACAGCCCTGAACCAGACTTGGGTTAAACATTCATAAACAGAAGGTCATTCAAGAAGACTTAAAAGAATCCACTAAGATAGTTTTGATTGTTATGACATCATTGTCAACACTGTAGAAATTAACATACCCTCAAGTTTCCATTCTGAATAAGGGTTGAGATTAGTCAGGGGCAGAGGCCAGCCATGCTGCAAACGGCAACTGCTCCAAAAGGGAACACAGAGTTCTCGCTGGTTTCGCAAAAGCAAGGTGTGTGGAAGTGACTTTTACCCATCTAATGATAGGATAATTGAAACAAAGCATATTTTCCAACTTGTTTGTGGAAATTACCATACAAAGTACTACAAAATACCACAGAATCTACGCAGCTCTTAAAAATGGTATAGAAAATTAAGTCTAATAAGCCTCAGTACACGGATACATTGAGGAAAAAACCAAAAGTATTTGGTATAATTTCACTTCTGTAGAGTTAATGATAAAGGCTAGAAATGGTATTTGTAGATCAAAATATTAACAGTGGTGATTTCAAGTTCTTAAGTCTTATCCATTTTTTATTAAAATTCTCTACCATCAACATACACTACTATTAAAATAATCTTTACAAAGCAATAAAAGTTGGAATTCTTTCTTATCCTCCTTCTATTCATACACTATTAGGAGACTGTACAAATTACCATTTAAGCAAGACGGACTATACATCCGATTACAAAATATCCCCACGTCACAGGCTACGGAGAGAGACTAGACAGCAGGCTGGATAGTCCTTATTAGCAGAGGGACTCAGGGAGTGAAGCTGCTGGGAAGAGTGGAGGCTAGCCTTTGCACAGAGCTTGGGAGCAAACAGGAGAATCAGGAATATGTAAATGAATGGTTTTAATTTCCCCTTTCCTTGGGTCCAATGGCAGCTGGCCCAGCCATCCACACTGACCTTTGTTCCAAGGTCCCTCGGCCCCCCGTGGAGATAAATGCACCATGCTGTGAGCCTCTGAGGACAGCCTTGGCTTGGGTTAAAACGCTAATGTGGCTGGCACCAGTGCCCCTTGAAGCAGCAAAGATGAAGCCTGAACACCCTTACCCAGCCCCTGGCACTGCACACAGTGGGCAGGTGCCATCCCATCCCCAACTGCTTCCCCAGAGGCTGTGTGTGAAGTGACAGAAGTTACTGTGGATCCAGGTTTTAAAAAGTAGAGAAAAAGTCTGCATGTTCAGGACCCAGCAGCCCCTTAACATGACCTACTGTAGAATCCAGACACTGCAGCTGGCTTCTAATGAAAATTTAAATATGCCAGAACTTTTTGATTTTGTTTTATTTTTCATGCTGTTGTTATTATTATTATTGCTATTTCTCCATCACTAACCTCGAAGATTGGCCTAAAAAAAGAAAGAATAGCCTTTTCAGAGTATCAAAAAGAAAACCTCAGATGCGCAGGTGCCTATCTGTATATTCATTATACAGAACTGCACATGCACGCGAGGAAAAGTTCATCATAACAAGGCTTAACACAATGACAATTTCGGAGGCTAGGTCTATTTAAGTCATTTTCTACCACCAGAACGGTGATAATGCAATACATAAAATTCCTCTTGCTCCTATCACAGCACACAGCCGACTAAATCAGAGTCCGCTTTGTCCTTTCAGAGACACCCATTATCTTCCCAGGGAACACAATGTGTGTTTATTTTACAAAACCCCCAACACGAATGGAAATAAAAAAACACATTATGAAGGAGATTGGAGGAGGCTATGCCATGATGTATGATTAACCGTACTCTGTTGGGTATGAGTAGCAAACAACATCAAACAACCCAAATTTCTAGTAGTTTTTCTCCATTAATTTCTACATTCTGCTCATAAAACGTTCGCATAATACCTTTCCGGTCTGGAAGAGTGCAGGTTTGTTTAATAAACATCTCTTATGGAAACTACAAAAGCACCTTCTTCATAGTCAGCAGAATGTAAAAACAAGGTGCCCAGCTGCCCGTGATTCCTGGGATGCAGAAGGAATTAAGTGCAGATGTCTCCTGGGGCACTGGCTTCCAGCCAGCATGGAGTCTAAAGGCCTGCTGGGCTGAAACAAACCAGCGAAGCCTGGGCCAACCCACTTTTAAGATCCTTTTGGTTCTTTTCTACCTTGATTAGGTACAGAAATCAGCATAGAAGGCCCCAGGGAAGAACAAGAAAGACAAACAGGATGCTGGTGGCAGAATCTTGGGAAAAGCCCATGACCTCCAAAAAGTAAGTTCATGCTTCAGGGTGCTGGGAAAAAAAGAGAAGAAGGAAAATGAAGGAAGAGGGAGAATTCGGGGGAAAGTGTCAGAAAATATGATGAAAGGAAGGTAAAAAAGAGGGTTATGGAATGGAGATATAATTTCCAAATGAGGGTCTTGTACATCATTATATGTTTTAAAAAGCAAATAAAAATAGAATTTGAAGATACAAGCAAAAGGTGACATTCTCATCCTCGCCATCCAAGTCTTATTTTTCCTTTCCTACTCTTGCTCCTATCTCCTCTCCTCCCTTCCCATGCATCTTATTAAAATTTTCCACGCACCATCTCAAGCTAAAAAAAAAAAAAAAAAAAAAAAGCCGGGCGCGGTGGCTCACACTTGTAATCCCAGCACTTTGGGAGGCCGAGGTGGGCGGATCACGAGGTCAGGAGATCGAGACCACGGTGAAACCCCGTCTCTACTAAAAATACAAAAAAAATTAGCCAGGCGTGGTGGCGGACGCCTGTAGTCCCAGCTACTCGGAGAGGCTGAGGCAGGAGAATGGCGTGAACCCAGGAGGCGGAGCTTGCAGTGAGCCGAGATTGCGCCACTGCACTCCAGCCTGGGCGACAGAGCGAGACTCCGTCTCAAAAAAAAAAAAAAAAAAGGAAGTAGAATGAGCAGGGGAGAGAAAATGGATCTGAGTGGGAAAGGGGAAAGTAGGAGACCCCGAATGATAAAAAGTAAGTGAAATGGGACAAGACTGAAAAGCATGACTTCCAAATACCAGGAAAACCTTTATATCAAAAACACCATGAACAGGTCGGGCACAGTGGCTCATGCCTGTAATTTCAGCACTTTGGAAGGCCGAGGTGGGCAGATCACCTGAGGTCAGGAGTTCGAGCCCAGCCTGGCCAACATGGCGAAACCCTGTCTCTACTAAAAATACACACACACAAAAAAATTAGCCAGGCATGGTGGCTCATGCCTGTAATCCCAGCTACCTGGGAGGCTGGGGCAGGAGAATTGCTTGAACCCAGGAGGCAGAGGTTGCAGTGAGCCGAGATCACACCACCGCACACCAGCCTGAGTGACAGAGTGAGACTCCGTCTCAAAAACAAACAAGCAAACAAACAAAAAACACCATGAATAAACCCAAAAGACAAACAGAATCACAGAGAGTATTTGTAATGAGTATGGTAGGCAAAAAGGTTAGTAAATAAACAGTATACAAAGAATTCCTCCAAATCATACTGGAAAAGATATGTACTCCAGAGGAAAAAACGTAAGTTAAAATAAACACACACAAAATCCAAAGAGATAACTAATTTACAAAGAAAAAACCTAATGACCAACAAACAATTGGCAATAAAAATTTAGCTTCACTAATAATGACACATAAAATGGGTAAATAACAATTTTCCTCTAACAAATTGGCCAAACTGAATATATTTATTAAGGTATATATATATATATATATATATAATTGTACACACTCTCCACCCCAACACATACCCTGGGTTAAGGTGAGACAGGTGCTCAGACACACACAAACTCATGAATTGATAAGTGGGCTGGGCTTTCTTTGGGGCAGACCAGCAACACATGTGGAAACCTTAAAACCATTCTAGTTCTTCTGTCCTGTGAGTCAACCCCAAGGAAATGAACAGAGATGCGTGAAAAACGCATGCACAAGAATTTCGCTTTACAGCCACCTTCTATCACGAAAAGTGCAAACAACCCAACTTTTTAAGATGAGGCGGATCAGTTGAACAACGATAATCCATAAGATGGAATGTTTATGCAGCTATGAACGTCTGATGACACGGAACAGTGCAAGTGATGCCAATAGACTCAGACTGTTTGTTTAAAAGTGTGACACTAGATCTTATTTAAAATTGTTTTAACTTAAACTATGGGTATGATCAAAGTAGAGTCTTTTTTATTGGAGAAGTAATTTTGTAAGCAAAATAATTAATCAAGTATTTATGTACATTTTTGCACCCCTACTTATTTTTAGATATATAAATAAAAGTGAGATAAACTTGTAGAAATGAGTTTTATAAGAAAATAGCAGTAGGCCTTGGTCTAATAAATGTGTTTTAAATTATTATGTCTGGCTGACAGTGCTTAGTGACTGCTAGTCCAATCTGGTTCCAAGGTCATCTGAGTAAAAGACACCCTTCCCAAGTATCACCCACACTTTTGATCTCCGATTGCATTTTTCATGGTCTTTCTTAAAGTGGACCTAGGAATCATCACTTCTTTTTTTTTTTGAGACGGAGTCTTGCTCTGTCTCCCAGGCTGGAGTGCAGTGGTGCGATCTCAGCTCACTGCAACCTCTGCCTCCCGGGTTGACACCATTCTCTTGCCTCAGCCTCCCAAGTAGCTGGGACTACAGGCGCCCGCCACCACGCCCGGCTAATTTTTGTTATTTTAAATACAGTCAGGGTTTCGCCGTGTTAGCCAGGATGGTCTCGATCTCCTGACCTCGTGATCCGCCCTCCTGGGCCTCCCAAAGTGCTGGGATTACAGGCGTGAGCCACTGCGCCCGGCGATTCATCACTTCTAAATCAACTGCCCACCCACAGTTTCCCTGTGGTTTCAGTTTCACTGCCATGTCTGCTACATTGTAACCCACTGCTATCCACCAGTCGGCACGGGAGCGCCGGGGCCAGCGTTCGGGAGGAAATGACGCCAGGCACTGGACCACAGATGGCCTCCTTCAGGACTGCGGGGAGGACTAGCTCAGATGGGCTGGGCACCCTCCCTCCCCATGTCAGATCAGGAAAGGGCGAAGGACCGCGGCGTCCAGCCAGCACGTCACATTCTGGGAAAGGTCTGGCAAGTCTCTACCTTCAATGCTGCAACATGGCTTTCCTTCTTTCTCCTTTTTTAAAAACCAAGAGCACGGTGAAATACAACACAAACCCGGTGTATTTTGAAGTTGGTGAGAAAACTGCATCTGTAGAACTAAAAGTAGAATGGCCTTGGTCCCTTTGCCTCCTGCTGACCTGTTGGAAGAAGGAAGGAAGAGGAGGGGAAGGGAGAGGGAGAGGAGGAGCTGGAGGGAGGCCGGGGAGGCTTGAGGGGCATTGGTCTTGCCCAGCTCTTCGTCACTCCTACTCTTCCCATCATCGGCACTCCCATGCCCCGCCTGCCTCAGAGGACCCTCACTGTGGCTGGTCTTGGCATGGGGTGCTATGGCCACTCACTTTGAAGGAGGGACCTGGGGCAACAGCTCATGCCTTTGGCTTGGCCAAGCGGACCTTTCCTTTGGAGTCAGACTCTGAGCACCGATGCTGTCCCGCCTGGGGATAGCTGGGGCCCTGTCTGGCTCTCCACAGGCCCCTTGGTTCCTGGATATTGTCCAGCTGGGGTCCCCCAGCTCCATTGATTCCAGAGCTTCCTGACAGTCTTTGAATACATTCCCTGGCCAGAGGTGGCCAGGGTCAGGCTGGGATTCTTGCAATAGGGAGTGGGGGAAGAGTGGAGAAGAAAGACTAGGGACAAGAATTCCCCGTAGCAAGCACCAAGATGGGAAGGGAAAATGCTCCATCAACACATGCGTGCACGCACCAGAGATACACACAGACACACAGAAACACACATACAGATACATACAAACACACGCAAAGAAACCCACACACATATACACACAGATACACACAAATAGATACAGACACACGCAGACACAAACATGCAGAAACACACAAATATACACACACACAGAGAAACACACATACCTATACACACAAATATACACACAGACACAGATGTACACAAAGACACACAAAGATATACATACGGATACACAAAAACAAACATGCAGAAATACACAAATATACACAGACACACACAGAGAAACACTCATGCAGATACACACAAATACACACACAAAGAAACCCACGCACACACATACATACATACAGATACACACAAATACACACACAGACACACACAGACACACACACGCATGCAGAAACTCACAAATATACACAGATGCACACAGAGAAACACACAGATACAAATATACACACAAACACGGATGTACACAAAGACACACGCAGACACACATACATACAGATACACAAATATACGCACAGACACAGATGTACACAGACAAACATAGGCACATACACACATAAACACACAAATGTACACACAGATGCACACACACACAGGTGAACGCAAAGACACACACACAGATACACACCCAGACATACATACACACGCAGACACACATAGACATGGACACACACAGATACACAGAAACACACACAAAAACTCATACACAGATACACAAACACACATATATACACATAA
Organism: Nomascus leucogenys; assembly: GCF_006542625.1. Classification (NCBI taxonomy): domain Eukaryota; kingdom Metazoa; phylum Chordata; class Mammalia; order Primates; family Hylobatidae; genus Nomascus; species Nomascus leucogenys. Next base: position 2,771,474 of record NC_044393.1, read on the forward strand.
AGACAGACACACGGAGACACACATATAGATACACATGAACACACACAAAGATACACAAAGAGAGACACAGCCACATACAGATACACAGACACTCATATAGAGAGATCCACAAAGGCAAACACACACATAGATACAGACATACACACACACATACAGATATAGACACATATACAGATACAATCACACACAGAATCACACACACACACACACACACACACAGACAATCAGAGATAGCCACAAAGATACACACACATAGATACAGACATACACACACATAGACACACAGAGATATAGACACATATATGGATACGCACAATCACACACACAGACACACATACAGACACACACACAGACACCCACACAGAGCTATCCATAAAGATACACACACATAGATACAGACACACACACAGACACACAGAGATATAGACACATATACAGATATACATAATCACACACACAGAGACAGACACACACAGACACACACACACAGAGACACACACATACACAGATCCACACACACACACATACAGAGCCAAGCAAGACCCGGTCCTGCAGGCCCTGCCCGCGTATAAATCATATGAGTCGCAGCCATCGGATGCGCTCATTTTAATAACTTAGCTAGCAGTCTTCTCTCAAAATTAACATCTGCTCCAGCAGCTTCCAGCTTTCCTGGTGAAAATAATGGCAGCTAATAGGGAAAGGGCTGTCGTGTTCCGACTCCAGGTACTGCTGGCGTGACAGCTGTGTGATCAGGAGAAGAAAGGTATGCCAAGACAAAAGGAATAATTAAAATGAGCCGGGAGAACCAGCCCTGGATTTAAATGTTTAAATGTTTTAATTTAAAAGAACAATGGCTCCTTGAAGTGTCTTCACTACCGGTACTGACAACCTGCCATTTATTAATCAGTGTTAAATAACAGGGGCTCAGGGTTTGACACCAAACAGCAGATGATGTGTGATGATCCCTAAAATAGCAGCCACATTTCAGGGCTGATTTCTAAATGACTCTGGCATAACAAGGAAGACTCTGGAATATTTACTGCACCAATTAAAGAGCATTAACCACTCTGCGACAAATAAGTGTGCAGGGGAGTGGTATTTAAATATGCTGAGCCTTCCAGGTAAAGCAAGGTGCTTCACACCTAGGTGGGGCACGGTGTCTCTCAACCATAAAGTACATTAAAAACAACAAACAAATGAAAAGTGTGTCTTCCTAGGCAGCGGTTCTCAATCAGGGGTTGCTTTGGTCTCTAAGACACACTAGCAACGTCTAAAGACATTGTGATTCACATACCTGGGGATGGGAGAAGGAAGAAGGGGTGCACCTAGGGGTCATCTAAAGGGTTGAGGCCAGGGACACTGTTAAACAACCTTCAATGCACAAGGCAGCCCCCACCATGGGGCGATTCAGCCCCTGAGGCCAACAGTGCCAAGGCCGGAGAACTGCAGAAAAAGGATCAGTGCTCAAACCCAAGACATGCATTCCCACATATGTGTATTTTTTTTTTATCAGCATAAAGAGGGTTAAAATTTTTCTTTGCCACTTATTTCATAAAAGGAGCTGCTTCAGTGCATCCCAGGAGCCTCCTGACACCCTTGCCTGTCTCTGGAAGTCACTGACAGTGGATGAGGCTCCAGCGGGTGCAGGAAAGCATCCCACGTTTTGCCTTTGAGTCTGTAACGCAGGCTTCTGCCCCTCACTGCAGGCAGCTTAAGTGGAGTTTAATGTATAACCCCAAGGCAAAGGCTGGAACCGTCTGAGTGGGCGTGTTAGAAATGTCACTTCTACTTAAAAGGGTGGTTAGTTCTGCAATCATTTTACTGGAGTTCTCACAATCTGTTACCTTTTTAAAACCACAAATATTTGCACAGCAGGATGATGAGCATAAGAGATATGGGGATGTTTCATTGACCTGATAATAATGATGTTTGTTTAAAAACAGGTTCTGCAAGTGGAGTATTTGGAGGGTCTCCACATCGGGGAAGCACGGCTCAATCCACATCTGGTGTGACGCGGCCCTTCCTCGGACACTCCCTGCTTTTCAACACCAGTGTGAGCCAGCTTGCCCTGCATTTGGGATTTATGAAAAGTGCGCTAACACTCCTTTAAATACATCCTCGTTTATGTGCTCAATTTAGCAAAGACTGATCAAATCCATCATGCTAAATAGATGCACTTAAAACGGTAATAACTGTTTCTGGAAGCTGCTGGGGCATTTGCGTCTGGGTGGTCTTCAAGTGTGGGTCACATTTGTGCTCATCACTGTCCTTCAGAAGAATATGCTGATACAAAAGATTGGATTTGAAAGCTGCAAGAGTTTCCACCTCACCAGGGCTCGAGTTTTTCTGAAGCTATGTCCTGCTAGTAAAGAAGGGTTGGAGAGAACCTGGATGAACCTGCCATGCAAACTGCACAACCCAACCTGGCCCTTCTTGTTGTTAGGGTCCTGTCGTAGTCTGATCGGGCTGCCATCACAGAAAGGCTTAGACTGGGTCATTTATGAACCATGGAAATTTATTGCTCACAGCTCTGGAGCTTGGAAAGCCCAAGACGAAGGTGTCAGCAGATTTGGTGTCTGGTGAGGGCATGTTTTTCCTAAATGGTACTTTCTATGTGTGCTCACATGGAAGACGGGCCAGGCAGCTCTCTGGAGTTCCTTTTATAAAGGCTGTAATCCCATTCCTGAGGGCAGAGTCCTCATGACCTCGTAACTACCCAAAGGCCCTGCCTTCTAACACCATCGCCTTGGGAGTTAGGTTTCAGCAGATGAATTCTGGAGGGACACAGACATTCAGAACACAGCAGGATCAAACAGTGGTTAAATGGCAGTGGGGAAAGGGGTCTTTTCTCCCACCTGGAGTGGGTATAACCAGTGTCATCAATGAGTGAGCAGAGCCCAGAAGCCTGCCCAGCTCTGCCCCAACCAGCTGTGAGGCCCCGGCCCAGTTCCTCTGCCTACGTCCTTTCTGAAGCCAAGGGGCAGACCTGGATGCTCCTTCCGCTTCCTTTCCTGCTGAAACCCCTGATTCTGAAATTCAGTCCTTTCTCTTGTGACTCTTCCAAGAGAATGGACAGTTTGACTCCTGCCATGGACGGATGACAGCGGGGCTGGTGTTGGACGCTGCATTTCGAGTCTGAGATTCTGCATGAGCCGTGGGAAAGCTCGCCACATAGCACAGGGTTAGAACTCAAAGAAGTCATCTCTGCTCTGAAATGGATAAAGAAATGTGTCTTTTTCACCCCAAGACTGAAGCTGGACACAGGAAATGTTTCTGAAGTGATATCTGAACTCAAAAGAAACTTCCAGCTCAGATCCCAAGTCTGACTGTTCTGACACTTTTCTGAGCAATCTGCCTGCCGATTTGCTGACCTGGGCTCTTCCCAACAACTGCAGACTTCCAGAACTTACCACCGCGGGGGCAGCGGCATTTAGACACCTGATGTGATTGCCAGAACTTCTCCCCATGCTGTGCCTGTCTCAGAGAAGCGCCATTACAACCAGAGGCACCAGGACACCTGCCGAGGACACCAACAACAGCGCGTCCTCCATGGCGCCCGCCACGGGGTGAGGGGAAAGCAGGCATTGCAGCCCTGGTCCTCCGGATTCACATCTCAGGAGGTCTTTGTTCTGAAGGACAATCCATACTATCAGAAAGGCTTCAACAGGGATACACTGAAAACCAGGGTTGAAATTTTATAGTCAAGAGTGCAAACCCAGTATTTGCTTAGCACTTCATATCCAAAAAACAAAACTAAAATTTTGCAAAAATAGATGTATTTTATTTTATATTTAATAAAACTTTGCTTATAACTGCAACTAAATGCTAACCTCTAGGGTGAAAGAACATGCAAGTAGTGGCCGCGTCCCACTTGACTTATTGCGGCTAACAAGCACTGTGGCTGCTCAGCAGGGTGTTCCCTTTACATTTGCCTTTCAGAGCCCCACTGCAGAGAGTGATCTTTGCAGAAAACGAGTCTAGAATGTTACTAATATCCTGAAGCTATTCTCTTAATCATTCATCACTTCAGTAAGTGTCTTCTACTCTCACCGGCTAACTGGATCTCTGCCTCCTCAGTGGTTATCTGGTTGAACTCCATCTCCTTTCTCAATAATTGTGGCTGCAATTCCTGCACTTTCTTGATAGCGCTTTCATCATCTTCATGAAATCCTGCACGTTTGCATTACTTGCACTTTCACTTTGCAACCAACTCCGTTGCACTGAGGATAGGACAGATGCAATATAAAACAATCAGCTAAGATCAAGCCATGATGACCTGAGTGTATTAGGCAGAGATGGATCTCAGTGATGAGCAGTGAGGCATGTTAGAGCGGGAATTCAGTTTAGGAGTGGTCTGTACAAGAATGCCTTTTTTCCCCAATATCACCATGTGACTAGGGTGATACAAAGAGTTAGGATGTGAGCAGCCCTCCCTGCTAGTTCCCTCTAGTGCTGAGGGTGATGGTCTCCAAAGAGGCGCCTCGAATCCTCCCTCTCTGTATTTGCGGGCTGGACTGCCCATCAGAGGGAGGGGCTAATGCCCGGCCCTTGAACCTGGACTGGCCAGTGACTGTCTGACTCATAGAATGCTGCAGAAGAGATGTTCCCACCTTCCACAGCTGGGTCACAGGAGCCTTCTGGCTTCCACAGGGGACTCTTGGAAGGCTCCCTTTGGGGACATCTGCTCTCAGAACCTAGTCCCTATGCCATGAGAAGGCTGAACCATGTCCAGTCTTTGCTGCTAGCATATCTCCAAGCTGGTGACCAGCATCCACTACTAGCCACATACGTGCGCCATCGTGCATGCCCTGGCTGGTCATGGCTTGGGATGATGCCAGCCTCAACCCCACTGAGTGCAGGTGCATGAGAAACTCCAAGTCCGGACAGGCCAGCTGAGCCCAGTCAACCCTCAGAGCCACAGAGCAGCTGTTTGAAGCCTCTGAGCTTTGAGGGGTTTGCTGTGTCACACTGTACAACCGAAATGCACACTGCAGTACAACCGAAATGCACGCTGCAGTACAACCGAAACGCACACTGCAACACCCTTCTTGGGCTCTCGCTTTTAAGACAGGCCTGCGTCTTCAGATAACACAACTTCAAGCACCAAGATTGTTTGACCATTTTGACAAAAAGTCAAAGTTTGAGTTTAAAGACAAGTCTTTTAAAAGTTAAAAATATATTCAGTCAGAACAGTCAACACCGAAGACAGACGCTAGGCTTGGGGGGAAAAATGAAAGAGGCGTTGAAAAGCTTTACCCAATGTGTTTTCATTGTGTAAATAAGAATGAAATTTTATGATCTTGATGTTTTTAGGTAAGTTAAGGCTTTTTTTTTTTTTTAGCTAATTTTTACTATTTTTTGGGGGGCATTGAAAATGAATTGAGCTTCTTTCCACTGATTTTGGGGATCTTATTGATTTAATAACATGGCAGGATTTACTTTTGCCAAGGATCTCCTTCTGGACACTGCTGGGCTGTTTTCTGTGGGTAGTTAGTGGACTTCAGCACCCTGCTAACACAGGGTAGCAAAGTTTTGACCAATATTTTTTTTTTGAAGTACAGAATATGCTTCATATGAAATGTTTTCAGAGCAGCTTCCTTCTGCCCTTATCCACTCAAATAAAGTTCTGACATGCACATAAATTTTGCATAAGCAGAGATATATGATGTCTACAGTTAAGGACTACGGCCAACCAATTATACCCACGTGCCATTTTCTACTTTTACAAACCCCTGATAAAAGAGAAAAGTCTTGAAGACAGCATTTCACACATAAAATATTTCTTTTATAGCAAAATGTGTCCAACTGATTTATGAGGTCCTCTCAAGGAGAACAAAACACACGCTATAAAACTGAAACTCACAGAAAGGTTTCCCAGCTTCTTTAGAAAAAACACACTCAAATTGCACGGGGTATAGATTTCATAGCATATAATGTGAATTCTTCATGGAAACTGTGCTTTCATCCTGGTGGGTTTATTTATTTCTATGATAGTATAATTTAAAAAAAACAACACATTTTCTCAAGATACTTGTCCTTGAATTAAAGGCATCATTGGAAAAATCTGACCTATAAGTCATGGAAATGCAAGGTGCATTTTGCCTAATTTGGGACACCTGAATTCGAACTGTAGCAGGGTTCAGGGTGGCAGACGATAACCCACTGGGCAAACCTGGCATGCACTGTTTGTTAAGATAAAACGTTGTTGGAGTCTGGACGGCTCATTAAGTGCTGTCTGTGGCTGTCTTCCTGCTGACGTGGTGGAGCTGAGTGGTTCTGATGGACATCTGGCCCATGAAACTGAAAAACCTACTGGCCCTTAGTAGAAAACATTTCCCGACTCCTGGATGGATAGAAAAGGACCAGTCTTTCTGGCATCATCAGAATGTCTTCTGTTTTCCAGGGGCACATCTGGAGGCCCCATGGGATTTTCCTAACAGTCGTGTGGAGTGTGTCAACAAAATGGGACCGTCTGCATCAGGGCAGTCATGAAAGGGTCCCCGGCGACCTAAGTCCTTTTAAATGGAGTACAATGGACCCAGATTCCATGAGAGAAGCCGCCATGCACAGTGGCACTTGGGAGGAAAAGAAAAACCTTCTCATTTCCTTATTATCCGAACACACTCACGATCCATTTGTAAAAGATGGCCCAGCCAGCATCTCCCTCCCTGAGAGGGTGGTGTGTGCTGCTGAAACTCTGATTACAACTGCTCTTAGGATGAAATGACTGGAGCCCAGATACCTTATTTAGCAATCAGTGCCCGGCACAAGGACTTGCTGTGCCAACGAGAGGGAAGCGAGGCATTCTGGCTAGTCACAGCGTTTTTGCTGTGTCACAGGGAGACAGAAGATGGGCTGCTATTTCATCGGCTAAATGCTATCATTTTAAGCACCGTTCCAAAGAAAACAGGGATCTTGCCAGAGGAAAATAACATATATCATAAAGGAAAAAGAAATGTACATCAAGGCAAAGAAACAGCTTTCTACCAAGGGCCTAGGATCTTGCTAGAGGAGTCGTTTCTCTGGTTGAAAAGCAGTTGAGAAAGGCAAGACAAGGTGGGGGGCTGCCGAGCAGGGCACCTCTGAGCCCTTCCTGCTGCTCTTCAAAGACAGATGCATTTTCCTTTCTATGGTCTCCTTGCAAGTCCGCTGTAGGCCCTGCCACCTTCAGGCTGACTGACTGCCTCCTTCAAATATCAGCATTTGGTGAGTTCCCACCATGTCCCAGGCCCTGCGCTGGGTGCTAGGATGCAGGAGAGGGCAAAACAGGCCAGGCCCTGCCTTTCTGAGCTTGCTGCCGGCAGAGCAGACAAGAGGCCTTTGTCCTTGGGCCCTGGCATGGAGTATCTAAAAACCCTTGGAATTTCCTGAGAGATTGGAGTGTCTTTGTTATGCTAATGAAGTGACTCACTGTTGGCCCCTGGGTGGTTTTAGGATGGGGAGGCTGGTCGCCAGAAAGACCAGGCACAGGACCAGAGAGTTGGGGACTTGGAGCCAGCCTGACCTCCAGATGGGGGTGGGGGGGTGTTGGAGACTGAGTTCAATCATGAGGCCAATGTGTTAATTAATCGTATCTACATAACAAAACACAATAAAAACCCTGGACACTGAAACTCAGCAGAGCTTTGTGCTGGTGGACAGATGGATGTGCTGGAAGGAGACCCCTGCTGACCCCTGTTGACTCCATGACAGAGGGATGGAAATTCTGCCCCTCGCAGACCTCATCCTATGCGTTCTATGTGTTTCCTTTATAATTAAAGCATAATTAGAGGCAACTGAGTTCTGTGAGTCATTCCAGTGAGTTACCCATTCTGAGCATGTTGTGGGAACTCTAGAATTTGTAGCCAAGGCCTCCCGGGACTTGTGGCTTGCAGCTGAAGTGGGGGTAGTTCTTTTGGAGACTTTTGTCCTTAACTGGTGGGGTCTGAGCTGCCTCTGCTAGACAGAGTCAGAAGTGAATTGCAGGGTACCCAGCTGGTGTCTGGCCAGTGGGGTTGAAACGGAATCCACGCAGTTGGGGGTGAAGGTGCAAGAGTGATCATGATGGTGCTTAAGAGAGGAGCAAGGTGAGCCCAAGGTGGGGGTTGAAGCCAAGACTAGAAGGTCCTGACCTAATCGAGGAGGGCAGGGCCAGCTCCACTGGGAAGTGACAGCTGATCTGGGATCTGGAGCATGAGCAGGGCTAGCCAGGTCAGGAAAGGGCACTCCAGGCAGCAGGAAGAGCATGTGCAAAGGTCCTGTGGTGGGGCTGGGAGAAGGCAAGTGTGGCCAGAGTGGAGAAGGCAAGGGGAGATGGGGCAGGGCCAGGCCACACTGGCTTGGAAGGTCATGGAACACACGTGGCCAGAGCCCTGGAGCCCCTCCCCAGCACACGGGCCAACAGGATGATCCCCATACCCAAATGAGGCAGCTGGTGTTTTTAGCCCACTTTAAAACCCTGACTTCTGCGTCCTCAGGAAGGGTACTGGGGAGTCGACACCCCCATGTCTGTGAGCTGACTGCAGGATGTCTCCTGCCCAGGTGCTGGCACCTCCTCTAACATTTGAAGGTACAAGCAGCTCTGGCCTCCTGCAGGAGCAAGGACCCGGGAGCTGCTCTGGGGGCTGGGCTCAACCCAGGTGTCGGCCCAGGCTCGGCCCAGGCTGGCCATTCCGGATGATTCTCCTACTTCCTCCTCGGAGTCCTCAAGGATCACTGTCCCCTTGCACTCCCTGTCTTTGAATCTTACTTTCCATCCTCCACCTCCTCCTGCCTCAGTGCACCAAGCTGGAAGCAGCACCTGCAGCCGGGCTGGACCACTCTGGAGAGCAGTGAGCCCAGCAGAGCCCCCCTAGGGATCTTCAGCCCCAGCTATGAGTCTCAGAAGCCATGCCCCAGGGCTGTGGTCTCACAGGTGCAGGTCCAACCCTCCTTTCTCTGCCTTGTGGCTGCTTGTCCTGGGGCAGGTTACGTTGCCCCTGGGGGCGTCTGTTTTCTGTAAAATGGGCCCAGTAATGGCATCCAAACTCCTGAACGCTATAAGGATGGACAGAGACAGCATAAGTGCAGTCAGTCCCTGTTACTACAGAACCCATTGTCATGAATTCTGCTGCTTTGCAGGCTCAGAAGAGAAGCCACGTCTGCCTACACGATCTCACAATTTAGCTTCAGCAAAGCATGAGTTAATTCAACTTCATACTCGTGAACGTGAAGCGGGGGTTGGAAGGAATAAAGGCTGCAGGACACCCATGTACCAAGAAAAAGAAAGACAAATTGGTTGTTTTATCTACTTTACATCATGATGGAGTCCTAAAAAGTAAACAAATTTATAATTATTAATAAGACATATTAAAAAAGGAGTGAGAATAAGTTTTTTTTTTTTTTTTTTAAATTGCAGGGGCCCCATGAAGGCCGGCAGCCCAGGGAGGAACCACTGGACACTGACATTGTGCAGGGGGTCTGGAAGTTGCCAGGGCGGGGTTTAGCGGCTGCAGCCTGGCCTGGTCCTGTCTGCCCGGCTGTCAAACCCAGAAGACCGTGGTTTCTGGTGGCCTCTGTGTGACAGCAGAGGAGGTGGGGCGAGGCCTGGAAGTGAAGCATCCTGTGAGCCACTTAAGTGTTTATGAAGCTCGCTAATGTGCTTAAATGAACGAGAAGCAGGTACTTGCTCCCAGGACCAGAGCCACCAAAGCAATTTCCACTGCAGCCCCTCGTACTTCGCACACTGCGAAGCTTGCATTCTCTCCCAGAGGACAGCTGGATTACAGCGCTGCCTCTAATGCAACCCGATCTGGTTTCTTTGAGCGCTGCGGTGAACGTGCAATCTATCTCATAAATGCATCGCAATGTTCCACAAATCACCCACGTTCATCCCTTGAGACGTCTTTAACTCGGGGCTTAGAGTTGCAAATGAATTCTCCTATGGATCTATTATTCCATCAAATAGCGGAGAGAGGGGACTAGCTTGTGCAGAGCCTTCATAGAGCTGGGCTAAATTCGATTATGCAAAGTCTGACGAGCACCATTCAGCAAAACCATGGCGGGCGTGAGCTGCAGGCCAGCCCTCTACTGGGCCATTATCCAGGGGTAAACACCACTGGTGGGTTAGTTCCACGAGTTACTGGCTGATTTGACCTGTGATACTCCAAGGTGGAAGTAACCAAAGAATATGTATCATGAGCCCCTAGAACGAAGCCAGTGGGGAGTGGTACACGCTAGAGGGTAACGGGGCCCTCTGCAGGACAGCACGTCAGCCATGCCCCATGGGATGATGGTGGTGGCTGGGACACAGGAGGCCACTGCAGGAAATGGGCAGGTAGGTGGGTCTACGTAAGCTGGCTTTAGATTTAAATCCACAAGCATTTGCAGCTCAACTACTCAGTGTCTTATCTTATTTAATCCTTTCAAGCAATAAACACTCTTTTCACATGTAGTAAGGTTAAGAAGTCTACATCATACCCTTTATCATTATTAATAAAGGGACACACCTTCCAGGGATCCTAGCGAACCTCCTACCCACGCTGGGGTCACTCCAGGAAAGGAAAGCTCTCAGGGACCGACGGGCGCCTGGGCACATGCACCGCAGCTCTCTCCTTTATCCCCTCTAGCCCGGCTTGCTGGCTTTCACTCTTTTGTGCACAAGAAGTCACGTACAAGTTGCACACCCAAACCCTTGCATGCTGCATTTCAGAGTCAACTTAAGTGATTTTTGAGAGTGATTTTGACAATCCCAATCAAAATTCTAGCAGGTTTTATTGTTTTTTACATGAGAAGTGGATTCTAAAATTCATAGGAAAATGCAAATGACCTAGAAGAGCCAAAGCAATTTTGGAAGGAGTAAAGTCGAATGGCTGACACTACCAGATTCCAAGATTCACTTGAAAGGCACAGGAATCAAGACAGGGTGGTGTCGCCAGAAGGAAGGCGTCAGAGCAGGGCGACAGGAGGCAGGGCCACACACAGACGGCTGATTGATACCTGACAAAACCACCGAGGTAACGTCACAGGGAAAGGAACCCTTTGAACAAATGGTGCACCAACAATTGGAAAACCATATGGAAAAAATTTAAAAAACAGGAGAACATTGACTCTTCACGCACACCAAATATAAATTAATTCAGAATCCATCATAGGCTGGGTGTGGTGGCTCATGCCTTTAATCCTAGCACTTTGGGAGGCCAAGGCAGGCGGATCACCTGAGGTCAGGAGTTTGAGACTAGCCTGGCCAATAACATGGTAAAACCCCATCTCTACTAAAAATACAAAAATTAGCCAGGTGTGGTGGCACGTGCCTGTAATCCCAGCTACCCGGGAGGCTGAGGCAGGAGAATCGCTGGAAACTGGGAGGCAGAGGCTGCAGTGACCCGAGATCACACCATTGCACTCCAGCCTGGGCAACAGAGCAAGACTCTGTCTCCAAAAAAAAAAAAAAAATCATGGATCTAAATGTAGAACTAGAAAGGGTATAGAAGAAAACATAGGAGAAAACGTGGTGAATTTGAGGTAGGAAAATATTTCCTATGGATGGAACATGGGAAGTATGAACCACAAAAGGAAAAACTTGATATGCTGGTTTCTATCCAAGTTACAACTTTTGTTCTTTGAAAAACACACCCAAGAAACAAACTACAGAATGGCAAATATGTATATTGAAATATATATATATATACACACATACACATACATACATACACACACGCACTTTCAATATGCTGTGTATATCTGGCAAAAATTATATCTAGAATATATAAACAAACATTTACAACCCAACAAGAAGAAGATATACAACTGAATAATGGTTAAATGATGCAAACAGACACTCCACAAAAGAAGATGCATGAGATGATGAAGCAGAACGTGAAAATATGCCCAATATCATCAGTCTTTGGGGAAGTGAAAATTAAACTACAGCGAGATTAGAATGAAGCCCCACTCACTAGAATGGCCATAATTTAAAGAACTGACCTCACTGAGTGTGGCTTAGGATGTGGAGGAACTGGAGCCACACACTGTTGGTGAGAATGTAAAATGGTTCAACCACTTTGGAAGACTACTGAGCAATTTCTTAAAAAGTTAAACATTTCTCTACTACAGGCCAGCTACTCCCTTCATAGCATTTACTCCAGATAGGTGGAACCATAAAGGACTGATATAAGAATGTGGATAGCAGCTTTATTCACAGTAGCAAAAACGAAGAAACAGCTCAAAGTGCACATCAGAAGGGGAATGGATACAGAGAATGTGTGTTCCATAACTGGAGTGCTGCTCGGCATTAGAAGGGGCACACATGCACAATGACGCGCTCAGAGCTCAAGTCATGAAGCTGACATCCACGTACCGGTGCAAGAAGCCAGCACAAAAAAGTATATTCCCTACTACTCCATTTACATGAAACTGCAGATGCCAGCTGGTCTGGTTCCATGCCGGTTGCCAGGGGATCGGGGAGGGGAGGAGAGACCGTCCAGGGGCAAAGTGAACTTTTGGGAGGAACAGAAATGCCCTACCTTGATTATGGTGGTGGTTTCATGTTTCCATAGGTCAAAATTCATGAAAGTGTACACTTAAAACCTTGATTAAAAAGAGCAACTTGGGCCAGGCACGGCTGTTCACTCCTGTAATCCCAACATTTTAGGAGACCAATGCAGGTGGATCGCTTGAGCCCAGGAGTTTGAGACCAGCCTGGGCAACATGGTGAAACCCTGTCTCTACAAAAAATGCAAAAATTACCCAGGCATGGTGGCATGCACTTGTAGTACCAGCTACTCAGGAGGCTGAGGTGGGAGGATCACTCGAAACTGGGAGGTCGAGGCTGCAGTGAGCCATGATCGCAAAACTACACTCCAGCCTGGGCAACATAGCAAGACCCTGCCTCAAAAAAAAAAAAAAAAAAGAGAGTGATTTTGGCCAAGCAAGATTTTCTCCTACTCTGGAACTCCAGTAGCCAAGATTTGACAAATAAAACTTCCTTGCATAGTAATTTAAGATTTGAAACAGTGGGGAGAGGCAGGGTTTTGTTTTGTTTGCTTTTTAGAAGAGAACTATTATGATAAGCTTTAAAGTTAAAATCCACCTGATCCTCTACCCATGTGCTTCCCCTAGAGTGGGAATTCCTTGGGGGGGTCTGTGTGTGCTGTGCTGTGTTTCTTTGCATACATGGAGCCAGCATGCTACAGCCAAGCAAAGAGACACAGAGCAACACAGTCTCTGGATCAAGGCTGATGGCAGCAATGTGGCCCCTCTGCAAGGAGGTGTCTGGGCATTTTGGAGACAGGGAAATGCTCTTCAATTCCTGCCAATGACACCCTGTTCCACAGGAACCCTGAAGCCTGGGGGTTGCAGGCACCAATGAACACACAGACTCTTTTCTCTGTTTCTTGGCCAGTAGGAAGTAAAGAATATACTTTTAGCCAAATGAGAGCTGAAGTGTATGGGAGGAGTATTATAAATGATATGCAGGCTACCAAATAAAATTCAATTTTTGGGTAATGTGAAGGTGTAATGCGTGTGGAGCAGCTGCTTTGCATATCACACAAGACAGCAGGTAATAAGGAGGGAAGCAGGACTGGCGACTGATCTGTCACCGGCGAGGCTGGGATTGTTTCCTTCCTTTACCTCCTCTAATCGCACCATTGCAGTGTTGATTCAGAACACGGCGGCCCATGAAAAATGTCACCGTTCTGTCGATGGTGCGGATCTGCTGGCAATTCCAGCAAGCAGTGGCTGAACATAAAGGGTGATAAGGCACTATATCCTGCCACGCTCAGCAGGTTTCCCATTTCCTCCTGCAATTACACATCAAACTGTTTTAGCTTCACAAGCTTCTGCACTATAAATGGCCTGGAGGCAGAAGGCCGCCTGGCACACTGATGAGCCGGGCTTCAAAGCTGAGTGCAGACTCAGGTTTGGAGGAGGCTGCTGAAAAAACATATCGCCCCCTTCTCTGCAAGCACACACCCACTCTGCAGGGCCCTGAAGGCATGCCCTAGAAATCATTCTTTCATTATCTCTGCTTAGTCCAATTAACAGAGGGTTTAGGGAAACGTTACTGACTGTTGCTGCAAGAGAGACGGCACCAGAGGCACTGGAGGGCTTTACGTCTTTGCCTCTCTGCTGTGGTCCACAGACGAGCAGAGGGGCATCGTCTGGGAGCTTGTTGGAAATTCAGGGTGTCCAGATCCATGGGAAATCTGCTGACTCAGAATCTCTGTGGCTGGGCCAAGGAATCTGTTTTAAGGGCATCTCCAGGTGACAAGCACGGCTCCAAGCCATGCTCGGCACACAAATATGCCTGAACTTTTGACACCTTTCTCAGGGAATTTCTTACCTGCAGATCCAGCCAGAGGAAGGCTACAGATGCAGTGCTTTTTGAAAACCCTACCCACCCACCCATCCATCCATCTAGCCATTCACTCATCCATCCACCCAACCATCTACCTATCCATCTTCCCATCCATCCATCCATCCATCCACCCATCCATCCAACCATCCATCCCATCCATCCATCCATCCATCCACCCACCTATCCATCCATCTTCTACCTATCCATCCATCCATCTATCCATGCAACCATCCACCCATCTATCCATGCACCCATCCACCCATCTATCCACCCATCCATCCACCCGTCCATCCAGATACCCGCCCATCTATCCACCCACACATCCACCCACCCACCAATCCATCCATCCATCCACCCCCCCACCCATCTGTCCACCTATCCATCCACCCATCCGTCCATCCACTCACACACCCACCCATCTACCTATCCATTTATTCAACACACACCAGGCATTAATTTGCTGCCTGGTACTGGAGATACAGAGATGAGAGACCTCACTGGGTGCTGTGCTCTCTATAGTATCTGGCATACAATTTGCTATAAACTGGCACCTAATCACTAGGCTAGGAAAAAGAGCCTGATGGCCAGGGCATGTGTAGGCTCTGGAGGCTGCCTGCTGGGTGTGGAATGCTGCCTCTGCCTTTCATCAGCTGCATGGATTTAGGTACGTTGAATAAATTTTCCAAGTTTCAAATGTGTCTGATCTGTGAGATGGATATAAAGGTGGTCCCTACCTCAAGGGTCGGTTATAAAGATAAAATGACTTAATTGTTACTGAGCACTTAGAACAGTATCTGAGAAAAGTGAGTGTTTAAATATAAGCTGCCATGATCATTATTTTACCGTCATCTTTGTTAACATCTTTCTATAGTCTAGCAAGTAGGTTCTGGACTAATACAATATAGTTAGATAACTAAGGCAAACTAATACAATACAATCACTAACCTCTATAGAAGGGGCAGAGGGAGACATATGCACTGTGAACATGGGAGAAATGGCTTTCAGTCTGTGCACCATTGTCCCTGG
Source organism: Nomascus leucogenys (assembly GCF_006542625.1). Taxonomy (NCBI): domain Eukaryota; kingdom Metazoa; phylum Chordata; class Mammalia; order Primates; family Hylobatidae; genus Nomascus; species Nomascus leucogenys. The sequence continues at coordinate 2,786,817 of NC_044393.1, forward strand.
AACATAGCTGGAAAGCTCGCCTGCCCTTGCTCACTCTCTCTCACTATCTCTCTCTCCCCATCGATTTAGTTGAAATCTATATTAAAGTATATACATGATAAAATGCACAAATCACGATGCATGGCCAGATGGATTTTCAAAGTGACAAACACAACATGTTACCAGCATCCAGATCGAGAAGAGAACATCACATGGACCACAGAAGTCCTGGACACCCATCCCGGCACCTTCCACTCTGCCTCCTATCATCAGCACACCTGTAGTCCGCGTGGAAAAGGGCAGTGGTTTGTTCTTATTGAACGCTGCATAGTATTCCATGCTAGGGGTATGAATAGCCCACAGTGTCTTTCTCCTATTCTACTCCTTGTCCAATTGATGAATCTACCACCCATTAAGCCAGATGCTTTCTGGCTTGGGGACATAACAAATGATGTTGCCGTAAACGTTCTTGTGTTTGTCTTCTGATGCACACATCTCTGTTAGGGGGATGTCCACGAGTAGAATCTCTGTATCTCTGTTAGGGAGACATCCATGAGTAGAATTTCTGGGGCATAGGATATGCATATATTCAGCTTTAGAAGCAATGATTCTCCCAAAAGACAGACTAGTTCACACCCCACCTGCTGTGTGTCAGGATTCCAGGTGCTGCACATTTCTGTCGACACTTGGTAGTGTCTGATTTTTGCCTTTAGATAGGTTTTGAATGAACTCACCGTCCGAAGTTAAGAATCCCAGAAGCAGAAGGAATTCCTACCTGGCCCCACTTTTCAGCAGCTGCTTCCTGCTGGGGGTCTCTGTCTATGACTCGGAAAGGGTGCGACCTAGGAGTGAGCAAGGTCTCGGGCAATACCATGCACCGTCTTCATTCACTCCTCGCTAGTTCTCTTTTCTCTGGGACTTTGACTTCTCCCGCTGGTTTGGTTGTTTTCTGATGCTATCAAAGTCTTTCCCTCTCTTTCTCCTGCCTTCCTCCTTCCCTCCCCACCTCTCTGCTATCTAATACAGCATTTGATTCTCAGTGACTTGGTCTGATACCAGCCACTCTACCATATGGTAACTGGAGGTCCTTGGAGCTAGGTATGCACTGCCCACCTGCAGTGAGGGAAGGGTGGGGAGACAGCTGCTTGCACAGAGACAAATAATACGTGGGTAGGCATTTGCCTGTCATGAAATTGGGGGTCTGGAGCTGGCATTCCGGGCAGAAGACAGAGTATAGGCTGCACACCCCAGAGGCTCCAAGTAGAGAATCCTGCTCAGGAAACTGGAAGGGGCAGCTTGGAAATATGCAAAATAATATGTCAGGAGGTAGACAGTGCAGGGATGAGAGATGAAGCCAGATATGCTGGAGCTGCCAGGTGGTCCAAAAAAAGAAAAAAAACCTCTCAGTTGGGAAACAGTTTTGATGAATGCAGGATGGCACACAGATCCAGAATCAGGGAAGACGACGTTCTGATTTCATGCCACAGCCCCTAAAAACCCCTGCAGAAAAATTGCTAATGCCTCTGGCCTTTGGCAGTGCCTGTGCTGGGAGAAGGGACACATCATCTTCCACCTTGGCCCACGGAGAAATGGGCCAGGGGGTCCCAATCAGGGACAGGCTGTGCAAAAGAGACAGTAAAGGGCAGAGCAGGGTCAGCTCCCTGCACACACAGGGCACAGGTCCTCTCTGCAACGTTGGGAATGTGGAACTGGTAGAAAGGGCTCAACGGTCTCTGCAAATGCAGCAGGAAGCTGTGCAACTGGCCTCAAGGTTGTCTTAATTATTTGTTCCAAAGATGTCAGCCTGTGATGTATTTACTTTCCTGATTTCTCTCCTCCCTAGTTAGTCTTGGAGCTGCTGTTGTACATACAACTCTCACTTCAGTCACAAATGAGTGACATGAACATTACCAAAGAGAAACATCACTTGCCTGGAACACAGTACCCAATCACAAAAAATTACTAACAATTAGCCCAGGACTATACAGCTGGTTTAACACAATAGGCCATAAGCCAAGATTTTTATCTAGAAGAACACCTTCATTTTGAAATCCTCAACATCTGAGCACACCTCTGTGTATAGCCTACTCCCGAGACAGGGTCTATGAAGGAAGCATCCACGCTTCTGCCCCGATTCCCTGCAGGAATTTGCGGGGCCAAAGCCCTCCCTCCACCTTCGCTGGCGTCAACAGCTCAGGTCACTTTGATAAGAAGGCAATGCTGCAATCTCAAAAAATTGGGCATGGCCAAGCCTGCACTCCACAACCATATTCTGATGGAGAATTTCCGTGACAGTCATAACTGGGATCTACGAGTCACTCCCACATAAAGCGGAAAGGCAGGTGACAGGGAAGGGATTAGCAAACAGGTACACCGTCCTCTGCAGTTCCCAAAGCTCAGAACTGAGCAAGGCACCCAGAGTCTACCTACAGCCCTCCACACAGGACGCCCCCATCCCCTGCCACCCACCCTCCACCCACATGATGTCCTTGCTGTGCTGGGGCCACCCGAATGCAGTGCCTGTGAGTTAGACATGGCGTTTTTCAGCTGTGAGCATTATTCATTATAGGTACCTACATCTTCCTATATTTCTCATCCTTAATATATTAAGCCAGAGTGTTTTTCCAAGCAAAAGTTTTATCAGCTAGATTAAAGCACCTGGCTGTGTCAAAAAATGAGATGATTCCTTTAACTCTCAGATGAAAAAGAAACAAAACAACTAGAAACCCCCACTGAATACATCACACATTCTTCTGGCCTCTTCTACTTCTTTTATTGCTTTTTTCATAAAATTAACCCCTCTTAATATATTTTTTTAACTGCAATGAGTTAGTAAGGAGTCAAATCTCCCCGTGGTCTCACCAGAGAGGTCAGCCCTGGTAACTATTTGTTGCATGTGAACTGCCCCGACTTAAGAAACACAAGAGCACATGCCTCAGTTTTCAGATGATCTGAGGACATCAGCACCTCCTGCAATTGGCCATCCTGCCCTGGGCGGGGCCCTCGAGAACGTCCTGCAATTGGCCATCCTGCCCTGGGTGGGGCCCTCGAGAACGTCCTGCAATTGGCCATCCTGCCCTGGGCGGGGCCCTCGAGAACGTCCTGCAATTGGCCATCCTGCCCTGGGCGGGGCCCTCGAGAACGTCCTGCAATTGGCCATCCTGCCCTGGGCGGGGCCCTCGAGAACGTCCTGCAATTGGCCATCCTGCCCTGGGCGGGGGCCTCGAGAATGTCCTGTCCAGGCTGAGCAGTCGCCCGGGTTTCCCTGCGCTGCCTGCCGCCCTGTTTTCCCTGGGCTCTGCCCCTCCTGCAGGATGTGCTCTGTGCTTTATCTCACGGATAATCACAGCAGCGTCTGCCCTGCCCACTGTCCTTCTCCTAGGCTCGACCTCAGAGCCCACGTCCTGCTCGGGGATCCAGGCTGGAGACATGGGGTTTCCTTCACCTCCCCAGCCCCCCTTTTAGACAGGAGCCAGTCCCAGCTGTGCCCTGAAGGCCCCCCGACCCCTGCCTCTGTCCTGGCTCTCCCTTGGCCAGCTCGCTTCCACACCGAGCGTCCTAGTGTCGAGGGTGGCTCCGGGTTCAGGGTGCCACTGCCCTCCGGTCCTGGCTGCCTCCCTCCCTGCTCCTGTCTCCGGAGCCTCCTGTGGTGCCTGCCCTGCTCAGGGCGAGGGTTGGCCATGCCTCTGGGCCGGGCTGGACCTAGCTCTGCAGGGAGCTCTGCACCATGGGGCGCACGGTCCTGAGCTGTGACTCAAGGGGCTCGCGGAGCCACACGGGCGGTCTTGAGGATCCTTCACCAGAGCAGTGACCTGCTGCTCCTAGTCCACCTATGCCTGGCACAGAGCTGGGGCACAGCAAACTTTCCCGGACGAGCCGGCACCGGCTAGGAGGCTGCAGGCTCCTCCTCTGCGTGAGGCCCACGGCGCTGCACGTGGTGGGTCCAGTTTTTTAAATTTGGCTCCGGGTGGACCAGGCGGCACAGGCTCATGCCTTTCCCATCTTCAAGAGCATGTGGGGCACTGTGCTGTCACAGCCAGAAGTGGATTCCAAGCCTTGCTCTGTGGGGGACACTGGAAGGGAAACAGGCGCGGCAAATGCCCACAGCACGGGGGGGGACACTGGGTGGGAAACAGGCGGGGCAAATGCCCACAGCACGGGGGGGGACACTGGGTGGGAAACAGGCAGGGCAAATGCCCACAGCACGGGGGGGGGGGGACACTGGATGGGAAACAGGCAGGGCAAATGCCCACAGCATGGGGGAGGGGGGACACTGGATGGGAAACAGGCAGGGCAAATGCCCACAGCACGGGGGGGGACACTGGATGGGAAACAGGCGGGGCAAATGCCCACAGCACGGGGGAGGGGGGACACTGGATGGGAAACAGGCAGGGCAAATGCCACAGCACGGGGGGGGGACACTGGATGGGAAACAGGCGGGGCAAATGCCCACAGCACAGGGATGACTGAGGCCTGTGTCAGGATGACACTTTCCCTAAAGAATGGGAGTCAGGGAGACAGGGTCAAAAGAGATGGACCGAAGCTGAAATCCGGAAGGTGATGAGCTGGAGCTGGCCGGAGTGAAAACAGAGGAAGAGTGGGTGACAGGGGACATCCCTGGCCTAGGAATGGCCTCTACAGAGACCCAGGAGGAGACAAGGCCCATGGGAGGACCACAGCAGTGGCTACAGTGGAGGGTCTACAGGGCCTGTGCATCTGTGTGTGCTGTGTGTGGATACATGTGTATATACATGTGTGCTGTGTGTGGATACATGTGTATAAGGGTGTGCTGTGTGTGGATATGTGTGTGGATACAGGTGTGCTGTGTGTGGATATGTGTGTGTATACATGTTTTTGGATGTGTGTGTGGATATGAGTGTGTTTGGATACATGTGTGTTGTATGTGGATGTGTGTGGATATGTGTGTGGATACATGTGGATATGTGTGTATACATGTGTGCTGTGTGTGGATGTGTGTGGATACATGTGTGCTACGTGTGGATACATGTGTGTGGATATGTGTGGGTATACGTGTGTGCTGTGTGTGGATGTCTGTGTATATACGAGTGTGTGTGGATACTGTGTGTGAATATATGTGTGCTGTGTGCGCGTGCCCATGCACACATGTTCATTTGTAGGTGTGGGCATGTGCATGTGTACAGGAGCATGTGCACAGCCTGTGTGTGTGTGTGTGTGTGCACAGGGAGTGACCAGGTGTGAGGCTGAGGATGCCGCCACAGGCCAGGCAAGGGAAGGCTTTAGAAGCCACTGAAGAAGCTTGGCCTGATTGTGACGGGACCATCCATGTAGAACTGCTTGCTCAGATGCTGAGAGAGGCAAAGACGCCTTTCATTAGGACCTGGGGAAATGTTATTAATGATGCAGAAATCAAAGCATTTAAGTGTGTAGATCTCAAAATGAAAAAAAATGACAAATGAAAAAATGCCAAGTAAAAGAAGGGACGCAATACAGTCATGAACAAAAAAAATCCCAAGCCATTGCTGCTATAAATGCAATTTCTCAAAACACGATCCGAAAGTCAATGCTAAGTTCATCCAAGTGCAATTGCAATATTAAACCACACCAGAACTAAAGAAATGGAGACAGGGGTCTCTACCATATTGAGTCTCTGTTTTGGACTCTGGGATAGTTTGGCAATGTGTCAATTCAGCTAGGATGAAAGATTTCTTGCCCATACAGGTCTGGGTCAGGGTTGGCAATGAGGGGGACATGAGATTTAGAAAGAAACATGAGGCAGCGGCCCCTGCATCTGCGAGGTGAGTGCACACCCGGGGCACTGGAACAGCTCAGGACACCTGCCTGCCTTGCGGGCTCACCAGTACTGCCCACAGCTCCTCCACCTCCTGCCAGCTTCACTTGCAGGTCATCACTGATGTGTGCAAGGCAGATGCTGGGTCTGTCCCATCCTCGTGGGTCTGGGGGTCCTTGCTTCCCCCATTGTGCTTCCGACATCCCTCCCCAGCTGTCTGCCCTGCCCCGAGGTTCACCACGTGAAGCAGGGCCACAGCGTCCAGGCATTTCTCTTACCATGTCCCCTCAGCCATCCTGTTTGCGACTTTTCTCTGACCTCTGACCTCTCCGAATCTTACCTCCTCAGCTTCTCCCACACCGTGTAAGGTTTTAAGCCCAATAAAAAATCCCTTATCGCATGGGTTTTTTCCCAGACGGAATCCCGATTGACACCTGACACCTGACAAGAGGGCGGGGCTTCCCAGCAGCAGGAGAAGCGCTGAGGCTGCTGAGCCCAGGAAGGGGAATCAGGTGATTCTCCCAAGACACATGACGCACCCACACGCCCAGGAAGCGCTGAGCAAGCAGGTGCAAGGTGGCCAAGAACAGGAACTCTCAGAAGCCTCCTGAGGCCAGGTGAGGCCCCTTCCGCAGCTGAGTTGCTCAGCAATTGCATCTTGTCCTAATTTAGAATTCGGAGCCAGATCCGTAAGTTCTCCTCCATGGGTGCTCTCTGAACTCTGTGCTCATGTACGCCACGGACAGAAGAGAATTTCTGGCATGCACCCTTAGTATAAAAATATTTATATGTTTATAAATGTATTTACTGCTGCTCTGAACCCTCCACTGGTAAATAAATACTTAAAGAAGACACTTGGGGAGATTTGTCTTTTTTTTTTTTTGAGATGGAGTTTTGCTCTTATTGCCCAGGCTGGAGTGCAATGGCACGATCTCGGCTCACCGCAACCTCCACCTCCCGGGTTCAAGCGATTCTCCTGCCTCAGCCCCCCGAGCAGCTGGGATTACAGGCATGCACCACCATGCCTGGCTAATTTTGTATTTTTAGTAGAGATTAGGTTTCTCCATGTTAGTCAGGCTGGTCATGAACTCCCGACCTCAGGTGATCCGCCCAGCTCGGCCTCCCAAAGTGCTGGGATTACAGGCGTGAGCCACCGTGCCTGGCGAGATTTGTCTTTAATGACAATGCAATGGAATGTATAGATATACATTCAAAAAGTCATCTTGGTAACTTCACATGTTTGGGGCTGACATCTTTCAGATGTGATTGGATCGTAAGTTTTTGTTTGCTTTTGAGCCTCTGCCTGTGGCTGGTGGTAGCCGCAGCCCGTGAGGAATGTGTGTCAGCCCCACATCGCTCAACGCTTTCGTGGTGAGGAACGTCTCCAGGCTGCGGTTTCCTGGCAGGGCTGTGTTAAAGCTGCTTGGTTTAGTCCCTGAGCGTGGGTTGAGTTAGAACTCGATACTATTCATAAATCCACTCATTCTAGTGCACACCCAGTGGGCCTCCATAAGCCAGCGCTGGACAAATGATGGGGGCCACTGCTTTCTGCACATGCCCTGCCCCTCACATCCCGGCACCGGAACCCTGGCAGGGGGAGGAGACTCACATCCACCTGTGTCATAAATGTCAAGGAAGCGCAGTTCCTCCTCTTTTTTTTTGAAGTATAACATCTCCAGAGAAAACATGCGCATCCTAAGTGTACAGCTGCACATGGATTTTCACAAGGGGGCTCTGTGCAAGCTGCATCCCAGAAGGCCCCTTGATTCCGTTCAGCCATGAAACACCCTCCATCCTGAAACACAACCTCCACCCTGGCTTTGGATAGTGGAGATGAGTTTGACTGTTCAGCATTTCCTATCAATGAAAGCATCCAGAAAGCTTCCTTTTCTGCCTAGCTTCTTTTGATCAAAATTAGGTCTACGCACTTCACGTGAGTCCCTTTTGGTAGCTTCCATTCTGTCCAGGATTATGACATCTCCTCCTGTTCTGGAATGGAATAAAGACCCCTCAGTGCTTTTCTGAAATTGAAGTGTTGCGCTCATGGAGGAAAGAATCCACTCTGAGTGAGGGACTCTTAGAAATGCACACTGCCATGCAGCCACCAGCCAGCCGAGGGGAAGACGTCGGCCCCAGGAGCCTACCTTGTGTCCCCTCCCAGCCAGCGTCCCCACGGAAAAGGGCTGTAAAGGCTCCCATTACAAGGACCAGCTGCCCCTCCCTGTCTTTAGCTCCATAGAAATGAGTAACATATGGAAGCTGCCACTCATATTCCGCAGCACATCTGAGACCCATCCACATGGCTGGCAGGCCTTGCTGTCACTGTCCTATCATCCCCCATGGGACATGCCACACTCTATTTACCAGTGTACTGTGTGTGGATACCTGGGTCACTCCTGTCCTATCATCCCCCGTGGGACATGCCACATTCTATTTACCAGTGTACTGTGTGTGGATACCTGGGTCACTCCTGTCCTATCATAACCCGTGGGACATGCCACACTCTATTTACCAGTGTACTGTGTGTGGATACCTGGGTCACTCCTGTCCTATCATACATCTATTTACCCGTGGGGACCATGCCACATTCTATTTACCAGTGTACTGTGTGTGGATACCTGGGTCACCCCTGTCCTATCATCCCCCGTGGGACATGCCACACTCTGTTCACCAGTGCTCTATGCATGGGCACCTGGCTCACTCCTGACCTTATTCCCCTGTGGGACATGCCACACCCTATTCAGTAGTGCACTGTGCGTGGGCACCTGGTTCACTCCCAACTTTGGACTGTTAGGAGGAGTGCTGCTATGAACCTTCCAGAACACGGCTTTGGCTGCACCTGGCCATGCATTTCTGTTAGGCCTTGTTAGGAAGAGAGTTGCTGGATCCCTGGAAATACACACACTCAGCTTTACTGGACACTGACACGTGGTTTTCCAGAATGGCTGGGCCTGTTTATTTTGTTTTCAGTGGCGACAAAGTCACAGTCAATAGAAATTGTGGTGAGATCTTCCCACCCCTGGGGACCCTGTGGGGAGGGGAGCACTGCACTTGGAAGCCTCTGGCTGGAGATGGCATCTTTCCTCCCTGGCTGGAGATGCCATCTTTCCTTCCTGCACCCTTTCATTCCATGGCCTTTAGTGGCAAGATCAATGCCTTCCAGAGCAAGGCGCACCCCTGAATGGTCCCTCCTCCAGTGCTTTCAGCCCTTTCCAGCTCCAGACCCCAGGCCCTGGTGCTGACCGGCTCCCTCTCTGCATTTCCCCACACAGCAGGAAGAGCTGCCTGCAGAGGGAGGCTTGCTCTCGGGGCAGGGGATTCCTGTAGCTGCTCACACTCCTGAGGGACAGTGGCTAGAGACCACTGGTAAGAGCCCAGATTTGCAGTCACTCTCCGGGTGAGTGCCTAGTGCCCCCTCACATGCCTGGCATCATCGGGGGGTCCCTTCACCTCTCTATGCTCTTGGTACAACTCCCACTAAGAGGGCTGTGGCTGGAATTCAATGAGAATGCACAGGCTTTGCAAATGGTGCATGCAACAGACACCAACAGTGTGCTGGGTGCTTTTCATGAAGCTGCCCTCAAGACGATCACCGACTGAATGATGCCAATGTTTGTATAATTTCAATTCTGACGATGGCTGTGAGGGAGCATGCGTGTGTACTTAGGAGAACACAGTAGGGGGACGTGCCAGGCACGGGGCTGTCCAGATGGCCTCTCCGGGGTGGAAGGCTTAAGCTGAGGCCTGAGGGTTAGATGGAATTGGCCAGACACAGGGAATGGGGTGTATACTTAGCAGAGGGGATGGCATGGGCCATGCCTGGAGCGGGGTGGCCTTGGCTTTGGGGGAAGAGAGAGGCAACTAGGGTGCCGAAGAGGGGAGCGTGGGGAGGGAGCTGGGGAGGCAGACGGGGCCAGAACCTTCCTGGTGGAAACTCCACTGTGGCTGGCCTGGAAGCCAAACACTCCCCTCTCCTAGCTCTGTGCACAGCCGATTGGAAAGCTACCCCAGGATGTAAAGTTTGAAATCCCTCTTTCATCTTAATGTGTCTTTTAGAACTTCCAAGAATGGGAGTCTTTACATCTCTCAGGTTTCATCTCCAAGGCACCACGAACTTGCCTAAGCTGTAAGGATTAGCGGTGGCAGAGAGATCCTTACAGGCCCCAGAAACAGCCGTGATGGGAGGGGATGTATTTGTCGGGGTATGATAGAAACTGACGAGTGGAGATAAGAACCAAAAGTGCTGCCCTGGGCAAAGCGGCCGCCTCTGCCATCAGCTGCACCTGCTGCGGGGAATGGGTGATCTTGGGCTCAGGGCACGTCTGCAGTGAGCCCCACCCCCATAATCAGCAGTGCTACTGAACCCTGTGAGGCCTTTCTCCATGGACAAAACACTGACCCACTGTCATGGGTGGAACAGTGGCCCCCAGAAAGATATGTACACCTGGAACCGGTGTGTGCAATCTTATCTGGAAAAAGGGTCTTTGCTGAGGCCAACCTGGATGAGGGTAGGTCCTAAATCCAATGACAAGAGAAGTCACAGACACACAGAAAAAGTGGTATGAGGGCCAAGGCAGAGACTGGAGTGGCCACAAGCTAAAGAACATCAAGGGCTTTCTCTGGCAGCCACCAGAAGCCGGGAGAGGGGTGCAGGGGTGCGGCCATGTAATCACAGCTCACTGCAGCCTGGACCTCCTGGGTTCAAGCAATCCTCCCTCAGAGCCCCTGAAGGAACCAGCCCTGCCCACACCTCCATCTCAGGCTTCCAGCCTCCACACCCCTAAAGGAATAAACTGCTGTTGTCTTAACGCCCAGCTGACAGCGCTTCGTTATGGCAGCCTCCAGGACGCTAACTCCTCTACACGCGATTTCACTGGGCTGTACAGCAAGTGCCATTATCAGCCCATCTGACAGATGGGAAATCAGAGGTTTGGGGAGGAAAACCAGCTCACACAATCACCTCAGTCAAAAAAGTTTGGCCGGGTGCAGTGGCTCACGCCTGTAATCCCAGCACTTTGGGAGGCCCAGGCAGGCAGATCACGAGGTCAGGAGATCGAGACCATCCTGGCTAACACGGTGAAACCCCGTCTCTACTAAAAAATACAAAAAATTAGCTGGGCGTGGTGGCAGGTGCCTGTAGTCCCAGCTACTCGGGAGGCTGAGGCAGGAGAATGGTGTGAACCCGGGAGGCGGAGCTTGCAGTGAGCCGAGATTGCGCCACTGCACTCCAGCCTGGGGGACAGAGCGAGACTTTGTCTCAAAAAAAAAAAAGAGAAAAAAAAAAAAAGAAAAAAGTTTGGGCTGAAGCTTGCAAACTCATCTTTCACTTTCATCTGTCTTCTCTGTCTCTTGAGACCAAAGGGCCAGCGCGAAGCCAATGGACACCTTTACTTTCTTGATCAGCATTTGCCATTTAATCAGCACTTGCCATTTAACAGCAAAAGAGCAAAGGCAGGTGAGACTTCTGCTTGTGATGTGTCTGAGGAAGCAGGTGGCTTCTTGGTGCCTTGAATGCAGCGTGCCCCTAAGGGAGAACATGTGCACCCCTCAGAAAACTCAAGGGATGGGAGGCTCCCTCTCTTCCAAGTGGGCCTCTGAGCATGAACGGCCTTGCTGCTCCCGGCCTGGCCCCTTGGACCAGGACCACAGTACACTGAAGTGCAGTCTCTAGCGGCGCCTTCCAAAATCAGACTTCCTGAGACCTCGCCTGGCCTCGAGGACCTTGTCAGGTCAAGGCTCCTGTGCCCACTGCCCACCACGTGCACCTGTCTCCAGCCGTAAAGCGAGTAATACAAATCAGGAGAAATGCATGTTCTGAGAGGGAAGCGGCTAGAAATTTGCCCCCCAATCCACGCTGCCAATTTACAGCCTTGCTAGACAGCGATACAGAAATGCATTCCAGCCGGAAACAGGGCCAGGGAGGGCTGACAGTTGTTGACAGTAATCAACCCAGAAGGGGAGATGTTCCGATGGCCCGATTCCCAACTCCCAACTCCAGACCCAACGGTGCTGGCTCACGTGGGTGATATTTTTGGAGGAAACAGCTGGCACTCGGGCCCCACACCCCACAGCTGGCTCAAGGTGGAAGAGGTGACCTCAGCAGGTTTGCTGGTAACAGGGAGAGGGAGGAGAGAGAGGGGCTAGGGGTGAGGGGAGAGAGAAGAGAGGTAGAGGGAGGGAGGGAGATGGAGAAAGACAGAGAGGGAGGAGGGGGAGAGTGGGAGAAAAGAGCGAGAGGGAGGGGGAAGAGAGAGCACAGACCAAGAGAGAAAGAGTGAGTCTCTTGGAGACCAGGACTGCATGCCCCCAACAGAGTCCTTTTCTGAAGAAGAAGGAAATAGGCCACAGAATCTGGGTTTTATCCCAAGCACCCACAGGCAGCTCTGCGGGCCACATATTATTCTACTGAGCAGTAATGCCAGGCTGCGCCAGTCTTGCTGCATTCCGAATTGGTGTTTCCAAACACCTCCCCAGCTCAGCCTCTCCACCGTTCCAAGTCATTTCAAACCAGCAATTGGAGGAGCCTCGAGACCTGCAGCCTCTGTGTCTGAGCACAGACATCCAATTCTCCCCGAAGGCAGTGAGTCAGGAGAAAACTGTCCGAAGATTGCACCTCCTCAAAAATCACCCCCTTCATTAAAATGAATAGAGCTGCAGGCCCTAAAATCACACTTGGTAAGCTATGTCCTCTGTCCCTTTCTGGAGCTGCGGGGAGACTCGCCCAGCGCCATGCTGTCCACAGGGCATCGAGGGGTGGGCCTGTGCCAAGTGCCTTCAATGAGGTCTGGTCTGAGCAGAGCTGGGGTGTGAGTGTCTAATGCACACCGATTTCAAAAGCTTCCTCCAAAATAAAAATTTTAAAACCATGTAAAATACCCGATTAATACTCTGAGTATTTTTACACACTGAAATAATACCATTCCTGCAATACTAGGTTAAACAAACTCATTCAAGAAACTGACTGCATACTACTTCACACCCATTAGGATGGTCACTATCAAAACACAGAAAATAACAAATATTGGTGAAGATGTGGACAAATTGGAACCTTGGGAACTGTTGTGGGAACGTAAATGGTGCAGCAGCTGTAAAAACAGTGAGCCAAATATTCACTCATGAATGAGGGATAAACAGAATGTGGTGTGCCCTATGATGGAATGTTATGCGGCCTTAAAAAGGAAGGAGAAGCTGAGTCCCGTGGCTCATGCCTGTAATCCCAGCACTTTGGGAGGCCGAGGTGGGTGGATCACGAGGTCAGGACTTCGAGACCAGCCTGGCCAACATGGTGAAACCCTGTCTCTACTAAAGATACAAAAATTAGCCAGGTGTGGGAGCACACGTCTGTAATGCTAGCTACTCGAGAGGCTGAGGCAGGAGAATTGCTTAAACCCAGGGGGCAGAGGTTGCAGTGAGCTGAGATCGTGCCAGCTTGGGTGACAGAGCAAGACTCTGTTTTGGGGGAAAAAAAAAAAAAAGGAAGGAGAGGCCAGGCATGGTGGCTCATGCCTGTAATCCTAGCACTTTAGGAGGCCAAGACGGGTGGATCACTTGAGGCCAGAAGTTTGAGTCCAACCTGGGCAAAATGGCAAAACCCTGTCTCTACTAAAAATACAACAAGTAGCCAGGCATGGTGGCGCGCACCTGTAATCCTAGCTACTCGGGAGGCTGAGACACAAGAATTGCTTGAACCTGGGAGACAGAGGTTTTAGTGAGCTGAGATTGTGCCACTGCACTTCGGCCTGGGTGACAGAGTTAAGACCTCAGTCTGAAAAAAAAAAAGGGAGATTCTGACACTCGCTATAACATGGGTGAACTTTAAGGACATCACGCTAAGTGAAAACAGTTAGAGGCAAAAGGACAAATACAGTATGATTCCACCTGTTTGGGGTCCCTAGGGCAGTCACATTCATAGAAATAAACAATAGGATGGTGGGGGCCAGGGGCTGGGAAGAGTGCGGCTGTGAGTGCGTGTTTAATGGGGATGGAGTTTCAGGTTGGAGAGATGTAAAAATTCTGGAGATGAACAGTGGCCATGGTTTCCATGACTCTGTGAATGTACCTAATGCCGCTGACTGTACACATAAAAAAATGGTTAAAATGGTTAAATTTTGTTAAATACATTCACCACAATAAAAATTAGTTTCACTGTTTCTTTCCACTTTTTTTTCAACATGGCCACTAAGACATTTAAAATCCCTCCATGGTTCCACCATGTTTCCGCTGGACGGCAGCTCAGGGCTGGGGCACAGGCAGGTTCCTGAGCTCCAGCCCAAGCTCCTGATTCGGCAGGTCTGGGGTAGGGGGGCAGAGAATGGGAGTCCCCAACTCTCCCAAAGTAATGCTGATGCCGCTAGTGTGGGGACCCTCCTTGGAGAACCACCACTGAAAAGAATTTGAATACCACCCACTTCTGAGCTGGCAGTTTGACAAATGTGGGCCAAGGGTTCTGAAATTTCCAGCTAGTGGAAAAGCCCAGCCTCCCTCTGGCTGGTTGAATCTTTGGAGTCACTGTGAGGGATGCAGGACATCCATCAGCCTCCTGGCCTCCGGTCCATGGAGAGGTACACCCCCCCTGCATGGGGCAGCTCCTCCCGGGCACTCACAGGCATCTCACTGAAGAGGACGAGCCCAGACCAGCTGCCACTCTCACCACAGGAGGAGGCAGGCTGGCTCTGCAAGGGACACAGCTCTTGGCTCTGCTAAGGACTTCAGACAATGTCCTCTCCCATCTGGAGGGACTTCCTGAGTGCAGCTCTAATCGGAATTCTGATTCTGAGAGGTGACATTAATTTCTGCCCTAAGGACAGGATGAGCTCTCCGCCAGCAAGCCCGTGTTTACAGCAATGCCCCCCTCCACCACCCCATCACACGGCCGCTTCCTGCTGCGCTTGCAACAATAGTGAGCATTATTAATATTGCCGCACAGAGAACAGTTGAATCATGTGATAATGCCAGGAGTCAGCTTTGCTGGGAGCTGGTCAGCGAGCATTTGTACCAAGCCAGCTGGAGAGGGGCTGGGGCGCCTGTCTGTCTCAGAATGGCCTCCATGCAGGGCTCTCCCTGACTCCACTCTCCTTTCCAAGTTGCCTCACACCACAGTGAAAGCAGCAGAGGACTCAGTGGCCCAAATGCAGGGGAGTCCATTCCTCCGATTCCTCTACCAATGACACCCACTTCCTGCAGGCATCAGGGCTGAGCCAGGCATGGGCCGTGCCCTGCCCACTCCAGTGAGATGGGTCATTCATGCTGGGAGACCCACGTTACATGGGACATCAAGCCAGCTAACCTGCATTCCCCAAGATTCATATGCTGAGTCTTAACCCCCAGCAGCACAGAATGTGACTATATTTGTGGTAGCACCTTTAAGGAGCTAATGGAGGTAAAATGGGGTCACTGGGGTGGCTCCTAAAGCAGTGGGACTGGTGTCCTCTTAAGGAGAGGAAATTTGGACAGTGACACACACAGAGGCACAACCTTGGGAGGTCACAGGGTGGAGACAGCATCCACAAGCCAAGGAGAGAAGCCTCAGGAGAAACCAGCCCTGCAGACACCATGGACTTGGACTCCCAGCCACCAGAATGGTGAGAAAATGAGCGATGTTGAGGCTGCCCAGCCTGTGGGTCTTTGTCACAATGGAGACAGGGAGACTGCTGAAAAGGCCCTACTAAGTGCTGCCCTTGGGGAATGAGAGCTGTCCACAGGGGATGACCTTGAAAATCTGTGGCCACCAAGAAATTGACTTTTGTAAGTGACTGTCCTTGAGAACCAGTGGGAGAGAAGTTCTGGTGGGAGGGGACTCCACGGTGAATATCTGAGCATCCACTATGTGCAAGTCCCATCCAACCGCCAGCGCCAGGCCATGGCCAGGCAGGAATCACACAATAATGGCAGTAACAGCCATCACATAGGGTGTGGCAGTTGTGCGGGGGTGTGTTAGGCACAAGACACACAGCGTGCCCATGCAGCAGTCCCACCATCTCCCCAGTTTACAGATGAGGAGACTGAGGCTGAGGGGGGCTTGTCACAGACTCAGGTCACCAGCTAGGCTGTGGTTGACTCGGAAGGTGAGGAGAAGCCCAGGCTCCACAACCACTCACACAGCCTTGGAACAGGGCAAGCTGGTGACACACCCCTCCCCTCCACTAGGGTGCTGACTGCCAGGACAAAAGCCAAAAGCCATGCTGGAAGCTGTGGGAGGTACAAAGAGAAACACAACCAGCTGGAAAGCACTTCCAGGCCAGCGGTGAAAGGCAAGGAGGCCACCCAGGCAGGGAAAGGGAGCATGGGCTGGGGGTGGGGGGTGGGAAAGCTCTGCGAATGGGGAGGGGAGCTTCCAGAGCTGAGGCTGGGATGGCAAGGGGGCCTTGGGTGCCATGAAGGATGATTTAAAACCGTGCAAAGACCGGGAAGGGTGTTTGCAGGGTGGTGGCCTCCCACACCAAGAGCCTGGAACATGGAAAGGAAGAGTGGTTGGGGGGATGGACTATTTCACAGAGGCAGAGGGTGGAAGCAAAGCCCAGGTAGGGTTCTATCAACACAGCCTGGCTCCTTCCTCTGGAAACAGCTCCTCAGTGTCTCCCTGGAGAAACACTCTTCCCGTTCCCAGGGCTTGACCCTGGGGTTTAGTGGGGCTGACTCTGCCCGTCCTGCTTAAAGGACGATTATATGAGCCAGGCCTGGCCATCTAGAACATTCCATTTCATTGGACTGGTTCGAAGGAAAAACAAGATGTCCATGAGGCCAGAGAGATGCAGTCCCAAAGCTTCTGGGGAACTCCATGAATAAAGTTGACCTAGAGCTGGCAGAGATCACCATGTGGAGAAGGCAGAGCTGGAAGGTGGGGCTGGACCCGTCTTGAGCACACAGTTGGCACGCTAGGATCTAGCTATGTCTCAGGACGTCCTGGAAATTAAATTATATGAGCCAAGAAATCCCTCCTCCACCTTTCTGTTTCTCTGTAGCCATTGTGAGTTGGATAAGAAAACCAGGAGGGACCTTGAATGCTGTGTTGAGGAATTCAGACTTCAGGGCATCAAACAGTGGGGTGCTGATAAATGTAACCTCCGGCACTCTGGGGAGGAGGCAGATTTATAGCATTTGCCAATTTCCATCATGTAAATATTCCCACCATGGCCAGTTCCAAGCTACCAACATGCCTTTGCTGACCATGGTCAGGGAGGGACTACACAGATGGCTCTACGGAGTCAATGAGAGCCAGCTCCAGCCGCCGTGGGCTCATGCTACAGACCCAGAGTTTCTTGCTAGAGTGTTTGCTGAAGTTCACTTTGGTCTGTTAGCACAGACCAGACTGAAGGGCAGAGGCCCTGCTCTACCCACCATGATCTGGGTAAGAACCAGGCAAGGGGCAGCCATAGAGCAGAAACTGGCTGGTGCCTACAGAGGAGGGTTGGTCATATCAGTTACCAAGAGGCCTCCTTCCTTGGCTCTGCCCACCCTGAGTCGGCCGTGACCCTGGCTCAAGGGCAGGGTGTCCTTCTGGATGAGGCAGCAGCTCTGCATGGCCAGTGCCCACGGTCACCCTGCTGAAATCAGGCCCTGGTCTCTCTGGCCTCACCTAGTCCCCTGTTGGGCTATGCTAAGGAGTGGGTACAGGCCAGCCCCACTGCCTGTGGGCACTGATTGGGGCCTGGCTGGAGGCTTCTGTGCACTGTGCCCATGCCGGCCAGCTGCCCACTGTGATGGGCCCACAGTGCTGACATATCCCTGCCCAGACACACCCCCAACTTCCCACACTAGTTCCCATCCAGGCCCAGCAGGCACTGCTCATTTCATTTTGATTTTTTTGAGCTCAAATCCTGCTCTGCATCAGAGAGAGCTGAACAAAATGAGCTGTTCAACGTAGACATGGAGCATATGGCAGGCCATGTTTGAATGTTGCTGCTGGTGGCATCCCTGAAGCAGACAGCACCACGTGCCCAGTCCGGCCGGCAGCTGAGCCCCCAGGTTGAAGCTGGGCCGTTTTGACCCTGTGGGAAGGCTGCCCATTTGAAAACTAAAATAAAAAAGATGAGAGAGTTTGGCTTGAGGTTCTGCCAAGGCAATTATCTAGGCACAGTCTTTACATCAATGAATGCGGCTTTTCCTTGCATGAGGGAGTGACTGAGGCAGTTTTGAAAGCAGAGTCATACTAGATAAACCCAGAGGTGGATGCTCAGTGGGGATGTAATGAAGGCCTTGTCAGGAAACTACACAGTTCCCCCTTTTCCATGGTGGTACAGGGTGGTGAAGAATGAGCAGTAAGAATATTAGACCCGTGAAAGCAGGTACCTCATTAGCCTTGTTGGTCATGGAATCCCTAGAATCTAGCAAGGATGGATGGATGGATGGATGGATGGAAGGAAAGATGGATGAATGACTGCATGAATAGATGAACTGATAGATGGGCTAACAAGTAGGAAGATGGACAGGAGGATGAATGGATGGTTGTGTGGGTGGATAATGGAAAGATGGATGAATGGATGGATGTGTGGGTGTATGATGGACAGATGGATGAATGGATGGATGTGTGGGTAGATGATGGATAGATGGATGAATGGATGGATGTGTGGGTGGATGATGGATGGATGAATGGATGGATGACTGGATGAATAGACGGAGAGATCAGTGAACTAACAAGTGAGAGGATAGATGGATGGACGGATGGATGGATGGATGGACAGACCAGTGGGAGGAATGGAAGATGGAATGGAAGGACGAATGTGTGGGTGGATGATTGACAGATGGATGAATGGATGGATAGATGGACCAGTGAGAAGAATGGAAAATGATAGATGGATGAATGGATGGATGACTGGATAAACAGATGGACAGATCAATGGACTAATAAGTGAGAGGATGGACAGATGGATGGATGGATGGATGGATGGATAGACCAGTAGGAGGAATGGAAGATGGATGGAAGGAGGAATGTGTGGGTGGATGATTGACAGATGGATGAATGGATGGATAGATGGACCAGTGAGAGGAATGGAAGATGATGGACGGATGAATGGATGGATGACTGGATAAACAGATGGACAGATCAATGGACTAACAAGTGAGAGGATGGACGGATGGATGGATGGATGGATGGACCAGTGGGAGGAATGGAAGATGGATGGATGTGTAGATGGATGATTGACAGATGGATGAATGATGGATAGATGGGCCAGTGAGAGGAATGGAAGATGATGGACAGATAGATGAATGGATAGACTAATGGGAGGAATGAACAGGTGAATAGAAGGATGGATGTGTGAGTGGATGGATGGATTTGTGTGTGAGTGGATGAATGGATGGGTGGGCGGGTGGGTAGATGGATAGATGGATAGATGAACACAAGTTACTCTTCTTTTCCCTAACAACATATAGGAAAGGCATTCAGATGTCACCAGGCTTCTCCACACCTCTGGCCTGTCCCATCTCAGTGTAACAGCCAATTCTCATGGGATCAAGCAGCCTGTTGTCAGGATTCAGACTGGTTGGTTCAGAACCCCGCTCTGCACTGAGCTGCACTGTACGCCCTGGGGCAGGCCACTTCACTTTTCTGAGTTACCTAGTTCTCCTCTGGGAGAAGTGGTGAAGTTGCACTGACTAGGAGGCCTGGGCAAGGATGGAATAAGATGGTGATCAATCTCTTAACACAAAGCCTGGGCTGCTGTGAGCCCCCCAACCATTAATTATGATGATGAGCTTCTGAAGCATTGGATATTCTTAGCTACCTATTGTTATATTTCTTTGGTAGCTTTGATTGATTCTCTTTAAACATGTCCAAATTGGGAATATTAGAAAATAAATAGCATTCCAGGGCTGCAGGAAAGTGCAGTGTAGGAGAAAAGTTGCCCGTATCTCTGTAGACTGATTTCTGCGACCAACCTGTGTCACAGGCAGCGGCTCTGCCTGCTTAGGACATGCATTGGGGTCCTTACTGCCTCTTTGAAATGATTCTGAAATGCACACAGTGCGATGCCTCTCAGGGCGGTGGCGATGGTGAGTCCTGACTGCCCAGGTGGCCCCGGGTGTGTTGAGTATGCATCCCTTCCCAGTGGCTCCAGGGAATCCTTGTGTTGGGTGCTTAATTTTCAATTTGCATCTTTAAAAAGGTAACATTTGATCCAGATGAGTTGGTCTGTTCTTGAAATATTTATCTGAAAAGAATATTTTATTGCCTTATGGGGAGGGAGGGAACCCCTTTTGATGCTGAGTCTGAAGTTACTTAAAGAGTGTTCCAGGGATGTAGTGAATTTCTCTCTGAGTCCCAGCTGTTTTGAGGTTTATTTGATGGTTCTGATGCTGGCACTACATGGGGGAGGGCTCAAGGTCAGGAGCACTGCTCCCCACAGCGAGGCGCCTACGCCACACTGCCGAGCCATGTGAGCCATCCCCACCATGTGACAGCATCTGTGCCAGCCCAAGCTGGGTCTTTGAAGACGGAAACATCTTGAAAACGCCCAGGGTACTTTGCCTTTGACAAACCTGCCCAGCAGTTTTCTAAACTGCACAATTTCCAGAACCTTAAATGCCACATTGAAGAGCAGAGAAGCCTGTGCAGAGTCAGTGTCTCTCAAAAACCCACAACTGTGTGTGTAGGACCCAGTCCCAGTGGGCCTGTGACCCCATGGCCATCTGGCTGGGATCCTGGAGACCCCCTGAGGGCCTGGGGTACCGAGGATCGCAAAGGGCGTCCCTTTCACAAACATCTGTAAAAGGCCCACTCACTATGCTGTCATGGGCCCCATTTAAAAAATATGCTGCTTCACTCGCTATCATGTGATTTCCATGGTGTTGCATGCAAAATGAAATGGAACCAGGAAGGGGCTCTAAAACACTGGTGGTGGCAGCCGGCTGCTCCATGCCTCACCTCCACGCACCCCACCCTGTCTCCATGACGCTCACTAACACAGGGCCTGGTTATTGCTTTGTTCACCCTCTGAGCACAGGGGCACTACACACAGGCAATGCAACATCTGGAGGAGGGTAGGTTTACCCTTCTCTTCTGTTTTAGATTTGTACCCAAGTGTAACAAACACACAGTGACGTGCACTGAGTCTACGGTTACGGTCTGGTCAACTTTTTTTTTTTTTTGAGATGGAGTCTTGCTCTGTCACCCAGGCTGGAGTGCAGTGGCGCAATCTCGGCTCACTGCAAGCTCCGCCTCCCGGGTTCAAGCGAGTCTCCTGCCTCAGCCTCCTGAGTAGCTGGGACTACAGGCGCCCGCCACCACGCCCAGCTAATTTTTTGTATTTTTAGTAGAGACGGGGTTTCACCATGTTAGCCAGGATGGTCTCGATCTCCTGACCTCGTGATCCACCCGCCTCAGCCTCCCAAAGTGCTGGGATTACAGGCGTGAGCCACCATGCCCAGCGGTCTGGTCAACTTTTACTCACACACGTGCCTGTGTCCAAGTCTGAGGTCCAGATCTAGAGCATGGCCAGCCCCCAGAACACTCCCCTCATTCATTCCCAGGCAACACCACCACCCAAGTTAAATCGCATTACCATCCGTTACTGGGGCAGGAAGACAATGGCTCCCCTGAGATGCCCACGCCCTAACCTCCAGAGCTTTTACAGACTTTGCAGGTACGATGAAGTTAAGGAGTTTGAGATGCAGAGATGATCCTGGGTTGCCTGGGTGAGCATGAAGTGTAATCTCAGGGACCCTTATAAGAGAGAAGCAGGGGACAGTCCTAGTGAGAGGACACTTGATGATGGAGAGGTCAGAGTGGGGCAAGGCAGCTCCTAAAAGCTGCAAAGATGAGGAAACAGACTCCCCCCTATAACCTGCAGGACAAGCAGGACCTGCTGCTACATTTCAGACAGGTGGCTTTCAGAACAGTAAGAGAATTCACTTCTGTTGCTTAAGCCACTGAGATCGTCGTCATCTGTTATGGCAGCAACAGGGGACTAAGACAATTAGCCTTGCCTGTTCCTGGACTTCATGAAAATGGCATCACGCAGTGTGTCTCCCCTTGTGCCTGGCTTCCTTTTATCCATGAAATGTAATGACATGACTGAGTCATGTCACTGTGACAGTGCATTCCTCATCACCGTGCTGTGTTCCATCCTGTGACTGTGCCACGGTCTCCTCCCTTGTGCCCTTGGGCAGCATCCAGTATGGGGCCACTAGAATACAGCTTCTCTGCACATTCCTTCTCATGTTTTATCAGGACAGACTCATTCATTTCTCTGGGGAAAATACCCAGTTGAGTATAATCTCTGGAGCAATTTCATAGGGAAGTTCATGTGTCACTTTACTTATAAGACCCTGTCAAAGTCTTTTCTAAAGTAGTTGTAGCCATTTAGGCCTTTCTGCGCCACGTATTCACCCGCAATGATTTGTCTGAACAAATCCCAGAGTTGCAGGTGCTTGGAATTGGTGGAGAGCGAGGCAGCCACACCTGTCCCCTGGGTTTGGTAGCAATGGGTGAGGGTGGCATCAACCGCTAGACGCCAGGTGCTGAGAAGCTCAAAGAAGAGACAGAACCCAGGTGGCAGGCATGGCTTCTCTAAGGACCTGACATTTCAATCGAGGCCTATATAATGAGAAAGAACCCAGCCATATACGGAACCAATGGGACACTGTTCTAGAAGCAGCAGTTGGGTTTGGCAGCTAACTGTTGCAGGAGGCTTTGTGTTGGCTCTCTCGAGTCTTCACAGGGACCTCAGCAACCTTGCAAGTGGTACATCTTTGCTTGGTGGGGACAGTAGAGACATCTGTCTTATTTGACGCTGTATCCAGGCACAGCAGATGGTGGTCCAGGCACAGCAGATGGTGGTCCAGGCAGAGCAGATGGTGGTCCAGGAAGAGCAGATGGTGGTCCGGGGTGAAACCGGGTATTGGTGCACCAGACAGGCATTACCTGGGCTTTTGGGATCCTGAAAAATCCCCACAGAGATTGTAACCTTGGAAGCCAAGCACAAGGTCTTTGCTCCAAATAAAGATGTGGGAGATTTTGATCCACACCAAGGGGCTGGGTTTATGGGACAAATGACAGTTATGATCCTTAGAGAAACTCATGTGATTAAGTTGATCAATTATAGAAATTATAGGCTGGGTGCAGTGGCTCACGCCTGTAATCCCAGCACTTTGGGAGGCCGAGGCGGGTGGATCACGAGGTCAGGAGATCGAGACCATCTTGGCTAACACGATGAAACCCTGTTTGTACTAAAAATACAAAAAATTAGCTGGGCCTGGTGGTGGGCGCCTGTAGTCCCAGCTACTCGGGAGAATGGCGTGAACCAGGGAGGCGGAGCTTGCAGTGAGCTGAGATCGCGCCACTGCACTCCAGCCTGGGCGACAGAGCGAGACTCTGTCTCAAAAAAAAAAAAAAAAAATTATAGATACATAGATATAGCTATAATATATATAGCCAGACCTAGTCTAAATATTTACTATGAAAAGACCTAAAACAGGAGTTGAGACCCTTGGGTTCTATTTCTGCTTCAGCCTCAGATTTCATTTCCCCTCTGTGGCAGACATGAGACTATCTAGTCTAACAGTAAGAACACCAGGGATTGGGGCTGCGGTGACAGCGCGTAGTTGTACCACACTGACTCTGGGAGCAGTTTCTTTGGTTTTTATCTTTACTTTACAAGATGGGAGAGGCTCACAGCCCTTAAAATCATAAAGGGCCGCACGGTAAAACATCAGCACCATGGTGATGAGTGATTTCCAGAACGTTTGATAATGGATGTATGTCTGCTAGCGTGATCAGTATGGAAGCGGCACACTAGTTCATAGGAGGGGGGATACGGAATCACTGCCCAAGAACGGCGCGTGGGAGAAAAAGATGGCCATGGCTTCTGCAGAGGGACACAGATACGCAGCGCATCCGGGGGAGGGAGGTGGGGTAGAAAGGAGGGGCTGGAGGACCCCTCCACATCCACTCCCTGGGACCCCGAAACAAAATCGGCCTCAAAGACCCATTTAGATTCACTTATTAATAACACCAGTTAAAATAAGGGAGCTTTTTCTTTTTGAGACTGAATCTTACTCTGTACCCAGGCTGGAGTGCAGTGGCGCGATCTCGGTTCACTGCAACCTCTACCTCCCGGGTTCAAGCGGTTCTCCTGCCTCAGCTTCGCGAATAGCTGGGACTACAGTCAACTGCCACCATGCCCAGCTAATTTTTTGTATTTTTAGTAGAGATGGGGTTTCACCGTGTTAGCCAGGATGGTCTTGATCTCCTCACCTTGTGATCCACCCGCCTCAGCGTCCTAAAATATTGGGATTACAGGCATGAGCCACCACGCCCAGCCTGAGCTTTTTCTTAATAATGTTCTCCCTAGGAAAAAAAAAAAGCCTAAATATCCTCACACAAGTCCCTGAAGCCTTGGGATGTTTCACATTTTCCTTAAAGGAGCTCAGATTAATGGGAAATATGGCCTTAAGAAAACGGAATGCAATTTTCTCCCAAATCCCCTGCCCACGTTGTCTCTCTGCCTCAATGCAAGCAGCGTCGGGAATAATCAGGCCTCCTCTTGCAGATCGTCATAACCACAATTAAGTCTCGAAGCCCCAGGCCAGAGCCAGGTGCACTGGGTGCGTTTAATGCCACCGGATATTTCAGAAAGGGCAAGAAGCGTGAAATTTATTTGATGCCTTGACACAAAAGCACTCTACCATTGTGGAGGAGAGTGAAAGGTGTGAAAATTAAACAAATTAACCCAACTTTCCAGAGAAGCAGCATTGTTTAAGATTTCAGCAGCTGTCCTCATCATGGTTTTTGGAAATTAAAACAATCAGGAACAAGCAGAGGAAGGGGGCGGGGGCTGCAGAAGCATCTTTTCCTTAGCAAGGAGAAGAAATGTGCCCTGGGACAGGTGGTGGTGGGAGTCCTGGCCCAGGACCCCTGTACCCGCCTGGCTGTACCAGCTCAGCTGCACCTGCCCAGCGCCCAGCTCCTGGGAGTCCAAGCTATACTTTCTGATCAACGGCATGTGAAAAGACATGGTCCTTTCATTAGGGCTTAACTGAGGTTGTCAGTTACCTAATTGCTTCAATAAAATATAATTAATCAAGAATAACATGTGGAGATATTTACATGAGCTGGAGATCACACACTACAATTTGTCAACTTTTTCCTGAAACGCTGTGTCCTGCCAGACATTTTCTCCTTGTATTTAGATAAAGGGGACAAGCTATTCCATGTTAAAGATGTTGATTTCCCCTCTCAGTTTGGGTTTCGGGATAAAGACAATTTAAGTCTATTATCTGTGCCAAAAAAAAGTGTCCCATGCAAAATCAGGAATACACACAGAGTTCCCGAGGGGAAGTACAGACCCAGGAACACAAGAGGTGAGCACAGCCCTGCATGAGCACATGGCCCTCCGGAGAATAATGCCGCACGCCTGAGGTCCAGGCAGAATTAAAGTCGGGGAAAAAGGCCTGTCCTAGTCTCTTAATCCAGCCTGCACGTTTTCCACAATGATTTGATTTGAGTTATGGCACCGACACCAGGGAAACAGGACCCACAAAGTGGCACTCTCCAGAACGTCCAGATCTGTAGAGAGGGGACCATAGACCTCAGGGTATGAGGACCACCCAAGAGAAGCAAAGCAACAGCTAGGACTCAGTACCACCCCTCCCCCAAACTCAGCAGCTCCAGAAAAAATAAGTTACTCAGTATGAAGGACTGCAGGTTCAACTGCACACAAGGAAACACCCTCAAACCCACAGGGCTGTATTTGCTTCTCTAAGTGAAGCTCAAAATCTGGCAATGCAGGAGGATGATAGTAGCGAAGAGGATGGCAAAGATCAAGACCCACCTCCTGCTCTCCTGCTGTGTCCATGTGTGGCTTGCCTCTTCAAGATCCCCTCATGGTCCAAGGTGGCTGCTGGACCTCCAGCTATCACAGCTGTGTTCCATGCAGGAAAAAGGAGAAAGGGAGAATGGGGGCAGGAGAGACCCCTGCAAAATCTGCAAAATTAACTTTCTGGAAGTCCCACAAAACGTTTCCACTTAATCGCAGTGGTCAGCACTTAGTGACACGGTGATGCTTCGCTGTAAGGGAGCCTGGGAAATCAGCCGTTTTGCTAGGTGGATTATTGTCCTATGTAAATTTGTGGATCTGTAAATAAGGAAGAAAGGAAAATGGATTTTCTCCAATGAACTCCATCCTAGTGACAAAAGCACAAGTGGCTTAACCATTGTGTTTCTTCATCTATAAACTGGCCTAACACCTGTTTCAGATAAGACGCTATGTAGATACAGTCAGCCCTCCACATCCATGGGTTCCATATCCGTGGATTCAACCGACTGCTGATTGAAAATATGTTTTAAAAACTGCATCTGGGCCAGGCACGGTGGCTCATGCCTGTAATCCCAGCACTTTGGGAGGCTGAGGTGGGCAGATCACCTGAGGTCAAGAGTTTGAGACCGGCCTGGCCAACATGATGAAACCCCATCTCTACTAAAAATCAAAAATTAGCAGGGCATGGTGGTGTGCACCTATAGTCCCAGCTACTTGGGAAACTGAGGCACGAGAATTGCTTGGACCCGGAAGGAGGCTGCAGTGAGCCGAAACCATACCACTGCACTCCAGCCTGGGTGACAGAGCGAGACTCCACCTCAAAACAAACAAACAAACAAAACTGCATCTGTACTGAACATGTACAGACTTTTTTCTTGTCAATATTTCATAAACAATACAGTATAACAACTATTTACATAGCATTTACGTTGCATTTGGTATTATAAGTAACCTAGAGGTGATTTAAAGTACATGGGAGGATGTGCATAGGTAACACGCAAATACTGCATCATTTTATATCAAGGACTTGAGCATCCTTGGATTTTGGTATCCTGGGGAAGTCCTGGAGCCAGTCCTCCACAGATACTGACAGATGGCTGTATATGCTTTAAGACAGGAGCTCTGCCCAAATATCCATTATTATAAAAATCCATTCTGTGCTGTGTAGCTAGGTGACTGGGACAAATGTTACACAGGGATATTTCCAGCCTCCACAAACAATATCTGAGCAACCACTGCTGGCCTCCATGATACACCTGTGAACAAGACGTTACAGAAGTCCATCATTAAATGGATGTGCCGCTGGTCAGTTTTTCCTAGCAGCTTTTGTTGCAGGTGACTGTGGCCTCTGTTCCCTGGGCTCCCTTCTCCTTCTTTCATGGGCCTCCGTTCCAGGAGATGATTGCAGGGCTGACCCTTCACTTACACTGGGGCCTCAGCTGTGGGTCTGTAACCCAGGCCTAGTCATTGTATTTACTCCCTGGCCAAATAATCTATAGATGTGTAGAATTCTGTCCTAAACCAGACGAGACACAGTGACGTTCCTGTCCCAGTTATGAGAAGAGGCTGGCAGTCTAAGAGGTCATGATACGTCACAGTGCCCACCATATGGAGAGACTGTGTTCAAGAGATGGGACATTTGAAAACCTGGATCCAGCCACGCCTGAAGCCAGGCTATCCTTGCACTTCAAGTTGTGTGAAGAAACCCATTCCCCTCTTGGCTGCATGAGCATGAGTTGAGTTTCTCTCATTTCAAACAAAAAAGATGCCACAAAACATTCATGACAGCCCCATGGTGGGGTGGGGTGCAATTGTGAGATTCTGGCCCTGTTCTCTTTGTCATTACAAAAAAATGTCATGGATGATTTCTGCACAGTTCAATGCACAACAGGGACTGAAGCCTGCAATGTACCAGGCACAGAACCAAAAGATACAGATCCTTCCTTCTCAAAGACTCATGGACTACTTATTAGTGGAGCAGGTTTACAATTGCATTTTTGAAATTTGGAGTGAAAAGTACTCCACTTTTCCACCTGAAGAGGCTTCAGGTTTATCTGGGTGACAGTCGGTAGGCCCTGCCTCCTAAAGTTTGTCACTTCTGAGTCTGCCAAGGACAGCACCTCTGCCCAGTGATGACCATGAGGCTGGAGAGGCCTGCATGGCCCAGAAACAGGGTGTAGGGACTATGCTAGGAGCTCTGGACTTGTCTGGAGGGCCAGATGTGAAATGGGTGGAAGATGACAGGGTTGCATCTGCGTGCTGGCGGCTGTGAAAGAAGATCTGAAGAAAGCAGAATACAGAGAAAGAACGACTACAGTGGCAAAGGGACGTCAACTTAGAAAGAAGTTAGGAGCTCACAAGGTGCAGATGAAAGGATGAGGCTCTGGAAGGGGGTGGGGCCGGTGGAAA
This sequence comes from Nomascus leucogenys, assembly GCF_006542625.1. Taxonomy (NCBI): domain Eukaryota; kingdom Metazoa; phylum Chordata; class Mammalia; order Primates; family Hylobatidae; genus Nomascus; species Nomascus leucogenys. The sequence continues at coordinate 2,814,726 of NC_044393.1, forward strand.
TAGAAAGGCCAGAACAACAAGGAGGTGATGGTACCAGTGGAGGTGGGGCCAGGCCGGCCCCGAAGCCCTCTGGTGCTGCAGCCAGGAGCCCTTGTTGTCCCACCAAGGGACCCAAAGAAGCTTCTCACATCCCCATCCCCAAGGCCATGACTGCTGCCAGGGGGCTCATCCCGCAGCAGTGACTAAGGAGCCTATGTGTTCCCGATGGTGCAGAGATGAGATGGCGGAGACTGGATCCATGTGTGACCATATGGAGCAGAGCCCCTACAGACTCATGGGAACATACGGAATGAGCAAGAAATAAACCTTTGACAGTAGTCCTGAGATTTAGGGGATGTCTTTTATCAAAGCAGAACTGGGGTTTCCAGGGATCATCTAGGCTGCAAGGAGGACCAGGCCCTCTTCCCTGGACTCTGATGCAGCAAAGCTACCCGCAATGCAGCATCATTCTCCACCTCAGATCAGCCCTAAAGGGTTCCTTCCTTTCCTTCCTTCCAGTGAATACTTCAGTTTCCAATAACTGTAACTCCTGAGAGGTCCTGTTGATCACAGGAAAGCTCTGACTGTACAGCATCATCTTTTGACAGACGAAACATTCAGGTCTCCAGGAGCTTCCGCAGATTGAGAGGCGTTAATTCCCTCCAGAGAAGCTCCCCGAAGACCTGGGGGCCTCTGTGTTGCCATCAGAGCTGTGAGAGTCAGAGTGAAGCCAGCCTGGGCATTTAGGGCCAGGCCATGGCCCACCTCTGGGAGAGTCGTCCCAAAACGTGCTGCCCGGCTGTAAGGGGGACTGGTTTGAAAAATGACAGGAGGGATCCTGGTGAAAATGGGACCATCCAGCTATTCCCCCTACCCCTGGTCACCAAAGCAGCTGTCCAGGGGGTTGCCTAGAGCAGGAGTGCATGAGAAACACTGGGCTTGGGGTCGGCAACCTGTGCTGAGTCCCTCAGCCCCTGCCAGGGAGGCCACCATTGTCCCCGAGCCCCTGCAGGGCAGGCTCTGAGTTCCTCCCCTTGGGATCTCCTGAGCCCAGCATCACACATGTGAGCAGGAACTAAAAAAGAGGCAGGTTGAAAAAACACTGAAAGGGAATCGGAGAGGCCAAGTGCGTCGTGGGTGATGGATGGGCGGGTGGACGTGAGTGGCCAATTTGCCAAGTCCTGCAGTGACGCCCGGCACATACCATCGACCAACCGGATGGGATCTCGTGATGGAGGTGAGGCTTTGGGGAGGGCAGAGGGGGTGCAAAGGCTGAGCCAGGCCTGGGGTGGTCATCGAGGGAGCTGGGAGATGAGCCAGGGGCTCAGGATACTATGCTCTCTACCTTTGGGTATGTTTGAAATTTTCCAATAAAAAATCTTTTTAAAAAGTAGGTTTTTCCTCCTGAAACAATTGTAAGGTTCTGAGTGGTGGGCCTAGTCTTTAAGGACTTAGTATAAATAATGACCTGGGGTTCACTTTACAAAGCATTTAACCCACATCCACATTTAACCCACATCAGCATTTAACCTACATCAGCATCACACCTCCACGGCCAGAGGCTGCACAATCTGAAAATGTGAGAGCAACAGCGCCTACAGGACTGGGCTGCGGCTGGGGTCTGACTGAGAGAGTCCTGCTCTGGGCACTCCAGTCACACCTGCTGGCCTGAGAAAGGGGACACACGATGACTGATGCAAGGCCAAACTTCCTCCAAGCCATAATTGTGTATGTGTCAAAATTAATGAATTTGGCTAGGCCACAGTACCCAGACCTAGGTACCCAGCCTGAATGTGGTGGTGAAGATACTTTTAGATGGGATTAACAATTCAGTTCGTAGACATGGAGTGCGGTGGACGAGCCTTCATGGTGGGGGTGGGCCTTGTCCAATCAGCTGAGGCTTTAAGAAAGACTCGGCTCCCTAGAAGAGGAGGAATTTGCCGGGAGACTCCCTGGGACTCGAAGGGCCACACCCGCTCTCCCTGGTCTCCTCCTGCCCATCAGCCGGCTCTGCAGATTTTAGACTTGCCAGCCCCCATGACCTTGGGGCCTAGTCCTTAAAAGAAATCTCCTCTGTGTATACACATCCAATGATTCCGTTTCCCTGGGGAGCCCTGCCTCACAGAGTCCATCCACTCTGCTCTCTCCACCCTTAGAGGTGATAGACGCAAATAGCGTTAAATAGTTTTCCTTTTGTGTTGTTAACAGTGCTCTCAGGAACGTTGTCCCTTCCATGCATAAGCTGAAGAAATCTAGAATGCAAATCTACCATAATGCAGAAGCAGGCCTCTGTCAATATTTAAAGCTGGAAATCTTTGGAGGTACATTATCAATTCCAAGATAAATAACCAAGACTGATACGCTTGAATGCTCATTCAATTCTAATGTGAGAATATAAGTCTCTGTCTGCAAATGAGCACAGCAAGTGAATCGGGGGAAAGCAGCTCACACTCCTGGCTGGTTCAGGACACACAGGTGAAGCTTGCCATGTGGTGCCCAGGCACGCAGCTCGGCATGCGGTCAGCCTTGTCCTGATCCATCGAGCAGGTCAGGCCAAAATACCAGCAATATCCCTTCTGTACACTGGGTGCGCTGATAAAAAATAGCAGCTGCGATACAGTCAAGCGTTCACGCTAAAGTTTCAGTACCATGCTTCTAGACTTCAGGGCATATGAGAATCTTATTAATTTGTTCAATCCATGTGTCCATTCACTCAGTGGCCACTTCCTAAGGTAGGCATGGGCGCTCCACCTTGCACCGATAACTCAGCCACACACAGGACAGGGGACCCTGCTCAGGAGGGAATTCTTTTTCTAACAAAAACTATAGTGCAGTTTAAACATTTATATCTAACATATTACCATTGAAATGGGGAAAATACAATGCAATGTGATTATGCCATTCTGAAGAAAATGACAGGATTTATAAAAGGTATTAATTCAATGGGCGATTTGGGGCTACCTCCAGTAATAAGACCCAGGTTTCAAGTTCGGTCTCGACGGCGTATCAAAGTGATTCTAGGTCTCATTGGAAGACCCTCAAGAGCCTGTATTCTTCTAAGTATGTGTTTAGGAAGCAAGTGATATGTGCAAGGAAGCCTGAAGGTTGTGAATACAGTTGGATGAAGTTTCACAACATGAATTAGGGGCCTGGCCACCACCCTGTTGGGGAAAAGACCACGGCTCCCTCCTGCAGCTGCCCTTCCTGCCTCCTCCATTCCTCACAAGAAACTTCACCCGGAAGAGGCCTCACTTCTCAAGACTTTCTAGTTTTTCCTCATTTAAATAAATATTTTTATCAAAGGCCAGGTGCGGTGGTGCACACCTGTAATCCCAGCACTTTGGGAGGCCGAAGGGGGCGGATTGCCCAAGCTCAGCAGTTTGAGACCAGTCTGGGCAACATGTCAAAACCCCATATTACAAAAAATACAAAAAATTAGCCGGGTGTGGTGGTGCACCTGTAATCCCAGCTACTTTCGGGGGCTGAGGTGGGAGAATTGCTTGGGCCTGGGAAGTGGAAGCTGCAGTGAGCCGTTATTATGTCACTACACTCCAGCCAGGGTGACAAAGTGAGACCGTGTCAAAAACAAAACAGGATTTTTATCAAGATACTGTTTACATAGTTGAAAGATTTAAGTAGTATTAAAAAGTGTATCATGAAAACCACTAGAGCCCTGGGGCATCCCTCCCCACCCCAGGGCGTCCAGCCCCTGGCATCTCCCTCCTAGGCTAGTGATGGGTGACTGTGCCTATGACGACTGATTGAACAGAGGAAGAAACTACCCCTTGGGGGCCTCCGCAGGGCCCCAGAACTGTGAGCTGAGAAACATGGAGATGCTGGAGACAGGAGGAGGAAGTCTGCACAGGAAGTGGAGCTGCCAGGCCAAGGAAGCTGGGCCAGGTCTGCTGGTCTCAGGATGCTCTCTGCGGCCAGTCCCAGGCACAGAGATGCTCAGGGAAACAGGTTACTCAGTAGTTCCGTGGCCAGGTGAGGGCAGGAGCCTGTGCTGTGAGGGGGCAGCACCCCAGGTGGTCTATGCGCAGAACGCAATTTGAGAAACACGGGACGCTGCCAGCATCCTGGGAATTCCACGTGCCTTCCAGATCCTCCTGAGCCTCTTGCCACACTCCATGACGGCCCCAGGGGCTCAGTTCCATACACAGTCCTGGGCTCCCTGCCTGCTAGGTCTCCAAGGAAGGGGCCTCGACCTCGGTCTTCAAGGGCCCTGGAAATTCCGATGTAGCCAGGATGGTACCAGGATGTGGCCCTCACCCTCCACCCCCAGGTGAGTTTGGGAATAATCACTTTTTCTGCAAAAGGCCAACTGGTAACTATAATATTTTAGGCTTTCAGGGCTATATGGTTTCTGCAGCAACTACTCGACGCTGCTGCTGCTGTAGCATAAAAGAGTCAAAGACGCATGACGGATGGGCCTGAGTGCCAATAAAACTTATTTATTATTTACTCAAAGAAATTTGGCGGTCCCACATCCTGTCCTAATCCAAGCTGTCAGCCATATTGGGGTAAAGACAAGTGAGGATCTAATTAAATTGATGAAATCATCCCAAACATCTGAAATTAATAAGAAGACTATGAAATATGGATCAATGCTGGCTATCCTTAAGCAGGACACTCCCCTAAGAGTTTTCGTGCCTTCAGATAATACCCCGATAGCAAAGCTAGCAAGCCCTTTATAACCTAAGTGTTTAGAATACTAGTAACATTTTTTCATTTGAAACAGAGTCTCCCTGTTTCCCAGGCTGCAATGCGGTGACGCCACCTTGGCTCACTGCAGTCTTGACCTCCTGGGCTCAAGTGATCCTCCCACCTCAGCCCCTGGAGTAGCTGGGACTATAGGCGCGAAACACCATGCCCAACTAATGCTTGTGATTTTTGTAGAGATGGGGTCTCACCATGTTGCCCAGGCTGGTCTCAAAGTCCTGTGCTCAAGAGATCCTCCTGCCTTACCCTCCCAAAGTGCTGGGATTACATGGGTGAGCCACCATGCCTGGCTAGTAACATTATTGATAATACTATGCATATATTATGTCATGGTATATCATATACATTATTAATAATGCCATGTATGTATTAATGCCATATATATGTATGCATGTATATATGTCATATATGAGCAAAAAGTTTCTTCTGCTGTTAATAATTAATACAAATTTATTTTTGCAACTTTAACATGTCAATTTATGTTGTATGTTTTTACTAAATAACAGTAGTACACGAGTTCCCGTATATAATTTATAAAATAACCAATGTCTATATTTTGGAGTTACAAGACTGAAATATTTTTCTCTGGATGAGTTCCTCAGCATTTTTTCTTTTGACAAAGTGAAGTTTCAGAATTGGGACAGGCAGGAGCAAGAGAGGCTGAAGGTGCATCTCCCCCTAGGGACTTCCCAAGGCCTGTCCTGCCCAGAGTCCTGTCCTCCCAGGAGGAGAGTGGCTTCAGATTTCAAGGTTACCATTTCCAGTTCTCCCAGGAGACTCTAACCTCCAGCCTAGGAGCCACAGGTGGGTCCAGACAGGTGGCCCAGCTCAGGGAGCGCTTTTCCAGGATGGACCTGGGGGCCTCAGAATCACTGCTAGGTGGGGTGGGGGTGACAGGGGCAGGGCTGTGGGGGCTCACAGCCCATGGCCACTGACTGCTTCCAAACCACAGGTGCCTTCTGTTGGGCTCATAGAGTGTTTTATGTTTTTTTAAAAATATGAAGTTTCCAACATTTAAAAATTAAATAATTTCATATAAAAATATGGATTTTTTGGCTCCTTTTGGGAGATTGGAAGAGGAGGCAGTTCTGGCTCCACCACCCACTGGGAGAGGCCGCCTGTCTGCTCAGGTGGTGCTTATCTGCCCCCTGACTACTCAGATGGTGCCGAGCTGTCCCCTGGCCGCAGTCCTCACCCCACCCTGGTGCTCCCTTCGGCCCAGCCTGAGGACAAGGGCTACCTGTCACCTACTTCTTACTGTCTTCGCCAGAGAAAGGGACATTCTCACTTTTGTATCTCTATGTCTCTATCAAAGTGGAAACAGGAAAGAGTTTAAGAAATCCATGTCTTTCCAGGAAGATGGGAACAACTGACTTTCCTTACAAACGAAGCAGTTCTCAGGACTGCGTTGCTGCTGCTGCTCACCTGCCGCTGGTCGCTGGGGCTGAGAGGTGGGTTCTGCCCGAGAGGAGTAGGCAGGGGCGGGAGAGTACTGGATGGCAGGAGATGCTGGAGTGGTGCCTTCCCGGGTGGAAATGAAGATGTCCAGGAGAAGGGGCACCTCTGAGATCGGTGGGGACTGAGGTCAAAGGGCTGGGGCTGTGGTTAGAGAGGAAAATGTTCCCCAGGAACCACTGGCTGAACCTGAGACATGAACCAACATCACCTACGAATCCTCCAAAGCTGAGGGTGGCCTCCTTCCTGTTCTCACATTTCAAAACACACAGCATAGTTGTCGATTAATAATAATAATGCAATGATTTATATAAGTATTTGTATTATACGTCGTCTGTGATCTATGCAGATAGAGCAATGTTATTAGATCACATTAGTATAATAGAATATGGGGCAATCATTATGATGATGTTAATGGTGACATTAAGTGCACACTCTTTTCCAGGGGCGTTACAGACCCACTTTATAGAAGAGGAGAAGCCCATGGCGCATCTGTCTTGCTGGTGAAGGTGGCAGTAGCTCCCACGCACTGAACCCTAGGGGGTAAGAGTTCACTGCATGGTCTCCAGGACTCGCGTAATCCTCACCAGAACCCCGCCAGCTACACATCTTGTCCTGACACAACAGAGGCGTGAGGGGCTGCAGTGACTCTCACCCAGCCAGGTCTACTTCCACGAGCCTTGCTGCAACCACTACGCTTTGGGTCTCTGTTACTCAACACCTGCCCTGCCAACACCTAGAACAGGGCTCAGCCAAGTGGCTGTGGCGAATGTGGGCTACGTGAGGAGCCTGCTGCATAAAGGCCCCACTCTAGGCTGTCATTCACAATTACTCTGGAAAGAAAGTCGTGGTTCAGCGTGTCCCTTACTGCCAGCGATCAAAGCATCCAGGTTTAATTTTGCCAATCCCTTGGGGGTCCTCAACATCAGAGGGGCTGGTGGTCGTTGATCCATACACAAGCTAGGAGATAAGGAAGACCCCGGCCCCCCGGCTGCTGCCCCCCACGCCACTGAAGACCGGATGCTGGGCCTTCTGTTTCTCTCCAGGCGTGTAGGCTCGTCCGTGAGACGGCCTCTTGTTGGAGGGAACACTGGGTCCTGCCCCCCCAGCGAAGCTCCCGCGGGGACCCATTAAACAGTGTTGTCAATGCCTCCAAGACTGCTCTGTATAAACCAAATGAAGGCCCTCGGGTCAGGTGAGATAATAATGAGGATATTTCTACAGAGATTCAGTGGGAATCAATTCAGTAAGAAATTAGGAGGAAAATAAACGGTGCTGATCACTGAGGGGACGCGCAGCGGCTCTTTCCTCACGTTTTCTATCCCGTCGAGCCCCGAGCGACAAGGCATGTGCTCAAGCAGGAGGCTCGGCTGCCCTTGGTGAGTATCGGGGTATCTGCACCTCCTTCCCCGATCGGGGAACCTTTAGGTCAATCCACTGGCTTTACTTAGTGCAGTGACACAGGGGATGGTGGCGGGGCTAATGGAAGACGAATGCATCTGACATTTCTAGAGCACTGTGGGGGGCCAGTGTTTCTACCCCGCTAGGAAATAAATGTGCAATACCGAGTTTCCGATGAATACTGTTGAGAAACAGTCCGAGGTTCAAATTTAACAGCACGGGAAAATGTCTTTTGAATCAGAAGATGAGAACCCAAGGGAGTTGAATTAACAACGTAGCACAACATTTTACCAAGTAATAGGACCATATTTCCCCTTTATGGGGCACTGCTCAGGGCATTATTTAATCTCTGGAGTTTAATGAACTTTTGAAACTACTCAATAAATACTCAAGGCCATGACAAGCACTGTCATAAGATAAATCCAGCTCTACTTCAATGGACTATATCATTTTTGTGATTAAAAAAGGTTAATTTTAATATTCAAGGAACTCAGTTCTCTGGAAAATCACGTCGGCGCGCCGTGCGTTCCATCCCGGTGGTGCCCTGTGATCGTGCATACTGAGCAGCGTGGGACTCCGAGCGGAATCGCGGGGGAGCCTCTGCTTCCAGAGAGGCTGCGTCCTGACAGCAACACACTCGTTTGGTGGAAGGATCTGCCTCAGGTTCCTGTCCCTCCCCAGCCCAGAGGGAGCCTGTCCGGGTCCCGTGTGAAGGCCACTCACACTGCACGTTAAACCACTGAAGGAGTCCCCGTGACCGTGTCACACGCCCGGGTTCACCTCCTGCAGCACGGGCTGCCCGACCACCACTTGGTTCTGCAAAGCTCTCTGGGCCTTTCTCCACAGCCCCCATGATGCTGAAACCCACGCTCACCCTTGCCCTGGCATTTGGCTCTAGAGTACGTCACAAGTTCAGGCGGTTCACGGCAAGGGAGGCCGGGGAAGGGCTGAGAAGTAGCCAGCTCCCCCCATCCCATAGTATCTCCATGCTGAGTCACTGGGGCTGTCTTTCTCCCATCTGCTCATCTTCGCCTTTCTGCAGAATGCAGGCAGGGGGAAGTGCACCTGGCAGAAAAAATCCCGGAGCTCTGCAGGCCCCTGGAGCCGCTGTCCCTCCTAGCGGCTCAGCGTACCCAAGGGCTTGCCTCAGGAAAGCTGCCTGACACCAGCAAACTGGATGCAGGGCAGGTAATTAGGGACAGACAATGTCCTCCCACTGTTATTTCTTGTCCACCAATGCAAAAGAAGCAGAAGCACTGGTTCTCTGCTTTTCTACCTAAGGATCGTTCTGCTCACATTCCCCACGGGAGAGAAGAAGAGCTCTGGACCAACTGTCTTACTAACCAAGCACAGACATGCTGCAACCAGGAAACATCCCACAGGAAATGAGACCAACGGATGTAAAACACACAGCTTTGCTGTCTAAGAAGAAGCCTCTGTTTAGACAATTGCTGAGCCCCTTATGCCACACGTGCAGAGTGGTGGGGATGTGTGTCCAGCCCTGACTATGTCCCTTAGTCCAATAAAGCAGTTCAGAGGATGCAGGTGGTGGACATTCTCCTCTACCGCAGGAAGTGCCTTGGCTAGCAGGTCACCCACGAAAACCAGCTGCCCCCCACCTTTCTCCTGACGCAACTGTCAGATCAGATATGTTTAGCAAGTCTGGACCCAGCCCAGCCCCGATGGCTTCCAGGCCCCTCAATACAGCACTCAGCCCCTCTCCCTAAATGGCACTAATTCTGTCCACTTGAGTAAATTATTGCGTTCCTGGGCTCACCTACTTGGCAAACCACAGAGTGGGCACATCTCGGGGGTGTTTTCTAGAACAAATGTCCAAGTGCTCTGAGGCCTGAGGCTACGTGCAGACCTTCAACCTGGCACCCCAAAATTCCCCATGCAGGACAAAAATAAGCACACAGGAGCACTGTGCTGTGGTCAGGCTACCCCCCGTGGTACTGCCTCCTTTTCCCCAGCTTGTATTAGTGAAGAATATCTCTTTAATAAGTAATTTTTTAACTACAAAATTATTTCAGAGAATTTGGAAAGCTGACACAAAGAAAAGGGAGAAAATTACCTATGACGGCATGATCTCATTCCGGGTTTCCCAGACACAGCACTGTGTGCACCCTATGACTGCACGATCTCAATCGGGGTCTCCCAGACATGGCGCTAGGGGCACCCTATGACCTCACCATTTCAATCGGGGTTTCCCAGACATGGCGCTATGGGCACCCTATGACCTCAGGAGCTCATTTAGGGTTTCCCAGACATGGTGCTATGGGCACCCTATGACCTCACGAGCTCATTTAGGGTTTCCCAGACACGGCGCTATGGGCACCCTATGACCGCACGATCTCAATCGGGGTTTCCCAGACACAGCACTATGGGCACTTTGGGGAGGATCCCTTGTTGTGGGGTCTGCCCTTTGCACAGCAGGATGTTCAGCGGCACCTCCAGCCCCCATCCACCAGGTGCCGATTGTTCTCACCCCCTGATGTGACAACGAAAAATGTCTCCAGACATCGCCATGAGTTCCTGGCCCAGTTGAGAAGCGTCGATCTATAGAACAACAATGAAGACGCTGGGAGGTGTTCTCCCAGTCTTTTCTCTATCCTTTGTCAAATCCAATCATACATTTATTCAGCAAATATCTAAAGCACCTACTGTGAGCCAGACACTGGAATTAAGTGTGAGAAATACTGTAGTGGCCCAGAAAGTCACGCTCACTTTTACAAGGGGGCAATATCTGTAACCACAGGGACAAACAGATGTTTAGGAGCTGTGCGAAGTGCCAGAAGTGCCCGGCGGGACATGGACATGCCATGTGATAAGATAAAGAACATCTGAGACAGGCCACCACATGGTCAAGGTGGAAAAGCCAGGAATGAGCTGCCCAAGATCGAGAGGAGGCAGAGCCTGCACCCCCACCCCTCCCTGCCCCTCCAAGTGCACACAGGTGCACGGCCACGGCCGGGCCTGGGGACTGTGGGCTGATGGACTTCAGCCCACTGGCAGAATAGCCTATAGCTGTTTGCATTCTCAGAAAACAAAAACAAACACCAGCAAAAAACCTTGATCAGTTTAGCCATACATAAAAGGAAGCTTTTAAAATATGTCCTTTGACTCAATGCTTCTCTTACTTAAAATATCTCCTAAGGAGAGAAAAATTCAAATGTGAAAAGATTGGACTCCAAGGCTGTTCATCACAAAGCAGTTTATAATGTAAAACAATTGAAACAGAATAGAAGGGCTTAAATATAGTATATTATGCTCACACAACGGCATAATTGAAGTTACATTTTGGATGTATTTTGTTTTCATGAAACAACTCTAAGAGATGTTGTTAAATGAAAAAAGCACACGATAAAAATGTAACTCATGTATTTGCGCACGTATATACATGTATACACAAACCATACACATGTAGCCAATATCCACCTGTTGTCTGTGATAGCTTTAAAAATCAAGCTGTAGCACAATACAGAGTACCCTAGAGTTGTTTTAAAAATGCTAACGACAGAATAGAAGCATGGGCGGAAGGTATGAATGGGCATGTCACAGGCAACACTCACGGCCAGTGGAGCCTATGAGGGGATGTTAAACCTAATGTGCTATCAGGAAGATGCAAATCGGAGAAGGGTCACAGTATCATCCTGCACCCCTTCAAGGGCTCAGGCTTCCAATTATGACATGACCACTTCTGGGACAGGAAGTGGCTCGCCGCACAGTACAGCTGTGGCTGTAGGGGCAGAAATTGGGACCCCACTTTAGAGCCGATGAAGGGCAGTGGTATATGGTCTACTCTTCCAGAAAAGGCGAAAAGTGAGACAGGGGTCGACCCCACATCCCCCCACCCCCACCCACCACCACTCCCACAGCTCAGGCTTCAAGGCAGGGCTCTGCTCCTGGCCGACAGCTGCACAGCCCTTGCCTGTTAGCCTGCAGAAATGTGGACCACGCATATTCTAACTGCAAAGAAACAGAGCCAGCCCTGCCATCTCCACGCTGCAGGATGGCAAACTGTGGAGTTCAAACAGTGGTATACCATATGGTGGCCAAAATGTTTGCTTTATAAATCTTATCAACATTGAGTGCAAAACTGTAAGTGCCCCCAAATTATAGATACCCATTTATTACAATTTAAACAACCCAAACCAAAAATAGAGATACCTTTTAGCTAAACACATAGATGTGATGAAACTGCATTAGAAAGCAAAGCAGGGAACAGAGACAGTGAATCTGGGTGGGGGTAGAGACCTGGGGCGGGGCCAGAGGGGGGTGGGGCGGGGAAGGAGCCGGAAGGAAGGGGCAGGGCCACGGGCAGGTGTGGGCTTGTCTGGGGCTCTCACTGCAGAGAGGCTTCACGGTGGAGTCATTAAAAACACATTTATAAAAGAGGCTTGCGTGGACCAGTGACAAGATTGAGCCACGAGCCACTGTGATGATTAACGACGTACCTGAGCACAGACTCAAACAGGACATCGGGATGTGTTTGTGTGTCTGTGTGTATCTTTTTGTCTGTTAGTGTTTGTGTGGCCAAATGTGCATGTCTCTGTGTCTCTGCATGTGTCTGTGTTTCTGTTTGTGTGGCTGTGTGTTTCTGTTTGTGTGGCTATATGTGTGCCTCTGTGTGTGTTTGTGTGGCTGTGTGTGTCTATGTATGTGTATATTTGTGTGGCTGTGTGTTTGTGTTTGTGTGGCTGTATGTGTGCCTCTGTGTGTGTTTGTGTGGCTGTGTGTATATGTATGTGTATGTTTGTGTGGCTGTGTGTTTGTGTTTGTGTGGCTGTATGTGTGCCTCTGTGTGTTTGTGTGGCTGTCTGCATGTATATATGGATCTGTGTGTGGGTTTGTGTGTCTGTGTGTGTCTGTGTATATGTGTGTGTGTGTGTGTGTGTGTGTGTGTCACATTAGTGGGTCAGAGGAGAGGTGAGTATCTTTTACCTTCCAGCATTCTGAACTTCAGGATTTTCCCTTCTTCTAATTGTGAATATATTTTATTTTTATAATTTTTAAACAAAATTGCAAAATAAAAAGGATCCAACCCAGTAATATAAACTCATCTCAGAGACATGGAAAATTGGTAACAGAACTCGGGGGAGTTCCTCCCATGGGCAGCTCACATATCCACATGTATGGACCCGGAGTGTGGTCTTGGGGCTGGTCCTGACGCCTCCTCCCCCGGGGCCCCAGGGCACACCTGCCTCATCCTTCAGGTCCAACTTTGACCTCTCTCAGGAAGCACCTTTGGAACCTGCAGGGTCACCTCTTTGTGGAGGCACAAAATATCGAGGACAACAACGCTCTACCTGATGGTGTGCTGGGCACTGTGCTGAGTGCTTGGCAATACTCTCTCCTGCTTAACCCCTAAAACAATCCCACGAGAAGACACCGTCACCCCCAGGGGGACATAACACATTTCAGAGATAAAAGAATCCATGTGCGGTTCTCCAGGAAGGGCAGAGCCAGGTAACTCAGCCTCTCTAACCTCATGGTGCCAAACCGCCTCCATCTTCCCATCAAAGACCTCAAGGCCGTGCCCCCCTCATCATTCCACCAGAAGGAAAGAGCTTACAGCACGGGTTCAGTGCATGCCAGGGCTTCTGCAGGGAAGGCTAGGGGGAGACAGAGTGGAACCACTGGTGAGTAAGAAGGTGACCTAGACAGAGAGGTGGCTGGGGGGTAAGAATCTACTTATCCAATGTCTCCTGTCTAGAGGAGGGTGTCATGGATGGGTGGGTGTCGTCCTGGGCAGCACCATCAGCATCGGGGAGGCCATGCCTTTGGAGGAGACCGAGAGGTTTTGTTCCTTCCAGGAGCTGTGAGGCCTTGCACAGCACAACTGTGGCTCAGGGAGGGGCCCCCACAGGGGCCGAAGCCCTCCCCAACAACGAACAGCAGTGGTACGTGGTCTACTCTTCCAGGAAAGGCGAACAACAAGACAGGCGTCAACTTCACCCCTACACACCCTCGTCACTACTCAGACAGCTCGGGCTTCAAGGTAGGGGTCTGCTGCTGGCTGACAGCTGCATAGCTGAGCACAGAGCCACAGAAGAAACATCCATGGGCGTCCCCATGCACTAGGACAACCGTGGCTCCTGACCTCCTGCAGCCCAGCTCCAGTCTGGTGCCAGGCATTAAATCCTAACCCACATGCTGCACGAACCGCAGCCGCAATCTGCATAGCAAATGCCAAGTGCAGAGATCAAGGCAAACAGGAGGCCTGGGCACTCGGGGGCTCTTTGAGTAAATGACATCTACGCTAAAGTTTAAAGGTGGGCAGGACGGGAGTATGGCTTCTCCCATGAAGAGAAGATGGTGATTCCCGTTGGTGGAAAAGGCATCTGTGACGATCCTGAGCCTGGGAACCTGGTGTATGGAGAAGCTACAGCCAGCCTGGGTACAGCGTGGACAGCAACAGAAGATAATGGGAGAGGAGGCAGGAGAGCAGGAACCAGTCCCTGCAGAGGAGGCCAGTCACGCGTTTGGCAATACGGTAGGGCAGGAATTTGAGCCATTGCAGGCAGGGACAGTTGAACATGTTGCATTAAGGCTAAGAGGAGCTGAACAGACAGGAAGAGTTCAAGAGTTCTTGAGACCACAATCCAAGTAGGGGTGGGGATTTCGTCACTGGCACAATGAATTCAGCTGTTCTTGTCCAGGGGATTTGCCAACCTCCTGATCTGAGTGTTCATCTCATGGTCTTGGAAGGGAAGAGAAGGGGTTGGTTGTGGGGAAAGAAGACAAAGCCTTGGGCCCATCCAGGTGGATGGTCTTGTAGGAGACAGATCGCAGAATGCTGCCACTTCAAAGTGCACATCCTCCGTATAAGGTTAAACCCTAATCCCTCCTCCTGCCACTTCCAGAGGCTTTAGGCAAGGTGGCTCAGTGGAGCACCTTGGGTAGGAGTACTGTTTGGAGAGGATGGAGGCCACATTCACCACACCTAGGTGGTGCCGGTAGAACCCCAAGTTCAAACTCAGTTTAAAGCAGTTCCAAACTGAAAACGCCCCTAGGGCCTGGCAATCACCAATGCAAAACCTCCCTGGAGACACACATCCTCATCGTAGGAAGATTCTCACCAGTGATATCCCATGGCAAACGAGTAGCTCAGAGTTAGATATGACTACACTATGAGCTAGAACAAGTAGAAACCTCAGACAATAAAATCAGAACTGCAAACATCAGGACTGAGAGGGATCAGACTTGGAGTCTGAAATACCTATGCTTATTATGTTTAAAGAGATTTATTTAATGACCTAGAAAAAAACTGCAGAGAACAGAAAAGTATATAAAAAAAAAGAAGCTGAAAATTAACGAAAGAGAACCCCCAGAAGTGAAAAATAGAGAATTTATAATTTAAAACTTAATGGGTAGGATTAGTAGCTGAGCTGACATGGCTGATGAGAGAACTGGTGAACTGGAAGGCAGGTCAGAAGAAACTCTTTAGAATGTGGTAGAGAGAGACTAAGGGATTAGAAAGAAAAGGGTAGAAGACGCAGAGGGTGGGATGAGAAGTGTTGAGACATTGGGGCAGATGTTCAGAAAAGACTGGCTTGCAGGACAAACCACACGTCCAGGTCACCAGCTTCCAGATGGACAGCAGCACAGTAAATGCCAGACCACACTGTGAAATCACGGCCTTTCTATCTCACCAGGGCCTGAGTAAGAGGCCAGCTCTTTGGCACCCCCATTGGTGCTAGTCTCAGTTGGGGCTGACCTGGGTTCCATGTTCTGTGGGGAGACCCTGTCTCTACACTCATGGTTCCTCCTGGTGTGATTCCCAATATCCCCTCCTGTGATGGTTAATACTGGGTGTCAACCTAGTTAGATCCAAGGATACAAAGTATTGATCCTGGGTGTGTCTGTGAGGGTGTTACCAAAGGAGATTAACATTTGAGTCAATGGGCTGGGAAAGGCAGACCCACCCTCAGTCTGGGTGGGCACCATTTAATCAGCTGCCAGCACAGCTAAAATATAAGCAGGCAGAAAAATGTGAAGAGAGAGACTGGTCTAGCCTCTCAGCCTTCATCTTTCTCCTGTGCTGGATGCTTCCTGCCCTCGAACATCAGACTCCAAGTGCTTCAGTTTTGGAATTCGAACTGGCTCTCCTTGCTTCTCAGCCTGCAGACGGCCTATTGTGGGACCTCGTCATTGTGTGAGTTAATACTTAATAAACTCATATATATATATATATATATATATATATGTATGTATGAGTTTACATACATATATATGAGTGTATATACATATATACACTCATATATATGAGTTTACATACATATATACACATATATACATATATATATACACATATACACATATATATACATATATATATATACACACATATATATACATATATATATTCCATTAGTTCTGTCCCTCTAGAGAACTGTGACTAATACACTCCCCCACCATGATACACACCGATTGGTTTTTTTTTGTCTGTGTAGCGATTGACTTGTGTCCTCCCCCCTGCAAAAAAACATGTCTATATCCTAACCCTGGTTACCTGGAAATGTTAGCTTATTTTGAAAAATGGTCTCTTTGCAGATGTAATGACATTAAGGATCCTGGGATGAGATCATTCTGGACTTAGGGTGGGCTCTAACTCCCTGACACTGAGTATTTCTGATAACAGGTGACCTCTCAAGAAGGGAGAAGGCCATGGAGGTGCACCTGAGGAGAACCACACAAAGATGGAGGCAGAGCCTGGAATGATGTGGCTGCCCAAGGCTGGAAGAGAGGAGGCAGGGGCCTTCCCTGAAGCTTCAGAGGGAACAGGGCCCTGCTTGCACCTGCATTTCAGACTTCTGGTCTCCAGAACTGCAAGAAAAGTCCCTGTGGTTTCAAGTCCCCTAGTTTGTAGTAATTTGTCACAACAGCCCTGGGAAGCCAACAGAAGGTGTCACTTCCTCTGCCTTTTCAGGAGGGCCCACGGCAGAGACACCAGGAACACCTGTTGGCAGGAGGTCCACTCCCAGGGGTTCCCCCACGCCAGGGTCTTCCGTGTGCATGTTCGCCGTGTGCGTGTTCACCTGCCTTTCCTCTCAGCATAAGGATCTCTAGCTCTGCTCTTCATCCTGATGAAGAAACGACCCCTACCTCACACCACCTACCTTTCCATAATAAGTTAGAGCTGCTGCATTTGAGCATTCCATTAGGCAGCCAGGCAGTCAATGAGCATCAAGTAAGCTTTGTTTGTAGTTCTCATTTCTTATTTTTACATTTAAGCCTTTAGTTAAACATGATGCCACAGGTGTGAGGTATCCTTTCCATTAGACATTTCTGCTCAGAACAGTAATCTTTTTATTTTTAATTTATTTTTATTTTTATTTTTGAGATGGAGTTTTTTTCTTGTTGTCCAGGCTGGAGTGCAGCGGCGTGGTCTCAGCTCACTGCAACCTCTGCCTCCCAGGTTCAAACAATTCTCCTGCCTCAGCCTCCCAAGTAGCTGGGATTACAGGTGTGTGCCACCACACCTGGCTATTTTTTTTTTTATTTTTAGTAGAGATGGAGTTTCACCATGTTGGCCAGGCTGGTCTCAAACTCCTGACCTCAGGTGATCCACCTGCCTCAGCTTCTCAAAGTGCTAGGATTACAGGCTGAGCCACTACACCTGGCCAACAGTGATCTTTTAAAATTTTTCTGAAAGATGTCATGTGATCAAAGTGTTTCTCTGGTAGTAGATTATGCAAAGGCCAAATTGGGGCAGGAAAGTGAGTAATTGATATTCCTTAGGTGGGTGGGTTAACTGGTGGCTCAAATCTCCCAAAGGGGGACATTCTGTGGACTGCCCTGTGGCTTTAGAGCAGCGTCCCATCTTAGCGTGTGCAGTTTTTGTTGAGCTTCAAGGCATCCTGAGAAGGGTGAAGACACGCAGGGATGGGGACGGGGTCACATGTTCTCTCCTCGGTTCATTTATCCTCTTCAAAAACTGAAAAAAAATCTCCTTGCTAAGTGGATGTTTTTGTTTATCGTAAACTGCCAGGTTATGTGCAATGAACTAATTATTTCCACACAGGCTAAGACAAGCTCAAAATAGCTGTCTATGATTTTCTGCACTTACTTTCTCCCAAAGAACTTATTCTTCCTTACATTTCAGAACTTGAGTCCGTGATTGGGCCCTGGTGATATCATCCACAGAAATAAGCAGCAAATCCTATCAAGAGTCAGTCACAAACGTCCTGGTGACCTTTCAAGGCAGGACACTTGACAGCTTCTTTGGAAGATGCATTAGGGTGCGCAGGCACCCCGAGCCTCATTCGAGATCACTACTCCACACAGGTTAGGGGAGCTGGTCTCTCTTCCTTCTCCCAAATTTAAAATGTGCCATCCTATAACCAGCTAACCTTCCCTTGCAAAATAACACTCTGAATTTCCATCTGCCGAATTCAGACAGGAACTATGTCACGCTGCGTAGCTTGTAGTTTTCAAATATTTGCTAGATTATAAAGGATGATACTCCAGTATTTTTATATCATCTAAATTTTCCCACATCTTCCCCTGCTAAGGGTGAGTATTTCTGATGACATCTTGAGCAGATGCAGGAGAAATAATTTGGATACAACAGAGCGCAGATGACATATTTCTTTGTAGAACCTCAAACCTTTCATTTGCAGAAGCTGCAATAAGCCCCACACCCTATTTTAGCATCGTGAACGATCTCCAAGTTGTAACAACCATGCGGGCTGCCATATTGAGCCATTTGACAGTTCATATGGTCTTTAAAATGCATATCGTGTGACAGCAGGTCTGAGTTTGTGAATGACAGCTTTTTATTAGAACTGCCTTCCATCCTCCTGAAAGATATGATCTTCTCATCATTGCAACTTGCTAACATCTTGATGGATCGAGGGAGGGGTAAAAACAGGTGGGAGGCGGCAGAGAGGGGTTTGTAGGATGGTGTTGTTGGTGGGAGTGTCATGGAAGGGAAAGCCTGTGAATTATCAGAGTTCACACAAACTGGATCACTCATCTGTCTGTCCACGGATATGGATACACAGAGATGATCACAACTCCATCAGGCCATGGCTCAGAACTGGGTAAAATGGGGACGAGTGTAGAGTGTGATTCATGTGCAAACGGTGTCCATTCAACCATTGAGGCAGTCATAAACGTATTAATTTAGCTGCAAACATTAAAATGTGTACAGTAAGATGGATTTTTTTAACAGTTCAGTGTGGCATACCCTTAATGCAGTACATTAAAATCACTCATTACAATGAATAAATAGCTTAATGAGATTTGAAGCATCGAGCAGTCTCCCCCTAAATGTCTGATGAAGTGAAGCAGGCAGTGGCTGTCACTGAGCATAAATTATGCAAAATAATATGCTCAACACCATCTCTCCCTATGCATCCTTGCTTTTGTTGAATATTCAAAGGGACAGCTTCCCAGGACAATATCAAATTAGTCTTTGTAATAAAAAAGTCTGCAACAAAATTATCTACACAATCCTTATCTGCATAACTCTCCACTTCAAACAAAGGCCAGTGATAGTCTGATATTTTCTTTGAATGATTTGTCTCTGCTCTAAGCAATGCTACCTATTTTTGAGTCATTTTTCTTTTTGTTTAACATTCCTGGAGTTGACACTTCACCTCTAAAACTTGCAGTGGGAATTTAAACAAAGAACATTTGAGCGCAGGAGCCTTGAGCAGAGTTGGTTAAACCGTGGGAACAGGAAAGAATGTCCTGGCAATTTTTCTACTGCTCCTTAGAAAAATTCTTTGTCGAATCAGTGCATTTAAATGAAGCATTTCAATAACTTCCCTCCCCTCCATTTGTGGATTTCAGAAAGTGTGATGGTTATGCTGGACAATGGGGGTGAGGCAGAGGATTTAAAGACCAAAAGCCCCACAGGCCACCTCCCTGCAGCCGCTGGCTTGGGAAGATGAGGTTCTGAATTTTCTTAATGACCTTCAGGACTTCCCTACACAGATTGGGATGTTGGATTAACTTCAATAACTGTAAAAGTCACGGCTGTAACTATTCCATCCTGCTTGGTATTTACAGTGAGAAGTACAGGATGACTCTGCGTGGTTGTCTGTCAATTAAGGGGACTCCACGCCACTGCTGCCCCATTAGTGACTGTGAGAGCAGGGCATTCCCAAGACCTCACTGAGACCCAGCGCCCCACAGCCAAGGCACTCACTCCAAAACCACGTGCATCCTCTGTATCTCATCTTCAGACCCTTCCGAGGAGCAGATCTTGGACTGGATTACGTTTCCACACCCTGGTGTTAGTCTGTTAAAAGGAATTACACTTACCACTTGTCAGGCAGGCCACGTGCCCAGTTTCATTCATACAATCTCATTTAATTTTCCCAACCACCTACCCGGCATTCTCACGCTCCCTTTTGCATAGGTGGAAAACAGAAACCTTGGGCTCAGAATGATTGCAAACTTGCTTAAAGTCAAACAGCAAGGAAGGGAGGGTCTCTCTGACTTACAGCTGAGCCCTCAGTAAAAAATGGATGCTTAACATCTGTGGACTGGACTAATGTCGATGTCTTGGTTGTGATGACATAACCCTACAGTTAATGGAAGGCTACCATTGGGACATCAAGTGAAGGGACCTTTCTGGGCTATCTTTGCAATTTCCCTGTGAATCTAGAAATACTTCCAAAAAAAGTTCTAAAAATTATGCTAAAGCATCCTTCTACATGTAGTGAGTTGTCTGATGGCCAAAATACGTCCATGTCAATCCCTAGAACCTATGATGTCATTTTACTTGGAGAAACAGTATTTACAGGCAGATGTGATTAGTAATTTTGAGATAAAGAAATCATTCTGGATTATCTGATTGGGCCCTAAACCCAATGACAGGTGTTCCTATGAAAGACAAAAAGTGAGAGACACAGAGATTAGCGGAGAAGGCCACGGGAAGACAGAGACAGACTAGAGTGATACGGTCACAAGCCAAGGAAAGCCGGAGCCAGCAGGAGCTGGAGAAACCCAGGGAGGGAGCAAGCAAGGTCCTGTCCACACTTTGGTTTTAGATTTCAGATTTCCAGAACTGCGAGACAACACATTTCTGTTGTTCTAAGCCACACACCTTATGCTAATTGGTGACCACGGCAGCCCCAGGAACCTCACACACTATAATTTCAAAGTTTTAAAGGGAAGAAAACTATATCCCAATAAATTTTTTTTTTTAACAGAGAGTTTTGCTTTCTCCCTCTGGCTGCCGTGCAGTGGCATGATCATGGCTTACTGCAGACTCAACCTCGTGGGCTCAAGCAGCCCTCCCACCTCAGCCTGCTGAGTAGCTCGGACTACAGTATGCCCAGCTTATATTTGTATTTTTTAGAGAGATGGGGGTCTTGCCATGTTGCCTAGGCTGGTCTTGAACTCCTGGGCTCAAGCGATTGCCCACCTCGGCCTCTAAAACTGTTGGAATTACAGGTGTGAGCCACCACACCCAGCCTCCCATTGAAATCTTTAAAACCATTTTTCCTAAATCACTTATCCAGATCACGTGAGTCAACATCACGGGACATGAAGGGATGTGTGAACTAATTCCCCACTAATTGGCAGGGCTGCATTGATCTCCTTTCTGCTACAGAGGACACAGGCCTCCAGCCTTCTAAGGACTAGGCACAGGCCAGCAGACCACCCTAAGGAGTCCAGATGGGGAACAGATGGAATGTACCCTTTACACAGCACTGAAGAATTGCTTGGAGCCAGCGGTTATGACACATTAACTGCCTGAGACTTCTGGTTTTGAAAGGGATGTTCTTTCTGGGGATCTGGTTCACATTCTTCAGATAAAGTTAAAGACACTACAGTTGTTTGAAAGCTAAAGCGACTCGTTGACTACAGAAAAGCACCATGCAATGGTTTTGTTTCATTTAACAAGGACACTTGAAGGTCACCGTAACCACAGCCTCCTCCTTACACAAGTGCACATGGGCATGTCTTGGTGCTGGAGGGTTTTGCACTCAGGAAAGGCACCAGAGAGGTGGAGAGAGGATGAAGGAAATGGGGCAACCAGGAGGCGGGGCCGGCAGAGCCCTGGACCACACAAGTCAACCATCCGATGGGCACTTAGACATGGAATGGGGACCCTTTGGATTCGTCAGGGCCCAGGAGTCCTGGGCTGTGTCATCTAAATGATGCTGTGACAAAGCGCAACACGGCCACTGCCCCTCACCAGAGCCCCCCACGCCTCCATGCCACTTCTGCAAACTCCAAGGCTCCTCCGTTTTAGATTGAGCCGCCAAGTCTTCAATAATTGCAGAGCCCTGCTTGGAAAATATGTCACTTGGCTGTCCCTTCCAAATCCCCAGTTACCTTAGCAACGCAGACTTGAAGGACAGCAGCCGCCCTCGTGTGTTGGTGGTGGGTGCACGTTCGTATTTTGATCATCCTACAGCTTTCCAGCTTGCCTAACTAGCGCTCACTGGTTGGGATGAAAGAGTTGGCCCCAAAGACTTGCAAAGCAGTCTTTCGACTCAGGAACTGTGCCCGTCGGTGTCCGAACCACCTAGGAAGGCTGTCAGATCAGGGCATTTGCCATAGGGAAGTGCCAAGGAGGAGGGGTGGTGTAGATGGTGCCTCCCAGTGCCAATGATCCTGGCCACCCGCCATTCACCTGTGTCTCTGAGCTTTGTCCCTCACCTGTAGCATGGGAACGTGAGCACCCACCTTCCAGGGCTTGCCTGGGGGTCTGTGCTGAGACAGATGGGAAAAACAGGGGCAGCCACACAGAAGGATCCATAGGAGGGAACCACTCCAACCACATGCCATGGGGGAGAATGCTCAGTAAGATGCATCATGGCCCCAGACCAGCCTTTCCCCCATGGGTGATCTGAACTCCGCCTGGAGTAAGAGCCCTTCCAGCATCATAACGTCCCAAGCCCACGCCTTCACCTCAGCCTCCTCACCGTGTCCTTCTCAGTCCCTACTCCAGGTTCCCCTGCCCCACTTCTGTGGCATTTCCATTTCTCTAACTTGAGGAAACTGTTTTGCTGTCTCCCTTCCCAGGCCTGGCCAGAGCCTGGCTTTCTCCAAGAAGACGGCTCCGGCTCCTCTTGCCCTCCTTCCCCTGATATCTTTCCCAACAACACTCACATTCCACACAGCAGAACTCCAGGCACTTTTTGCGGCCAGTCTCAGGAGTTCTATGCTCCTTTCATCAGCACTGGTAGGGCAGAGACAAAGCACATCACCACCACCACTACCACTATTGATGCAAAAATGCCACCACTGGCATTGGCACCACCACCACACCCACATAATCACCACCATCAGCAACACCATCACCATCTTGAGCACATTTGCCACTAGTACCACCTTCATCACCACCACCACTTCACCATTATCACCACCACCAAGACCATCACACTACCATCAGCAAACCACATCATCACCACCAGCACCAAGACCATCACACTACCATCAATAAACCACACCATCACCACCAGCACCAAGACCATCACACTACCATCAATAAACCACACCATCACCACCAGCACCAAGACCATCACACTACCATCAACAAACCACACCGTCACCACCACCAAGACCATCACACTACCATCAACAAACCACACCATCACCACCAGCACCAAGACCATCACACTACCATCAATAAACCACACCATCACCAGCACCAAGACCATCACACTACCATCAACAAACCACACCATCACCACCACCAAGACCATCACACTACCATCAACAAACCACACCATCACCACCACCAAGACCATCACACTACCATCAACAAGCCACACCACCAGCACCAAGACCATCACACTACCATCAACAAACCACACCATCACCACCAGTGCTGTGACCACCACCAGCACCACCATCATCACTACTACCAAGACCATCACACTACCGTCAACAAACCACACCATCATCACCACCACCAAGACAATCACACTGCCATCAATAAACCACACCATCACTACCAGTGCTATGACCACCACCAGCACCACCATCAAGACCACCACCAACACCATCACCAACACCTCCACCATCATCACCATCATCACCACAATCCAACCATCACAATCAGCATGGCCACCACATTCATCAGCACCTCCGC
Organism: Nomascus leucogenys; assembly: GCF_006542625.1. Classification (NCBI taxonomy): domain Eukaryota; kingdom Metazoa; phylum Chordata; class Mammalia; order Primates; family Hylobatidae; genus Nomascus; species Nomascus leucogenys. Next base: position 2,838,349 of record NC_044393.1, read on the forward strand.
ACTGTTACCACCATCACCACCATCGGCACTGCTACCATCACCCAACATTACCAAGCGCTTAGTAGGTACCATGAACTTTTCTAAGCATCACTCCTGTGTTGACAAAAAGAGTCAAACTCAATCTGAAGAGATTTCTGAGCCAAATATGAGTGACCCTGGCCTGTGACACAGCCCTCAGGAGATCATGAGAACATGTGCCCAAGGTGGTTGGGGTGCAGCTTGGTTTTATACATTTTAGGGAGACATGAGACTACAATCAAATACCTTTAAGAAAGACATTAGTTTGGTCCAGAAACGTGGCACGACTTGAAGGAGGGAGGTACTTCCGGGTTATAGGTAGATTTAAACATTTTCTAATTGGCAATTGGTTGAAGAGTTATCAATAGAAAGGAATGTCTGGGTTGCAATAAGAGGTTGTGGAGACCAAAGTTGTATCATGCAGATGCAGCCTCCAGGCGGCACGCTTCCCAGGAAATAGGTCGAAACTGTTTCTTATCAGACTTAAGGTCTATGCTGATGTTAATGCCAGAGAGGTATCAGGAGGCATGTCGGACCCCCACTTCTCATCATGGCCTGAACTGATCTTTCAGATTAAATTCTAGGTAGCCCTGGAGGCATGTGCGAACTCCACTCAAGGCCTGAACCGATCTTTCAGGTTAAATTCTGGAGAGCCCTGGCCTAGGAGAAAGTCTGTTCAGATGGTTGGGGGGTGCTTAGAACTTTATTTTTGGTTTACACCTGTGACAACTGTGTGAAATTGGTACTATGGTCATCCCGTCTCACAGCTGAGGAAATTGTGGTCCAGGTACCTTAAAGAACTTGCCTGAGGCCACGGGGAAAGTGAGTGGAGCACCAGAACCCGAGCTTGGGCAGTCTGCAAGCAGAATTGCCCCTCCCAGACCCTCTCGGGACTCCCAGGTAACGCCCAGGGGATGCCACGACATGTCATGCTGCCAAGATGGGGTGTCACCCTCAAACTGCACTTTTCCCCCGGATCATCACCTTCTCTGGGAAGCCTTCCCTGAGTCCTGTGCATGGGGACGGCCCCTGGTCCAGCTTCACGCATCTCCTCCATGTCACACTGCACAGAACTCACCTTTTCCACATGCTTCTCCCCTTTCAAAGAGCGAGCTCCTCAGGGAGCTACTGCCAACCTATAGGTGCTACTGCCAACCTACAAGCCCCAAGCTCAGTGCCAGGTCCGTGACAGTGCTTGATGGATGTTTAAAAACTTGGGGTCCATGCTGTGTCACCATCACGCAGGAGCCCTATGGGCTCTGTATCGCTAAACCCTCCACACCCACCGTGCACACTGCCAGCCACACCTCACCTCCAGAGAACACCACTGCCCCACAAGTTCCACACCTGTCCCATCCCCATCACTTTCTGAAGAGAACAGGTGTATCCATATGTTTAATGTGACTAAGTCCTCAGAGTTTATACAGTCACCGACATATGTCTACTTCTTCAAGCTGCTGTGCATTTAAGAAATCACACTTAGCATTTATGTTGCCCTCGATGTGTTCAAATCACTTTCTAACCCATTCAACAGCCAACCCGCATGGCACCCAGAGGGGAAGGTGAGTTATTGTGATTCCTCAGTGGACAGAACAGCCCCAAATATCCCATATGATCAGCCCAAGGTCACCTGGCAATTCACGTGTAAGTCTGGTAATCGGAACTCATATTCCCCGGGTTCTAATCCCATTTTGCTGGGAGGGTGGATGCAGCAAGGAATTTCTACAGCTTTGTCTGCTGCTTTTTCTCCATTAAGTCCAAATGGTCCTGCGAGCCCCAGGACAACATTCATTATGAGAAGTGTAATGGGAGAACATCCAGCACATTATCTTCAAAGAACAAAGAATATCATTGCCATTTTTAGAACAATAAAAGGGCCTTTGAATCAGCCTCCAACAATGCAGAACGAGTGGCTAAAGGGCATAGCCCATTTCACTCAACGGGTGCAAGCCCTCCTGCTCGGGATCCCTGGCTCTCCCCGGAGCTGTGGCCTGTGCTGGGTCTCAACGCCCTCAGCCCTCACTGAGAGGAGCTGCCTAGTGCTGACGGCCCAGGGCACAGGACACAGGGCGTTGTTCCAGGCTACGGGGCCGGCAGGACACACACCTGGGTGTTGAGACCTGGGTGGGAGTGTTGGCCACACAGAGGACGTGCCCTGTTAAGGGACAGCTGCTGCCCTAAGCCAGCCATGGGGCACCGCAGCAATGTGGGCCCCAGAAGCCAAATCCTCCAACTGTCTAGAAAATTAGCCAGGAATCAGGATTTTTATGAAAAGTACCTTTTATAAAAGTGTTAACATCTAAATGAAAAACAAAATCCAAAGTATTGTGTGAAATGCATGCAGGACGCGGAGGGCACGGGGTTGGGGCTGCGTGTCCACGCCTGCTGCTGAAGGCTCCACCCTTTGAATCTCATTCCTGGAAACCTCCAGGAGGCTTTTTAGCCTTCCCTGTAGGTGTGGAAAAAAATAGTCTAGCTTGGTAGGTGTGTCCTGCTACTAGGAGTCAGCCATCCCTCCTATGTGGGCAGAAACCTGGGAGGCTTTGCTCCTCATCTGTGGCAAAACTGAGACCTGGCCGGCACGCGGGTGGGGGTTGGGGGAGGGCTGGCTCCAGGTCTGGATCTCAGGGGACGTCAGGGTAACCGAGAACAGGAGCCATGTCAGGGGGACCAAGATCTTTGCAGCCACCCAAGTCCACCACAGCTTTGGGGTGACCCAGGAGCGATCCAGAGGTCCGGCAGGGCTCCAGCTCTTCCTGGATGTCACCCTTTACTGAAAGTGAATCTGTGCTGCTTAGTCCGCGTCAGGCCCCTGAGGTGGGTCTGCAAATAGAGCCACGGGGGCCTGCAGGCAGAAGAGTCCATGGTACAGCTACTCAGCAGGGCGGCGCTGCACGGAGAAGGAGGCGGAGTGTGTGCAGGTAGACACATGAGCACGCTGTTTCCTTCTGATGTAAACACTGGGCAGGAGGGCTGGGTGCCTGGTCCCATTGCAGCTGCCTCTGTGTCTGCATGGGACAGACGCATGGGCCAGGTCACTTCTGTGTGACTTCCCAACAGGAGCCAAGCCACAAACAAGGGCCGGGCCATCAGGAAGACATGGAGTTTGGCTTTCAGGGGTAGATGGGGCATCCACACAGGTCACATGCTTCACTTTGGGGCCAAAACACCCGGCAGAGAACGGCTTCTCATCTATCCCAGGAGCAAGAGACCTGGGTGACAAATGTGGAACAAAAGTATAGAATCCAAACATGGAAGCAAATTCAGAGTCCTGTAACCCTGGAATGTGTTTACAAACACAAACTGCCTGCCCGTGACCTCATTAAACATCACTCTGAGTCATCTCCACAAGACTGGGCTTGGTACATGGAGCCCAAATGACAGTCACAAACACTTGGCCAGGAGCGAGGGACGGAGGATGAGGGTGGGGGTTTATATCACCACAGGACAAGATTTCAGATTCAAAATCTGCCTTCAAGATGTGCACCAGCACACTGCCCGTTCTGGACTCAAGCCTTCGCCTTCCACGTGGCCCAACCCAGGGCTGATCTGTGCGTGATGAGGTCTCCACAGGACCCCCATGGCCTCTGTCCTCCAGACACCGGGACCCAGCCACGAAGCTGGTAACACACAGAGGCCTTGGCAGGGGCTTGGGCCCGCAGCAGAGGCCTGCCCGGCGCTCTTCGGAAAGGGATGGTTCAAATGTGGAATGAGCTGAAAGGCCGAGAAGCCACAGGAAGAAAAATGAGGTGTCTGGGGAATAACCAGACGGCCCACCTACACGATGGCTGGTTGAAGGCTTTTCCCGACAGCACTGAGAGCTGGAAGGGTGAAAACATGTCCACAGCGTCTCGTGCTTCTTACCTGCGGGGACAAGTTGTGTGTATTGAGGTATTCAATGTCCACTGGACACCAAGGGCTGCCCTAGGAAGGGTCTCCTTCATCTAACCCCGGCCTCAGAACCTGAAGGGGGTCTGCCTGGGGGACACTGCAAGAGGGCAAATGGTCCTGATGGCCTCCATCCTGCAGGTGCCCACCTCTCCCCACTTCCCACCCTCCTGGCCCCATCACCGCCAGCACTGCACAGTCCGGGGCCAAACCAGTCCCCGCCACTCTAGAGCCTTCTGTAGGCCTCCGAGCGCCCGGCTGCAATCAGATTACACGCTCCAGTGCCCAGCCTGCTCGCTCCAAACAGAACGAATCCATTCATTAACACCAAGGCCAATTAAAAAGTAGGCATGCTCCCAAATAAAAAATCCCTCAGGCTGCGCGCTCCCACCCCGTTCCCAGGAAGCCTCTCCAAGCGACCCCTGCCCAGAGCGCTGCAGCTCCTCAGGAGGACAAACGGCGCGGGGGAAAGGGAGGGAGAAAGGACAAAGAGCCAGCACCATTCCGCTCCTTGCAACGACAGGAGGCTCGTTCATCAATGAGCTGGAGCCTGCACAACTTTAATTTCGCATTAAGTCCCAACTCAGCTCTCACCATCCCAAGTTTTATATAGTCATTTGTGTACTCTCATTAAAAAGCTTAATATCCGAGTGACAGGGGAGAAAAATTGCCTCCTCATTACGGTCTCTGTAAAAACAATATAGTAAAAATTTACCATTGAGTTATTTACAAAGCAAAAGATGTAATCAGTATTTAAATGCTCACTGGAATGATATGTCTTCCCTTAATGCAGGCATGTCAAAAGCCCTTCCTGGCAGTGCTGGCTTGAATCCTTTTCCAGTTTAATCCTCAGAAGCAACTAATACTCCCTGTCTTTAGAGGAGGAAACCCCTGGACTTGGTGGGAATAATGACCACCACTCACTCAGCGGCACTGGGGAGAGGGAGGAGGCCACAAACTGAGGGAGGAGGCCGTGGTTGGGGCTGCAAAGCCCGCTGCAGGCCCAGGCCGGGCCCAGGGACCACCTGGCTCCTCTCCTGTGCATCGCCTGTACCACTCTCCTCTGCATTGATCCCAGAGCCGGGAGCTCCTTGAAGGCACGGAGAGGTCCAACCCAGCACTCTACCTTCACAGGCAACAGCCACCCCCAGGGCCAGCCAGGAGCTCAGCGTGAAAGAACAGGGCCCTCTTGACCTGGCCCCTCCCTATGCACAACTTCCCAGGGCCACCCACCCTCCGGGAAGGCCTCCATCAGCTGCCACCTGGCTAAAAGCAGGGCCTCCCTTCCCCTAACCCCAATCAGTTCTCTGACCAGCAGTAGACACAGGATGCAGCCCCGGCAGACCAGGCTGGGGCCCTGCACGGCTTAGAAACCTTCCCACGAGGTCCCGGAACACCAGAATAAAACCCCGCTCCTATCCCGGGGTCTACAAGGCCCTATGGGCCGCGCTGCCTACCTCTCCTGTCCCCAGGATGCCAGCCTTTGTGTCCCCAGGACTCTGGAAAGTCCTCCCCGCTGAAGGCGCTTCACTCTGTTCCCTCTGATCTTTGTGTGGCCGGGCACCTTCTCCTCTTTCGTGACTCAAATGGCGCCTCTGCAGGGGTCTTCTGTGATCCCCTGTCTGAAGTGCCCCCTGAGCCCCGTCCCTTTCCATTTGACATTGCTGACTTTTTTTTTTTTTTGGTTGGTTTTCTCTTTTATTTTAATAGAATTTTAGATTTACAGAAAGTTGCATGAAGAGGACAAATAATTCCTGTAATTCCTTCATGTAGATTTTGTGAACCCCATTGGGTTCATCTGTAACACATCCTTCCATGTGTCTCTTCTAAAAACATGGGCATCTTCTTACATATGCACAGTACACATAGCAAGATGCAATGCCATCTTCTAATCTACAGACTCGACCCAAATTCTGCTTATTGCCCCAACAATGTCTTTTTTTTATTTTTATTTTTTTATTTTTGGAGACAGAGTCTCATTCTGTCCCCCAGGCTGGAATGGGCTTGGCTCACTGCAACCTCCTGGGTTCAAGCAATTCTCCCACCTCAGCCTCCCAAGTATCTGGGACTACAGGTGCATGCCACCACACCTGGCTAATTTTTGTATTTTTAGTAGAGAGGGGGTTTCACTATGTTGGCCAGGCTGGTCCCGAACTCCTGAACTCGTGATCCACCCGCCTCAGCCTCCCAAAGTGCTGGGATTACAGGCATGCGCCACCGCGCCCAGCCTAACAATGTCTTTTAACAAAAGACAATCCTGGGCCAGGGGTTCAACTGCTGTTTTGACAGGAGTTTTCTTTAATTTGGATTTAATCGATCTGTACATCTCATGAAAATGGCATTTTTGACGATAGTAGGCTACGAACCACAGAATGTTGCTCACTTTGGGTTTCTCTGATGTTTTCTCATGATTAGATTCAGGATTTTTCAGGGATATATCACAAAAATGATGCTGCGTCCTAATCAATGGATTGTGTCTACAATCAGTGATACTGATTTGTTCAATTACCAGTGATATTAAGTTTGATTACTTCATTAAGGGGTGTTTTAGTCCCTTTGGGTTGCTACAACAAAATACCATCCCAGCCGGGTGCAGTGGCTCACGCCTGTAATCCCAGCACTTTGGGAGGCCAAGGCAGGCAGATCACTTGAGGCCAGGAGTTCAAGACCAGCCTGGGCAACATGGTGAAACTCCATCTCTACTAAAAATACAAAAATTAGCCTGGCATGGTGGCACATGCCTGTAATCCCAGCTACTTGGGAGGCTAAGGCAGGAGAATCACTTGAAACCAGGAGGTGGAGGTTGCAGTGAGCCTGGGTGACACAGTAAGACTCTGTCTCAAAAAAAAAATTACCATTCCTTGGGTGGCTTATAAACAACAGCAATTTATTGTTCATTGCTCTGGAGGCTGGGAAGTCCAAGATCAAGGTGCCTGCAGATTCAGTGTCTGGTGCAGGCTTCTTCTTGGTTCACAGACGGTGCCTTTCCACTGTGTCCTCACCTGGTGGATGGCGTGCAGGTTCTCTCTGGAACCTCTTTTCTAAGTGCACTGATCCCATCCCTGAGGCTCCACTCTCCTGGTCAAATCACTTCCCAAATGTCCCACCTTGGGGGTAGGGATTTCAACACAGGAGTTTTGGGGAGACATAAACACTCAGAGCACAGCAAGGAGGTACGTGCCACTTCTCCAGTGGAAAGTTACCATTTATTTTTCCCGTTGTAATCATTAAGAGTCTGGAGAGGCCAGGTGCAGCAGCTCACGCCTGTAATCCCAGCACTTTGGGAGGCCGAGGCGGGTGGATCATGAGGTCAGGACTTTGAGACCAGCCTGACCAACATGGAGAAACCCCGTCTCTATTAAAAATACAAAAGTTAGCCTGGTGTGGTGATGGGCGCCTGTAATCCCACCTACTCAGGAGGTTTAGGAAGGAGAATTGCTTGAACCCGGGAGGCAGAGGTTGCAGTGAGCCAAGGGCGTGCGATTGCACTCCAGCCTGGGCAACAGAGCAAGATTCCATCTCAAAAAAAAAAAAAAAAAGAGTCTGGAGAAAGGCATTTCCAGGCAATGTATAATATACATCCTATACTCATCCTCAAACTTGCACTCACTAGTTTCAGCATCTAAGGAGGCTTCTGGCCTGAATCAATTATTGTTATGATGCTTGTCAAATGGTGATTTTCTCATTCCATGATTCCCTTCTCATTGATTAGTTGACATTTTGCCATAAGAAAGTGCTGTTCCTCCTTTCTCCTCTATTTACGTCAGTGTGGACTCAGGGCTCTTATTTATCCAGGAGGTTATGATCTATGACTGTCATTGTTCGTTTCTGATGCTCAAGGTTGGGTCAGTGGGAGCCCCTTCAAGCTGGCTTCTGCGCTTTTCTTTTATCACATTCCCACCCCTATCTGGGCACTTTCTTACTTTCTCAATTGTTCTCTTTTTTAAATTGGCTTCACTTATAATTAGCTGGAGCTCTGCTGTTTACTCATTCGTCCACTTATTTACTGTCTCTTGTGTCAGCCTTGTTTACAGCTGTGCTTCAGCTCCAGAATGTGTTTAGCACAGGGCGAGCATTTAACCGAAGACACTCTCAGGTGTGTTAGGAAATGTGCTCCCAGGGAGCCCTCGGAGGCACCCTGGAGCCCCGCCCCACCCTGGCCTGGGGAACTGACGGCTCTGGTGGCCGCTTCAGCACATGCCCCGTCTCCCTGAGGACCTGCACATTTGTTCAGTCAGGGCTTGGGCGGACTGGATCTGCCCGAGTGAGTAGCCTGGGCACGGCTCTCTGCCGGCGATGGGGTGGGTGGGGTCGATGGGCCCCGCTGTCTCGTTGCTTGCAGTGTGTTCTGTGTGGTCTCTGGAGGGTCCGCAAAGGGCCTGAGCTCCAGTTGTCCAGGGCTATGACCCTGTTAATATGCTGTTTTTATGGTTTTCTTCCTTTACCTTTTTTCTTCCTGTTGGGAACAAGCCCCTCAAAATCTGGCCATAAACTGGCCCCCAAACTGGCCATAAACAAAATCTCTGCAGCACTGCAACATGTTCATGATGGCCATAACGCCCACACTGGAAGGTTGTGGGTTTACCGGAATGAGGGCAAGGAACACCTGGCCCGCCCAGGGTGGAAAACCGCTTAAAGGCATTCTTAAGCCACAAACAGTAGCATGAGCGATCTGTGCCTTAAGGACATGCTCCTGCTGCAGGCAACTAGCCCAGCCTATTCCTTTAATTTGGCCAATCCCTTCGTTTCCCATAAGGGATACTTTTAGTTAATTTAATACCTGTAGAAACAACACTAATGACTGGCTTGCTGTTAATACGTGGGTAAATCTCTGCTCAGGGCTCTCAGCTCTGAAGGCTGTGAGACCCCTGATTTCCCACTTCACACCTCTATATTTCTGTGTGTGTGTCTTTAATTCCTCTAGCACCGCTGGGTTAGGGTCTCCCCAACCGAGCTGGTCTCGGCACTTCCCCAGCCTCCCCCCTTATGTTTCTTGGGTTCATCTTCCAAATAGTCACAGGGTCTACCTTGACCAAACTCTAAGTCAAGACAGGAACCTCATCTTAGGATGACCTCCCAGGACCGCAGAGAACTGCTAGGAACGAATTCAAAGTGAGACTCAGGAACATCTCTTTAGGGTTGAGTCTTCAGCCCTGGAGGACTGCAAAGACCCCAACCTTTCTCCAGCAGAACTGTGCTTCAGCGGAGACCACCTCTTCCCACAGGACACTTACCCTCCTTCCAACTGCGGCTGGCCAGCCACCACTGGGGAAGCCATGAGCTGCCTGAAACCCATTATCACAGCCCTGAAACTTGGGCTCTGGTGCTGCATGCCTGTCTAATTCTGCATTTGGGTAATTTACTATCATTAAATTATCTCCTGGTTCATGCATGCATCCTTTTTAGAAAGGGCATTCTCAACCCTCCCGGCCTCTGTGGAATCCTATCTTGCTTACCTGTGTGGAGTTTGCCTTGGATCTCAGGAGCAAGGTGGGGACACTATCTGCAAATCCTACTGATTCTTGATCTGAGCACTCTCAAAGGCCACGCCCCAGCGAGCTTGGTTACTGTCTCTCCAAAGGGAATGCAGGCATGCCCCATCGCAGCCCCACTAATGATCCTGAGCCTCTCTCTGCTGTGCTGGACTCTGCTGCATCAATGGGTAGCTCATCTCTCACCAACGCACCAGGCCCTGGCAGGTTAAGACCTGGCTTCCCTCGCCAGCTGCATCCTGGCTCACAGCCATTCTCGACCCCCACACTGAGCCCACCCTCAGGAGTCAGCTCCACACCCTCATTACCCCCCGGCTCCAACCAGAAGCCTTTCTGGGTCCTCTGGAGATAGTGAGTGCCGCCTCCTGTCCTCTTTGCTCCTCATACCCCAGGGCTCATCACCCGTCTGACCCTTGTTGACCATGAGCCACTCAGGTTTCTGTCCCTTCCTTGATGGACCAACCACGCCCATGTTCTTGAATGCTCCTAACAGACATCTGCAAACACAAAGAGAAGCCAAGCCCCACGAAGAAGACACCTTTGTACTTACTTAGGTTTCTCATTAGGAACAAAATGTTGACTCTTGGTAGAATTTGATTGTTCACCAAAAAAGACAGCTAGGAACCAAAACAACGTGGAAACCATTTCTGCCCCCACGATGACCTACCTTGGACTCTTACTATGATCTTACCAAGTACACAGTAGAGTTGGGCACTGAGGTGCATTATAGACTCCAAATCTACAGGTAAATGGCTAGAGTACAAAAGTTTCTTTCAAAGGAGATCCACTCCATATCTTAGAATCCATGGTGAGCCAAGTTTGGTACATGTGGTCTAGGGCAGTGGTTCTTAAACCTCAACAGGCATTAGGATCCCCTGGGGGCTCCTTAAAACAGAGCTGCTGCTCTGCACCCAAGTTCCTGATGCCCCGACTCTGCAAGAGGGCCTGAGGGTCTGCATTTCCAACAGGTGCTGTCACCACTGCTCGTCTGGGGGCCGCACTGTGAAAGGCGCGGGGGATCTTACAACCTTCCTAAATTCTCATCATCTTCTGCTGAGGCAGCCTCATCAACGCTTCGGTTTGAAACCAGATCTATTTCACTATTTTTAATGTTCATTCACTAGAAGCAAGAGAGAGGCCACAATCTCCACCCTGGGGTTTAAAAAAGCACAACTTTGTGCATGTTTATGCACATGTCTATGGACAGCGTGTGCACCAAGATGTCTGTAGAAGTCTGAGAGCCAAGGAGAGGGTGAGCTGTGACCTAGCTAGGTGGACCTCAAGGTCCCACTTGGAACCTCCCTCCTGATGTGGAACAGAGACAAGCCCAGGCTGAGCCCTGTGGAGGCGGCTGATCTCCATCTGCAGAAGCAGCTACAGAGGAGCCCTCCAGGCAGCAAGTCCAAAGCCAAGAGGAGCCCTGAGCTCATGCAGTGCTGCGAACATTCATGGGCCTGATCTGGGGGTGTGAGGAGTCCCTAGGGAGAGCACTGCAGTGTTGCCTAGACCAGGGCAAGTTGATCTGAGAGTCCTCCCAATGGCTCTACCCCCACGGCTTGTGTCTCTACCAGCTTCCATGTGGGTTCCCTGGGAGATATCACTTCCCAAGGTGCCCGGCCACTGGATCAGAAAACCCTCCTAAATCCTCAGCTCGTACTGGATGAGCCTGAGCTGGAGTAGAGAGAGCACAGCTGGAATCAGGGATCTGCTGGACCAGGTGCCAGGCCTTTTCCTGTCCTTGCTTCAGATGGCATATTGGTCTATGGGTTAATGCATGGTGAGTGTCTAAATGACACATGGAAATGCTGGCCACAAGCAATTTAGAAGTTCAGATGCTCCTCAACTCATGAGGGGACTGTGTCCTAATAATCCCATCATACTTTGAAAATATCCCAAGCTGAAAATGCCTTTAATACACCTCTCTCACCAAATATCATAGTACAGGTTCTAATGTTACCGCTTTCACACCATCATGAAGTTGAAAATTTAAGTTGAATCATTCTAAGTCAGGCACCATCTGTAATGATTTCTGTATCTACTTCTTCCAATTCACTTGCCTAGAGAAACACTGACCTGGTAGCTTTCACTCCCTGATTTGACCTTTCTTGACTACCTCTGAGCTCTGGCCATGTTGGTTCTCTCCTCGAAGGGGCAACTTTCTCACCTTCTGGCCTGTGTGCATGCACTGTGGCCCCTGTCAAGAACACTAACTCCTCCCTGACACCTGCCCTTCATCCCTGGCATTAGCCTAACTCTTGCTGCCTCAGGAAGCCCGACTTGGCCAGATCCCCCTTATTTAACACTTCTGTTGAGTCCAGGACTTCTTTATAACATTTGTCATAGGTGTGTGTGTGTATGTGTGTGTGTGTGAGAGAGAGAGAGAGAGATTTAGATTCTTTTATGCCTCTCAAAAGACTGGCACTCCATAAGGACAAGGAATCTATCTGTTTTCCTGGCTGTTATATTCCCCAAACCCTGCACAGTACTTGACAGATAATAGATGCTCAACAATATTTGTTGAATGGATAAATGAATGAATGAGTTAAAGAACAAATGGATGGGAGGATGAGAAAATGGCCAGCTCACACATGTGCATCAGGCCCTTGGTCCAGTGCTCGGCCTCCAAACCTGCCAGCAGCTGTCCTGGAACCCAGACACAATTCTAAGGCACGGATGCAGCAGGTTCAGCTCACCAGAATGAGAAGATGTTAGAGCTGGAAGAAACTCACTGTCCTCACAAATGGGAACCCCAGAGTCCAGAGCCACCCTTCAACTCTCCAGGACACACAGTTCACATGTGACACAGCACAAGGGCACAGGACACAGGTGGTGCGGAGTTTTGTAAAAAGCCACCCGTTCACATTCTTGAAAAGTTAGGAATGGCACCTTTGGACTCAGACCCCGTTGGACCAATGATGCACGTTGTTGGACCCTTCTACTTGCAGTTATTTGATCTCATCTCCTCTGGCCCAACATAGAACGCATGATCCTCTCACCACCTCCTTCCTTCCCTAATGCTGTCTCAGGTGCCCCGGTCTCGGGGAGTGCCCCCCACCCATCCAGCCAGGGGCGCTGGTGGCCCCGGAGGTCATCAGGACTGTGATGTGTCTTCACCTCAAGTCCCCTTTGCTCCACCATCCTGACCTGCTGAGTCTCACCACTTCCCTTCACTTCCACTACGCTGTACTAGGCCACGTCTCCGCTATCCCCCTCCCTGCTGAATACTCTGTGGCTTCCATTGCCCCAAAACCCCAAACCCCTCCCCAAAGCCCACACAGCCAAATGCAGCAAGCACATCCCCACCCCGCCAGGCTTTGCACTTGCTGTGCCCCCACCCGGACCTTTCTTCTCCCTTATCATTGCCTTCCTGGCTCTTTCTTGCTTCTCAGGTCTCAGCCCAAATGTCTCCTGTTCACAAAGGTCTTCACCGACTGTGCTGGCTAAGGGACGTGCAGCCCTCTGCATCTTCTTCACCAGCACCCACTGCTCTCCGAGCTACTCCAACTGGGCGAGACACTTGCTGGTCCCCTCTCGGAGAGTGTGGGCTCCAGGATGGCAGATGTCTGGCTTACTTGCTGTGCACAGGATTCCCTGGGCCTGGAACAGTACCTGAGGCATGAGAGGAAGCTGATCCCCTGGGTCTGGAACAGTACTTAGGCATGAGAGGAAGCCAAATGCTGGACCGGCCTTCTTGTGGGCAGGCACCCAGGGTTCCACGCCACGGCACCTCCTCCCTATGCCCAGGCACAGACTGATGAAAGCCTCATTGCCCTGGCTTCATGCCTGCACCACTTTCCTGACTCAGGCTCCAGCTCTCTCTTCTTAGACCCCGAGCTTGGGTTGGTTCTGTCACCTGCTGCTCAGCGGATGTCTGTTCAAGGAAGGAGTCAGGCCGGGCTCCTCCACGCATGACTGTCGGAAACCAAAGTTAAAATGAGAGCATCTTCCTTTTCAGAACCAAAGCCAGTAGACAGATGCTCTGCAGATTAGAAGAAAGAGGTCCAAGGAAAGTGTCTGGTTGTCTGCTTTGATCACTGCAGCTGTATCCCCTTCCCCACCCCCCTGGAAAATCACACCTGGGAGTGATTTACAAATACTCATCAACTTGCCAAGTGCTTCTCTCATCTGCCCATTTCCACAAGTTCTCCCTTCTCTTTCTTGACACATGTGATCATGAAAGCTAAGAAATAATACCTCCTCCTCCTCCCCCACTCCCACCCACATAAGATCCATGTGTGCAAGTCTCTTGGCAAAGGAGGGCCCACCCCAGAAACCCTAGCAGTGTCTCCAGAGCAAGGGAGGGCCCCAAGCTCCATGTTGCCAGAAAGGGCAACCCTCAGGGCTCCTTCCCTTTCAGTCTCAGCCTGAGAGTCACCCCAGGCTCCCTGGCCAAGTCGTCTCCATGTCACTCCCTTCCCAACTCTATGACGCCGGCCTCGTCTCTTGCCTGCTTTTCCTTGAGTCTCCTGTCTCCTCTCCTAATAACGGAACTTGAAGGGCATCCCCTTTTTGGAAACTGTGAAATTCTCTGCATTCTCTCAGGCCTCCCACCCACGCTCCTCCTGCTACATTTTCATGCTGCTCCTTTTGTTTGTCCCTCCATGGAAATGGGAATAACCAGTCTGTATTCCTTTTGTTTGATGGATGGGGTTAAAACTATCAGTTCACAAGTATACAGCCCTTATTTACCAAAGCCTCCTTTCTAGAATTGAGTTTGTATGTCTCTGATCATTCTGGCTGCTTTCGACAGATTCTTGACGGTTTTCTTTTCCATTTTATGTTAAGTTCAGAAACCCCCATGACCCATGGCCTCCAATATCAGGTTCAGAGTGGAACCATAAGGAATATCTGGGGCCTTCTGACTTCCCTCCGTTGCCACATGTCCCTGGGCTGGAGTTGGTGATGACATCCTGAGTGTGTCTCCATCACTCTGCTCTTCACAGTGTACTGAGAGCAGGACTCCTGTGGCCCCCTGCTCCTAAGTGGGAGGGTCTGATCTCTGCAGCACTGGACAGAGCCCTCTACCTGGCTCACAGCTACTACCAACAGATGCCAACTGTCCAGGAATGCGTGGCTGATGGAAGCAGGGGCTCATACCTGAGACACAAACCTGGGATCCTGACCGCGGCTCTCTCCAGTGTTCTTCTGCCTTGCTCCGAGGGCACACGCCAGCCCCAGTGGGCATGTCTTCTACTTCTTGGGTCTCTCCCACATCTCACCTTGGATCCTTCATCCCCTTGAAAGACCCTCAAGGGTAAGGAACACACTTGTTCATTGTCTGACAGCTTCTGGCTGTGCCCAGCACAGATCTGCACACCCAGGATGTAGTTCAGTTTCTCTGGCTCTGCCCAACAAACCTATGAGCTCATGTGACAAATCTCCCTTCCCCAAGATGCCGAGTACATGGAGACACTGTCTCAAAGGCAGCCTCCCCTGGATTTTAGTGGCTCTGGTTAAATTCAGGTTCAATGAGAACAGAAAACTGGGTGTGGCAGCTTGTTTCTTTTTGGAACCAGGGTCTCACCAAGAGCTCCAGATTTCAGCTTTTGGTTATGATCCGCTATTCCTTCCAGAAAATCCTGTTCTCCGATCACTTTCCTTCCAGGAAGACTTGTTTCATCTGTTGCCTTATCTGAGTTGATTATGGCTGATTACTCAATAAACACTTTCTTTCTGAGGCCTCTCTCTTTAAAGTGCCATCTCGCTGGGGTGAAGCCTCTGTCTCTCTCTTTTCTCTCCCCCACAGCCTGGCTTTCATCAGGACACACTGCAGACTTGGATGGGAGCAGTTCGTGCAGAAAGCAGCCTTTAGGTTTTGTCCCTTCCTCTCTGCCTTTCTTGCTAAAGCTGAAAAAGGGAGGATGTGGGAGAGAAGAGAGTGTGCTAAGTCCTTGTCCCCAAAGACAGGCACCGAGGGGTTGCCAGGCCGGGACACAGAGCACCTGCCTCATGTATCACTTTGTGGGACACGGCAAAGACTCAGCCCACACTCCTATGCCCTTCAAACCTGCCGCGTGGAGGTGGTGGGAAGGAGCCACCTCCTGTCCAGGCGGCCTGCTTGCTGGGGAAGTGGGGAGCTTCACAGCGGTGCTCCCAGGGAAGCTGGGCGCCCACGCCTCTGTGGCCTCTCACCGCAGGTTCTCCCGGGCCGGGGAAGGTGGAGAGCATGCACACAGGCACATGGCCACAGAATTTGGGGTCGGCGTCGCTGACAAATGAGTGACCTCGTAATCCACCCCCACCCCCAAACTCCTAGGGAAGTGAGCCAACGACACAGAATAAATACCTCTCCGGGTTTAAGAGGGGCTTTCCGTGGTGATGTGTGAGTTCATTGTTTATTTATTAAAAGGAAGCCAAGATGAGAAGTCACTGACTCAGAAACTTCCCATGAGTTAATGAACTCCGGCTGCCAGGGAGTGAAATGCAGGCATGTGTCTTTGCTGGCTGATTCTGGGAAACTCTGCCTGGCTCTCTCGACATTCCGGCTTCCCAACCTGACCCTCTGACAAGCATAAGGATGTGAATGTTGTGGCACACTCTGATTAGCAACCCCGGTTCTATCTGAGGTGCTCTGGAACCCAAAAGCCGGTGCATCCCGGAGTAAACCCCCGTCACCCTCAGCGGAAACTGATGGTGAGCAATGCCGCACGATGGCTCCCTGTGGAGGGAACGGTTTCTGTGGCTCATACAGGCCTCCTCTCCTTCTCCCCGCATTAAAGCGACTATTCCCTGGGTGGGAATTACTGTCTGAGACCCTGGCCGGGATCACTGTTGCCTGAAGCTTCCAGCACCCAGCCTTCAAAAACAGGCAAATGTGTTCGCAAGACAAATGTGAGGTTTGCAACAGAAAACCAGGGAAGGGCCATGCATTTGACCCTCTCTGTGTAAAATACAGGGATATCTATTTACAAGGGACTGGATTTTAGGTTTTACTAACTAGCAGAATAATGCTGATGTTTAAATTGTCCTCATTTAGACATCAAAAGTAATTAGGAGGGAGGTGATGGGAAGCCCACAGTTTATTCAGCTTTCATTCAATTGATATTTATGAAATGTTCGCTCTGCCCCGGCCCTCTACTAGGCACTGGGGATATGGCAGAGAAATGGCCATGCAGGACCCTGCACCCCTCGTGGAGGTCAGTGTCGGGCCTGCGGGCATAGCCTGACTGATGAGGGTGCTGTGTGCAGGGCACAGGGCTTGGTGCCTCGCCTGGTGCCTCGGGAAACAAGGCGGCAGGACCATGACCCTGCTGAGCACACAGTGGGTTGGCTGAGGGAAAGGACGGCAGACAGCACACTCCTCATCCTAAACCAACAGCTCAAAGGAAGGGTTTTGAGACTTCTGTGCAGGAAACACATCCCGGGGGTTTGCTCATGGGAATCTCTCAAAGTACCCATATCCAGGCAGAAGAAAATGAGCACAACCCACAGTTATGAGTCCTAACGTGTCTTCCCAGAGCGACAGGGAAGGAGCGCACTACTGCACATCCCAAGACCAAGTGAAATTGTCATAAATCTTGAACGTGACACACAATCGTTCTCCCCGCCGCGCCCTGCCAAATACACTTAGGAACAACTACCAAGAGATCATTATGTCGGTGTTGTAGGGGTGACTGGGGAAAAAATAAAAAGCAAAGAATCGTTTTTCCTGCCCTTGGGAATCATAGAGTCAAGGCCAGAGATCACTCGCAGGTGTGTGGTCCTTGCTGGCACACGGGTCCGCTTTGTGAGGCCGGCACTGTGTTTTTACAACCCTTGGATTAGCTGCCACTGTTTGAAAATAGGGGATTTTGCCCTTAATTCCAGATTTCTGGTTTCTTCTGGAAGATGAGAAGCTCTAGCAACACTGGATCCACACTGAGATGCAATGACCACTTGTCCATCCCTGACGGCAGGTCATGGGCTGCCTGGTGGCCAGGTTCCCCTGGGGGCTGTCTGGTCCCTGTAGGAATGGGGATATGGAACCAGGAAGAACTGGTAAGAAGAGAAACATAAAGCGTTTATCACCATCAGAGTGAAGAGCCACACGTGAGACCTCACAGAGATGAGGGGCAGGGTCCAGGAATCGGGGAAACCCAGAGGTTTCCCAACAGTGTGTGTGGCGGCAACACGGCAGGGTGAGCAGTGGGTGTGGACAAGCCTGTCCTCCTCTGCCCAGCCTACCCGATGTCTCAGACAATGCTGGGAGGGGCACACGATGTCCAAGGAGAGGCCGAAACAAAGCAAAACTGGATAACTAACAAATTATAGAGAAGAAGCGAGGGCCAAGGTGTGGGAGGAAGAAATAAGGAGGCAGGTTTCAGCTCAACACAGGAAGGAACTTCCTGGCAGTGTATTCCCAAGATGGCGGCATGGCCATGCTTCTAGCCTGGGTGGAGGTGCGGGCACATGCTAAACTTGGCACCCCGTGTCTCAGTGAGGGGGAGAAGGTCACCAGCATGGTTGACCCTAATCCTGGAACACTCCGGGGAGTTCAGGCCCACTATAGATTCCCTCGTCTCTTAGCACATGAGCTGCCTTTGAGATCCATCTCTTCCTTCCAAACAGCTGCCGAGAGAAAGAGGCTAAACGTGAATAACATCTTTGAACTTTATTTCACATCTTTCAAATCTGTCCAGTTAATCCCCACCTAGATCCAATCTGCTGACTTTTTAACTAAGTATCCAAAACTGGCTGATGTTCCGTTGCTTTGGCTTAATTTTTTAAAAACAGAATATTTTCTAATAGATGAGAAAAATTTCTTTTCATGCTTCACTAATGCAAAAACAGCTGAACCAATTTAGCTCAAACTTTCTCAATAGCTTGTTACAATCCTAATTAAAATATTCACATACGGTGCAAGCTTTGGGGAGCATAATATTGCACTGTCAGTCAAATTCTGGCTGAATATTTACAACCAGCTAAACAGAAAAGCAACTGCACGGCTTTTACTCTTTGTTGCCTCTTGAAGAAAATGTAGTCAGACAATTAATGGTGAGGAGATAAAAGCAAGCGAGAGGCATGGTGTTTCTCCACTTGGCTTCTCTCATGAACAACTGGGCGTAAAGACTCTCGGGGCTGCTGGCTGAGCCGGGCCGGGTAATGCCTAAACCCTCGTTTACCTGGACACCCTGGGAAACGTTGCTTCTCCACCGGGGAATGGCCTGCTGTTTGGCGGGAGGGTGTGGTGCTGTGATGAAACAGAGCCGGTTGCTGCCCAGCTGCGGTGCCTTCCAGATGCAGTTTCTTGGGCAAGGGGCTCAACCCTCTTCCAAGATAATCCCTCATCCATTCGATAGGAACAGTGGTCATTTTAGATGAGGCACTTCATAGAAAAGCGCTACCACATTGCCTGACGCCCAGTGAATGCTCCAGAAACACTGCTGCTCTGCCTCATCATCCCACCTCCATGGGATGCCCAGACGAAGGAAGACAATTTGCTGAAAATACTAAAAAGAAAAAGTTTGACCATTCCGGAAAGAAACTTTAACCAAGTGCATGATAAACTTTGTGCATCTGAAACCCCATAACATGCTCTCTTGACAACTTGACCATTTCCAGAACAATCCACCACCTTCCTATTCCATAAACACTCATGCCCTTACAGGCTGTGGAGAAGGCAGGAAATTTTCACGCATAGAATGTAGCCTGGTGGCCTGAAAGGCTTCTCAGGCCTTTTGACTATGGTGCGCATGTGTGGTACATGTGTGTGCAGGTGCATGTATGAGCAGAGACACAGATCCACGCACAGACAGGTGGTAGACAGGCGCACAGTGCACACACACACACACACACACACGTGTGCACGTCTACATGGTTTCTCCCTTTGTCTTAACCACCTACTGCTCCTCAGTGTTCTCAGAGAGTGTGTCTTAAGCTGCCTCTGTTTTTTTCTCTCAAACCAGAAAACCAGGCTGAGCTTGTGTTCAATGAGAGAACCGTCCCTTGGCAAGGACTGTGCGGGAGCTTGGGATGGCCTCTGGTTTTCATTTATGAGGCATGTGGTCTTTTGCTTCATCTTTCACGTTTGTCTTAGATCCAGAAATTTCCACGAGAGGAAGACCTGTACCTGCACCCCCAATCACCCTCCCCTTCAGTCCTGCCGAGGTCACTGCTAAGAACCAAGGACATTTAAAGCCCCATGGATGACTGGCCACGTGCTTTGTTTTCCTCTAAGCCCACAGTTTTGTGCCAGCAGAGGTGGAATGAGAGTCCGGTTCCTGCTCCAGCCTTTCTGAACGTTCTGTTTTCTTGGTCACCCCCTTGACTCAGAGCTCATTTCAAGGACTTCGATTCTCCAGGGCAGGTTTGTTCAGTGTTTATTGCCTGGAAATTAAAGGATTTAGGGGTCTTTGCTAAAGGACTAAAACAGTGCGTTTTTCTCCCTACTCAATGAATGCGGCCACATTTGAGGAATTTTATTCCCACAGTGGTTTCGTCTGATGTGCTGAGTGTGAAGCCAAAACCCCAAAGCCAGCAAGAATTACGTCGGCTTTGCTTTTCTTTATGAGAAAATGGCCCATAAAATGTTAATGTGTCCAACGTGGCTGGCTGGTGATGCCTAATTAAGAGGACGCTCTTAGGTGCAGAGCAAGCTGTGCCGGCACCCAGGGAGAGGCTCCCTGTGCCCTGCTCTCCCCTCACAGATGCCCTCCAGCCGCTCCTGCACCCCTGGCCAACTCCAGCAACATGACAGTGTGACTAGGAGTGTAGGATCAAATCTGGGCTGGTCATCCCCGGGACGATAAGCCAGCGAGGTCCTGTGAAGGCCAGGGCTAAACCTTGGCCAAGCAATGTGGTGGGCGGGCCCCTGTCAGCCACGGCAGGCAATGTGGCCTGCACACTGCCAGGCCACACAGGGAACCCAGCAGGTGCAGCGGGGCTGAGCCACAGGGAGGGGTCAGGACAGCCCCTCAGATGCAGGGCAAGGGAAAGCCTGGAAGTCTCTTCTCTCTCCCCTCAATTATCATCTTTGTTTTTTTTTTTTTTTTTTGAGACAGAGTCTTGCTCTGTTGCCCAGGCTAGAGTGCAGTGGTGCAGTCTCGGCTCACTGCAAGCTCCGCCTCCCGGGTTCACGCCATTCTCCTGCCTCAGCCTCTCCGAGTAGCTGGGACTACAGGCTCCCGCCACCACGCCCAGCTAATTTTTTGTATTTTTAGTAGAGACGGGGTTTCACCGTGGTCTCGATCTCCTGACCTCGCGATCTGCCCGCCTCGGCCTCCCAAAGTGCTGGGATTACAAGCATGAGACACCGTGCCCGGCCTATCTTTGATTTATTTCAACAGCAACGGCAACAGCAGCAGCAACAGCCACCACCTGGATTGTGCTAAGCTCTCAATGTGCATCACTGGATCCATTTTCATCAGGACCCAGCAAAGTGGGGATGGCTATCTCGAGAGCCCTTGTCAGGAAACTGTGGTTCAGAGAGGTCACGTTGCCAGGAAGAGGTAAGTCTTGGAATTCAAAGGAGAATGACTTGACTCCAGGGTCTTGGGGGATCCAGGAGGACTGTCTGGAAAACCGCGCTCTCCCACTCACGTGCTGCTGGGAGACATTTCCGCTCCTTAGAGCAGCCAGGCCCGACCTCGGTGCTGGGACGTTTGGGCCTCTGGGGGGTGGGGGGCGTCCTAAGCACTGTAGGATGGTCGGTGGCACCCTGGCCTCCACCTACACGATGCCAGCACCACCCAACATCCTTAGATGTTGTCGAATGTCCCTTGAGGGCAAAATCACCCCTTGTTGAAAACCACTGCCAGAGAATCTTCGGAATAATCCCCATCCCTGTAAATTATCGATTCCTCACACCTACAAGCAGGAAAACAGAGTCCTGCAACACTGACACAGAAGATAAGTCCTTTCAGCACAAAGCAGGGCTGCTGGGGTGAAAAATCATCATTCTCTATTATGCTCAAAGATAAATTTCATTAAACCAACCAAGCTAAAAAGCAATTTTCATTTGCGGATGTTTCTAACGGGGCACATTCCAGGCTCTGGCATGAAGTGCTATTCCCACCCAGTGGAAGGTGAACTGGGGTGAATCATCGTACTGCACTCGCATCACCTTCCAGAGGAAAAGGGGAAGCAGGAGAGGAGGAGGAGGGGAGGAGGAGGGGGAAGAGGAGGAGGATGAGGAGGAGGGGGAAGAGGAGGAGGATGAGGAGGAGGAAGAGGAGGAAGAAGAGGTAGAGGGGAAGAGGAGGAGGGGGAAGAGGAGGAGGGGAGGGGGAGGAGGGGGAAGAGGAGGAAGAAGAGGAGGAGAGGGAAGAGGAGGAGGAGGGGAGGGGAAGAGGAGGAGGGAGGGGGAAGGAGAGGGAGGGGAGAGGGAGGAGGGGGGGAGGAAGGGTAGGGGGAGGAGGAGGGAGGGGGGAGGGGGAACATATACTGCACTCTCATCGCCTTCCAGAGGAAAAGGGGAACAGGGGGAGGAGGAGGAGGGGGAAGAGGAGGAAGAAGAGGAGGAAGGGGAGGAGGAGAAGAGGAGAAGGATGAAGAGAGGAGCAGGGGAGGAGAGGGAGGAGAAGGAGGAAGGGGGAGGGGAAGAGGGAGGGGAGGAGGGGGGAGGAGGAGGGGGAGGAGGGGGGAGGAGGAGGAGGGGGGAAGAGGAGGGGAGGGGAAGGGAAGAAGGGGGGAGGAGGGAGGGAGAAGGGGAGGAAGGGGGGAGGAGGGGAGGGGTAAGGGGGGAGGAGGGGGAAGAGGAAGGGGGGAGGGGGAAGGGGAGGAAGATGGGGAGGAGGGTAGTAGAATTAATCTGAATTGAAAGCCAGGATGCACAAGAAGTGACCACTTTGAGAGATGTCCACTCTCAGTGATGTGGAATATATTCGGTTTTCTATGACGATTATATTCTGCGAGGCTCAGTGTATTAAGGCAGATTACAAGGTAAAGAGTTAGGTAACGGTGGTGAAATAAATTTACAGGCCAGAGTCGCAGGCATTACGCAGTTCGCGAAGGCTTGGCACATCGCCAGAGATTGCGAAATTAATTTTAATGGAAGAGGAAATGTTAGTCCAGATACAGCCTGCTTCAGGGACCCACGGCCGCCCCACGGTTCCAGACCCTGGCACCTCTGCACCCCCAGACCCCCATTCACAACCTTGAGACCCCTCCCACCAACTAAGCTTTGCCTCCAGTGGAGGAAGTAGCACATTCATCATGTATGTGCTTTCCACAGGTGGAAAGCTCAGACAGCAGAGCCAACACCAGAAGCGAAGCCTGTGGCTGGAGCAGAAGCAGCAGGACAGAGTCGGGCAGGCGAGAGCCCCCGTGGCGGGTCAGAACCCTGCGGAGCTAAGAGGTGGGGAGGAGAGGAGACGGGGCCCTTGGGGTCCCCAGAGCCTGAGCTCAGCCCCAGGGGCCCCTTGGTCCGGCATGCCACACAGGCACAGAGAACGTTGAGGCTTCCTGGGTCCTGGGACCTCCTGTGCACCGCGAGGCTGAGACACTGACACGCTCCTTGTCTGCAGCGTCTCACAGGTGCACGGGGTGCTGGGCTCCTGGCTGCACGACTGGATGAAGAACTCCAAAGAGCAGAAAACCGGCAAGCGGAAGACGGCCAGGAAGAAAATGCAGTGCAGGTGACTGGGGGGAGTGAATGGCAGGCTAGGAAAAGAGCGCCCACAAACCAACAGGAAACAGCCAGCCCCCCTAGAGAACATCTCCATCCAAGGAGAACGTCTCCATCCAAGGAGAACATCTCCATCCACGGAGAAATACAAACAGGCTCAAACACGAAACGGCCTACCCCAGCAGAACCAGGCGATAGAAATCAAAACAAAATACAATGCTTTGTTTTCTTTCCAGCAGGTCAGAAACGAAAAGGGCGGGACGTCCCGCGCACCGGAGAGGCTGCCCCACGGGCGGCTCACACCCCGCTGGCAGGCACGTGGGCCGCTGCAGTCCTTTCTAAAGCAATGTAAAGACGGTTGCCACGTTTTCAGACGTGCTCACTGCGTTGTGGAAAAACACTGGCTCTCATGAGGGACAACGCTGGCAACAAACGAATGTCACCAAAAATGACTAAATAAATTTTAATCGGGGATTTTTTAAATGAGGTAAAACTCTTTGTTCTGACATGGCATATATTTCAATATATATTAAATTTTAAAAGTAAGTTGCAGGACAGAAAGGCAAACTTTGCACGTTGTCACTTATGTACAGAAGCTAAAAATGAAATGAACTCATGGAGACAGAGAGGAGGAGAAAGGTGGCCAGAGGCCGGAAAGGGTAGTGGGGGCAAAGTGGAGATGGTGAGTGAGCACAAAAAGAGTTAGAAAGAATGAAGGAGAACTAGGATTTGTTAGCACAACAGGGTGACTGTACTCAATAATAATCTAACTGTACACTTAAAAATAACTAAAGGAGGCTGGGTGAGGTGGCTTACACCCGTAATCCCAGCACTTTGGGAGGCCGAGGTGGGTGGATCACCTGAGGCCAGGAGTTTGAGACCAGCCTGGCCAACATGCTGAAACCCAGTATCTACTAAAAATACAAAAATTAGCCTGGTATGGTGGCGCGTGCCCGTAGTCCCAGCTACTCGGGAGGCTCAGGCTGGAGAATCGCTTGAACCCGGGAGGTGGAGGTTGCAGTGAGCCGAGACTGCGCCACTGCACTCCAGCTTGGGTGACAGAGTGAGACTCTCTCTCTCAAAAAAAAGAGAAATAAAAATAAAAATAACTAAAGGAGTGTAACTGGATAGTTTGTTACACAAAGGTTAAATGCTTGACAGGATGGCATCCCATTGCCCTGATGTGATTATGGTGCATTCCATGCCTGTATCAAAACATCTCACACCCCCCCATAAACATAAATGCCTGCTGTGTATCCACAAAAAATAAAAATTACAACAAAAGTAAGTTGCAGAACTATATGCCTAGTAAATATCATTTATGCTAAAGTATACAGCTGTCCCTTGGTATCAGTGGGAGACTGGTTCGAAGACCTACCACCGTGCATGCCAAAATCTGTAGACGCCTATGTCCCTGATATGAAATAGCACAGTGTGTGCGTAGAATCCATGCACCCCCTCCCATAGACTTCAAATCACCTCTGGATCACTTATATTATGGAATACAGTGTAAATGCTATGTACACAGTTGTTAGACTGTATTGTTTGGGAAGAATGACAAGAAGAAAGTCTGTCCATGCTCAGTACAGGCACAATTCTTTCTCCGAATACTTCTGATCTGTGGTTGGTTGATCCAGGGAGGCAGAGCCCATGGAAATGGCCATCACTTGGCCTCCCCAGCATCTGAAAGCAGGGATGACAGTAGGCCCTGACCACGGGCTGCCCGGGGATGGAGGGAAGGCGGCTGTGACACCCAAGGCACTGCCCCCACCACAGCTGCCACCCCAGCCCCACCGAGAACACGGGTTTGTTGGCGTTCAGGACGCAGTGCATGCCTGGTTCCCACTTCAGACCGGCTCAGCCTAGAGCGATGGTCTCTGTATTGAGTCACTCTTCAATGTGTACAATATTTCCTTTCAAAATTATTCCTAGAAAATAGAAAAAGGCAGCATGCGACATGCTCATGGAATCATAATTCCAAGTGAAGCTTGAGTTTCCAACACAGCATCTTTCCCATAAGAGTGGCAATTTTCCGCTCAAAACACAACTTTTCTCTCCAGGCCACTTGAGGGCGCAGTTAGCACTGGGCGGGGGGGCGGGGTTCTGCATGATGCTGGATGGGAGAGGCAAGGTCACAGGTGTTCCGCTGGCCTCTGCAGCACTGGGGGAGGGGGAGGGATCTGCCTGACGCTGGGTGGGAGAGGCAAGGTGAGAGGTGTTCCACTGGCCTCGCGGCACTGGAGGGCGGCCGCCTGCTCGTCTACATGTGTCCAGTTCCTTCCTGATGTGACTGTCCCAGTGGGCAGGGGCAGGAGGAGAGGGGCTCCTGGGCTCCTGGCGCTGGGCTGATTCTGGCACTGAGGCCGCCACTCGCTCAAATGGTAGCATGAGCTGCCCTGCCCCGGGGGGTGAGCTGTGCTCTGAGCTGGGTCCCACATGAACTTGGTCCTTTCCCCTCCTGGAAAACTTAGGAGCACATACTCCTTTCCATGTACATGGTTGGCCTCAGAGCGGTCTTATTTGCAGAAGGATCACAAGACCGCCCCTGAGAGCCGTCTCCACGAGTGACTGTGTGATTCTTCATAACACAAGGGCGTGCCTCACGGGGCATGGAAGGGAGCTCTGGGGAACCCCAGCTTTCACTCCACAGACCTCCCAGTGAGGCCCACCGTGCCATACCCTAGGTCCACACACACCCGGCAGCACACAGCAACGGGGACATCAGCCAGCACCCCAGCTCCCGGCCTCGTCTGGAGCCTGGCTCTGCTCACCCTCCCTGGGCACCTGCAGGATTTTTCCTCATTGACTTTGTGAATTAACTGGCTCACGCCTCAAGTGGGCGTTTTCTCCCTGTGATTCAATTCACATCACATATTAGCTGGTGCTCAAGATGAAAACTTCAGCCCAGATGTGCTGAATCCTCGCCAGCAAGGGAGCTGCCACACCCGGCTGTGGAGCTGGGGCTGAATCCCAGGTTGCAGCCACTTTTCTCCCCAGAACCACCAACTCCACCACTAGGGAGAAGCCTTGGGTTGGGGCAGGTGGAGCATATGTGGCTCTGCAGGGTCCCTGCTGTCTGTTCCAGATGACCCAGCCTGTCCGTCGGGGCTGCAGGCCGGTTCCTGAGAAGTGGCCCATGTTCCGTATAGACAGGAACTCTGTCCCATGACATACGTGTGATCTTCCAAGCACAAAACCCTGGATGCTGGGGCTGCACAGCATAAAATAAAACAGGAAGCTAAGTACATAAAGGAACAATTGCGGCACAATACAGCCCTCCAACCACCACCGTTATTCCCAGAAGCCCTGGGCGGCCAGGAGAGGAGGGGCTGTGGGTCTCTATGCCTCTTCTTTCAAACGTAGTCCCAAAACAAACAAAAAACAAACAAGAGCTTTTAGAGACTCTGTGTCAATTATATCCAAAAATCCAAATGGCTTTCTCTTCCATACTGGAGAGAGAAACAGTTATTGGCTGTCATTGGAGGGTTTATTTCAAAGCCAGGAAGAGAGAGGCCCTTTGGAAGTGACAAGCACTTTTATACTTCCTGAAGTTCTGTTCTCACTTCTGCCCACTCGTCCACCTGCCCAGGGCCATAAACTCCCAGCCATTTGGAGAGATTCAGCCAGATTATCGAAAGAAGATGTCTTGATGCATAAACTGATCCTGGGTTATTTAAACACAGGAAGTGAAAGAAAATTAAAGAGAACAGAAGTGATGCTCTCACTGGAAGCTCAGCTTTAAGATGAGACAAAGTGGGCAGCATTCAGTCTCTCTACGTCTTGGTGGAGAGAACCACTGGCAACAGTTCCCTTGTCTCCTGTTGATATGGTCTGGCTGTGTCCCCACCCAAATCTCATCTTGAATTGTAGCTCCCAAAATTCCCATGTGTCATGGGAGGGACCCCGTGGGAAGTAATTGAATCATGGGGCGTGGGTCTTTCCCGTGCTGTTCTCGTGATAGCGAATAAGTCTCACGGGATCTGATGATTTGATAAAGGGGAGTCCCCTGTACACACTCTCTTGCCTGCCACCATGTAAGATGTGCCTTAGCTCCTCCTTTGCCTTCCACCATGAATGTGAGACCTTCCCAGCCATGTGGAACTGCAAGTCCATTAAACCTCTTTCCTTTATAAATGACCCAGTCTCAGGTATGTCTTTATTAGCAGTGTGAGAACAGACTAATATACCTACTCTCTCCAAATGTAGAAATGTTTACCATTATGGGGCGAAACACACCAGTGGGAGGCCACCATGTTACAGGCACACCCGTTCCCAGAAGAAAGTCTTCCCTGATAATACACACGTGGGTTTCCACTCTTCCCTTTAACCATGGAAAGGGCTGTTCCTCATTTTAAGGACTTGTTATTCCCTCTGACTATCAGCCTTCACAGACACAGGGCTCATCTGATATTCCAGGCACGGTTCATATGCCATGCTTCCCACCTGGTTTGTGGGTCCCAATTCAAATCAGCTGAAGTTGAAGAGACCAATGTCCCGTGCCGAACCAGGAAAGCACACCCCGTCAAATGTTATGAAACAAAGAAGGCGAGTTGGCGCTTCACAAACACCACCCCCCGCCAGCTTATTTTGCCTGATAAGCATATACATCTCCTGACTAAGCTGAACAACGGACTTCCAGATCCACGATGAATCAGAACAGCCTTATGTGTCTCTCAGCGCTCACACTAGAGGGAAACTGGAAAGGTCTAATTCATTTTAAATAGCACTGACAGCTGCCATTAATGATTCCTTCTGTGATCTGTCATACATATTTATATTTAGTCACCACAGGAAGCATCGTGGGAGTCAATATCCTCTTACATTTTTTCTCTTTCTTTTTGGTAAAGTATGAAGAGGGGGAAATGTGTAGATAGTTTTGTTTTTCCTTTAAGCAAAATCCAAGTAAGAACATTTGGAATCATATAAGACAGAGCCTCGTCTAATCTGACTACGTGTACATTTCTAAAACCACGTTGGCCATCATGAAGACTCAGCCGCCACTAGTAAAATGTGTGCAGCAAGTATTTAGCCAGACAGCAGCACGGGCTGTCACCTGTCTTCTGAATGCAGGCAGGGCCTCAGGGCCATGTGGGGCACGAGGCTATGACTTTGGTGTCCCACAGAGGTCAGGTTCTGAGAACCGCAGGCCATGAGTCAGGGGTACTGTGGGTTCCTGCTGGGAGTTCGGGCCCTACACTGGGTTCTACAGATGAAGTTAGTAAAACATGGTACTGACCTTGAAGAACCCTTAGGCTAATGGAGGAGACAGCCATGAAACCACGTTATTAGACGATGGGAGAGATGGTTTATGAGACATGTGTGCCAATCTGCAGGGGAGCAAGCAGAACTGCCTGGGAATGTGGGATGGGGATGAGGGACAGATGGGGGGCACCTGTACGTGGAGTCAATATGATCTAATTCCCGGCCCACTCACCGTCGCCTCTCACCAGCACAGCGCAGAGCCTGGCTTCCTGCTGCACCCTGGCCCCCAGAATCCATTCTCATGCCACAGCAGAGGGGTTAATTATATTTATTTATTTATTTATTTATTTATTGACAGAGTCTCGCTCTGTTACCCAGGCTGGAGTGCAGTGGTGTGATCTTGGCTCACTGCAACCTCCGCCTCCTGGGTCCAAGCAATTCTCTTGCCTCAGCCTCCGGAGTAGCTGGGATTACAGGCACGTGCCACCACGCCCAGCTAATTTTTGTATTTTTAGTAGAGATGGGGTTTCGCCATGTTGGCCAGGCTGGTGTTGAACTCCTGGCCTCAGGTGATCCACCTGCCTCAGCCTCCCAAAGTGCTGGGATTACAGGCGTGAGCCACCATGCCTGGTCAGCAGAGGGGTTAATTTAACCCTCAAATCCAACAGCACGTTCCTGCTCAGACCCTCCAAAGCCTCCTCATGGCCTTGGGAATGCAGCCCAAGCTCCTTGCTGGGGCCCCCACGGCTGGCCTGGCTGATCCCTGCCTCCCTCCGACCACACCAACCATGCACTGATTCTACTCATGGCCCCTGGGGCCGTCTTGTGGTTCCCCTAGGACCTCCTGACCATCCTGGTCTCAGTCCCCTGCCTCTGCTCTTCCCTTTTCCAGACACACTCAGCCCCAGGGCCTGACAGAATGGAATGACCACCTCACCCCGAGAGAGACTGTCTTGACTGCATGTCTCCCCTCAGCCTCCAGCCCACGGTGCTGGTTTCCCTGCAGCATTTATCCCACATGGGATCCGCTCACTGTGCACTTCCCCGTGTGTTCTGCTTCTCCCAGGGGAGTGCTACCCATATGAGGAAAAGAGAACGTGCCGCCAGAATGCTTAGAAAATACCAGGTCCACAGCAGGTGCTCAGCAAACATTGACTGAATAGAAGACGCAGAGCTGACAGGGCACCCTAGGGAATGCGTACCTTGGAGGGCACCTCTCCTCTTGTCCATGTCTTTCCTGCTGGCAGCAGGGGTTGTCCACCTCTCTAGTTCGTAACCCGGAAGCACAAAGAGCCCTCCCCAAGGATGAAGCCCCAACACCACGTGCTCCTGGCAGCCACTTCCCTGCTGTCCATTCAGGATCTCAGCGCAGGGGCGACCACAAACTCTCTCTTTCCTTGTTCCCCCGCTCGTTGCTAGAGGGGAAAGAAAACCTGACAGGCAGTGAATCAACATTTCCTTGTCTAATAAGATGAAGGCATCGTGAGGAGTGTCCCAGGTAGGGCTCCTTACATTGTTATTATAGATTTTCCACCCTGGGTATTCCATAAAGGCACAGTTACCTTGTCCTCACGGAGTTCTTTTACCCCATACTACGTTAAGCTGAGTAGAAATATGGAATGTTCAATGAAACATTATATTCCCAATGAAACATGGCAAATTAATTACAAGAACGAACGCTGCTTTTAAAAACCAGAGGGCTTGAGTTTCAGTATGCTCATCATCGTGGGGTGGTGTTGCCTGAGGTTTTAAAACTACTCCAGGTGAGAAAGTAGAGAAGGACATGGCATGTTGTCACTCTCGATTTCCCTGGGGTGGAAATATGACTTTTACAGATGAAGGTAACTGCAAACATGCCAGCAGCGAGGGAGGCGCACTGGGCCTGGCCCGAAATGCACACACGGAACCCATTAGGTTTCTCATTAGGAACAACTGTTGACTCTTGGTAGAATTTGATTATCCACCGAAAGAGACAGCTAGGAATCCAAACGCGATAAAAATCCCTTCTTCCCCCACTGATAGCTGGGCATAAGTAGCCCTACCTTGGACTTGGCCTTTTACCTGAGAGATCTCACTCAGAACACAGCACAGTTGGGCACTCAGGTACATCCTAGACTCGAGTCTGCAGGTCAATAGCCGGCACATAACATGACTTTGTTTCAAAGGATGCAAAGCCGAGGAAGTGTTCTAGAATTCTGCTGACTCTGACCCTTGATTGGTGGCTTCGTATGATCAATTTTAATCTTAGGAAAGCCTTATTTTGAGCCACTGTCTAGGAGCTTGTGTTAGTATTACAGACATCAAACAAAAAGTAAAATATTAAAGTTGAATACAAGACACGGGGAAACAAGGATTTAGCCAAAAATCACAAAGAAAAATCAATCTAGGAACTGGCAGCATGTATGGAACTCTCTGAATTAATGAGCAACAGGGAAACACAATGGCTTACTTCTTAGTGAATGGGTGGTTTGGCCCCTGGCTACCTCATCACTGAGAACAATGGCAAATGTAGAAAACAAAAATACTTGAGAACATTGACGAAAAAAGAACAGACGCAACTTCAGTAAGTTGCTTCTCTTGAACTCACCATGTTAACAACCATAATTTATATCTGTATTTTTGAAAATTACTTCAAATCCTTTCTTGATTGTGGACGGAAGAATAATTAATTAAAACACATAGAAAAGCCTGACAGACCGGCCAAGTCATTCCAGTCCTGCAGTAATTCCCAAATGAACATGCAAACTGAGGGCCCAGTCCATGTACAGCCCCCATGTGTGACCCCAGTGGAAGCAAAGCCTTATAGCTGAACCCATCAAAGGGTGTAAGAACACACACAAAATCAAAGCATCAGTATCAACCCCGGCAGGCCACATGGACCATTCCCCTCGTCCTTCCAGGCCAGCCCGAACCCGTCTCCTCCCCAGTCCTCATTAGTGCTTCCCTCGGCCCCACAGTGATCACTCACGTGGAACTTCCTGCACGTCCTCAGTGCACTCTGTGCTTCACCACGCTCCTATGTCTTTGCTCAAACTCGTTACTCTTTCTGGAACACCCCTCTTCATTCTTCATGTAGGTACAATCCTTTAAATCTAAGTGAAGTCAATTTCTCAGGGAGTTATTCAGTGTTTATTTTTTTTTTAATCTTGGCCCCTGTAGTGTCTAGCCTAAGTGGGCCCTATTCTTTCAACCGACGTGACAACTGTCGTTGCTGTGACAGGCACGTGAGGTTAACACAGAGGCCCATACCCTCTTGAGGCTTTGAGCCTAATAATCATGCTAATCTGTTTCTAATATGAGCTGGGAAAAGTGCTCTATAGCAAAGTCACATGGTACTAGAAGAGCACCTAACATCTTCAGCCAGGACTCCAGACTACTGGAGACATGACACAAACCGCAACAACAGGATGAGTCTTTTTGGAAGCCACTGAGACCCTAGGGTCATTTGTTACTGCAAGCATAACTTGCCTGTGCTGACTGCCACTGGAACCACTGAGAGTTTTATACTCTTGCAGCAGGATCTTAAACAAATATGCAAAACTGATGTGTTTCTTAAACACATCACAAATGCTGCTTGAGATCCGCCTGGGCTCCAACACTGATACACAGCAGACACCCATGCACACACACATTTTCTCACATAACTATTCAAGAATTCTAGTTAAATATTGTTCTTTTCATGTACCTGGCTCCCAGCCAATCCCTTGATATAATATGAATGAAAATCATTTTTTGGCAAGGACTGGCTAACCTGAAGTTTCTTTTACCTTAAGTCACAATCATTTTGAGTCTTATTTTCCAGCCTAGAACAGACATTCATCTACTTATCCACATTACGCATGCTAAGTGCAAAAGCTCTTCAGAAACAGAACGTATTCCAAAAGGGGGATCAGCAAATGTGCGTGTCACCAGCCACAACATGAATGAGCATCCTCCACCCAGAGCAGCAGCTTTGAAATGACACCATGAGGCATCCAGAGCCTAAGAACTCATCAGTGTGTCCCTTCATAACCAGTAAGGTCATCTGTGAGGGTCAGGGAAAAAGTCTATTTGAGAGCATTGGGCCGTAGGTGGGCGATTTCAAATCCATTCATATTGAGGAGGCTTCAATTGCTCATGTTACTTTTTATTTTTGTTTTAAAAGAGGCTAATGTTCATTTAAGATGCCACCTTTATGTCTGGCTATAATCGCCACACAGAACTTTAAAACAGAGAGTTTTGTTTTTCACAGATTTCATCTGCTTCCCCCTGGGCTCCCACGGTCACTGTGATTAACAGAGAATCACTTCCAAGTCAAGGAAAACCCCAGAGAAGAGGTTCTGCGTGCATCTCCCTGCCCGGGACACTGCAGCCCATCCTTCCCAGCCGGGGCAGAATGAATGCTCTGAGTCAGGGGTCCCCAGCCCCCGGGACTGGACCGGTCCTGGTCTGTGGCCTGTTGGGAACAGGGCTGCATCGCAGGTGAGCGGCAGATGAGTGCGTGAAGTGTCCTCTGTATTTACAGCCGCTCCCCATGGCTCACATTCTCACCTGAGCTCTGCCTCCTGTCATATCAGTGGCAGCATTAGATTCTCATAGAAGCTCAAACCCTATTGTGAACTGTGCATGTGGGGGATCTAGGTTGCGTGTTCCTTATGAGAATCTAAAGCCTGATGATCTGTCACTGTCTCCTATCACCTTCAGATGGGACTGTCTAGTTGCAGGAAAACAAGCTCAGAGCTCCCACTGACTGTACGTCATGGTGAGTTGTGTAATTCTTTCTTTATATATCACAATGCAATAATAAGAGAAATAAAGGACACAATAAATGTAATGCGCTTGAATCATCCGCAGACCATTCCCTACCCCTGATCTGTGGAAAAACTGTCTTCCATGAAACTGGTCCGTGGTGCCAAAAAGGTGGAGGACTGCTGGTCTAAGTCATACAGCCTCATCTTTTCAATCACTGCTGTCCCAGCAGACAAAAGCCTCCCCTTCCTCAGACCCTAAATGCACAGCTGGCAGTCATCCATACCTCTGCCTCAGTGCCACCACTGCCAACAGCCTCACCCACTGTGGCCTAAGCATTTCTAAAGAGTTTTGTGAGTTCCAGAATCCCAGATTAAACAACCAGCTTCCTCCGCATTCCATGCTCCACCGACACTGTGGGCAAGAAGAGATGCAAACCCCTAGGAAATGACTGTCCTGGGTCCTCTCAAGGCAGGATGGGCGTCTCCAAGTCCCACTCACTTGGTCTCTGGCCTGTGGCTCTCCAAGCTTCTCCGTCCCACTCTGAGGATGCCCTGTGCTGAAAATGGTCATAAAAATGCAACAAACAGATGGGCTCATGAGACCTTCTGCCAATCACTTCCAATTACTCAGCTGCCTATTAATAGCACATGGCAATTAATCAACAAAGGTGTTTATCATCTGAGAAGAAGGAGCTTCTGCTTTGGAATAATGTTATTCACCAATCTTCCCATTTGCCAGTTTTCAAGTCTGCTAAAAATCATGATCTCAAACTTCTTCCTCAACACCGTTTTATCTAAAAAAAAGAAAAAAAAGTATATGAAACCAAGTAATCTTGCCCTGACAGTTTGGTCAAACAAAGGTAATGCTATTTTTTTGGCTACTTCATAATTCCCAGATTTGGTCAATATTAGGCCATAAAATTGCTTTCCCTGTCACTGGAGTCATTTATTTCTCTCCTGAGTTTACATAGCTGAAGCCAAAGTTTAATGAAAGTAATAACAATGACAAACATTTCTGCAGGTCAAGCTTTGCCACATTTTGTGCTAAGCACGTATTCCCCTTCTGTTTGATCACAACCAAGAGTGATGCCTTCAACCAAAATGATTTCTTCCTTAAAAATAGTGGAAAAATTCACAGAACACACTTCAACAGCACTCACTCCTTGAAATGTGTCTGTCTCATGCTTGCACTTTATCTCACTGAGCGAGCAGGGCAAGCTTGCGGTGAAGGCCAGGATCGTGACTGTCTCTCCAGGGAAGGAGGTAAGGAAGGGTTTCGTCCCAAGTGGCCTCGCGTAGCAGATGGCAAGGCTGCTGCTACCTGCTGCATCTGCCTAAAGGGGATGTTGCTTTCTGTTGCTTGGCAGATATAAGCCAACACCTAGCTCACATTTTGAAACTGTGCTCATGAAGCTGTGGCCAATGTAGCCCTTACTGGGTAAAAACTTAGATTTATTTATTTGTACCCCAATATTCAGGACTTTATAGGTAAACAGAATCAAGTATCAACCCAATGGGCTAAGAAACTATCTCAGCCTGGGCAACAAAGTGAGACCTAGTCTCCAAAATAAAAAATCAGATGAGCGTGGAGGTGTGTGCCTGTGGTCCCAGCTATTTAGGAGGCTTAAGCAGGAGGATTGCTTGAGCCCAGAAGATGGAGGCTGCAGTGAGCTGTGATCATGCCACTGAACTCTAGCCTGGGCAATACAGCAAGACACTGTCTTGAAAAAAAAAACATATAAATAAAAGAAACAATCACTTGTTTTATGGCCCACTCTAAGTCCTTGGTCCAGCAATTATGTCATGATGCTTAACTTTACACAAATCATGACAGAATCCTATTTGGAAAGTCCAAGTTGCCACCTCATGGAAAAGCCCCTTTAGCAAAATATCTCCGACAGATGGACACCGGACTTGGTTTATTCACCCACGATGGAGGCTGCATTATGTGCTGGACAGCAGCAGCCTGGCAGCTGGCTCCCTGTCAGAGGCTCTGGCTGTTGACAACGCATCCATATGTTCACATAACACCATCTCCCCGGTGCCCTCCACTGTACACTGTGACCCAGGATCAGGTTGAGTCTCATTCCTCGTCACCTGTTGGTTCTCCCAATGCCTGACCTTCTCTCCCTCGCTAGCTCCCCTTCCCTTCACTCCAGTCCCCTTGTTGGGGTTACCGTATCCTTCAATCAGAATATTATTTTCCAGTCTCCCATTCAAAGTTTTAAATGATGGGATTATACCTACCTGGGTTTTAAAATTATGTCAAAGAGGCTTTCTGGGAATTATACTTCATTAATTAACTCATCATCTTAAACTCGGTAATACCCTTTTTATTCATAAAAGGAACTCAGAGGTAATGAGATAGCATTTAAATAACTCTTTAGAGGTGGGACTAATTCAGAGGACTGTTCCCTTCAAACATTCTAAGTCAGTTGCTCTATAGGGTACACTGAATAGTTGCTCTGATCCGGCACGTGGAAGAGCCCTTCTCGAATTCTCCATCAGATAATGGATCCCTCTAAGACTTCCAATCCCCAGCGATGCCTGCAGGGAACTGAGCATGAGGAAATATCTAGGTGTCCATGGCACAGGTCTGGAGAAATGCAAAGAGCAGGCAGGAAGCCCACATCACGACTGCATTCATAACCTACCACAAAGTCCCTTAATCACTCTCACAGCTTTCTGCATGACCCTGATTTTTATCTGGACTCAAGAATTCCATCTATTATGAGAGAGTCTGATGTAAAAAAAGTATGTACAATCTCTTCATCAAGCCCATCACAAGACCAACACTGTTTATTTAACTACGAAATATTTCAGATATACAGGAATGTTCCAAAAATGATCACACAACACATGCACGCACATGTGCAATGCACACACACACTCCACCTAAATTTAGCAAGTGAGAACATTCATCATCTTTGCTTCAGATCTCCGGGAAGTGTCACACATTCTAGTCGAAGTATCACACATACCACCATCATCATCACCATCATCACCATTATCACCATCAGTGGAAGACCTGTTTGCTCATTGTCTTCCATCCCAGTCCCTTCCTCCACAGTGGGAACCACGATTTGGAAATTGGTCTGTGTATCCTCTCTGTTCACGTTCATGCTTTCATTCCATATGAACACATAAATAAAATACAGTGTTTGGGGATGTTTTTAAACATCATACAAACAATACCATTTTGTCAAAATAATTCTGCAATTTTTACATACTAATATGTTAGAGATTCATCCATGAGAACATGAATATATGGGGTGTGTGTGTGTGTGTGTGTGTGTGTGTATGTGTGGCTTACTACAGAATTGTAGTGCTTGAATATACCACAATTTGCATATTTATTCTCCTATCATTGGACATTTCGGTTTCCTTTTGTTTGTTTTTGCCATGATGAAGAATACTGCAATAAATTTCCCAGGTAATCTCTTTGGAGACATGTTCAAGAGCATCTCTAGGTGTTTGCTTCAGAAACAGCAGAAACACACACATAAAATGAATGACGGTATTTT
Organism: Nomascus leucogenys; assembly: GCF_006542625.1. Classification (NCBI taxonomy): domain Eukaryota; kingdom Metazoa; phylum Chordata; class Mammalia; order Primates; family Hylobatidae; genus Nomascus; species Nomascus leucogenys. The sequence continues at coordinate 2,874,746 of NC_044393.1, forward strand.
CTCTAAGATTCTCAGGCTTACAATATTATCTTGGCCCTGAGGATAGTTCAACATTTTTAAAAATAAACACTTTCTGGGGAACTATTAAGAATAATTAAAAAGTCTCTTTTTAATTCTAATTTAAATCTCTGCATTGGGCAAGTGCTTTTGGTATTATTATTACAAATAAACAGTAATGGTCAGTCAGGGAGCAACTTAGTCTGGAGGGTCAGGGAAGACTCCATGAACAAATGAAAGTTAAATCCAGGTCAGAGGACCAGGCAGATTCGGGAGGGAGCAAATATCTAGGCAGGAGAAGCAGCAAGAGACAAGTCCCCAAGTCCAGACGGGGCCTCATTCGCCGATTACCATTCTTCTGGAGAATGAGTCTTCATGGCGAGAAAACATCTTTGGCTCTTCCACTTCCATTCCTGGTCAAATCTTATGTACAACTACTCAATTGCTGCCAAGAAAGAATGCTCCCTTTTGAGATTTTTAGGTGCAGGAAAAACCTCTGCTGGCTTTAAGATCCTGATACCCTGATTTTTTTTTCTCTTCAATTTTTTCCCAATCTCCCAAGTCAAAGTACCTGGATAACTTGTGCTTTTTAAGTGTTTTTAAGCAAAATCTGCAGAAAATGAATAGTTGGACAATTAAGCTATGCATTGTCTAATATTTCTTTCCTTGGTCAAACCAAAAAGACAAACAGCCCCGTGACTTTTTGAGGATAGCTAGAGGTGATTTCAATGACTCTGATCTCTCCTTGTTCCTGGATTCTCTGCAAGTCCTACCACCCATCCTTGTGGCTAAAACATTGCAAAAGACCCCAATGAAGAGTAGGAGTCCTTGGATATCTTCCCAGTTAATAAGAAAACTGTAAATGCTATTGTGAAATAACCAAACTAATTAACCCCCTGCAGTTTGAGAAAACTAAAAACCCCAGGGCAGAAACTCAGACATCTCAGAATTACCAGAGGAAAGAAGGAAGCTCCATTTCTATCTTCACAGCAGGGCAAATGATTGGTGTGGGCACAGGTTTAGAAAGTAGAATAAAACACACATACTAAAGGAAAAGTCACAGCTCAAAGAAATAGAAATCTTATAGATTATGAAGTTCATGGAATGGAATGTCAAGCTTCCCAAGCAGGGAGGACAATTCAGTATAGTGTGAAAATATGAGGTTGATGCACTCACAGGGAGAGGCTTTGAAAATGGACACATGAAAAACTCTTTAAGGAAATACTGAAGAAACCTGAGGATTAGACCCAGGAAGTATCTATACACCATCACTACCATCATGATCATGATCACGGTCATCATCATCTTCCCCTTCATCATCATCCGTTTTTATCATCATTGTCATTGTCATCATTATCATCATCATCCTTTTCCTTCTCCTCATCATCCATTGTTATCAGCATCATCATCATCAGCAGCAGCAGCATGATCTCCATCAGTTTTATCATCATTATCATTGTGATCTCCAACATCATCATCATCATCCATTGTTAACAGCATCATTGTCATCATCACATTCTCATCATTATGATCTCTATCAGTTTTATTATCATTATCATTATGATCTCCATCATCATCATCACCATTGTTATCATCACTGTCATTATCATCACCATCATCATCACCATCATTATCACCATCATCATCATTACCATCATCACTGTCACCATCATTATCAGTATCCACTGTTATCATCACCATCATCATCACTATCATCATCATCACCATAATCATCATCACCATCATCACTATTAAAATCACCGTCATCATTATTATTATCATTACCCACTCTTATCACCATCATTATCATCATCACCATCATCACTATTACCATAATCACCATCATCATCACCATTATGATCATTATCACCATTGTCATCACTATCATCATCAATATCATCATCACTATCATTACCATCATTATCCACTGTTATCATCACCATCATCATCAACATCATCATACCACCATCATTATCATCATCACCATTAGTGTTATTATCATATCACCACCATCACCATCACCATCATCTTCACCACCACCATTGCCTAAAAATGCACTCTGCCAGCCACATGGAAGATGATAACTCACTAAGTTCTCAGGTATCCATGGGATGTGGCTGCCTAGAGCATCCCCACTTTACAGTGAAGCATCAGTTACTCAGAGAGGGAAAGCATCTTGTTCAGGAACATCACAGCTAAGAACAGTTGAGTCAGGATTCCAACCCAGGCCTGTCTCCAGCCCTTGCTGTGAACCTCACAGTGAAAGAGAGCTATGACACAGAGAAGAGGCATGTCATTCCAAGGTTACACACCTCTGCCTGATAGCCAGAATCTGCCCACGCACCCAGACCACCTGTCTTCACTCCCCAGTCATTGCTTTCCCCCGAGAGAGACTGGGATGTGCTTCTACTGGGCAGGTGTTGTTTCAACAGAAGAGAGATAGGAAGGAACACATCTCAGTCCTTCCTTGTAAAGTCCAGCAGGGAAAGCAGGTCAGACAAACAGGAGCCAGGACTCAGGGACTCTTACCTTCAACTGATTCTCAATGAATTGGGCAATCAACCCTCTGAAGTGAGAATCCACATTGACAATCTCCCCCATTTTTTGGTCAAAAAGAAGTTTCATCCTACAGGCTGGCTATAGAAGGGCCTGGCTTCCTTCCTCCAAATACTTAGCAAGGACCTACTCTGCACACAGGCTTGGCATTGATCAAGGGAGGCTGAAGGAGGCCCACAAAAATGCCTTCCAGGTAGGAGACAAAAAGGGGCTTGAAGAAGGAATAGGTATTGTGTTGAGGAACAGGTGCCATGAGAAAACAGGTCACCACAGGGAAAGCATGGTGGTGGTGGTCATGGGGGGGAGGAATCAGGGAAGAATCAGTGAAACACTCATGTTTAATGATAATGTTGATGGTCGAGGAGGAAGAAGAGGAAAAAGCACTTCTACGTGTTAGTCACAGTGCATATTTTGTATGCATCTCTCATTTAATCTTCAAAATATCCCCACTGTATAGATAAGAAAAAAAAGGCTTATTGAGTGAACTGTGATTCACCCACGGTCTCACAGCCTCCAAGTGGGTCTGTTTGGGCCCTGTAGGATTTAAACAGGTAGGAATGGAGAGAAGGCGCTCTAAGAAGGGGAAAGTTCCCAGGCAGGAGAGCTGACGAGAATGCATCTCCTGGTGATCATATCTGCACCTTCTCCCCAACAGTATCAAAAATAAGCTGGATAATGACAAAAAAGCTTGAGATTCTCTCACACCAGCCAGTCGTTTAAGAGGTGATCATGGCGGGGGCTGCATTTCTATTTTCATCATAAAAAAACCACATAAATAAGGGCCAGGTGGTAACAGATCCTTGCGTCAACCTGGATGATTCTTATTGGATCAGAGAAGCAGAAACAGTCATCAGTGGGTAGAACCAGCTCTTACCAAAGTCACCCTTTAAACAACTTCAGTAGCCAAGACAGGATGCAGATGCTAGCCCCTTTACACAAACAGCTGCCTATGAACCACACCCTGAGCCTTCGGCACCCGAGCCAGGCAAGTGTTCAGGTGGGACCCATTATGCTCCCCTTTTCTAAAGCTGAACTCAGATGCCCTCCATGGAGGGAGTTTTCTGACAATTTGCACGACTTATTGATCCCACCTCAGTTTGAATTTTCTTGATGAGCATCTGAATGAGTCATGGAGATTCAGATAAATGTGTGAGTTCTCTTATTAGGAAAAACTGCTGGTGAAATTAGGGTCCCACTGGGGCTCCCTCTCAGTGGTGAGACCACCTTGCCCTGGAAGGCCCCGCTGAGTAACTGGCTAGCAGGAACCCAAACCAGATGCAACTTATTCATGGTGCCAATAATCGCACCTGTGCATCACACACAGTGCAACTGAATGTTTTAAATGTCACATCCCTTTGCCTGGAATCTTTAAATGCTTTACCTGTGGCTTATTCCTAAGTTTTTGAACAAAGTGAATATAATGACCTTCGATCTCTGTTGGACCAAATACATGGCAGCTTTACCTGTTATGTGGAACACAGGGAAGACCGCTGGCTTGGCCCCTGCACATTCATCCCAGATCGGCTGGGCCAAGAAGGAAGGGATCAATATCAATACATTGACATTTGTCAATGGCCGTGAGACCTCCTCTTTCCAACTCTGTAAAGTGGCTCATGCTGAACAACACGAAATCATGTTAGAGAGACTCGTTGGATGTCTTGTATCTCATTGGCTCCTCAGCCACATCATCGCTGTCATCATGCTTATTAAGATGTAGAATGCCTCTTACTGAGAGGTCTTTGGAGGAGAGGCTGGAGCCTGGGGCTCAGCAGCCTGGGAAAAGGAAGGTCTCAAGGTTTCCTGCAGAAAACTCATAAGCAAATGAGGGAGGCAAAGTGGAGTTTCTCAGCACATCCAGCACCATCATGGGCAGGAGGAAGCCTGAGGTTCTGAAAGCTGAACGCCAATGACCTTCATAGACTGAGCAAAGGACACGAGCTTCCACCCCAGGAGGCGAGGGCCACAGAAGGAGGCCCTGAAGAGGTGTGGGTGCTCATGTCCCCCACCCCCAAATCCGTATGTTGAAACCCAGCCCCAGCGTGGTGGCACAAAGAGGTGGGACCTTTGGGAGGGGTTGGGTCCTCTGCCCTAAAAAATGGGATTAGTGCACTTATCAGAGGCTTGAAGACGCAGCAACAGGCACGGTCAGGGAAGCAGAGAAAGAGGCCGAACAGATGCTGAACTTCTGGCGCCTTGATCCCAGCCTCCCTGGCCTCCAGAGCTGTGAGCAATGATTTCTGCTGTTTGTTTATCCATTAGCCAGTCTCAGGCGGTTTGTTATAACAGCCCCAAAAGACTAGAAGAGACAAGACTCACTCCACCACCCACTGCTGTGTGACCTCGGTGACGATTTAACCTCTCTGAGCCTGATCCTCACCTGGAAAACAAGGAAAACCAGCTTACAGGTCTGTGAGACTTACCTGGGATTACGTGAGACACCGCAAACATAGGAAGTACTCCATGAGCCTCATTTCGGGTCAGATGAGGTTTTATAATGACAGAGACACTGTTTCAAAAGTTACAATAGGAAGCAGACCTGGGGGTTACAGAATGGCTCAGGGAGGCCATCAGAGGGGGTGGCCCAGAGGCTTACTGTGGTCAGTGGCTCCAATTCCAGGCCCTCTTGGGGTGACCAGAGCTGCACAGGCCAGGACACCCTCCCAAGGTGGAGAAGAGGGGACGCCTCCCAGGATGGACAGGGGCTACCCTTCTCAGCCCGTGAAGGGTCAAGACTTACCCATTGTCTCTCCCGCCCTCACTGACCAGGAGGCCCCTTCCCACCCAGTCACCTCATGGTGCCCCCAATCTGCAGCCTGTACGCACCCACTGCCAGGCCCTGGCAGGCCACAGATGTGCCATGTGCTAATGGTGGTGCCAGAGCCGTGTGGAGTGTGTTTTCACAGCAGGCCTCCCGGACAGCCCAGGGGTTAATTTTGAGCCACTCTGATACAAGGGCAGTAAACTACATCACGATGCTCTTCGCCTGAAATCACAACCCGGGGATACTGCAGAGGCCTGTGCAGCCTTTGGTGATGGTAAGGCAGCTCTGTGGGCCATGTGTGGCCTGGGGTAAGGGCTCTGACTGTTCTCCCAGGTGGCTCTGGGAGGAGAGGGTCGGCCACACACACCAACTACAGGGTAGCTCCCTGTACAACTTCACTTCTTAGGGTTGCACCTGCCACTGCAATCGCCCCTCCTGGAACCAGGTGAGAGCTCTGTGCTGGGTCCCCCTTGGCTGGATTATCTGGTGACCTTTGTAGTGAAAGAATGCCTGTTGGGGTCTCATTAAGCCAGAGTTTCAGGAGCCACACTGACAGCCCGCACCCCTGCAATGTCTGAATTGAGGTTTCTATGACTCAGATTTTGCCAAATGTCCAGAAAAAGAGAAACTTGCCAGCTCCCCCATGCAGGTGCGCATGTGTGCGTGCATGTGTGTGTGTGTGCATGTGCCTGTGCATATGTGTGCATGAGTGTCTGCACGTGTATACGTGTGTGTGATTATAAGCAGTTGTCACACCTACCTTTGTTTCTTTTCTTTATTAGAGTTGCCACAATGCCTCTAAAAATAGTTCCCCGCTCTCAAAAGGCCAAGGAAGTCTGCCACCAACCCCAGGTAAGTTTCTTAGGAGCCAAAAAGCACCACCCTTTACAAACAAATAAGTGTCTAGTTTGGTCCAAAAATAAAGACTTCGCCCAGCGGTGGGGAAGAAAGGCTGGAGCTTTGTTTTAGGATAATGCTATAAGAGGCTCTCCGGACCTGTGAGGGCAAGGGCACGACAGCCTCCGCAGGGGCTGAGCAGAAAGCCAGGGTGATAAGCACGGTGACCACAGCCTTCTCCCGAAATAGCCTGGACCATCAGAAAACACAGGGTGAGGCCAGAGGAAGGGCTGGCGCCACAGCCGGGGCAGGGACAGTAACACCCACCAGGAAGCGAATTACTTCCTGCAAGACCCAAAGCAGGAGAGCAAAGAGAAGACACAAAAATGCTCACACCCCCAGGGAGGAGGGCAGCCAGCCAGAAGTCTCTAAACTAGCCAAGGGCCTTCGCGGAACCTTCAATTACCTCCACTGCAGGGTGAAGTTAACCGGTGGTAACTGACTGCACCTGGCCCTAGTGCCTGCTGCCCAGGGTGGGGCGGGAAAGGCACAGAGGCAGTGGTGGCGGCCAAGGGGATGCACCAAGAATCCCCCTTCCCCAGATCAGAAACCAGAAGGAGATCTAAGCCCTCTTCTGAGAGAGGTCCTCCCGTGGGCCGTCTGGGGTCACACAAATCCTTGCACTGTTGAGGGCGTGGGAGGCAGCAGCCCTGAGGCTGGGGACGCTGTGCAGTGGGCCAGCATCATGGGTTTCCTGGACTTTCTAGGGAAACAGCCTGGCTCGGCCAGCTCTGAGTCCACAGCCACAGAGAGCTTGACACCCAGAAGGAAACTTGTCACTGCTCCGCCCACCCTGATGAGAGATTGACATTTGCTAGCTCCTTCCTGACGGATGTCCAAAGCCCGTCTCCTGGAGCAGTGAGGGCCATGGGCAGGCTGGCGGAGGGGGTGCGACTGAAAAGGACCCTGCTCTTCTCAGGGAAGCTGGGCATCGCTGTCGAGTGTCTCTGTTCTCAGCCATGAGCCAGCCCCTGTCCACTCAGAGATACCTTTCCAGAGCCCACCTGTGCCTGGCCCTGCTCTGGGCATTGAAGAACCACGGCAGAGAAGGGGGCAGAGGCACAGCTCCCTTCCCTGTGGGGCGCACAGGCCACCTCCCTTGGAAGAGTTTACTCACGCCCTCAACACATACTTTTTACACGCCTACTGTGTGCCAGGCACCATTCAGCACCAAGGACGGCGGCAAGGGCTTGCGGTCCAGGGGAAGAGACAGAAAGCCAGCAGATGAAGAACTGCTCAAGACCGCTGCAGGCAGGCTGAGTGCTGTAACTAACACAGGGGACCTGGGGACAGTGCCTGGCATCTCATTTCTGTCAGGTGGCCGGGGCAGGAGGTGGGTCTGGGGCAGGTGGCCGGGGCAGGAGGTGGCTCTGGGGCAGGTGGCCAGAGCAGGAGGTGAGCCTGGGGCAGGTGGCTGGGGCAGGAGGTGGGTCTGGGGCAGGAGGTAGATCTGGGGCAGGTGGCCGGGGCAGGAGGTGTGCCTGGGACAGGAGGCCGGGGCAGGAGATGTGCTTGGGACAGGTGGGCGGGGTAGGAGGTGGGCCTGGGACAGGTGGCTGGGGCAGGAAGTGGGCCTGGGGCAGGTGGCCGGGGCAGGAGTTGGCTCTAGGGCAAGTGGCAGGGGCAGGAGGTGAGCCTGGGGGAGGTGGCTGCGTCAGGAGGTGGGTCTGGGGCAGGTGGCTGGGCCAGGAGGTGGGTCTGGGGCAGGTGGTGGACCTGGGGCAGGTGGCTAGGGCAGGAGGTGGGCCTTGGGGGGCAGGAGGTGGGCCTTGGGGGCAGGAGGTGGGCCTGGGGGCAGATGGCCAGGGCAGGAGGTGGCCTGGGGCAGGTGGCCGGGGCTGGAGGTGGGTCTGGGACAGGTGGCCGGGGCAGGTGGTGGGTCTGGGACAGGTGGCCGGGGCAGGAGGTGGGTCTGGGACAGGTGGCCGGGGCAGGAGGTGGGTCTGGGACAGGTGGCCGGGGCAGGAGGTGGGCCTGGGGCAGGTGTCTGGGGCAGGTGGCCAGGGCAGGTGGCTGGGGCAGGAGGTAGGTCTGGGGAAGGTGGCCGGGGCAGGAGGTAGGTCTGGGGAAGGTGGCCGGGGCAGGAGGTAGGTCTGGGGAAGGTGGCCAGGGCAGGAGGTGGGTCCAGGACAGGTGGCCAGGGCAGGAGGTGGGTCTGGGGAGGTGGCGGGGCAGGAGGTGGTCTGGGGAAGGTGGCCAGGGCAGGAGGTGGGTCTGGGGCAGGTGGTCAGGCAAGAAGTAGATCTGAGGCAGGTGGCTGGGGCAGGAGGTGGGCCTGGGACAGGTGGTCAGGCAGGAGGTGGGGTTTGAGCTGAGACCTGTATGTCAGCCGTGGGCAGATCAGAGGACAGCTCTGGTCGGGGACATGCTGGACAAGTGTGAGGAACAGAAAGGAGAGTGTGGCTGAGGCACAGACACAGTGAGGAGATGGCCAGGCCAGCCAGCGGGTGTTGACTCTGGGTGCCAGCGAAGGGTCTGGACACAGAGGCTAAGCAAGCACGAACAGGGCAGTGACATGGTTGGACTCATGCTTTTCACAGTCCCCTCCTGACCACCATGGGGAGGACTCAGGGGACCAGAGGGCAGTGAGGACAGGCTGAGGGAGGGCCTCATCCCAGGGTGGGAGCTTTAGAGGGTGGCTGTGGAGATGGTGCAGCTGTGGCTCCTGGGCACTGGGCACGGGAGGAGATGGGGACAGAGACGCCGAGCCCCAAGACAGCCTTCCCTGCCGCAGCCCTGGCAGAGATCCTCCCACACGTGGGGTGGCTGTGGAAATGCACCCTCGCACAGGTGTTAGTGGGAGTGAAATTGCGAAATCTCGAATGATCATTCGATGACATCCACCAAAATGGCCACCTTATAACTGACCCAGAAATTCCACTTCTAGGAACTTGTTTCACAGACCCCCTCCCAGGTGTGCAGGGGAACTCAAGGGAGGAGGATTTTATGATAGGAAACTGGAAACAACTCAGTCTCTATCATTTGGGTATATTCTAAGCAAGTACAGCCCAACCACAAAGCAGGAAACCAGGCAGCGATTGGATGGGATGAGATAGAATTTTGCAAAGAGCTGTGCAACTTTGATAATGCTTTTATATGAAAGTCACTTTCAATACTTAATCTCACGTGAGAAAAGTGAATTCCCAAGGGGGCAGCCGTGTTCTGACCCCGTTTGTGGGAATGAGGGCCATCCTGCTGTAGCACGTTGGTGCCCAGCCAGCCACAGGCACCAGGTGCGCTGCCCAGAAGGCAGGCATTCCCGGTCAGGACATATGGGTACTCTTCTTGAAGGCAACTGCCTACAACGACTTGAATCCTATTCAACCAAAGCACAGGCTGCTCTGGTGACAATCAAACCACCACAAGTGACAACCTAAGCTCAACATCACTGATCATTAGAGAAAGGCAAATCAAAACCACAATGAGATACCATCTCATGCCAGTCAGAATGGTGATTATTAGAGTCAAACAACAGCAGATGCTGGCAAGGCTGTGGAGAATCAGGTATGCTTTTACACTGTTGGTGGGAGTGTAAATTAGTTCAACCATTGTGGAAGACAGTGTGATGATTCCTCAAAGATCTAGAACCAGATTCCTCAAAGATCTAGAACCAGAAAGATCTAGAACCATTTGACCCAGCAATCCCATTACTTGGTATATACCCAAAGGAATATAAATCATTCTATTATAAAGATACATGCATGCGTATGTTCATTGCAGCCCTATGCACAATAGCAAAGACAAGGAATCAACACAAATGCCCATCAATGATAGGCTGGATAAAGAAAATGTGGTACATATACACCATGGAATACTACGCAGCCATAAAAAAGGAACAAGATCATGTCCTTTGCAGGGACATGGATGGAGCCAGAAGCCATTATCCTCAGAAAACTAACACAGGAGCAGAAAACCAAACACTGCATGTACTCACTTATAAGTGAGTGCTGAATAATGAGAACACATGGACACAGGGAAGGGAACAACACACACTGGGGCCTGTCGGGGGTGGGGAGGGGGGAGGGAGAGCATCAAGATAAATAGCTAATGCATGTAGGGCTTAACACCTAGGGGATGGGTGATGGGTGCAGCCAACCACCATGGCACATGTTTGCCTATGTAACAAACCTGCATGTCCTACACATGTATCCTGGAACTTGAAATTACATTAATTTTTTTTTTAAAGTGACAATCCAGGGTCCGTGGAATGCAAGTGGCTAAGCTCTGAGAAGAGAGCACAGGCTCACTCAGCCTTCTGATGTTTTAGGGGGAACTATGCTGGAAAGAGATTGACTGAAAGTACAAAGCAGGAGAGAGAGAGGGAGCTAGCAGGAGCCCTCTCTTATTATAAAATACAGAAGCCAAGGGCAGAAGAGCCGCTCACAGCCACCTCGACCTGCGTCCCAAACCCATGAGGGGACCATGAGGATCTGGGTGCCTTCCACGCATGCTGCAATCCACCTCAGCACACTGGGCTTAAAGCCACCTTGACCTGCATCCCAGACCCACAAGGGAACCATGAGGATCTGGGTGCCCTCCATGGGTGCTGCAATCCACCTCAGCACACTGGGCTTAAAGCCACCTTGACCCGCATCCCAGACCCACAAGGGAACCATGAGGATCTGGGTGCCCTCCACGCGTGCTGCAATCCACCGCAGCACACTGGGCTTAAAGCCACCTTGACCCGCGTCCCAGACCCACGAGGGACCATGAGGATCTGGGTGCCCTCCACGCGTGCTGCAATCCACCGCAGCACACTGGGCTTAAAGCCACCTTGACCCGCGTCCCAGACCCACGAGGGGACCATGAGGATCTGGGTGCCCTCCACGCGTGCTGCAATCCACCGCAGCACACTGGGCTTAAAGCCACCTTGACCCGCGTCCCAGACCCACGAGGGGACCATGAGGATCTGGGTGCCCTCCACGCACACTGCAATCCACCGCGGCACACTGGGGTTAAACACTGGAACAGAGTGGATTCCAGTGCAGAACGTAGGTGAATATTTCGTATTAACTGTCAAGTACAGACAGTCTCCAATTTAAATGATGGCTGAACTAAATTTTTTTGACTTTATGGTGGTACAAAAATGATACACGTTCAGTAGAAACCATCCTCGGCACCCACACAGCCGTCTGTTTCCCACTTTTAGTGCAGCGTTCAATAAATTGCACAAGACACTCAACATGTTACTATCAAATCGGCTTTGTGTTTGATGATTCTGCAAGTGTTCCGAGCATGGTTAAGGGAGGCTAGGCTAAGCTGTGATGCTCAGCAGGTCAGATGTATTAAGTGCATGTTCAACTAGCTATCTTTTCAACTTACAATGGGTTTATTGGGCTGTAAATTAAGAAGCATCTGTACAATGGGAGTTTTCATCATTCAGAGCTAATAGGAAAGGCCAAGTTCCTCCTTGAGCAAACTATTTTTTATTTACTTTCATTATTTATTTATTTATTTATTTATTTTTGAGACAGTCTCCCTCTGTCACTTCAGGCTGGAGTGCAGTGGCACAATGATGGCTCACTGCACCCTCAACCTCCTGGGTTCAAGCAATCCTCCTGCCTCAGCCTCCCAAGTAGCTGGGAACACAGGTACATGCCACCATGCCCAGCTAGTTTTTTTTTTAATTTTATTTTTAGTAAAGATGGGGTCTGGCCATGTTGCCCAGGCTGGTCTTGAACTCCTGGGCTCAAGCAATCCTCTTGTCTTGGCCTCCCAAAGTGGTAAGATTACAGGTGTGAGCCACTGCACCTGGCAAAACTATTTTTAAAAACAGCAATTTTGGGCCAGGTGCGGTGGCTCACGCCTGTAATCCCAGCACTTTGGGAGGTCAAGGCAGGCGGATCACAAGGTCAGGAGATTGAGACCATCCTGGCTAACATGGTGAAGCCCCATTTCTACTAAAAATAAAAAAAATTAGCCAGGTGTGGTGGCATGTGCCTGTAGTCCTAGCTACTTGGGAGGCTGAGGCAGGAGAATCACTTGAACCCCAGAGGTGGAGGTTGCAGTGAGCTGAGATTGCACCACTGCACTCCAGCCTGGGTGACAGAGCGAGACTTCATCTCAAAAAAATTTAAAAAAATAGCAATTTTATTAAAAAGTAACTTGAGTCCACTATATCTAATTCACATAAATAAAGACCTCTTTGTCTCCCTACATCCTCTAACCCACTCCCTAGCTAAACTGTACATTTAACAAATATCTTTCTAAAAATGTTGTACAAACACATATAAGCACAAATATCATCAAACATACAGTCCATCTCCCACAAAAGCATCAGTATTGTCCTGTGAATTTGCTTTGTTCACATTAAGATCCGTTATTGACCAAATTTCCATGGCCATTCATAAAACTACACCTGATCCTTTACGCAAGCCATCTGGTTTCCTGTTCTGTGGATGCTCTGGAGTGAGGTGAGACAGTTCTCAGCTGCTAGAGATGTGTGTAGTCTTCAGTTTCCTATTATAAATAGCCCTGCAGTGAAGACCCCTGCACACCTGTGAGTACATCTATAGAATAAATTCCCAGAAGTGGAATTATTGGGTCAAAGTGTGTGTCCATGTTACGTCTTGGTGGATGCTGTCAAAGGACCATCCAAAATATGCAATTTGTACTCCACCAACTCCCTGCAGGTGGGTGGATTTCCCCATAGCCTCCCAGACCTGAGCACCCACTTTCTAATCTTCGCCAATCTGACTGGTCAAACAGGAGATCAGAACTTTCTAATCTTCACCAATCTGACTGGTCAAACAGGAGATCAGAGTTTTATTCTGCATATAGTAAATGTGAGTATCTTTTAAAACTGTTTCTCAGTCACCTAAAATCCATTCTCCACTGGTTCACAGAATTTAGCCCTTCTTTCTTCAACATCTCCAACCTCCACCAAATTGAGTTGTGGGTGTTTATCTTATTGATTTCAAAGAGCTCTTTATTTATTAAGAAAAATTGTCAAATATATTTAAAAAGTTTTCCTCAGGTTTCTATTTATTTCTATAAAAATGAAATCGTGTGTTTTGACAGTGAAGAACTTCAATTTTTATATAGCTACACATATCTGCCTTTTCTTTTATGGCTTCTGGGTGGATACATTTTTTTAGATAAAAGATGAGATTGCAAAGCATCATTTGCTTCCAGTAGACCACTTCATACAATGCTCACAGGATCCCAGGGCTGCCTTTTCCCTCTCCTTTGCTGCAGAATGGCTCAGGGAAACCAGGATGAAGAGTAAGGGGTAATCTTGCCTGGTGGAGGTAAATCTTAAAACTTCTAGCCAGTAAAAATGCACCTGACAAGCAGGTTGTTTACAGGTGACATACAGGAAGGCAATGTTGGAAATAGTTATTTCATGTATCTTACTACATCTCACCGCTGGTTCTTGCTGAGTCTGAGGATTACTGAGATGAGAAGTCGTAAGAAGTAACGCATCTTGCATTTACCAGTGCCTTCTATCCACCTAAAATCAAATAAATTTTTCCTTCAAGGAAATGAAAAAAAAAACCTCATTTTTGATACCAATTGATGTGACCTGATGCGGGAGAGGCTGTGTCCTGTGGAATTTCACCACCCGACACTCAGTCAGCACATCTGCAAACCCCACATGAAGCCACATAGGCTCCCCTATGACCCCCAGTGTCTTCCAGAGTACCTGTGTGCCTTTGGGATCAAGGAGGAATGGAATTCCATATAGTGTAATTCTAAGGCTAGTTTGATTTTCTTATACTGAATATTTTTTAACTGGTTATCTACTTCATACGCTGTGACAGATTCAGGGTGATGCTTGCACCTTCGATTAGCTAAAATGTCATATCCTCCTCTGGCTAGACTGTCGGAGGATTTCCAGAAGATTCTGAAGCCACACAACATATTGGAGAGACTGTTGTGTATTTCATAAAATAACATTTTTTTCTCAGCAATTTTCCTCTTACGCTTATTTTTTTAATCAGCAAATCAACAGGGTTCAAACAGGTCACTCAATCCTTTATTCACTGAATATGTTCACAAAACCTACCATGAGCTAAACTTTGGGTGAAGCCCTTCCTAAAACAAGGCAGTGCGGTGGAGAAGTACGCAAACGGCGGCATATTCATCCCCACCTGAGCCAAGATTCCATGAGAAAAACTCGGACCTGCCACCTCACTCCATCCTCCACTCTATTTGTCCCTCAAAGTTAGTGTCTGAAAACAGAAGGGAAAACGTAGTTACAGTGAGCTCCACTCCCACTACTATCATGGGTATGTTAGGACAGGCAGCTCCTCACGTCCCGATGGGTTTGAACCGGTACTGCCACCATCAGGGACAGCGAGAAGCTGGGAACGGCACGGCGCTGACCAGGCCAACCAGACGGGCTCTGGTGGGAAAAGGGGCAACCCATTCACGTTGGCACCCGTGGTGAGAAGCACACATGGTGTTGGGTTTTCCAGAAATTTTCTAGTAAAGCCTGTTAGCTTTGTTGGAGGCAGCCCTCCAAAGCTGATGGCTGTGGAACTCTTTATAGATAGCACTGCTTTTTGTGTGTGTGTTTTTCTAATTAAACCTATAAACACTCTTGCACATTGAGTGGCATTTTCAACCCTTCCTGTTGGGGCCCACTTTGCTGTGGCCCCCCGACAGTCGCACCACCCTGGGCCAGTGCTCCCGGCTTCATAATCTCTCCAAGAACTCAAATGCCGTCCCCTGCACATCTAACCCCCTGCCCCACAGACCCCCACCTGATGAAAAGGCCACTTCCTGCCCGAATTTCCTCTCTTCCCCTAAACACACCCCTCCCGTTCTGACATCTCTCAAGAAATGCAGTCTTTACTTCTCTTTTTGCCCTTTATCAGAAAAAAAAACTGAGAAAGTTCAAGGCCCTACTATCTACAGGTAAGAGAACATTAACAGAATTTAAAATAGCAACTTCACACTAGAAAGAGAAAGATACCTTTGGAATTGCCTTACGGCTACGTGAAACAAAATTCAGGGATGCCAGGTTCCTCTGAACCTCTTCAAGAGATTTTCTACATGAAAGAGTTTAAAAGCCATGACTTTTTTTTTTTTTTTCAGTGACCACTTACTTTTGACCCACCGAAGGATGTTGCGAAAATGCCGTCCGCTTTTTCCAGATGGCTGGCTGTGCGTCAGGCACTGTGAGATGCACATGATGTGTTCCATCTTGTTTCACATCCACATAGCCCCATGGGGAAACGGCCTCTGGTGGCTCTGTACATGAGGCACTGGCAGGTTACGGGACTCGCCCATCATCACCCAGCCACAAAGGGTGGGAGCCAGGACCCCCGCAGGCATGGCTGTGAGTGCTTCCTGCAAGCTTAAGAAACAGGATTGATGTGGTCTCGGAAACTGTTCTTACATCTCCTTATGTGATGGCCTCCCAGTGAGTTCCATGTCCCAAAGCTCTCCTGGGTCAAGTACCTGCCACACCCTCTATAAATGGGGAGGTGTGCAGACTGACACACAGCCGGAGTGCCTTGAAAATGACTTAGGGCAACTCTTCCTGGGTGCTAGAATCTCTTCCACTGCTCCTCTTTCATATTCATTGTGGATTGGTGGACTGGGTTGAGCAGCATGCCTGCAAAAGTCACGTTCCTCTGGAAACTCAGAAGGTGCCCTTAGTGGGTACAAATTAGATGAGTTCATACCAGACTAAGGTGAGTCCTAACCCCATGACTGCTGTCCTTACAAGAAGAGGGACATGTGGACACAGAAGAGACTCAGACACACCAGGAAGAGGCCGTGTGATGAGCCAGGCAGATACCGGAGCATCTGAGCCCACAGCCAAGGTCTGCCAGCAGCCACCAGGAGCTGGCCAAGGTCAGGAAGGGTCCTCCCCTAGAGCTACCGGAGGGAGCATGGCTCTCTGACACTTTGACTTCAGAGTTCTGGCCCCCGGAACTGAAAGAGAAAAAGAGATCTGTTGTTTCAAGCCCCGCAATTTGGGAAAATTTGTTATGGCAGCCCCAGGACACTAATGCAATCAGTTTCAATTTAATATTCAAACTCCTCCAGGAAGGCTTCCTGGACTGTACCACATACAGAAGCCCCTGCTCAGGCCCAGCGTCCCTGGCCCTCTGCAAATCTGTCTCCATAGCCAGGCACACACTTCATACCCAAAGGCTAGGACCACATTTGGATGATCTGGGTCCCTACCCGGTATCGCACACACTCCCACACCCTTGGCAGCCAGTAAGGACAGACAAATGGATTTTGATACAAAAGTAAATGGCATAACTGCTGTGTCAAGTTCTAGCTTGTTGGAAACCATCTTTGCGATCTCCCCTCAGATGTACTGGGCACCAGAGCTAATATTTTCCCATAATTTCAGGTGCAAAGGCTTTGTCTCTGGATAAGTCACAACTATCATCTCCGTCCTTCCACTCTTAGGATCACACAATCTCAAGTTCATTATTTCCCCAACAGGGAGGCATTAATTGCAACAAGCCTCTTTGAAATGGTCTGAAAAGCTAAAACAAACCCATTTTGCATGTACTAAAGGTCACGGTAAGATGAGAGGCCCCTCCTCTCCAGGGAGAGCCCCCTTCAGGGTTCCTGCACAGCCACAGTCCCTGTGGCCCCAACCTAGAAACCCAAGCATCCAGAGCTCTGATGGCCGAACTGGTGACTAAAACACCCACGAAGACGCCAATCTTGGTAAATTATCAGTGTCAGGGAGCAGGGGTGGGGAGGGGTCACAGGCCCCCGTAACATGACAGAACGGTGGCAGAAGTTGAGCTGAGAACCCAAGCATCGAAGCTCTGATTGCCGAACTGGTGACTAAAACACCCACGAAGACGCCAGTCTTGGTAAATTATCACCGTCAGGGAGCAGGGGTGGGGAGGGTTTGCAGGCCCCCGTAACAAGACAGAATGGTGGCAGAAGCTGAGTGTCACTGGCTCCGACTTCAGGTGGCTGAAGAATTACAGGCATCACACATTATTTTGTGTTTGGTGTATTGTTTTCTCCTGTGCGTGGATTCAGCCAACTGAATAGAACTTTCCAATCAGCCTGCATGTAAGCCATAAATGTCTGGTGGAAGTGAAGCACTCACTTGATGAATAGCTTCCCAAACCTCCCCTCCTGGCAGGCTGATGAACAAATGTGTGAGGAGTTCATGCAGAGGCCAAGACGAGGGGACAGGGGTGGACCTGCCACCCACTCGGGACACTGGGCTGCCCTGCAGCTAGTGGCGATCACTCCTAATGAAGAGAGGTCCTCTAGGTGCACACTCCCCTAGGGAAGCCAGCTGACTCTCAGAAGACCCTGTGCTGCAAGGGAATTTTCATGCCTCCTTGCTATCCTCTTGCCACCATCATTGCTAATACTCAAATTTGGAGAGGTGAGGGGTACATTGGGCAGTGTGTCCTGGATGGATAAGCTCAGGCCCTTGGATGCTGGCTGGAACTCTCAACTCTGCACCTGTGAAATGACAGGGAGGGTCCTTGAACGTTCTAGAGCTCAGTGTTCCTATCTGTAAAAGATAACGAGACCTCCTGACAGCCCAGGACGTCAAAGGGGACACTGGGGATAGAGCCTGCTGTGTGAAGAGCATCCAATACACTCTTGCAGAAATACACTGCTGCGATCAGAGACCTCTGCACGAGTCCACTGGGAACAGAACCAGGCCCCCACCACAGTCTGTCACTTTCCCCACCAGTTGTGAGTGTTCCACTCCCTGCCATCTATCCGTTCCTTCCAGGATGCCACCCCTCGGTGGCTGCGTCTCGGCGTTGGATGAAGTGAACATATTGTGTGGCTGGCACGCAGCCTTGCCTGGAAAGGGATCTGGGACAAAAGCTGCTCTGGGCACAGCTTCCTGCTGCCTCAGCACACCCCAGGATCCCGAACGCTGCAGTGACAGCCGCTGCACACACCAGGACCCAGGAGGGGATTCAGGCACCAAGGAAGGGACTCATCCTGGGCTGTAAAGGGAGACAGAGAATCCTAACTTCTTTCTCTCTTCATGCCAGTCTGGGCAGGAAAGGGGAGGCGGCTCAGATACTGCAGGAGCCAGGTCTCCGCTCAGTTCAGCTACAGGTGTGGGCTGCGGATCCTGATGCCTGCACCTCCCAGCTGCTGCAGGAGAGACCCAGCCTGGTGCACCCACAGAGCCAGGCGAAGCCTCAGGTGCAGAATAAGCAGCCTCCCCTCTCCTGTGTATGTGGGGGGTTGGTGGGGGACGGGGGGTAGTTAGTCAAATGAGGAATGTTAGTTCCCAACCACAGGCCAGCAGAGTGCAAAGCACACAGACAGCACCAACCCCATTGCACTGAATGAATAAATAACCATCCCCGAAGCAAGTACAAGGACCCGGAAGAGCTGCTGGACCCGAATCCTGGGGCTCGTATCCTGGCTGGACCTCTGACCAACCACATAACCTCAAGCATGGGGTTTCATGTTCAATGTCACTTTCCTGAGCCTCAGTTTCCCCACCTGTAAAATGGGGATAATAATGCAGCTCCTTGTTATATTATTATACAATATTTATTATTATAATATATGTTACAATATATTATTCTTCTATGTTATATTGTTATGCTTATTGTAAGACTGCAGAGAGGACTGAGCTAAGGAACATGAGGTGAGCGTCTTTGGCAGCTACCGGGCAAGGGCTCAGTGCTGTCACCTGTTAACATCATGGAAACTAAGTCATCTGTTGATCACGGCATCATGTGACATGCGTGGCACTCAGCATCTCCCAGGCCTGTGCTGAGAAGCACCAATTCTGCAGGCTACTCCAGGGCAGCGGCTCTGCCATCAAATAGTGGCAATGGCTGAATTCAATGAAGCTGGAAGTCCTCTGCTCACCGCATGTCTTCATGGAAGGTGTCAGCATGTACATCAGGTACCCAAGTACCCAAGGGAGATGAGGCCATGTGGTGTCTTCCAAACACACTGACCCGTGGAAAAAAATCCTTATATTCTCTCTCACACACAATGTGAAATGTTTTAAGGAGAAGCTTAACAACATTAGCATTCCAAGGCCCATATTTTTTAAGACATCAAAAATTAAAAAAAAATTTCCAGCAAAAAAGCAAAGATAATCAAGCCTTTTTTGTTAAGAGTAACCCTGCCTCTGGAATTAGCAGAACCTGCCTCACCTCCTCCCTCTGCCCTCCTAAGGTGAAACCCGCTCTTCCCTAGATCAATGAGAAGACTCTATTCATTTCCCAGGAAATTAACTGTTCTAATTTGCAGAGTTAAATAAACGCCAGAGCTCTCTGACCTCAATCAACGACTAATGAGACCCACAGAGCCCTCTCTCTCTTCCTCTCTCTTGCACGCGCTCTAGAGGTGGAAATGTGCGGTGTGGCTGACCACAGGCAGGACTAGGTAGGTCAATGCCATCCCACGGAGGACCCACGGTGTCAGGGGACCCTGGGGGAGGACCTGGGGGTTTAAAAGGCTGGAGCCGCTGGACAGAGCCAGCCTGGAGGAGAGACCTGGGACACTTCCCCACAGCAGGGGCAGAAAGAGGAGCTCCCCTGGCTCCCGCCTAGGCCTGGAGCCTGTGCAACCCGCCCTGCCCACATGCTGTCTTCACACCACAGCGCTGCCCACCCCTCCAGCCACCTGGCCGTGTCCCCACACTCCCTCCCAGCACAGGACCTCTGTACACGCTGCTCCCTTTGCCCAGGCCCCTTTCCTGCCTCTTCATCTGCTTGGCTCCTGTTCATCTTCCAGGTCTCACTAAAGCTAGGCTTCCTCGACCTCAGCAGTGCTGACACCTGGGGCTGGAGGGTTCTCTGCTGGGAGGCAGTCCTGGGTAGGGCACTTAGCAGCATCCCTGCCTCTACCTCCCAGATGCAAACAGCACCCCCCATCCCCCACTCACAAACATCAATGTCTCCAGATATTGCCAAGTGCTCTCTGGGGGCAGAACTGTCCCAGTTGAGACCCTCTGGCTGAAGTAACACATTTCATGGTAGTGGCTGAGCCCACCAGGTCATCGCTCCCTGTGGAGGCCAACCCAACCCTACTGACGCTCCAGTCTCATCCTCACCTGGATGGTTTTGTGGCTGGTGCTCCTCTTGCCCACCAGGCTGTGAGCCCCCAGGGACTAGAAAAATGATACCCTGTGCCTAGCACTGGGTCTGACCATGGCAGATGCTCAAAGATGCTGGTTGAATGAGCAAATGAACAATCGTGACAAAAACTGAAACGAGGAATGCAGGGAGAAGACACGGTCGGCAAGCATAAGATGCCTTGGGAAGAGACCCTCAGGCTCTTCTGGAAATCCATAGGCCCTGCAACATCAGCAACACAGACGCCCAAATAAATGGAGACAGGGAAGAGTCTCACCTGGGAGATGCTGCAAAAAGACGAGCAATTTTGCAAAAATTATTGTGGGAAGAACATTTAACATGAGATCTATCCTCAACAAATTTCAAGTGCTCAACAAAATACCGTTGGCTGGATGTTCTGCAGTGGATCTTCAGAATCTATGCACCTTTTTTTTTTTTTTTTTAATAGAGTCTTACTCTGTCACCCAGGCTGGAGTGCAGTGGCATAATCTCAGCTCATTGCAGCCTTCGCCTCCCAGGTTCAAGTGATTCTCCCGCCTCAACCTCCTGAGTAGCTAAGGACTACAGGTGCCTGACACCATGCCTGGCTAAGTTTTTTTTTTTTTTTTTTTTTAATCGAGATGGTGTTTTACCATGTTTTGGCCAGGCTGGTCTTGAACTCCTGGGCTCAAGTGATCCATCCACCTCCACCTCCCAAAGTGCTGGGATTACAGGCGTGCACCACTGTGCCCAGCCAGAACTTACTCATCTGGTATAACTGAAACTTTATATCCCTTGAATAGTGACTTCCCATTTCCCCGCCCCCAGCCCCAGGCAACCACCTACCACATAATCCAGCAATCCCACTTCCGGGTGTTTATCCAAAAGAATTGAAATCAGATCTCAAAGAGATCTCCGCATGCCTGTGCTCACTGCAGCATTATTCAGCAAAGCCAAGATACGGAAGCCTTGATGTGCCCACAAGGTGGACGGATGAATGAGGCTGCACGTGTGATGCACTCTTAACAGTGCGATCTAGCCCTGCTTCCCGGTAGAGCGTAAAAGGGAATTTTTAATTGATGAAATCTCTGACCTGGGAAATGTTAGCAATCCCAGTGTGTCCTTTTGGCCCTACTCACGTCACCTTCCTGAGCCTCAGTTTCCCCACCTGTAAAATGGGGATAATAATGCAGCTGCTTATTGTATTATTATATATTATAATGTTTATTATAACATGTTATATGTTATATTTTTATATGTTATATTATTATGCTTATTGTAAGACTGCAGAGAGGGCTGGGCTAAGGACCATGAGGTGAGCGTCTTTGGCAGCTACCGGGCAAGCGCTCAGTGCTGTCACCTGTTAAGATCATGGAAACTAAGTCATCTGTTGATCACGGCCTCATGTGACATGCATGGCATGCAGCATCTCCACATCAGTGTGTCATGCCCACTATGGCTCGGGCCAATGGCAGCATCATTGTGGGCAAGGAGGGGTCTCTGCCCGGCTCTCTACCGCCGGTGTCTGTGCAGTGGCAGGCACAGAGAGGGCGACCGGGCATTTGTGAATAAACGAATGAAAAGAAACATTACATGGGAAAAGGGGCATGCTACTGCTTCAACTCAGTCAGTGCATATCCAAGGATTACTCTCTCTGTGCCAAACAAGGGGTAGTAATTAATAACATAAAGCCAAAGAGCTCAACACACTTCTTGACCTCACTGAGCTTCTAATTTCCTAATCAGTGGCTATGCATTGAGCATGTATTCTAACTGAGTATCACTGATTCCAGGCTCCTCTTGGGCACGAACCAGGCCTTCTGGACCATGGTGCCCTTTTGGAGCACGTGCCCACATCATAGCCTCCAGCAATCCCTACCCGATTCATGATCTAATGGATAAAGTTTTCTTAGGAGAGTCACAGTTAATCCTAAGAGATGAGACAAGGGGTAAAAGAGAAAAAAAAAGAATGTCAGTTCAAATCATCGTCATAAGCTTAGGTTTTTGAATCATTCAAAGCAGTAAACCTTGGACAGGATCAAACAAAACCCAAGGCTGCATCCGCTGGCACTCACTGCTGGTCAGCTGAGCACTGTGAATCCCAGGCTGGTGTCTTCCGCAAAGCAGGGGCTGTTGGGAAACTTCGCTCCAGATGGAGAGGAACATACGGTAGAGTTGTCGACGCAAAGTGAACTGCTGTCTAAACAGGAGCCGGGCAGTTTAACATCTATTAGGACGGCGAGTTCTCCTTTCACGCAACCTGCCACCACAACAGCACAGAGTGGGGGCGCATGGGTCCCACCTCCAGGTTTTAGGTGAAAAGTGTCCCCCCAGCCGGGACAGAGAGCAGGAAACCACCCCCTAGCCCTTTAGTCTCTCTGGGTCTCTTAACCTCTACCCATTTAGGTTTGCTAAGAACAAACACAGTTGGCGTTTTCCTCCAACAAGTGTGCACAACACTTCACAGTTGGAATGGCTGGATTTTTCTGTTTTTCCCTAAATGCCATGGGGCATTAACTCCACTTTTACTCCACTCTGACATGTCCCTTGAGGAAACCCATGCAAATTCACCCTTGTTGGCTGGCTGGACATCCACAAATTCACACGGAAAAAACCCTTCCCGGAAGTGCCCTTTGTCTAGAGCTGTGGGGGTCTCGGGCATGGTGGGAAGGGGGTCCCTGCTCCCAGGGGACACTGGGCAACATCTAGCGGCATTTTTGGTTGTGGCACCTGGGGGAGGGGTGCTACCAGCCTCCAGTGGGCGCCAGCCTGGGAGTCTGCTCAACATCACAGAGTGCACAGGACGCCCCACCACAGACTCACTCAGCCCGCCGTGCCCGCGGCGTCAGGAAACCTGGTCTGGAGCAATGGTGAATGGAGGCTTTGGTAGGCACGTGAGCTGGGAGATGCAACGGGGCCACAGGCCTCCCCATCCAATCAGGTCACGAGGTTGGGGGCTGCTAATAAACGGTTCAACGCAAACAGACTTGATAGAATTTACAGTGCAGGCACCTGGAGACTCAGTGGCAAAGGCGCCTTAATTTATCCCATGTTAGAAATAGCAGGTTATTCGGGAGGCTGAGGCCGGAGAATGGCGTGAACCCAGGAGGTGGAGCTTGCAGTGAGCCAAGATCAAGCCACTGCTGGGACTGCAGGCGCCCGCCACCACACCTGGCTAATTTTTTGTATTTTGAGTAGAGACGGGGTTTCACCGTGTTAGCCAGGATGGTCTTGATCTCCTGACCTCGTGATCCACCCACCTCAGCCTCCCAAAGTGCCGAGATCACAGGCGTGAGCCACCGTGCCTGGCCAGGAAATATATTTGAGCATGGTATTCAGATTTCTAAATAGTAATAAAAATAATAAGTATATAAATAAACTAAAAAAAAAAAGAAATAGCAGGTTATGTGCAAGACTTTTCACTCCACTGCAAGGCAGGTCTTTAAAGGCTGCTGCCAAACATTCAGGTACAGAGGCTGCACGCACCTGAGGGAGGCTGGAGGACCCACGTCCAGGCGCCTCCCCACCCGGCCCTGCATCTCGGCTGTGACTATCATGCTGTACAAATGGCTAAAACAAAAAGTGTGGCCAGTCCCCAGCTCTGGGCAACGACGACTCAGAAAGAGAAACTCCCTCTCCCCTGAAAAGCAGAGGCGGCGGCTCTAACGACAGTGAAGTCCAACTTCACTTTCATCCTTTTTCACATGGCCAGCATTTGTTCGCTACCAATTAACCAATCTGTTTGATCAAACCTTCCTCCCATCAGTCAGCAACATTTGTGGCCTACTAAATTAATTGCGCTGAAAAGCAACCACTTTCCCTTTAACAAGCAAAGCGATCCCTGCTTCGAGGATGTAGCAGATGGCGGATGGGAAGGGAGAGAGACAGAAACCCGATAAGAGGGAGCTGATGACTTTATTCTTCCTCCCAGCCAAAGGTTTGTTCTGCCTCTGTTGGAACAACACATTTGTTCTGCCGCCTGAACCTGATTTAGGGGCCAAGTGGACTTTTTCAAACTTGTTAGAGCCTTCAGATTATCGACTTAGGTT
The DNA here is from genome assembly GCF_006542625.1 of Nomascus leucogenys. NCBI lineage: Eukaryota > Metazoa > Chordata > Mammalia > Primates > Hylobatidae > Nomascus > Nomascus leucogenys. Next base: position 2,898,999 of record NC_044393.1, read on the forward strand.
AGCGCGGTCTCCATCTGTGTGCCACAGCGCCTTTTCCATCTCCGATGTTCCAGAAAATTAGATTTTCCTTGTCCTAACTTCTTCCGATGGATTGGATTTTGAAAAATGCAGATCAAGAAGTCTATCCAAAATCGCCCTTCTGTTTGGGAAGTAAAGTTCCATTTCTTGTTTCATAGACTGCCCTGAAACCCACCCCATCCTAACCCAAAGGAACTTGCCAACAGCACCCAGGAGGAAGAGGAGGAGATGAATTAGGAAAACTGAGTCCTGTCTTCAAAGGGAAGCTGCCAAATCCTTCCCACCCCTGGAGAACCCCTCAGTGCCTGCATCAGAAGCGCACCTTCCAGGGCTCTGTGGAAATCACCTGTTTCCTGGAAGTCCTCCACCCAGGGGCAGATCACTTGAGCTCAGGAGTTTGAAAATAGCCTGGGCAACATGGTGGGACCCCATCTCTACAAAAAGTACAGAAAATTAGCTGGACATGGTGGTGTGCACCTGTAGTCCTAGCTACTCAGGAGGCTGAGGTGGAAAGATTGCTTGAGACCATGAGTTTGAGGCTGCAGTGGGCTATGATCACACCGCTGCACTCCAGCCTGGGTGACAGAGCAAGACCATGTCTTAAACAAAAAATGATGATGAAAACGTAAAAAATCATCATGTTGTATACCATAAATATATACAACTGTTATTTGTCAACTTGTCGTGAGGCAGAGAGGGAGCCTCATGACAAACAGGTCCAGCACACTCCTCCTTTCTTCCCGACATCCTCCCGCCTGGTTCTGCGAGTTTCTTGGCATTATTCAATTCTCATGTCCTTTTTCTTTCTGCAGCTGGAGACAGAAATCTGGCTACACCGAAGCCGGGCTGATGGGCTTTCACAGCTGAAAATCCATCTGAGCCTGGCTGGCTTCTGGTCTTTTTTATCAGGGCACCCACCTATCCCCAGGGCCAGCTTTCTCTCCTTGCTCTGAGCTCCACACTCGCTGGAAGCTCAACGTCCCCCAGTTTCTCTCCTTTTGGATACCAGACATCGGTCTGGCATCTTCCTGCCTCATGCCCACAGGAGGAAACATTTCTTTCCCAGAAATCCAGAAAGCCATGAGCATCTCACTGGCCCCATCCGGATCACAAGCGCCACCCAACCCATTCAATCACTGCAGCCCCAGAAACGAGATGAGCTTCAGGATGAGGCCGGGCCCCCTTGAGCCCCTATGCACGTGAGCCCAAAGAGGAGGAGCCTGGCGTGCAGCTTCCAGCTGTGAGTGGAGGCTTTCATGTTTAGGCCCATCCAGGCTGAGTCACGTTTAAAATGAAGGGGTTGATAAACAAAACACATAAGGAATGCAAACAAATCAATAGCCAGAAAACAATATAATAAAAAAAAATTAGCAGAGGACCTGAACAGACATTTCTCAACAGAGATATACAAATGGCCAACAGGTTTATGAAAAAGTGCTCAATATCATGAATCACCAGGGAAATGCAAATTCAAAGCACAACGTGCTGTCATCGCGCACTTGTTAGGACGGCTACTGTCCAAACGACGAGGACAACAAGCCTCGGTGAGGACGTGGAGAAAAGAGAACCCCCCTCCTCCGCTGTTGCTGGGAAGATAAATTGGGATGAGCGTTGTGGAAGATGGCATGGAGGCTCCTCAGAACATTACAGGTAGAACTACCATACGATCCAGTGGTCCCACCTCTGGGCATTTATCCAGAGGGAATGACGTCAGGATCTCAAAAAGATCCCTGCAGTCCCAAGGTCATTGCAGCACATTCTTCATAGCAGCCGAGATATGGAATCCACCTCAGTGTCCACCAGTGGACGAACAGACAGATGAATTGCGGTCTATACACGTACACACAAGGGACTAGTAATCCACCATAAGAAAGGAAATCCTGGCATTTGCAACAATGTGGATGAACCTGGAGGACACGATGCTAAATAAAACAAGCCAGGCCCAGAAAGACAGATACTGCACGATCTCACTTCTGCGTGGAATCTAAAAACGTCAAACTCATAGAAGCAGAGAATAGAACAATGGTTGCCTGGGGCTGGCAGTGGGGAGAGGGGAGCTGTTGGTCAAAGGGGACAAAGTTTCAGTTCTAAGATGGGTGATTTCTGGGGATCTAAGGTACAGTTCAGGGACCAGGGGTAGCAACACTGTATGGTTAATTTGAAATCTGTAAAAAGAATGGACTGTAAAAGTTCTCACCTCTCACCACAAAAGGTAACGAGGTGAAGTGACGGAGATGTGAACTGACTTGATCTGGGGAATCATACGTATATAAAATCATCACATTGTTAGCTGGGTGCTGTGGCTCACGCCTGTAATCCCAGCAATTTGGGAGGCCAAGGTGCACAGATCACTTGAGCTAAGGAGTTTGAAAGCAGCCTGGGCAATAGGGTGGGACCCCATCTCTACAAAAAATATAAAAACTAGCTGGGCATGGCGGTGGGCACCTGTAGTCCTAGCTACTCAGGAGGCTGAGGTGGGAGGATTGCTAGAGGCCAGGAGTTTGAGGCTGTAGTGGGCTATGATCGTACCGCTGCACTCCAGCCTGGGTGGCAGAGCGAGACCATGTCTTAAACAAAAAATGATGATGAAAACATAAAAAATCATCATGTTGTATACCATAAATATATACAATTTTAATCAATTATACCTTCATAAAACCAAAAGTGACCCCAAAACACTGCACCGTGACCACCCCTGCGATGTTCCCAGGGCAGACAGCTCTCATTCATCCCACGCAGGCTGCAAGCAACAGTCTGATCGTGAAATCCACACTGCTCTCCACGTGGTTCTACCAGCATATTCACGCAGTGGTCCACGCACTGTGAGACACGCCTGGTGCCTGGTGGCTTCCCGACAGGGTTTGTTTAGATGAAAAACAAAGCGTGCCAAGGGCGACCCAATGGCGAACTAAAAAATGAGAGCGAAAGATGCCCTTCGTTTTAAAAGACGAAGGGAGCTGTGTAGGCTTCCCGGGGAGTGCTCGCACCTACTTCCCGGCCCGGCTGCAGGTGCCAGCTCCGAAACCCTCCCTGCTGCCCGTGGCTCTCCGGGCTCTTCCCTTTGCTGGTGGCTGGAGACTCACAGTGAAGCACCCTGAACCACTCAGCAGATCCCTCGTGGGACACTCAGGCTAAGCCAGGCCCCATGTAGTGCACAGATTGACAGTGGTGAAATAAATGAGATTTTAAACACGACCAGGCCTTGATGAGCCCACATAGCACAGTCATGTTGGAGCAGAGCCAGCCTGTTCTACGCATTTCCTCCTTGCAGTATTAGAATCGGTCTTTGGAAGGCACCGGGGGCCACCCTGGGGCAGGGGTAGGGAAGGGCTCACCGCAACCCCACAGGAGTGAGACCCCCAGGCCCTGGAGGCAGTGAGGGGGTAGGAGAGCTTGGATCAAAGGAGGAGCCTGCCAAGCACCCCTGCAATCCCAGGCAAGCTCGCTTCTCTGCACTGGGCAGGCAAGAGCAAGCCGAGGATGGGTGGGAAATGCAGGCTGGAGAGGAGGGACTGCAGGCACTGTGGGTGTCCTATCCCACAAGCTCTAGGAGGCAGAGCTCGAGCTCTGTTCTGGAAGGGGTCATCATATGCTGCACAAAATTAATAACCACTCACATCCTCGGACATGGAGTAGTTGGAAGGAGTGACGTGTGCAAAGGGGAAGGAGAACGCTGGCCAAGCCATCAGAGATGATCACAGGAGGGCCTCATGAGGAGGGCCAGGCTCTAGCGAGAAAGTCACTCCCAGCTGGGCCTCAGCAAAGAATGGGGTGCAGGCCTGATGGTGGGGACTGCAGGGGCAAGGGGTCCTCAGCATGGACCAGCTGGAAGGTCCACCTGTGCACCAGGGGGCTGACGGCTCCTCACTCTGCCTGCCAGGCAGGGCCCATGCTCACCAAGCAGAATGGGTGCACACACTCACACATGCACACAAACCACACACACCATGCCACATATACGCACACATCACAAAATGCGCACATCACACACATATACACACACAACACACACATGCACACTACATAGACACTGCACATATGCACACATCACAAAATGCACACATCACACACAGATACACACACAACACACACATGCACACACCACACACACACCGCACATATGCATACATCACAAAATGCACACATTGCACACATATACACACACAACACACACATGCACACACCACACACCATACCGCACACATGCACACACGTGCACACATGCACACACCACACAGCCACACAGCACACACATGCACATACATATACACACCACACGTGCACATCACAAATACATGCAGTCGCACACACAACACCCATGCAAACACATATACGCACAACACATGCACACATTACACACATGCAGCCATGTAAACACACAGCACACAGGTGCACGCACAATGGCCTCACAGGGTCGGGCATAGGAGGAACAGGTGTGGATGCAGCGGGCTCTGCAGGAGGCCAGGGTGCTGTGTCATGCACTGGCCGCCCCGCCCTGGCACATCCCACACACTCCAACCCACTTTCAGATGTTTTGTTTTTTCAGGCTTGACTAGAACTTGAATCACTGAGTAAAACTGCAAGACCATTTCTCTGGCTCTTGAGATAGTTCGTCAATTTTTTTTTCAATTTCAATTTAACATTTCTTGATGCAGCGTATACATCCAACCCATAGGTCTTGGCCAGTTTTGAGTAAACCAATTAAAAGAAAATTACACAAACACAAACTTTGCTTAATTGGTTACACCAAAGTGGTAAGACAGTTTTCTAGACTTTCCCTTGGTTACTAGTGAGGTGTAACATGTTTTGTCTATGTTTACTAAATATCTGTATGTGCTATTCTGTAATTTTTCTGCCTTGTACTTTGGGCACTGTTCTAATTAGCATTGTTCTCACCAATCTATATTACCTCTTTATATGGAAAGGTGAGAAGTTCTTCCTCATATTTGTAGAAATTATTTTCCCAATATGTTTGCCTTTTAATGTGAAAACCTTTTTTTTTTTTTTTAATTATACTTTAGGTTTTAGGGTACATGTGCACAATGTGCAGGTTTGTTACATATGTATCCATGTGCCATGTTGATTTCCTGCACCCATTAACTCGTCATTTAGCATTAGGTGTATCTCCTAATGCTGTCCCTCCCCCCTCCCCCCACTCCACAACAGTCCCCGGAGTGTGATGTTCCCCTTCCTGTGTCCATGAGTTCTCATTGTTCAATTCCCACCTATGAGTGAGAACATGTGGTGTTTGGTTTTTTGTCCTTGTGATAGTTTACTGAGAATGATGTTTTCCAGTTTCATCCATGTCCCTACAAAGGACATGAACTCATCATTTTTTATGGCTGCATAATATTCCATGGTGTATATGTGCCACATTTTCTTAATCCAGTCTATCGTTGTTGGACATTTGGGTTGGTTCCAACTCTTTGCTATTGTGAATAGTGCCACAATAAACATACGTGTGCATGTGTCTTTATAGCAGCATGATTTATAGTCCTTTGGGTATATACCCAGTAATGGGATGGCTGGGTCAAATGGTATTTCTAGTTCTAGATCCCTGAGGAATCGCCACACTGACTTCCACAATGGTTGAACTAGTTTACAGTCCCACCAACAGTGTAAAAGTGTTCCTATTTCTCCACATCCTCTCCAGCACATGTTGTTTCCTGCTTTTTTAATGATGGCCATTCTAACTGGTATGAGATGGTATCTCACTGTGGTTTTGATTTGCATTTCTCTGATGGCCAGTGATGATGAGCATTTCTTCATGTGTTTTTTGGCTGCATAAATGTCTTCTTTTGAGAAGTGTCTGTTCATGTCCTTTGCCCACTTTTTGATGGGGTTGTTGGTTTCTTTCTTGTAAATTTGTTTGAGTTCATTGTAGATTCTGGATATTAGCCCTTTGTCAGATGAGTAGGTTGCAAAAATTTTCTCCCATTCTGTAGGTTGCCTGTTCACTCTGATGGTAGTTTCTTTTGCTGTGCAGAAGCTCTTTAGTTTAATTAGATCCCATTTGTCAATTTTGGCTTTTGTTGCCATTGCTTTTGGTGTTTTAGACATGAAGTCCTTGCCCCTTTTTAATAAAAGTTATTTCTAAAATATTTATTGAGTCAGATCCATCTTTTTCCCTTCTGACTTCATTACTTTTTTCTGTTCAACAAGAACTTCTCCATGCCTGTTCAAAGTTCAGATAAACACACATTGCTGGTGTGGGTGTGTGTGGGTGTGGGTGTGTGTTTAATGAGCTAATTTTAAATGTTTGATCCATTTGGAATTCAACTAACTACCCATCTCACCCAGAACATCTGAGCCTGTGTCACGGGAGGTTCGATTCACTGTATGGATCTGATGGAACCAAGGAAGACAAGAACACCCCCCACCTCCACTGAGCAGTGGAGAGTCTTCCCACATTGGGGTGGGGACACCTTGGGAAGTGTTAGGGCTGACCTGTGTCCCCGTCAAATTCCTATTTTGAAGCCCTACCCCCCAGTACCACAGAACGTGGCTGTATTTGGAGCCAGGGCCTTGGAAGTGGTGATTCAGGTAAAATGAGGTCCTTAGGGGGGGCTCCAATCTGAGGTGACTGGTGTCCCTGTGGGAAGAGGGGGCTAGGACGCAGACACACAGAAGGAAAATCATGGGAAGATACAAAAAGGAGACAGGATCTGCAGGCCACAGAGCCAGGCCCCAGGAAAACCCAACCCTGCCAACACCCCGATCCCCGACTTCCAGCCTCCAGAACAGTGAGGAAACGACCTCCTGTTGTTTAAGCTGGGGGTACCCAACCCCGGGGCTGCAGACCCATAGCAGTGCATGGCCTGTTAGGAACCAGGCTGGACAGCAGGTGGGGAGCAGCTGGAGAGCCAGCATGGCCGCCTGAGCTCCGCCTCCTCTCAGATCAGCAGCATTAGAGCCTCGCAGGAGTGCAAACCCTACTGTGAACTGCACATGGGAGGGATCCAAGGTGCACGCTCCTTATGAGAATCTAATTAATGCCTCATGATCTGAGGCGGAACAGTTTCATCCAGACACCAACCCCCACCCAACCTGGTCCGTGAAATAGTTATCCTCCACGAAACTGGTCCCTGGTGCCAAAAACGTTGGGGACCACTGGTTGAAGCCACCTGGTTTGTGGTACTTAGTTATGGCAGCGTGAGCTGAGTAGGACATGGAGCCTTGCCCTCCTGTCCTGGCTTGTGCAAGATGAACCCCCATCACCCCACTCAACAAAGACCCCCAACCAGACAGTGGGCTGAAGACACTCGGCCTCTTCACCCCAACTGGCTCTGGGCTGGTTCCAGGTGGCACCATCTTGTAGCCCACATTCCCGTGGGCTTTGGAGGGGGGCAGGTGACCTAAACCATCCAACTGGCATGAACTTTGGAATTTTACAAGGCCACTCATTTCTGTAAGCCACAGGAGAGCTGTCCTGCAAACAAATTCATTTTGCAGGGGACAGGGGAGCAGAGAGAGCAATGGAGAGGCCACCCTAGTTTCTGCCACAGCTGGCCAGCCCCTGCCACACTTCGGCTCCACGGCCTTCTTCTCTTTAATAGATTTTTCAAATCCCTAAGTCTCTCAAGTAATGCATTCAATAGGATGAAATTGTCCTAACTCTTTTTTTTTTTTTTTTTTTTTGAGACGGAGTCTCACTCTTTTGCCCAGGCTGGAGTGCAGTGGCTCAATCTCGGCTCACTGCAAGCTCCGCCTCCCAGGTTCACACCATTCTCCTGCCTCAGCCTCTCCCAGTAGCTGGGACTGCAGGTGCCCACCACCACGCCCGGCTAATTTTTTGTATTTTTTAGTAGAGACGGGGTTTCACCGTGGTCTTGATTTCCTGACCTCGTGATCCGCCCGCCTCGGCTTCCCAAAGTGCTGGGATTACAAGCGTGAGCCACCGCGCCCAGCCTTGTCCTAACTCTTTCTGAAACGTTGTTTAGTTCACCACTATAGACAGGGCCTGGCACTTGCTATATGTTCATGAAGCATTTGTGGAATTAAAGGACAAGGGAATCTACAAATTAGTCTTTATGCTGTTCAAATCCCCACTAAATAGAATAATGAAGTTCATGCATTTCCCTGAAATAGGAACACAAAAAGGTACTGACCACTTGGGGAAACTTTTCGAAGTTTTGTCTATAAACTTCCTAAGTTTCTCTGTCTATTTCTCTTCCTAAGTTTTTCCCTCCTTTTTTCACCTTGCTTCCAGATCGCTACTGTGTTTTCAACACCATATCCACTGCTAAGTAAAATACCTCAAATGAACATCTAGAGGAGGAGGGGGCCCCCAGGGCATCTGGAAACTCGAGGAAGACAGCTGAGCACTTCTATGCACCCCTGCAAGGTCGTCACAGGAAGGCGCCCCCACCCATGTCTCAGTGCCACAGCTGCACACAAGCTCCTGCTGCACCCCTACAGGGACAGCCCCCTAGCCCCAGGACCCCAGCACTCAGCCAGCTGGCCTCAGGACCCAGCTCCCCCCAGAGATGACAGGATCTCCTGGGCACCCGCCGAGCTGCACAGGGCCGGCCTCACGCTCAGAAGCGCCCTGTGCTTGGCTCCATGCTCTGCCGTTGCCATATTGAAACTCAGTAACTATTTAACAAGGGGCTCCACATTTTCACTGTGTTCTGGGCCCGAAAACGTGCAGTCAGTCCTGCTCCGACTGAGGTCTGTCGGGAAGTGGGAGGCCTCAGAGCACCTCTGCTGGACTTCCCATCAGATCCAGGCAGGCATCAACTCTCCTGCAATCCGCAGGCTGCGAGCTCTGCTTCCCACAGCCCAGCCCTTTGATCAGGGCTTAAGTAAATTCAGATGTACAGGAAGAGGGGCACTGAAGGAGCTGCAACAGGTTTCTGACAGCAAAGTCTAGCCTCCAGAAATCTTCCTGCTCAGCCTCTCCTCCGCCTGCAACCATCAAATTCAGTTTTGAAGGAAGGCCTTGGGAAGGTGACTGAATAGGTTCACGTTAGCAAATGAAAACCACATCAGACAAGGAAACACACGGAGCATTTTGTCTGGATGGTGCCAAACAGTAAGCCCCGGTGCCCCTCATTCCCCATCACCCCCAGGCACAGGCAATTATGCCAAGGCACAAAAGCAGCAGCCATTTCAGCAGAAAATTCCCACAGACTGCTGGCGTTGTCTGACTTTTGCCAGAGTTTGCAAGTGGACAGAGATTAATTGTCGGCACAGCTTTCCTGCACAGTGCAATGAGAAGGAGGGTGTCACCGACTTCACCTCGTCCCGCCTTCTCCTCCCCACAAAAGACATTGGATCCCACTAATTCAATCAGCATGAAACTAAGTCCACCGCCCAGCGCTGCGGCTCACGGCAGCTTTGTGACGGCTTTGGTTAAGTATGTGCACTCACATAGTATTCAATATTAAAGAACTCATCTGCAGAACCCTTGAAAATTACACCGCCCTGGCATGGTACAAATGTGTCAATGTATGCTACATACATTCAAAACCAAGGGGCTCACGTGGGGCCACAAAAAGACGAAAGGAATATTTGCATGCCCCGTCCCCAGGCAGCGAGGTTCAGCCCTGACACACTGGGCAGTTTCACATGTTCGTTGTACTTCTACAGTGATTCTGGTCATCTTACCTCCACAGGGAGAGCCGTGTTTCGGAAGCGCTCCATGCCTGGACTCAGCATGTGGCTGTTCAGTGGGCAGTCACCACATATGACAGCTCCTACGGTGACACCGTTAGTGACACCCAGATGTCTGTGAAGAGTACACTGGACAAATCAAGCCTGGCACATTTCCAGGCAGGATATGTGAGATCAGGCCACACTGACCTGTCCCTGTGGGTGGAGCCCGGCCAGCTCCACGTCGCTTACACCTTCCCATGCCAGCACCTCACTCTTTTGGAAGGGAAGCAGTCCAGCCCTGCAGGATACCAGCAGACAGCCAGACTACAGGCTCAGGACACCTAGGACCACCCAGGAAAGAAAACAAAAGCCCCTCTTCCTGATGTAGCTTCCCCAATATCCAGCCAATCAGCATACAAATCCCAAGAAGCCAGTAGCTACAGATTCCTGCCTGGGGCAGGTGGATGGGGCAGGGACTTCCTCGAGGTCCAGCCTGCCCAGCTACGCTCAAGGTTCAGGCTGTAGTGACCTTTTCCTAATTTTAATAGCGAAAAACACACCCCTAGGCAGAGACCTTGTATGCGAATGATACATGCAACGTGTGTTAGAGCATGTAGGTGCTGAGTGCCTGATACATGCAACGTGTGTTGGAGCATGTAGGTGCTGAGTGCCTGATACATGCAACGTGTGTTGGAGCATGTAGGTGCTGAGTGCCTGATACATGCAGCGTGTGTTGGAGCATGTAGGTGCTGAGTGCCTGATACATGCAACGTGTGTTGGAGCATGTAGGTGCTGAGTGCCTGATACATGCAGCGTGTGTTGGAGCATGTAGGTGCTGAGTGCCTGATACATGCAACGTGTGTTGGAGCATGTAGGTGCTGAGTGCCTAATGATACATGCAATGCGTGTTGGAGCATGTAGGTGCTGAGTGCAAGCTCCAACTGCAGATCTGCCTTTGCATCCCCGACCTCACCAGTATTTCATGAATATTCACGTACACCTCCTAGGAAAGGGATTCCTCCTAAGGCAGCAGCTGCTATCTCCCTCTGAGCCACTGCTCTGTCTCTTGGAGTGGACTTTTGCTTTGCAATAAACTTCTTTGCTTACTCTCACTATGGACTGGCTCTCAAATTTTTTTGTATGGCAAAGTTAAGAACCTGAACTAGTCCTCCCACCGACAACATAGCCACACCGAGGAGGAAACGAGAAGTCCCGCCCAGCCAGGACACAGACAGCTCTCCAAACACGGCTCAGGAAAGAAGCCAGGCGCACAAGTGAAGTGGGGCTCTGTTGACACAAAGTTCGAAATCAGGCAACGCTGAGCTGTAGGTCTGCAGTGGATCTGGGTGGAAGGGTGTGAGGACCAGGGAGAGTGGGCCGTGCTCCAGTGCTTGCCTGGTAGGTGCTGGCCCCAAGGGTGTGTTTGGTTTGAGATGATACACCATCTGGCCACTCACAACTTGTGTGCTTTTGTGTATATGACAATGCAAAGTCTGTAAAAACTTAATGGCGGCTGGGTGCAGTGGCTCACGCTGTAATCCCAGACTTCGGGAGGCTGAGGCACGTGGATCACAAGTTCAGGAGTGTAAGACCAGCCTGGCCAAAATGGTAAACCCCATCTCTACTAAAAATACAAAAAATTAGCCAGGCATAGTGGCAGGCACCTGTAATGCCAGCTACTCAGGAGGCTGAGGCAGAGAATTGCTTGAACCTGGGAGGCGGAGGTTGCAGTGAGCCAAGATCGTGCCACTGTACTCCAGCCTGGGTGACAGAGTGAGACTCCGTTTGAAAAAAAGAAAAAAGAAAAGAAAAGAAAACGTAACGGCATCACTCAATAGCAAATCAGCCATTTCTTGCAGAGTAAATTGCATTTTTGAAGGAATCTAGAATGTTTTACCTATAATATTCTGAGGTAATTTCTTGAGTCCAGATTCACAATCCTCTATCTAATCATGCTTTCCAGCAACCTTTGGAAGACTTAAAATCAACAGATGAGATGAAACGCTAAGCAAGGAAGAAGAGAAAGACAGAAGCCTTCGAAATTTTCAAGAGCGTGATGGCCAGGACCTGAAACCCACAGCCTACTCCTATCTTGAACTCTGAACTGTACTCGAGGGCCTGGCTGTGCCATAAGAATATTAAAGGGCCTAGAGAAAAGGTTAATGGAAGGGGTGCTGTTGGCAGAAGGTTTATAAAGTCCAAGAGCAACTAAGGACTGTGTATTTATCACCCCTATCAGATCAATCTGTGGGCCGATCTTCACTCTGGAAGCCAAATATACAGATATAGATCATATTTTCAGTTATCCCTGAACTCTCACGGATCTCCTGGTGAGCCATTTGCCAAATCCATTTGTGATGTGGCAGCATCTTTCATGAAAATGACAAGTGCCAGATCAAGGTGGCTCCCTTCAATCTTGAGGTTAACCCAGCCACTTAGGTGCACGTGTGCAGTGAGCCGGATGACATCTGGAAATGCACAAACTCATGGCCACCAAAGCCCTGGGAAGCTCTGAGACCAAGGGGAAGAGAGAAGTTCGTGAACCGAGGGCAAGAGAGTTGAAAAGAATCAAGGGAGTTTTATTTTTAACAACTTAGGAATTGGCCCAGGGACTTGGAATGTCGCGAGGACCTCAGGCTGTTCAAAGTCTTGCTGCAAAATCGTGGTCCCCACACTAGCAGCATCCATAGAGAAAGAGTGTTGGAAATGCAGAGTCTCAGACCCAGCCTCCCCCGGGAGTGGGAATCCGCATTCAGCAGAATTTGCAGGGGGTTCACAGCACACTGATCACTAGATTCCTGAAGACTGTAAGGTCGCTGCATAAGACACAGCAGGTGCACTGGCCCTGCATCTCACAAGCTGCGCTGGGTGGAAGGTTTCTTCCCCCTCTGCCCCAAGACAAAGAAAAACAAAAATCACAAAACAAAAAGGCAGGTTTATAGATCCGCCGACACGTACACTTATGGATGGTCAGGCTCAATATCAGAGATGATGCTGAAAAATACTCCCCACACACAATACAGGCACACAGCACACACCACACACACAGTGCATGCACAACACACGCAACACACTGCACATACACAACACATGCACAGAACACACACACATACAACACACACGCTGCATGCTCAACACAGGCAACACACTGTACACACACCCACACACGGCACACGCACAGAGCACACACACACACAACACATACACTGCATGTACAACACATGCAACATACTGCACACACATACCACACACAACACATGCACAGAACACACACACACACACAACACACACACGCTGCATGCGCAATGCACAGGACACACTGTACACACATTCCCACACACAATACGTGCATTGCACACACACACACACAACCCCACACATGCAACATGCACACGGCATGCACAGCACACTGCACACAGCACTCTGCACACACAGAGGCTCTAGTACATACATAGTCTAGAAATACATCGTCTCTAGTTGCTCCTGGACTTTATAAACCTCCTGCCAATAGCACCCCTTCCGTTGTTCTTTTCTCTAGGCCTCTTAATATTCTTATGGCACAGCCAGGCCCTCTAGTACAATTCAGAGTTCAAAACATACGAAACACACAGCATATGCACCATATACAACACAACAAACGCAGCACATACACACACATTCACACACACACACACAACCACAGGCGTCCTGTCCTCCAGGCGCTCGTTTAGAGAAGCCAGCCAGGCAGACCATTATGAAGCGATACAATGTAACAAGAAATAATAAAACCAGGACGCAGAAAACCAGTTTCAGAATGACGTAAAATAACAAAAACTGGCCACTTCAGTGATTACCTAGGAAAGTCACTCCTATAAAGACCACACCAAAGAACGGGGGTGGGGTTGGCGGGGAGCTGTCCACTATCTTCAATCCAAAACGCTGACTGCTGAGAACTGCGTTCGGAGGATGGGCAGAGAAAGACCTAAAACCAGGATTCGTCTTCATAGAAGCCTGGAGCTGCGAAGACAGTTTCCTGATCTGCAGCTGAGGAAAGGAGTGCCTGGCCTTCTCCTTCCCAGGCCCCAGGACACAGGTTCCTTGAGGGTCCCATAGAACTGGGGACATCACCACCCAGAAAAACGTGTGAAATGAAGCCACTGGCAGGAGCCTCTCCCTGTGGCCGTGTTAACCTTCAGAAGAGCAGCCCCAGGTCAACTCGGTTCCGAAGCAGCCTCTCTATTATTTAAGAGGAGGTGCACCTGTCACCTAAGTTAACAAAACAGGATGGCACCGTGCCCGTCGGACCTCCTGGGATCCAGGCTGCTGCTGAAGGCTCGCTCTCCAGCTCGCCCCACTGGACTTCCATGGGCTCCGCCCGCTGGTGCCTCCGTGTCCCGGGCCTGGAGGTGGGCACCGATGCACAGTGATGCTCTGAATATCTCAGCCCAGCTCGTACCTCCTCCTCCCTGCTCCCCTGAAAAGAGCTACAGGGAAATTAAGCAATGGTGCTGGAGGTGAGAAGGCAGAGAGAAGACGACTTCAGGAGAGCTGGCACCGGAGAGAGCAGACACCCCCCAAATCACAAGGTGACCGGTTGGGGGCCCACCTGGATCCCTGTCCTGCTGCTGCAGCCTTGCTGGGAACCCAGGAGAAGCAGGTGAGGATAAGGCAGAGAAGGGGAAGAGGGGCAGCCAGAGGAGCTGGAAAAAATGGCAAGGGCAGGACCAGACAGGGCAGGGCGTGGATACGGCTGTGCCTTGAGCCTCTTGCTGTCCCTCACCCCTGCCCTGGCTCTTGCAGAGGACTCACGGCCTTGACCAGCACCAGGCCAGGCACCTGGACCAGCAGCAGGAAGGCCACCCCAGCAGCAGCTCATGGCTAATTTCGCCCTCCTTGAGCCAGGCTGGTGACACATTCACCATCTCGCCCATCCTCACAAGAACGCCCAGGTACCACTCTCCACTCTTGTTTCACAGCGAAAGAACAGGCACAGGAAGGGGAGCCACATGCTTTGGGTCTCAGGGTGTATCTGCTTCCTACTGTGGCTGTAACAAGTCACCACAAACCCCACGGCTTAACATGAACACTTACTGTCTAGCACGTCTGGAGGTCAGAAGTCCAATGTGGGTTTCCCCTGGCCAAGAGCCAAGTGTCAGCCACGCTGGGGAGGCTCCAGGAGAGAATCCTTCCTCTTCCGGCCTCTGAAGGCACCTGTGTTATGGGCTCATGGCCTCTTTCACATCACTCTGATTTCTGCTTCCCTCCTCACATTTTCTCCTCCCAACCTTGACCCTCTGGCCTCCCTTTTGGAAGGGACCTTGGGGTTCTATGGGGCCAACCAGGATAACCTCCCATCTCGGCATCCTTCACTTTCATCACATCTGCAGAGTCCCTTCTGCGGGGCAAATTGAAACATTCAGAGGTGGAGAGATTAGGACTGGAGCATCTTTGGGGGTTCCTGTTCTACCTCCCGTGCTCAGGGAACCAAAGCAGGTGTGTCTCACACAGACTCAAATGCTGCAGCCATCCCTCCGGGCCAACCAGTCTCAGGATGACTTGAGGGATGGAGGGGGCAACAATGCCGATTCCCCACCCCCACCCCCAATCTCAGTCAGACCTTCCCATTCTCCTGTGAAGAATGACATTTGTGACAACAGACACCCCCAACCTAGGCCAAGGAAACACACACAGGAAACATCCTGGATGCTTTTGCTTTTCACCATTCCTCTGAAGTTAGGCGTTAAGCTTGTTCATCACTCTGGCTGGTTTAATTTTAGAAAGACCTGCTTGCAAAGTCTTGAAAACGCATAATGTATTGGCAGACAGCAAACACATCTGCACCACAGTGAAGATACGGACTGCACACACAGGAATGTGACAAGGTCCCCGGTGGCTAAGAAGATGCCCAAAGCAGCTCCCTGGCCCTCACACGGAAACCGGCCCTGCGGTGAGGGCTCAGACCGTGAGCTGCAGGTCACCGCCCAGACCTCGGCCTCCTAAATGCTCTCTCTCCCCACAAACGGGGCACCGTTTGTACTGGAGTCTCCTTACTTTGTCAATCGGATCTGACTTGCAAATTAAAATAATCTGCTTTTACCTTTGCATTAGCCTTTAAATACTTAAGTTTTAATTATACATAAGTCTACCTGGAGACGTTTTGGGCAACTTCCAATATTGTCAGTCAGCAACGGAAGTATGGCGTAAAAGCGCATGTAATTTCCAAACCCCCGGTTGTTAATGAAATCCCAAACATTCAGATTCTAATTGAACTAGATAAAGATTAAGAAGCTTAGCAGCAGCTGGCATTACGAATTAGTTCTCAGCTGAGTTTTATGTTGTACTCTAAATCATGGCTTTTGTAATCGCCCTCAATTGTCCTTTATCTTGCCAATGCAGATTCGATTCTCAGGGACCATCAGGCTTCCTGTCTCCCCGCTGCCTGAAATATTTTGATGTGTAAAGTCTTAATAGTAATTTTAATGATATTATGATCTGCGCATATGATGTATATTCAATAAATCTTTACACTAATTAGAAGAAAAGTCGGGGCCTTTATGAAACCTATTTTTAAAGCTGAGTTTTATGGCCTGAGAATAATCACTTGAAACAACTTAAAGAGCAGCAAAAACTGTCTGGAGGTCGTATGACCAAGGCAAGAGGCCTCGCGAAGCATCAAGAATTCAACACAAAGGTCTTCCCCAAACGTCAGCAAAATGCACATGCCCAGGCCAGTGGGTACCAGCAGCTGCCCCTTTAAATAAAGGGGCAATGTGTTTTCAAATATGGCTGCTGTTTTCCCAAATGGCCAACATACGGGCACCACCGCTGGCACCATTGACAAAACGTAAAGGCCACAGCACTGTATCCCATTGGTTCCTGCATGACACAGCAGCCCTCAGGCATTTATCACATCCATTGTGGAGACAGGCGGGGCTCAGCTCTCCTCCTTCACTTTCTAGTGACCACGGCAACCACCTTGCTAAACCGAGCCTCGGTCCTTCCATCTGTGAAGTGGGCTGAGGGCCGTGGACTTTGGCGCCTTCACGGAGACACTGCAAATGGGGAGTTGGGTGCAGCCCCGGCACACTGTGCAGGAAGAGTGGTGAGCTCTGAAGTTAATGGGATTAACTGTGGGGTGAGTCCGCGGCTGCCCAGCAGCTCATGTGAGGAGGTGGGAGGGTCCTGCTGCCAGCTGCAGGGGCCGGGGGTGGGAGAAGCTGCCCACGGCTGGTGCTCTGGCCTTTGTACAGCTTGAACTGCTCCAAAAGGAAGGGTGAGGAGGAGGAGGTGGGTTTGTTTCCCGGGGTCCCTACCTCCTGGTGGCCCTGCCAGGAAGCCGATGTTTTTCCACCTAAACAGATAGTTGTCCTGGGAGTAGAAGAGACTGCCTCGCCCCTGACAGGGGACCCATGAGTGTCCTGGAGAAAGGAGACATCCCACCCAGAGGGCAGCAGGAAGGCTGGGTGTGGGGGGCCAGGGGTCCTGCATGGGCAGAACAGGGCAGGAGGAACACTGCACAAGGGGACACAGACCCGCGAGACGGGTCCAAAGGGCCGGTGCAGGCCAGGCCGAGGGAGCGAAGACAGCAGCGAGGAGGAGCCTGGCAGGGCAGACGGGGGACGAGCGAGGGCTGTGGCCACAGCCAGGGGAGCCCCGTGCCCAGGGAGAGCTGGCACTGTCCTCTTCACCCAGAGGCCGCCTGGCTGCAGAGAGAGTGCCCTGTGCCGGGGCCCAGCAGCAGCCCACCCAGCAGAGACTCCCAGGTTCCCAGGAGCAGCTGAGGGCTCGGGGCCTCCGCACACGCTGTTCTGTCTCCCAGAACACGCTGCCCCGGGGCCCTCGCGTGGCCCTTGTCCTGCTCATGTTTCAAGTGTTCCCTTAATATCCCTTTATCTGTCGATTGCCCCGGCCTCAGACCCACGCATCCCTGGCACCTGACCCCACTGCCTGGCTGTGGCACACTCGCCTCTCCCCTGGCATCTCACCACCTGCTTTAGCTGTCCACCCGCCCTCCCCGTGCCACTGTAAGCTCCAAGCAGGCTGGACGTCTCTGTTTTTACACCAGTGCAGGCCGGTCAGTGTGCAAAAGAGTCTCTTCATGTTTGCTGGATAAATAAATACACACATGATTCCCTAAAGAGCCATTTTCAGTAATGTCCCTTGTGAGATCCAGCCCCAAACCCGGTCCCCCCTCTACACATCATTACAAATGGACACACCGGCAAAGCCTCTAACCCCAGACACCTCCTGTAAGCGTCATGCCCCCGGGGAAGGTGCTGGTGGCTTTTATGGCTTTAGTTATGGCTTACAGTTTAGGGCCCTAACACTTTTATAGGCTGTGTTTTCTGGCGCTAGTCCTCCTCCTCATCTGCATCTGGATGACAGTTTTATGACCTTACGGCAGAACAGTGTGAAAGGCTTGAGAGATGACAGCCCAGCCTGCAGGGAGGCCTTTCAAGGGTGAGGCACTGGGTTCCAGGGTCCTGATATTAACCCCGGCGTTTCTGCAAGGAAGCAACTCCTCCATCCACAAGGCAAGCTTGGAACAGAGAACTTTCAGCCCCAGCAGGAGGAATCTCCTTTTCAAAAAAGTCACTTCTGGGAGTTACTAAGTCAGGTTACCAAGAAACATCTAAATCAACATTTTTCTTCCAGCATATTTACTTTCTGGGCTTTTCAAAATTGCCGTTTCCCTCAATGTGTCAGTTTCCCATGGCTGCCATAACAAAGTATCACAAACCTGGAGGTTTAAGCAACAGAAATGGATTCTGTCTGTTCTGGAGCCCAGTAGTTCGACAGAGGTCAGAGTGTTTGCAGGGCCGTGCTCCCTCTGGGACCTGTTGGGAGGAGCCCTCGGCCGCCTGGGGCTGTGGCAGTCCCTGGAGCTCCTGTCTGTGGATGTATCACTCCCATCTCTGCTCCATGATGAACGAATAAGCGAGGTTCTCCCTGGGGCCTCTGTCTAACACTGGATTCGGTTTCCTCTTCTTTTAAGAGCACAGGTCATTGGATTTAGGGCCCACCCTGATCCACTCTGACTGCCTCTTAACTTGATTCCATCTACAAAGACCCCCCGTTTGTTTTCCAGATATGATCACGTGCACAGGTTCTAGAGTTAGGATTCAGCAAAAGGCATTTTGGGAGATTCAAATCAACCCATAATGCTCAGTGATCTTCTGACTCAAAATACTGGTGCCAGGTTCCAACTTGGCTGTTTTCAGAAATGAACTCAGTTCTTTTAGAGCATTTTTAGTTCCTGAGTTTGGCAAACCATTTTGTTTACCGCATACACAGACAGACTAGTGCACTTGCTTTTGTGGTTACCATGAAAAAAAAAAAAGGACTCTCACCAGCGATACATTTCAGACCCCTTCTCAGCTTAACTTGGAAATGACTTTCTTTAGTCTGTGTTCTTTTAAGTTTATTTTTCTTTTTCTTTTTTTTTGGCAAGAGAAAAGGGTGATGATTATAGTAGAATTAGAAGGTATGGTGGGTGCCAGAAGTCTCAGAGTGTGTCTCAGAAAAAAAAAAAGTGTTATTGTTCAAAGGAAAAACGGTAACCACAGAAAAACACAGAGTCCCAGGGCCTCAGGGTACCTGCAGCCCCTGCAGACGGGGTGTGTGGTTGTGCATGTAGCGTTCCTGATGACCCGATGGGACGTGGCCCAGCAGAACCTTCCAGAAATCCAATCCAATCCAGGAGAGACGAAAGTGGGGAGGTGCGGGAGGAAGGGGCATGGGAGAGAAGTGAGCCAGGCTTCCTGCTGAGTGCTGGGTCCTCAGCCCTTGGAGGGGCCTGCTGATTGTCTAGGAGAGGGGATCAATGAAGCCTGTGCACTTCCGTCTAATCCCCGAGAATTACACACACTCAACTTAATTGATCTCCCTGATGATGCAGAGCTGGTGGCCGCGATGCTTACAGCGGTCAGGACTGAGTCATTGCGCTGGTGTCCATGGTTAGGCAGCCGCTGACACAGGCCGGAAACCCGGCTCCCTGCCAGGTCAGCCCTGACGCCCAATCGCATTCTTCACTTACTCCAAGCACCAGCAGCAGGCCGCCCCAGTGAATGCCAAAGTTGCTGAACCTGCCTGCACAAAGGCCACCTCGTGATAGCCAAAGCCTTCCTCGGGGGCCTACGTGGGCCTCCTTGACATGGGATAACGGGCCCCCAGAGCTGACCTGAAACCCCAAAACCCAAAAGAAGGGTGAGGCATTTTGCGGCGGCACAGACACCTCCACGGCCACAGGCGAGCACCACGCGATTGTCATTCGCTCCACAGCGCCATAATGTATTCACTCTGGTTCCCCACGGATTCCTGAAAAGTTCAGCCAAGGGCACCTGCTCATTAGATGAAAGGAACACGCTAAGACAATGGGAAAGCCCCGGTAAAGGGGCTGACACACGCTAATGTCTCCATCACACACGCGAGAGGGCACGAAAGCGCACTGCAAGGCCTCCGGAATCCAGCCTGCTCCAGGTGGCAGGACAGAGGCGCTTCTTGGTGCAATCGACAAATCTTTCTGAAGGGCCCACTGTGTGCCAAGCACCGCCCCGGCTTTGGAAGAACAGCTGCTGCCCAGCCCTCAGGAGTTGGGCTGTCAGTGGGCCATGCCCAGGGGCCCCAAGACACAGACTGACCACGGGGACTTGCCTCCGAGATATGCTCATGGTGAGCAAAACCTTCATCTGTGGTATTATTTTATACCAAATATAGGGTGTTCTTCACAACCTAAGGCCAGGGCTTTTCCACACGTTTTTTTTCTTCTTTTTTTTGAGATGGAGTTTCACTCTTGTCATCCAGGCTGGAGTGCAACGGCACGATCTCAGCTCCTCATTGCATCCTCCGCCTCCTGGGTTCAAGCGATTCTCCTGCCTCAACCTCCCGAGTAGCTGGGATTATAGGCACATGCCACTGCACCTGGCTACTTTTTGTATTTTTAGTAGAGACAGGGTTTTGCCACATTGGCGAGGCTGGTCTCGAACTCCTGACCTCAGGTGATCCACCCGCCTCGGCCTCCCAAAGTGCTGGGATTACAGGCGTGAGCCACCACGCCTGGCCTCCACACTTTTTAAGAGAGGGATCCTTGTTAGGAACCCCTAATACATGGTAAGTAAAGACAAGACTGCTCCTGTGAAGCTCGGGTGGGGGTCCTGGAGTCCTGGGGTCCCTCTCACTTAATTCAGCTCCCAGTTCTGCCGCTCAGAGCCAGTAGCTCCAGGAAGGCATCTGACAGTAACCACTATGAAGGGACTCAAAGGCATCCATCGTCCCCCACCTACCCATCCACCCATTCTCCACCCCCGTCCCTCCCTCCATCTGACGCCACCTCCCCATCGTCCATCCCTCACCCTTCCAGCTGCCGTGGCCTGCAACGCCCAGCTCAGGGACCTTCGGCCAGGCCTGCTCTTTCCAGAATATCACCCCAGATGGCTGGGTCTGGCCTTCCAGAACACGCTTCTCAAATGTGGGACATCAGTTTCGTGTGGCATGGTGAACATTTTAAAATGAAATCGAACAGAATGGAAAAAAAAATACCTATTCTAATTGTATCGATCACATTTACGAGGCGGTAAATGCTGCTCTGTAAAACACTGATTTCTGTTTGCGTGTGGGGACGTTTCTGTGGGGAGGGAGGGTTTGGGGGATATTTCCTGGCTCATAATTTTAAAGCATTTTCTTTTTCTATGAATCATGGTCAAAAAACTTTGAGATCCAGGGTCAGGCAGGCCCAGCCCTGCCTGAGCTGTGTATTCTGTGCAAGCATGGCCCGTGGCCTGCAGTGCTGAGAAGAGTCAGGCAGGTAGTAGATCGATCTCTCTCTCTCTCTCACACACACACAGACACCCCCACGCACCCACGCACACATGCACGCACACACACACACATGCATGCACACACACACGTACACACACACTCATGATTTTGATAACTCTAAGGTCTCTCTCTCACACACACACATACACTCGTACTTCTTATTTCAACAACTCTAAGGTTCCAGCACATCCAACCCTTGATGTGATGTGGATCATCTGGTCTACCTTGCTGCCTAGAAGCCGCTCTCCTTCTCGCAGGCCACTCCCCCTTGCCCCGCCGTCCTGGCTCGGACATTGACTACTCCCCACCCCTCTTCCATCCTCCTGAAAACCGCCTCCTGCAGCGGGGGTAGACCCTCGTGTTCCCACGTCCTCCACGATACTCACAGCACTTGCTCGTTCTACCACTGTCCACTGGTGTCAGCTCCCTTCCAAGCACCTTCCAGAGAGGGAGGCAGCTGCTTCCGGCCGGCCGGGGACCCCAGGACACACCCTGCTGGCCGCCCTGGGGAGTGAGTGAGTGGACATAGGCCGGGCAGCAGCTGGCGGGCACGAGGGGCTGGTAAGGGGCAGGGGTCTGCCGGGCCACCGCCTCCTTCCCCACTTTTCCCCGGCTGCCATTTATCCAGCTCAGCCTCTGTCCAGGCCACTCTGCTCACCAGGCTTCTGGCCACATTCTACAACCTCTGTTTCCTCACCGAGAAATAAGAACTGCAGGATGACGCCCAGGGCCACTCGCAAGTCTGCAACTTCCTGGAGTTATTCGATACTGATGAGTACTGAAATCAGAGATACCAAAGGGAGGTTGTGGCCATTGCTATTAATTACCTCCACTCCGCAACAGTCGCAGTGCGTGTACATCCACAACTGCATCTCAGCATCACAGCCGTGCCAGGTGACAGGGACAAACGTCGCAATCCTCTAGCAGACAACAGAGCGGGGTGTGAGTCTGAGGTCACACCTTCGTCAGTGTGTTTTCGGGTGCTGGACTCCAGACTCCCTCAATACCCCATGGTCGGTGTTCTAACTCAAGGTATCCATAAAAATCACTGCGTAAAAGATCAATAAACAAGTCCCAACCTCAGCAAAATTAAAAACCTTTCCAGGAAACGGGGACAGTGCTTTAACTGCGTTTTTAAAAACAAAGTGTCCTTCCCCTCCCATACAACAGTCCAACTCATCAAATAATCAATACATGCAAATGTGTTTATAATTACGCCACATTCTTCCATGACACTCCCTGCCTTCGACAAAGTCATCCCCAAAGGCTGTTTTCCACCAGGATATTGAGGGTGCGAGGCCAGACAGAGACTCCATCCACGGGGACATTCTCGCGGGCTCACTCTCTTTTTCCTGAAAAGCTCCACAGCCATGTTTTGGGGACAGAGGCCTGGGCCTGGTGGAGCTTGGGTGCGGTTTGGGAGCCAGTGGGTGACCCTGTGCCCGATGCACCAGCCAGGTTTAGAATCACTGCCCTGTGAACTCACACTGAGCACCGTAGCCAGGTCATGAGCTTTGGTCCAGGCTGGTGCCTGTCCTCGGGCCTCACACACAAGGGTCCCAGCTTCCGGCTCTGCTGTTGGGGGCTCAGCTTTCCCCAGGGCAGCCCAGCGGACATCAATGCCCGCATCTCACAGGCTCCAGGCTGCTGGAGTGGGCGACGGGGGCCCTGCGTGTAGCAACACAGGGCAGGTGTAAGGCCTGGGGAGAGAGCAGCGTCCAGCGTGTGTGTGGTCCCACAGTGGAATGAACCGTGTTGTCCCCTGAAGGTGGTGACTGTGGGCCAGTTCTGCAGCCTTTCCAGGCCACTCGGCCATCCGTTAAAGGGGCATAGGGTGGAGGATGATGGGAAGAGCAGCTGTGTTTCCTCTGGGAGCTGTGAGTAGGGCAGGCCGAATCGGGGCCCTGCCCTGGGGGGAGCTCGGTGCACTTCAGCCGCTGCCCTCCCAGACGGCGAGACCACAGAGCTCAGGGCAGGGTGACGGCAGGTCATGAGCCTTCACCCCCATTGCCCCAGACCCACCTCAAAGACCTCTGGCCTTGGGCTCTAGCAGGTCAGCAGCCCTGGCCTCAGGGCAGACCCCAGCTCAGGGCACCATGGGCTGGTGTCATGGGCAGACCCCCCAGCCTCCAGGTCAGCCCATGATGCCAGCAGGATCAGGGAGTGCGGGGGTGGCCGGCCTGGCCAGGCTGACTGAAGCCACCACCACCCGTGAGGACGTGGGTTCTCTGCGAAGGTCAGAGCCAGGCCAGCATCCTCGCGGAAGCTCCACCCACACTGACCACCTGTCCTGCCGGGGCCTTCACCTGTCCTGGGGTCTCCACACTGTGAAACAGAAGGAAATGGCCACAAAGACCCCCATGCTGTCCCCCCAGCACCTCACCAGCTTCCCTGTGCTGGATGCCAACAGCACCCCTCCCCAAGCTGTGACAACCAAAAATGTCTCCAGTAGTTGCCCAGTGCCCCTGGGGCTGGACTTGCCCCCTTTGAGAACCACTAGATTAGACCAGAGGATGGCAATGGAAGAAAAATCACGCTAATAAAAAGAGCAGCGCCCACTCAGAAAGGACTTGGGGTGGATGAGTTTCACATCCTCATCGACCCCACGAGGCAGGGACTATCTCAGTTCTTACTTACAGAAAAGGAAACTGGCTGCCTAATATTCCATGGTGTATATCTACCACATTTTCTTCTCCAATCTGTCACTGATGGGCATTTCGGCTGATTCCATGTCTTTGCTCTTGTGAAGAGTGCTGCCATGAATATTTGCGTGCATGTGTCTTTAGGGTAGAATGATTTACATTCCTCTGGGTGTATATCCAGTAATGGGATTGCTGGATCAAGTGGTAGTTCTGCTTTGAGCTATTTGAGGAATCACCATACTGCTTGCAGGGACCTGGATGAAGCTGGAGGCCATCATCCTTAGCAAACTAACGCAGGAACAGAAAACTGAATACCGCATGTTCTGACTTATAAGTGGGAGCTAAATGATAAGAACTTATGAACACAAAGAAAGAAACAGCAGACACTGGGGGCTACTTGAGCAGGGAGGGTGGGAGGAGGGAGAGAAGCAGGAAAGATAACTATTGGGTATCGGGCTTAGGTCCTGGGTGACGAAATAATATGTATAATAAGCTCTTGTGACACGTGTTTACCTGTGCGACAAACCTTCACACATACCCCCGAACCTAAAGCCAAAGTGGAAAAAAAAGATAACGGAAACGGAGTCTCCGAAGCCATGTCACTGGGATAGGGTCTGTGTGACCCTATCCAGTCTACTGTGTGTAGACTGGAAACCCCTGATAACCCGGTGGCCTGGCGCGGGTGCCCGCGTGTTTGGCCTTGTGGCACACCGCCTTAGGGAGGAACAGAGGCTCTCGGGCAGCTCCTGCCAACAGGCGGTCTTTGCAGCACCTTGCATTCTTAGCTATTTCACCCTACATGAGGGAGGCATTCCACTACCCCCCTTACTCTGGAGGAGACTGAAGTCCAGAGAGGGTGAGAAGCTTGTCCAGGGTCACACAGCTAACGGGTACCTGTAAGATGTGACCTCCTGCCACAAGAGCAGGCCTGGGGCCCACACACCACAGTACTGTCTTGAGTTCTCATCCTTTCCACAAGTCTTCACATGGCCATGTGTTGTCACTGGATATGGGACCCAACAGGGTGATCCCATCTCCAGATCATTCACTTAATCACATCTGCAAAGACCCTTTTGTCCAAATAAAGTCACACTCACAGATTCTGGGTGGACATATCTTTTGGAGGCTACCATTCAACTCACTACAAGGTGTGAGTCAGGCCAGTGGGACTCAGTGACAGGACTTGGGGGAGGATGACTAGAAAAGAGAGGTTCGGCCGGGCTTGGTGGCTCACGCCTGTAATCCCAGCACTTTGGGAGGCCGAGGTGGGCGGATCACGAGGTCAGGAGATTGAGATCATCCTGGCTAACATGGTGAAACCCCATCTCTCCTAAAAATACAAAAAATTAGCCGGTCGTGGTGGTGGGTGCCTGTAGTCCCAGCTACTTGGGAGGCTGAGGCAGGAGAATGGCGTGAACCCAGGAGGTGGAGCTTGCAGTGAGCCAAGATCGCGCCACTGCACTCCAGCCTGGGAGACAGAGCAAGACTCCGTCTCAAAAAAAAAAGAAAGAAAAGAGAGGTTCTCACTCACAGGGACTGTCAGGGGGCAGGCAAGAAAGCTGAAGAGACAGAACTGAGTGTGGGACAGAGGTTGGGGGACACACAGGTGCCTCATGAGGGAAGATCTAGCTAGAGAATAAAGTCAAGAAAAAGAAACAAACCAAACTCCAGAACGAGCCAAAAAAAGGCCAAGCCAAGAGGTGGAAAGATACAGGCTCTTGATAACGGTGTTTGGACTCCTAGATCCAGCCATGCCTGAAGCTAACCTCAGACCCTTAGATTTTTCAGGAATATGGCCCACTTTTATTGGTTTGGGTTGTTAAGACTCCTTTCTGTAACAGTTCCTGAACCTCAGAGGCTAGGAAGAGTACCAGGTCCTTTCTCCCCCACGTCACAGCCCACTATGGGTGGCTGGGTCCTTTTCTCTCCAGTGACACAGAAATTGGGGCTGTTTTAATCTTACACCTGTGCCATCTTCCAGGAGAACGGAAGACAGCAAGCCTGGAGAAGGCATTTGTTTCAAGTCTTCATCCCACATCCCCTTTGCGCCCATGCCATCTGCAAGGACGAGGGCAGGTAGTCAACATGTCACACTGTCTGCCACACCATCAATTTCCTCTGCAACTGGCTTCTGTGGTGCTAAATCCAGCAAGTCTCTTTGGATATGGGGATATCTTGGTGTCATATGCTGTTTTCCATGACATCAAAAAGCAAGCCTTAAAGGCCTCTTTAATCCAAAGGCAGGGACTGTCACTGGCCTGTGGTCACACTCCCCAGGCACTCATGCCCCTGGGCACCCACACAGCACCAGAACAGAGATTGTTCCTCTCCTACAGCACTGCAGGCTGGCGACACCCCGTACCCCTTACTGTTGGCATGCACTGGTGGCATGAGCAGGCAGAGAGTTTCAGAAACAGCCTCCCCCAGAGGAGAGAGGGCTTCAGGGCTAGAAGACTTAGCCTGGGGGTCACATGGCCCTGGGTCAGATCCTGGCTCAGATGTGGGACTCTGGGCTTGTCACTCCATCCTGTAAGCCTTGGTGTCCCTACCCATAGGCTGAGGGAGCACGCTGACAGCTGACAGTGCCGGGAGCTGGGAGCACGCTGCTCAGCACACATCACTGTTTAGGCCAGGACAAGGCCCACCGAGCAACGGCAGGGTGCAGTGGGGCACCCCGTTCTCCTCTGCCCTCCCCATCACCCCAGAATCTTGCTCAGAGTGTCTGCAAATGGTACATTTGGCCTTAGGGAAGAAACACCTTCTACCTTCTAAAGAAGAGTGTGCTTTATAAACCACTCTGTCATTCTAACTGCTTGAGAAGAAGAAGGAATTCCCAGCTTAAAAACATTTTTTGTCCTTCCCTAATAGCATCTCTATAAGCCACTTTCCTTTTAAACCCCAGTTTATTTAGAAGAGTGAGAGCCTATGACTTCCGCCTCAGAACATGATGATTTTATTGTTGCCTGAAGACAAGGAACACCCTTGAACCTCCCGACACAGATAAAAGCCAAACCTGCTTATATTTTTATTGTTTGGCCGCCCTGCTTTGCGGAGCAGCCAGCGATGTCAGCGCCGGACAGGCGTGCTTGAGTCGCTGGCACCTTCATTTGCCGTGAGGTCTGGAGCCGGCCGCGGCAACCCAGCAAAGCTGTGCTTCTGACAGTGATGCCCCCTCTCCTTGCAGCAGGAGGGCTGCCTGGCCCCAGTGGTAACCACAGCTCTGGCCTGCCTGGTGAGGCCACCATGGGCATCAGGGCCTGGCTGCACAGAGCTCATTCATCAGGAACTGCTCAGAGCCCACGGCCTGGGCTCAGGGGCTCCTGGCAGCACTGAGTGGGCCATGCCCTGAATGAGCAAAGCCCCTGACCACCTGCTTCCTCCAGACCCAGGCATCCGTAAGACTAGCCTAAGTGTGGACAAAGGGTCACCCGGCAACGAACGGCCACCGCTTTGAACGCTGGCTGTCAAGGGCATTAGGTTGTCTGCCAAGAGTGAACAACATGATGTTTTCAGCTCTAGCAGGTCACATAGTTCAACTTTGGGGGTCTATCCAGGAGACTGAGAAATCCTCATTTTCATGGATCACTCAGAAAATACAGCCAATCCCATGAAACAGGATTTTTTTTTTTTCTGGGAAAATGTAACTGGATCTTGCGCCCAAAGACCTCTCCTGAGGAATTGCATTCTACTTGTAAAAACAAAATCGTGAGAATAAAAACAGACCAGAGCCTTCTTTCACCAGCACATTTGGATAAATATAATTTTCCAAGGCTGACAACTGTTCTACCAAATCCTGTTGGCTGTCATTTCCTTTCGTGCTGTGGAACTCATATTTCATTGAGATAACGGAGCCCTCGTGCTGATTTCCACCACACTCTGGGGTGCATCCTAACAGATGCAGCTTGACGCCACAGTGCTGCCCGGACACCGGCCTTGTCCTCCCAGCTTCAGGCTCCTCTTCCACAGCAACCCCAGGAGGCTGGTCCCTGCATGCCTCTTCTTGCCATGACGGATGCTTCCTGTGCGGGACTCACGCACAGGCCTCACTTAGGGGAAGTGGCTGGCAGGCAGGGATGCAGACACAGACTCCCTCCCCACACCGAATGCACCGCCCCAGCAAGAGGTCCAGGGCCACACGGGGTAGGCAGGGTCTTCGGCGGCCTGGGATGCATGCCTGTGACGGTCCACCAAACTCCAGGCTCGTACCCCACCCCTGTGCCCAGGGAGGGAACAGAAGTCAACGGGGCATCCCTTGTGAATGCTACCCCACTGTAGAAAATGAATAGGGCTCAGCCACTCATAGGACCCCATAAGCACTCTTTTTTCTTCTTCTTGAGACAGGGTCTCGTTCTGTCACCCAGACTGGGGTGCAGTGGCACAATCACAGCTCACTGCAGCCTTGATCTCCTGGGCTGAAGCGATCCTGCCACCTCAGCCTCCCGAGAAGCTGGGATTACAGGTGTGCACCACCACACCCAGCTATGCTTTGTATTAGCGTAGAGACAGGTCTCCTGACGTTGCCCAAGCTGGCCATGAGTGCCCCATTCATGCTTATTTTAAAGAAGATGTAGTGTGGACTGACAGCGGACTGCCCGCCAGGCACCCCACAAAGTCACCAACACACAAGCTCCCCTCACTTCATCACACGACAAGGCTGCTGTGAGTCTCATCCCGGTTTTCAGACGAAGACACTGAGGCTCACAGAGGACCTGCAGCTTCAGGGCCAAGGAGCAGGGAAGGGAGGGGACCTGGAGTCCATGGCCATTGACTGTTCTGCACAGCTGGGGGATTCGTGTCCCACTGACACCTGTCCCACAAATTAAGTGCTCCAGGAAGCACCATCGAGAAGCGTGACAGCCAGTGTGTTTAAGACAATCGGCTTCTCTGGAGTTAACTTTTCCATTCTTCCATCTGACCTACTTGATATCAAACTTCAGGCAAATGCCAGTCACACAGAGACCAACCAACCAACCAACCAACAAACAAACAAAGTCCCAGAGGATGTCTGAGTGCTCACAAAGTGGGAACAGAAGCAACTTTGAAATTTGCCCATAAATAAGTAAAAATGAACTCGTCAGCTATTCGGGATTCTTCCCTGCAAGCTGGGCTGGCAAACGCAATCCCTTCTCATTGTTTTATTTTCGGTTTTCAATGTCTTGTGAACCAGAGCAATAGGCAAGGATGTTAAAAAGATTTTACGCTGTCATATGTTTGTTTGCACAAAGCTGCGAGCAGGAGGTTTACTCATAATTTCACTCCTGAAGTAAAAGCATCAGCTGCTACTCTTGACTTCTGAACTAAAACCCGCACACGCCCCCCTCCACACTAAGTAGCATGGAAAGAACATGCCTGATCCATGCCCTCCGCAGAAGCTGTGGTGGCTGGGTCTGGCAGGTTCCATGGGGTCACATGTGTGAAACAGCTGGACAAGTGAGCTTTGCAAAGCAAGTGGGTCCTCAAGTCCATATGACACAGGGAGGCAGCTCGTCAGCATTAACCCCAGTCCCAGCACATGCACTCCTCTGGACTTAGGTCTGGCTTTGAACAGAAGGCTCTCACCCTGCACTGCCTCCTGTCCAGCTAATCAAGCCGGGAAGAAAGCGGGGCCAGATCTGGGAGTCTGAGTTGCATCTCATCTCAGCGTTCAATGCAAAGGGCATTGAGAAGGAGATATGAACGCTCACCTTGGCCAACTCGCCATCAGTCTGAGGACCATCTCCCTCTGATCCCTTGCTCCTCGTTAGGATGGGCTGGCACATCTGGAGCGCAAGATTTAACACCTGGAATCTGGGGCACATTCGCAGGAAGGGGGGAGGAAAAGAAGCCAGCACCAGGGCACTCACAGAGAGGGATCAGGCGTCTGGATCTGGGATGCCCCTGAGCCACCTTTCCTGCCTGCTGACGCCAGAGGTTGGTGTGGGCGCCCATGGCCATCCCCATCCCCCTGGCCAGGTGAGCCGGGCAACATCACCAGAACCACGTGGGCTTTCCAGGGCGTCTGCGCCAGGTCTTCTAATGAGGCAGAACATTGACATTTGGGTTCCATGTCTGCAGAGTAATCCTTTCATTTCCTTATCTGGGATGAACAGAGCAAAAAGGAAGTGAGAAATTGGTTCATTCTTGACTATAGATTTGCAGTTGCAGATCATTAAATTGAAAACTGAATGCACTATCCATCAATGGTTAATAATGTTTCATTTCCTTTATCTTTCATTATTATAGTCATCATTATGGTGCCATCGTTATCTGCCCAGCAAAAAATGCTCCGTGGCAGGTTCAGAGGGGCCGCACAGGCCAGGCCTTTCGGCTCTTTTCCGAGTTTTGCTTCCCCTCCTTCCTTCTTCTCCATACCTGGGTGCTGTGGCTCACAGGCATGCGCCACGGACTCGGACCTGTCCTGCCCCTGCTCTATGCTGTACTCCTATGGCCAGTGTCAAGAGCAGGCAGCTGTGGGTTCGACGCCCAGCTCTGCTGCTTCGTGGCTTCGTAACCTTGGCGATGTCACACGGGCTTTCTGGTCTGTCTTCCCACCTGTCAAATGAGGCCAATAACACCAAACTTTATAATGCCACTAGGAGGGCCAAAGAGGCTGGTAGAGCCTTGGCTCTCAGCCAGGGGCTGTTTTCCTCTAAGTGCTGAAAAAAAAAAACCCGGAAAAGCTGGGCTGAGCAGAGAGCAAATACGGGGGCATAAAGTAGAGAAGCAGCAGCAAGGGGCTGTGTCCTTACAGAGCAGGGATGGACAAACCACAGCTCAAGGCCCAACCTGGCTGCAGCCTGTTGTAAATAAAGTTTTATTGGCACACAGCCCCACCCATTCATGTACATATCTCCTAAGGCTGCTTTTCAGCTACATCACAGAGGTGAGTGGGTCCTGACATCTGGCCCCCCAAGCCTAAAATAATGACTATCTGCCCTTTGATGAAAACTTTTATTCTTTGGTTCCAGGCCCTAGAAAGCCCATTCCCTTTCAGAAACATTGCACTGGGGGCTTCAGCCAGTTTGGATGGGTTTTGCCTGTTTATTAATATAACTAATGATCCTTGGATAAAACAGATTCCCTGAACCACCCACACCACCAGCACCTCTGTCTGGTGCACATGTTAAGCACATGCTAGGCATATGTTATATGTTGGGCATATGTTAAACACTTAGGGACAAACTCTAAGAAGGCACTAGGATTGCACGAATCAAGTCACAAACAGCCCCGGAGACTGATGTGACCTCTGTGATGTGGCTGGACAGACCCAGAAGCTGTGTTTGTAGGTGGAAGACAGATGTCTGATGCCCCAGTGGATCTCTGTGTTTGCACAGGGCCATTCCCACCACCCTCAGTAGAAAATGCAAACACACACGTGATGCACAAAAAAAAAAGAAAGGAGGAAAGCTAAGCAGATTTTTTTTTTTTTTTTGAGATGGAGTCTTGCTCTGTTGCCCAGGCTGGAGTGCAGTGGCGCAATCTCGGCTCACTGCAAGCTACGCCTCCCAGGTTCACACATTCTCCTGCCTCAGCCTCCCGAGTAGCTGGGACTACAGGCACCCGCCACTACGCCCAGCCAATTTTTTTTTTTTTTTTGTATTTTTAGTAGACACAGGGTTTCACCGTGTTAGCCAGGATGGTCTTGATCTCCTGACCTCGTGATCTGCCCACCTTGGCCTCCCAAAGTGCTGGGATTACAGGCGTGAGCCACCGCGCCTGGCCAAAGCTAAGCAGATTTTTAAGTGCTCAGCCTCTCCACTAATTGAGTAAACGTGGGATTGATTGGGGCCACCTCACACCTGTCAACTTGGGCAGCACATCCAAAGGAACACCCACATGACAGAACTAGGGCCAGGGTGGCAGTGGGGACATGGCACAGCCAGTGTCCTTGCTGGGAATATAAATTGGCACCACCTTTCTGAAACATCGTTTAGATGTGTGGATCCAGGGCCACATAATAAACAGAGCTTCTGAACCAGAAATTCAGAATCCTGCTTCTAATGACTCATCATAAAGAAATGATGAGAGATGTGCTGTATGGTTTACACAGATTTTCATCATGGCATCAGTCCCAGGAGGAGAGCACTGGAAATATCCTCCCATCCACTCACCACACACACACCACAGCACACACGTGCAAATGCACATACATCACCCACACCACAGCACACACGTGCAAATGCACACATGTCACAAACACCACAGCACACACGTGCAAATGCACACACGTCACACACACCACAGCACACACGTGCAAATGCACACACGTCACACACCACAGCACACACGTGCAAATGCACACACATCACACACACCGCAGCACACACGTGCAAATGCACACACATCACACACCACAGCACACACGTGCAAATGCACACACGTCACACACCACAGCACACACGTGCAAATGCACACACATCACACACACCGCAGCACACACGTGCAAATGCACACACGACACACACCACAGCACACACGTGCATATGCACATACATCACACACACGCACACCCATGCACACCACACCCATGCACAACTCTCATGCACCCCTTCACACATGCTCATCTGTGTGCACACACAGCACATCACATTTACGTGCGTGCTTGTGGGCATGCACACACACCAACTCACATGCACATCCGAACATCCCACAGCCACACACATGTGCACAAGGCACCCACATGTGCACATATGAACACATCACATGTGTACACACACACCATGCTCATCCAGTTGTGTGTGGAGGTACAAGTACAGATACACATACACACACACACATGCACACACACGCACCATGCCAAAGATTAAAAGTGGTTTGTTCAGAGGAGGGAAATGAAGTTACCCTTTTATTCTTTGTACTTTTCTGTTTTCTAAAGTCTTTAACAATAATTTTTTTGGCATTTGGAAAATACAGAATGTTTTATGAAAGTAAGAGGGATAGAGCCAAAGGTGAATTTCTTTTTTTTTTTTTTTTGAGACTGAGTCTGACTCTGTCTCCCAGGCTGGAGTACAGTGGCGCAATCTTGGCTCACTGAAACCTTCGTCTTCCAGGTTCAAATGATTCTCCTGTCTCAGCCTCCCGAGTAGCTGGGATTACAGGTGCACACCATTACGCCTGGCTAATTTTTACATTTTTAGTAGAGATGGGGTTTCACTGTGTCAGCCAGGCTGGTCTCGAACTCCTGACCTCAAATGATCCACCCGCCTCGGCCTCCCTAAGTGCTGGGATTACAGGCGTGAGCCACCGCGCCCGGCCGTGAATTTAGTTTTAGAAGAAACCACAATATGCCATGCATGCTCCCGAGGTGCGTTCTTCCTTCTTCCAACGTGACTGTGGCTGCTGACTGGCCCGACCCGCAGTGTGCTGCTTTTCTCCGGCTGCTCCCTTCATATCAGTTTGGAATTTTTCAGCAAACATTCAAATAGATTCAGAATGACGGCCAGGACTTGCTAACTCTGCAGAGCCAGTGT
Source organism: Nomascus leucogenys (assembly GCF_006542625.1). Classification (NCBI taxonomy): domain Eukaryota; kingdom Metazoa; phylum Chordata; class Mammalia; order Primates; family Hylobatidae; genus Nomascus; species Nomascus leucogenys. The sequence continues at coordinate 2,932,501 of NC_044393.1, forward strand.
GTTTTATTTCGTGTCTAACATGTCGGCAATCATGTCGGATGGCAGACGAGACATGGTCATAAACCCTCATGATGAAAGCACAGGGATGGGGTGCGTCCCCTCCAGGGGAGGAGGCGGCGGGAATGCCCCTCTTTGGTTTGGTGTTTGCTTTGCGGTCAGCCTTGCCCCCCAACACTGAGGATTTATCCTGCCATCCTGGAGGCAGCGGCAAGTGCACGTGACTTCCTGACTTCTCCCTTGGGTCATGTATGGCTGCCGGGAGGCCGGGCTGGGAGGGACCTCAGACCACCAGGAGCACTTGGTGTCAGTCTTTCTAGCTGCTGTCACAAAGCCCCTTCCCTTGGGCGGCCCACAAACAACAGACACTGGTTGCTCACGGCTCTGGAGGCTGGCAGTCCAAGGTCAAGGCGCCGGCAGGTTCCGTGTCTGGTGAGGGCCAATTCCTGGTTCACGGATGGTGCCTTCCCACTGTGTCTCCACGTGGGGGAAGGAGCAGTCGGTCTCTCTTGGGTCCCTTTTCTAAGGCATTCATCCTACGCATGACGGGTGCACCTGCGTGACCTCTTCACCACCCTGCAGCCCCACCTGCTACCACCATGAGCTTGGCAGTGAGGATTTCAACACAGGAATCCGCGGAGAACTCCAACACTGAGAACACAGCACTCAGTGAGAACCTGCTGGAGCCTCCCAGGCCGTGAGCCCATGACAGAGCCAAGCACGGTCGTCTCCATCTGGGCCGTCCTGAATTCCAGCGCCAGCTCTGACCCCAGCCAGGCGTTAGGCCCCATCTGCAGGCCATTTCTACCATTATGTCCCTCCCAGTTTCCTTTAATAACTCACAACTTAAATGGGAAACATTCAGTCACCCTGGAAAATGGAAAGCCAGCAGTGGAGACAAAAAGAGAAGGCAAAGCCACCCGAAAGAGGAACGCAGCAGGCAGCGGGCAGCAGGGTGAGCTGTTCCTGGACCCCGCCACCTACTCTCCTTCACTCGCGGAAACAGGGAGGGTAGTGAGGTGAGAGCTGTTAGGGACTCAAGAGCATCGAAACCCCACACCAGGGAGGCCAGTGTGGCCGGCGCTTCACACACAGGGATGCTGCAAAGCCACGTTAGCCCAGGGGTGCTGGAACCCCCACATCCCCATCACTAGATTCCAGGGCCTCTGCTTTTATTTTAATTGGCTCCATTGTTTCACATAAGTCCGTGTATCTGAAAGGGAACTTTATATCACTACCCTAGCATTGTGCTTATAAATAAACACAGTAAAGGCTAGATAATGCCGTGAAACCCTGGCTTTCTAGTTGGAGCCTGCCTTCCACGGGAAAAAGGAAGATTCGTGAGAGTGGGGACATCAGCCCCTACTGCCATGTTACAAGAGAACTTACCAGGGCACCGTCTTCCAAGGCAGGGGCTGTGTGTGCTGCGGCCCACACCTGGCGTCCTCACATGCGTCACACGCCCCCCGCCTTGGGAGGCGCCAGAGAGGGAGTGTCTGCTTGGGTGGCTTCTGGCTCTAACAGCCTATGTTTGAACAAAAGGCAGTTCACGTCCTCTCTTTCCACCTTCCTGGGCATCTCAGGTGAAAATATGCCATCGTTCCCACACAACTCCCCGCACCATCACCCTATGTGTACCCTGGCCCTGAATTCTCACCCTCCCCCTGAATTCTCACCCTCCCGTCCTGCTCAGACAGCCCATCCCACGCACAGCCCAGGGTCACCCCACCCAGCCTGGCAGACTCAGTCAAGGCCGGCAGGCACAGACCCATAGCCCAGGGGTGGGTGAGTTCCCAGTCCCACCTGGGAGGCCCCACACTTCACAGCCGTCCCCACCTGCCCAGCCCACCCAGCTGCAGACAACCCCACCGATGGAGTCAGCTAACACTGGGCCAGGTCTCCACTGCCTGGAGGAGGCCGTCTCCCTGCAACCAACAGGCCCTGGTGAAGACGTCCCCTTTCCCTCCGAGTATCTGTATCTTCAAGCAGGCCAGGCTCACGGGAATCCTGGCGTCTGTGCAATCACCCCGTTACTCACAACAGCCCCAGCCGGCAGGCAGCACCTGGCCGCCCGCAGCTCAGCCTGCAGATCTGCTGCGCTTGGTGCACAGAACGTCACAAAATGAGGAACTTGCACATCAAGGTCCAGACTGCCCCTATTTCTCGGAAATTGGAAGGACGGGCCATGTCTACGTTCCCGGGAAACAATGTCCTCGCACTTTGGTGGAGACCCCCAGTCCCGGCTTCACTGCTCTCCGCTGTCGAGGCCCATCCCTGGGGACACTGAGGGTGACCTGCTCTAGACAGAGGATGCAGGAGCCTTCCCCCCACTCAGGAAGCCGGTGCCCGTGGGAGACTGTGGGAAATGGAAGGCCCGCCCCCACCCTCAGCTCCAGAGGAGCCGAGCCTCTTGCTGGAGAAAGAGGGTAACACGAACCCCGGGGCCAGTTCCCTAAATCAGAGGTCCGGAGACGCAGGGGCTGCCAGGCCCCTCTGGGAAAAGGCCGAGGGTTTCCTTGCTGCCTGGGAGGAGGCTCGGTAGGTGCTAACCAAGGAAAGGGAAGGAGGGCCGAGGAGTTCCAGCCAAGTGGGTGGGAGGGAATCCAGGAAGCCCCACTGGGGCAGCGTTACAGCCAGGTAGACAGCACGAGTACCTTGCTGTGACCCTCTGGAGCCTGGCTCTGCCCACCATGTAGAATGTTCCCAGATGCTCATTTAATAACATGCTTAATAAAAGGCTGTGGCAGAGACTTTAATGGGGCAGCCCTCAGGAACGTCAGTCATGCCCACTTGGCTTCTCATCCCTCAAAATAGAGGTCTGTGGGGAGGATCTTAGAATAAGAGAGAAGGGAGCCACAAAGCCCCTCCACTCTCAGCACGCTGGTCCCAGCTCCCCCAGCAGATGCATCCACTTTCAGCGGCTCATACTGAACCCTGCTATGGCAAAGGCTCCAGAAGTCAATCATGAATCTCCCCAGTAGAGTCCTTGCCATTGCAATCCAAAGCCAGCCGCCACCTACGAAGAGAAGTCCGTCAAATCAACTCCTCCCAGGTAAGTGGCACGCCCAGCCCAGGCAGGCCTGACTGCTGTGAGGCTGCTCTTCCTCTATCCACTGGGCTCCCATAGGCTGGGGAGGGGGAGCCAGCAAAGTCTCAGCTCCTTGTTCTAGAGGGGAGAAAAGATCTTGCATGGACCACTCCCCTTCTCTCCCAAAGTCCCTGCCAAATGGCCTCTATTTCCCTTGCATTTTGAACATTCTCAGAACAATTATTGTAAACACTTCAGGGAGACTCTAAAGGGAAGCTGAGCCACTTCCCAAGGGCTGAGCACCCAGCACAAGAGGGCCTCTGCCTCTCAGAGCAGAAGGGGCAGCTGCATCACCCAGCCAGATGGGCCACAGCCTGAGGTCGCCACAGACCGTGATAAAGGTCCATGTCCTCAGCCTGCAAACACATCATTTCAACATCCAGAGTCAGAACTTCCATGCCTGGCCACAACACCAGCACATCCCTTCCTTATCTGAGGAGGCCTTGGGCTCAGCAAAGCAGTGAAAGGAGATGAATCAATAAAAGGTTATCAGCCAAGCGGTTTGATTCCTGCACATTTAAGCACACAGGCACTTGTAGATCTTAGTTCCTGCAGGTCAACATAATTTTTACAGAGGTGTCCAATTCTCAGCAGTGAAATGATATAGGCAACGGCGTTACTCATGGAAGGATAGCTGGCAGGAGAGGCAATGAGTCCACACTTTAACAAATGAAGCAGAAGTCACAGGTGGGGCTCCTTGGCCCCCTGACCCCAAGACAGACAATTGCCTGGCTCACAGATGCCCGGAGCAGGCAAACTGCCACCGAATGAAAGTCTATCAAATGGCAACAGACGTGCTTTTCACCTGGGCCATAACGCAGGCTCTGAATCTGAGATCAACGCCAGGGGCTGAGATGTGAGGGCCCATTAGGCCTGATTGGCACCCACCCTGCAGTTCCAAGTCGGAACCAGAGCTGGAAAAGCCGGCCCTCCCCTGCTCCATCAGAACGCTTATGAGCGGCACTGCACAGAAAGCACAGGAAAGCGGAGGCCGTCCGGTGCTGAAACTCCCGACACAGTAATTGTCATTGTTATCCAATTATGCTCTGGATACCTGATGCCAACATGGCCCACAGAGGGGCAATTTCATTAGACTAAGACTCACTTGTCTTACTTTACTTTGATAATGGCTTAATAAATAAACTGAGCAAGCCCTAATACACAGGTGCAAAATAAAACATACTTTGGCTTTTTCATTTTATGCCCATCCTTTTCCAATTATAATGCTTTCATATTTCCTTGCTTGTCAGTGCCAGCCTTCCACCACCGCCACCCCCTCCACGAGGTGGTAGAAGGCTCCTCTCCTTTTCATTATGAAGATTCCCTCCTGGGAAGGAGGCTTCAGGTGAGTGCACTGAGGTACTTGTCTCTCTTCCCAGTTCCATCATACACACCCCTCACACTTTTCTCGCTGCTATCCAGCACATGCACACACACGCACACGCACACACAAAGTCACAACAAGGCCACAATTTAGGAAGATATGGAAGACAGTATAAGAACGTTATATCATTATACACTGTAATAAAACTGAGACAAAAGAGGTGGAAATAATTCGTCTTAGCTCAGGTAGAGGGGAAGGGAGAGGACAGCAAAAGAGGGCTCAGTGGAGGAGTAACTCTTGAATTCAGAAGCCCTGGAAGATTCCCACAGGGGAAATGGCAAGTCAGTCAGAGGGTGGCAGCGAGAACAAAGGAACACCTGAGGGAAGGGCTAGCGAGTTCTGGCAAGCTCAGCCGGCAGACCAGTGCTGGTGCCTAGAAGCGGGTGGGCGTGGCATAGGGAAAAAGGGAAAGAGGCCTGGGGCCCACTGCGTGGAGGGCCTGGAATGGTGCACTTGGACTTTAACCTGCATAGAGCAGAGCCTTCAAAGGTTTTAGAGAACCTGAGAGTCTCTAGGTTCCCCTGCTGAACGGGACAAAGATGAACTACAACTACTTTGATATCCAGGAACCCACAGGTGTCTAGGAAGTAAAACCCCGATAACAGCAAAATGGACAATGTGATCCATTTATGAAAAGTGCAGCATCTTGCTGGCTCCCGTGCCTCCCTGTGCCCAACAGCCCCTGACCCTGTGGACTTCCTAGAGCCACAGTGATGGAACCTCCACTGCCCAGGACCACCATCCTTGGCCTCCATGGATGTCCATCCCATCAAAATAGCTGACTTGGCCACAAGAGCAGCAGCAAAGCTAGTGAGAGAGTCACAGAACATCATCCCAAGAACGGCATAGGGATGCCAGGCACAGCCCTGTCATTCTCCTGGTGGGGACAGAAAGACAGCAGGGACATAGCATGGGATTTAGCCACTGCTCAAGTGCGGCCTCCTAATCCTCTCTTCTCGCAACCCCAGGTAAACACCAAGATTAGCACGTTGATCAAAAAACACCCACCATAGAGCAATGTACTTACATTGAGTCTAACCAAGTGCATCTAATCTCAAAGCTTGAGATCACTGAAAGGCAAAAGCATAAGCACAACATTGCTATAAAACCCCTGGAAATATGTTGAGTTCGAAAGTGCAAATGTGCACTTCTGGTCTTAAGTTCTAGCTTAAGAGTTCAAACAGAAATGAGACTTCAATTTATACTCAGGAAAACAAAAATAGATTAATAAAATCCAAGTCAAGCTGCTAGAAGAGGTTTTTCTGTGCCAAAAGACAGGCACTGTGAGTTTTTCTAAACAGGTTATCACTTAAACATTGTAAAGCACTAGACTTATTTTTTAAATAGCAAAACTACAATTATCTCTGCACGTCCCGTATCACCACTCTGCAGTGCTCCTGCATAATGAACCCACTGTCAGTGATACTGGCGGGATGAGAGTGTCGCTGATGTGCCAGGCGGCCAGCCTTATCAAAATCCAGCCACATTAATCCTTTTCCTTACATCAAAAATCAAATAACTTCCTAGAGAGAGGCTACAGTCTCACCAAGAGCAGTTCCACTGGGAGAAGGCAAGTTGAGATTAACAGTGCAATATGTTAGGAAATCAGTAGATAAGTGTTTGCTTCCACCCCCAGTGATGCTCAGAATCCAGGATCCTTCAGAAAAGCACAGTCAGGTGTCCCGAACTGCACACAGTACTCCAAACTGCACATGATACTCCCCCAAACTGCGCACGGTACTCCCCCAAACTGCCACAGTACTCCCCCAAACTGCGCACAGTACTCCCCCAAACTGCGCACGGTAGTCCCCCAACTGCGCACGGTGCTCCCCCAAACTGCGCACGGTGCTCCCCCAACTGCGCACGGTGCTCCCCCAACTGCGCACGGTGCTCCCCCCAACTGCGCACGGTGCTCCCCCAAACTGCTCACGGTACTCCTCAAACTGCGCTTGGTGCTCCCTCAAACTGCACATGGTATCCCCAACTGCACATGGTATCCCCCAAACTGCACACGGTACTCCCCAACTGCGCATGGTGCTCCCTCAAACTGCGCACAGTACTCCCCCAAACTGCACATGGTATCCCCAAACTGTACCTCCCCCCCCCCAAACTGGCTGTACCACTGGTCGTACTCCCCCAATACTCCCCCAAACTGGCATGGTGCTCCCCAAACTGCACAGTATCCCCAAACTGCGCATGGTACTCCCCCAAACTGCACATGGTACTCCCCCAAACTGTGCATGGTGTCTCCCAAACTGCGCATGGTGCTCCCCCAAACTGTGCTTGGTACTCCCTCAAATTGCACACAGTACTCCCCCAAGCTGCACATGGTACTTCCCCAAACTACGCATGGTACTCCAATACTCCCCCAAACTGCACATGGTACCCCCCAAACTGCACACAGTACTCCCCCAATATCCCCCAAACTGCACATGGTACTCCCCCAAACTGCACATGGTACTCCCCCAAACTGCACACGTACTCCCCCCCCCAAACTGCACATGGTACTCCCCCAAACTGCACATGGTCTCCCCAAACTGCACAGTACTCCCCCAAACTGCACATGGTACTCCCCCAAACTGCACATAATACTCCCCCAAACTGCATGGATTCCCAAAACTGGCATGGTACTCCCCCAAACTGCACATAGTACTCCCACTGGCACAGTACTCCCCCAAACTGCACATAGTACTGCCCCAAATGCACACAGTACCCCCCCAAACAACTGCACACAGTAATCCCCCAAACTGCCCATGGTACTTCCCCAAACTGGGCATAGTACTCCCTCAAACTGCCATGGTATCCCCCAAACAGGGCATTTGTCACCTCTGAGGGTGACCAGGAGCTTCTGCAACAAACAGTGCACTCATTGATGGTGCCATTTTCCAACAACAAAAGTTTTGACCCATATGGCATTTAAGCAAGAAGGAAATAATATTATTTCAAAACTGATAAGGGAGAAATGCAGTCAGACAATTCCCAGATACTGCACAGAAGAGATGTCTTCCTGACAAAACAAGCACCTTTCAAAATGAGGAAATAATGTAATTTTCTGCCTGGCAGAGAGGAGCAGATAGACAGGGGGCGGCTGCAGCCTCCCTATCTCAGGAGCAGCCCCTCTGTCCCACTGGGGCTGGAGGAAGTGATTAATTAGTGCTTCCTTGAAGCCACAACCTTAGAAAGCCACTGGGGGACTTTTTATGTGCACGTCGGAGAGTGATATCCTTCCAGAATCCTCCTTTTAGAACCCAACAATGGGGCATGTCTCTGACAATGCTGAGTGCCAGCAGGCTGCAGCCTCGGGGCTGCCAAGAGGAGGAGGAGGAGGCCTGGCATGAAAAAACTCTTCTTGGGGCTTCTTTTGTAAAGGGAGGAAAAGCCATTAATGACACAATTTTAAGTGAAAGAAGGAAGCCACCAAGTACAAGAGGAGCGCCTTGCCTCCCGGTCTCCCCCTCTCTCTGGCCATCCTCCATGCACACGGCTCCCTGCCCACCCTGCCCCCAATCAGCGAGCTGCCTTGTTTAAACATAGCACGTGCAAACCCATGTGGGTCAGCCCCAAGTCCCAGCCTACCTCCGAAAACAGAATCTTGGCACGTTGAGGGGAGAGCTTAGCGACACCTCGTTTTCATCTTTCCATTGCAAAAAGGCAAAACCAGGACCATGGCACTGTGACAGAACCATCTCGTGAGGGGCACCTTCTCTCACTTCCCCAGGGTAAGGCACAACCTCCAGGTTGGTGGGGTGGAAAAATCCAATTCTGTTGTTCAGTTCACGTGGCTTCATGCACCGTTGTAAGAAGAGGCCAGGGGAGAGCGTGGGAGATGTTTGGGATGTGAGCACAGACCTGAGAACCCCCAGGCCAGGGCCTCACGTTGTAGGATGCAAAGCCACGGCCCGTGGCTCCATGCCAGCCCACAGGGCAATTTAATCCTCTGCTCACAAAGAAATGACAAAGACAGCCCGCTGGCCTCTCTGTTGTGCTGACTCAGCAGGGCTGGATGCTGAGGGCTGTCTTCTATCACTCAGGAAGAAGGAGCGCCATTGTCAATGGGCTGGATTTAATACAGCAGAGGATGCCAGCCCCAAAGGGCACTGGGAAATTAACTCACAATCAGCAATTATTTCGGAAGCCAGGCTCTCCACATTTGCTCTCATCGCAGAGCCTTTGCGCTGTCCCCTCAAACTTGCACCCCAAGTAAAGCAGATGAGATGGGGCCATGGGGGTAGAGATGCTAGTAGGAAGAAGTCCTTATTCTCCCAGCCCCCGGTCCATCCCTTTAAAACCCTGGAGAGTTCCAAAATCTTGATGTGCTGAAATTCCAACCCAAAAAGTGGAGACAGACCCATTCTAATGTCAGGGATTCTACCAAAAGCCTGTCACTGCCATCATATTTAGAAATGAGATTTTTAGAGAATATTGTGCTTATAGTATTTAACATCGCCCCGTAGGGTCCAAGTGTGTCAGGGCGGCTAGATCGACTGCAATAAAGATGTGCCTCAAGAAGTTTCCCAGACTGTGAATCCAGAGGATGGTAAATGTTTAACCCAAAAACACCCCAGAGGAAGACAGGAAGACATCTTCACCACTCCAGAGCTGCCTCGACCTCCCCGCAAAGGTGCCATCACTCAACCATGACAAAAAAACACTTGAAGCTCACACTACCCCCACCCCACTACCATTTACGAAGGATACGAGACTTCAAAATGGATTTCAAAGGCCCTTGTAATTTTGGCAGCATGACATTTTATGTCTTATAAGCTATTTTTATTAGCCAGGATTGAAGAAAATTGACGTTTACCAGCCATTAACCTTTCAAGCACATAACTCTATTTTTTTGCTCCACATGGAAGAGTATCTTACACGTCTGTGCAGGTCAATCCTTAGGTGTCCAGCACCTTTAAGGATAAAGTCATTGTGAATCCTCTCTCTTCTGAAGAAAACGTAAGTTCTATAATTTTACGGACTCTTGATCACAATTTTATAGCCTTCAGCCCAGCACTGGTATTCCATTTTTATCTTAAAATATAAGAACTAGATAAAACAAGTTATATAATCCCTTCTTTGTATCTGAGGGAAGATGGAAAAGAGTAAGATAACCTGAGAAAAAGCTGCAGGCTGCAGAAGGCCTATCCTCAGAACAACTTACTTCTAACCCCCATCAGTTCATAGCTGCCCAAGCATTAAATAGGATACGACGTAATCCAATCATACCAACACCCGATTAATAAATAACGATAGCCGGTAACTTATGTTCATTGCCGCCTCTCTCCCCCATCAGCCTACAGAGCTTTAAATAAGCCATTCTCCATAATTTATTTATTCAATTTTTAAAGCATGCCTTTTGCCAAAAGATCTCGGACCACGCATATGAGATGTAAAGACCATTAGGGGAGAAAGTCTCTAAACAAAACCATAAAACCCATCAAATCAAGCCACCTTCTGATGGAAAAATGACTGCGGCAAAGGTCGGCCAGCCCTCTCCATATTTGGGGGCCAGATCCTCCATATTTGGGAGGAGATTGGTCTGGTGAGCTTAAGGTCATCGTCAATAGCCGGGGCCATGTGGAAATGAGTACCTCTGGCTCTGGAGGTCCGGTCACGCGTCGGGAACATGGAGTTGCTGCCTGACAGTCTCCCTGCCGGGAGCCTCCAGAGCCTGGGGCTGGGAGAGCAACTCACCTTTCCCAAATATCAGCAGCCAAACAGGTCACTTCACAGGGACCAGAAGAGGAGGAGCACGGCAGGAGGGCAGCTCTGGCAGGGCTGGGGTCCGCCTGGCGGAGCAGGGCCTGATGTGTTTACATTAATAAATAAGTACAATTAATTAAATAAATAATTATAACTAATAAATAATTAATAAATAAGAGCAAGCCAGCAAGCCTTGGTGTTTCCAGAGCCTGGTGCCTCAATACACAGGGACATGGATCACCCTGCTGCGTCTTCAAGGCCCTCATGAGATGGACCTGGCATCTCCCTCCTATGGAGGTAGGAAAGGTCACACGGGCCACAAAATGGTCCAATGTCACAGAGCTGATGGTGAAGGACGAGAAACGTGGACTCTCCAGGCAACGGGGTGTACCAGGTCTCCATGAGGGGCTGGTTCCAAGGTGATATAGAGGATGGGGTGGAGGGTGGGGCTCTGAAGGCTGCTCCCCGTCAATCCTGGCTCCTCCAGGGCCACTAAGGGGGTGGCAGTGCCAAACTGTCCTATGTCAGCACCCCAGCTCTGCAAAAGGAGGGTTAGTAACGTGCCCCTGCCTAGGGTGGTCATGCAGATGAACCCAGCTGGTACGGTGCAGCACCCGGCATGGGGAGGATTCCATCAGTGGATCAGAACAACAGACAGTGGTGCCGTTAACCCCTCAAGTGGGGCCGAGCCCCAGGACCACCGCAGGGCTCTCCATGGGATTTGGATGCTCACTCAAGGTGTCTGCACAACACAGCTCATCACATTTGCAGGATTCAGGAGCCAAATGCCAGTGGCTGTCCCCACCAACAAATCATCCAGAGCCTCAGTAATATCCCATTGTCTTAGTCCATTGGTGTTGCTATAAAGGAATACCTGAGGCTGAGTAAGTGATACAGAAAAAAGGTTTATTTGGCTCATGGTTCTGCAGGCTGTACAGGAAGCATGGCACAGGCATCTGCTTCTGGGGAGGCCTCAGGAAGCTTCCACTCATGGCAGAAGGCAAAGGGCAGCCCATGTGTTGAGATCACATGGCGAGTATGGAAGCAAGAGCAATGAGAGGGAGGTGCCAGGCTCTGTCTATAAGGATGAGCTCTCCCAGGAACTAGTAGAGTGGGAACTCACTCATTACGGCAAGAACAGCACCAAGCCACTCATGAACACTCACCAGGCCCACCTCCAACAGCTGGGATCACATTTCAACAAGAGATTTGGAAGGGACAAATACTCAAACCATAGCACCCACTGAAGAAAACAAGAAGACAGCAGAAAAGGTAACTTCCTTTTTCAAGTTCTCACTGATGCAAGCCAACCCCGGCATCAGGAAAAAGCAATTCAGCCACTGACCTGTTGGCCTGGGCCTCCCCGTGTGCAGGCCCCACTCGGCTCCCGCTGCCTGACTTCACCTCCTGGTTCTGGCTGAGATGCTTCGAGACATTAGCAGGACAAAGTCAAGTGCAGCCAGAGGTGCCTTCTCCTCTCCCCGGCCTGGAGCCCCTCCTCGGGATCCGCGCTGGAGAGGTGGACGGACCCAAGATGCTCTGGCATCCAGCTACATGCCACCTCCTGGGCCAGCCAGGCCTGCTCCCATCCAAGGCACTGGCTCTCCAGCTGCCCAACACGGAAAGAGAGACGGGAGGGCAGGCTGTGTGTCCCACAGCCACACACATGGGAAGAAGACCCTTGGGGGTACGAAGAGCATTCCCCTGTCGACCGCAGGCCCAGACCCACACCTGCAACCAGCCCGCTGCAACACAGGCTGCGAGAGTGACATCGATCCGCCCTGAAGCCAGGCTCAGCAGCCACTTTCCTGAGCCGTGTGCAAACCTTCAGCCAGGCTGCAAACACACAGCTGCTGGAAACACAGGACAGGAGACTCCTGCAGCCAGAAATAATATCTTTTTGCATTTCCACAGTCAAGCGGTTTTGGGGAGAGAAGAGACACGTTCTGTAAATGCCGGAGAGTGTCCAGCTCCTCTCTGCGTCCCTCCACATCTCATCAGCAGAGGGAGTGTGCCTCCCCTCTCTGTCTCTGTTGAACGATCCATTCCGCAACGCAGACCTTTAGATTAACAAAATATTTACAATATATCTATGTGATATTATCTGAGCTATAATCCTTGTTAAGATTCTATTTGACAGAGGAAGATAATGGGCGGAGAACAAATGTTCCATATACATTTTAATTCCAATGAAATTGTTCCATGTCACGCTTTACAATATAAAATACCCCATTACTACACTAAAGTGCCTCATTTGCCTTTCCAGTGGGATTGAAACACCCAGCACTGTTTCAAGCCGCCCACCTGAGCTGCACTTTGAGATGCTGGTTACATTTGGCAGACACCTTCCCAGGTAACACGGTTTCTCTCAAGGGATGCAGCCCCTGGGGAATCGGAAGCCAAACATCCTCTAAGCCTGAAGCCCTGATGCTTTCGAAAAGATCGGATTCCCTGGGAGATGGAGAGAAACGGCAGAGTCCCAGGTCACAGCCCCAGAATTCCCAGTTCAGTGGGTGGATTTGTTCCCTTGACTGCTGTAACAGATAACGGAAAGGTATTCTTTTGCAGTTCTGCAGGCCGGAAGTCTGAAATCCCAGTGTCAACAGTGCTGCCCTCTCTCTGCAGATTCTAGGGTAGTGTCCTTCCTTGACCTTCCCACCTTCCAGGGACGCCAGGCATTCCGGACTTGTGGTCGTATTGCTCCAATCTCTGCCTGTGACTTCACAGGGCCTCCCCCTCCAAGTCTGCGTCTTCTCTGTCTCTTGTAAAGACAGTTGTCCTTGGATTTAGGGCCCACCCAGGTAATCCAGGATGATCTCATCTAGAGATTCTGAAGTTCATTACATCTGCAAAGACACTTTCTCTAAATAATGTTACATTTGAAGGCTCTGTGTGGATAGATCCTTTGTGGGCCACTGTCGGCACCCTCCAGTAGGTCTGGGATAGGACCCGGGAGGCTGGCGAGTTTGGCAAGCACTCCCCAGGCAGGCAGTTCCTGGACCACAGTTGGACATCTTACACCTCTGCTTTGCACAGGGAAACTGAGGTCCAGAGAAGGAAGGGCCCTCATCCAATCATCCCTCTCCAGACTCCCCGCCAGCATCTCTCTGCACCCTATCGGGGGCTGCAGCCTGCGTTTCTCCTTGGACCTTCCTGAAAGCGGAAGTCGGGGACTTCATACCTAGCAAACTCACGCACCAACTTTCCTTCTTGCTTTTCTAGGCACATCAGCATAGGCAGCATCTCAACTCACATCTGGCTTTTCTAGGCACATCAGTATAGATGGCATCTCAACTCACATTTGGGTGGCCAGAACAAATGCAAAGCAAAAATTCCAACATTTCTCCAATACAGACACACAAACCCAAGGGCACACTCCTGAAAAGAGACCGGGAAGGCAAGCCTTTCTCCTCTGCCTTCTCCAGAGACAAAGAGAGCTAGGTCCTCCTCTGGGGAGAGACAGAGTGTCCAATACCCACACCCTGGGGCTGGAAATTCATTAAATCATACTCCAAATGGAAAATGCACCCATTCCAGGAGCAAGCACACCTCTCAACACCTGCGGCTGTACCGGGGCATCTTTCCTGGGCTGGGAAGCACCTAAACTCTCAAGGATCAGCTTCCTGTTAGCAAGGTGGGGGCCGCACTCTGGGGCCCTGTGGATATTTATCTGTCATGGAAGGCTTACCTTAATCCTCCCTAAATCCCCACATACTGTCAGCAAGAAAGCACAGTGAATCCAAATGAGGAAGAGTTAGAAGGGCCCAGATCGGAAGCTGCTATGGGCTTCCGAGGCAGTTCACCCTGTAGAGTCCCAAAGCAGCAAATCCCCACCTCAGGACCCACAAGGGACACTGCCCCTCTGAGTCCTAATTATAGCCACTGGATAAGGCAGGTGGCAGGAGCTCCTGGAGCCAGGCAGGAGGGGGTGAGAGCCAGTGGGCTGTGGCTAAGTCCTGGAGCATTCCTTCAGATAGACCTCCCTGACCCACAGCTCACGCCAGGTCACTCAATGGCTCCATGCCTCAGTTTCCTCAACAGTGAAGTGCAGATGCCACCCCGAACCACTGAGGTCTGTGTAAGATTGTGAGGTATGTGTAGGACTGAATGAAGGAACCACTGAGACATGTGTAAGATTGAATGAAGGAGCCACTGAAGTCCGTGTAAGATTGAATGAAGGAACCACTGAGGTATGTGTAGGACTGAATGAAGGAACCACTGAGGTATGTGTAAGATTGAATGAAGGAACCACTGAGGTATGTGTAGGACTGAATGAAGGAGCCACTGGGGTCTGCAGGGTTGAATGAAGGTCACCGCACAGTGTGGGATGCATCGCAAGTCCTTAGTGTGCGGAAGCCAGTGGGAAACTCCCACACACACCTGCTAGGCTCGCTCTGTTGTCAGACATGCATGTGGTCAGCAGAATCACGGTGCCCCAGAGAGGTCCCCATCCTAATTCTGGAGGCTGTGAGCCTGAGATCTTACGTGGCAGTGGGGACTTGGCAGAGGTGACTGAATTAAGACTCTTGCGATGGGAGATTATCCTGGGTTACTCAGGCAGGCCCAGGGTAATCACAGGGATTCTTACAAGTGGAAGAGAAGGATGTAGAGAGAGGCGGATGCGACCAGTGGCCCTCAATGACCCTGGAGGACAGCACAGAGATGTTTCGTGGCTGGCTCTGAAGACGGAGGAAGCAGCCAGGAGCCAAGGAGTGCAGGAGCCCTGAGGAGCTGGGAGGCACAAGGAGATGGATTCTCCCCTGGAGCCTGCAGAAGGAACCTGCCCTGCAGACACCTTGATTTCAGCACAGGGACTGGAGCTGGACTTCTGATCTTCAGAACCACAAGATAATAACTTTGTGTTGTTTAAGCTGCTGTATGTGTGGGGATTTGTACTGCAATAAGAAAATAATACAATTTGTAATCTAAGTAAATTCCTCCTGGAAAAGGCAGTGTGGGAGATAAAAACATTTAGACAAAGTCCCCTGCCCATACCCCATCTGGGGCATGCCTTCTAACTACCTTAAGTTGCAGGTCTCGTGAAAGCGTTAAATGAGAAGACGCATTAGCACATGGTAAGTCCCCCCAAACAACAGCTCCTCCCCTCCTTCCTGGCCCCTGATGTGGGGGTTGCCAGGAAAACGACCTCAGGGGGCACATACTGGGTCAAAGATAATTAAGTAGGGATTTTTGGTTTGTTTTGTTATCTTTTGTTTAAGAACCAAAAGCAGACACCAGCCAGAGACAATACCGGAGGCCACCAGGAGAGGGCAGCCCAGAGCCCGGGCAAAAAGGCAGCAAAATTCTGAGCCTTTTGACTAAAAACAAAGGATTTTACCAGCCCAGCTTCGAAGACACCACAGTCCCACTCTGGGGACTGAAGGAGCCGGCAAATGCCATGAGGTTTTACAAGAACACACTCGGGAGAACTTTATCACCCTTGACGGAAAGAAGCTTCTTTCGGCTTATGGTATTTTTTATAGTGGAATTCACTTGTTGGAAAAATTGCTTCTTCAAAAAGTCAGAATAATAGGCACACTTTTTGAAAAGATGAATGCTTGCTTGCTCTCTCTCTCTCTCTCTCAGTTCATGATTAGTCCTGGCATCTACTTAACCCAGCTTTCAAAGAAAAAAGAAAGCAAGGAAAGGAGGAAGGGAGGGAGTGAGAGAGGGAGGGGAAGGGTAGGGGAGGGGAGAGGGGAGAGGGGAGAGAGGGAAGGAGGGAGGGAGGGAAGGAGGGAGGGAGGGAAGGAGGGAAGGAGGGAGGGAGGGAAGGAGGGAAGGAGGAAGGGAGGGAGTGAGAGAGGGAGGGGAAGGGTAGGGGAGGGGAGAGGGGAGAGGGGAGAGAGGGAAGGAGGGAGGGAGGGAAGGAGGGATGGAGGGAAGGAGGGAAGGAGGGAGGGAGGGAAGGAGGTAAGAAGGAAAAAGCCCTTTCCTTAATTTTAATCCACCTCCATTTGCAACATAAGAAAGTCACAAAATTTCCACATTTTGAAATTAGTATCATGGAGCACACAATACAGGTACGTACATACCAAATACACTTCCTCTGAACTTGGTTATAAATTTCATTGTGATTTTTTAACACTGCAGGGTAGAATTAGAAAAATCATTATTTCCAAAACAAAGAAGCCACAGGTCTAAGCTTATACCAACCCAGTTGCCACGCAGTCCCAGAGTGGAAGCGACCCTGCACCCAGGAAGATCACCCCTGGAGGCAAAGGGGTGTAAAGGGGCTTCACTGCAAGGGGGGTTGGCAGAAAAGGGGAACCCATGTGAACCTTGGAAAGCACCACATCTTCAGACTGTTTCAAGTTATACCAAGCACCTTGCTCTCTCTCAGCTTAGAATACGAGATCTCTGCAGACACCCAGGACCCCGACATGGGCAGAAAGGCCACGGCAGCCTCAGGACCAGCTCTCATGGCATCAGCTCAAGAGAGGCTGTCAGGGAGCCCCGCCCTGGCTGGCCAGCTGCACAGTCGTGGCACTTTCTCTCAATCTGTAACTGGCCTCACTAAGGCTCCTGGTGCCCTGTGTCACAATGTGAGTGTTGACAACGATGGATCCGTGCATAAACCCAGCTCAGATGGAACGTGCTCGGGGCTTCCAGGACCAGCCGGACTCTTCTCTCAGCTGCCTCTCTGCACGGCTTCCCCAGCGCTGGCAGAGTCTAAAATCCGAGAGAGAGCTCTGCTCTGGGACTGCTCGCTGCATGCTCAGAATTGAAAGCTCCCACTGGCATCGCAAAAGCCGCGGGCTCTTCTAATCCCAGGGCTGGTTTTGCAAACCCCCAGTGTCGAGAGTTTAGACCCACTTCAATTGAGCCTTATACATGAGCAACTGCAACCAAGCATTTCCCGACACACTGAGGGCCTCTGTTTACTGCACATACCTGTGTGCCTGGTCACTGCTGGTTTTATGGCTGTGGCCCTGAACATCTGGGTCCGATCCTGTCTGCACGTGATGGCGGTGCTCTAAAACGATCTCCTTTAACATTAACTTGGAGATAGGAATGAGCTAAATGCCTAGGACTGCACAAAGAGGGAAAACAGCAAATCTCATACCCTTAGGCCAGTCTCCAGAACTCACTGATCATCAGTTACTTATCCATAAAATGGGAACAATTTTACCTCCCTGGAAGGGCTTTTGTGAAGGTTAAATGAGATATCATATACCAAGGACTGGACAGAACATAATGTTACTATATTATAATTCTGCAAAGCCTCATGCTCCCTCATCTGAAGACTCATTAAAACACATATTTCTCAAGTGCAAAACCTTAATCTTTAAGTCACAGTGTCAATGAGTTCACACATCCTCATTTCTGTAGCTGGTGCACGCACTGCCTTCTACAATGAAGGGGGTCTGCTTAGCGACAGTAAGCATAGAGAAGCAGCGGTTAGGAAGCTTGCAGGGTGGGAATCCTGATCCACTGACTAAGGAACCACTGACTTAGGAATCTGGGGCAGGTGCAGCCACCTCCTTGAGCCTAGATTCCTCACGGGTAGCAGCAGGGCCACTGACCACAGCTCCCTCTTGAGATGAAAGGCAGAGCCGTGAGAAGCAGCTGCACACAGGGGCACGTGGCTGTGCAAAGCCCAGGGTGGCAGTGTTCTGCCTCGCTTTGTTTCTAACCAGGGCTACCAGGACCCTCTCTCAGCGTGAGATTTGGCCTGCAGATGATGCACCATGCAGCGCTTTCTGTGCTTTATTCCTGGGCCGGTCCTACCTTTTATCTGATAGCAACCACTTTCTAAGGACAGGATATATACTTCCCTTTCTGAACCTCTTAACCCTGGGACCAGGCAAAACTATAACAGGGAAAAGCTGCTGGAAACCTCAAACAATAACAGCCCCTTGAAAAGGCAAGGACCACCCCCAGAGATGGCCAAAGAGATCCCACGGTCTCCATCATGGGCTTTGCGTGCCCATTTTCGGAGATCCCTGAAGTGACCACCCACGGAGGCAGTGGAGGTCTGGGTGCTCAGAAAGAAGTAGCCCTCTGACTTTGACAGCAAGAAAGTCCGGGCTTTAAGCTCACCTAAGCCACCAGTGAGGTCTGAGTCCCACTCAGCCTTCACATAATTCTGCTTCGCTATAGAGACCAAGGTTCCCTAGAGCCAGTAGATATTGTGACCAGAGGCAAAACCCGCAATACATAACTCCTGACTTCCTGGAGGAGGATCACTATGAGATCCAGCAAAGAGTTTACATTCTCTGGTGGGGGTTCAGATAGTCCCGGCTTAATATATCTAAGTGTTCTTTCATCTACTGGCCATAAGACAGTGTTCATTTATTCAACAAACAGTTACCAAGTATTCATGACATGCTCTCTGCAATCCAGTGTGCTAGGTGCAGACACCAATTCACAAAAGGAGCAGAGGAGGGCTTTTAAAGCAAGAGCAAGTGGCCAAGGTCCAAGGAACACTGGAGGGTAGAGGGAGCCTGAAAACCCAGGCTCAGGACAGAGGTTGACTTTGCTAGTGTGCACAGCTTTCCCTAAGTCAGGGAATGCACTAGGCTGCACGTGACAACAAAACCAAGCATGGAGTTTTGACCTTGTTTTTCTCACCACTCAGGAGACAATGAGTCCAGGGCTCTGCCATTGTTCAAGGATGCCTTCTGGGACCCAATTTGTGTTCTACCATCCTCATAGTCACAAAATGGCTGCTTTACCTCAGCCATCACATCTGAGTTCCAGGTAGGAGGAAGAAGTAAGAGCAAAGGGCAGAAGGCATGGCCAGCTCAGTTTGTTCCTTGTTATCAAGAATAAAAACAGCTTTCCCCAAAGCCTAACCTAATAGACTAACCTAATTAGATACCAGTGACCAGAAAGAAGCCACATTGCCACGTTGGTGTAAATGAGTCTAGAGGTGTATTAAACAGGGTACATTGTCAGCCAATGGACTAGCACAGATGAGGTTTGTTGGTGAGGGAGAGAGAGAGAGAGAATCAATACTGGACAGGCAACTTCCAGTGTCTAATAATTCCAGGCATAAGTGGTTGGCTTATCATTAGTGCCACTTACTTGAATATCCATAGCAGCTCCCTTTCTGCTGTGAGTTAACCAAAGCGACTCAGAAATACAAGCAATGTCAGTATTTTCCAGCTCATTCATTACTTCATTTGACTAATACTGACTGCACAGCCATCACGCATTAGGCCGGCGCTGGACATCAAGTATGCAGGGAGATGGGCTGACATTCTTGCCTGTGTATCTAGCATGCTTCTGCCCTGGAAGAGTTGCCTATCTATGCAGAGGTGGTTCAAACCAAACTGCATGGGCAAAGAGCCTATCTTCGACCTACTTGTAAAGACAAGATAATAGTACTTCTGGCCATGCAGTGTGGCAGAAATGGCAGATTCTTAGATATGGATTCCAGACACTGCATCTGATCTCTCTTCAACCATGCCTCTGTCTGAATGCCTTTGTATGCAAATGAGTCATTCACTCATTCAGCAATTCACTGTCTGTCAACTCTGCTTCAGGTACAGCGCTGGGCACTGGGGAAGGTCTACTCAGCATCCATCCTCCTTCTTCCTTCCTAAAACAAAGCCCCAATTCTGTTCTGAGTTGAGCAATTTGGACACCTATCACGTGATGGATTATAATGGATCTAAGACACACATGACAATGCAATTCTCTGCATTCCCAGTGCTCCACCCCCATCAGTTCAGCTAAGAGTGGCCCGTGACCTAGTCAATGAAAACTTCTGCAGGGATTCTGAGAAAGTGTTTGTCTTCCTGGTACAGGGAAGAAATGTAGATGGTGCTACTATCTGCACCTTCTTCTGCTCTGAACTCAGAAGCAATGGCTGGAACCACAGCAGCCAGTTTGCAGTGACAAGGCACTAAATGACACACTAAAGATGGCAGAATGGAAGAAGAGGATTAGGCAGGCACGTGATCGTGTCCCTCGTCTGCTGCTCCAGCATGTGACCACCTATGTCTGCACTCACGGCTATGTAAGAAAAATTTACCCCCATTTATTTAAGATTATGTGAATTGGGTTTTATTCTGTTGGCCAAGAACATCCTGAAATGATATAAATAGAAAACAAGAATGACAGAGCTCTTACTCTCAGAAACCAGAGAGTTTAAGTAAGAGAGACGATTGGCCAGATAATGTAAGTTCTCCAATAAGGAGGCAGAGGGTGGTAGGAGGGTACACAAGATGGTCCTAAACTAATTGAGAAATGGGGAGAGGCAAGGCTTTGCTGAGGACATCACGTTAAGTCATTAGAAACATGCTCCTCTTTCTATTTTCTTTTCTTTCTTTTCTTTTTTTTGAGACAGAGTCTTGCTCTGTCGCCAAGGCTGGAGTGCAGTGGCGCAATCTCAGCTCACTGCAAGCTCCACCTCCCGGGTTCACGCCATTCTCCTGCTTCAGCCTCATGAGTAGCTGGGACCACAGGCTCCTGCCACCATGCCAGGCTAATTTTTTTGTATTTTTAGTAGAGACGGAGTTTCACCATGTTGGCCAGGATGGTCTCAATCTCCTGACCTCGTGATCCACCCGCCTCGGCCTCCCAAAGTGCTGGGATTACAGGCGTGGGCCACTGCGCCTAGCCAAGCTCCTCTTTCCATATTCTGTGGCCCATAGTGTACCCACGTTAATCTGATGATGCCAGGCTCCACCCAATCCCCAGTGAACAGTGTTTCCACTCACCTGTTCCCGCTTCGTTCCAGGATAGAGGGGAGATACGACCCGGTAGTCCTCAGTCCCCACTATGCCACCTAGGACTCTCCCGCCTGTATGAGTTTTCTGCTATGAATCGGGTCTGGGTATGCCTAGACTCCGCCCACCACGCGGGAGAGCAATGCAGGTCACGGTACCAGGCTGCAGCTTCCGGGCAGGCTGGCCATTAATTATTAACAAAGCAGAGAAAAAGACACCAGCTTAGCCATCACCCCAGACTAAACTACGGTTTAGAGAACACTGCATTTTAGCCTAAGGTAAACGGCTTCACCGTCCTATTTTAGATATGACCATGCATCACTGATCAGGGCCATCAGTGAATTATCCTAAAAACAAAACTACAGCATAAGAGTATATGCAATTGCATTCAAATGCTCTCCAGAAAAAGCACAGACAGGGGACACAGGAGCGGCGTCTAGGAAGGCTCCAATCAGCAGCGAAGTCCCGCATTTCCATACTTCGCGGCTCCACTTCTCGGAAGGTTCGTAATACATAGTATTTGCTACCCTATTGGGGAAAACTATTTCCAGCCTAATTAGCATGAAATTTTTAGAATGCAAATGCTTTTCATTTAGACATAAAACAAAATGCCACGACATTTCTTCCATCCATTTATCATAAACAAGTTAATTACTGTGTAACAAATCGCTCCTGCTGGAATCTGTATGTTTGGGGCTGCTGTGAGCTGACTCAGGCAAAGAGAAGGGGCCGCCGAGCAGTCGCTAATAGCTCATGGCCTACTCAGAGGAACACGGCCACTCTGTGAAGCTTCACTCGTCAAATTAAGGTTAAGCTCTCTCCGCTGGAATAACTCAATTATAAGTAGTCATTATCTGTTTAACTTGATTCCTACCAGAATAACAGAAACACCACACTTCCTGTCTCCTCTTCGCACAGACCTCCTCGCCGTGGTCTTGTAGTTTCAAAGTACTCTGCGTACAGAGAGAAATGTCACTGTGCCCTGGTTTCAGTGCCTGTCAGCCTTAGCTCTTGCCTCCATATGTGCAAAATTATTTGTAAGATATAAAACATCTCTTTCTTCCTGAGACTCTACACCTTCAGAAGAACGAGTGGAAGAAAACAGTGAGACGGGGACCCACACAGGCGCAGGAGAAGCAATGCGACTACAGCCCCCAGAGGAGGGGCAGAGAGGACCCAGCATGCCCAGGTGCTCGGGAGATTCTCTGCAGTGCTTCCCTGAACCAGCCCTGGGCTGGGCTGCACATGTAAGTCAACGGGCACTTGGAAAATGAGTCCACACAGTGTCTGAGCTGGTCCAGATTCACCCAGGGTCATGTGACTCTTGGCCCCCCACGAGGTGAACACCACCTGGGCACAGGGGCCAGGCCGACATCCGACCAGTGATCTAGGCTTTCCCACCACACCGATCAAGAGCACAGCGTGGTTTGGCCTGGACCGCTGGGAGTGGAGATCCCCAAACAAGACACCATGAAAGGGAAGAGATGCTTGTTTGAAATCTCACGTTGTGTTGTAGAAAGCATGAGAGTTTGTCATTCTCTTCTGTAGTAAGCAGTATTTATTAATAAAAAGACAGGCATTTTTCTTAAATGCCTGAGTAAAATGGATACTCCAAGATCTTATCATATTTGGCCACATAATCAGAGAGCTTAAGGATGCTGGCTTCAGCACAGCAGGACATGCACACAGCAGACTGCAGTCAGCGCCCCACGAGTTATAAGAGACCGTACAATGCACTGAGAGTGAAGGATCCCCTCAGGCCTTCTCCGGGGGTCCACTGAGATTCTCAGTAAACCAAACGATCCTGAAGATGGCCTACCCGTTCTAACTCCAAAGTGACATACACAGTGCAATTAACAGAGTAGCTCTTGAAAGCTCTTTACTATGTATGCCCTGTTAGATTGCACATCCGTTCTGCTCCTAGGCCAACTGCCTAGAGATTTTTTATTTTTTTGATGAATAATGAGTCAGTAGTATCACGTTTAGATAACAAAACTAAGTCAGAAAACTTGGAATCGGTGCAAAATAAAAATCCTGTCCACATAACCAGGAATCAACAAGGCACGTCAACAAGTTCTGTCTTGAAGGGCGTGGATCTGAAAAATCACTTCACTATATGCGTGAGCAAGTTCACGCACATGCATGCACACGCACACACACACAGGAACCGCTGTCAGTTCTGGAGGGAAAAGTTTACATTCCCTGGGACACAAAACTGGTAGGGCAGTCAACAGTCCTGAATGTGGAAATTTAGCTTCGATACTTTATCAAAAGTCCTCTTCCTTTATCGCTTTGAAATCAACTCAAAGGCTGCCACTTCCAGGAAACTGATGCAGAGAGGAAAGGCTCACAGCCAAGGTGCTCAAGGCACAGAACTGATTTATGTCCCCTCTCATGCAAATAGAAAGTCTAATTAGTTTGTCTTGAAAGGGAAACAGACCAATAAGCAGGATGATCTACTGTCATCTGAGTTTTGAAGCTGTCTCTGACTTTCCCATCACAAGTGTGGATGTAATCCTGCAATTACGATAAAGCTAATTGGTAGCTCCCTCCTGCATGTGTGTTTTCGTGTTGTCAGTGGGGCAGTAATGAAAATGAATGCCACATTTGTGAACAGACCGTCTGTGGGCTTATTTACTGCATTTCCAACAACATCGTCTGCTTTATCATACATTTCAAAGCAGGGATAATTTAAGTATCCAGAACTTCATGCATAAAAATACTTGGTAAGAAGGTCTCCCTCTGCACACTATTTGGGTGATGTTACATCTGAATTACAGTTTGCTGCCCAGGAAATGATTCACTTCACTCAAAAATGACAGGGATTCTGAATCATTCACCTGTTATGCAAAACGCCTTTCAGGTCAACCAATTTGCACCTCGTGGACTTCACCACCATCATTTCACAGAGAGCACAAAGATGAGGCAAGCCTTGCCTCTCCCATCTACATGTTTCCCCCAGGAAAAGCATGGCAGCAATTCACTCCCACCCCTCCACGCCCCGCCCTACCTTGAAGTAGCTTCTCCCCTTCTAGAATATTTTGGGAGATTAATGCCGTGTAATCATCTTCAGAGAACCCAGCCTTGCAGGTCTCTCTGGTTGTAAGATCCTCATTATGGGCCTGAGAACACAAAGGGGAGAGAGTAAAACAATAAGTTCACAGAAATGTAATCCAACCAACATTTATCCAGGGCCTGCTGTGCAAAAGGTCTCTGGCTAAGGGAGAAAGGCTGGCAGGCCACAGTCTCCACCCAGACCCGATATCCCCATCTGCTCCTCTGCTCTCTGGGGATTTTAGGGAGCACTCTGCAGGCTGCAGACCCGGAGCATCCTTCCCCAGCCCCACACACAGCAGATAGGGCATGAAGGACGGACTGTTGGCGAAGCCAGGCCGGCCAGGGCCTTACTGGCAGAGGAGATGCCTAAGGAATGTCCAAAAGGCAGAGACAGAAGACTTCAGCCGCTGCTCCCGAAGCCACTAAGGGCAGGGAGGCCAAAGTGTGGGCGGCTCTGCTCAGACCATTCGCGCTTTGGGCCCACTGCTCTGCGCTCTTGGTAAGGCGGAGGCGGCAGCTTCTTGTCTCCTCCCCAGGTCACCAGGAGGGAGGAGAAAGAGGAGAGAAAGAAAGAAGATTCTCTAGGACTAGGTCCAGAGCGGGTCGAAGAAGGCAGCTCTGCGGGAGGCTGCCGGGGGCTGGGGTGAGGAGGCAGTGGGGGCGCTTCCACCTTCTAGTCTTCAGCCCGCATTTTCACCCTCGGAGCCCCCATCTCCAGCCCAGGCAGGGAGACAGCTCCCCTAACTGACCGGAAAGGGGGTCTCCTCCTGTGCTCCGGAGCTCGCTCGCCTTTCCTGCTCAATGGGGAAGTCTAGAGCCCATGGCACAAGGCCAGGGAAGGATGGGGTGGGCGACAGGGCCCTCTGACCAAGCTTCTAGCAGGGGGCGTGACAGGCAGGAGGAGGTGGTGGAGGGAGAGGCAGTGTGTGCCAGCGGGAAGCCAGCCCCGCTGCAGGAGGAGCAGGAGCACAGCGGTGCTCGGCGCCCCGGCGAGCGCAGGAAGCCCCAGGCGCAGCCCGCACCGGGCAGTGGCTCCTCCCGCCCGCCGCCTCCTCCAGCTCCGCGCGCTGCCGTCGCCCGCCCATGCTTCGACTCCGGAGGCCGCCCCCAGCCCGGAGCTCCAGGCTTCCCGATGCCGGCCCCGCGGAGGGCGCCCCTCTGCCCCCAGCACCGAGGGAGGAGAGCGGGACGCAGGGTCATTCCTTACGAAAAGCTCTAAACCGCGGTTTTCTTCATCGGCCACGAAGCTCCAAATCGCACCCGCAGCCCGGTGGGAGGCTCAACTCGTCCAGGAAAGTTTCGGCCCGCCCGAAGCGTGTGCCCAGCGCACCCCCCAGCGCCCCGCGGCCTCGGAGCGGGCCTCCAGCCGCTGGCACTTGTTTATTTCCGAGGTTACAACAGCGCTGCCCGGGAGGAGGCAACGAGGCCGATCGGCCACGAGAGGGGGTTTCTGCAACTCCCGCCGCCCCTCCGCCTCCGCCTAGGGGCGCCCCCGGAGCCGCCGCGCACTCTGCCCCCGCGGGCCGCGCACCTCGCCAGGCGCAGAGCAAAGCCCGCGATCCGGCCCGCGGGGCTCTGTAGAGGAAGCGGGAGACCCGCTCGCCCTCCCGGGGCGCCCTCCCGCGCCGCGCCCGCCTGGCGTCCGGCTTCCCGGCCCAAGCCCGGCCCCGCTCCCAGCCCCCGGGGCCCCGCCGGACACGCGGGCTCCTGCCCCGCCGAAGGCTCGGGGGTGAGAGTGCCCCGCAGTCCTACCCCGCTGCCCACCCGCAGCGCGGGTCCTGCCGGCACCCACAGAACTGAGCGGCGCTGCGCGGCGGACCCCCAGGCCTTGGGCAGGAGAGGTCGGGCAGGCGCCCCGCACTCCCGGATCCCTGGCCCGCAGCCGCCGGGCGCCCCACGCCTTCAGCCACGGCCGGGGCTGGGCTCGGCAACTCCCGCGGCGCGCGGCTCCCGGGCGATGGAGGGCGCGCCGGCTCCGCCAGTGGGAAGCCTGCCCCATGCAGGCAAGCCGAGCTCCGGGTAGCGGCTACGGGCTTTGGGTGGCCGAGGGAGGCTCGGCGGGTCCGGTGCAGGCAGAGCTCCCCGGGTCCTCCACCGATCCCCACTTCCACCCTGCTCAGCCGCTCCCCGCTGCCCAGGCGGCTTCCCTCTCCTGCCGACCGCAGGCAGCTTCGCCGAGCGCGGGCGCCGGGCTGGATGCAGCGGGGAGCGCGGCGGGGGAGCCCAGGAGAGCCCCGCCGGGTGTGTGCGCGCCCCGCGGGATCCGGGGACGACCTCGCGCTGCCCAGGGCTTCCGAACGGCCGGGGCGGGAGGCGGCAACTTACCCGGAGGGCGCCGGAGAGCGAGAGCAGCAGGAGGAGCACGCCGGCGCCCGCGGTCATCTTCCCCGCCGCCCGCCCGGTGCCCGGCACCGGGAGCCCGCTCCCTGCCGCCGCCACCGCCGCCGCCGAGACCTCCGCCGCCGCTCCGATCGCCGCCGCCGCCGCTCCCCCGCGCCCGCCCGGAGCCTCCAGCCCCGCTGCGCCCGCCGCGCTCGCCGCCCCGGCTCCGGGAGCCAGGCCAAGTCCGGCCGGCGGCGCGTTCCCTCGGGCCGGTGCGTCCGCCGGCCTCGCAGCCGCCCGCGCCTCTGTTCCGCGCGCTCGGAGCTGCAGGTGAAGCCGCGGCCGCCCCGCCGAGGCCCCGCCCCGCCGCCCGGCCCCTGCGCTCGCTCTGCCGACGCGGGCCTTAAAGGCGCAGCGCCCGCGCCCGCGCCTCCCGCGCCGCACCAGCCCAGCCCCGGCCCCCCTGGACGTCTGGAGCCGCCCGGTTGCGGCCGAAGAGGCCAAGGACGCTCGTTTTCCAGGGGAAAAAGGCGCGGGTGTAGAGACTGAAGACAGCGCTGAGGTTTCCGTCCCCACAGCCGCAGCACCCCTTCTAGATGGGGCGTTCCCGCGGTGGTCTTAGTCCGACTTCCCGCCCGGGCCCGCGGTGGGAGTGTGCACTTCCATTCTGTCCTTTATTTTTCAAGTGTCTCCTTGCTAACTCCCCTGACCCGGGCCTACGTCATGGCCTTGAACCCAGGTCAGGCAGCTCAGGGGTGAGGGTTTCCACCTAGAGCAGATGAGCAGAGGGCCACGCTGAGATTTCAGCCTGTGGGGCTTTGCAGACCCTCCCGCTCCTAGGAAAACTCAAAGCCTTGGCCTGGGCTATGGATGTGCCCTAGGATTGGGGACGGTAGTAATTCCTGTGTGTGCATCAAAACACCCTGTTAGGCCTCAGAAGCCAAGAAAGAAATTGGAAGCTCCAAGAAAGAAAGAAGTGCCCAGACAGAAGCTGCCAGGAGTGTCTGCGCCGACAGGCTGGGCCGACTCCAGCTCCCTTTGCCCTGCATGGTTGATGGCTGAACTGGGGGGCACTTCTTTAAGGGTCATCAGGCAAAATATATGTACAGCTTGGACAGTGAGTAAATGTTTCTGCACTTTTCCTTTTGGCTTGGAGATTTAAAGAAACGCGGTTTTGTTTGTTCAGATACATCGAATTTTCTTTGTCTGGGGTTTCAGGGACTCTGTGTCCAGAATACATTAGTTCTGGTTTAAGAAATAGGTTGCAAAGGAGAGGGTGGAAGATTGAGTGACACCGTTGAGCTCCAAGATCAGAGTCCACTTGGGCAAGCCAGTAGAGAAAGCTACAGAGCAGCCGCTCCCCTCTCTCCCACCCAGAACCCCCACCCTTGGGGGCAGGGTGGTCTCCTGGTTAGAGCCCCGCCTTACACTTAAGGAAACCAGATTTTAGATAACCCCAGAGGACCAGAGTAAGCACCACATCCAAGAGCACAAGGCGAGATTGGGTTGTGCAACTGTAACTATGGAACTAGTCAGGAGACATAACATCTGCCCCAGCCCGGACTCCTATCAGTTACGGCCTTGTCCCACTCTCCGCCTAGCCGAAGAAGGAGAGGTGACCAGTTGACATGGCTGGACGTTAGACTCACTCGAAGGTCCTGCATAGCCAGTGAGGTTTCATGAACAAACCCATCCCAAATCCTCATGGACAGAGAATTCCATTCCTCGGCCATGTGCCCGTCCTTTTGGAAGACGCCCCTTCCGCTTTCCCCCTTATTCAAGGTGCTTCACCACTGCTGAAGCGACATCAGAAGCTGTCCAAGACTGCTTTAGACACCAAGACAGCTCTCTTGTCTTGCGTCCCTGGTCTGTTTTCTTAAAATATCTGTCGCTGGGGATACACCTTTGTCTGCAGGAGGCCTGAGCATTATGCGAGTTCTTTCTCTGGAGAGGCATCACAGACCCCCGCCTTTGCTCCAATGTGCTCTGCGAGAAACTGTTGAAGCGCTGAGGAGTGCGCCAATTTGAAAAAGAAAAGGTAGGCCGGGCGCGGTGGCTCAAGCTTGTAATCCCAGCACTTTGGGAGGCCGAGGCGGGCGGATCACGAGGTCAGGAGATCGAGACCACGGTGAAACCCCGTCTCTACTAAAAATACAAAAAAAAATTAGCCGGGCATGGTGGCGGGCGCCTGTAGTCCCAGCTACTCGGAGAGGCTGAGGCGGGAGAATGGCGTGAACCCGGGAGGCAGAGCCTGCAGTGAGCCGAGATTGCGCCACTGCACTCCAGCCTGGGCGACAGAGCGAGACTCCGTCTCAAAAAAAAAAAAAAGAAAAGGTGTGAGTGTGTGGCAGGGAGACGGGTCCAGGAGCAGGTGGGTCCTCAACTCCAAACACTGTATTAAGCACATCTCCCTCTACTACTGAATGAATCTTGAGTCTACTGCAGCGTGATTTCCAGAAAGGGTAGAGCTTGACAATAGCCAGCCCTTACAAGGTGCTAGCTGTGTGCCACGTACATGTGTAGGAGCTTTATGTAAAGTTGCTCTTGGAGTCCTCCTAACTCCACTAGACAGCCAAGCAGAGGAGGGTGCAGAGGGCAGGCACGGGGAAAACTGCAGTGCCAGCATTCTCACCCAGAGCTGGGAACCTGGCGCACGCAGCATGGCCCCAACTTTGTTCAAAGAAACCGTCTTACACAGCTGTAATGTCTTACAGGAATTCGCATTTTCAGAAATACATAGTTTCAGAAACACTGCAGTAACTGATAGGAGTCCAGTAGAGAGCATTGGTTTATCAGACTTACTCTGAATCCAGCAGCAGAGATTGCTGAGACAGAAAAGAAAAATATGACCTAAAAGACAAAGCGTCAGCTCCAAAGAATGGTCTTCAGCCTGTCATTCCGAGTGTGGTCCCCAGACCAGCAGCATCGAGAACCCCCCAGGAGCTTGTTAAAAATGCAGAAACTCAGGCCTTACCCCAGACCTGCTACATTGATTCTGCATGTTGATGGGATTCCCCACCACGCCCACCTTTGGTCTGCAATCATCTGCATCAAAATCATAGAGAAACTCATGAAAAATGCCGGTTCCTAGGCTCCACCTGAAATCCACGGACTTGGAGCTTTTGGGAGTGGGGCCTGGAAGCTGACCTCGTAACAATCTCTCCAGTCCATGCTCATGCCGCTAGCATTTGAGAATCATGGCCTGTCCCACAGACAGTATGTCCCACGTAACACAGCAGCAGCTGGAAGCATCAGAAAAATGCTCTCTCTATGCCCCACCCCGGATTTCCAGAACCTGGACCTCCAGGGGTGGAGCCTGGGCCTCTGCCTGGGGTAGCTGAGAAACCCTGGCACAGTCTTTGGCACATTGGCCAGTGGGGCTGTGGCCTGCCATTGCTCCACCCAGTGTGGGGAGGACCACAGCTGGCCTGGAGGAGGGGCTAGTCTCTCTGCACTTTGGATAAAGAGCCCTAGAAAAATGTGTGCGTTCGTTTCTAAGAGAGATTAAGAGAATGCATTTGGGAGGTAGTGTATAAGTGACTGTTTGCTCTCAACACCTGTAAACTGTTGACTGTAATTGGACTACAGATGTTTGCTAAGCTTGATAGACTTCTCTTTTCTGTCTCCCTCTCGATGAGGTGAGTCTGGGAAGGGGTTCATCTTTAGAAGCAAAAACCAAGTGCTTGTATCAGGGCCACATTTCCCTATATTCGTTGGATGTTAATTTGTTTCCTTCCCTATTGATAGTTATTATTGTAGACACTTCAATGTTAGACAAAAAGGCTGTTTTGTACAGAAAGCAGCGAGATGTTGGCAAAAGGTGTGTTCATAGAATAAAACATTGTCTTTGTGGGCGATTGAAGATATTCGAGGCACTGTAGAAATGAATGAAATCAGCCTGCTACCCAGCTCAAGAAAACTCCCTGCATGCAATAGAGAAGAGCGATCTTAAAGCAAAAAGCAAAGGAGAGATTGAGAGGGGCGAGCAGGTAGCAGAGAGACCAGTACAAATCGCTCCTGCCTTCCATTCCAATAACGCTCACCCGCCGAGGTGAAGCTACACTGGGAATAAAGAAAGGGATAGAGTTATTGTTGTAGGTTTTTCAAAATCTATCTTCCTCCATGAACAGGGATCCCTCTGTACTGTGTGGCAGGTACTGTGTCGAAGGTTTTCAGTCATGATCCCATGCGATCCTCACATAAGACGGAGGTGGTGATGCCCATGGTCCACAGACAGGACAGACCTGGGTATGTGAGCAGCCTGGCCTGGGTCACCCGCCGGCACGGGGTGGGCTGAGATTCTACTCCAGGCAGTGTGACTTAGGACCCAGGGTCATGGCTGTGAGGTGCATCCCTTGGAAGCAGAAATCCCAGGCGGAAAGATGCAAATGTCCCCTTCCAACCTAGGGCTGTCTCCTTTCCTTTTCCAGTCTCATGCTCAGCCCGGCCCACTCACCACCAGCAGAAGCCTGACCCTCTAGTCCATCCAGAAGCACACACCCCCATCCAGGCTCTGTGCCTGTGCCTCTGCTGCTCCCTCCGGAGCTCCTTTCTCTCGGAGCACTGTGTTGGCTTCAGTTGCTGCAGGGCTTGGTGGACACCTCTCTCCTCACAGCGTGGTGGAGCTGCTTTCTGTGTGTCCGCCCTCTGGCCACTCTGAGAGCCTTGAGGATGGGGGAACAGGGTGTTCCCCTCTCCGCATGTGGCCCAGGCTCTAACCCTCTAGGGGCCCCCAGGGGGTGGACCCATAAAGCAATGATACCAACGATGACCCTCACTGGCTGCACTGTACCCTGGGGTACTTCCTGCACTCCCCCATTATACAGATGAAGACACTGAGGCATGAAAAGAGGGGAAGAGCTTGACCTGGAACCCAGGGCTGGCTGAGTTCAGACTTACAGCCTTAGTCATGACTGTGCTCAGAAGCACACCATGCATGCTGGGTTCTGAGGAAGAACCAGGTGAGGCTGCTTCTCTCACTCCCCTGGGACTTGGGGGTCTTTGAATCTTTGGAAATTTCTATGGATCAGGAGATGCAATTCACAAGGGGAAAAAAATTCAGAACGAAACAGTCAAACCATGCAACAATCAAAGGTATCGGATCTGCTGGAGAAGGGAGATGCGTCCCGGCAACAGAAGATGGGGACGGGTGGTTTTGAGATCCCAGGGTTTTTGTTTGTTCCATGTTATTGCTTTGCTTGTTTGTTTCTTGTCTGCTGTTAAAAAGGGGGGAACACCAGAAGTGGGAGCAGAGACACACGTGTCACAGGGACGCCAACGACAGGGCCCTGGCTCCACCTCGCATCACGTCTGCCTTGTTGCTGGCTGGTTTATAGAAGCAGCTTGACAGAGGAGAAAGGAGGTCAGGGTAACCTCTGCTGAAGCGGGAGCTGCTTACATGGGTGGACTAATAGTGTCAGCCTGAGACACAGTGCACTTTGTTACACTCCCATGTCCCACGGGGGACGTGGGACCCAGTTCCCTCAGCCTGGCCCTGTCCTCTGCACCTGCTTCCTGGGATCCCCGCCCCAGCATGGGATGGGCTGTGCCCTTCACATCTGGGACTTAATGCATTCACCTACCCCGTATCCTGGTACCATTAAGGTGGGGCAGAGAACTGAATGTTTTTCTTTTAATTTTTATCTTTTTTTCCTTTTGTGGTTGATTCTTATCCCAAAGCATATCCCAAGTCCATCCACTTCCCTCCAGCTGAAAATTGGAGCTCCATCGTTGCTCACCTGGATCTCTGCCGTTTCCTCCTCACTGGGTTCTCTCTGCAAACCAGGCCCCAGAGGGACCCACTGAAGACTGAATCAAGACTGTTACATCCCGGTCCTGGCTTAAAGCCCTCAGGGGCCCTCCTGTAGACACTCAATAACAGCCCACAGGTCCTAAACCCTCTGGCCTCTGCCCAAGTCCTCAGTCCAGTGTTCCCACACTGCACCCCACTCCCAACCAATGGCCTCTCACTCCTCCCTAGCTGGTTCCTGCATCTGGGTCTCTGAACTTGCCATTTGGAACGTTCGGCCCCAGATGCCCTGATGGCTGATGGCTGCTCAGCACACAGGCCTCTGCTCAGAGAGGCCTGCGGGACCCCCAGCAAGGCTGCTAGGTAGCGACAGCTGCTCGCCCCTCTTGCTCTGGTTCTGAGCTTCTTGAATATTTCCAAAGGGCAGCAGGGGCACTCCTACCTGCACAATGTTCTGTCCCTAGCACCTGGGACAGCATCTGGCCTGCAGGGGCTCAGCAAATACCCAAATAGAGAAATCTGAATACAGGATTGCAAAAGCTGGGAGAGGAGAGGAGTTTCTCAGGACTTGGCCTTGCAAGAGTGGGGAGTGGTCCCGTGAAGCTGCACCTGCCCAAGCCGCTGCCCCACAAGGAAGGAGGAATGAAAAGGAACAGGGCAGGGCTCGCAAGGGTGGGTCCCTGTGAATGCACCATCTGCCTGGGGTTCCAGAGGCAAGGGTCGAGGGAGTGCAAGGAAGATGATAAAAGCCAATGTCCTAGGACAGGAAATCAAATTAAACAGTAAAATAGATAACATTGGATTTAAAGGGAGGCAGAAAACAAGGGAGATGCTGGGAGTAGGAGTCATAGGACAGTGGCCATAAAATACCAGAGACCAAGGAGAGGGGAAGAAGGTGGAGAGCAGGTCTTCGGTGCTAACGTATCTGCCTGGAGTATGAGGCTGTCTGCTGGGTAATGAGGGCCTGGAGGAAACGGCTCTCATCTACGGAGGGGCTGGGTGGCTCCTTTCAAGTTATCTTTCACTGGGTTTTGTTATCAAATTTTGGGATTACAGCTGATCACTTTCTGCAGAACACAAGTCCTAGGCTGTGAGAGGTGGCTGGGATCCCCGGCGAGTGGGATGGAAGTGCCCAGGCCACGTGCCAGGCCGCATGGGGGCTTCCCGCCGAGTATGTGTCCTCAGGAAGCAAACCTCCAGCGAGCCTAGGTGCTCCACTTTCTGGCTCTGTGGTTGGAGCTCTAATGAAGAAGAAACTGGAGAGGCCAGTGGAAGATGCCGCCTTCTCAGACACACATGCCCCACTGGAGAGCCACTTCCTGGAAGAAGGGGAACTGACTGACAGTGGGACTGCCTGACAAGCGCCTTAAAAATCTGATTGCATGGACCCCTGCCCGGGTCTGTAGATTCGGGTTCAGCAAATATCATCAGGGCCTGAGTGACACTATTCTTGACATATCCCCAGGTGACTCAGAATGCACATCAGTATTTAGTCTTCTGGGGAAGGCACACAATCACTTCCAAATGTTTCCACTCCAACACCTTCTTGAGACTTAAGTTTTGATAGTTTTCCAGTAAGGGGCCGCCTTGGGTTGGCATGTGAATGCCTGATGTGATGGGTGAAGTGAGGCACGGGTGCAGAGGAGGCTGGATGTCCCCTTCCCGGGGAAGGGCTCGTGACAGTGGGAGTCTCAGGACAGCCAGGAGGGGCCTCCAAGTGATCAGACACCACATGGGAGGCAGAAAGGAGACCCTAAGGAAGAAGGTGGGGTGATACTGACATGATCATCTGGGTAACTCAACAGGCAACTCAGCACTCAAGCCACATGGGGAAAACCAATCCCAGGAACAAGATTCCTCCCAATGGACTAGGTCCGGATGGTCAGCTGCATGCAGAAGAGGCCGTGAGTGCAGACGAATTAGTGGTATTGGGGGTTGGGGCATCAGAGGATGGATTGGGAGGATGCAAGATCCCTTCTCTGCCCCCAACAGCTGCAGAAGGAAGAGGTCCAAGGGGCTACGTGGAGGGACCCTAGCAGAAGGCCGAGATCTGCACACAGCCTTCAGCTGTGCAGCTTGGACACATCGTGTGAGAATGAAAAGCATCTCTGACATTCAGGCAACACTTTGCTGTCTCAAGACTGGTTTCTTCCGGAGAATTCTATGACGAAGGAAAAAGAAGAGTGAAAACTGGCTGGCTGATTGAGAAGGACCATGGGTGTTCTCCAGAGATGACATGGGGTTCTCCTAGGACCACAGAGGCCCAGCTCCATCAATCAAGGATGAGGAAGGCCCCTTTGGTCCAGCGGCAATCAGTGCCTTTGTTTAGCATACCTGGGTTCACGTGCATGGATAAGTGAGAACAGCACAGATGTCAGGCTCAGAGGAACTGAGCTCAGCCTAGTCCTATATGAAGGATTCAAAGTCTCTTGTCCCATCCCTGTTGAATCCTCCAAATTCATTGATTAATTCAGGGCTCCGACTATGCATAGGGGCTGGGCTATGTTTCACAGAGGCAGCTCGGGATACAAGAGACATGGTTGCTGGCGCTCAGACCTCACAGTCCAGCGGGGAAGTTAGGCCTGGAACAAAGATGCCAGGTGGACTGGCTCAGGGAGGCACGAATCCTGGGGGTATCTCACACGTTCACACCCAGCATCTCAGCTCATCTTCCTGCTGCCGGAGTGGGACTTGCAATATCAGCCTCAATTTATAGGTGTGAAAACACAAACACTGTCAGTGCTGAGATTAGAAACCGGGCCATCCTGGTCCCAGAACCCCAGCGTTCAGGGTTCTAGGGGCCACAGTGGATTCTTCGTCTGCTGTTCCAGGTGGAAGCAGGTGCTTCAGGCTGGGCCTCCTTTGCTTTCCTCCAAACTCCACAAAGTCTGCAGTCTGCTGTTCATAGAAGACTATGAATAGTACATGCCCTGCATCCTCTCCACTACCACTCTAAAAAATATTAATGGACTTTATATTTCAGAGCAGCTTTAGGTTTACAGAAAAATTTAGCAGAATGTATGGAGCATTCCCAGACACCATTTCCCCTCCAGACACAGGCGCACAACTTTCTTGTTAACATCTTGCATTTGCTAGAACTGACAAACTGGTATTGATACGCTATCATTCACTGAGGTCCACACTTCACATTGGGGCTCACTTTTTGTGTCACAGGATTGTATGGGTTTTGTGAAATTTATCCAGTAATACAATATAATAAAGAATAGCTTCACTGCCTTAAACATCCTCCAGCCTGGACAATATAGTGAGACTTCATCTCTAAAAAAATTTAAGAATTAGACAGGTGTGGTGGCACACAGCTGTATTTCAGCTACTCAGGAGGCTGAGGCAGTAGGATCACTTGACCTGGGAGGTCAAGGCTGCAATGACCTAGGATTATGCCCCTGCACTCTACCCTGGGCAGCAGAGCAAGAGCCTATCTCTAAAAAAAATAAAATAAAACAGAATACTCTGTGCTTCACTTATTCATTTCTTTTTCCCCCAAACCTCTGGCAAGCACTCTTCACTGTCTCCATAGCTTTGCCTTTTTCAGAATGTCATGCAGTTGGAATCACATAGCATGCAGCCTTTTCAGACTGGCTTCTTTCACTTAGCAACGTGCGTTTTGAGTTTCCTCTGTATCTTTTCCTGGAGCAACAGCTCATTTTTTATCACTGAATAAAATCCCACTGCATGGATGCCCCACGATTTGTTTACCCATTCACCAGTTTAAGGACATACCCATTCACTAATTTAAGGACCTACCCATTCACCAGTTTAAGGATATACCCATTCACCAGTTTAAGGATGTACCCATTCACCAGTTTAACGACGTACCCATTCACTAGTTTAAGGACATACCCATTCATATTTAAGGAATACCATCACAGTTAAAAAAGATACCATTCACAGTTTAAGGACGTACCCATTCACAGTTAAGGACTACCCATTCACAGTTTAAGGAGTACCCATTCACTAGTTTAAGGACGTACCCATTCACTAGTTTAAGACGTACCATCACTATTAAGATACCATTAAGTTAAGGATTACCCATTCACCAGTTTAAGGATGTACCCATTCACCAGTTTAAGGACATACCCATTCATAGTTTAGTTTAAGGATGTATCCCATTCACCTAGTTTAAGGACTACCCATTCAAGTTAAGATACCATTCACAGTTTAAGGATGTACCCATTCACCAGTTTAAGACATAGTACCCATTCACTAGTTTAAGGATGTACCCATTCACAGTTTAAGACGTACCCATTCACTAGTTTAAGGATTCATGTTTATTCATTCACCATTTAAGGATGTACCCATTCACTAGTTTAAGGACGTACCCATTCACTAGTTTAAGGACGTACCCATTCATAGTTTAAGAGTACCATTCACCAGTTTAATGACGTACCCATTCACTAGTTTAAGGACGTATCCATTCACTAGTTTAAGGATGTATTCATTCACCATTTAAGGATGTACCCATTCACAGTTAATGACATACCATTATTTAAGGATGTATCCATTCACTAGTTTAATTTTTTTTTATCATTAAGTTTAAGGATGTATTCACTATTAACTACCCATTATTTAAGGATGTACCCATTAAGTACCCATTCACAGTTTAAGACTACCCATTCCTAGTTTAAGGATGTATCCATTCACTAGTTTAAGGACGTACCCATTCATTAGTTTAAGGACGTATCCATTCACCAGTTTAAGGATGTACCCATTCACTAGTTTAAGGACGTACCCATTCACTAGTTTAAGGACATACCCATTCACTAGTTTAAGGGTGTACCCATTCACCAGTTTAAGGATGTACCACTTGCTTTCAAGCTCTCTGGGTTTTGAATAGTGGAGACTGAGGCACTTCCTTGTCCACCTTCCCCCTAAATGAATTTCAGATAAGCTAATGGCTTCTTGCCTTCCCTACATGGCCAGCCCCACCTATCATTTCAACAGCGAGCCTCTGCCTCCTGCCTGGCCAGAAGGATTTGGTTACTCTGCCCCAGCTTTGACTGTGAGCTTGGGGGTAGGGCTGAGTGACTGTGCAACTCCTGCCCTGTCCCCTTGAGGTAGGAGGTGGGACTCAATTCCAGGGGCTGGGCTCAGACACTGGACCAAACTGAGGACTAGCTAAAACAGGGATGGGGTGGAAACAGCTTTCCATAAGACACGCCCACCAGTGTGCCACATCAGTTTACTATCACCATGGCAACACCCAGGTATTACCCTCCCTTTCCATAGCAATGACCTGACCACCTGGAAGTTACCACCCTATTTCTAGAAATGTCTGCATAATCTGCCCCTTAATTTACATGTAACTTAAAAGTGGATATAAATATGAGGATAGCACCATCTCTGAGCTGCTGCTCTGGGCTCACCATCTATGGGGGAGCCCTACCTCACAAGGAGGGGTCCCTCTGCTGCTGCTGTGCATGGCCACTTCAATAAAAGCTGCTGTCTAACACCACCAGCTCACCCTTAAATTATTTCCTAGGCTAAGCCAAGAACCCTCCCAGGCTAAGCCCCAATTTAGGAGCTATCCTATCCTGCCTCACCCTCATCACCGTGCTGTCCCCTGCAGCCTGCAAGTAGCATGCATGGTGTCCCATGGAGTCCTGTGAGCACCTCTCACAGTACAATATTATAGATATCAATTAACAACATTGCCCTGCTCTCTCCCACTTGGGAACTTAAGCACGGGGAATTGGCAAGTCTGAAGCACTCTGCATTTATAAATAGTCTCCTTCTTTGGGGAGTCTCAAAGACTATTATGATTTGCCTTTCATTTATAAATTATTGCTGGGAAAGGCACATTCTCAACCAACAGTCATTGCTTTTAAGAGATAATGATCTTTAGTGAGTGTGCCATGGTCTTCTCTATGAAAGATCCAATTTATTGCACTTGAAATTCATTGTTTGGAAGAATATCATGAAAGTATGAGAGTGCTCTCTCACAGCTGGAGGAAGAGTCGGGTCCTAGGTAGGTGACTTGGACTCTTGGTCTTGGACTCTTGGTCTGAGGTTTCTGAGAAGCTCCATACCTAGGAAATTTCCAATCTTCCTGCACCAACGAAAAGAAGGGCCATCTTCCTACCCTATTCAAAGGCTGCAGACTGAGTACTTTAAGCACAGTCTCTCATTTCATTCTTGCTCCCACTCTCTGAGGGAGAAACGAGACTTAACAGAGAGGAAGTAGCTCTGCTGTGGTAGACTGAAGGTGCTGGTGTTCTTTGTGGCTCCTATCAGTGATACAGGAGGATGGAATCCCCTTTCTGAAATCTGGACCAGCCTTAGCAGCTTGTTCGCTGGATACAATGCAATCAAACTGCTAGATCTTCAAGACTAGATCATGAGAAACTATGCAGCTCACACCAGGGCCTCTTGGGCCATTTTGTCTGGGACCCTGAGCTGCTGTATAAGAGGTCTAAGGACCCTGAGACCACTGTGCTGCAGAGGCCACGTGTAGGTCACCTCCAGCTGTCCTTGCCAAGGTACCAGGCATGAGCCTGAAGTTCTCCAGAGCCTCTAGGCCAGTCCATTCCATGGCCGAGCACCACCAAATGAGCCCCATTCACATCACCTGGAACAGATGAACCATCTGGCTGAGCCCTGTCTGAATTCCTGACCCACAAAATTGCGAGATACAATCCAAGATGATTGTTTTAAGCTACTAGGCTATGGAATGATTCACTGCACAACAGTAGATAACCAGCTTTAACACTGTTCTACTTAAGAGGCACAGTTGACTCAGACCCATACCCTTGTATCCAAAGCCTGCTCACTTAACCACTGGTGGTTGAAGAAAGCCCACTCTCACTTCCAATTAACCACTGGTGGGTGAGACATGGGAAGAAAACCCACTCTCGTTTCCACCATGCTGTTGATGCCAGGGAGCTCAGAGGCTGCCCTGGGCAGCTGTTTGAGGCTATGGGGTGGCCAGAGGCCCCCATGCTTCCCTGTGCCCACAGAGAATAGCCAATAGGCTCAACCTCTAGTTGATTCAGCCTCAGACACAGAACTCAGACCCTAGAAATACCAACCATGTCTGTAATGAGGTTTTTCTTCGCTCACACAGCTGGAAGGAAGTAGCCCATTCCCGGGAGGCACTGATGCTGCCTGCACACCCTCTCCACACCTGCCTTTCACATATGGAATGCGTTACTCTGCTCACACTCTTGTTTGCAGGAGAGAAACAAGACAGGAATCATGTATCTCAGGTTTTCAACCACAGAAGGATAGGGTAGGGGAAGGGGAAGAGGAGGGAAGGGAAAAGATTTTTTAAAAAGGAGTGAAACGATGCCTTTCAAGAGGCTAAAATATGGGTTACATGTCTTTTCTTTGGACTCTGCCCTGTTGTTTTCTTAAAGACTGAGCTGCCTCAAATGAGTCTGGAGAGTTGCTCAGGAGGTGGGCTGTGTGTGAGTTGAGTGTGTAGTAATCAAGCAAAGGAAAACAGAGAATGTTGCCTCTTATTGCTCCCAGCATTAGACATAGTGCCCTAAGAGAAAGATATATTGGGGAAAATGGGACATTAATTGGCTCTAAGAGAATCAATGTAGGAACCAAGCCAGGGATGAAGCTTCTGTAATTCTAAAGCCCTCTGCTTCCCCTGACAATTGGAGGCTGACATCATAATGCTGGCCCCAGGGCCACCACTGTGCGGCAGCTGCATTGGAGGGGCAGCATCCACGGAGCTTGCTCTCCCTACCTCATTACACATGGAAAACCCACAAAGCAACGACAGAATGAGAAAGAACATACAGCCGAGGAAGAAATAGACTTTCCAAACTTTACTCGGTGGGGGCAACTTATCCCAGGAGCAGGAGGCAGCAGGTTCTGCCCAATTTATTCTCCTCTCTAAGCTCATCTTGCAAATGAAATGTAGGATGGATGGTTTACTAAAGGCAATCCCAGATCCACAGTGTTCAATTCCAGGCAAGTGAATGTGGTGGCCCCAAGGCTGGCTCTTTCTCGAAGTGTCCCCCAGCTAAGTCATATCCCTAGTGGTCCCCAAAGGGTAGGGAAAATGCAGAGGCCAGTTCAGAATGGATGGTCGAGGGCTTCTCCGTGTCACAGTGGACACACTGGTGTCCCATGAATGGATGGTCAAGGAGGGTGTCTCCGTGTCACAGTGGACACACTGGTGTCCCATGAATGGATGGTCAAGGAGGGTGTCTCCGTGTCACAGTGGTCACACTGGTATCCCATGAATGGATGGTCAAGGAGGGCTTCTCTGTGTCACAGTGGATACATTGGTGTCCCATGAATGGATGGTCAAGAAGGGTGTCTCCGTGTCACAGTGGACACACTGGTGTCCCATGAATGGATGGTCAAGGAGGGTGTCTCCGTGTCACAGTGGATACACTGGTGTCCCATGAATGGATGGTCAAGGAGGGCTTCTCTGTGTCACAGTGAACACACTGGTGTCCCATGAATGGATGGTCAAGGAGGGTTTCTCTGTGTCACAGTGGACACACTGGTGTCCCATGAATGGATGGTCAAGGAGGGCTTCTCTGTGTCACAGTGGACACACTGGTATCCCATGAATGGATGGTCAAGGAGGGCTTCTCTGTGGCACAGTGGATACACTGGTGTCCCATGAATGGATGGTCAAGGAGGGTGTCTCCGTGTCACAGTGGATACATTGGTGTCCCATGATGAATTGCCTAGGTCCACCGCTGATGTTAGGGGTTGCTGTGGGGGGCTGCTCCCACGCAAGCTACTGGCTGCTCCTCTCAGTCCTGGCCATGTCTTCTGGCTTCAGGGGCTCCTCAGATGTGTGCAGGCTGAGCTGAGAGAGAGAGAGAGAGAGAGAGTGTCTGTGTGTGTGGGGAGGCATACTGGTAATCCCCTGGGGGCAATCAGCAGCGGCTGGAGTTGACGGATGTGCCCTCCCAGGCTCCTGTCCTTTGTAAAACCAATCTCTCAGGTTATCAGAGTGATTCAATGGGATGGAAGAACTGTGCTATTCAAAACGAACAGGGAAAGGCCTTTTTCTGAGTGTGTTTCTCTGGTTCTGAGAGACCGGCCCCCGCCCCAGCCCCAGGTGCCCAATCAGGGACCAGCTCAGTAACTCACTCTTGTTGGCTTCTTCACCTTCTCTCTCTCCCTACTTCTAAAATAATCTTTTAAAGACTAAATGCAAATTTATTTGTTTATTTACTTTTTTCTATTTAGTGGTAAGTACTCTTAACAGGAGGCTTACACTCTTAAACTTTTCAGTGTACAAGACAGCATTGTTCAGCGTAGACACAACGATACAGCACTGTTCAGCGTAGACACAACGATACAGCACTGTTTAGTGTAGATACAATGTTGTGCAACAGATCCTTGATCTTAGTCATGCCATGTAACCAGAACATAGTACCACTGAATGGCAGCTCACATTTTTCCCTTCCCAAGCCCCTGGAAACCACCATTCTACTTTTTGTCTCTGTGAATTTGCCTTCCCTGGGAACCTCCTATAACTGGAATCATGTGGTATTTGTCCTTTGGTGACTGCCTTCTTTCATGAGTGTAATGTTCTCCAGGTTCATCCATGTTGTTGCATATGGCAGGACTTCCTTCTTTTTACAGTGTATGAATAGAGTGCACTTTCTTTATTCATCCATTGGCAGACACTTAGGCTCTTGCCATATGGTGGCTATTGTGGATGTTACTGCAGTGAACATGGGGCTGCAGATACGTCCTCCCTCAAGCATAGGGAGCATTCTCCAGGACAGGTGACAGATGATGTCACCAAACAAGTCTTAAGTAATTGAAGAAGACTGAGATCACACCAAGTATTTTTGCCAATCACTATAGAATAAAACTAGAAATCAACAGTGAAAGGAATACTGGGAAACTCACAGAGATGTAGAAATTAAACCTCCCACCCTGGAACAGCCAATGGGCCAAAGGACAAATCCAAAGGGGGATATATTAGAAAATATCCTGAGACAAATGAAAACCCAACACAACAAAACTCATGGAGTACAGCAAAAGCAATGCTAAGAGGGAGGTTTATAGTGATGAACGCCTACATTAAAAAAGAAGAAACTCTCAAATCAACAACTCCATGTTAGACCTCAAGGAACTAGAAAAGGAAGAATAAATCAAGTTCAAAATTAGTAGAGGGAAGTCACTCCAAGTAGCGCATTTGGGCAGAGGGCACACAGAAGGCTTTAGCCACATTTACGTAGGATCAAAATCCAGTTCTTGTTTTCAAACCATACAACTGAAATCGAATGTTTTACCCCCCAGCATCTTCTGAAGCAATAAAAGCTTCCATTCAAAGGGAAGCAAGGGGCTACCAACCCAGTCAGCATCTTTGCTGCAATCAGAAACCCAAGTATTTTCTGATTTTCTGTTTTTCTGAGGTCTAAACCAAAGTCAGGACACAGGCCCCCTATGTTGGAAAATTCAATGGCAGCATAGCCACCTCCAGGGGCTTGTATTTGCATAGCCTTTTAACACAATGGTGCATATTCATTTACATGGATTTTCCTGTTGTGTTCAAAATGCCATTGACTCTGGTATGCAAAATAAAGTAAAATTAATAGTTCAGCTTGAGTCATGTGTATTCACATACATTATCTAAGGCCACTGATAGAGGGGAGCCAGTGGCAGCCGCTGGGCAAAGGGCTTGGCTGTCCACCTCTTCCCTGAATCCAAGGGCATGAGCTGGAGGGCTGGGAGTAAAGATGCATCTGTGGGCTGGAGGAAGACCAAGCTGCCTCCAAAGCGGGAAGAAGAGGGTGGAGGGGGAGGCTGGAAACGCTGGAGGAATAGTGACACCAGGTGCAAAGAGAACTCCTGGAGGAAAAGCCGTTCCCTTTTTATTTTAAAATGGTACATTTTGGCGGGCATGGTGGCTCACGCCTGTAATCCCAGCACTTTGGGAGGCTGAGGTGGGCAGATCACTTGAGGCCAGGAGTTTAAGCCAGCCTGGTCAACATGGCAAAAACCCATATCTAATAAAAATACAAAAATTAGCCGGGCATGGTGGTACATGAATGTAATCTGAGCTACTCAAGAGGCTGAGGCAGGAGAATCACTTGAACCCAGGAGGCAGAGGCCGCGGTGAGCCGAGACTGCGCTACTGCACTCCAGCCAGGGTGACAGAGGGAGACTGTGTCTCAAAAAAAAAAAAAAAGGTACATTTCCTCCAAATAATCAGATCACTTTGCACTCTAATACCTTGAGGGACTGATTTTACAAGGGACAGCACTTGGAGGAATCCAAAATCTACCAGGAATTTAGAATCGGACTTTCGTGGTCGTAAGGAAAGCTTGACAGTTGTCAGGAGGATGGGTGAGGTGCCTGATGTTGGTATTAGGGCTCTCCTTTGTATCAACAGGATCTTTTTTTCACCAGAAAAGAGTGAATCCCAACTCACACTAGCTTATGATTTTTAAAAAAGTATATATGTTGGCTTAAGTAATTCAAAAGCCGAGACAGATGTGGCTGAATTCAGGCATGGCTAGATCCAGGTGCTCAATTGATTTCTCCTGACCTGTGGGCTTTATCTCCTTTTCGATTTGCTCACAGTAGCTTCACTTTGAATGAAGCTTTCTCCTTCTAGTAGCAAGAATGCCACCAGTGGCTCTAAGTTTATACCCTACCTTCTCAGCAACCCCAGCAGCAGGGAGCTGGGCATATTTAATTATTTTGGCAAAAAGGCCTCATTGGACTAACCTGGTTACTGTAGCTCTCTCTGAGCCTGTCACTACGCCAGGATGACTGGATGCTCTGATTGGCCAGGTCTCAGCCACAGGACCACAACTGGAGGTCGGGGTGGAGTCAGTCAACTCAAATCTCACTGATGAGGGTGAAATCTCCCACTGAAAATTGAGGGTCTGTTACCAGAAGGCGGCAGTGGTGGATGTTGGGAAGGCCAAAACCACCGCATCCATGAGACAGTGACACTGAGCTGTGGCTCTCAGCCCAAGGTCTGGGGTCCATCCCTAATAGCCCAGGGAACTCCTGAATTTGCACTATGGCATTTGTGACTTTGGGAAATAGAGCTGGTGTCAAAAGGTACAAATATCTGTAACACTCCTAGGCATCCATTTTACTTTCCTTTAGATGGAGCCTTAAAATAAAAAGAATCTTTCAGTTTTTTCTGTTCTAAGCATAGGTTCTGCTCCAGATATGCAGAACCCCTTTAATTATTCACATTGGCTGCACCAAGAACCTTTCTTGGTGACTCGAGACCCCCTGGGGGGAGCAGTGTGGGTGGGAGCTCACCCTGCCTCCCTGTGCCCTGCAGGCCCCTTCCCCTGCTGCCGTGGGCCCCTCCTCCAGGGTAGTCTTAGCTCCCTTTGCTCACCTTGCACAGAGCGAAGTACTTTCAGCTCAGGTCACTGAACAGAAACCCGCAGGAGCCGGTGCACACCGAGGCGACTCTTCTAAATCAATACAAAAATGATGGCGGTGACATTTCACCTTCACAGGGTGCAGCTCAAACAGAGCCGGGCTGGAGCAGTAAAATTGAAACTAAATGGAATTTCAGGGGTGACGGCGGCGGGGGCTGAGGTGGCGAGGTTGCCTTTGTAGCATAAATTCATATGCATTCTAAAAAATATCGCCCAAATCTAAAGAACTTGGCGCGATTCCAGGAGACAAGCAGACGCTGCAGCCGTGTTTACCCGGCATGCTTCAGCAAACTTTCAATCTATTTACAGGTATGCATGACAAACTGCCTTGAATGGATGAGTTATTGGTTCTGCTATAAATGAAATTAATAATAT
Organism: Nomascus leucogenys; assembly: GCF_006542625.1. Classification (NCBI taxonomy): domain Eukaryota; kingdom Metazoa; phylum Chordata; class Mammalia; order Primates; family Hylobatidae; genus Nomascus; species Nomascus leucogenys. Next base: position 2,977,208 of record NC_044393.1, read on the forward strand.
GAGATGGAGGAGGTGTAGTAATAACACCATTAAAGCCAGCTAAGCTTGGAGACCAGAGATCAGCTTTCAAGTGCAGCTGGTTTCTCACCAACTGCGGTGCGTAGCCAATTGACCCAGGCACAGGCTCAGGCTATCTAAATAGGTAGAAAAGGCAAGTGTCCTGAAACAGGTGATTAACGAATACATAAATCCGGGAGGAAGGAAATGTTGTGAAACAAAATCACATCCCTCCATGACAGTGTTTTTGAAGGCCTGAGATGCCCAGTCTTCTTGCCAAGGTCAGCTGTCTCGGAGCAAGGAGGCCACCCCTTATTTACAGATGGGAGGGACAGTGGAGACGCAGTGTCACCAGGCGAGTCTCCCTATTTATCAGAGGTGATAATGCAGCAGTCTGGTGATACTCAGCTCTCGCCTGAAAATAACCACAAAGCCACTGCTTACGTTTCCATCAGGCAGTTAGAAAGGGTGCTCCGATGTTGGTCCATAGCAACCGGGAAGCACCATGAGATTTGGGGGGCCCCGAGGTCTTGTTTATTATTGAAAACCTGTTTCCCAGACAGTGCAATAGTAGGTATTTTTCCATGACAGAATGAATGGCACACCCTTGTTTGTACAATACATGACAGCACACAGATTTTCCCTGAAAACTTTGTAAAATAACCGTTCCACAACTAGAGCAGCGGGTATCATAATGCTGTTACTGCTGTTTAAGGAAAGGCAAACGTCTCTCAGAGAGATGGGCCACATCTCTCATGGGGCGCTCCCACTCCTTTATGCGCTATGCACAAGAGATTTGCAGAAAATTCTTCACAGGACGGTATTAGTGGGGATTGCTAATGGTGACATTTGTTTCCCTGAAATGCACGCACACACACACTCATGCACACACTCACACTCACACACTCATGCACACACTCACACACACTCATGAAGACACTCACAGTCACCCACATGCACGCACACACACACAGTCACACTCACACACTCAGGCACACACACGTGCACACTCACGCACACGTTCATGCACACACACTCACTCACACACTCATGCACACACTCACACATGCACAGGGTTCTGTGTTGCATTTTTCCCCATTCATCAAAATATGAAACCTGAATAATTCACCCCAAACTCATATCCAATAATGTAAAACCTCATCACGATTGACGGGGGTTGCAAGTCAGTAACGCATCTGCAGCCTCTGGATTTCCTGTCGCTCTGGGCAAACGCAAATTAGGGAGAACAGAAGCCGTGCAGGAGGGTGAGGCCAAGCTCTGACACTGCTCCCCTCCCTGGCTCTGCCTGCATGTGGAGAGGCTTCACACTTATTTTTCAGAGGCCAGGAAGCTTTATCATTATTGAAATTAAGCAGTGCTTTGAAAATGATGTCAAGTCGCTGGCAGCGTAATGATCCAGCGGTACAGTGTGCTGACAAATGATCCAGGTGTTGGGGTGAGCCTGGGATGTTGGGGTGAGCCTGGGCTGTTGGGGTGAGCCTGGGCTGTTGGGATGAGCCTGTGCTGTTGGGGTGAGCCTGTGCTGTTGGGGTGTGTCTGGGATGTTGGGGTGAGCCTGGACTGTTGAGGTATTCCTGGGCTGTTGGGATGTACCTGGGCTGTTGGGGTGAGCCTGTGCTGTTGGGGTGAGCCTGTGCTGTTGGCGTGTGTCTGGGATGTTGGGGTGAGCCTGGACTGTTGAGGTATTCCTGGGCTGTTGGGATGTACCTGGGCTGTTGGGGTGAGCCTGTGCTGTTGGGGTGAGCCTGTGCTGTTGGGGTGTGTCTGGGATGTTGGGGTGTTTCTGGGCTGTTGGGGTGTTCCTGGGCTGTTGGGGTGTGCCTGGGCTGTTGGAGTGAGCCTAGGCTGTTGGGGTGTGCCTGTGCTGTTGGGGTGTGCCTGTGCTGTTGGGGTGTGCCTGGGCTGTTGGGGTGTGCCTAGGCTGTTGGGGTGTGCCTGGGCTGTTGGTATGAACCTGGGCTGTTAGGGTGAGCCTGGCAGGGCCTTTTTGGCAACTCCTGGACGCTGATCCCCATTAGACCCTTTAATGGGCAGTGTTTAATTGGGAGAAGCATGCCTTTCAAGAGCATTCAAAGGCCCTGGGCTGCATCTCTGGCTTCCTCAGGTCTGTGAGATGCAGCTACCCCATTCACCTAGTCGAGGTGAATGCTGCTGAAGCCCAGCCAAGGTAGATAGACATGGTTTGGCCTTGATTGGCCTGTGTTATCCAGGGTTGACTTGTGTTGATCTGCTTTGGCTTAGGTTGACTTCTGTTGACGTAGTTTTGCTTAAGTTGGCCTGGGTTGACACCTGTTGACCTGGTTTAGCTTGGGTTGGGCCTGGGCTGACATGGAGTAGTTTGAGTTGGCCTGGGTCAACCTTTGTTAACCTGGTTCAGCTTGGGCTTGCTGCCTGCCCCCCAGGCCCAGCCTCCCTTGAAGAGATCTCCTGAAGATTAGCCTTTCTTGGTGGAAGAGTTGCCTTGGGGCCACACACCATCCTCTGAACACACCTGGAAGGCTTTCGGAGTAAGCAAGGGAGATGTCAGAAGCCAGCAGGGCACTTGGGATGAAAGTGAATCTCAGTGTCTCAATGAAGCCCACCACAGTGTGAGACTAAGAACCAGAGTGGGGACCAAGGGAGACATGGCAGGTGCCAAGTATGCAGGGGTAAGGTGGCCTCACTCCATTTTGAAAAGAAATGATAATAAGTTTTTTGCAGGCAGCTGGTGAGGAGTAGAGTTTGATACATGCAAGTCAGAAGCTTATTTCTCAGAGTTCTGGAGGCTGAAAAATCCAAGACTGAGGTTTCAGCCAGTATGGTTCCAGGTGAGGGCTCTCTTCCTGGCTTGCAGACAGCAGCCTTCTTGCTGCGTCCTCACATGGCCTTTCGCAATAGGTGTGCATGGAGAGATGTTTCTTTTTCTCTTCTTTTAAGGTCACAGAGCCCATCATGGGGGCCCCACCCTCATGACCTCATCTAACCTTGATTTCCTTCCCAAGCCCCCATCTCTGAATACCATCATGCTGGGGGTTAGAGTGTAAGCACATGAATTTCAGGGGTATACATTAAGTCCATGGCAGGTTTGTCAGTGTGCCTGGGGGCTTACACACTCACTCTGGCGGTGCCAGCCCCAGGCCCAAATGTCAGTAGGTCACCCTCCAGCAGTAACTGAGAACCCCATGTCAGTTTTCTGTCCCACATAATGGGGACAATAAGGGCTGTGGTGAACATTGGATGAGGGGCTCCCCACAGTGCTTATCCCCTGCCCGGCTGGCAGCAAGTTCTCAAGAGTGTATAGCAATGTTGATTTGTGCACTGTTGTGGTTTTACTAGGCAGGAGGTCTGTTGCTGGAATGTTGATGCAGTTTGCCTTCTCTGTCTAGGGAACCCTTCTGCCAGCCCAGCCCCAGGCCCCTGGTGCCATGCTGAGCTCAGAGTGGACACTCAACATGCCCTTTGCTCAGCAGGTGCCGAGTGTGTGGGGGCTGGGCCTGGTGGAGATTCCAGACAGGCCTGTGGACTTGACCTTGAATACACCTTGCTCAGAAGCAGGGGAGCCATCATTTGGTCAACCTAACCCTAGGCATGGAGACTCCTTCACAGCATGGGGAATGGGAGCAGGGTTGGGAGAGGAAGAAGAACATTCTAGAAATTTGCTGCTGTTTTACTAGTTGGGGCAGACAGGCATCAGGGAATTTGCCAATACAGAAAAAGCCCTAAAAGGCATTTTAAAAATGAAAATATCACTTACAGTCAGTAAAATTTACCCTTTTAGTGTGCAGTTCTGAGAGTTGTTAAATGCTTCAGTAGTTTGTTGTTGTTATTGTTTTCCTTGCTAAGGGACACTTGGATTGTTGCCAGTATTTGGTGATTACAAGTAGGACTAAGGGCTGTTATCAACACATGTCTATTGTATAAACATATATTTTGTTTCTGTTAGATAAACACCTAAGAGTAGGATTGTGGGGTCATGTGGCAACTCTGTAGGCTTCACTTCATAGGAAGCTCCCAGACTGTTTTCCATAGTGGCTGCTGCATTTTGCATTCCCACCAGTAATGCAGGAGAGTTCCAGTTGCTCCAAATCCTCCTCGGCACTTGGTTTTGCCAGTTTATTGTTTTTTTTTTTTAGCTGTTTTTTTTTTTTTTTTTAAATTTCCCATTTATTCTAATAGGTGTGTGACCTGTCTCATCAGTGGCTTTAATTTGCATTTCCCTGGTGGCTGACAGCACTGAATGCCTTTGCATGTGCATGTTTACCATCTGTATATCTTCTCTGGGGAAGTGTCTGTTCAAATCTGTGCTGCTCTCCAGGCATGGGACAAGGACAAGTGCCCTGTCTGCAGCAGTCATCTTCATTATCAATACTGTGGGTGGGCCTAGACACCCGGGGCACAGGGACATAGCAGGCCAGAGGGGCCCGGCTTGCAGGGCAAACACTGTTAAGACAGAAGACAGAATTCCTGGCAGAGACTGTGTGGGTGGGGGGGACGTCCCGCATTCCGTGGTGGGATCTGGAAAGGCTTCCGGAAGGAGACAGCACTGAGAGGAGAGGCCGTGGAGCACCCCACACAAAGGCAATGGGGACTGCAGCAACCTAGGCTGGGCTGGTGGCAGGGAGGGAGGGGGGAAAGCAGGTGAGTGACAGCCCTTCCTGGCCTCGGCTGTTTGACCTAGCATCGACATGTGACCTGGAGGGGCTCTCCCCATTGGGCAGGAGTAGCCAATCAAGGTCTTCCTTCAGAGAGTCCGGAATTGAGGTCGGCAGATGGCTTGGGAAACAATGGGCCATGCGGGGCGTGGAGTATCCTTCTCCCTCCTGCCTGCACCTGGCCAGTGAAGGAGAAGCAGAGGTGAGGCAGCCACAGGGAGTAGGAGTCCGACATTTATGAAAAACAACAAACATGTTACCAAAAATAAATAAATAAATAAATAAATAAATAGCTTTATTATGAAGTTCAGGAGCCAGATTGCTTAACTCTGTTACTTACTCTTAAACACATTATCAGGCTGGATGCGGTGGCTCACGTCTGTAATCCCAGCACTTTGGGAGGCGGAGGCAGACAGATCACTTGAGGTCAGGAGTGCAAGACCAGCCTGGCCAACATGGTGAAACCCTGTCTCTACTAAAAATACAAAAATTAGCCAGATGTGGTAAGCACCTGTAATCCCAGCTACTGGGGAGGCTGAGGCAGGAGAATCACTTGAATACGGGAGGCGGAGGTTGCAGTGAACGAAGACCATGCCACTGCACTCCAGCCGCGGCCACAGAATAAGACTCCCTCTCAAAAAATCAAAACAAAACAAACAAGCGACAACAACCAAAACCTCCCACATTATCAGAATTTCCCTGGAATGAGAATATATATATATATAAATATATATATATATTTATATATATTTATATATATATATTTATATATATATATATATATATATTTATATATATATATATATATATATATTTATATATATATATCCTTTGTTTCTCCAGCTCCCCTATACAAATATTAGGTTGGTCCATTTTTTGATGTCTAAATGGTAATTTCATATGGTTCTGTTGAACATATCAATACACAGGCATGCATTTATTAATTCTATTTAATTCATAGTTTGCTACTGCCTGCAAATTCCAACATAGCTTTCAGATACACACAGAGCTCTAGGAACAGAATGAGGTGGTGATTCACAAAGACCTATTTTTTTCCATTTCAGTCTCGCCCAGCGATGCTCACAGCCGGCGCGCCGTGGCTCTCGGACGCTAGGTGGCGCTGTCTGCAGCTCAACGTCCTCGCCCCGCCGGGCTTGAGGTGCAGCCGCGCCTGCGGGGGTTTCAGCAGGGGCATCAGCAGTGATGGATGCCGTCCTTCCCCAGGCCTGGCTAACAAGCAGGAAGGAGGAACACGCCCCCAAGGGCAAAGAGACACTGCGAGAATCACAGACCAACCGGTTGCGGGAAAACTGCGGGGAGAAAGAAATTTACTTGCAAAAAAATGGTGAAGGGCAAATAAAGTATTGAGCTTGTGCAGCATAAATAAAAAGGCTTTGGTTTTATCTCTGGGAAGTAAGAACAAAATAGAACAGTTCCCATCTCAAAAACTCAGACTTGTGGGAATAAAATCTCTTTCCCTTTTGCATTATAGAACAACGCGACAATTTCCAGCATCGTCCAGAGACTGCAAAGGACTCACCTCAGATTGCAGGGCCCAAAATGATCTCCTCATTTGGAGCCTCTTTATAGTTCATGTATATTCAATCAGCAGAGCTCTGGTTCTACGCAGCGAGAGCATGGAGGCATGCGGCTTCCCAGGGTCCCGCCCAGAGCCCAGAGCCCAGAGCCCAGAGCCCAAAGCCCGGCATCGGGGGTTCTCAAATGCTTGCTGTTTGAATGGATGGATGAATGAACAAGATGAAAAAGAGCATCCTAGTACCATTAGCTCCACGTTCAAGTGAAGTAGCTCTAACTTGCAAATCTGTAACTGCTACAAAAAATCCAGCTCTGTGATAAGCCTGCTGTTTACACGATCATGATTTATATCCTTGCTATCATTACAAATTCAAAAGTTTGCATTTTCTGGTGCATAGCACCTTCCTTTTTTGGCTCTAATGATGACTTACACACATTGCATGATGGGCCAGGTGCCTCTCCAGGCACTATCTCATTTAATGTGTAAAATGGTCCTGTGGAGTCGGTATGCTCATGACCTCCACCCTGCAGGAGAGGCTTTGCGGTGCTGGGGTGCATGTGGGTGATCTGAACAGGGCCAGTGGACTCCAGAGCTGTGTAAGTTTCCTATTGCAGCTGTGACAAATTACTGCAAATGATACAAAGTTACCATCTCCAGGTTATGGAGGTCGGAAGACTACAATGGGTCTTGCTGGGCTGAAGGCTCCAGAGGAGAATCCATCCAGTTTCTAGAGGCCACTACATTTCTTGGGTCATGGCCCCTTCCTCCATCTTTAGTAATCACTCACTCAAGTTCCTTAATCACATCTGCAAAGTTCCCCTTGCCACGTTAGGTGCCATATTTCACAGGTTTTGGACATTAGGGTGTGACTTTTTTGGGAGGAGGCATTATTCTGCTGGCCACAAGAACCCCTCTTGTGGTTTTTATGTGGGCTCTGCCCAAGCCTTGTAACTGTTATTTCCAATGGCAATTTTATATCCATCTTATTTTCACAATTTGCCTCTCTACATCCTCCCATTGGCTTTTGAGTATTTTCCAATTTCTAGCTATAAAAATAGTTGCCTCCATTTTAAACGCTCCCAAAACACTGTATGCATTTTTCACATTTTGAATAGACAATATCCTAAACCCATTCACCCATTGAAAATCGTTTGCTATTATTCCATTGTTCTGGTGGGCAGCAAACCCTTGCCGTAAATTGAAATCCAGAGCTGTAAGGTGAATGAGATTTCCTAGGGCCAGTTCTAAAAAGATACCCAAGGGAGCCCTGTCTTGTTCAGGAATCTGACCCAGATACTAGGTTAAATGTGGCAGAGCTGGTTAGCGGGGCCTCCTTACGCAGGAATTGAGTCAGAATATTAACTCCCTTTAAGGCAATTTCTGCTTAATCTGATTTAATTTGCTCTGCGTATGTGCGAGATAGATTTTTAAACAGAAATTGATGCGTGGATCCTAAGCATGTTCTGAGTGGTAAACAGCACGTGCCTCTGAGTGATGGGCAGAGGGGACAGAGAGTGACGGGAAAATAAACCCCAATTTATCTAAGACCCAAGGTTTGCCTTTGAAGCTGAAATGAGGAACTGTGTGAAATGTCGATGTGGGGGAAGAAGGGATAGATTGGGCTCATCAGTGTCATGACGGCCACCTTGAAAAGCCTCAACACCTGGCTTGAGGGGCATTTGTTTACAAGGAAACCCTTTGCTAAGCACGGCCCTGCCTGCGGGAATGGAATTTGCATCCCCACTCTTTAGGGGAAGGAGGATCGAGTGGGTTCATGGAAGGCTTTGAAGAGCACTGGAGAGCGACATGCAAGTGTGTGTTATAATCACTATTATCACGGTTACCCAGATCTCAAGCCAGGCCACTAGTCATAGACAAAGGTCCTGCCGGCCCACCTGTCTCAGAGCCTCACCGGGAGCTGGAGCACGTTGGTTTACTTTGGGCATCTTGCATCTGTGCCTCCTTCGCGTCCGCAGCCCCTTCTCTTGGCACTAGGAGGTTTCCTGTGAGAAACAAGGCCTTGTCCACACCCAGGCTACATGACGAGGTCAGGTAGCGCTGAGGCCACCCCCGTTCTGGGAGCACATGGCCCAGGTCACGCCAGTGACCACAAGGGAACTTTTAGTAACAGGTGGGGCTATGGAGACAAGAGGACAGAGCATACTGCCTCTGGACACAGTCACTCAAATGTGCTTAGTTGTGTTTCCTGTCTCCGGCTTTGCAAAAATCAGCGTCATGGTGCACAGCTCCTGCAAGATGCTCCTCTTAAGAAACAATGGGTGGGGTATATTCCCGGTATGGCCGTAGCACATTCTGTTCATCCATAACGAGACATGCAGCACTGATGCCCACTACAGTGTCATGCACCCCAAAAGCATGCTAAGTGAGAGGCGCCAGACACAAAGGCCACAGATTTATGACTCCATTTCAATGAAATGCTCAGATAGGCAAACCCACAGAGACAGAAAGCAGGCTACTGGCTGCCAGGGCCTGGGAGTTGAGGGAGGGGAGTGACTGCCTACTGGGTTTAGGATTCCCTTTCGGGATGATGACAAAAGTTCCAAAACTAGATAGATGCAACATCGTGATGTATCCAATGCTACAGAATCGTATTCTCTAAAATCATTAAAATGGTAAATCAGAAAACACAATGGCATGGGAGGCTTTGAGGTTACTTTAAAAATACTTTGAAAAACAAAAACATATCCTATATCCATTCTTGGGTTCAAAGACCTTATACAATTTGTTTCTAGCCTGCAGACTTTTTAAATGTTATTGTAGCGCTGGTAATTAGATTTACTTTTAAAAAAATTTCAATAGTTTTTAGAGGAGCAGGTGGTGTTTGGTTACATGAATAAGTTCTTCAGTGCTGGTTTCTGAGATTTTGGTGCGTCCATCACCCGAGCAGTGTACACTCTACCCAGTGTGTAGTCTTTTATCCCTCACCCCCTCCCTCCCTTTCCCCCAAGTCCGTAAAGTCCAATGTATCATTCTTTCTTCTGCCTTTGTGTCCTCATAGCTTAGCTCCCACTTATGAGTGAGAACATACGATGTTCGCCATTTCATTCCTGAGTTACTTCACTTAGAATAAAAGTCTCCAATTCCACCCAGGTTGCTGCATATGCCATTATTTTGTTCCTTTTTATGGCTGAGTAGTATTCCATGGTGTGTGTGTATATATATATACCACAGTTTTTTTATCCATTCATGGGTTGGTGAGCCCACAGATGTTGGACTAATATGCATTTTTCTATCCCATCACGCATCTGGTGACATCCGGACAAAATGGCTGCAGAGAACATTTTGGAGGTCCAAGCACCCATTTTTCCCTTTAGCTGTGGGGAACTCATCTTGCCTGTGCTGTGCAGAGCTGCAAGAGGGAGGTAGCTCTGATGCCTGCTTCCCATTCAGGGGCCAAGGGATTAGGGCAGCTGCTTCCTTCCTCCAGCCTGGCAGCCGGAGGGCCTGGCCATGTTTGGGCACAATCACCTTGTCCCTTGGAGCTCTGCCCTCGGACCCTCATTCATCCCTGTGGGGGGCCCTGGCTATGGAACCCTCCCTCGGGCTTTTGAGGGCTTCTGTACCTAAGTCTGATTCTCCAGTCTTCCCCCAACCAAGAACTTTCCAGACCTTCTGGTAAGTGATGCCCAACCCCTTCGCAAATTAAAATTCCTTGGGAAGCTTAAAAAATACTGATTCTCAAAGATCAACGCCCAGAAATGTTTTTGTTTTTTTTTAACCGAATCATAATGTTCTCTGGGCACTGGCATTTGATAAAAGTTTCACAGGTGATTCTAAAGAATATTCAGGGTTAAGACCACTGTTCCATAGAAATTCTTTTTTTCCCTTAATGTAATTGGAATCAGCGTCTCTTGAATTGTAAACAAACAGCCCTGACAGATTAGACTGGGTTCTCAAGGAACACTCATTGGGAACCTGTATTACACGTGATTGTGTGTGGTTCATGAAAGCCCTGGTTGGTTTTGGTTTCTTTGTCTTTCCTTGGGAGTGATAAATATTGACATATTCATGCCAATAATTCATAGAGTGCAGCCTTTCTTCCCTGCGTAGCAGCCCCAGTTCGTCTCCTGAAATCTCTGGAAGCCTGTGCACCAGGTCTGCTGTGTTTATCCCGCGCCCTTTAACTGGCTTAAAGCACAGCCACAGGCTGAACAAATATTTAAGAGCTGCCTACACCACTTGCTCAGGGTCTCGCTTGGAGAGATCACATTTCAACAGGACCTCCGATCCCGTGTGATCAATAAAATAACTTCATAGCTGGTGTGTGGAATAGAATATGGGCTCTCAAGGAGAAAAGACAATCTTCTCCTCTTCAGATCCGTGGCGTGAGGACGGCTAATTTCAGAGATCCTGTAGCTGGGGCAGAGAATCACGGGCTGTCATTTCCCTGGGAAGCCCAATCAGACAGCATCCTAGATAACGCGTGTCAAATATACGGTGCTTAGTATGGGGATCAAAACGCGGAAACTGGCAAGTAAATCTATAAATCTCATTTTCCTCGTTTAAAAATGTCATTCAATCTGGATTATGGCCTGGGTGCTGTGACGCATCTGGAGATATTTGTGAGTGCTAAAGTGAAGTTGAAAAATGTGTGTCTCAAGTGGTCTTTATCATGCCAGGATGACAGTGGTTCTGCGGCTCTTCTTCCACTGGATTCTGAGAGTGAGACATGAGAACAGGTTACCCTGGTGAGGGAGAGTTGGGTGGCAACACCCAGGACTCTGTCCCCACTCTACCAGGCACCTGTCTACTGTGGTTCTCTGAACTCCAAAAAGTTCAAGGATGTTTTTTATGATGAACTACGTTTTTAATTGATAGCTGTAATTAACACTTACATTAGTTCCGCAAGTGCAGTCAGATGAAATGTGCGCTACCTCAGGGCATGGATTCCAGTTGAGGTATGATGTGAAATGCAAACGGACAGGTACAGTAACCAAAGAAATAGATACGAGACATCCAGACTAAAGGTCTTTTGAAGCAATGACAGGAGGATGGATGAGTGAGCATGGCTTTTCACGCAAGGATTATATTTCTAGATCCTGGAGATTGGGATGAGCCTGACTGCAAAGCTGACCATTCCAAGCCCACTAGCCATTGGAGTGTCTATTTTTAACTCTGGACTCACATTTTTCAGCTTCACTTTAGCACTCACAAATATCTCCAGATGTGTCACAGCACCCAGACCGTATTCCAGATTGAAGGACATTTTTAAATGAGGAAAATGAGATGTATACACATTTAGAAGTTCAAAAACATTTCTTCAACTCTATGCTGTCAAGTGTAAGAACCACTAGCCATGTGTGGGTATTTAAATTTAAATTAAGTGAATTAACGGAATTAAAATATTCACTTCCTCAGTCCCAAGAGTCACAGAAGCGCTCCATTGTCATGTGTTTCTGGTGGCTCCTGTGTTAGAAAGGGCAGATCTAGAACATTTCCAGCACCACAGAAAGTTCTGTTGCACAGCTAGAGCTGCCCTCCACATCATGCCCTTTTTACTTCTACTCAGCATAAAATGGGCTGTTGCCAATGCAGGGAGAGTTTCTCATATGTAAATACTACTATCGCCTTTTTCTTCTGGCGTACACTCCTATGTATACACACACGAGACGTGGCCAACGGCTCTCAGTGAGCTGATATCCCTACACCATTGGGCACTCAGTGGGCTGCATTTCTGTGTACACATGAGAGGTGGGATTAATAACAAGAGGCCCTCAGGATTGCATCACTCTCAGCCCTTGCAATCGTGAGCCTGGCAAAGCCATAGAGGGCTGTCGTGTTTATCCGTCTCCAGAGACTGATTTTGGATGTAGCTTCAAGATCCTTTTTGGTAAGACCCCTTAGCAGAGACAAGACAAGAAGCAAACCACAAGTTGAAAGTATTAGGTTGGTGCAAAAGTAATTGTGGTTTGCCATGAAAGTTCATTGCAAAAACCGCAATTACTTTTGCACCAACCTAATAGATCTTTCCCAAACAAGACTAATCTTTCCATTACCTCTAGCTGACAGAAATGCATTAAAATCATGGAGCCCTGTACTTGGCCTTGGGAGCCAAGACTCAGCTGGGTTCCAATCGTGCCCTAGGGGTCTCTTACTCAATAGCGCTCTGGATATGTATTAAACCATCCAAAGATCCATTTTCTCAGCTCTAAAATCAAGCAAATAATTGCTCAAAAGAAAGGCTGGCTGAGGAGAGGGTGCCCTTCTGGAAGAGCGGCTTGGGGAGCCACTCACTCAGCACACAGCTGGCCCCACCCTCCCCACGCTGAGCTCTGATGGAGGGCAGCCACGTGTCTGCTCACCCCTTTCTCTCTGCCGAACCTCTCTCTTCTCCAATGCTGGTAAAATTTATGTTGAAGCGGCCGAGCTTCACAGCCAGGCCATTGGAAGGGCTGGCTTGTGGGTGGTGGGAGCCTACCTGGGTGGTGTTGACTCTGCACAGCTGTGTAGTGCCCAAGAATTTCCTGAATCACAGATGCATTTGCTTTCTACTGCTGCTTTAACCAATTACCACACACGTAGTGGCTTGAAAAACATGTATTGATTCTCATTTTGGAGTCCAGGAGTCTGACACGGTCTCACTGGGCTGAAATCAAGGCATCTTAAGGGCTGCTTTCCTTTCTGGAGGCCCTAAGTGAGGGTTTGCTTTCCTGCCCTTCCCAGCTGCTAGAAGCTGCCTGCATTCCTTGGTTGGAGACCCCTTCCTTCATCTTCACAGCCAGCCATGGTGGGTCGAGTCCCATTGCATCTCTCAGACTCTGCTCCCACCGACACAGTTCTTTCTCTGTGAGCCTCCTGCCTTCCTCTTCCCCATTTAAGGAGCCTAGGATGACACTGGACCTGCCCTGATAGGGCACTATAATCTCCCTACTGTAAGGTCAGCTGACTAGTAGCCTCCATTCCCATTCGTCATGTAATCTCATCTATTCACTGCTTTGGTAGAGTAGAATGTGGACATCTTTGGGTGCCCACGATTCTGCTGATCACCTCTGAGAATAAGGTCATAAGAGGCAAGCACATACTCCCGTGTTTCCCTTTATGGACTGTGGCTTTCCCATGGGAAAGGTGGCGTTCTCAAGCTATCTCCTGTTGCTTTTCCATAGTCTCCTTCGATTAGGGAGAAAGGCTGGCAAGTGAACCTACTGAGTCCTGTTCGCGTGCTGCCTCCTTGTTCCAGCAACACATCAAGGTGATGCCTGTCCCAGAGCTCGTCTTTCAGCCAGGCTCAAAAGGAGCCAGAGCTAAGGTGGGGGGTTATGGGTGTCTTCCCCTTGGTGCTCTATCAGCCGTTTCTGGGTTTAAGGAACAGAGGAGGCTATGAGTTCTCTCTCTCCTAAGGTACCTTTCAGATCCTCTCACTTTTCTTTTTGTGCTCCTTGAGGAGGGCACTCTATTTGTGGTGCTTTGTTTATTAATTCATTCCTCAGCACGGAATCTTCTGCAACAATTACATCATGGCTGATGACAAATAGCATTTGTCTAATGATACTAGTTTTCCAGTATGATAGTTAAGGAGATTATTTAATGAGGCTGAAGTCAATTTTACTTAACATTGCATTACTTAACATAACATTACAGCATTATTTAATAAAACAAATTTTTAAGATGATGCCGGGGAATTAGGTGCATGGCTCTCATTATTGTTCATGGTTGTTGCATACCTAATTCCCCGCTCATTGCGTTGAAATCTCGGCTGCAACTCCTCCTCCTATGGAAATGAGCTCACGAGCATCTGCACAGAACATGCCGGCCGCAGGTGTAAATAACCGCAGTGATGTTTCTTTGTGTATGCAGAAATTAGCCCTGACCCCAATAGAGGGAACGCCTGCATATAGATTCAGTTTGACAATTGGTGGCATGTAAGGGTCATTACCAAGGAAATGAGGTAAACATTTAATTAGTTTTTATTGACTTTCACACTCAGGATGTAAATCTTGGGAATAGGTAGGGTGCATCGCCTGCCAGGGTCTTAGTGCTGGGATGTACGTGTTTTAAGCAAGATGTATTCCTTCGGTGGCTGTGGGAGAATGGACAGATCTGGGGGCAGTGCTGGAAGACGACTCAGGGATAACTGGTGCACAGGGAAGTGCACAGGGCTCTCTCTGACAGCCCACATGGCCCGTGGTGGACCCACTCTTGGATGGGAAGTAGTGACGTCGCCTGGAGAATTGGCTCTTTGGGATTTGGATATTTGGGAGGGGTGTGACTAGACCAGAGGACAGTCACTCCAATGTCCTCTTAATCTGAGCAGACAGCCTGGCCGTGGCACATTAAAGAGCTGCCTGACCACCAAGATGAGCTCCACAAGGGCAGAGGGCAGGCTCACTGCCAGTTCCTCTGTGCTTGTCATAGTCCCTAGAATGTAGCAAGTGCTTAAAAAATATTTGTCAGATTTCTGCCTAGGGCAGATTTCTAAAGATTGACATTTTGATATGGAAGTGGATGCTCCAGACCCTTTTGCCGGTAGGTGACAGAGATCTACCTAACCCTGGGTTGAGCTAAACAGGAAATTCAATTGAGAAGCCCAGGGCAATGGACTTCAGGCATGGCTGGATCCAGGTGCTCAAATCACTTCTGTCAGGATTTGCTCCCTCTTTCTCATGGCTTTGCTTTCTCTCTGATGGCTGAATTCTTAGGTATGCATGTCCCTCATGGTGGCAAGATGGTCCCCGGTGCTCTAGGGGTCAAATTAAAGCCAGGAAGCCTGAGTTCTGTAAGTTTTGCCACTTGTAGTCTTGCGATTTTTGTTAAATATCTTCATTTTGATGAAGCTAATGACATCTGCTCTGCCCATCTCACTGGACTTTTGTGAGGAATAAGTAGGATGACAAGACTGTGTTTTGTCACTGTGTGCAGTGACACAGCTTATGCAAAATGCACTATGATCTTGAGTTGTTCAATAAATGCAGAGCACCCAATTATATTAAAATTTCAGCTAAACAGTCAAATTTGTTAGTGTAAGTATGTTCTGCATAATATTGGGAGGCATACTTACATTTGAAAATTGTTTCTTGTTCAGGCATGGTGGCTCATGCCTATAATCCCAGCACTTTGGGAGGCTGAAACGGGTGGATCGCCTGAGGTCAGGAGTTCGAGACCAGCCTGACCAACAAGCTGAAACCCCGTCTCTACTAAAAATACAAAATTTAGCCAGGCGGGGTGGCAGGCACCTGTAGTCCCAGCTACTCTAGAGGGTGAGACAGGAGAATTGCTTGAACCCGGGAAGTGGAGGTTGCAGTGAGCCAAGATTGTGCCACTGCACTCCAGCCTGGGCGACAGACCAAGACTCCATCTCGAAAAAAAAAAATTGTTTCTTTCATGAAACCTACATATACCAAGAAATTATTTGCTTATCTGACCTTCAAATTTAACTGGATGTCTTTTTTTCTTTTCTGTTAA
Source organism: Nomascus leucogenys (assembly GCF_006542625.1). Taxonomy (NCBI): domain Eukaryota; kingdom Metazoa; phylum Chordata; class Mammalia; order Primates; family Hylobatidae; genus Nomascus; species Nomascus leucogenys. Next base: position 2,992,814 of record NC_044393.1, read on the forward strand.
TCCTGGGAACCCTACCTTGATAGTGAGATAAGACCAGCATGTTTGACTCTAATGCACATTGTTCCTCTGTCTTCTTTCTTCTGTAAGTGCCAGGGAGGGTGGTGTTCTCTGCACTGGAGGCCTGGCTGTGAAGCTGGCCAGCCTGCCTCAGGGAACCCACAAGCAGTCCCTCTGACACTCAGCCTGAGCAGAGAGAGAGGCTTCCACATAAGACAGGCCCAAAGATGAGTCATTTTCCACATGGAAAGGTCAAGAGGATGCTAATTAAATATATTCAGCCATGAAGGCAATGAAGGAAGGGAGAAGAGATTGTTCTCCAAATCTCAATTCCCAAGTTCGGGAGGAATTTTTGTACAATGTGAAGAAAATCATCTGAGACTCAATAAAGGAAGTGTGATTTCATGCAACTGGAATTAGGCACATGGAAATGATTAAAGGCCCAAAGTACACACAAGTACATAAAGAATTTCAGCTTCTTCATGTGTTTATGGACATTTACGGGGTGTTTTGTGTGCGCCCCAGTGTGGCTGGCCCTAGAGGTGTGGAGCTCATCTGCCACTCACGAAGACCCAGGAGCTACAGGTATGTAAGGAAGATGTCAAACCTCAGAGATATGAACAAAGTGTGGATTCTGCCTGAGATGGTTAGGGATGGTTTCCCTAAGCTATTACCATATCTGCATCCACACCTGCACCTGTACCTGAAACTGCACATCTACATCTGTACCTGCACCTACACCCGCATCTAAATCTACATCTACAGCTGTGTCTACACCAGTCCCTGCACCTACACCTACACTTACACCTACATCTACACCTGAATCTACACCTGTACCTGTACCTGCACCTACACCGCATCTAAATCTACATCTACAGCTGTGTCTACACCAGTCCCTGCACCTACACCTACACTTACACCTACATCTACACCTGAATCTACACCTGTACCTGTACCTGTACCTACACCTGCATCGACACCTGTGTGTACACTTGTACCTACAGCTGTACCCACATCTACACCTGCACCTACATCTACACCTGTGCATACACTTGTACCTAGACCTGTACCTACATCTATGTCTACACCTGCACCTACATCTACGCCACATGCACACTTGTAGCTACACTTATACCTACACCTGCACTTGCATCTACATCTACATCTACACTTGCACCTACACCTACACCTGTAACTACACTTGTACCTACACCTGCACCTGCATCTACACCTACATCTGCACCTGTATTTACACCTGCATCTACATCTACATCTGCATCTGCACCTGCAACTAAACCTCTACATTTACAGCTATATCTACATTTGCACCTGTGCCTGTACCTACCCCTGTACCTGCACCTGTACTTGCACCTACACCTGTGCATGCAGCTACACCTGCATCTGCACCTATATCTACATCTATATCTACACCCGAACCTATGTCTTTGCCTGTACCTGCACCCACACCTGTACCTACACCTACACCTGCATCTCTATCTACACCTATACCTGTAGCTACAGCTACATCCCATCTGTGTCTGTACCTGTCTCTGCACCCACACCTGTACCTATACCTATACCTGCAGCTATTGTCATCTATATGTGGACAGATAGATATCAAAATTTATAAGCGTTAAAGATGTGACTTTCCAAAGTGAATACGTACATGTAACCATGTCCAGACCCAGATGCGGAACATGGCCCAGAAGCCTGTCTTCTGTCAAGGTGACATTTAACCTGGATATTGAAGCCTGGATAGAAACCAGCCACTGAATGAGAGTGGAAAGAGATGTGTGGTGGAGAAGAGAAGAAATAAATTAACCTTTTAGCAGTTAGGTGACTTGATGAAGGCCAGGCACTAATTCTAACGCAGTCAGTGGCTGGTTCCCAAGGTGATGCACCCCACTGCTACGCTGTGCTCAGTCAGCTGGGGTTAGGGGTGGCTGCTGATAAGAGGCACACCCTTCCCCCATCCCAAAGCAGTGGCTTAAATAAGATTAATGTTGATATCCCCCAGGTAGAAGCAGCATCCAGGACATGGCAGAAAACAGCAGTTCCAAGATGTTGTCTGAGGTTCTAGCTCCTTTTTTGCCCTTGCATCCAGCACATGGCTGCCATCTTCAGGACAAGCTCATGGTCCGGGGGAACTGCTGGAGTCACAGCCTAGGCTGGAAGAAGGAAGGACAGCACAAAGTCTGTTCGGTTGAGGCTTTCAGCTTTCCTCGAAGTCCCATGTGATTCCTTTTGCTCGTATCCCCTCAGAGAGGACGTAGCCAGATGACCAGGTGAAAGTGTGTGGCTACGAATGTCAGGGTGCTCCCAGGGAGGACGTGGAGAGTGTCTGAGGGACCCATGCCCCACATCCCATCTCATTCATTCCCGAGGAGGAAATTCTGGCAAAACAGATCAGGCCAGTGGCAAGGATTTTGGACTGAGAGAAAGTCATCTAAGTGAGAGTTGGTATTTCCATAGCAACGGTGAGGTTAGAGAGGGTAACATGGTGCACAAGACATTTCTGGGCCAGATTTGGCAGAATTTGGTGACTAGAGATACTCAGTAGCAGAGAAAGATGTGATGTGTTTAAGTGTGGGAGACAGGGTGGGTTGTGAGGCCTTTAGTTGGAAGTGAAGTGAAGGAGTTTGAAATGCCTGCAGGGCTTTGAGGTGATGGTGGGGTAGGGAGTTATGAACAGCGGGAAGTCAGGAGATGGTCTAGAACGGGCGAGAGCCACTTGGGAGTTGACAGTGTATCAATGATTTCTGAAACCACCACAGGGGTGAAGTCCTCCAAGGAGAAAGAGGCTGGAAGAGGATCGTAGAGGCACCAGGGAAGGACCATGGCAAGGACCACTATCTAAGAGGCCAGTAGAATCTCACCAGAGGAGTGCAGGGTGGAGCCGGGGAGAGCCCAGCCATAGAAGTCCAGGAGGAGAGAGTTCCACAAAGGGGCAAGATGCTGGGGTCCACAAACCATTCCCCACCAAAAGGAATCAGGGCTCCAACAGGACCTCATGTGTGCAAGGGCTGGAACAGGACAGAACACAAAGAAATGGGAACATCTTGATATGACAAAGATAAAGAAGTGTCTAAACTTGTAGAGAGAGAACAAAAGGACACCAGAGCCAGCTCAATGGGGCTCCCACTGGCCAGGGCTTAGAGCAATTTTATCATCAAAATAAAAGCTATTGGAATAGGTTATATGTTATCAAATAAGAAAAAAAGAGAAAGAAATCCATGAGTCTACACTCAGATAAACAAACAGACAAACATTTTAAAAACTTAAGCTACATGGGAAAGCTCCTTTTTACAGAAGAAACACCAAAAAATAAATGTAGAGGAATAAAAGACATCGTAAATCACTGCTTCACAGCCACCATAATAATTACTGACTCAGGCAAAAATCTTCAATGGATGTTGAAATCATTGGGTGGAAGATGACGTTGAAGAGGATCTCCATGCCGCCTCAAAGTCTAGCGCCGTAACTTATTATTAATTACCAAAGCAAAATATCACTTAATAAAAGAGAAAATGCCAGAAACCACCTTCACTGAATGATCAAACTTAACGCGGTGAATAATGGGACAAGTTAGCTTCATGCATCCTCTAAGGGGTGCACTGGGAAGAGGCAGATCCTGCACAGAATTCAAACTAAGAATGATTATCCCGAACCACATCACCAGGAAGAGATCAGAGAAACACACTTGAGGAATTGTCTACAAAATAACTGCCCTGGACTCATCACAGGATCCATGCCAGGAAAGACAAAAAATAAAAATAAATTCAGGAGAACTGTGCCAGATTACAGGGGATTAAGGGAATCTTGCAACTAAAGGCAATTTGTCATCTTTAATTGCTCCTAGAAGTTTTCTAGAATAAAAAATAAAACGGTTGTAACAGGTGTTACTGGGGCAATTGGAGGAATTTGGTTGTATTTTACTCTAATCTATTTTAGATCATAAAATTATATAACTGTTGTGCCTCCTGTGTATGATAACAGTATTGTAGCTGTCTTTGTTCTTGGGACATACATGTTGATATATTTAGTAATGAAGTGTCATGACGGCTGCACCATTCGCATGGTCCAATAAAACAGAATATACCATAAAACCATATGGATGAATCTCTGTGCGTACATGTATGTGTGTCTTGCTGTATGCTCATTATACTTGCCTGGGAACTAACGTGTAGGTCTGAAATTTTTTAAACTAACAAGTTGTGTGAAAAGAAGGGGCAGACGTACCCAATGTCAAATACTCCATATGGGTTTGTGAATCTGTGTGAATCTACATCACTACATAACCATCCTGATATTTGAACTGATCCTATGGAAATGAGGGCACATTCTCATAAAGATGCGTGCTTATGGTTCTTTTTTGTGTCAAAAACAAATAAGAGTCCAGAAACAAACTGACTATCCGTCCATCAATTATTTTAAAAGTGGGCCACTTATAATGTGGAATTTTATGTAGCTATTAAAAAGAATGCCTCCTCGCAGAATGATGGGCTAGATGTAAAAACTCCCCCCACCAAAAGCATCTAAAAATGCTAAGTTAAACACACACACACACACACACACACACACACACATTAAAATGCAGGATGTGCCAGTAAAAAAGTAAGATGCACTTGGAAGCCAGCAACTGATTATTACTGGGAACCCAAGGAGGTGACAAGCACAGGAAGGCTGGCTCTACCTTGAGGGCATTTGACAACCGAGGACATTTGAGCTTCAGTCTTGAGCCTCCAGAGACATTAAAAAGCTCAGCATCTGTGCAAGGTGGTGAGTCTAACAGGAGCTCTTCCCAAGTAAAGGTGGGTCCCCAAAGGGCTACAACCTTACTGTAAGGTGAAGTGGAAATAAATCCACCCCTCAGGGGACTGGATGACCAACTGTCTGTCTCAAACCTTGAGGAAGATTCGAGAGGGAAAATCTACCCCGAAAATTTATAACCTGAGAAATCAGCTTTATGGACTGAATTTACATTACCACCAAGTCTGTAAAACTGCAAACTGAGAATTTAGTTTAAAGTAGACCTGGCTGGTAATGTCCTGGGGAACCTGCAGAAGCAAAAGGAGATAATTCCACCTTCAATACAGATGGCAGGGAATTCCCATAGATGAAGCTCCAAATAAATACAAACTCAGGCAAAAATTATAAACTCATAGCAAAACTAGGCACCGTGAACAAGAGCTATAGAAAACAACAGATGGTTTAATAACTATGTGAAATGTTTGATATTAGCATTATCAGGTGCAAAATATAAAATAGGTATGTTTAGTTGGTTTAAATAAATAAAGGATTGAAAATATGAGAAAAGTGCAAGAAAACATAAAACTATCAAGCAAATTATAAAAAGAGCCAATACAAGTGTAAAAAAACCCCCACAAAGATAAGGATGAGAATGAAAACTCAACAGATGGGTTTAATAGCAGGTTACACACAGATAAAAGAGAATTCGTTTACTGAAATATGTATCTGAGAACATCATCCAAAACGCAGCCCAGAAAGATGAAAAAATGAAAAAAAATATGAGAAGAACACCGACATGAGGCATGGACTGAAAAAATACAATGTATCCACTGAGAGTTCCAGAATAGGGGGAGCAGGTAATAGGGACAATATGTGAAGATACAGTGGCTAGAATTTTTCAGAACTGACAGACGACACCAATTCACAGATTCAGGAAGTGCAATTAATCCTAAACAAGAAAACAAAGAAACAAACACGCATTTAGACATATTTTAGTGAAAATGCAGAAAATGCATTTAGTAAAAATGCACTAAACTGCATTTTAGTGAAATGCAGAAAACTAAAGATAAGAGGCCATCTTCAAGCAACTAGAGAGAAAAAGCAGGTTGCTTAAACTCTCAGACAATTAGGCAGCAGTAATTGGCTTCTCAATAGCAACTGCATGTATTCTCTACAGCATTTTTTTTTTTTTTTGAGACGGAGTCTAGCTGTGTCGCCCAGGCTGGAGTGCAGTGGTGTGATCTTGGCTCACTGCAACCTCTGCCTCCCAAGTTTAAGCAATTCTCTTGCCTCAGCCTCCTGAGTAGCTGGCATTACAGGCAGGACGCCCAGCTAATTTTTGTATTTTTAGTGGAGACAGGGTTTCATCATGTTGGCCAGGCTGGTCTTGAACTCCTGACCTCCGATGATCTGCCTGTCTCAGCCTCCCAAAGTGCCGGGATTACAGGCTTGTGCCACCATCCCTGGCCCAGAAAAAACATTATGAAATTTGAAAAAGATGCCATTATCTGCCCAGGCTCTGAGCTTGTGGTCCATATATTAAAAGGCACATGAACAAAAGGTAAAGAGATGGAAGACTCACTGATGGTGAATTGAGGTCTTCTCCTTGAGTAGTCAAAGTTTTGAATAAGATGCATTGTTATTTAACACTCATACTTGCTGCACCAAAATTAACCCTGGGACCACCTGTGTGACCTTGATTGCTTGCGAAACCACCCAGGGTGTTTCTGGAAAGCACCCATGCCTGGAGGTCAGTTCCAGGCGTTCCAGCTTTTTTGGTCTGGGGTGGGACCCAAGCACCAGGTTGTTTTCAAAAGTCTGCACCGAGTGAAGATCCCTTCTCCAAACATGTCTGTCATTTTGTCTATGTATGTGATGGCGATTGAAACCAGCAGGCTCAGTTTACAAGATAATTCTCCCTGTATTATCCATTTTAAATCCATTCAGCAAGTGTTTCCTGAGTGCCTACGAGCAGCACAGCTCTGTGTTCCAGAGAATAAGAGAATGAGCTCTCCAGCAACAGATGAAGAGAGCTGGAGCTCATGGATGTTTTGAAACCTGAAAAATATCAGGAAATTACTAAGTGTATGTGCATTACAGAAACAAAAGAGGCCATAGGCATTGCCCACGTTCCTCCAAGGCCTGAGTTTTGTTCCCCTGTGGTAGAGGAATGGCATTTTACTAAGCATTCTATGTGTCACCATGGGCCATGGGTCTCCCTTTATCCTTTAGAGCAGAAATCCCCAACCCCTGCTCTAAAGGTCACCCTTAGTCCTCTTGCCATGGAGGTCTAGAGAGGGCACACATGCAAGAGAGAGGCCTGACTACAGACATGCAGAAGAGGCCTTGGCCTCAGGCAAGAGCAGAGACTGGCTTGGGCTGGCTTCCCATGTAAAAGAGCATCCCGAGCAAAATATTAGCACCAGCCAAGAGAATGGTGGTTTTGAGTGACAATGAGTTTGGTTGTGGCCATTGTTATTCCAGCAAAACGCTGACTGAACCTGGGTGCTGTAGACCCAGTAGCAATCTATGCTTTTCTGTCAGGACAAATGAAAATGACTGCCTGATCTTTAAGTGAATATAATTTTCAAGAGCCCATAAGGTATTATTGGTTAAACAGAATAAAGGCATAGTAAATTTCCCAGCAGGAAACAGTGCCATTATTCTTTTCCATGGAAAATAAATACTAAGTTCTAAGTGGTATTTTTGGATGCATCTATTGAGTAGCTAAATCAGCTAGTCCTCCCCTCCACGGTGTCTCGTATGGGTGACAGACAACCTCTGAATTGCTGCATGCAATGGGTAATTTTGCCATTCACAGCCTCAGTCTGCTCGTTTAGCATTAGGAAATCTCAATAGTTTTGACATGTATGTCTCAGTCCCTGGAATACGGTGGAGGTTGTGGAAAGAAATCTTTGTCAAAAACTCAGCTTTTGAGAAACACTGAACAGGGTGCTCCAAGACAAGGAGAAAAGGTATGTGAAGTAACCGAGGCAGGCAAACTTTAGTGCCGGCTCGCCTGTCCTGTTGCAACAAATTTGTCATCACACACCTGGACATATCTTTGGGGCGGATGAAATAACAGGAGGGCAGCCGTGTCTGACTCCTCCTTAGCAGATAAAGCCTCTTGTTACTGAGGTATGCAATGCCATGATTTCCACTCATGATTCCCATGGAAGTCCAGTGGACCTCACCACGACGTGAGCAGGATCATTACAGCTACCAGCAGTCCTGCAGATCAGCTCCATTCCAGATGAGGTGTCACTTTTTGCCAGTGATTTTGAGATTCGAGAACTGAAGCAACATCTTGGGGACTGGAGTCAATGGGGGTTGGAACTGCGTATGCTTTTATAACTCAGAGGCTGAGATCCTAGTCGTGTCCCTGAAGAATTGCATAAGATGGGAGGTCCGCCTGCATCCAAAATAAAAGGAAGGCTCAGTGGCAAACAGTACAATTCCACCACGTGCCAAAATGGCTGCACCCCCAACTTTGGTTCTCACTCTATCTAGGTAAAGGTGACTAAGGAGAAGAAGGTAGCAGTGAAGCAACAAGATTATTTTTAAAGGCCCGGGTTGCTTAGCTTCGATTAAATCAGATGTGTTCTTATCAGAACGACAGGAGACACAGGGTCATATTTTCCTCAGTGACCAGGAAGAAGGGAGGATGAACTTTCCCAGGGGGTCCCAAATTGCGTATTTGAATCCTTGGTTACTCTTTGTAGACTGAAAACCAAGTTCACTCTGGTTTCAACAATCCGTGGAATATACTGGCTCATATACCTGAGGATCCTGAGTTAATGGCTGATGTGAGGGGCCTCTATAGTGACACTGAGGGCTCATTTTCTTTCGGTCTCTACTCTGCTTTCGAGGGTCAGCTTCATTGCAAAGCCATCTGCCCTCAGGGTCCCATGACCGCTGCATCTCCTGGGGAGAATTTCCTCTCTGCCCCTGTCTTCCTGGAACACCCTCAGGTTAATTTGATGTGAACTGGCTCAACATCTGACCCGAATTCTATTGCCAGGGTGCTGGAGCTCACAGATGGGTTTAGCCAGGTTACTGCTCCTCTGCTGGAACCTAAGGTGGGGTCAGGTGCCTGGCCGCCGCACGATGCTTCCAGAAACCCAGAGCTCTGGGAAGGGAGTATGATCAGACGGGTGGCGAGGCACATGTCAAATACCTCATAGAGGTTGTAAATAATGTTATTAACATTTTATTTTTTTTTTCCAGGTGAGAACATTACAAACACCAGGACTCAAACCAACAATAACCCACAACAGTAATGGCAGCAAACATGCAACCACTCTCTCATTTTCCCACTACTGCCTAAGGAAAAGTTTATTTCAGCACCCCCAAAGTAGGAAAGACACAATTTCAGGATAAAATTATAAAGAAGTAAGTAAATAAAAAGTACATCAATAGGTAGATAGAATTAGCACTTAAAATAATTCCTACATTGTTTTATTTTATTCAGTTTGTGTCCGCTGAAAAGTTCATCAAAGATTATCGTTGGTTCTCTGGTGTTTGGGACCTGTGACCTGTAAGCTTTCCACTCAGGGAGGCTGTAGCGTGTACGTATATTGCTAAGTTCATGGGCCCAGGCATTAATAGGGGGAGTTGCAGTCCTAGTGCCACCACTCATCAGCTAACTGACCTTGGACAAAATATTAAAATTCTCGGTGCTTAAACTTCCTCGACTTCACATGAAGAGAATGGAATGGATGTGGAGGAGATGGCAATGAAGATGAAATGAGACCACGCGTAGCCATCAGGGCAGAACACTGCCTGCCCTCTGAATGATTGTTAGTCTTTGTTAGTTACTATGTTTTCATGCTACCATTAAGGAATAGGTCCATTTTACCAGCTGCCTTTTAGGTACTACTCCAAAGACACACAGAGAAAAGCCCAGCTATGAAAATACCTTTGTGCGTTACAGGAAAGTCCTCTTCATCTGCATGTCTGGTTATGTCAGTGCGGCCCAGATGGTCTGTGGTTGATTGACTGCAGCTGCCCCAATCCTGCCCTGCACTTTCATTGGTGTCCTTTTCAACATGACTCTAGAGGGCGACCTATCTAGAGATAGAGTTTGTTTCCCTTTCCCTTGAATCTGGGTTGCTCTGTGACCAACAGAAGTGGAGAAAGGGGCCGGGCGTAGTGTCTCACGTCTATAATCCCAGCACTTTGGGAGGCTGGGGTGGGTAGATCATCTGAGGTTAGGAGTTCAAGACCAGCCTGGCCAACGCCATCTCTATCAAAAATACAAAAATTAGCTGGGCATGGTGGCACATGCCTGTAATCCCAGCTACTTGGGAGGCTGAGGCATGAGAATTGCTTGACCCCTGGGAAGTGGAGGTTGCAGTGAACTGAGATCACACCACTGCACTCCAGCCTAGGTGACAGTGAGACTCTTTCTAAAAAAAAAAAAAAAAAAAAATGGTGGTGGAAGGAGTGATGATGTACCAGTTCCAAGCTTGCTGGTTGATAAGAGACAACGTGGAGGAGAGCAATCCAGGCGAGGCCCTCCTAGAGCAGCTGCCCCCACAGACGGCAGCAAACCCAGCCCAGACCAGCCTAGAACCTGCCAGGAAACCCAAGTCTTGTGAGTGATCATAACTGATTATTGCCTTGAGCCACTTCCGTTGGAGTGGTTTGTTACACAGCAGTAGTTAACTGATACAGAAACTCACTTTTGCATTTTCTCATATAAATACCAATTTACCAAGTATGAAATGCAATTTCACCACATGTACTCCTGGAAAGATTCTGTTTACTGGATTTGTAGAAAGAGGGTTGCCATTCTCTCTGTTGTGCTTTCAATACACCATCCTCATCCTCATCTTTTTTTTTTTTCTTTGCAGTGGGTTGGGGGTGGGGACATTGTCTCCAAACAGTATTCACTGGTCTGAGTCTAGATTTTTAAATGTCTGAGAGGATTTCGTGCATGGAAAGAACACTCAGCAGCACCGCCTAACAGCTTTTGGAACCATTACTTGATAATGTACAATGTTCTAAACATTTTACATTTAATCTTTATAATCTTATAAGGTGAGTGCTGTTGATGCCACCCCCACTTTGTAGATGAGGAAATAAGGACAAGTGTTGACATTTTGCTGCAGCTGCCTTACCATTTCCCCTGTGTCTAGCTGGCTTCTCTACAGATTACGTCTCTTTTCTCTTAGACGGGCCCTGCGCCGCCGGTTGCTGCCATGACTGTGATTGGATGAAGAGCCGAGCTGCCATCCTGTAGGAGGCCCCGTGTTCTGCCTGAGTCTGATCAGGCCTCATGACAGACAGCCCTTCTACCCCCAGCATTTCCTGCAGGCTGGATGTTAGATCTGGGGGCCTCACTTGGTTCAGGTAAACACGTTTTGGTGTCTACTTTGACGATGGTGCCATCTTTGTACATCACGTGTGTCACATCCTGACACACATGTCCAGCTGCTTCACCATGAGTGATGTTGTTTTGTCACTGGGTTGTGGTGAGCGCAGTCAGATCCCTCTGCTTTATAATTATATTTTCTCCTACAGACCCGCAAGTAATCTGTGGAGTTATAATCTGGCATCAACACATCTCCAATTCCTCATCAACCTTTCACAGATGGCTTTGCAAACTTTATAATAACTTTTCCCTTTTTGAGTAGCATTATAGACCTGTGGTTTTAAAGGAAATGACTAGTCCTAATTATCCATAATTATCACTCTCTTGATGATGGTTACATTGGCATAATATGTCCACTGGGAGCCTCTTGGGCTAGCTTTTTTGTCCTTTTGATATGATTCCCAAAAAATTTGGAAATAATTATTGCTTTCTGGCAATAAGATGTACCAGAACTATCTCCACTTTCCTCTTCCTGGGACATCAAATCAGTTTCTCCCTGAGGAGCTCTGACTCATGTTATTGTAGGCTAATGTTTAAGATAAAAACCTAGGGGACTGGAAGATGTACCTGGCTGTCTTGTGGGAATCTTCGTGGCTCCTCTACTGACAGAGATGGGGAAGGTACTTAGTATTTAAAGCATGAGTTTGCGATGTAACCATTGCATTAGTAGACCTTTCAAACAAACTGTATCCTAATGTTGAAAAAGGAAATATTTTTGTCTTCTAATATGTTTACCTGAATGTGTAACTGTAGTTGTGATTATAATTCTTACATACACTGTGACCACCACCCTGGGGTCCCCTTGAGGTAGGAAGTGGGGCTCAAACTCTGGAGCAGATTGAAGAGCGGCTGAAACAGGGGAGAGGTGAAAGCACCTTTCCATAAGACTGCCAACCAGTGCCATGTCAGTTTACCATTGCCATGGCAACACCCAGAAGTTGCCGCCCCTTTCCATGGCAATGACCTGGAAGTTACCACCTCTTTTTCTAGTAAATTCTGAATAACCTTTTCCTTACTTCGCACGTCATTTTAAGTGGGTATAAATATGGCTGCAGAACTGCCCCAGAGCTGCTGCTGTGCACACACTGCCTAGGACACGACCCTGCTCTGCAGGGGCAATCACAGAGCTGTAACGTTGTGCCTCAGTGAGGCTGTTTTCTTCTACCACCAGCTTGCTCTTGAATTCTTTCCTGGTCGAAGCCAAGAACCGTCCCAGGCTAAGCCCCAATTTTGGGCTTGCCTGCCCTCCAACAGCCTTGCTGACAACCTGGCCTGTTTCCCTCTTAACTGAAGTTCTCTTCTCCTTCCTCTATTGTAGAGAGCCGCTTAGTGCCAAGTCACTTTGTGCCAGCCGTGAAGCTGTGTTCTGGGCATAAGCATGAGCAAGACAGACACAGATGCTGGACTTTGTGAAGCTTATAATTTAGAGGCAGACACATAGCTAAGCAGTTACAGTGCAGTAGGATGAGGGCTGTGCAAGCCATGTGGAGCTGGACCAGACTCTGATCAGGAGCTAGAGGTTGGGAAAAGGGGCCATTTCCTCCCAGACTCTCCTCCTTTCTTCCTGTTCTTCTGCTGTTTCTCGCTCTGCCTGCGTCGATGACCTCCCAAGCGCCAGCTCTTACACACAGACCGCTCCTTTCTACCTGCTGGCGCTGCTCCTCACGGTGGGGAGTGAGGGCTCAGTGCCATGTGGTGGCCCTGATGGGGTTGGGCGGGGCGTGTTCTCTAAGATGGGACTGTGACTGGGGAGCTAGTGGTGCGTTGCCTATAAAATAACCCCTCCATGCTGGTGGTCTGGAGTCAAAGGGCACTCGGTGAGGTGGACAATGCCTTCACACCTGGGCCTCCCTGGTACCCACTTCCTGCTCCATTCCCAAGCCCCACTTCGGATGCTAGGCCCCTGATTGTGCTAGGACAAGTGCCCTGGCTTCCTGGGGCCGGGGGCGGGGACCCTGTCCTTCAGAGGGTGCTGCTTTCCTACAAGGATGCTTTACAAGTGAGAAGACTCAAGAGGGATGACCCAGGCCATCACGACTCAGGTGAGATCATGGAACCTCTGTTCCTAGACAGTTTCAAGAGGACAGTGAATGCCTCCCTGGTGTTTGTGGTTATGAATTAAACATGTACATGAATATGACAACTATTCCCTAAAGAGCGTTTCCTGTAACTGATTGACCCGTGGTTCCAGGGTTTCTAAAGTTGCTCTTTGGACATCCGAGATGACCCATTTTTCCTTAAAACACAGATCTTGTCAGTTAATGGACTCATGTCAAATTTTTAAGATGTTTTCAGTGAGATATTTAATTTTAAAATTATTTAATTTTTACAATAGAAATTTCTTATACCCTATATTAGGAATACAATACAGCAAAAAATAACTCGCAAACCTAAAGAACACAACCCATCCCCAAACTAAGGGAACCAAACCATGTCTAACCAGAATAAAAGGAGGGGGAAAAGTCAGCAATAAATATGCCACTCAATAGATGGTGTTCCAGTGATTGAATAACCACAGCTGCACAGATGCAAAAACAAGATATTTTTCAGAAACAATTACCCTTCAAGTGACTTGATTCTGGAGAATTTGCTCAAAAAAGAGTCAATCAGAAATAAAACAGCTGCTTTTAATGGGGGTGGGAGGACGAAGTTGACTTTTGGAATAACTTCTAAAGTGGGGAGAGGACCAGGGGAGGGCAGGACACACCTGGGGTGAGCTTGATGCTGCAGACATGGCAGCCGTAGCTCATCCTGTGATCCACATGCCCTGACCATGTGCTGGGAGGGTTCAGAGCTGCCAGGCTGGGGTGATCCCAGTGATCCGCCCCCCATCCTCCTGATGAAACAACAGATTCAGGAACACTAATTTTCTTGAAGGTTTTTAAGTCCAAGTTTAAAGGCTGAAAGCATTTTTCGTGGATACCTGACTCTCAGTTGGACTGGGATTCAGGAACAGGATCCCTGGGAGTTGGAACTGCTGGGCCATTTCTTTTTAATTCAATAATGGGAAGTTAAATCCCACCGCATGCATGCCATGTTGACTGAAAGTGAAGCATTCACTTCATTTTTGCGTCATTCCTTGAGGGCCTAGCTGCTGGATGGGGATCTGAGAATCTAGGCACCAAAGGCTGCCATAGGGAGTCTGAGCTGCTGTGGATTGAGTGCCAACTACATGCTAGGCAGTTTGCTGATCTCAGGTCATCCTCAACCCTGGGAGTTGGAGATCTGTGCTACAGGAACATGGAGACAGGGTTCTGAAAGGCTGTGAAACTGGTGAAGGTTCAAAACAAGTCATTGGCAGACTTGAGGGATGGAGCAAGACAGTCTAACTCCAAGACCAGAGAGTTAACTTCCACACCCTTGGGCTGTGCAGAGCGCCTCCCTCCAAGAGCACAGAGCTTGCATTTGCTCACCCTGAGCCAATATCTTCAAATTTTGCCCACTGCTCCCTTTATGCTAGTAAACTTGCTCAGCGCGCTAGGTTTCAGCCTCGGTTTCTCTCCAGATAAAAACAGTCTGTACCAGATCTTCCGGGGAACTGGATCTGCTTAGCTCACGGTGCATAGAACTCTGAACAGCTTGCCAGTCTCTTCGCTGCAAACAGGCCTGTTTCCTCGAGCACACATATTCCCAGCTGAATCTTTGAATCATTTTCAGCGTCATGCTGGAACTGCTTGTAGAAAGGGGAGAAAGCAGCAGTTGATTTGGATCCGTGGGTGTTTTCTAAGCCCTGCACCCATGCCCTTGATCAGCAATGGGAGTTCATTTTCCCTGCAGAAGACGTTATGTACAGTGCTACATAAGGGTGCATTCCTAAAATTTCCTTACTTAAGAAATCACATCTTTCTTCCGATCATGCACTTGCCAAATTTCAATATTAATTGTGTGCAGGTCTCTTTTCAGGCCACAGGCTAATTATGCCTATTTATAATTTATCATCATTGTTTCAACAATGCCCCTATCACTCTCTTGTTAAGTGTTTTGCCTCAAGCATAAAGAAGCTAAACAAAGACATTCAAAATGTTGGCCAAAAACACCCGTCTAAGAACATATGATATGTTAAGAAATACGTCTGCAGTACTCTACCACGCTCGCTCTCACTTTCCTGTTCACAGCATGCCAGAAAGGAATTGTCTGTCATTTTCCAAGCCATACCAATCATGAAAGTGGCTAGAAACTAGCCCATCCCACCCCTTTCTTTGGGTTTCTTCCCAGTTTCTTACAACAAATCCTAGTCTATTAATAAAGCTCACAGGAGACAGGTTGGATCTGGGGTCCTGCTGCATAAACAAGGTAAAAGAAGGAAGTACACAACCTTGGTCTAAGGAAGAGTGAGCCCCTCAAAAGGCATAAAGGAAATCAGGTGACCCCTCCCACGGCCAGGACATGCAAGTTGATTTTCCAGAAAGAGTAGCCCTGGGCGGGAAAGACCCCAGGTGGTGCTGAATTCTGGAGGAGGCTGGTCTGTCTTGGACACCTTCCAAAAAGTTAATTACCAGAAGGTCACCATGGAAACACATTCTGAACTCTGAGCAGTGCCCGTGTGGGCTAGTAACTTGTGGGGAGCAGATACAGCTTCTGTCTATTAAATCAAGGTTGTGGAGTTCCATCTCAGTAAGGCAGCCTGATGGGGAAGCTGTGGTCCCATAGTATGCCACACCGAGGCCACATCGAAATTAGACTGTATCAGAGAACAACCACGCCCAGAACAGCTCCCACCCAGACCTTGCAGGCTCAACAGGGTCCATCTCTCCATCTTCTTCAGCACCCATCCTTCCTTGCCGTCTTCTTCTTCTTTTTTTTTTTTTATCCTATAGCCTGTGCTTCCTCCCTCTCTTATTAAACAAGAAATATTTACTGAGTTCCCAGATGTGGCAGGTACTTGCTGTGTTCTGGAATAAAGGGATGCCCCAGAGACAGAGTCCCTGCCCTCTAAATGCTGGACCTCAGTGAAGGACAAGCAACAGCCACATAAACAACAAATGCCATGAACCTGTTTGTGCAGGCTCCCTGTCTTGGCATCCGCCCTGCAGTAGCAACTTCCACAAGTGCTCATAAAGTGTGAGCCCTGAGACAGGGAACACAGGGTGCCGGAAGGGAGGGGTGGGGGGGCGTGTCATGTGTGCACCTGCACAGGGGTGAGTGTCTCTGTGTGGATGAGTGTGTGAGTGTGTGCCTGAGAGCAGGTGTGCACAGTATTGAGTGTGCCAGTGTGTCAATGAGTCTGTGTATACCTGTGAATGTGTCTGGGAGCATGAGTGTTTGAGGCTGTGTGGGAGAAAGTGACTGTGGCCGCCTGACTGCAGAAGGATGTGAGGAAAGCAGTGAACTGTATAACCGTGGATGTGAGTTTGAGTGTGAGTGAATCAGTGTGCGTGTGAGCAGGTGTGAGTGTGAGACACCAGACAGTGAACAGGAAGGGCTCTGGGAACTCGTGTTGGAGCTGAGCCTAGTCTGAGAGAGAGGTGCCCAAGAGAAGCTCAGAGAAGAGCCAGGCTCAGGGGCCACAGCTCAGTGCCCAACCCTGAAACAGTCTGGGTCTAAGAGGGGGAAATGTGGATGGCGAGGGCATTCACAGAGGGTCCTGAGGGTAGATAGAGGAGACATTCATGGAGAGTCCTGTGGGTAGACAGAGGTGGCACTCACTCACGGAGGGTCCTGAGTGAGGATGGACGTGACACCTGCGGAGGGTCCTGAGTGAGGACGGAGGTGACACCATGGAGGGTTCTGAGTGAGGATGGAGGTGACACCATGGAGGGTTCTGAGTGAGGATGGAGGTGACACCATGGAGGGTCCTGAGTGAGGATGGACGTGACACCTGCGGAGGGTCCTGAGTGAGGATGGAGGTGACACCATGGAGGGTTCTGAGTGAGGATGGAGGTGACACCATGGAGGGTCCTGAGTGAGGATGGAGGTGACACTCATGGAGAGTCCTGAGTGAGGATGGAGGTGACACCATGGAGGGTCTGAGTGAGGATGGAGGTGACACCATGGAGGGTTCTGAGTGAGGATGGAGGTGACACTTATGGAGGGTCCTGGTGAGGATGGAGGTGACACTTATGGAGGGTCCTGGTGAGGATGGAGGTGAAACCCGCAGAGGGTCCTGAGTGAGGAAATTCCTTCTCTAATGGTGAAAGCTTAGGTTATTGATTTAAATATTTTTTTCTAATATAAGCCTCTAGTAGTATAGATTGTCCTCTGAGCACTGCTTTAACTGCATCCCATACATTTTGATATGCTGTATTTTTATTGTCATTCAGTTCAAAACAATTTTAATTCTCAGATAATTCCATTTTATCCACATTTTACAGACAAGTACGTTATTAGTTTCCAAATATTTAGAGATTTTCAGATATCTTTGTTATTTTCTAGTTTAATTTCATCTTTTAAAATATACTTTGTATGATTTTCATGCTTTTAAATTTGTTAAGGTGTGTTTTGAGGCCCAGAATACAGTCTCTCTAGGTGGAGATTTCATTTGCAGTTGTGAAGAAGGGTATTTTGTTATTGTTGTCAGAGTGTTCTCTGGGTGTCGATGATGTCAAATGGCCAATGACACTGTTTAGGTTATCATTATCTGTACTTATTTTTGCCTTCTTGTTAAACCAGTTGCTGAGAGAGAAGTATTCAAGGCTCCAGCTGTAACTGTAAATTTTGCTGTCACTTTCAAATAAATCAATTTTTGCTTTACATATTTTAAAGCTGTGTTGCTAGTATTGTCTCTTGTGGGAGACTTGATTCTTTTATAATTATGTAATATCACTCTTTATCTCTGATAATATTCCTTGTTCTACATTCTGCATTGTATGGAATTATTACAGTTGCTCCAGCTTTCTGTAGCTTGTGTTGGCATGATCTATCACTCTCCATGCTTCTACTTGGGATATTTCTATGTCTTTAAATTTAAAATAAATGTCATGTGGACAGCATACTGTTGGGTCTTTTTTTCATTCCACCTGGCAATCTCTGTCTTTTAATTGCTGTGTTTACATCATTCACATTTAAAATGGTTATCAATATAACTGGATTAAAACCTACCATCTTGTCAGCTATTGTCTGGTTGTTTCATTTGTTATTTGTTTTTTCCCCTTTTTTGTCTTCTCTAGATTTGGTGGACTATTTTTATAATTTCATTTCACTTCCTCTATTAATTATTTATCTCACTTGATGTTTTAATATTTGCCCTGGTATTTATAATATGTACTTTAAAAAATCTAAGGTCTTCTTCAAATAATAGTATATTAATTTGTATAAAGTGCAAGGGCCGCTAACTGTATGTTTCTAAGTACTTTTCTCATCCTTTGTGCCGTAGCTGTCGTGGATTTCACTTTTTTTTTGTTGTTGCATATGCTGTAAGCACACAGTAGTGGGCATGCTCATAAGACAGTGCAAACCCCATCCATGCTTCTAGTCCTAGGGCTTTACACTTTCCCATACTTGGCTTTAAGCAATTAGTTAAGAATTCATAGCCGGATTTTATTACCAGTGTATGTAGAATCAGGCAACATCTGCTCCAAGTAAATGAATGCTTGGTTCTTCTTTTTCTCCACAAGCATCTGTCTCTCCCCAGGTTTGGGGCGTTTTGTTTGCTCTGCAACTTCAGTTCTTTTATGGTATCAGGAAAAGTCAGTGGTTTGCAGTTTGTTCAGTTCTTTACTCATTGTAAAGGTGGAAGCAGTACCCTTTCCAGATCTCTCTGCCACTTCAAAATCTGAAGTCCTGGACTCCACTTTGTTTGAACTGTATTTTACCATCTCTTGGTGTACTAAAGTTTTATCATAGAAACTTGGTCTTATCTGGCTATCTGCCTGGCGCATCTTTTAAGAAACTGTTAGAGGGTACCTGCCAAGACTTGTGAACACCTACCAATTGTATCTCACACCAAAAACTTGCAAATGATATCTTACCTTTCCATTACCTTGAAGATTCCTTTCTCTGCAAAAAAATTCTCAGGAATCCTCCAAGGTGCCCTTAAAATGGCAATAATGCTTCGAATCAGGGAGATCTGGGTTCAAATTTGTGATTCACCACTTCTAGTTGAACCACAATGTTGACATTCTTGATTTCTCCAAGTCTTCCTAGAGTGGGGGTGAGCACGATGTGGAATTGTGCTTATGAAAGGAATTCTCACATACATGACAACCTATGCAGCCACCATTTTGTTTTATCTGAGGTAGTTACTCCCAGTAAGTAACAACTATTTGAGTAACTCAGTAAAAGCTTCAAGCACATTTGTTTCTGTAGGAAGGATTCTTTGGTAGACTTCCATGAAACACTAAATCTTTTTTTTTTTTTTTTTTTAATCACAGAATGGCCACATCGTCACCTCTTGCAGGCTTTACCCTTCCCCACAGGTCACAGCTGCTCTTTGCCCATTGCTCTCCAAGCCAGTCCATGCCTCCCCAGTTAACTCAGATGTCCAAGCTCTAAATCTAGGAACCATTCCTGATTCTTCTTTCTTCTTCACCCTCATATCTGGTTTTTCTCCAAATGATATCTGCCTCCCTTTCAAAACGACCAGCACCTTCCATTAGAACTGTTCCATCAACTGTGAACTTGCGTTTCTTCCATGCTTTTCTCCGCTCTATTGCCAAGTGCTCTTCCTAAGATAGAGTCCTGGCTCCTCAGGGCTGTATGCCTTTGCTGGCTTCCCAAACATTTGAGCTCCCTGCCACTGTCCCTTGGCAGATTCCTTTCTTGTGTTCCATTAACGTCCATGCCTCCACTTCATGCCTCTCTCTTCTCCTGGACTTGGAGGTTTCCCTTGTTCACTACTTCATCCCCCACAGCTAGCTGAGACATTGCCACCAGCTTTCAGAAGGCACTCAATAAACATTGGATAAGTAAATGAACAAATGAGTTTGTGAGTGAGTACATGACGATAATCTTATATTGTGGAAAAGAGGATCAGACTTTAGAGAGGAAGAATGCAAGCACCAACAGTCAGTGCTGCCACAGCCCCTGACGTGTGCTCAGCACTGTTTTTAGATACTTGACTTAGCACATGCCAAGCCTATGAGGCAGGTGCTGTTATGTTCATTTTACAGAAGACAGAATTGAGATACTAATTTACAAAAGTCATAAAGTACGTTGCATATACACTTAGAGAAATTTATAAAACTGGCTCAAAATGATGCCTTAATTTTATACCACAAATGGAGACAACCATTTTTTTCCATGAATGATAACTTTAAGTCCATTTTATCTTGACTTATATTTGACCAAATGCATGAGAGATTTCAGAGATTGTCCTGGTAACCTTCCTACGCTTTCAGCCTAGTGCATGGACCCCCATGCCAAGATTAAGAGCAGTAGGGTCCGTTGCTCTACCCGCATCCTCATTCTTGGAGGAGTCTTTCTTGCCTGAGAGTTAGGATGAATCCCAGCCCAGACTCGTGGACTGTCAGAATGTTCGGGCTGGAGGAGCCCTGGGTTGTCGGGTCCTTTGTACACGACTATCAGTTCCTCTTACTTCCTTGAGTGCCTCATCTTGTCTCTGAGCCTGCTGACCAGAAAGCCCTGTGGGTGTTGGGGACTGGGGTGTGGCCCCCAACAGCAGAGCCCATCATGACCCGTAACTATGGAGAGCCAAGCTTGTTAAGCCTTCTGGAGGGTGTCCACAGCATTTGCTCAAATTTTGGTCTTTCAAAAATGCAAAGTTTTCTAATTACTAATTAATTATTTTTTAATAAAGTTGCTATTTTTTAAAGCAACTTTGCTATTTTTTTTAAAGCAACTCCATCTCAAAAACAAAAATTAGTCTCCATCACATCTTCTGGAGGTGAGCATTGTTAGGAATTTGATGTGAGGGCGTCTATCTTATGTGTGTGCATAGACACAGGCACACACCTTACATATGCTTATGTACACATTTAAGTAGTATTTTATTTAGTTATGTAAATGTACATATGTATTTTTTAGATATTTTCTTTTATCATTTGTTTCCCTTAATTAGCCTGATTGAGCCACTCTACAACATTCCCGTATTTCAAAACATCATGAGTACATGATAAAATATACAATTATTATTTGCTAATAAAATAAATAAATCAATTAAAAAAAAACAAACAAAAGTGAAACATGTCCTGGGTGCAAGCTCCTGCTCCTGGTGGGAAAGCAAGATGTAGCGGCCACACAGGAAAGCAGCTCAAAAGTGTCTTAAAAAGTGAAAGCTACACCTACCACATGGTTCAGCCATTCCACTCCTAGATATTTATCAAAAAAAGAAGTAGAAGTCTGTAGAAAAATGCATCCGTGAACGTTCATAGCTGTTTTATTCCTATAAGTCCTAAACTAAAAACAACTCAAATGCACATCAACAGAAAAATTGGTAAAACCCTGTGGTCCATCCACACCCCCAAAAGCTACTCAGCCACAAAAGCAATGAACTATTGACACAAAAAGGCGGATGGATTTGAAAACAATTATCCGAGTGAGAGAAGCCAGACAGAATTGAGTACGTAGTGTGCGATTCCATCTGTATAAAAGTCTAGAGAAGGGAAATTAATCCTTGGTGACAGCAGACGAGTGGTTGCCTGGGGAGAGAGAGTGCAGTGGGACCCCGGGAGGACTTCGGGTGTGGATGGATTCCTGTCTTGATGATGGTGATTGTTCCATGAGTGTGTCAAAATGCACCAAATTATACACTTTACATATACACAGTTTATTTTATGGCCATTGTGCCTCAACAAAGCTGATTTTAAAAATGCCCTGGGCACCTTGCCGTCATTGTAGATAGATGTGCATCATTGGATTAGCCGCACGGAAGGTGCCATAATAGAGATGCCCCAAATGACAGAGCCCATTCTCGATAAATGTTTAGATTTTTTCCCGTTTTCCATTATTCATGATGATTCTCCATATACGTGCGTCTGCTCATTTTTGGTATTACTTCTGTAGATAGATTTCCTAGAAATGGAATTGTCGAGCCAATGGGCATTCTAATTTCTAAATGATACTGCCAACTGCTCTGTGAAAATTTAAAAAATCAATCTAAACAAACAAAAAATAATCTAAAAGTGTTCCATGGAAATACTCTCTAATCAGCAGTGAGTGAGAGATCCCATCCCCACATCCTCAGCAACATTCCCAGGATAATAGGGCTGACAGTCCCGCTATTTCTGCTAAGATAATAGGGTGGTTGCCCCTGGCATCTTAAGGGTAGTGGCATAGTTGGGGCATGCTGCCATGGGGGCAGATCCCTCTTCCTAGGGAGTCTGTGAATAGAAGGAGAGGGTGGAGACATCATGCATTTAAAAAGTAGCTCGATTTGTAAAGGGGCAGGTAGAAATTACCATTGTAGAGAAGAGTTCTAATTTCAGACTGCAGCACTCACTGGTGTGCACAGGCCCACCTCTGCTCCACTGCTGCACACAGCGGCTGGGGCAGCAGGAGCCAGGCAGGGGCTGATGGAGATGCTCACCAGCCTGTGGTCTGCTGCCACTGCCCCATCACACAGATGCGGGCTCTTCTGAGGCTGCCATCTCTGTGTTGTGCATGATTCTGCTGGCCATACTTGGCCTTTGCATCGGCAGCTGGACTTTCAGCCCTGGTAACTGCCCATGTTTGGTTTACAGCTGAGTCCCAGATCAGTGCCCCTCATTGTCACACCCATGGCCAGGACGTTCTCTCATTCACAAGCACACAGTGCCAAAGCAAAACAACAAACACAATCAACGTGACTTGCTGGTGAACTTTCAAGCCCAAGACCCTCTTCACTCTACATTAGCCAAGATGCATTCTTTTTGCTCTTCAAGGCAGACAACAGATCTGGCATCCCGCCCTTGAAGGTGAAGTAGTTGGGCTTTGCGGAGGTCCTGGGCACTGGACTCTCATCCCCAGGCCTGCATGTAAATGTTGGATTTCTATTGTAAAGGCCGGTCTCTTTTGCTGACTGGAGGAACAGAGCCAGTGCGAGAGAGGCTGGTGTTTGAAATATGAGAACCAGGCTACAGGTCTGCCATTTCCTGGGCTCTGGTTCCTTTTTTATCTATGGTGACAAATTATTCAAAGGCCAGAGAAGCTAGGAATTTGTGGCTTCTCGAATGTTTAGACCTTCTTTTATATTGAAACATTTGACTATTATTCTTATTTTGAAGGAATTGTTTTGCTCAGATATTCTGGAATTTTGCTTATGTTTGAAATTAAGACTTCAGAGCTGCAGGGCTGTTTTCTGAAATTGGAGTGCGGGCTTTTAAAAGCCATTTCACTAGGTTTAGATAAGCATTTCCAAAGACCTCCGTTCATTTCCAAAGAACACAGGTTCATGAGCACCTAGAAATGAGGCTTAATCTAGTTCTTTCCTGAAGGTTCTGGTTGCCGGAGGCTGGAACCATATTCTATTCAACAAGAAAATTTAGACAAAGGTAATGAGTAAACTCGATGTGTTGGATAGTAGCCCAGGCTTCCCCAGAGTGGGAAAGGCAATATCGCTGTCCTCCTAGAGTTTGTATCGTCACCGTATGGGTGTCAGAAAGGCAGAGAAATCAATAAGATAAATTTAGATATCAGAATAAATGCGACAAAGATATGATCCTGGGAGGTGTACAGTGAACAAAAATCAAAGTTGGTATGAAAGGGAAAGGAGAGAACTTGATGTTTCTTCATGTTCTCCTGCAAGCCTGGGGTACCCATGGTCTAGCCCTGAAGTACCTGTGACCAATCCCTGTAATACTCATGGGCCAGCCCTGCAGGAGCCACAGTGAAAACCTGCAATACCCACGGGCCAGCCCTGCAGGACCCACGGTGAAAATCTGCAGTTTCCATGGTCCAGTCCTGCAGGACCCATGATCAGCCACTGTAGTACTTGTGGCCCAGCCTTGCGGTACCTGTGGTGCTGAAGCACCTCCTGTGGCCCATCAGACGTGACAGTTCACACCTCTTCCCAATTCTGCTTCCAGTCACGTCACATTGGTAAGCTTGCCGAGGGCCACAGAGAAAGTATTTACACCAGAGGAATTGTTTAACGCTACAAATTGGGGCCTTCCTACCCTCCTCTCCTGAGATTTGGATGTTAAACATTTACCAGCACACCAGTGCCCCTGCCTGTCCCTGGTCTCCACATTGATGTGATTGGGCTGCTGGCTGAAGAAAGTCTGGCTGCCCACTTTGCAACCCATGGGTCATCTCCCCAGGTACCCACTGGAGCTTAGAGAGGTAACATCTGTAGCCTCATTTTTGGAGAACATAGTGGGGATTGCAGACCACTTTCAGGCTGTGGCAAGCAAGGGAGACTTAGGCTGTAAAAGAGAACCAAGGCACGCCTGCAGGGAGACTCCCACCTGGCCCATGTCCTCCGCAAGCCCTGGCCCCAGCATGCTTTGCACACAGAACTTGAGAGTGAGACTCGTCTCAATGGGTTCCTAGCAGCCCCGGCAAGGGAATCCAGGCACAGAAAATCACCGGCAGAAGAGTCCACTGTCTCTTAGGTAAATTGTGCTGAGTTAACCAATCCGAAAATTGTAAGAAATAGAAAAAAGAGGGAGTACAGGAAGGAAAATTGGGAAACTAATTAACGTGACATAATTCTAAATATTAGAGGCACTGCGTTACGAGAGTAATAGAGATAGGTTGACCAAATGGCTAATTTTTAGATTCAGTAGAATTTGCAAAGTAGGGCATAGATTGATCGATTTGTCTATTGATCTCCCAATTTATTCAATCAGAAGCATATTGAGAGTATACTATGAATTAGACAAAATATGCTGGGGCTACTATATTTGCAGAAAATAAAAAGATTTTTTTCAGTTTTCTTTTTTGTTAAAGAATAAATCATAAGTGTTATAAATAATAGTTTATTTTAAAGACTAACTTCATGCTAGACATGCTCACAGGCCCATAGTACATTTTAAGTCCTTGTACTTTAACTAAAATATCTGTGCTGGACGTGTTCACACGCATGTCCCAGCTCCCAGCCTATGCCCCTTCCTTATTTAGGAATGTTATTCCTTTTCTAAGTCCTTTCGTAAGCAACTTCCTCTTTTCCTTTGTCTTTTCATTAATGTTACCTATTTAAAAAAGTTTCAAACTCTTAGCCAATCGGTTTTTGGTTTAGAGTGTAAGGTCTGGCTCCAGCCATTGGAGACAGGACACAGTAGCAAAGAAAAAATGTATAAGGAATAAATACGTCTCCTTTTCCTTTGTTCTGGTGTGCTCTTGCCATTATTCTATCTGCAATGAGCACCCTTTCTGCAGAAAGTAAAAATTGCCTTGCTAAAAAAAAATAAATTTATGTTCAAATGCTATTTCTTTGTGGCATCGGGGAACAAGCATTCCATTTCTAAATAAACATTTTTACTTATAACAAATGGTGGCCAGTACGGGGATACATTCCCCTCCAGGGTTGTCTCTAGCCCTCTCTCGTGAGGGGGCGCCCCACTGCCTTATTGCAGTGGCCTCCAGGGTAAGGAATCGAGACCCACCCGGTGTGACAAATAGACCCGGACTCTCAGCAACGCGGAAAGAAACTGGCCAGCAACCTGGAGTAAAGGATCCTCACATATCAGGTGGCCCAGGCGACCTCCTGCATGAGCCAAGGAAGGAAAAAAACTGGAGGAGCTGGTCAAGTATTTCCTTGGTGGTCGGGACTAAGGAAAAAGCCGCGGGGCAGTAAAGCATTCCTTGGTTGGGACACACCAAAGTGAAAGAACCCCCAGGGGCGGTAAATCATTCCCTCGTCAGGGCTGAGGAAAGAAAAGCTGCGGGGGTGGTGGTGGGGGTACGGGGGCGGGGTGGGGGGATGCGGGGGGGATTGGGGGATTGGGGGTGCAGGGGTGCGGGGTGTGGGGGGATGCGGGGGGTTGGGGGGTGCAGGGGGTGCAGGGGTGCAGGGGGTGGGGGGATGCGGGGGGCTGGGGGGTGCAGGGGGGTGCAGGGGTGTGGGGGGTGGGGGGATGCGGGGCGTGGGTGGTGGTGAAGTATTCCCTAGTCCGGATGTCTTAGAGGTTAAAAAGAGGTTAAAAAAATCCCATCAGGGAAGATTGAACATCACACAAACCTCCAGTAGATGAAAATAATTATATGTATATATGTGTATATATGTATATATATGTGTATATATATGTGTATATATGTATATATATGTGTATATATGTATGTGTATATATATGTGTATATATATGTATATATGTGTATATATGTGTATATATGTGTATATATGTATATATGTGTATATATGTGTATATATGTATATATGTGTATACATATGTGTATGTATATATGTGTATACATATGTGTGTGTATGTATATGTGTATATATATGTATATATATGTGTGTGCGTATATATATATATATATATATATTTAAAAATTCCGTTTCCCCTCTTCTCGGGGGAAGAAAGAAGCTAAGCTCCACTTCCGCTGGCTGCTCCCTAGGGGAAGGGGAAGGAGAAGGGAGAACAGCAGCATAGGCGGCTGGCAGAGGCAGGGAAAAACCAGCAGAGAGAGAAAGAGACAGGCAGAGACAGAAAGCAAAAATCTTTTGGCGAAATTCCGAAGTTTTCTAGAAAAGGTGAAAAAAAAAGTTAAGACATGTCAGGAATGCAAACAAAAAAAAAGAAGGCAAGGTCAGTACTTTAAAGGAGAAGGTCAAAGTAAGTGCGGTAAGGGCCGTAAATGTAAAA
Organism: Nomascus leucogenys; assembly: GCF_006542625.1. Taxonomy (NCBI): domain Eukaryota; kingdom Metazoa; phylum Chordata; class Mammalia; order Primates; family Hylobatidae; genus Nomascus; species Nomascus leucogenys. The sequence continues at coordinate 3,019,556 of NC_044393.1, forward strand.
ATAAGGAGGAAAGACAAAGGGGCCCTCTGGCCCAAGGTTAAGGACCTGTGCAACTTGCGGAGGGCACCTGCCAAGCCTCTGGGCCAACAGCGGCCTGGCCTGGGGCCTGGACTGCAGCCGCATGGATCCCATCCAGCAAGTAAGTGTGAGAGAAAGAGGAAACAAAGGATGCCAGAGAGAGAGAGAGAGAGAAAGCTCAAATAAAAAAAAAGGGGAAAATAAGTAAGAGAAAGACTGAAAAAGACAGAGATCAAAGAAAGGCACAGAGGGTAAAACTATGAAAAGAAATAGTGTAAAAGGAAGGCCAAAAGTTAAGGCATGTTAAAAATTATCTGTGAAAGTCGTAAAAAAAAGTTACAAAAGGGAATGTATGCAAAAAAATTACATAATTTAAAAGTAATTAGGCCTCCTAAATGTAAAACTATTAAAGAAACAGTTTATGTGCAAGGTATGTAAAAAAATATACTTTTAGTACAAAAGTTGTAAAAAAGCATAAAAATGTAAATTTTTACCTACATTAAAAGGTTAAAAATGTATATGTTTTGTTTTAAGGTTTAAGCACGTTTTAAAATGTTAATTATAAAGAAAATTCTATGTGTAAACATATTAGCTAAAGTTAAAAAGGTATCATCCAGTTTTTCTGTAAACTGGACATTCAAATAAAAGCACAACAGGTGTTTTTTTAGGCACTAACCTGCCCTTTAACAAAAATTATATAAAGTTCAAAAAGTCTATAAAAATCTTACCATATAGTCAGACATTAAAATTAAATAATATCTATAAGGTTTTATTAAAATTAAGTTTAACATTAATAACACACTAATATAAAAGTAAAATTTAACTTATCTGGTATAAAATCATACAAAAAGCATTGTCAAATATAAAATGGTGTTTTGCTTTCTTTACTCTAAAAACTAATTTTAAAAAATTCTAAAAAAAATTAAAAAAGAATTGCTAAACCAAAAAAAAAAGCTATTCAAACCCCTTATAAAAAAATTCGTGTTCCAACTGCATCAAAAAACCCATTGGGGTCCTCCAGCACAGGGTTAATACCAAGGAGTCTCCACCTCCAGCGGCTCCTAAAAAAGCCGCAGTGCAAGCTGGGGGGCTCCTAACTGCAAACAAACACTTCTGTGCAAGGGAGGGGGCCGAGCAGCCTTGAAACCACACAGCCCAGTCCAACGCCAAGGGCCGAACAGCAGGGGCTCAGGCAGGAGCAAGGTCCAAAGGCGGCAGATGAATCACAAGACCCCTCATCCCAACAACACGATGTGCAGGAGCTGTAAAGGCCACAGGGAGGCCAAGACCTCAAAAGAGGACCAGGCCGCGGCGGCCCCTGGGCAACGCTAAGCGGGGCTAAAGCAGGAGGCATCACCGTAGGGCCTCCGGCCCCAGAATGTGCAAAGTTCTAGCAAGGTGGAAAGCCCCAAGAAGTCCCTCAAAGGCAACATGGGTAGGAATTAAAAAAAAAAGAAAAAAGAAAATCTCAGCAAAAAAGGCACTAAGGACTATAAAATCCACTACTAATATCCCCACATTTAAAACAAAAATCGGTTTCTCAAAAATCATTTGCTTAATTTATCTTCCACTTTCCCTTCCCTCAAAACTAAAAATCTTTTAGCACAGGTACCACCCCTAAAATTTCCAGTACACCAGCACCAGCCTAAAGACCATGTCTTCATCAAAGGATTAAAAAAAAAAAACAACTCAAGCCAGTGTAGGAAGGACCGTATCTTGTGCTGCTAACCACCAAGATTGCTATTCGCACGGCAAAAATATAAATAAACACGTCATACCCAAGTCAGAAAGGGTCATCGCCATCAGAGTCATAGGCCATTATTCCAGGGCCAAGCCCTACCAAGTTAAAGCTAAAAAAACTTAATCTTTTCTCTTTCTTTTCTTTCCGTCACTCCCCAACTTATTATTAATGTAAGTAAATCTAACTCTCCTGAAGTTATTACTTTTAATGCTTGTTTAGTTATCACTCCTCCCGAACACAATAATAAGACCAAAGTTTACTATAACAAGACTATAGTTTACTAGAGACCAAAGTCTCTACAGTAAAAGTGAAAAAACCTAAGGCAATAGCCATGGCCCAGCCCTGCAGGACCCACAGTGAAACTCTGCAGTTTCCGTGGTCCAGCCCTGCAGGACCCATGGTCAGCCCCTGTAGTACCTGTGGCCCAGCCTTGCGGTACCTGTGGTGCTGAAGCACTTCCCGTGGCCCACTGTTTCATAAGGCGAACAATAGCAATTAAAACAAGATGTCAGAATATAAATGCCTGGCTAAAACGAATTAAATATTTTGTGCACACTCTTAATAAAAACGACAGTTGTGCTTGTGCGCACAGTAAGCCAAAGGCCAGGCTGTCCCCTTTCCACTCTAATCAACAGAACATGAAGTGCATAGCAGCTCTTTTTCAAAATCCTGCAGCCTAGGATAATAAACGGTGCCCAACTCTCTCTGCCATTTTCTAAAGTGCAGTACCCTGCAGGTCAGCCCCCAAGGGCCGTGCAGCCTCCATCATCCAAGACCAGTTTTACCTCGTGTCTCCAATGACGAGGGGAAAATTGGGCATACCTTAAAGACTTAACAAAATGCAGTAAAGTCAGGCACTCCGAGAGCTCTAACCCTTCAGTCCACCTTTAGTCATCCCTAAGCAAATATATGGTAGTATTATAAAAAACCTTTACTGAACACTCGGCCACGTAATTAAAGCGGTACTTATGCTGCAGTTTAATTAGCTATCCTTTTACCCTGGCATTTCATCAACCAAAAAAAGAAAAAGAAAAAAAAAATACAACATAGGCAAATAAAAAAAGCCTCAAAAGAAGCAGCTGCTTATAGATCTTTTAATTCCCATGTCTATTTAAATGCAAGTTGCTTATAAAGTACGAAATAAATGTAAAGCCAAATAGCTGCAGGGTTTAGGTCAATGTTGCTTTGGTGAGTAACAATTAATACAAATGTAAGTTAAATAAACTACATTCATTACAACCAGCAGCAATTTGTTAAATATACCAAAACTACTGTGGAAAAAAATAGCTAAACAATTAAAATCCACTAGTCAAATGGCCTAAAAAAAGAAACTTTAAATATAATATTAGCAAAAAAAAAGTGGTATTTGTGTTATAAGCAAAACTCAATGTTGCACCTTTATCCCAAGCAACACTGCTCCCAATAAAAGCATAACAAAAGCCCTCCAGGAACTTACTGCCTTGTCAAATAGGTTAACAAAAAATTCTGGCATTAACAACCCTATTTCAAATCGGCTCAAAAAGTGGTTTGGCCAATAATAATAAAAAAAAAAAAAACAAAAACACCCCATAGCCTCAGTCCTTAGTTCTCTAGCAACTATAGTAAGTGTGTTTCTCCTTGTTAGATGTTATATTATACCATACATCCAAAAGTTAAAACAAACAAGCCAAGGCATATTTTTAAAAAAAGGTTTAAAAAAACTATAAAAAAAGAAAAAATTGTAGAAAATAAAAAGTTCCTCTTCAAAGTTTCCCTTCTTGTTAAAGAATTAATCATAAGTGTTATAAATAATAGTTTCTTTTAAAGACTAACTTTATGCTAGTCATGCTCACAGGCCCATAGTACATTGTAAGTCCTTGTGCTTTAACTAAAATATCTGTGCTGGATGTGCTCACACACATGTCCCAGCTCCCAGCCTATGCCCCTTCCTTATTTAGGAATGTTATTACTTTTCTAAGTCCTTTTGTAAGAAACTTCCTCTTTTCCTTTGTCTTTCCATTGCTTTTACCTTTTAAAAAAGTTTTAAACTCTTAGCCAATCGGGTTTTAGTTTAAATTGTAAGGTCTGGCTCCAGCCAATAAAGACAGGACACAGTAGCAAAGACAAAATGCGTAAGGAATAAATACATCTGCTTTTCCTTTGTTCCGGTGTGTTCTCACCATTATTCCATCTGCAATGAGCACCCTTTCTGCAGAAAGTAAAAATTGCTTTGCTAAAAGAATTAAATTTATGTTCAAATGCTATTTCTATGTGGCACCAGGGAACAAGCATTCTATTTCTAAATAAACATTTTTACATATAACAATATTGAACAAAATAGACAAGGTTCCTAATTTACTGCCTGGCAGGAGAGGCAGACACTGATCGAATAATGGCATCAATGAACGTAATGACTACAAATTGTGGAGCATGTGCACGTGAGGTCATAGACAGTCCAGCACGTGCCAAGGCCCCAGGCACTGGGGAAGCACGGATTACAAAGGACTGGAGATCACAGAGCGCTAAGGATGTGGTGGTGGCAAGGCCCAAGGGCCGAGCAGGGGCCATGGCAACTAAGCAGGTCCTTTGGTTGCCAACGTCAGAGCAATGGGAAGCCAGTGGGGGCTAAAAGCCAGGCGAGGGCGTGGCCAGATGTGCTGGTTTCAGGAGCCCTCTCCAGCACGCTGGTGGGGGCAGGTAGGTCAGTGGCAGGTCCTACTGGGAAACAATCAATGGTGGGGTTGATGGTGCCTAGTTTCTCTTGTGCTCCCACGTTGTGAACCTGCCACTCTGTGGTTTTGATGACTGGGGAAGTAGACAAACTGTTTCCTGCTCCCATGCTTACTTTTTGATTTTCATAAATGCAAATTAAAATACTTATCTGCTCTGTAAAGACTTGGCATGTTTAAATAACCATTATCCCTTCAATGTATTCCAGGGATGTTGGAATCATTATTCTCAGGGATAGAATAGGCATTAAATCCACAGGGGAGTCATTAAAAGATGGCTATTTCTCTCCATTTGACCGAAGCAGCAGTTGTAATGTATTTATTCAGGATTTAGAAAATGGGATTCAATTAGAACTGAAACGGTGTTAAATTAAGTAATTCCTATTGTATTTGCCTGACAGACAGGGGTGGCCTGACCTGGGAAGGAAAGGGCCCCTCCAGGCAACCAGGTTCCCTCATGCTGCTGACGAGATGCCACTAACTCAGGGACAGCCAGCTTAACCCCTTAATCACTCCTGTAATTCCATCAGTGACATCTAAGAGCCACACAGCTTTATTGATATGATTTGATACCTTAATAGGAATAATCTTCTTTATTCAAGTTGTCTGGAAGGGGCTTAACTTTCTCAGGGTTGCTGTCAGGTACCAGTCCTGAGGTTTGATCATGCTCCTTTTAAAAAACCAGGTATTATGAAAGGATAAAACACATGGAAATGAATGCGCCAGCTGCCTTTTTAATGCCACTTGTTTACAGTGATAGAGCTTGAGATTTTCAATGACAAGGAGGCTCAAGCTGTTTGGAAAGACACCGTTCTGACGTCTGCCTTGTCACAGTTAAATTCCCAGTTGCTATCTCCCGAAGGAGTGTGTGTAAGACAATGGTTATGGACCTGAATGAAGACAGAATTTGCTAGCAAATCGAAAAGCAAAATGAAAACTAATAATGATTTTAAAATCACTAACATCCCACTCCCCCCTGCAAACAAAACAAAACAAAAAACCCTACTGATTTTTAATTCAGCTATCTAGAGAGAACACATATTCCAAACAGCTATTAAATGTCTCCGTTCTGCTGCACAGCTATGATGTAAGTATTTAGATACTACATTGGAACAAATCGACACCCACAGACATGGCTAAAGCTTCACACTACTATTACAACAATTACATGCCCAAATGTGTATTCTGAAAACATAAACCCCATCCCGCATAGCGGACTGTGCTCTGCTGCATTTACTAATTTGAGATTATAGCTAGAGGGCTACGATGAAACTTCCGCTGGCCAAAAATTATACTCTCCTCCCGTAAGGTACACAATATATTTGTAGAAACTGATAGCACCAATGGCAGTGACATCTTTTCTGTTCTTAGAAAATAAATGATGGATAATTCTGGTTTGAGTGGAAAAGGCAGGAGGATGAGGGGCTTAAAGCAACTGAGACTGGATTTCTGTGATGGGTGTTGAAACGGAAGCACGGATTGAGACAAATGATAGGATATGTTTGCAGCCTCTTGACAAATAGCAACCTCAATGAATTCTTCATACATGCGGAATGAGGAAGGTGGACTTGGCAGCTTTCAAAATATTTCTTCACTCACAGAAGTGGCTAAGATATGACCAACAACCCAGTTGGCACAGATGTCCTCTTTGGAATGTCTGGCAGCAGATGGTGCATCTCTGTAAGGCGTGATGGAGCTTAGGGGCTTGGGCTTGGGGCATTCGACTTAACAGAATACTGTTCACCTAGAAGGCTGACGCCAGCTCTTTGCTGCTCAGGAGAAAATTCTGGAGTTCAAATGAAAGGTTATTTCCTCCAAACATATTGAGGAAGCAACAGCTCATTACATGAATTCCTGTTTGCATTACATGAATTCCAGAAAAACCTGAAACAGTTAGTGCTCATTCTTCAAGAATGAAGTCATCAGCTGGAATCTCGGATCAAAACCTCTATATACCAAGGAACAGGAGAAACTTTTGGAGATTTGTTGGTGAGATGGAGAATTATAAGGACAAAATGCACTCTGTTGAGCCTGCCATGCTTGGGTGGGTGGGATGCTTGCCTGCGTGTGCAAGTGATAAGTCTCATGGGTGTGCTGCTCTGTTAAATGAAGACTCTTTTCTTAGTTCCTTGGATGTGTTTCATATATACCACTAGGATGTTTGAGGGACAGTGTATGTCATCTAATAAGAGTCATATCTCAGCTTCCTTCTGGAGGGTGAATGCCTTGAATCCCAAACAGAAAACCACAGCCTTGGCGTGGTGGCTCATGCCTGTAATCTCAGCACTTTGGGAGGCCGAGGCGGGTGGATCACTTGAGCTCAGGAGTTCGAGACCAGCTTGACCAACATGGTGAAACCCTGTCTGTACTAAAAATACAAAAATCAGCTGGGCCTGGTGGCGCACATCTGTAATCCCAGCTACTTGGGAAGCTGAGGCAGGAGAATCGCTTGAACCTGGGAAGCGGAGGCTGCAGTGAGCCGAGATCACACCATTGCACTCCAGCCTGGGCGACAAGAGCAAAACTGCATCTCAAAAAAAGAAAAAAAAAAAAAGAAAAGAAAAGAGAAAAAGGAACTCAAGAGTAGAAATTACAATAATAGCCAAGTCTGTGTAAAGAAAATAAAAATTTACAACATTGCATGAATCATGAAATGCTTCACCCACCAGGAGCAAATGGCACATTTACTAAGAATGTTCAGTAAGCCTTTTCATCTCTCCAACACGTGGCCAGTACACCCGTATCGGGTTTGTATTCCTCCGGCAGGCACACTGAAGTGAACATTTGCAATCAGTTCCTGTAGTGGGCAGGTAACGAACACTATTTGCAATGTCTTCATTTCTGAAATCATCGACTGGGAAATGATGTTCCAAGTTATTGGCAGGAGTGCTGATCAATAGATGTCCAATTTATTTGCCCACGTCCAGCCAATTCCTGGAAGATGGGTCCTTGAAAGATAAGAAAGCAGATTATTACTTGTAATAACAACAACAACAACAACAACAATAATAATAGTTATATGCTTGCCTGGGGCTACACTTTTCATGTTATCTCATGGAATGCTTGCAATGTAAAAGTCGGTATTCTAATTTTATAAACGAGGCTTAGCGATCAAATAACTTTTCCTACCAACACAGAGGAGCACCCAGATTTGAACTCCTCACCCCTTTATGGCTGTTATTTAGTGGCTTCTCAGCAGTTAAGCCAGCATGCATCCATCATTACCTGAGTGCCGGGCAGTGCACCAAGCACGCTATGCAGCCTGCCACCGCACTCGGGGTGTGTGGAATGACCCGTTGCATGCCAATAAGGCATGCCAGATCAATTGCGCGTCAATAAGCCAGAGCAGTCATCGCAGAGTGGATGGTTTCTGAAGCCTGTTTTCTCCCAGATGTGTAGACTTGTGACAGTGACAGGACTCTAGGCTACCTCGGAACTTCCTCCTGGCCTCAAATGTAAGAATTGGGAAACGATCTTCAAAGAGCTTGTTTTCCATCCCAAAGGCATCTTCAGTGGGGCACCTTGGGGTCTACATCTGGGGAGGAGGGCAAAGCCAAGGTCGACTGCCCACTTCTCAACTGCTTCACCCGCTGGACACCCCATTGTCAGGCTAAGAAGTAGGCACCACGTAGGGCTGAACCTTCCCTAGAAAAGAAATGACAACAACAACAAAATCAGTTTCCCAACTGCATGGCTCCAATCTTTCACTGGCGATTTAGATTATACAACGTTTCTATTATAAACTCGGAAGGATGGCTTCATCTTAGCCACCCCTCAAAAAATCAGTCCAACTTAGATAATAACAGGAAAGTTGAAAGTAGAATGATAAAGACTTTTTCTAACACCTTTTCCCCGTTCAAGTTAAATGACACTTTTGTTTACTTGGTTCAGGGAAAATTCCAGTTGCATTGTGAGCTTTTTAGAAGAATGAGAAATTGATTTTCTCCTCATACAGCATGGAGCACACGAACTCTCATAATCTTTATATAATCTTTACAATGATATATAAAGAAAGCCACTACTGCATATAAATTCATCGGGGCCTGGAAAGTCTGCATTTTTCAACTGCTCAACCACATCCTGGTAAACTCTACTGGCCTATTAGGGAAGATAGTTCACTCATATTTGGGGTCCTCTTGCACAAGAAGTCTCAAAATCAAGTGTCCTGGGGTCAGGGTGTGTGAGGAAGCAGAACTCACTGGGTTTGCAGAGCAGAGAAAGAAATTCTCCCCCTCTCTGTAGCTACAGCCAATTCCAGTGATGTGGGAAGGTAGCCACAGGGCTATTAGATCTGGATTTTCTATGAAAAGCCAGGAATTTTTTTTTTATATTTAAGTGAAATCACCTAAGTTTTAAATATCAGCAGGTCATTAAAAAATGAAAAAGGCAAAAAGCACTGTGAAAGTGAAGCACGACGAACCAGCGGGCTGCCCCTTGCTGGCAGGCTGGGGACCCTGGCTTGTTCCTTGATCACGCTGGACCCAAACACTTCCTTGAGCGGCATCCTTGACAGGTTAATTACTCTGAGCGCCTGCCCTGGACAGCGTGGCTTTTATATTCACACATTTTTACCTTGTTTCTGCTAATACTTCATTACCTTGTTTATGGCTTTGCCTCATGATCTGCTGTCACCCAAATTGTGATATCAGCAGCCTGATTTGACAGGTTATCTCAGGACCTGCTCACATTATTATTCGACTTGTGTTTGGTTCTGTTTTGCAATACTTTATATGCATACACAGACATACTGGGAGCTTTAAATGCATTCAGCACCAAGCATTGTATTTAATAGAGTGATTGCTTAGTGCCCTTTGAAACAATTACATTTAAAATGCATCCTTCTTTTATTTACTTGTTGGGTGTGCACTCTCTACTTGATGCTAATATTACTTGACTTATCATTCAATCAGTAATTCCGGAGAACCATTGGTTTCCTTGAACTCTCCCGCAAATGTCCTTAATTTCCTTGCTTTAATTCCCAGAGTCATTCTTATTAACTCCCCAACCTAGAGAGGCTGCAGCTTTACGGCTTGTGGCTGTTGATTGAGAGGGCCCCACACCAAATGCTAAAGATAATTCAAGCTTGTGTGTGGCAGTAGGTTCATAGCTTCTGCCCTCTTTACCTTCCATTTTTAATCCTTCATTGGAAGCTATTTAATTTGTGCACCCCAGAGTAACCTCATTTTAAATTCATGGGCTGTCATTTAAAAAATTAATCAAGCCACATATGTTTCTAAATATATAATAAACATCCATACTATATGGGATGCAGAAGAATTTAGGAAAATATTTCCTATAAATTTTCCATGAGAATACATGGTAGAACTAGAAACACAGAATGCCAGTGGCAAATGCTTTTTCTAGCAATTTGTTTTTACAAATAAAAGATGTGCTCTCGAAACTGGATATTGACAGTGGCACACTGGAAATTGACATGAGCCATGTTTTCATGGAGTCTTGTTAGGTTCCCTGATGCCGGACAGAAGTTGGCTCTGCGAAAATCGATGATTTTATTAATATATACAAGACCTAGATCCTTACCCTGCTTAGAGGGTTTTTAATGAGGTCGATGCTGAAAACATGGGGTTTTGACCAAAAGTTGAATAAATGGCATGTTGGTTATGTTAAATCGTGCTTGGTTATATATTTTTTCCCTTTTCTCCTCAAATATAGCAGGCTAAATGGCCACAGCACTCAGATGTCATGTGATCTTGTTAAGATGGGCTACTTGCCCCTCAATAAAGTCACAAAAATGAGGCTGAACAGTGCTCTCTCCTGATACCACACACATGTCCAGATGTCGAGGTGTCTACGTGGGGCTTGTCTCCGTGACACACAAGATCATGATGCTCATTAGTGCCACGATTGGTATAATATTAACTTTCGGAGCTACTGAAAGATCTAATTAGATGGAATGAGTGATTTTTAAACACTTCAGGCTATGATGACACTCACTTTGCAAAATAAATTAAGCTTCCATGCATGAATCTGGGCCTAGCGGGTTGGAAGAAAAGATGCAGCCCTGTCTTTGTCTGATGCAGTTGCTTCTGTAACTCTCATTGTGAAGACTAAAGCACATTTTGTTGTTGTACAGGGTGAGTGGGAGAACACTGTGAAGTTCATAGATAGTTCTAGACCATATTATTTAGTTACCAAGTCTTAACTGGAATATTTTATTCTTCTAAAATAGGAGGGAAAAATGGCCAGCTTATGGGAGCTCCAACATTAATCCCCTTCTTTCTGTATTTCTTTCTTTTCTTTCTCTTTCTTTTTTTTTTTTTTTTTTTGAGATGGTGTCTTGCTCTGTCGCCAGGCTGGAGTGCAGTGGCATGATCTCGGCTCACTGCAACCTCTGCCTCTCAGGTTCAAGAGATTCCCCTGCCTCAGCCTCCCAAGTAGCTGGGACTACAGGTGCATGCCATCATGCATGGCTAATTTTTTTATTTTAGTAGAGACAGGGTTTTACCATGTTTGCCAGGATGGTCTTGATCTCCTGACCTCGTGATCCGCCTGCCTCAGCCTCCCAAAGTGCTGGGATACAGGCTTGAGCCACTGTACCAGGCCCTTCTTTCTATATTTCTAATTGGCTATTTCGAAGGCAAGATATGTTGTATCCTGTTCACAAATTCAGCAAGGTGAGAAGTAATGTGTCACGATTTAGTGTCTTCCTGAAAACTGCAGCTCGACCTAAGTAGATGCAATCTGTCTCCGGCGATGATGCTGCAGTGCGTGTGAGCCTGGGCTGGGCTGGGAATTTGTGACCAGGGGCACACATGGGGCGTTAAGATTTTCCAAGTGTTACAGTACCTTGTCACAATATTATGTCACCTTTTCCCAAAGTCTCAAGCAAATTATGACAACATGTAACTTGTCAAATAATTATCTGTTGAGGCTAATTAATGTAGACAGCCTATGGGAATATTCCAGATAAGTGGAACCTTCAGAGGCTGGCTTCTGGGTGAGAGACAGTCAGGTGGTTGCTTAAATGTGGCATGCCCGTTTCTTTGGAAGACTTTAACTTCGAGTGAAGAGTTCTTACGCAGGCAGTCCATTTCTTAAGTTTACAGACCTGTTCTAGTCTATAGAAATAACTGCTTGAATGTACAATGATGTATTTTAAAAGGATTCGTCTTAGCTCCATTTGTATTAGGAAATCATTGGGGGTCATTATATTGCAATGTATAGGAGTGCAGAAGCAGTTATATAAATCGAGGAATATTCATAAGGAATGTGCTGCAGCAGCGAGAAAGAATGTGGTTGATCCTATGCTCTGACATGGAAGGGTCACCAGTATGGTCAAATGTAGAAAGCAAATCTTAGGATGATGTGCATGTGTAATCTTAATATTGTCAAGGAAAGACAGTAGGAAATCAAATTTTCCGCGTGTGTGTCTGTGTGTGTCCCTCTGTGTGCATGTGTGTGTCTCTGTGCACGTGTCCCTGTGTGCATACCTGTGCATGAGTATATGCATGTGTGCAGGTGCACATATGCATGCCTGTGCACATGTATGTATATGTGCACACATCACAGCATTTGTCTGGAAGGTCACACATGCATCAGTTCTCTGCTTTTATCTGTATGGATGGTATTGAGGTATACGGATGGAGTTTTTATCTACATTTATATTTTCTGTATTTATTACAGCTGGTGTGGATTATTTTGTAACAAAAGCAAACAACCTAAAACACAAGAAAAAACAAAATGTGTGGTCCTTCCAGGGTGAACGCGGAACTTGCAGCAACAGCCCATAGGGAAAGTGAATAACTTAACAGGAAGGATTTAATCTGATTCCATCGTGGGATGTGCTGGACCAGATGCCTCCAAGAAGGTGGCTTTTGGCTCTTTCTAGAAGGAAGCTGCTGGCCTTTTCTGGGCTTCCTGAGAACTGAGGCAGGCACAGGGATCCACACACATGATGGAGTGGGCCATGGTTTCTAAATGTTCTTTCCCCATTGGTTTCCAAAAAGATGACAAGAATTCAAATTCCATAATCACAGAAATAGCAGCCACCATGATTTAGTTAATAGGCATTATGTATTCTAAGTATTCTCCTAATGTTATCTCATTGAATCCTTGAAACCAGAGTTTCAGGGAGATCTATTACTATTATGAATTTACAAATGAAAATACAAAGCTTAGCAGTAGAGTCGTAATTGTTCCTTAAAACTAGTTGGATTACAGTGATTTTAGAGAGGTTAGTGCACACAACTATAGCTATTTCTTTACCTGTTTCCTTTAAGAAGGAACTTCAGAGGCAGAAAAGCTGTTCACAGGGAGGAAAACTCCCTGGTGGGTCTCACTTCTGCCCACATTCTGTGGCTTTGGCCAGTAACATCAATGCACAGCCTTGGTTTCCAATCTGTGAAGTGAGGTCAAAGACACTCACATGCCTCCCGGTAGACGTGAGGCATTGGGCATCTAAGTGTGGAGATGCTCCAAAACTCTTCAAGGGCTGCCTCGTCCCAGGCCAGCGATGATTACCCGAGTCTGTGCAGAGACCAGCGCAGGGCTGAGTCCAGTGCCGCAGCTTTGCTACTCTAAGCGGCCTCGAGAAGGGGTTGTGGGGCTGTCCCGATTTCCCTGATTTACAGGTTTCCCTGTAAATGTATACCTTCATGTGTATCACAGCTCACTGGAGAGAGTTTTATGAGCAGGGGCCTGACCTGAGGACAGGGCTGGGTTGGAGCAAGGTGCTCAGAGGAAGGCTGGGCTCATTAAGGGGCCTGGTGGTGAGATGGGCAACCTGTTTGCATGGCAGACACATCTACCCCGAGGGAGAAAGAGCATATCAGAGAAGACTGTTCACCTTCACCCTCCAAAGAAACACAGTGACCTGAGCCCTTCGTGCCTCGACCCTGAGGCTGCAGCCTGCTTGAATAGGGCCTGAAGCCAGAGAAGCTTGGGTTTTTGCCCTGCCAGTAGGAAAGGAGAAGAGAATGCGCTTGTGTTCTGGGAGAGGCTCAGTAAGTCATCTGCCCATCTAGCTTGTGTTAAAGTGGTTGTAAAACTGTTTACCTGACACCCGGGCCCCAGGTCGTAAAATTAAAGCCAATCATTAACTAGTGCCTTCCTTAGAGAGAGGCATTCTGTAGAAAAGCACAAGACTGAGCCCTCTCAGCCCTCCAAGGGCGTCCCAATTAACAATTGCAATACCCTGTGGTGTCCATAAACATCTTCGTTTTATGTCTAGGAGCGGAAAGAAGTAGAAACTGGGCATTATGGGAATTTATTAAGGTCTCAGAGCCATCAGCTGTAAAAATGTTCTCTATTTCGCTGGGCAAAGCATTTCCCTTGGATGTCAGGGTAGAACATTGGGGTCATATGGCATATGAAGAGAATTGCGGAGTTTCCCAAGTCGGGAAAACCACTATTACAATGCAAATCTTAATCCCTTCTTTCATAATTTTTGCAACAATTATTTTGAATTGTGCAAGTAATTTTTGTATGCTTATTAAAAGTACAAAAATGTAAGGTAATACAAAAATTCGCCTTGACCTTCACCCAAGCCCAGTTCATTTGCAGGCAGATACGCACATGTAAAGATATGTGGTTCTGTTTTTCCATAGATAGGATCATACCACACTATATCACTTTGCGAGTTGTTTCTGTTGCAGTATATCTTGGAAATCTTTCAGTATCGGTACATATAAAAGTACTGAATTCTTTGTCATTGACATAATTTTTCAGAGCATAGACCCGGGGTTCTGCAAACTACAGCTCACAGGCCAAATCCTGCCATCAATCTGTTTTTGCACAGCCCTCAAATGAGGAATGGTTTTTACATTTTAAGCTGTTGTTAAAAAAATACAAAAGATAATACAAGGCAGAAACAAAATGTCCAACAAAACCTAACACATTTACTGTCTGGTCGTTTCTAGAAAATGTGTGCCTGCTCCTGCTACAGAAGTACCAGGGGTTATCTCCCAAGTTCCCTACTGGTGAGCAGTTTAGGCTTCTTATGGCCTGAAGGTTTTTGTCCCTCCGGATGCACAGGCTGAAATACTAACTCCTAAGATGATGGTGTTAGGGGATGAGGCCCTTGGGAGGTAGTTAGGTAAGAAGGGAGCCCTCATGAATGGGAATGGGATTAGTGCTTCTGTAAGGAGAAGCCAGAGAGCTCTATCGCTCTTTCTGCTATGTGAGGACGCAGAGAAGGTACCATCTGCAAATCGGGAAGTGGAAATCAGGAATCTCCCTACACAGCAGATCCACCAGTGCCTTGACTTTGGAGTGTGCAGCTTCCAGAACCGTGAGCAATCCATATCTGTTGCTGAAGTCACCGAGTCTATGATAATTTGTTACCGCAGCCCAAACTAAGACAAAGCTGCTTCCAGATCAGTATGTTTTGTACAATATATATAATGCAAAATTTACCATTTCCACCGTTTTTAAGCATACAGTTCAGTGGTATCTGATACATTCACAACGCTATGAACCATCATCACTATTTCTAGAACTTTTTCATTGTCCCAAACATAAACTCTGCATCCATTAAGCAATAACTCCCCATTCCTCCCTCCCTCCCTCCAGCTCCTGATAACCAACATTCTATTTTCTGTCTCTTTGAATTTTTCTATTTGTTCTAAGTACTTCATATAAGTGGAAACATACAGTATTTGTCCTTTTGTGACTGGCTTATTTCACTCAGCCTAATGCTTCCAAGGTTTATTCGTATTGGAGCATGTGTCAGAACTTCCTTTCTTTCTTCCTTTTTTTTTTTTTTTTTCTTAGACAGAGTCTCACTTTGTCACCCAGGCTGGGTGTAGTGGCGTGATCTCGGTTCACTGCAACCTCCACCTCCCAGATTCAAGTGATTCTCCTGCCTCAACCTCCTGAGTAGCTGGGATTGCCACTGTGCCCAGCTAATTTTTGTATTTTCAGTAGAGACGTGATTTCACCATGTCAGGCTGGTTTTGAACTCCTGACCTCAGGTGATCCACCTGCCTTGACCTCCCAAGGTGCTGGGATTACAGGTGTGAGCCACTGCGCCTGGCCAGAACATCCTTTCTTTTTAAGGCTAAATAATATTTCCTTGTGTGCACACACCACAGTTTGTGCATCCATTCATCCATCGTGGCCATGTGGTTCATTTTCCCTGTTTGGCTATTGGGAAGAGTACTGCTATGAACACTCATGTGCTTGTGTCCCTGTTTTCAATCCTTTTGGCCATATACCTAGGAGTGGTATTCTAGTTTAATTTTAATTGTATTGCTAATACCACAAAAGCTGCAATGAACCCCCTTCTGTGTGCCGCCTCTTGTTCTTGCATGCAGGCGTCTCCCTAGACTGGGAATGGAGAAGTAGGACTGCTCTGCAGAAGGTGAGGTGCATTTTAACTTTTCACTGGGGCAGTTTCACCTCCAGGAACTGAGTAGGCAATGCCGCCTCCATCATTGTGAACACGGCAGCGCAGGGAAGGCTTCTGATAGACAAGTTCTTGGGGTCACAGGGGCTTCACACAACATTTGATTTTCCCGTGTCTCCCTGGGGCTGACCATTAAGAGCCTCCTGTATCTCCAGTATATCTATATTTTGCAGAATGGTGTTCTGCCTAGCTCTGATTTATCCTCAAGATCATTGCCTCTAATTATTTTCATTGACAGATTTCATGAAACAAACATTGGAATACACCATCACCTTAATTTTCTGAGGGTCTGAGTGCCATAATAAACCTCTGGCTTGTGAGAGCAGCCAGCTCACTTTACTTCCTGGTCCTCATTAAGTGTGCTAGGCTGAACCACAAAGCAGTCTGCTCTTCAGGAGTCTCACTTCTGCCTTCTCTTTTGGGTCCTGGCAAACCGTGTTGACCTGTACGATTGACAAAATGTGGGCACATGTAGGTGTTGTCCAGCGTCCTGGCTGGGCATCCAGAGGCCACATCTCTGATGGCTCAAATCCTCTGGAGGGTAGGGATGCAGGAAGCTGCTGGTCAAGAGCAGCAGACAGTTAGGGATTATAAAAGTCCTTTGACTTTCCAAAAGGTGTCCTAACCCCAGTGCAGCCTGAGATGAGTTGAGTGGCTTGAATCCATGGAATAATCAATGGCTGGAGGCTAGATGAAATTTGAGGCTATCCAAAGAGAACAGAAGAGATGAACAGAGTGAGGATGGGGACCCTCCATGAAGACAGGGTCATTGAGGGCTCAGAGAGCCCCGAACTGGTGGAGCACCCATTTCCAGGGGCTCCTGGAATAAGCAAATTGTGCTGTGGATAAGCAAAGTGTGGTGCATACACACAATGATGTATTATTTAACCTTTGAGTTTGAAGTTGCTTCTGCCGATGTGATGCCTATCACAGAAACACTCATCATCACCATCTTTCTTTGATTTCCTCTTGGTTTCTAGCCATGCAGCTGGGAGGAGGGAGGCATATGGAGGAAACCCTGCAGGTTCACACGGTAGAGGGGCAAGGCCTACTCCTCCAACACCTCCCATCTGTTTCTCTTCACTTTGCAAATTCAACACATTTTTAGTTTTGTTGTCTTGGGTCTGCAGCTGAAAGAGCCCCTCTTCTGGCTCCTGGGACCTACCTGGAAGCCTGGCCTCAGCTCATGGGAGTGTTCCTTCTCCATCAAGGCCCCTGGAGACACAGGGCTTGTGCAATGCCACAGCATGTGCCTTGCCCAACTCAGGGAGAGAACACATCTGCCTGAGACCTGGCTCTATGGCAGAGGATCTGCACCTTCTCCCTTCTGAAAATCATCCAGGTCTGCTTCAGCGCAGCACAGTATCTGTCTATATGATATTCACAGTGGGGAACCTGGCCCAGCAGCAGCCTCCCTGCTCCCTCTTAAAGGAGAAGCTGCAAAACCTGTCCTGCCCTCACTGCACCGTGGGGACAGCAGGAGCATTGGCACCCTGTGGTCCTGCCTTTCCAAGGCTGACTGGTCCAGGGCTGAGCATCTGACTGAGGAGCTTCCCCTTCCTGGCTGAGTCAATGACATAAAACCCCTGTGGTCTGGATTAAATCTAAGCAGGGCCAACTAGGCTCATTTGTACCAGACACATGGGAAGGATTTGCCAGTGTTTTGTGCAGCAGGAAGAAGTAAGCAGCGGCCAGCTGCTGGGCAGTTTCTGGAGGAACCCGTGAGGCACAGCCACCTAGTCCTGGTACAGAGGACTCTCAGCCACCCAGTCCTGGTACAGAGGACTCTGTGTCACCCAGATTCCAGTCCACCCCCATGGGTCCCTGGGAGAACCTGCTCCACAGCCTGCACACCTCAGATTCCTTGGCTTCCTGTATAACCCAAGTGAGTCTAACCCTGCCCCCAAGTGAGTCTGAGTGGAGCCTTTGTTGCTTGTAACCAAAGAGCTAACCTAAAACATGACATTCCTAAGTGCTTATTAGCAATACAGACACTTTCTTGAGTTCTTGCAGGGTGTCCAGAGCTGAGCTAAAATCATTACAAGAGTTGAATCTCTTGATACTCACAACCCTATACACATGTTTATTCACGTGTCATGCATTTTTTGGGTACTGAGTGCAGGCCAGACAGTTCTAGGCACTGAGGAGACCATCATAAGCAAGGAGAAAGTAATCCCAGCCCCCAGGGAGTGTGCAGGTAGTAGGCACAATATAAATACACAAATGAACAAGATGCTCTTAGAGAGTTCGGTCTTGAGGCAGTAACATGTGATAAAGGATGGAGAGTCCAGGAGGGACGGAGGATCTTGAACATCATTTCAGCTGAGACAATGCTGACGAGTATTTCGCAAGTTAAAGATCTGAGGAGATCTTGGAGATGGATTGTGGATATGGTTGTTGTGGAAGTTGATGTGGTGGTGATGGATGTGGAGAAGTTGAATGATAGATGGTGTGGTGATGGTGGTGATGGTTGATGGATGGTGATGGTAGATGGATGGTGGAGATGATTGATGGATGATGGAGACAGTTGATGAATGATGGAGGCAGTTGATAGAAGATAGTGATGGTTGATGGATGGTGGTGATGGTTCTTGGATGGTAGGAATGGTTGGTGGATGGTGGAGATGGTTGATGGATGGTGGAGATGGTTGATGGATGATAAGATGGCTGATAGATGGTGGGGATGGTTGATGGATGATGAGATGGTTGATGGATGGTGGTGATGGTTGATGGATGGTGATGGTTGATGGATGGTGGAGATGGTTGATGCATGATAGAGATGGTTGATGGATGGTGGAGGTGGTTGATGGATGGTTGAGATGGTTGGTGGATGGTGGAGACAGTTTATAGAGATGGTTGATGGATGATAGAGATGGTTGATGGATGGTGGAGATGGTTGGTGGATGGTGGAGATGGTTGATGGATGGTGGAGATGGCTGATGGATAGTGGAGATGGTTGATGGATTGTGGAGATGGTTGATGGATGGTGTTGATGGCTGATGGATGGTCAAGAAGGTTGTACACAGTGTGAATGTACTTAATGCCACAGATGTGTACACTTAACAATGGTCAAAATAGTGAATTTTATGTTATATGTATTTAACCACTATACACACTCCCATCACCCACCCCACATATATATATGTGTGTGTGTATATATATATGAACATCTTTTGTGGGAAAAAAACATTCATTGTTATCTTGGAATCTTTAAAACGAAGCCAGAACAAACTGTGAAGATGAGGAGAGAACAAGAGGCCCTCACTGCAGTCACTTTCCTGAATGGTGTGTCCACATCCAAATCCCTGGATCTTGTGAACATGACCATATTTAGAAGAAGGGTCTTTGCAGGTGTGACTAAGTTAAGGATCTTCAGATGCAGAGACCCTCCTGGATTATCCTGGTGGGGCCTAAATCCTGTGACAAGGGTCTTACTGAGAGGGAGGCAGAGAGGTAAGCCAGGCAGAAGAGGAGGAGGCAGAGATGGGTGTCATGGCTGGAAGCCTCCAGCACTGGGATAGGAAGAAGAGGAAGGAATGGAGCCTCCCCCAGAGCCTGTGGGGGATTGTGGTCCTGCCAACACCTTGATTCACGTTTCTGACTTCTAGATTGTGAGCCATTATACATCTGTTGTTTGAATTAAAAAAAAATAAAAAAATTAAAAAGAGATCTGGGACAGAGCCTAGGAAGAGGGATAGTGAGTGCCCAACCTCCCAGGAAAGGAGAGAGCCCAGGGATGGGAGAGACCCTGCACTGTAGGGCAGGGAGGTAGGCAGTGGCAGCAAGCAGGTCAGACATACAGGGCCTGTGTAGATATTCCTTCCCCACGTACCACCAGGCTCAAGGAGGCTGGGAGCTGGGAGCCAGGGACATTGGGAGAGGCAGCCAGGTGCAAGCATCTGGGGTGTCCAAAACACATCAGTGTGATGGTACAGCATGTTCAGAACCTCTAGGACTGGACGCCCACGTCAGGCGATGCTCACGCGGGTGATGTATCCCTGGGTGCTTCTAAAATCCCTCCACTCAGGAAAGAAAACCAGAATTCAAGAAGGGTGCCTTTGCATCTATTGCAATATGCTTAAAATATATTATTTACCAGCTGCAGTGCTTAATTTGCCACAGATCATTTGCAACCACATATGACTGTCTGCAGCCACAGCAGTGCACATAACCCTGTGGTTGGGAAGCCTGCCTAGGCGCCCAGCAGCAAAGGTGCTGGCAAAGTGTGGAACACGGGATGGGTAGGGTCCCTGGCCACAGGAGAGGTGGGCCTCAGAGGAGCTGCGCTGAGACCCACTTTGTCTTTTGTTCCCCTCTGATACTTTCCAGAGAGCCCCATGGGTGTCTGGGGTGTCCGCTTGAACCCATAGGGACTGTACTGAATGCACCGATGGAACTTATCCCTGGCAGGTGTAAGTGGAAATGAGGATCTAGTGGTGAACGGAGCTGAAAACACGCGGCGCTCAACAGTGCCCAGCCTGCCTTCTCACTCTCCCTCTCCACGACCTCCAGGCACAGGCGGAGCCCTCCAAGGTGGCAGCTCATTGGAAAGCAGCCTTCTCTGTCCCATCTTTCTAGAAAAAGCCCCATGGCTTGGATCCCCTCACAGCTGCCAGAGGAATGAGCCCTTTATTAGACCACGTCTGCAGCCAAGCTGGAAGATGGGAAGTGTGTCAGTGTGCCAGTGCCTGAGTGTGCATGAGTGTGAGCAGTTGTGATGGTGCATGATCATGTGTGGGTGTGAACATGTGTGGGTGCCTGAGGAGGGTCCTGAAGTCAGGGTGTGGGTTTCTTTTATGAGGCTCTGCAGTAAAGGGAAGTAAGGGGAACCATGTAGTGATGGGGTTTTCCTGGCCCATGCATGGTAGTCCAACGAACCCTTCATAAAACATATGTCTCATTAGCATCTGAAATCTCCACCTCTGGACATGAGTTTTAGCATTAATATAAGGAAAATGTAACTATGAGTTGGAAGTTAAGCCTAGCTGTGCATGCAGGGCCTTGGGAAAGTCACTGATCCCCAAACCAAAAACATGTGGTTAAAATCTTCTTGGGCCTTTGATGCTGATTGGCTGGAGTTACTGCTGGAGGAAGGGGCCTTTGTTCTTTTTTTTTTCTCCAGACCACGTGGAAACAGGAAACCAGCCAGCTTGCCTGTCTCAGGCCCACCTGTTTCATCCTTGCCTGTCTTATGAGCAGGGCCTGGATGGGCAGAGGCAGCTGGGTCACTTCTTCATTTTAATGACAGAGGAAACTGTCCACAAAGTCGCCGTCATTCCTGCCCTCTCAGTAGGCAGAGGTTTTGTGCTTGGACCAAGAGCATTCCATGCCGAAGCAAGGACTCCACTTAGCCTCAGGTGTTCTCTGAAGACAGGTGACCTGTGAGCCAGGCCGCTCCTCTTTAATGCATCTGAGGAAGGGCTAGAGTTTTCAAAGTGCTCATCCTTGGCCTAAGCTTTTCGCCAACTGGGAAAATGTGCATCCCCAGTGAGCCCCATAGCCTCACGCTGGGTGAAGCGTGTCTAAGACCCGGCATGGACTGGCGCAGGACCCTGGGCCCCGGGCTTGAGTCAATGATGCAGTGATCTGGAAAGAAGTATTTAGGAACGTCTATTTAGTTATGGCCCAATTCCCTTTTACTGCATCCTGCTGAAAACTTTATCCCCAACAGTTTTGCAAATGAGTTGAGCTGGCTTTTAGCAGAAATCCATTCATTAATGTGGATATTTTCATTCACAGATGGATACATTTGGAGCATCACAAGCACTTGGCGTGTGTAGGAGAGAGTTGCAAGGCACTTGTTCTTCAGGACAGGACAGAGCTCCAGCACCCCCCACCCTCACTCAGCACCAAAGGGGCGTTTGCTGCTTTTGCTCATCTAGCCCAGTGCTAGGCATGTCCAGGGCTTCAGTGAAGAGTCATTGCATTCAGTGAATAATTTAATTAATGGGGGGATGAACAAGAAGGTAAATGACTCCTCCAGCTTCTCCCTCTTGAATCTGCTCCTGGGCCAGCAGAAAGCAGCTGAAAATAAAAGCGAAGCCTCCAGCCATTCACCAGGCCAGCTCAAAGCTGCTGCTGGTTGCGGTCATCGATGGGCAGTGACCTGGAACTCAGGCGGGCAGCTCCGACTCATTCCACAGCAGCTCTTTGTTATGTTTATAATCCTTAGAAAGAGCAAGTGATTTACTGTCAGTGTTTTATCTAGCTGTGGGCTAAACAGTCTCATAGCATCCTTGGCTTGGTGATTCGAGAAGAAGCAGGCTATTTTTATTACTGTTTTCTTAGCATACAGTGAAGACAGATCCAGCCAATAGGTTTCACAAAGGACAGACTCAAGGAAGGAAGAGACAGAGGGGCACAGGAGGATACAATGATGGCACTTCCACACTCAGTGGCAGTAAGCAATCTGGCCATCGTTCCTGCAACACCTGTTTGCTTCTGTTAAAGGGTGAATATTAATCTGCAAATCAGGGCAGCTACGATACAACACATCCTTTTCTTTGAGATATGTGCAATCATTAATGACCCTGTGATGGTTAATTTCAGGTGTCAACTTGATTGGGCCATGGAAAGCCTAGATATTTGGTCCGTCATTGTTCTAGGTGTGTCCGTGAGGGTGTTTTTGGATAAGATTAACATTTATTTTTATTTATTTATTTATTTATTTTTATTTTTTGAGACAGAGTCTTGCTCTGTTGCCCAGGCTGGAGTACACTGGTGTGATCTCAGCTCACTGCATCCTCCGCCTCCTGGGCTCAAGCAACTCTTCCACCTCCACCTCCCAAGTAGCCTCCCTGGCTAATTTTTTGTATTTCTGGTAGAGATGGGTTTGCCATGTGGCCGAGGCTGGTCTCAAACTCCTGAGCTCAAGCAGTCTGCTCACCTTGGCCTCTCAAAGTGCTGGAATTACAGGTATGAGCCACTGCGCCTGGCTGAGAGTAACATTTAAATTGGCAGGCTGAGTAAAGCCAATTGTCCCCTACCCCACCTCAGTATGGGGGGCCTTGTCCAATCCGTTGAAGGACTGCATAGAACACAAAGACTGACCTTCCCCCAAGTAAGGGAGAATGCCTCCTGTCCGATGGTCTTTGATCAGGGACAGCTGCCTTTTTCCTGCCTTTGTGTAACCCAGGATTCCTAGGTTTGGGACATGCATGGCACAAAAACACCTGTTTGTAACTGTTGTACCTCAGTTTTTGTTGTTTCCGAAAGTTCCAGGAAGAAGCTCAGCCCTGGAAAAACAAAACCTGGTCGGTCCAGAGATGCCTGAGTTGGAGATGAGCTTTGGGGAACTCTCCTCATTACTACGCTAAATGCCCGGCCCAGGGAGGAGCTTATTTGCCGTTTTCTATACATGCGATGTATGTAGAAGCATGATCAGCAGCCACGCCTGCACCGCCTTTACCCCACCTTTGCATGCAACGTCTCAGCTCACCAGCCTAATAAAAGCCCTGTTGTCAGCTTTGTTCGGGAAGGCACTGCTTTAGGGTGGGGACTATCCCTAGTGTCCTCTTTACTCGCTGCAAGTAATAAAATCCCCTTGTTAAATCTTCCTTGCTTGTGGCCACTGGACTGTCACCTGCCAAGCAATGGAACCCACCCGTTGTGCAGGTAACACTCCCGGTGTCCCACATGGGAGGAACACTGTGGACTTGTACTGCAGCGTTGGCTCTTGCCTGGTCTTGAGACTTCTGGCTAGAACTGCATCATCGGCTTTCCTGGGACCCCAGCTTACCAGCTCCCCCTGCAGATCTTAGGACTTGTCAGCCTCCATCACTGCATGAGCCAATTCCCTACAATAAATCTCTCTACACATACATCCTGTTGAGGTTCTGCTTCTGTGGAGGACCCTGGCTGACGCAAGCTCCCATGATGAGAATTCAATGCAGTCATTGTGAAGGCTTCACCCCCACATCAGGTGGTTGCTGCTAGGGTGTCAGAGGAGGTGTGCAGGGACAGAAGCCTGGGGAGCTGCCTTGGGCTGACGTCTTTATTGGTCCCTGTAAATGTGCCCTTGTCGAGTTGGGCATGGCTCCTGGAAGGGGGGCTCTGCAGCACCCACCCTAAGCCTGGGTGTGTGGATCTTTGCTGCCACTGGGAGCCACCCTCTGGGCTGCAGCCTGCTATGGAGCACCATGGGGCCAAGTCCAGTGTGGCTGTGAGGACAGAGCCCCTCAGCACCTGCAGCTCCCTCTGTTCCCCGCATGTTCTTGTCTTTCCTCTGGTCACCTCTTCGTCATCCCCTCTAGGGGTCCTCAAGGGACTGATGCTGTCATAGCATCAGGCTGACAGGTGCTCTCCAGGCAGCCTCTCCGTTTGGTTCTGACACGGCCTTCCAGGCGAGAACACACACACTCTCTCAGAGGGTGGAAGAAAACACAAAATCTTACCTCCAAACCTTGTCCTTTCACAAGGCCTCGGGACTCCTGTGACATCGCCAAGGGGAGAGAGGATTCCTTAAGGAGCACGTCTAGATGGATGACTTGCCTCCATTTTGTTGAATGTTCTGAACTAATGATTACTTATTTTAAAACTGCCTCATTACTTCCATCTTGACTTCAACTTGAATTCAGCTGACAGGGGAATGCCTGTTGGGAGTAGCTTATTAAAAACAGGTGGGGAAGGTCGCGAGCCACCTTCACCCAGGAGGTGCAATCAAAGAAGATTCCACTTTCTATTTTACATACTTTAGTTTTTTCATTATGAGGACATATTATTTCATGATAAAAATTAAACACAGGCAAAATAGTTTATAATTAGCATATAATAAGAATTTACAGGGAAACGAATGTCTGGAACCTGCTTGGAAGCTGCATGTGCTCCTACACATGGTGTGACACAACAAATGTAATTCCTGTGTTTGTACAGGAATTGTATTTGCACCTAGGTGTGTCTACTAAAGCAAAACTTTTTCATGAAGATTTTTTTTAAGCCAAAGCCTGCATGAGCACAAATTTTGAATTAGCAGAGTTCAAATTAATGATAATTTCCTACAATTAAAGTGGTTTTCAATCAACCAATCGGTTGGCGTTTACTGACTGTGTTCCGTGGGCAGCACCCTGGAGGAGGAATAAATGGGCAGAAGGTGCTTGTGCTGAGTAAGCAGCGTGTTGGAGGTAAGAGGCACCAAGAGCACACACAATTACTTTCCCTTAGGCGTCTAATATCCTGTTCTATGTCTTTGCAGAAAAAAGCACGTTTCTGTCTTTTGATTCATAATTCACATGCTTGGTACACCAGGTCTACTTATGATCACAATTGTTAATGTTTTCTCTTTGTAAGGGTTTGAGCAAAGTCAATATTTTAGTGTTGACAGTTAGTGCTTGCTCCACATAATTTGTATATTACTTTCCTTAGAAACTGAAAAGAAAAGAAAGACCCCCCCCACCCTGAAATAAAGTTTTAGGTTATGAAGATCACCACCACGTTGAACATTCAGGACCCATTTATCTTAGGATTT
Organism: Nomascus leucogenys; assembly: GCF_006542625.1. NCBI lineage: Eukaryota > Metazoa > Chordata > Mammalia > Primates > Hylobatidae > Nomascus > Nomascus leucogenys. Next base: position 3,044,850 of record NC_044393.1, read on the forward strand.
TGAAGAAATATTGGAAGTATTCGCAGTGGCAAGATATCACTAGAGCAGTCTACAAGATAAATTAGAAACAATGGTATCTTGCTTTTGATTTATTACACAGAAAATATAAATGCATTCCAATGAATATTACTCAATGAGTGAAAAATGCCAAGGATGGTTGATCATGATTGTTTTAGGCTAAAAATTCTGTCCTGTTGTTCTATCAATAGACCAGTTGCTAGGAACTTTAATCTGTGTGACATCCTTCTCTTGGGGAATGCTGGGTTTTATTCTCTTTCACTGGCTGAGAGGTGAGTGGAAGGATGGTTCTGGTGCACCTGACCACAGACAGGAGGGCTGAGATTTCTTGGCTGAATGGCCTTGTTAGACAAATGGTTGCTAAGGTGGTGCAGATTGTGATAACATGTCAGGCACCCTCCCACAGTTCAATCCCAATCATCGCTGGTTTCCTCTGTGTCCTGAATTTGGTTATAATACTATGCCCAGACACACTAGGTTTTCCCCATGGCTGGACTGGCACCCCCTACACCTGGATAGATCTGATGTGAGGATGACTCTGGAATCTTCCTTGGAGGTGGCAGTTGCTCCATCAGCCAGTTCTCATGAAGTTGGCTGGATAAGCCAACCAGAGCTGATGCATTTTGCATAAGAGTAAAGATTAAAAAAAAAAATAGGACTCTGGCTGCATGTGGTGGCTTACACCTGTAATCCCAGCATTTTGGGAGGCCGAGGCGAGTGGATCACTTGAGGTCAAGAGTTCGAGACTAGGCCGGCTAACATGGTGAAACCCCATTTCTATTAAAAACACAAAAATTAGCTGGGGGTGGTGGCACACACCTGTAATCCCAGCTACTCAGGAGACTGAGGCAGGAGAATCGCTTGAATCCAGTAGGCAGAAGTTGCAGTGAGCTGAGATTCTGCTACTGTACCCCAGCCTGGACGACAAAGCAAGACTGTCTCAAAAAAAAAAAAAAAAAAAAAAGACTCGAGTGCCTATTTTAGCCACGGGTCACAGACTCATCAACTGCCTACACAGCAAAAGGCTGTCAGAGCCACAGGTCTTTTCAATGGAGCACCACCAGCCAGATATGACCACAGCCTTCTTCCTGGGCATTCCTCAAAATGACCATCAGGAAAAGCCAGAAAAAAAATGTTTAAAAAACTTGGAAACACCGGTCTGATGTCACAGCTCTGACATAAGGGGCAGAAACAGATGCACCAAGGAGAATCCAGCACCTACGACCCCAGCGCCTAAAATGTGGTGGGCGTGTTTAAACACGTTTCAAATTCTTTGAGTCCTTAATCCCAGTTCTGAGGGGTAGTTTTTATTATCATTAACCACATTTTTCAAAGGTGGAATCTAAGGGACTGAGAGGTAAAGCGACTGGCCCCAGAGACACACGAGCTGTGGCGGAGGCGAGATCCAAACCCCAGGCTATGGGAGTTTTGCTTTTTTAGCTTTGTCGTGGCCTCTCCTCCTTCCCCTAGCATTCCAGCAGCAATGCAATTGCCACCTAAATGAATGGGCTGGTGGCAATTTGGAAGAAGATACTTGAAGAAAAACATCTTTAAATGGACAGTGGTATTTGTCATGACTGTTCTAAATTTCTCTGCTCCCCAAAGTCTTCACTTTGCTGGGCACTGAGAGGTCTCTGGGCTTCTGACACACCTTTACCAGCAAGTCTCATCTTTGTGGGTGACATAATGAATGCTCATCCTCCTGCCAGGGGCTCAGGAGATGAAATATAATTCCAAGAGGTGCGGTAGACTCTCTGGTTAAGAAAACAAAACTAAGGTATAAGAAATAATGAAAAGCTGCCCAGTGCTGAAATGTGTGACAGTCTCTCTAGAGGAGCGTTTCTCATTTCTCAGCATCTCCACATTGGCTACTGTCATTGTGGACCAGAACATTCTCTGTTGTGGGGGTCGTCCTGTGCACTGTAAGGTGTACAGCAGCGTCCTAGGCCTCCACCCACTCTTCTCCAGCTGTGACAACCAAATGTGGTTCCAGGTGTTTCCAGGCATCCCCTGCGTGGAGGGGCAAGACCTCCTCTGGTAGAGTGCTGTGACCCTACCGTGTGGACTAGCATGGCTTCACCACCTGGACCAGCGTGGAAAACCCTCCAGGACTCAAATCGTGAGCTTCTTTCCTTTCTGTTTGTTCTTTCCATTTCTAGGATGGAAAAGAACGTTTCTAGGACAAAGCCAGTCTCTTTGTCTCAGGGAAGTACACAGAATTTTTTTTTTTTTTCAGAATCATTAGTTCATCATTTTTTAAAAGTTCAATCCACCCGTCTTGGAAGGACGGGAAATGTGGGGCAGGCTCGAGGAAGGGAAGCGTTTCTGGGCATTCTCTTCTCTTCCTTTTTGAAGCTCAGGTTGTTGGTGAGTTTTGGAGATGAGTGTTAAAAAGAGAGAAGGAGCCTCTCTGCTATAATCCTTGCCTTTGTTTCAAGCACAATTTCATTATGTTCTCCATTTAGTCAGTTTGACGGGAACAGAGGAAACGACCTCCTTCCATACAGCCTCATTCTGAAGGTACATTTTGTTTCCAGGAGTGGAAGAATTTTGACTAACTTAGAGCTTTTAACTTCAGAACGACCCTGGCACACAGCTTGGGCTACTCAATTCTGGTCGGATCACTTGAGACTCTAAATGGTCCTTCAGAAGCACAGTATTTAGTGTGTCTATCAATTTCTTAATATTCTGAGACATGGAGTGCCTATCACTGCTTATTACTGAAATCAGCTGTACCCGCGTGCATGTGTCACCGGCCACCCACGTGGCATATCAGTGACTGACCTGCAGTCTCTGTGCGGCTGGGTGTCTGGCTTTTCTTTCTCTGCTGCCTTAGGAGGTCTTGATAAAATACCAACAAGCAGCAAGGGAGAGCCCTGATCGTACATGAAAACAGCATCCCGTCAAATAGTGTGGAGACAGCAGCCTTTGAAAATAAAACGAGAGAGATAAATAAGGGTACAAATCTCCTAAAGCAATAAAGAAAACTTTGACATTTTAGAGCCAATATGGTATCAGCAATAGATTTTTTATCTCTATTTTTCATTTGCCCTTTAGTCTATAGATCATAATTCAGGAAAGCAAATAAAGGGATTGATGTTACAGGATGTGTATTTTACCCGTGATGGAGACATCATGGTAAAGACTTCTCTTATATGTCAGTAAATAAAAGAACGCTATTACAAGAGGTAATCAAAGAAATAAGAAATATAATCGCCATTGAAGAAACAGACTGCTACTCTAGGCATTCTCTCAGGCAAGGAATAGATACCAGGGCAGATGAAATCGTATTTTCTCTCCCTGGTTTGTTATGGCTCTTGCTGACATAAATAGAAAGCCAGTGCTTCTGCGTCCGTGGGCTCCAGCGCTGCACAAATCACACAGTGCAGCGTGGTTTCTACTCTGCTCGTGCATGACACAAGCACCTGGTTCTGGGACTCGAAGCTGGAACTGCCTCCCCGGCTTGTGGAGGGCCTGGCGACTGCCAAGGCTGGTGGCTGGGGAGCGGGCAGGTCTGTACTGAGACCCAGGGAAGGAAAGTGGGTGAAAGGTGTGGAGTGACAAAGGTGGGCGTGAGTTGGTGACCTATTTACTGAAAGGAATCCATATGGCACAACCTTAGCAGGAGGCACCTCCCTGACATCACCCCAGTTTGGCCGCCATGTCCCTGGCTTCTAGAATGCTTCTCAGATATTAGCGCCTGGGTCTCCTCCCACCCATGACGGGCTGGACGCATCAGTAGTTGCACTTTGGTTGGTTTCCTGTCACCCACAATTTCCCCCACTGTACCCCTTCCTTCATTACTCTCCCTGGTGCAGCTCAAAAGGGGCATGTTGCTATAATATATTCATCCTGATTTCTATAATCCCTTTCAGACGTGGCACCTGGTGTCTGAATCTCGTAGCCTCTCGTGGGAAGAGGCGTGCCTATACATAAGCCTCAGGGAGACGCCAGCAGCCTTGCTCCCGCAGCAAGCACTGAGGTGCTAGGCGCCTGGGCTTTCCCTTCCCTTTTCCTGAAATACAGACTGGCTTCTCTTTGGATATTGGCATCCAGCCTTCTGGCAAACTGGGATTCAGAATGGCAGAATATAGACGCCGTGAATCTAGTGTCAATAACAGACCGATACAGGGGACAGCTCAAGCTGAAGGAGGTTCGCCGTGCAGAAAGGGCTTGCTTCTTGCCAAGCGCAGTACCCAAGGTTTGAAATGCAGCATCTGAACCCTTATCCGGTGGTTTCTCCTCTGCTCCCGTGGTGGGCTGGGCAATGCCAACTTGTCCTATTGGGTGGATGATGTGGTGATTTTGCTGCAGTTTTTCTCAATCTCAGTATGTTTTGCAGAAGTAAAGGATGGCATAATTTATCAGAGTTGAACATGCGCTTTGTTCAATGACAGGGTAATTAGACATTCTTTCAGCAGACACATTAAATATATACTTATGCATTAAAGAACTGCATCTCAGATCAGCTCTGTTGATTTATTCTTTATGCTTGGATCTTTGCCTGTTGATAGCCATATAAAACTAAACTTGCATGCCAAAAGATAACAGTGACAGGAGAGAAGAAATGGCTTCCATATGTTAATGAAGTCAAGTTCAGGGAAGGGGGGGTTGGTTTATGAAGGATGGAGACACGCACAAGCGTGCACGTGCACGCACACATGGGTACACGGCGATATACACGCACAGCCCTTGTGAACAGGCTGGGGCTTGGTTCTCCTTCCCACCTCCGTAAACATTAATTATGCAGCAATCAAAATAATTTTGCATGCATAATGCTGACCTCATTCACTAGAGGGCAACAAAACCCCAGCTTAAGGAACTTCACCTTCTGCTTCCAGTGACAGGAAGCGTTTAATAAGATGCCACATAGATTTTATAATGAATACCCTATTAATTTTACATAAGTGTGAAGTTATATTTGAAAATCCATTTATGCTCCTGAATAGACGTGATCTGGCCCTCACAACCTGTGGTGAGTAGCTGTTTCCTGTTCCTGCCACTGCTCTGGTGGGTCTGGTGGGGCAAAGCCATGTTTTCCTTTGGGGGTGCATTCTTTTTTTATTTATTTTTTTGAGACGGAGTCTCGCTCTGTTACCCAGGCTGGAATGCAGTGGTGAAATCTCAGCTCACTGCAACCTCCACCTGCCAGGTTCAAGCGATTCTCCTGTCTCAGCCTCCTGAGTAGCAGGGACTACAGGTGCGTGTCACCACACCTGGCTAATTTTTGTATTTTTAGTAGAGATGGGGTTTCACCATGTTGGCTAGGATGGTCTCGAACTCTTGATCTTAGGTGATCCACCCGCCTTGGCCTCCCAAAGTGCCAGGAATACGGGTGGGGGTAGATTCTTACAAATGAGTTACACTTAAAATCCACCCATGAGCTGCCCACTCCAGAATGGAATTGCCACTACTGCACATCAAAAATATACGGACTCACCCACAGATCCTGGGAGCTCCTGCTATTGGACATGGGACCAAATGTATCCCTCCATTCATGGACAAAACTTTCTTTTTATGTGTGTGTGCCTGGCTTTCTGCTGCCTTCTTCTCTGCTGTCCTCCTTGGGAGGGATTTTGGGGTAGGAGCTGCGGCTTCTGGGGAAGCCATCCTTTTCAGGAGTCATTCTTGGGGTCTCTTTTTAGAAGACTTGGAACTTAATTGCAAGGAGTAGAGTTAATTTTCGTCTCTGCCCAAAAACCCTAAGGATAATTCATCACCACCAGAACTTGTATAAGTGACACTAATTTAAATTTTTAAAAGTTCATTTAATTTAACCAAAGAGACTATTGGATCCTCTTTCCAACTTAGGAGTAAGAAGTCTCTACTGCCACCATGCTGTGCGGAGGAGGGAGGAAAATTAAAAACCCTGAGAAATTGATTACACAGATTCAGCCAATTGGAAGCTCATTACATGAATCTGTCTTTTGTTCTTAAACATGTTCAAAATATTAGGAGTTATCAGAGAAATGAAACCAAGCTTCCCATTTTGAGAGTCTTGTACCAATTGTTGCATATGCGAAGAGCAAGTTGAATTTCTCCTATCAGAAACACTTCAGGCCAAGATGAATCAGGAGGGACTGGGTTTCCTTTGGAGGCTGAGCCTGACAATTTGCAAACAGCCTTACTCGGCATTTCTAGTTCCAGAAATAGTCACAGACTTTTTTTTGAAGCGAGTTCTTTGAAATAGGTGCTCATCTCTCTAGCAGCTTCGTTTCCTCTGAGAGGCAGAGGGATGGGTGTGTGTTGGAGGAGGCGGGTAAAGACATGCAATTTTAGGACATACATATAAAATATACAAATATGCAATATACAAAAGATGTACACATATACAAATATAACTTTTCATTACTCAACTGACAGCCCTTAGGGAGAAGGGGGCCAGAGAACAGTCAGGGAAATATCTGCAGAGCATGGAGGGGTGTTTTCAGTGTGAGCTTGTGTCCATGTTTTCAGGGTCCGTAGTCACTGGGCTCCATGGGGCTGAAAAAGCCCCTGAAGAGGCCCCTTGGTGCCTTTCACCTGTGCCTTCTCTGTCTGTAGGAAACCACCACCGAGGGCTGGCCCAGAGAGGAGTGGCGTGGCACGGCGCCTCTCCCTCCAATCCGCTGGGCAACGACGTGGCCCATCGGTGCTGAAGTTTTTAACAATTTCCTTTGAAATGTAACTCATTATACAAAAGCAGAACTAAATAAAAAATACTCCAGAGAGGGAACAGATTGTTAGCTATAGATTAGAAGCGCAGCCTAATCCTTCACAAGCATTAAATATTTAACATCATTGCACCACAGGTGCCAAGAAGATGTCAGCATTGTTTAATTAGACTTAATTAAACATAAGGAAAAATCTAATACTAATGCAGGTCGAGTTTTTTATTCGATTTCAAAACCTCCCCCTTTGTGGTCCCCATGCATTCTCCGTATTTCATCTCACCCTCTTACTAACCAGAAACAGTGGCGGGTAGGAGATGAGAAGCCGGTTCCTGAAAAAAGTGAGAAGGAGGCGCTGTCTGTGAGCAACTGGGCTGTATGAATGGACTGAGCCAAAAATAGTTTTGCAGAGTAAAGAAATTGCGTGGGCCGGGCATGGTGGCTCACGCCTGTAATCCCAGCACTTTGGGAGGCTGAGGCAGGTGGATTACCTGAGGTCAGAAGGTCGAGACCAGCCTGGCCAACATGGTAAAACCCTGTCTCTACTACAAATACAAAAAGTTAGCCGGTCGTGGTGGTGGGTGTCTGTTATCTCAGCTACTTGGGAAGCTGAGTCAGGAGAATTGCTTGAACCCGGGAGGCAGAGGTTGCAGTGAGCTGAGATCATGCCATTGCACTCCAGCATGGGCAATAATAGTAAAACTCTGTTTCAAAAAAAAAAAAAGAAAGAAAAGAAAAGAAAAGAAATTGCATGAATGCTTGGACACTCCAGCATGTGTACTGTGGGTATATGACTTCTATTTGTCATGCATCTCATTATGGATCCGAGATCTTCTAGTTGGGATTGGCTGTACTGAAACTTTGTCTGCTATTTGTACGTATACATGCATGTGCACACCTGCAGATACACGGAAAGAGTAGCATTCAAATGGTACTATTCCACACTGGAATGCTAACCGAAGATGTGATCAGTCATATTTGGACACGTTTCCAACACTAACTCGAAGAGCCACGAAAGGGCAGGCAAACACATTTGCTGCACGTAAGGAAAGTTTGAACATTACATATTTATCACTGAAATAGTCTGCTATTTGTACACACATATACATGCATGTGCACACCTGCAGATGCATGGGAGGGGTAGCATTCAAACGGTAGTATTCCATACCAGAATGCTAACCGAAGATGTGATCAGTCATATTTGGACACGTTTCCAACACTAACTCAAAGAGCTGCGAAAGGGCAGGCAAACACATTTGCTTCACGTAAGGAAAGTTTGAACATTACATATTTATCACTGAAATAGTGTTCTTTCTTGATGCCAGTGCTGGAGTCTATGATATTACTATTTCAGTGTCCTACATGCTATGTCTCTAAAATGAGGGGAAAAAAAACAACACAGAACCTGAGAAAACAAGACGTAGTCATGAGAAACACAGTATTTAATGCCAGCTTTCAAAAACCTTTTGCCTCTGTGCGTGATTGTGCAAATGTACCCTTCTCATATGAATGTATCTGGCAACAAGAATGTTGACTGCCATGTCATGTCACTGATGTGGGGTTTGCCCTGCATCTTGTCACGTCACTGACACGGGGGTTTGCCCTGAGTCTTGTCCAACAAGAGCCTTGATGTGCTGTCACACCATCAGTGCTGGAGTTCAACTTTGAGAAGTTTATCTTAAGCAAATAATCATGGATGTGCCCAAAGATTGAACTAGACAGATGTTCACTGCAGTATTGTTTACAATAGAATATATTAGAAACAACCTAAATGCTTCAACTGTACACAGAAGCCTTTAAAAAATTAGATTGTAGAAAATGAATGACATTAATGACACGAGGACAGAGTGAAGTGAGACCAGCTGGTGGAGTGGCTGCTTGACTCCAAAGCACCTGGATGCCTTACTGTTTTTGGAATCCCAAACGGACAGCAGGCAGGGGTCTGAGCTCTGCAGAGGAAGGTGAGGCCACAGGGGAAGGCAAGCTGTATTAGTACATTTTTCTCTCTGTTTTCCCTCTAGCTGTGTCTGTTATGACTGGCCCAGGTCATTTCCCCTCCAAGGCAGCCTTTCCTGCCTTCTCTTGTCAATACCGGCTGCCTCTTCTCTGACCTCCTGCCCATGGTGGGTTTTCTCTGAACCACTTACTTGCACTTCATCTTCTCCTTTGAAGTCTTACCTATTTCCAGGGAGAATATACTCTTCCTATTTAGTTGCAAGTTCCTGTAGGGTGAGACTCATTTACATAACTGTGTCCCCTCCCTACCCAGGTTCTAAGCATGGTGCCTTGAGATATAGCAACTGACGAATATTTGTGGGGTGAACAAGCACATCTGCAATAGAGCAAAAGCCATCGCATTGGTGCCAGTTGTAGTTCATGGGACTAGGTCTCAAGAGAAACAGTTAGTCAAAATAAGTCAGGCAGGCAGGTGTACAATAAAATATAAAACAATAATGTATGTCAAAGTAGCAGGGTGCACTCCAGCTCTCACTTTTCTTTCCTTTTGTCATAAGCCCATAACTGTGCCCAAAGATATTCACATCCTAATCTCTGGAAATTATGAATATTTTCATTTTTAGGGCAGAAGGGATTTTGCAGATGTAATTAAGTTAAGAACTCTGGGGAGATTATTCCGGATTATCTGGGTGGGCACAATGATGTAATGACAAGGGTTGTTGGAAGGGGGAGGCAGGAGGGTCATTCGCAGTAGTAAGTCCTGTGATCATGGAAACAGAAGGTTGTAATGAAATGAGGAAGGGGCTGCGAGCCACAGAATACAGGGAGCCCTTGAAGCTGGAAAGGGTAAGAAAATGAAATCTCCTCCAGAGTGTCCAGCAGAAACCAGCCCTTGACTTTAGTCCAGTGAAACTGGTTTCAAGTTCATGGCCTCCAAAAATGTAAGAGAATGAGTCTTGTTGTTTTGGGGCCACTGAGTTGGCGATGGTTTGTTATAGCAGCAACAGGAAATGATGTGCCTTGAACTCACAACACGCTCTTTTTCTGGAGGTCTGCCTAGACCGTTGCCTTTGGTGGGTGTCCTTATCTTTTTGAATGTGATGGCTGCAAAAGGGAACCCGTGAGTGAAGAATGCAGAGAAAAAAGTCACTCATGAGGATTCTGGAGCCTTGGACTCTAGCTCTGCTTCTACAGTCTGCAAGCCGAGTAGCTTCTATGGACTGAATGTGTCCCTACAGCTCATATGTTGAGACTTCATCACCACTGTGATAGCATTAAGAGGTGGGACCTTTAGCCTGTGCTTAAGTCATGAGGGTGAAGCCTTTATGAATGAGATTAGGGCTCTTATAAAAGGGTTTGAGTGAATATGTTCTTTCTTTTCCTGTCTTCTGGCAAGTGAGAATACAGAATCCATCCCCATTTGCCCTTCTGCCTCTGCCATGTGAAGGCACAGCATTCCTCCCCTACAGAGGATACAAAAACAAGGCACCATCTTCAAAGCAGAGAGCAGCTATCATCAGACCCCAGTGCTACCAGTGCCTTGATCTTGGACTTCCCAGCCTCCAGAACTGTGAGAAAATGAATTTATGTTCTTTATAAATTACTCAGTTTCAAGTATTTTGTTATTAAAGTAGCACAAACAGACTAGGACAGAAAAGTTGTTACAACAAACACCTGAAAATATGGAAGTGGCTTTGGAACTGGATAATGCATGGAGACTGGAACAGTTTTGAGATTTATACCAGAAAAAGCCTGCATTGCTGTGAATGGACTGTCAAGGGAGATCTGGTGAGGGCTTGGAAGAGGAGAGCTGTAGGGAAAGCCTGACTCCTCTTAGAGATTACTTAGATGGTTGTGACCAGAATGTTGATAGGAATATGGATGGTAAAGGCAATTCTGATGAGGTCTGAGACAGAAATGAGGGCTACTAGAGGAAAGGCAATCCTTGCTATAAAATGGCAAAGAGTTGGCCTGAAATGTATCTCTGTCCTAGTGCTTTGACAAAGGCAGAACTTGTGAATAATAAACTAGGATATTTGGTGGAAGAAATCTCTAAGCAAAGTGTTGAAGGTGCTGTATAGCCTCTCTTGACAGCTTATGGTAAAATGTGAGAAAAGAGAAAAAAATTAAAGATAGAATTTGTAATTAAAAGAGAGCTAGAACTTAAAGATTTGGAAAATTCTTAGCCTGGCCATTTTGTAAAAGCGTGCTCAGCAGAGAATATCAAGTGTGTGTCCAAGTGAACATTTAAGGGGAGATTAGTATGGATAGAAAGAAGCCATATGCTATTGATCTAGCCAGGGGAAGTATGACCAACATTTCAGATATCTTCAAGGCTGCCATGTCCATCATAGGCCCACAGAGCGATGGCCTTAAGGGAAAGATGATTTCAAGGGAATGCCCAGGACACTTGTGTGGGACCTCTGAGTTCACTGCTCTAGGCCACCTCAAGTGTCTGCCCACTATATTGTGACATAGCACTCCTTGGCTATCCCAGGTGCAGCTCTAGCCACCATTCCAGCCACCATTAACGCAAGCAATAAACACATAGTGGCATCCACATGGTGCTAATTCTGCAGGCTTTCAGAGTGCAAGAGCCATGGGGGCATGGCTGCCTCCACCCAGATTTCAAAGGATGCCTCAGACAAACTTGGGGCCCAGAAATGGAACTACCACAAGGGTGGAGGTGCTGAAGACAGCCCCCACTAGAGCAATGCCCAGTGGAGCCATGAGTGGTAGCAGCTAAAGTGAGCCCCATTAGGGCAAGGTCTAGAAGAGTGGTGAGAGTAGGGCCACCCCTGAGACCCCATAACTGTTGAGTAACCAGTGTGCAATGCCAGCCAAAGAGAGCCACAGACATATGGCACCAAATGGAAGAGCTGCTGTAGGGTTGGGGACCCGAGGCTTTGGGGGCTGAACCCCTAGAGGATGGGACATGTAGCCATAGCTGATTTTTAAGGTTTGCCTTGTTGGATTTGGACCTACTTGGAAACCTGAGACCTGCTCCTCCTTTCCTCTTGTCTATTGCTTCCTTTTGACTAGAAATATCTGTCCTGTTTCTGTCCCACTGCTGTGTTTTGGAAGCACATAAACTCAGATTCTAGGCTTGCAGCTGGAGAGTACTTTTTCTGATGTTGAATCTTAATCTGAGTCTCACCCATATATGATTGAGATGAGACTCTGGACTTTAGATTTTCGAGATGGTGCTGGAATGTATTAAGATTTTGGGGGTTACTGGGATGGGAGGGCTGTATTTTGCATGTGGGAAGGACATGAATTTTGGGATCTGAGGCAGAATGCTGTAGTCTGTGTGGGTCACCCAAAATTCATGTGTTGAAACTTAATTGCCAATGTGATGGTATTAAGTGTGGTGGGGGCCTTTAGGAAGTGATTAAATCATGGGGGTAGAGCCCTCATGGAGGGGATTAGGGATCTTATAAGAGGGCTTGAGAAAGTGGTGATTTCTCTTGAGCTCTTGTGCCACGCCGTGTGAAGACATAACATTCATTCCCTCCAGAGAAAGCAGCACTCAAAGAGCCCTGTTTGGAAAGCAGAGAGCAGCCCTCACCAGACACCGAGTCTGCAGACGCCTGATCTTGAACTCCCAGCCTCCAAAACTAAAAAAAAAAAAAAAAAAAAATTCCTGTTTGTTATGAATTACCCAGTCCCAAGTGTTTTCTTGTAGCAACACGGGTGGACTAAGAGAGCACCTTTCAGCAGGGTGCTCCCCTCCTCTTGACCACGTGTGAAACAAAGGTGGTGCCATCTTTCCCTCCTTCCTACCCCAAATTTCTGAAGCTAAATTAAGGTAAGACCAGAAAAAGCTTTGAGGTTATTTAAAGAAGATTTCTCCAAGATGTTATTAAAAATGTTGAAGCAATGCTTTTTTAGGCAAATTCCTTTCGGTTCCATTTAAAGATTCACATTTTTCTTTTCTCATATTTTTCTGTTCCTGAAATTGGGCCATAGTATAAAAATAAAAGCTACAATAAATGTAGTATGTTCTCCCTCCTCCCCCCGAGAAAGTTGTTTTGAATTTAAAATGTGTGTTTTGCAATTAGTGGTGTTAAAGAGTTGAGGATTTATGGAAACACTTTTTTAAACCTCAGTGATTTAACAGAATAGCTGAAAAGCATTTTCATAATGACTGTAGGCCGGTGAGTCTGGTGTACATGTGCTGCCATTTGCAATCAATCCAAGTAGGTGCTTAAAGTGAAATGAGGGATTAAATAACCTCGGGAATTTCATTGTTTCTGGCGAGACCAGGAATTCCCATGATCCGCTCTGTAAAGGAGAGTGTCGCATGGATGAGCTGCATAGGGATTTGATGCCAGAGGTTGGGGCTCAGTCACTTTGTCTGCAGAAATCACAAATAGCCCCAGACTTATGGAACTCCATTAGCGATTTCATTTCTTCTTGAATTTTTGCCTCAGTCACAATGCTCTGTGTGGTTTGTTCAAGGGCTTGAATTCATCTTCCAAATAAATTGCTTTGGCTTTTCTGGAAATACAGATGTTAGCAGCAATTGCATGAAATAGCTTGATCACAAGAATAAGGAGGTTGTCGAAAGGAAAACTATCTGGAAAGGCTTACTTTTAAGCACCATCAGTCTCCTTTTTGTTTGTCTTCTTGCCCTGGGAAGAGGCAGGAGGGTGTGGCAGCCTCCAGCATCACTCCCTGCCGGCAAAAGCCTTCAATGGGACCACAGGTGATTCACACAGGCCATCGTGGGAGAGGACAATCTGCTCAGCTCCAGCAGCTGCCTGCACGTCCTGCATTCCCTTGGAGCCCCTTCCTGGTCACTCAGTCCTGCCATGTCCTCTATTGCTCCCAAGCTCTCCCAGAGCTGCCCTCTCTTTTCACCCTGACTTTGTGCCTGGCCTTTCTGATGGAGTCTGCCACACAGTCTCCCTTTTTCACTGCATTAAAAATATTCGCCGGGCACTGTGGCTCACGCCTGTAATCCTAGCACTTTGGGAGGCCGAGGTGAGTGGATTGCCTGAGCTCAGGAGTTCAAGACCAGCCTGGGCAACACAGTGAAACTCCATCTCTACTAAAATACAAAAAATTAGCCTGTAGTGGTGGTGCGTGCCTGTAGTCCCAGCTACTCGGGAGGCTGAGGCAGGAGAATTGCTTGAACCCGGGAGGTGGAGGTTGCAGTGAGCTGAGATGGCACCACTGCACTCCAGCCTGGGCGACAGAGTGAGACTCCATCTCCAAATACATATATATATATATATTTTTTTTTCTGTTCTTCTCCAAATCATTAAAGGTCTTGCTCATAAGAAAGCATGCATTTGAATGAAAATATCTGACCTGGGATGTTAGTAGGTGATAATGCCATAACAATCATCTGAGTGTTACCTTCTGATGTATAAAACCAACATGGTATAAGACTGAGGGTCAGACCTCTTCTTCTGGGGTTGGGAAAATTGTTAATTTCTCTGAGCCTCAGTTCCTCATCTGTGAAATGCAAATGAATGCTGTCCTACTCTATATATTTCAGGACATGAGAAGTTTAAGAGTTGGATGTCCCCAGTTAAATGGTTGTGGTTTTACAATCCAGCTCTGCCCTAATAGCTGGATGAGCTCAGGCAAAATTTCAAACTCTCTGATACTTAATATTCTCATCTGTGTAAGTCAGGCAATCAAATCTATTTTGTAGGTTGTTTTGAAGTTTACATTAAATGAGATTTTGTACGTGAGGCCTTTGGCATGATGCCTAAGTGCATGATGAATGATAGTTACTATGATTGTTATTTTGTAGACTCTCCAAAACCCAAAATAAGTTATTTTTTAACATCATTTTAAAGATGAAGAAGCTGATTTGACATTCATTCTTACAGAAGCCTCCAGAAACCCTCTTCTCTCAATTCCCAGCACCCCTCCTGCAGCCTAGAGGGTGAATTTCTGAGTGTTAAATCTGATCATGTCAACTATCTTCTTTAAGATCTGAGAGTGGGTTCCCATCACCTTTGGGATAAAGTCCAAGAGCTTTAACCCGAGCAAAATGGAATGGACATTATGACCAAAGGCCCATATTTCTCCAGCCATATATGCTGTGTAGACAGGTGCCTCTCTCCAGGTTCTCTGGTTGTAGTGCACCCTGTGGGGTTCACTGACTCATGCTGGGGACCCTGATCCTTGATCCACTGGCCTCTTCTCTCCTTGAAATGCTCTTCCCATCCCCAACATCATTTTCCATGCTGTTTCTCACCTGGATATTTGTGACAACTTCCATCGATCTGTCCACACCCCCGCTTCCTTCTCCATCCACTCGCACACAGCCATCTGTTCAAAGAATGTGTCTGCCCAAATCTCTCTTCTCATAGCTTCTGCTGCACTAGGCTTTCGGGTGCAGCTATGTTACCTGGCATCAGGTGAGTACCCAGGAAATGTTGGCTTCTCTATCATCCACCTTGACCCTAGCCAAGCCCAGTGCCTGGCATGTGGTGGGGACTGGGTAAATATCTGTGGAATGAACTCCACTCTGGAATGTTCCTGGTGGGGCAGAGGCGCCAGAGACTAAGAACTTTCCCAGCCTTGGAATCTGTGGCTCTGTGGTCTTTTCCGGAGTGGTGCTGAGGGTTCCAAGTCTGGAAGAGTCTAGACTCATGCCTTGGAATCTCTAAGGACAGCACCAGTGGAGCTGGAGACATAATCCTGCTAATAAAATCCAGGGGTTCTTAATGAGAACACTT
This sequence comes from Nomascus leucogenys, assembly GCF_006542625.1. Classification (NCBI taxonomy): domain Eukaryota; kingdom Metazoa; phylum Chordata; class Mammalia; order Primates; family Hylobatidae; genus Nomascus; species Nomascus leucogenys. Next base: position 3,060,175 of record NC_044393.1, read on the forward strand.
GGACACAGGATGGGGAACATCACACACTGGGGCCTGTCATGGGGTTGGGGGAGGGGGGAAGGGATAGCATTAGGAGATATACCTAATGTAAATGATGAGTTAATGGGTGCAGCACATCAACATGGCACATGTATACATACATAACAAACCTGCACATTGTGCACATGTACCCTGGAACTTGAAGTGTATATATACATAGATAAAAGAATCCAGGGGTTCTTGGCCATCCCAGGTTCCCCTCATCTAGTTGCTGACCCTGTGGCTCAGGGCTTTGGTGTCCAAGCCTGGCTTGGGGCTCGCGCCTTTAATCCCAACACTTTGGAAGGCTGAGGCAGGAGGATTGCTTGAGGCCAGGAGTTCCAGACCTACCTGTATAACAAAGCAAGACTCCAACACTATAAAAAAATAAAAAATTAGCTGGGTGTGGTGGTACGTGCCTGTGGTCTCAGCTATGTGGGAGACTGAGGTGTGAGGGTTGCTTGAGCTCAGGAGTTTGAGGCTGCAATGAGCTATGATCAGGCCACTACACTCCAGCCTGGTTGACAGAGCAAGGATCTGTCTCTCCATAAGTAAATAAATATATAAATAAATAAAGGTATCCTGGAAAGGCTGACCTGGTTCACCATAATCATGCTTTTATTTATTCTGGCAATGTAAGGTGATTCTTTAAAATATATGCTAAAAGTCACACACACCTCCCCACCCCCCAACACAAAATCTCTCTCTCTCTCTACAAGGAAGACCCAGAATTCAGATCTTTCTTTCAGATTTGAGACCCAATGAAAGGACCTGGATATTAAAAATATTGTGGTATGTTCCCCTAAAATCATTATTTCATGCTGATTTTGCTTCACAGAACTAAGGGCAAGCTGCACTTGTGCTTGTGTTGTCAGAAAGAACACCAAGTACTGCATGGCTCTGACTGATGCTTCCTTCTGCAGGAAGTGTGCTCACTGAGAAGACAAGCAAGTCACACGTTTCCAAGGAGGCTTGTTGAATACACAGAGCTGTGTCCACCGGAATGAGGATGAGACAGTTCTCAGCATCCCCAGGATTCCCTGTCTTGATTGCACATTGGCCTCTCCCTTTGACCACCAGGCCTCTCTGGCCATGTGTGAGTTCACGGAGACCTGGCAGGAACCCAGCCTCTGTCCAGCTGAATGCTGGGGTCAGGCTGAGGGCCTGAGAATGAGGGGGGGTTGACAAATGTGCCATGCAGTGGAGGCAAGCACAGCGCTTGGCAACCTCCTTTTCCTGGGAGAACCATTTGCCTCACAACTTTCCACAACAAATCAGTTGGTTTATAAAATCAAATTGAACTTGTCAAACAGACCATGTTGTAAAATATACTTAACATTCTGTCACAGATATGCTCTGCAGGGAAAAGAGAAGAGAGAACACACTTTGCAGGTCACATTATTAAAAAGGTTTTCTTTGATGCATGAATACTCTATGGTATCATTTAATCATTAATACAGTCAACAGACATTTGTTGAGTGCTTTTGATGAACCAAGCACTGGGATAGGCGGGGGCTGAGGTTACAGCTGTGGTGGGAATCTTTTCGTTGTTGTGAGACAGGGGCTCACTCTGTCACCCAGGCTGGAGTGCAATGGTCTGATCACAGCTCACTGCATCCTTGAACTCCTGGGCTCAAACTATCTGCCCTCCTCAGCCTCCCAAGTAGCTGTGACCAGAGATGCATGCCATTATGCCTGTCTAACTTTTTATTTTTATTTTTTGAGACAAGGTCTTGCAATGCTGCCTAGGTTGGTCTGGAAGCCCTGGCTTCAGTCAATTCTCCTGCCTCAACCTCCCAAAGGTTAGAATCTTTGGTTATATGTTCTTTTGCTGAATATCTTCATCTACTAACTCAATAACGTATTTTTGATTAAACAAAAGTTGTGCTTAAAAGGGAATGTATTAGTCCTCTTGGGCTGCTATAACAAAACGTAGACTGAGTGGCTGAATCAGTAGACATTTATTTCTCACAAGTCTTGGGGCTGGAAATCTAACATCAAGGTGCCAACACATTTGGTTCCTGGTGAGTGCATCCTGGCTTGCCACCTTCTTGCTGTGTCTTCACATGGCTCCGAGAAAGTGATCTCTTGAGCCTTGTTTTGTAAATATTTAGATATAGAAAGGCAATGGGATCCTAGCATCAGCTTGTCATTTCCTGGCCATAAGCATTTTCCGTGTGGATCATAGTGATATCAGATTTCAGTAAAGTTGCAGGATACAAAATTAACATACAAAAATCAGTAGTATTTCTATATACTAACAGTTAAATAGCAGAAAAAGAAAACAAGAAAGCTACATATTACAATAGCTACAAAGAAAAACCCTATAAATTAATTTAGCCAAGGAGGTAAAAGATCTCCACAAGAAAAGCTATATAACACTGATGAAATAAATTAAAGTGCTCACAAGAAAAATGAAAAGACATCCCATGTTCATGGATTGAAAGAATTAATACTGTGGAAACCGCCATGCTACCAAAACTAATCTACAGATTCAATGCAATCCCTATCAAATAACCAAGGACACTTTTTCCCACAAAAACTGAAAAAGCAATCCTAAAATTCACATGGAACCACAGAAGACCCTGAATGGGACAATCCTGAGCAAAAAGAGCAAAGCCTTGAGGCATTACACTATCCAAGGCCAACATATACAACAAAGCTATAGTAACCAAAACAATGTCGTATTGGCATTAAAAACAGACACATAGATCAATGGAACAGAATAGAGAACCCAGAAATAAATCCATGTATTTACAGCCTACTGTGTATTTTCATGTATTTACAGCCCATCATGTATTTTCAATGAAGAACATTCAGTGAGGAAAGGACAATGTTTTTAATAAGTAATTCTGGAGAAACTGGATATTCATATGCACATGAGAGCTCTCCATCTTAAACCATAGACAAACATCAAATCAAAATGAGTTAAAGACTTAAGTGAAAGACCTGAAACTATAAGATTACTAGAAGAAAACATTGGAGAAACACTCTAGGACATTGGTCGTGGCAAAGATTTCCTGGGTGGGACCTCAAAACACGGGCAACAAAAGCAAAAATAGACAAATGAGATTACATCAAACTAAAAGGCTTCTGCCCAGCAAAAGAAACAACCAATGGAGTGACAACACAACCTACCAAATAGGAGAAAATAGTTGCAAACCATCATCTGATAGGGGATTATTATCCAGAATATATAAGGAACTCAAACAACTAAATAGCAAAACAAACAAACAAACAAAAAACCCACAAATAATTTGATTAAAAAATGGGCAAATGATTTAAAAATGGGCAAATGATCTGAATAGATATTTCTCAAAAGAAGACATACAAATGGCTAACAGACATATAAAAAAAGTTCAGCATCACTAATCAGGGAAATGCAAGTTGAAAGCATGATGAGATATCATCTCATCCCAATTCAAATGGCTACTACCAAAAGACCAAAAATAACAGATGTTGGTGAGGATGCAGAGAAAGAGGAATGCTAGTACACTCGAACACTGCTGGTGGGTGTGTACATTAGTACAGTCACCACAGTAAAGAGGATGGAGATTCCTCAAAAAACTAAAAATAGATCTACCATATGCTCTAGTAATCCCACTATTGAATAGATATCCAAAAGAAAGGAAATCAGTATATTAAAGAGAGAGCCGCATTCCCATTCATTGCAGCACTATTTACAATAGCCAAAAAATGGAATCAATCTAAGTGTCCATCAACAGACAAATGAATAAAGAAAGTGTAGTACATATACACAATGGAATACTATTCAGCCATGTAAAGTAATAAAGTCCTGTCATATGCAGCAACGTGAATGGGACTTGAGGTTATTATGTCAAGTGAAACAAACCAGGCACAGAAGGGCTAATGTCACATGTTCTCACTCATATGTGGGAACTAAAAACACTGATCTCACAGAGATAGGGAGTAGAATGATGGTTACCAGATGCTGGAAGGGGGCAGGAGGAGATAAAGAGAGCACGGTTAATGGGTACAAAAATACAGTTAGATGAAATAATTAAGTTCTAGTTTTTGATAGCACAGTAGGGTAACTAAAGTTACAAAAATAATTTATTATAGATTTCAAAACAGCTGGAAGAGAAGATCTGAAATATTCTCAACACAAATAAATGACAGATACTTGAGGTGATGGATATCATAATTGCCCTGATTTGATCATTACACATTGCATGCAGGTATCAAAATATTACATGTACCCCACAAATATATACAATTATTATGTATCAATTTAATAATATTTGTAGAGACATCATTTCCCATCCCAACCTAGACTGAAAACCTCCCCAGGGCAGCTGAAGACTGGCAAATTGGAGGCAGAGTGGCAGAGACTCCACAACCTGTGAATTTTTAGACAGTGGGCAGAGTCAAGGAAGCATGTGTGTCGTTCACACCAGCATGGGCATGGCATGGGCCTCTTGCCAGAGAGTAAATTTGGCAGTCCAGGACCCCAGAGATGGGGCCCCGTGAAAACTAGCTACCAGAGGGTGACTCGAAATCCTGCTAGCGTACCCCTGCACAGCAAAGTCACATTTTGATACTCAGTGCAGTGAGCCAGCACCCGACCATCCCTGATTGTTCCACAGAGAGCCTTCACACTGCCCCCCATATCCCTGCCTCAAGTTGCACAGAGAAGCCGGTGCAGTTGGGGAGGGTGTAAGGGGTAAATCCTGCCTAGCGTGGCCCCTTCTATGACATCTGGGTCCTGAAGCATGCCTGCGAAATATGGGCAGAAGACTTGAAATAAAATGACCCGACCTAATTTCCAACTCACCTAAGACTGTGTCACCAAAAGTGGCATCTCAGTTTGGACTTCCTCCTGTTCACACATTTTATTAGTATTGGTAATCCTTTTGCACTGTCATGAAAGTCAACCTCAACCTCATTTCTCATGTGTACACGCATCCTTTAATTTAAAGAGGGAAAGTTACAATGGTCAAATATTCTATCAACGTGGTGTCAATGGAGGATGCAGAACAGGAAGAACATTTTTGTATGGTGAAGCAGGTTATCACTGAACAGCCACAGCAGCAGCAGCAGTAGTTTCTTTTGGAACTGCTGCATGTGAAATTGGACTATGAGGGTGTACATATGTGGGTTTTCAGAAGAAACATTCTTACTGAACGTAAGAATGCATCCAAGTCCATTCAGCAATCTGTACCTCTCAGAGTTGGGAATCATTTTCCTGGAGACTTGAGGATAGCAGTAAGCGTCTTTCCAAGTATCACTAAAATCCATCAGCAGGAGATCTGGGAGTCTTATCATTAGAAGTGCCCTGTCTTCCTAATTTCGAAATAGAAGATAAACTAAAAAGAAAAAAAGGTCAATTATCCACAAATTAAAATTTCTAAAATTAGAAATAATAACTGAAATAGAAGATAAACATACTGGAGAACATTTGGAATTCATGTGAAAGGCAATAAGTTAGTATCTACTTGCTTAACAAACTACTGAGACTAACATCATGGTAGTAAATTAATAAAATTAATATCTATCTACTTAACAAATGACTGAGACCAACATCAAGGCTTCAACACCCTGGAACAGTGGTGCATAGTAGATCCCTAATAAATATTCTTTTAAAGTAGAGTTTCCAAATGAAATACAGGAAGCCCAGTTAAATTTGAATTTCAAAAAGGAATAAAATAATATTTTAGTATATTGCACAGGACTTTTTTTTTTTTTTTTTTTGAGATGGAGTTTCACTCTTGTTGTCCAGGCTGGAGTGCAATGGCGCAATCTCAGCTCACTGCAGCCTCTGCCTCCCAGGTTCAAGTGACTCTCTTGCCTCAGCCTCCCGAGTAGCTGGGATTATAAGTGCCTGCCACCATACCCAGCTAATTTTTGTATTTTTAGTAGAGATGGGGTTTCACCATGTTGGCCAGGCTGATCTCGAACTCCTGACCTCAGATGATCTGCCCGCCTCAGCCTCCCAAAGTGCTGGGATTACAGGAGTGAGCCACCGCACCCGGCCAGGACATACTTATACAAAAAGTTATTTGTTGTTTATCTGAGATTCCAATTTAACCCAGTGCCTGGCATTTTTATTTGCTAAATAAATCTGGCAACTCTACTTTAAATAAATGAGTCAATGACGATTCAAAGAAATGGCTGAGAATTACGAAGGGACCATTTCTGTGCTGCTGTGATGTTGGTAACAGGGAAAAAATGTTCACCCTTTTAAAATAGAGTAAAATAACAATGAGAAACTATTAAAATCTATTAAATTAACATATTTTAAAAACTGTAATAGTAAATACTATTGGGGTTATCCTGTACTATAATCATAAATTGCTGGTAGCAGTATACATTGGTACAGGCCCTTGCAAGAATAATTTGACTATACATAAAAAAAACCATAAAAATATAAACAACCTCAGACACAATGATTTGGCTCCCAGGAATCCATCCCAAAGAAGAAGCTGCCTGACTAACAATGGTTAGGAGCCATCCCCAAGCTGGCCCCCCCGCCGACCCTCCCCCAGGCCAGCCTGGCCACCCAGAGCCTATATTCCGTCATCCACTCCACCTGGAGCCTTCCTCCCCTAGGTGTGGCTTCCTCGCTCACCTCCTTGTCTTGGCCCACATCACCTTCTCCAGGAGGCCCACCAGGCTGCACACCTTGAAGCCGCAGACTCCCCTCTCCACCTCCACACACCTACCTTCCTCCTCCACTGCTGTTGTTGACTTTTCCAGTAACCTCTCACCTTGGAACGTATAATAAAGTTCACTCATTATTCATTTTTTAATCCTCATGCTCAATGAAAACCTTTATATCTCAGCATCTCTATCTCTTTAATTCAGAGTAGGTGCTCAATAAGCATTTTTTAAATGAATGAATAAATGAATGAACCGAAAGTTTCAAGAGTAGCAGAATATGGGACAAAATGGCAGCCTGGCCCCTTGGTAGTTTGCACCCTTAAAATGTAGGCAGATGGAGGCAAGAGATGGAGGTGACCAAACAGAGACAAATGAGAAAACAGAACACAGAATCCTGTCCAAGCCAGGAGTGTGACTCTGTAAAATTATTCATCCTTAGAAACTAAGACCAACAGAAAACCCAAAAATGATAGTCACGGTGAAATTTTCAGTGAGTAAACAAACAGAACATGTTCTTATTGTCATGATTTTCTTTGAATTATAAATTTGAAAGCAGGCAAAGACAGGAAGAACAACCACTTCGAGTAAATAAAAACAAGGGACAGATTGGGCCACTGCACCGGAAGGAAGCAGCTGGCGGCAGGGTGATCGTCAACCACAGCAGCTCTGGAGGGGCTTCACTTCGGCCACTTAAGACATCTGAACAGATCCTCCTCCTCTCAACTGCCGCCGCATGCTGGGATCTCAATTGCCTGGAGACTTAGCTAAAGTTTGGCTCCAACTCGTGCTTGGTTTGAGCACTTTTCCATTTCCAGCCTCATTGCCGCAACTCTACTCTCTCACTTACAAAGTGTAAGCATTTTATTCTTCATAAGTACTTCACTGTTGGGATTCTTTGAGCATGAAAGGTGTCACATGAAGCCAAATTGCCTTCTTCCCGTCTCATAAAACGTCCTCTGATTCCTCATCACGCCACTTTGAAGGAAGCACAATGAACATATTCAAGCCCTCTCCACGTGGACTCCCGCGTAAATATATTGTAAACGTCTTGCTTTGTGGGAAAGAGTTGACAGCTATCTTATGGTGAAAGTACCTCGGAGGTATTCATGCTGATTGAATATCCCCTAAGTCAGATTTTAAGGAGCAGATCCTTTCAAAGGAGAGACAAGCATCAGAACCTTTTGTGGAAAGCACCCATCTCATAGCTGCTGTACTTATTATGGGCTTTTAACTATTGCATTTAAGAATTAGGCACTGCCTGGCTTTCACTTGAATTCTGCCTTCCTGATTCCTTTCACTGTGGAAAAGGAAGAGTGGAAGAGGGAGAAACGACTTAATCTCTGATTATACTTAAGCTTTTTGCAGCAAACACTCATCAGCTTCATACAACACCCTCCCAGGCAACAATAAAAGGCTGGAATTGCAAGAGCTCCCAGGAAAGCAGCTAATAAAAACCCAGTCCTCCTGTAACCTGAGTTCTGAGCTAAGTCTTTAGTGACACGAGGGCAGTTCATTAATTTGCCATCCCCGGAACAAGCTTGGAATCAAGTTCTGATTTTTTACAAGTAGATTCAAAGAAGTCAGCCAGAGAAAGCTACCTTTGAAATTCCTTTTCATCCAAGGCAGCCCTGAATTACACCTTTGATGGCATTGCACGGCTGCGTTAATAACAGAATTCAGTGGGAGCGCCATCACTGTGCACTTTGCAGAGAGCTCTATTATTGGGTATGAATGTGTAACTAGTAACAAAAGAAGCTGTTGGTTCTTTCATAAGGTGGGTAATGAAACCTTGAAGGTGCCCACGCAGGGCTCTCAGGCATGGCAAAGATTTAGGAGAGGAAAGAGTCGTGCGTGGGTTCCCTCGGGGACCTCCTTGTTGGCAAATTGGAAACCATCTTACCAGCTTGTTGGCATTTTTCCGAGCCCAGCAGTCCCTGGCGTGCTACAGAATGCTGCTGAAGCAGTAAGCTATGCCTGTTTTTTAATTTCACTGGGAAGGGGGTGCAGCATTGAAGAGAGAATTCGAATAAACCCCCACAGCTCACTTTAGGTTTAATTGTGGCCTTTATGGTGAACAAGCAAGCTTCAAGTGTCAGCAGTTAGGTCAGCCATTGCTGGATTGGTGACAATTAGTAGGTTAAGGAATCCCTGAATTAACACATGTGATTGTCCAAACTGTGTGCATTCAGCCTTACTCAACTGTGTACTCCAAGAGGGGCCACAGGATAGTTACCAAGTTCAAAACCCAACTGAAGTTAGAGAGAGAGGGAGGGAAATGGGGGGTGGGTGAGGAGAGAGAGAGGGAGAGGGAGGAGAGAGAGAGAGAATAGGCCCAAAGAATTGAAATTAAGAAACTAGAAGACAAAAATAGATAACATGCATGGGCGAAGATGACTGTCACTGGTCACTTGCAGCTTTGTGTCACGGTCCTTAAGCACCTGCAGAACTCCCATAGGGCAAAGCTGTCATTCCTGATGTGCCTGGAGGGTGTAGCCAGGCTGCATCACCATGTCAGGACCGAGGAGGGCCTTGTCCATTTGCAAGCTGACCAGGTTCCTTCCGTGTTTGCTTAGAAACATATGAGCAAAGCCTCTGAATTAGTACAGTATACCTTTGGAAACAAAAGCTTTGTAATAGGCGCCGAGTCCTGATGTTGAGAAACGTCAGACCTGGTCCCTCTCTTGAATGCTTACCCAGGCGTTCACATTTAGGGTCAGTATTGTGTGTCATGCAGGATACCTTTGTGGGATGATTTAATTAGTCAGTGGCTGCCCAGAGTGCGCTGGGAAGCCCTGAGGACAAGGAGAAAAATTAGAAGGGGTAGCCACTGACCTTAGCATCCACCAGGCACTTGAAGAACAAAACAGCACATATGGAACAAATTTGTAGGAACATCACAACAAAGTTTATGGGTGATTGCTAAGCTGTACCATTCAGAGGAAAAATGCTTAACCTGAGAAAGAATGACCTCGAGGAGGCTCTGAAATGACACCTGCTGCTCTGGGGTATTTGAGAGCCAACTCGCAAGTCCTGTTGGGGAAGGAGCTGGAAATGCAGCTCACAAATGCTTGAAAAGTGGAGGGAGGTATTGGCCCACATGCCTGGAAGATTCAGCAGCAGGGCGGGCTTCCACCGCAGCTTAGTTAGAACTCTGGTCAGTTTCTCTGGGCTCCTTCCCAGGCTGGATTCTGATGGCTGCTGCTGGCAACCTGGGCGCTTTCTCATTGACAGCAAGGAAAGGGCATGAGCGAACCTCTTGAATCAAGGGCCTGAGATTCTCCTTGCGTCAGTCAGCTCAGGTCATGGGTGGGGTCCCCACATGGCCTGGTCTCTCTGGAACAATCCCGATTGTCCTGATTAATTAGTCATTGAGCCCTTCTCACTTGCCACGTCTCCAGGTTGTAGGTCCCAACCATGCACCAAACATATGGCAGGCAGATGACTTGAGGCTGATGGTTTCGGGACAGTTGTGGCCATTCCTTAAGACTTGGGGTCTATCCTATTCATGTCATAAGATATTGAGTTTCTCAGCCCGTTGGGAGCGGGAGGAAAGGAAACCGGCAAAGTCTGACACATTGGCTCACGGGAAAGCTTTATGGCCCCTGCCTTCATCCCCCAGATCCAAAAATGATCCACACAGGGCCAGTCTTCTCGTCTCCTCTTCTCTGCTATTCTCCCTTCCCTCGGTTCTTTTAAAGCAGATCTCAAAAATCCTATTGTGTTTTGACTTTGGGAAACAACAACATTTTAGCCTCTGAGAAATAGCAGATATTATTTTCTGTTTGGCCTCCCCACTTTAGAATTCAACCTGCTAAATATTATAGTTCAAAACTTATATTTAAGCTCATTAATAGGCTTTTATTTTCTCCTTCGGCAATCTGATTAGCTTCTCTGTGGAATAAAATGGTGATGTACGCAAAGCAAATGTCGTCTGAAGCATTAGTACATTTAGACAGAGTCTCCCTTGAATTAGTCAGCCATTTCCTCCCGAAAATGACAACAGCTTCTCCACCCAGGCATTGCAGCTGTCTCCACTTACGTCTTCCGTCTCCTGACACGGGTTCGGGGGTCGAGGTGTATCAGTGTGGGACACATTGTGGAGGAAGTCAGGCAGGGGTTTGGTGGGGGCCCCCATGACCTGACATGTTTTCCCTGCTAGGGGCAGTGAACGCAGGAGCCTCTCTGCCTCTGTGAATGAACCAAGTTGCTCAGACCGAAGCTGCCCCAGCCTCAGAGTGAGGGATGGTGCGAGCTTGATCTAGACCCTGTGAGGAGGGGCGAGACACCAAGAGCTCGCAGAGGCAGCTGCAGTGTGCAGATTATCAGCAGAGCCTCGGTCTTGCAGCGTTTCTCTCTCCCATCACTAAGCCATGCGAGGTGTGTGCCCTGGATTTACTTCCATGTCAAGCCTACTACTGCTAAGCTCCTTAGCAATGCGGAGCCCAGGGCTAATCTCTGACCTGTGTGTAGCGTAGAGAGCGGTCCCTGGGGTCTCCGTTTGATGTCCCAGCCTGACTCCCCTCACCCGCGGTGTACAGGGCCATAAGACCCACATTCAAGGTTGCTTCGGGGCAGCTCCTCTTGCTTGGAACTAGGAGGGGATTATCTGGTGGTCGTGTTTCATTCCGGGTGAATTCTTTCTTTTTCTGTACTGTTTTTGGGGAACTCTGTGGCACTCTGCCACTTACGCAGTGATTTTGGCCCCAGCTGACCCACAGAAATTCAACTCTTCGATGCCTCTGGCTGCTTCTGATATCAGAGGCTGGCAGTGCCCTAGCCTCAGCTTTATTTAGCACTGTGGATATTTGTTTTACTTTTATTCAATTAGACTTTTAACTTCTTTTACAACATGGCTGGAAAAGAACTGTGACCTCAAGAAACACAAAAACAGAAACAAAAGAATGTCCTGGAGCTATTTAAAGTGGAAGTGTGCAGGCTGCCGAGAGGAGCAGCAGGGAGAGGAGGTGGGCCTGGATTCCTGCCCCACCAAGCGTGGCTGTCCACACATTCACACGCCCTGGCAACACAGAGGGAGCACCAGAAGCAAATCATTGGATCCCTTTGCTGTGGCGAATCCTTTCCAACCTTCTGTTTGTCACTCCGGATGTTTGGTCAAAAAGGCTGAGCGTCATCCCAGGTCACCTGTCGCAGAACTATGGATCTGACTTGATTTGGAATTCTTTTGATTCCTCCAGCAGAGCCGCTCCTCAGTTCCACTTAGGAGGATAAAGTGTGTGACAGAGGCTGTCTTGCATTGGGGGCGCCTTTATCCACTCGGAGGGCAGTCATGTCCAGTGTCTCCTCTCTCCTCAGTTACTTGCGAAAGCCCCCAGAAGAGGGAGAGTTGCCCTATCCCCATTCTCTGCAAGGAACCTGAGTTCCGGCAAGGGGAGATATCCCATGAAGATCACACGGTTAATCCAGGCACCCTTGGCGTTAGGTCCCCGGGTGCATGTCACCCTGTGCTTCTGTGTGGGCCTGAGCTCATGAACATTACTTAGGGTCACTCCACAGGGGCTGATTCCTAAAGGAGTCTGTTTAAGTATTACTTTCAAGTTTGTTTTTTCCTTGCTTTCCAAATAGACAGCTTTATAATGCCCCGATCTTCTTTCAAAAAGACTGGGTCAGAATCTGTGCTCATTCCAAAGTAATTTCAAAAGCAGCTGTTTATTAAAATGCCAGCAGCAGTGATTAATTTCGGATGCCCTGCAGTGCATCTGTTTGCTGCTGACGACTTCCCCGGGCTCAAGCTGATGTCTGGGGTGGTAGCTCTGCCTGGACTCCCCTGTGTGTGTTTGTCCCATAAGACGCGTTTATTTCATTCAAGAAAGACCTATCCGTAAGTCCCATATCCAAATAACATTTATGCCCTTTGACATCTTCACAAACAACTGGAACTTCTAAAAAAAAAAAAGAAAAGCCAGAGGAATCTGAAGGTTAACAGTTTGGATTAGAATCTCTAAAGAGGACATCTGTTCACTGAGATTCCAGAAGTGATGATTGATTCATGATGCCCTAAATCACATCTGTGTGGGGCAGGGGACAGGCGGACTGTGAACTCTTGCAGAGAAACATCCGTCACCCACCAAACACCGACCCAAGTTTAAACAGCATCCAATGGCGAATCTCCTTGTGACAGGTGGTGAGATGGGGCTGAGCCAGCCCATTCCACATCTCCTTGTGCTACAGCAGGAAAGGAGGGAGAACGGACTCCGTGACTAAGTCTTTCTACACCCTGGGGTGTTGGAAACAGTACTTAGCAGGGTTGTGCATGTGGCCAGCTTGTGAACTGATACATTCAAATCCAGGGTTCCGAATGTGTAATGTAAACATGTCAGCAGAAAGCAGGAGCTACTTGGAGCAGGGTGCTGTGGTCCGGGAGGGCTGTGGCTGAGTAGGGAGATAAACTTTGGATCCAAATAGATGCGTTGGCAAAACTAATCTGTGGTCAATCCGTTCACAGAATAAATGCTTTGCTACAGGACCAAATCCCTGAAATCGAACATAATTCAATTCACTGAAATCAATTTGCAAGTTTATCAGTTGGGTGAATTACCTATGTGCTAAAATGTGTTTCGGTTAACTTAATAAAATGCCTAGCAATTTCAGGTGCAGGGACTGGTTTTAACAGCCTCTGAGGATATATCCAAGTGTTTTGAAAGAATAAAAACATCTTGCGTACTTTGAGTTTTAGGCACAGTGCATATTATGCGTGTAAATATTCCCCTCTCCCAATGCGTTTTTCCTTGTAAATGTTACACAATTGGAAGCACATGCATATTTCACTGGATTATCCTAAAAATCAAATGGGAGAGTGTAAAAGGGCCAGCACATAACAAGAACTCAACCAACGTCCATGTATTCCTTTCCTCGGCTGGGCTCTCAGCAATTCCGTCTGAGGCCTTCCTGCTTCACTACCAAGATTGCTGTGAATTTTCCATGCCACACATGTGCCTTTCATAGGGCATCCCAAGCCCACCATCCATCAATGGAGAAATCATGACACCCTGTCTTTAAAATAAGGAAGGCTCTAGGTATACTGCAGGGCTGTTGTATGGTCTGGGGAATAGGGCAGCTTTTTGATCACCTTGGCTTCCAAGGTCAGTGCACACCTATGGGAGGGCTGGGGAGGCTGCAGTCTTGCTCCCGGAGCAATGGACCAGACCACACGGATGCTGGGTCTCAGAAAAGGTGGTCCAAGCCAGTCTCAGCTGCCTAGCAGGAGGACTGAGTCCCATCTTCTCCAGCTCACGAGGGGATACTGTCATGCACTCTTGGCAGCTAAGCATATTCTGCCTCACATCCTGATCCTTCTCATCCTCTCTTTTCTCCTGTACATTTTTAACAATACTTTTGTGCTTTTCTTCCTCGACACGGCGTCCCTGGTTGGCTTCCTCCCTTGCCCTGTGTCAGTGTGGAACTTGCATGGACCAGCTGAGCTGTGTGCATTCTCCACAGCCACACCGCTGAGAATTTCTGAAGAACCCACCCCTGCCCCTCGTGCAGATCAGTGTTACTAGAAATTCCTGGCTTCCCAGCACACTGGGCCCTCAACAATGTCTGGCAGTGTTTCTAAGATTCCTGCAGGGACCGACCTTTCCCCTTTGCCCCAGTGACCTTCAACCCCTCTTGATTTTCTGCAGTTCGTGTGCCTTTTCAATGTGGAGGAGAAAACTAGGGGTCACCAGAGGCAACACCCTCAAGGGCACTGAAGAGACAGTAGGGAAGAAATCCAGCCAAGAAAACACCCTGTCCTGTCCTCCTGCAGCGTATGTTCCAGTGGAAGGAGACAGGGAGCAAACGAAAAGGCAAATTGTGGCCTATATACACCAGGGAATACTACTCAGCCATAAAAAGGAATGAAATAATGCCTTTTGCAGCAACTCGGATGGAGCTGGAGACCATTATTCTAAGTAATTCAGGAATGGAAAAACCAAATATCACATATTCTCACTTATAAGTGGGAGCTAAAAGCTATGAGGATGTAAAGGCATAAGAATGACACAATGGACTTTGGGGACTCAGGGAAAGGGAGGGAGGGGGCTGAGGGATAAAAGACTAGACATCGGGTACTGTGTACACTGCTCAGGTGACAGGTGCACTAAAATCTTAGAAATCACCACTAAAGAACTTATCCAAGTAACCAAAAATCAACCTGTACCCCAAAAACTATTGAGATAAAACAATTATAAAAAGAGGTAAATTACATTGTATGTAAACGGCAAAGTGCTGTGGAGAACAATAAAGTGTGAGAAGGGAGGCAGGGGAGGGCTGGGCTGGGTCTTAATTTTAAGGAAGGTTCATCAAAAAGGTGGCACTAGCTGGGGATGGTGGCTTACATCTGTAGTCACTGCTACTCGGGAGGCTGAGGTGGGAGGATCAATTGAGCCCAGAAGGTTGAGGCTGCAGTGAGGTCTGATAATGTCACTGCAACTCCAGCCTGGGTGACAGAGCGAGCCCTTGTCTTTAAAAAAATTCGTTACAGAGAAGGGGACATTAGAGCCAAAACTGAGAAAAAAGGTGTGGGGTTAGATGTGTGGATATTCCCGCCGCCCTGGAGATAAAGACCAGCAACCTTAACACTGTCAGAAAGTCCAGGTGGCATGGCATCTGCTAGCCCCCATCCCAGCCGCGTCTCCCCCGACATGCCCTGGTACTCAGCATTCCAGTCCCACCTGCCATTCTGCGGACCTGCCACGCCCCCTTCATGGGAGGTAGCCCTTTCCTGTCTCTGACTCCTCCTCAGTGCCAAACACTTGGCCGCCCCTTCCCAGATCAAGCGTCACATTCTAGACTGGGGGTGGCTCTTCCTGTTAGATCGTCAGGCCCACACATAGGCCAGGCTCTCCGGGATGAGCTCTCACGCCACCCTTCGTGTTTCTTTGACAGTGCTTATCACAAGCTGTAGGGAGACATTGTTTATTATTTGGGATATCAGCTGATGAATGTTGGAGCTCCATGAGGTCAGAGGTGGCTCAGCCTTCTTGTCTGCAGCAACGGGCAGCCCACAGCCTGAACGTGGCTCAATGCCTCAGTGCAAGAAGGCCTCAGCTTGGGGGGCACACATCTGCCTTCATGGTCAGAAGGTGAACTGCAGGGCAGGGCTGCGACTTCTTTACCTTGGCACCGTTGAAAGACCCTGGCCCTGAAAAATCCTGGAATAGTTCTGCGGGGTGCAAGGGCTGAGGAATCCACTTGCGGGCAAGGAGGGGAGTGTATGAAGGAGGTTATAAACCAGTGCCCAGAACAGAGGCAGTGTTCAGCCCCGCCTGTGCTGTGACACTGAAGAGGGAGCATTCAGCCTGTGCTGTGACACTGAAGAGGGAGTATTCAGCCTGGGCTGTGACACTGAAGAGGGAGTATTCAGCCTGTGCTGTGACACTGAATTGCATTTTAGACCCAGACTCCTGCTTTCCCGATTATTTCTGGGTCTCTGACAATGCTTTCGTCCCTTGACTCAGTCACCATTGCCAACAGACAGGTGCTCTGTCTGCCTCAGTCTAAGAGAGCCCAAGTCCACCTGAATGCCATCTGTGTCTTGATGGGATATAAGATGCCTTTTGCTCTCAGAGTCCATCATCCTTCTGTGAGGCTAGGGCGCCATTCTCATGCATGACACTGAGAGTGGCCTCTGCCTGCTGCCATGTACCTAAGAAGGTCTAAGTCGCGGATGCTTCCCAAGGGCACCACCTCTTTCTCCCACTCTGGGTTTCCAACAGGGTCAAGACGTTCATTTGTTCACCCAGCGTAGATTTAGGGAGCTTCTCTGCACATTCAGCGCTGTGCAAGGTGGAGGGTTGGGGGCTCTCATGGCGGTCATGGCCACTCCCTGCATGGACCACCATGGTAGTGGTTGCTGAGTGGACTGGAGGGGCAATTCACATGTTAGCCCAAAACGAGGTCTTGTCAGACAGGTGCTGTGAAAAACAAAGAAATAAGGAAAAAAGCAGGGTCAAGAAATACAGGGTGACTCCAAGGAGGGCAGCTGTGAGTGCCGAGAGCTCAGTGGGTCTCTGGGGCCCTGCAAAATGCAAGAACAGTTCTGTGAGGTACCGGGGCTGAAGAATCCACTGTGGGCAAGGAGGGGAGTGAGTGAAGGAGGTTATAAACCAGATGAGGGCGAGACTAGGTAGGAAGGTCAGGACAAAGTATTGACATTTTATCTTAAGACAAGACTAGGGAGGGACCATCCCAAATCCTGTACCTCCCCAGCATGAACTGGTTTCTCAGCTGCTAACTGCATGCTGGCCGTTCTGTTCCTTGTCTGTTCCTCTGAGAGACTGGAGCTGAGGGTAGGTGCGCGGGGAGCGGGTGAGGATTCTGGGGCTCAGGGGCTGGCAGCTCAGGGCCAACACAGGCTTCCTGGAAGGGGCATCAGAACACTGAGCTGGGAAAAGCTCCTGCCCAAGGCCACCTCTAGGAACCTTTCTCTTCTTCTATGGGTGACAGCACTGGGTTCCAAAGGCCTCGTGAGCTGATTTCCCACGCTGTTCTGCAGAGATGCAGTAGCTTCCTACAAAGCGCCACGTGGCGTGTTTTATACACATGTAGATACGGTCCACAGAACATTCGCTGTAAGATGCGTCTTTGTTTAAAGCAAAGTTTCCCTGGAGCACCTGGCTGTCTTTACAGTTATGCACACTTTAAATGCTAACAAATTAAACACTTTTTTGAAGATGGAATGAGCACACACAGCAGACTTTATACCAGTCATCTGCATGTTTGCCTGGGAAATGAGGATGAGTAGGAGCTGGCCAGGTAGGTAGTTAGCATGGGAAACTCTACCATGGGAGGGCGGGTGCTTCGGGGGTGGAGACTGAGTGATGAACAATGAGAAGTCCATGCAGGTATTTAGATAGCTCATCTCGGCTGTGGCAGGGGTCCCCGGGAAGCACTGTGTGGTCTGTAACTTCTAAGCCATTCCTTTTCTCATCACCGCAGGAAAGGAGATGCTGTCATTTAAAGATGTCCTGGGGTGGTTTGAAATTTCACACTGTTTTTATTACTTCATTAGAAGAGTGTCTTATGACACCGCCAGAAGACAACACTGGCAGAGTTGAGAAATGCCAGCACGCTCCCTTCCTGCCCTGCCATATTTTCAATATGCAAATCAGTCTTCAGCATGTGCTTCAGAGATAATTAGAATGACTGGGTTTGGGATCTGCCTGTACCGTCCTCCATGAGGCAGTGTTTGTCTGGCAGGGCTGGGCTGCCGGGTGCAGGGCCTTGCGGCTGGGAGATGGAAGCATGGTGGGAGGCATGTGTCTGGGGCTGCTTTCCCTTTGCACATGTCTAAGGACCTCTGCCACTCTTTTCTGTTAACTTGGAAGGCCATGGACAATTGTTCTTGTGGGCTGAGTTCTTGGGTGGGGATTTTGCGATGGATAAAACTTGGCCTCGTTTTCATGAGGACTTTTTAGAACTTACAGCTCATCACTGACAGCCACATCTTAATTCCTCCATTCTCATGGCATTATCAGGGTCTGAAGAAAGGGCAGAATCAGACATGGATTCCTGCCTGCAGAGCGGGATTGTGGTGGGCACTGGCTCTGTGAGGTCCAGGCAGTGGGACGCCTGTGGGTCGCTGGGCATCTGTGATCCCTGGCTCTGCTCATGTGTAGGGAAGTGCAGGCTGAGTTCAACCCCTACAGCATGTTTGAAGATGGAATGAGCTCTGCCCCACACTCTCCCTCTTCCATCTCTGCCATCAAACAACCTGGCCCTCTGCCATCTGCCTCATTGCAGCCAGAGCACCTGCAGGCAGTCACCTTTAGAAGCAAGGTGTGCAGGCGAGGCACAGAGCTGGGCACTGCCAACGAGACCAGCTGCTATGACCGAGAGGACTCACACACACCCCCCCACCCCATCCTCCTGCACTCGGGGCTGTTTATGGCCTGTCCCTATCACAAGCTCCAAGACAGACCCTTGGGGTCTCATTGACCCTGCCTCACCTACTCCATGTGCCCAGACCTAGGCCCAATGCAGTTAAAGAAGACGAATAAATCCTGGAGGTGTAATGTATAGCGTGAGGTCTAATAATATTACATTGTATATGGAAATTTTGCTGAGAGTAGATTTTAGGGGCCCTTACTACACACACACACACACACACACACACACACACACACGGTAACTATGTAAAGTAGTGTAGATACTAATTGGCTTGATGGCAATAACCATTGCACTACGGATATTTATGTAAAGCTTCACGTTGCCCACCTTCAATATGCAGAATCAAACAAGGAAGATTAGGAATTAGGACCTGTGTTATTCTTCTGTGGCTGCCTTAATCATAGGACAGACTGGGTGGCCTAAAACAACATAAATGGGCTGGGCATGGTGGCTCACGCCTGTAATCCCAGCACTTTGGGAGGCCGATCACGAGGTCAGGAGATTGAGACCATCCTGGCTAACACGGTGAAACCCTGTCTCTACTAAAAATACAAAAAATTAGCCTGGTGTGGTGGCGGGCGCCTATAGTCCCAGCTACTCAGGAGGCTGAGGCAGGAGAATGGCGTGAACCTGGGAGGTGCAGCTTGCAATGAGCCGAGATCGCACCACTGCACTCCAGCCTGGGTGACAGAGCGAGACTCTGTCTCAAAAAACAAAACAAAACAAAACAAAACAAACAAAAACAGGAATGGAATCTCTCCCAGTTCTGGAGGCCAGATGCCTGAGGTCCAGGTGTGGGCAGGGCCTGCTCCCTCCGCAGGCTCTAGGGCGGGTTCTTCCTGCCTCTCGCTTCTTCCAGCAGCTTGGGCAGCTCCTAGGCTCCTGACAGCATCACTGCAGCCTCTGCCCGCGTGGCCACATGGCCCCCAATCTGTGTGTTTCCCACAGCCTCTCATTTCGGTCCTGACGAGTCACTGGATTCAGGACCCGCCCTAAATCCAGGATGACCTCATCTTGAGACTCTTGACTTCATCACATCTGCAAAGGCCCATTTCCGAATAAGGACCCATGCACAGGTTCTGGGGCTGGAACTTGAACATATCTTTTGCGAGGCCACTATTTAACCCGCTAGAGATTCCTAGACTGGGTGGGGGTGGTGCTGGGGTGATGACACTCAGGGGCATCCATACGCAGGGCCAGGTGGGGAGAGAAGACGCAGCCTCATGGGCACCTCGGGGTGGTGTTTCGGATCAGTATGGTGAGCGCCCACTGGACTCCGCTAAGCCCCTCTTCTTTCATAGGAAACCTGGACATCTGGGAAAGTCGGGGCTGAGTGGTTTTATTCAGCATGTTTTCTTGTTACCTCATCTACTATACACGGATGACCAATTTTCCAGGAATTAGAATAAAATGCACTTAACACTAAAGCTATTTTAAAACTTAATTTCAATTAAGTTCCTTATGAATATCAATTATCACTATATGGTATGATCGCTAGTTAATAAGGATTTCCAGTTGATAGAATGCCAAATTAAGCAGCTTTATTGTACTCAGCACGGGGCCGCTTTGAAAGGTGCGTCGTCCCACGTGCTTTTAGGGAGACGGCACAGACCACAGGTCCAGGTGCGGCTTCCCACGAGGGCTGGCACATGCTCTGCTCCTGCAACTGTGGGCCAACACTCACCTGGTCTGGCCTCGATGGCCTCATCTGTAGGTGACACAGTGACAGCCTCAGCAAGCGCAGGTTGCCAGGATAATGGAACAGAACAGCTAAGGTGTGCCGCCCTTCCCGGGAGCCATCAGAAACAGGTGCTCTTTTTACCCCCATTGTGGAACAGTGCCGTTGCAGATGAGGAAGTCTCTTGCCCAGAGTGCTCCACAGGTGGGCGTCAGGCTCTTACCCACCACGGGTAGACTTGGGGAGGCTCTGTGTCCCCAACGCTCCCTGCTGCTTCCCAAGCAAGAAGCGCGTTCATTCTTAGGAGCCCCCCACCCTCCAGGTCCCACCCAGAGCACAGACATTGCAGGTAAAATCAACACAGAGAGAGCAAAGGGACAGCAGTCAGCGTCGACCAACACCTGGGATCCTCGGGCCTCCCCTGGCAGCTTCGTGCTCATGGGACACACCCTGCACAGGGTGATGGCTCATCCCTGACACTCCCTGGACACTAAGGGGCAAATTGCTGCCCAAAAGCCCTGGGATAATTTGTTCACCTGCTGCCGGGGTTTCACAGGCAAGGCCCTGAGTTTGTTCTTTATTTTATTTATTTATTTATTTATTTATTTATTTTTAGTAGAGATGGGGTTTCACCATGTTGGCCAGGCTGGTCTCGAACTCCTGACCTCAAGTGATCCACTGCACTCGGCCTCTCAAAGTGCTGGGATGACAGACGTGAGCCACTGCGCCCGGCCTCCAACTGGTAAATTGAGTCCTTTTATTTTCATATGTCCTACTTTTTGTTCTCAATGCTTATTTTTTTTTCCCTTGGTCATACCTGCTATGTTGTGTTGATTTGTCTTTAAGAAACAAAAACATCTTGTGGTTTTCATCGATCAGCAATTTTGTTTTCCTATTTTATTATGTCTTTCTATGATTTCCCTCAGGGTTGGAAGGAGGGGCCCGCTTTCCCTGAGTGCATGGGTGGGAACCGACACGTAAACATACGGCAAACCAAGCTCTGTGTGTGTCCAACCTGGAGCCACTCATCTGAGCCTGGGCCGCCCCTCCTGCTGTGGCCGTGTGGAGATGGGACTTCAATCCTGCTTCTAGGGACAGCGAGGGCGAGATAGTAAGGATACTTGGAACGTGGCCTTTCAGTGTCTGACCCATGAAGGGGGCATGTGCAAGTTTCCAGAGTAACAATTTAGATGTCTTGCTTGGAATTTATATCTTGCAGCTCTCAAAGCCCTGGGAAAAGTTGAGTATTAGTCAGGTATTTAGTTGCTAAGAGACCGGTAGAGAAGCAGGCGGCCCGGTTTGGAGAAGACTCTAGCAGTGCCGGATCCTGCAGGGTTTGAAATGTTTGATTTGTGGAGAACAAAGCTCCTTCTCCCCAACCCCCCAATTTGTTTTTAAACAAAGAGTGTGTCTCCAATTTCTTATCGTGGTCCCCTTGTTCTATACTCAGTCTCCTCGAATATGAAAACCAAGCCTAGATTTTCCTGTCTTAACCCTTGGGGAAGGGGCTTCTTGGGGTCTTGGCTCAGCATACCTGGTCACCCTTCTCCTTCCCCTCCCCCGGTGGGGCCCATTTGCCATATTCCCACCACCTGATCTCACACTTGGCCACAGCTGGTTGGACCATGGTGTGAACACATGATCCAAGTTGGGACAGATTCTGCGTCCTGGGAATTTGGACCTGGCTCTGAGAGATTCTCATGTAAGTGTGTCTCCACAACAGGACGGTGACTGAGGGACCAGGGGCCATGGTGCGTACCGCCGTTGGAATGGGCAGCAGAGACAGCCACAGAGGGGCCAAGCATGGCTTGGAAGCTAAGAAAGGCTGGTGGTGTTGCCTGTTTCTGCCCTGCACCCCTTTCCTGGGCCTGCGCCTCTGACCTGGGCCTCATGAGATGCGGGGTCCTTTGTATGAACCCTCTTTCTCCTGGCTTACACTAGCTCAAGTGGTCTTCTATTTCTTGCAACCAAAAAAATCCCAATTGATCCCTTTCTGTTGCTGGAGTACACTCAGAGACACATTTGCATCTCCCCCCTTCTCCCCAGGGGCCTCGATATGCAGAGTCTTCATTTTCAAACATCCTCTGAGTCTTAAAACCTGGACTTGCAGCCTCTGTGCCGCTTCCATTCCGGGTTCTCAGAAATCCAGGTTAATCCCCTTCTATTTCTCATTACCTGGCAGACCTCTGGGACTCCCCACCAGAGCCCTTCTTGGCGGATGAGGTGCCGTCTTGCCAAAGATGGGGATCACCAGCTACTTTTTGGAAATGTAGGTTGATTATAAGTCAGGGTATTTTGATGTGAAGCTACAGTTTAGGGCATATTTTAGCAGAGTTAGGCTGGGCCTCACTGGGATCTCAGTCCTGGCTCCACTATTAACTGGGTACATAGCCCTGAGCACATTATTTAATCTTTTTAAATCCTCAATTTCCATATCTATAAATTGGGGAAAATAATATTCTCTGTTTTGAAAATTACATGAGGGGTTGTATGGTTAGGGGTTGAATTGTGCCCTCCTAAAATTTGTATGTCGAAGTCCTAACCTCCAGCATCTCAGAATGTGACCTTATTTGGACAGAGGGCCTTTACCAAGTTAAAACCAGGTCACTAGGGTGGGCCCCAATCCAATATGACCAGTGTCCTTAATACAAGGGGAAACTCGCTTGTATTAAGGGGAACACACAGGAAAACGCTGGGTGAAGATGAAGGTGGGGATCAGGGTGAGGCTTCCTCAAGCCAAGGAACAGCAAAGGTTACCAGCAACTACTGGAAGCTGGAGAGAGGCCTGGAGCGGAGCCTCCCTCACAGCCCAGGAGGAGCCGGCCCTGCAGACACCTTGGCCTCAGACCCCCGGTCCCCATAACTGTGAGACGATGCAGCCCTGCTGTTTATGCCCCAGCCCATGGGCCTTTGTTGCAGCAGCCCCGGGGATGAAAGCGTCCGTGTAAAGTGCTCTGCAGGGACGGGCGTGTGGCCAAGGGTCTCGGCAGGTATTGTCACTGCCTCCCCCAGTGTCCCCTTCCTTTGGGCAGTCTCCTTGGGCTGCCTTACATTCAGAACCTCCGTGGCCGAGCCAGCCCTGCCTCTAAGCTCCTGCTGAGAACTGCCACTCTCCTGCCTGGGAGACGCCTTCTGCGGAGCCCGGCACAGCACGGGTGGCTGGAGCCTAGAAGGCCAGAGGCTTCTGGGCCACAAGGGCCCCCAGTTGAGCTCAGTGCATCTCTGGAGGCTCAGCAGGCCCTGAGTGCCCTTCTCCACACTGTGCCCATGGAACCCCCATCTGGAGCTGCGGCCCCCTCACAAGTGAAGCAAGGCACAGGCCAGAAGAGAATCCAAGGTCCTGGCCTGGTGTTTCCTGTTGGTGAGGTCAGAGCAGCCTCTGCGGGCGTGGCTGGCAGGGAGAAACAAGGCCCAGAGTCCAGCAGGTCCTCTACCCTCTGCCCTGGAGCCAGGGAGGGCTGAGCCTCAGCTTCCCCCTGCCTGTGGCCTTGATGTGAGCCACTGTCTCCTCAAGCCCTGCCGCCCTGCCCCGAGGCCATCCTGAGGTCCTCATCAAGTGTGGTCCAGAGGCTCCGCTCTGCATCCAGGCGGGAGGGCAGGGCCCGCCCTGGCCAGTGCCGCCACTCCCGCCTCTGTCAGGGCTGGCACGAGGGAGCAGGACCCCAGTCCCTGACGCCTCTGTGTGTTTTTCCTTCACCACTTGTCACTTTGGGACTCCTGGGCTGGAGGGACATGCAGGGAGGCCGCTCTGTTCCTCTCCTGTCCCCTTTCCAGGGATCAGGTACTGACTCCATTTGTGCCCAAGCACGTCATCCGCTCCCCTGCATGCCTTCTTTCCTACTCCTCATCCCTCTAACTCCTGCCTGCTGGCTTCCCCCTCCTGGCAGCTCACCCAATTGCGCGGAGGTTAATGATGCTTTGTGAAGATGTTTCGCATTCCCCAGAGTCAAAGCCGCCATCATGTAGGCCGTCGCCATGGTGATGGTGTAAACAAGGTGGGTTTCCCGGTGCTCCCTCTCTGATCACTGAGGCTCTCTCTGGGACGA
Organism: Nomascus leucogenys; assembly: GCF_006542625.1. NCBI lineage: Eukaryota > Metazoa > Chordata > Mammalia > Primates > Hylobatidae > Nomascus > Nomascus leucogenys. Next base: position 3,084,430 of record NC_044393.1, read on the forward strand.
TGTGCTCTAAGATCAAGCCGCTTTACAGCGAGACACACAAAGACAAACTCAAGTCCATCCTCCCCCCGATCCACCAAGGTGGCCCTCGGTCCAAGCAATTTTAGCAACAGGAGTTTCTGTTTCAGAAATCTTCCTGAGAGAAGACTCTAGAAAGTTCAAAACCCCAAAGAATTCTCCAACAACTAAAAAAAAAAAAAGAGGAAGTTTAATCATTTCAACCATTTTCATTCTGCTTGTTGCTAAAACGTACAACTCCTAAATGATTACTTAAAAAAACAAAACAAAGCACCTTTTGGCAAGGAAAACAGTAAATTCCCTAAATAATAATGTGTTTGTCCCTGCCACAAAGGGAGCATAAGTGTGTACACGTGATGATATTTCCAGATGTGGAATTTCAATTAATTAGACAGAGGGTTCTCTGGGGTCAGCGTCAGTGTAGTCAGCTGAAAAAATATCTCCCAAGGATGTTCACATCCTCATCCCTGAAACCCATGACAATGTCACCTTACATGGCAACAAGAACTCTGCAGGTGGGGTTAAGGATCTTGAGATGGGACATCATCCTGGATCATTTAGGTGGTCCCAGTGTCCTCATAGGGTCCTTATGAGATGGGGCAGGAAGATCAGAGTCAGGGAGAGATTGGAAGATGCTTACTTTGAAGATGGAGGAAGTGGCCAGGAGCCAAGGAGTGCAGGCGGCCTCTAGACTCTGGAAAAGGCAGGAAACGGATTCTCCTGCAGAGCCTCCAGATGTACCACAGCTCTGCCCACAACTTGATTTTGGACATGTGACATCTAGAGCTGTAAGAGAATAAATTTGCATTGTTGTAAGTCACTTCCTTTGTGGTGGCTTGTGACAGCAGTGGCTGGAGACTCAAATGGTCAGTGTGTAGAGCACAGGCACAGACCTGCTCTCGCTTGATGGAGAGCCCACAGTGCTCTTCAACCCTGCCCTCTGTTCCCTCTTCCGAACACAAAGCAAAACTACTCACTGCAGGGCAGAGCTCCAGCTGTGGGCAACAGGGCAGGGCACAGGAAGCTAAGCCACACAAAAAGTGACCATGTGAGTCTCAGAGCATCACACTTTATCCCCAGCCTGGCCAGCTTTATTGTTCCTTGTTGCACATTTCCCCATGCGACAGGCTGTGCAGCTTTGCTTGGGTTGTCTCTTTCCTAGGAGGGTGGATGTGCAATAAAGCTGGAGGTTCACTCCGCTTGCTGCACAGCTGCCTCTTCAGTGAGCATCTGCTGGGCACATAGTAGCTGCTCAGTAAATGTTTGCTGAGTGAGTGATGGCGTCCTGCTAATGAGATCAACATCTCTAAGGAGAACCAGACTCTTGGCTATGTTGTATTATTCTGATTGTATCCGGATCAAAATTAAATAAGGTACACAAGACAAAGTCTGTCCCAGGCAGGATGTGGCCCCTCCTCAGGCAAAGCCAGGCTCCCCGCCTGAGCCCTTTCAACCCCCTGCTTTTCCTTCTGCAGCCCAGGACAGGGGTCATGCTGTACTGGAGGAAAGTGCTTTCCGGTGGGTCCTCTGGCTGGATCTGATTTCTAAACATTTTCATTAAGGACATTCTCCAAGGTGCACATTATCACCCCAGGTAGCAAGTGCCGGCTGCTCTGCCTGGAATCACTGTGGTTAGCCCCTGAGCCAGCCAGATCACCATAGCTCCGTGTAGTTCAGATCCGTGTCAGGGTCCTGGAGAGCGTCAGGCCTGTTTGGAATCAGCCAGGGCTGTCACTCAGGGTGAGACCGTGAGCCTGTGCTGTAACTCGGGGACGGTGGCCAGGTCAGGGAGCCATGGCCTTTCTCAACAGAAGCGACTTCATGCTCTTCCTTTGGAAGGTGTAGCTTTTGCTGTGGGGGTGGCTGTTCTAAGTTCTACCGGGTGATGGTCTGAATCTCACTCATGATAGTGAGTGAAGGGGAAGCAAGGACCTTCTTCACAAGGCAGCAGGAGAGAGAAGTGTGAGCAGGGGAAACGCCAGACACTTATGAAACCATCACATCTTGTGAGACTCACTCACTATCATGAGAACTGCATGGGGGAACCACCCCCATGATCCAGTCATCTCCCACTGGGCCCCTCCCTAGACATGTGGGGATTATGGGCATGACAATTCAAGAAGAGATTTGGCTGGGGTCACAGCCAAACCATATCAGACAGCAGATAGGTGAAATCAAAATAAACACTAGAGTACAGCAAATTACAAAACAAAGCAAAACTGAAACAGGTGGAGTGTTGGGTGCTGCGGTCCTGGTTTCTTGTGTGCATAGAGATAATTTGTTTGTTTAAGACTTTATTTTTTATTAATGTTATTTTTAATGAACATTTATGGGGTACAAAGTAATGTTTTGATGGATGTATACAATATGGATGGATTAAGTCAAGCTAATTAACGTATTTGTCACCTCACTTACTTACCATTCTTTGTGGTGAGGCATTTTGAATTTGCTCCTAGTCATCTTGAAGAATTACTTTTTTTAGAGTAGTTTTAGGTTTCCAGCAAAATTGAGCAGAAGGTGCAAAGATTTCCTACATAGTCCCAGCCCCCACATATGCACAGCCTCCCCCGCTATCAACATCCCCCCAGATGGTATACTTGTTAACAAGCAATGAACCTACGCAGACACACTGTAATCACCCGAAGTCTGCAGTGTATATTAGGGCTCACTTAGTGTTGTAAATTCCATGGGTTGGACAAATGTATAATGACATGTATCTCCCATTATAGTATCATAAAGAGCAGTTTCACTACCCTAAAAGCCTTCTGTATTCTGCCGATTCATGCCTCCCTCCTGCTGACCTCTGGCAACCACTGATTTTTAGATTGTCTGTGTAGATTTGTTTTTCCCGGAATGTCATGTAGTTGGAACTCTAGGGTGTGCAGCCTTTTCCGCGTGGCTTCCGTCACTTCAGAATGTGCATGTAGGTTTCCTTCATGTCTTTTCCTGGTTTGACAGCTCGTTTATTTTTAGCCCTGAATAGTATTCTATTGTCTGGATATTGCATTGCTTATTTATCCACTCACCCACCAAAGGACATCTGGTTGTTCCCAAGTTTTTGCAACTATGAATAAAGCTGCTATAAACATCTGTGCGCAGGTTTTTTTTGTGGACATACGTTTACAAACTTCACTTGGGTAAATGCCAAGGAGGGCGATTGCTGGATCATATGGTAAGAGTATGTTTAGTTTTACAAAATACCAACAAACTGTCTTCCAAGTGGCTCTCATGTGTTGCGTTCTCAGCAGCGATGAGTGAGGGTTCTGTTGCTCCACTTCCTCACCAGCATTTGGTGTCATCCGTGTTCTGGACTTTGGCCATTCTAGCAGCTGTGTGGTGGCATCTCGTTGTTGTAATTGGCATTTCGCTGATGACACAGGATGTGGAGCATATTTTCATGTGCCCTTTGACATCCACATGTTTGTCCTCTTTGGTGAGGTGTCTCTTAAGGTCTTTGGCCCATTTTAAAAACTGGATTATTTTCTTACCATTGAGTTTTAAGAGTTCTTCCTCTACCAAATATAAGCATTAGAGCTAGGAAATAAACTCCAGAGGAATGTCAAAACATTGACTCAAAATGACCTCCATTCTGGTAAAAAGTCAAAGCTCAAAGACAATGCAAACCAAGAAAAGTCTTTCTCTGCAGGTTGTCAGAGCCTTGTTCTGAGGCTTGGTGGCTCTGAGGAGAGAGGCAGTGGTGCTGGAGGAGAAGGAGCCCATGGTGAAGAAGGGCTGCAGCTGCTCACTTCATGGAAACACAGGGGCTGTTAGGTACTGTCTGCAGGAAATGAGGGTTTTGTGCTGGAGTTTGCCTTTGTCCCCAGTGTTGGCTGGAATCTGGCAGGAGGTGAGTATTGAGGGGGGCATCTTCTATGGGGCACTTATTAAGTGATGAGGACTGGGCCAAGCCCCTTTGCATGAATTGGTTTGTTTAGCAGCCCTCAGTGATACTCTTCTCTCTCCCTTGTTGCAGACGTGTAGGCAGATTCTGGGGAAGTGGGTCACTTGCGGGAAAGGGCAGAGCCAGGATTCACCCGACTCTCCCAGACTTTCCAGCCCAGGTTCTTCGCTGTGGCATTGTTTTGTGTCTGCCTCCCAGGATATGAGACAGATGAAGTGGTTCTGGTGATGGGGGAGGTGACATGGGCACTGAGGAGTCAGGATGTTGGAGCTGGAGGGAGGCCCTGGGACGGAGCCTCTGGAGGTCCAAACACTGGGCAGCTGGGAACAGACTGCATCTGGAAGCACGTATGGGCTGGAAGTGGGAGGGCTGGACCACAGTCAGGGTGTGGAAGCTCAGCTAAGCAAAGGCTGGGCGGCCAGAGCCAAGGGTGTGCAGCAGCCGCTTGTCCAAGCTCAAGAGAGCCAACTGGTAAGTTTGCAGGGGTTGTGCTCACTGGTTGTCGAACACAGACATTGTAAACATTAAATGATATAAAATTACAAGTAAAGAAATCGTATTAAAAAGAAAGGTCATAAATACTCAAAAATGCATAACTTTTTAATTACTTGACTACATTTTGCTACTATCTATGTGGTCAAGATTATGAATAGATTTTACTGGGGATCGTAAAACACGGCATCACTGTTTGCTGCTGAGCCTCTCTTCCCAATGTTGCATTCAGTAAAGTCATGTAGATGGCTTGAAGGTGACCACGGCAGGAAGATTTACAGTATGAAAATTGGCAAATGCTAAAAATCAGGGCTTTTTAAAAACTTTTTTTTTTTTTGAGAGTTGGTTGTTAAACATTTGCTAGCAAGCATGCTGAGGATTGCAAACACTGGGGTGGCTCATGGAGGTTGTTTCCAGCCCTGGGAGAACTTAGGCATGTTATCGTGGACCCTGGCATGGGGGGCAGCCCCAAAGGAGGGAGCTCCCCAGACCAGCTTGCTGAGTCATGCAGGGGCCTGGGTGGAGCCTGCAGGGGCCTGGGTGGAGCCTGCAGGGCCTGGGCCGTGCTATTCTTCCAGATAGGGGTGATACCCACTGTATTAGTCAGGGTTCTCTAGAGGGACAGAAATCATAGGACAGATGTATATATGAAGGGGAGTTTGTGAAGGAGTATCGACTCACACGATCACAAGGTGAGGTCCCACATTAGGCCGTCTGCAAGCTGAGGAGCAAGAAAGCCAGTCCGAGTCCCAAAACCTCAAAACTAGGGAAGCTGACAGGGCAGCCTTCAGTCTGCAGTGGAAGATCTAAGGGTCCCAAAGCTGAAGGACTTGGAGTCTGATGTTCGAGGGCAGGAAGCATCCAGCACGGGAGAAAGATGGAGGCTAGAAGGCTCAGCCACTCTAGTCCTTCCAGGTTCTTCTGCCTGCTTTTATCCTAGCCTTGCTGGCAGCTGATTAGATGGTGCCCACCCAGACTGAGGTTGGGTCTGCCTTTCTTAGCCCACTGGCTCAAATGTTAATCTCTTTTGGCAGCACCCTCAGACATACACCCAGGAACAGTACTTTGCATTCCTCAATCTAATCAAGTTGACACTCAGTATTAACCATCATAGCCATGGCCTCTGGATATCCAGGTGGGGGCCCAGGGAGGCAGAGACCACTCAGCTCACAGAGCACTGGGGAGGAACATTGGCCCTGATGAGTATGGGAGGGACTGGAAGGGACCATCTTACTTTTACCTCCGTTCAAGCTTGCCCTCATGCCAGGCACCATGCAGGGCAAATCCAGGCTTTGTCTGACCATCCTCCCCTCAGCCCTGTGGGCTGACATCATCATCCATGAAACATCAGAGGGAAACTGAGGCTCTGAGCGGCTCCATCATTTCTCCAAAGCTCCCCGGGGTGGATCTGGGTCTCGAACTTGGAGGCAGGGCCCATGAGGAAGCCCAACCTCTTAGTAAACAGGGGATACAGTGTCACTTCCCTGTGGGGCTCCAAGGGCAGGGACACATCAGAAGATCAGACCCAAGGTGCTGAGCAGGTGAGCTGGCGGGTCCCAGAATCCAGACAGACCCCCAGGGGGTAGAGTGTGGGCCTTCTGGCCGCACCAAGAAGAACTTTGGTTCAGCCTGAGCTTTTGGGTGTATTCCTTAGCTGCTCTTCTGTTTTTCAAAATGTTGGGCCTTTAATCAGAGCATGCATTCTAATTATGGTCAAGGTTTGGAAAAGAGGACTCAGCATCACTGAGCTATAGCCGTGTAAGCAGAAACACACCTTTGAGGGCTGCCTGGGTGCCAAGTTTCTGCTGGGAAGCACAGCACTTGGGAACTACGAGAATCCAGGACTGGCCACTTCTTTCTTTTCTTCTTTTTGAGACAGAATCTCACTCTTTTTGCCAGCCTGGAGTGCAGTGGCATGATCTTGGCTGACTGCAACCTCCACCTCCTGGGTTCAAGTGATTCTCCTGCCTCAGCCTCCCAAGTAGCTGGGATTACAGGCGTGAGCCACCACGCCTGGCTAATAGGACCAGCCATTGCTTAACCACACTTCTTGGGGAGAAAAATGCAAGTTTCTTAAACTCTCAAAATGCTAATTTTCTTCCCTTTAAAAGGAGAATATAAACAGGAGCCAATTCACAAGGTTGTTAGGCTACAGTGCAATAGTGCAAGGGAAGCATTTGGAAAAGTCCTTGGCGGGTAACCCACACTCAATAAATAACAGCAATTCATATTAATTTCTAATTGCTCTTGTTACTATTCAAATGAGCTTTAAAACAAGGTCTCTGGAATTTGAACTGTATGGAAACAAAATCCTGTGGATCAAAATTATTTCCAAAGTGCACTTTCCCTTTGATTACCAACCTGGAGCCAGGGAGAGGACCCTGGAGGAATTAGTGCTGATGGGCTTGTCCTTTTAAACTCTTCATCAATATCTGTCGGCCGAGCTGTCTGGCTCCAGGCTGCTCTTGGGCTGAGCCCCACTCCGCCAGGGCTGCTCTGGTACAGAGAGGGATACTTCCCCATGGAGACAGAGGGCGATCACGAGCCTGTGCTATTGTTTGCAGAGCTGCAGTTCCAGGACCCAGTGTAGGATGGCTCTTCAGGAAAGGCGCTGGCGATGACAGGTCTGGGAAGGTCTGAAAAGAGCAGGACATCTAAGGATGGCAAGCAAGGCTGACTGTCAAAAACATTTCAACAGTCAAGGCTTGGCAGCTCGTGTTAAAACACTTCTGGAAAGTGGTTTCTTGATTTGGGAAGAGTTCAGGGAGCCTGGAATAATCCATATTAGGTAGCATAGAATGGCTAAGAGCATGTCAGCATGCATTCATCAAGCAAATATTTATTGAGCACTGCTCTTTGCCAGGGACTGGGATACCCAGTGAACAACAGCCAGAGAAATCCACCTGCCCTAGCAGAACTTACAAACAATGAACAGAGTAAATAATAAAATACAGATTAGGTTGGATGTAGCATTAAAAAAATGCTGCCATGGAAAGGAAAGCCGAAAAGCAACCCTGGGTGCCACTTAACTGATGATGCTTAGAGCAGGCTGTGGGTCTCTCAAGCCTCAACGTCCTCATCCATAAACATGGTGGCAATGAAGTAATGACCTCATGGAGCCGCAGTGAGGGTTTTGGGAGTGACAAGGACTAACTGGTGGCTTGGTGGCTGGCACAAAAATGCAACCCTAGGAAGCTCATATGGTCAATTATTATCCAGTTTAAGGAAAAACCCCCACAGCAAGCCTGCAGTAATGAAACACGACATTTTCTCAACAGAAGAGATGGGCGTGCTGGCCGATCCATCCTGTTTTCCTTACATCTGTGGTAGCATCTGGTGGACCATTCTACACACACCCCACCTTCAACATCGACTGTAGAGAAGGGACTGCCTTCCGTCATTCCCGAGCTTTGCTGGGGGGGACTTGTGTCTCAGGCTTGCCAGACGTGGAAGTGGATTTGCCACATGTTGCAGGGACCCCGACCCATGCCCACTGCCCACTGCCCACAGTGGAGTGTGTGTTCTAAGGACAGGGCAGATAAACCGATTTGAAAGTGGGAAATCAGATGGGAGTTTTTGTAATTATCCAATTAGCATTTCTTCATTCCCAGCAATGCGCATGTCTAACTCCAAAATTAAGGCAGGGGTGTAGAACAAGGAAATACATTATTTTGCTCCCTTAAGCACCCACCGCCATATGCACATGTTTGCAAAGATTCTGCTTCACTGGGTAATCTCGGCAACACATCAGTTCTCGGATCCTGTGGGTTCCCCAGAGGAACCCTTGCGGGTCGCTGTTTAAATGAGGAGAAAATTGGTTATAAATCAACTTAATTTTCAAAGATATTAGTCCAAGGAGAACCCGATTTTGTGTGAGGCCGTGGCTCCATTAAGAAGTACCAGAACTTGTAATAAAAAAGAAATAAATGTGTCTTTAAAATCAGAGTCATAGAAACATTTTAAATTGTGGCAATATTACATTTTAAAAATGTTTTCCCCAAGCCCGTTCCCTTCCTGGGTTTCTCATATATTTCATCAGTTTGGCCTAACAAGGAAACACTGCATGTTGAAGGAAAATGGCGGAAGCAGCCCTCGCCTATAGTTGAGTGCTTGGGGTTTCTCTGATCCCTGTTCTCGTCTCCCCACCCAGCAAAGACGAGGAACAAAAAGCTGCATGTGAGCTCCAGGAAGGACATTTCAATCAGAGGACGTGCAATGAAATGATAGGTCAAGGCAAGCTGGAGTTGGACTTCTGAGACCAAGAGATTTTAGAAGTGGGTCCCTTTGTTTTGAGTCTCTAATGCTTTCTGCAGTGGGGGAATGAAGGGACACACCTGACAACTCTCCAAGGCTGCCCTGCAGCCTCAACAGGGATGTGCCCAGATGCCACGCTGGGTAGCCCTGGGATGCACCTGGCTTGCTGGAAGCTGTGCCCACCGCTGATGGGGGCCGATGGTGCCGTCCGTCACTCTGTGAGCTCTCGGCATCCCTGCAGCACTCTTCTCTGCAGATGGCCCTTTGGAGGGTGTCCAGACACAGGGGCACTCCTGCCCCAGCTCCTTGTGCACCACCTCCCTACAATGCATGCACCTGACATCCTTGCATCCCTCCCAGGTGCTCTACCTAGATAAGGTTCCCCAGGGCCTGGGTTGAACCTGAAGGTCGAGCTGGATTGCAGTAGAATGAAGTGGTAGAAGGGGGGGTCACCCTGGCTCCTATGGTGGGCCCTTTGGGAAGAGGACACTTATGGGTGCACCGTGATGGCGAGTGTGTCCCTGCACTGTGATCTTCCTCTTCCCTTGACAAGATGGGTGGGAAGAAAGAGGCAGCACAGACCTTCCCCAGGGAGCTTCAGAGTTGACACCTGGATCTCAACCCCTGCACCATCCTGGGGGAGGAGACCCCTGGGGCTGGTAACCACCTACAGCAGGGAGGGAAGATATGTGTTTTGAGAATGACCACTGGGCTCAGGTTTCACATGATTTTGAAACTTGTTATTCACGCACATGGATTTTGGTGTCTTTGGGCCAAAGGAGGCATCCTTTCTGAGCCCTTCGTGGTGCTTCTGAAGCACATTCCAAATCTCTGGAGAGCACAGCCTTTGGAAGTATATTTCCAGTATTTCTTATATTTTTAAAAATATGATGTTTGTTCTAATTACCAAAGAAGCTTGTATTTTTATAGAAATTTTGGAAAATGCAGGAAATTATTCAGAAGAAAATTAACATCTCCTGCAATCCCAGCACCCGTGTGCCTCCTTGTGGTGCCCCCTCCCACTTTTGGGTCACTCAGAAGCCTGTGTGTGTGCATAACGCAAAATCAAGACAACCTTTTATTCACACGTTTCTATCTTGTGCTTTTTTTTTTTTTTTGATTCATGAGAATTTCCCATATTCTCAAAATGTTTTCTGAGAGTGAATTTGTTAATTGTTTCATGTCCCGTCATGTGTCTGTGGCATAATTTTTCTAGCTGGTCTCTGACTTTAGAGCATTCTGGCTGTTAGAAATTTTTCATGGTAACTAACCATGTCATATAGTGCATATCTCTGAGTTTATAAGAAATAAAAAAAACAGTTTCTCCTATACTCTCACTTGACAAACAACACAGAAGACTTCTGCAACCAAATGTATGTATGTGTGTCGGGGGGTTGGTTGTGGTTTCCTTCACACCAAGAAAGCCATCCATTTTGCCGCAAACACCAGCTGGATGGCTCTAAAACAATTCAATTCTGACATTCACCCCCTGGAGATGGCCTCAGGCCCCACAGTTTGAGGGCTCAGTCTCCAAGACTGCAGCCCTCCTTCCCCACTTCTGACGCCATCATGAGCCCCTGTCATTTTGCCTGTGCTTTGGACCACAGCTATAAATCAAGGTTCCCATAACTGCCTCCTTGGGTTCCATTAGTTTGCTAGAGTGGCTCACAGAACTCAGAGAAACACTCACTTAATGTTTACTGATTTATTAAAAGGGATATCACATGACTGCCAAAGAACCAATGAAGAGATGAATAGGTCAAGGTGTGGGGGAAGGGGTGCAGGGCTTCCATTTCCTCTTCAGTATATGGCCCTCCAGGAACCTCCACGTGGTGCGTTCAGCTTTCTGCAAGCTCATCTTAACTCTGTCCTTTGGGGCTTTTACGGAGGTTACGTTACTTAGGCATGACTGATTACATCACTAGTCATTGGTGATCAGCTTAAATTTTAGGCCCCTCTGCCCCAGAGGTGGAGGATAGGAGGTTAGCGCTGAAAGTCCCAACACTCTAATCCTGCCAGGGTCTTTCCCTTGACCAGCCCCATACTGGAAGTCCCTACCTAGGGGCCCCCAGCCACCCATCATCTCATCAGCACACAAAAAGACACTTATCTCTTTAAAGAACCCGAGGATTTCAGGAGTTGAATGCTGGGAAACAGGAGGAAGACGAAAGATATACTTTACAATATCACAATATCCTTTTACGTAAGTCTCTGGCCATGTTTGTTGGGTAAATCCAATGATGCTTCAGATGAGCGACACTGACTGCCCTCTGGCCTCAGGGACTGGGTGCTGGAAAGCAAGGCCTGAACTCTGGGCTAGGCAGATGCTACTGACCTTATCAGCAGGATCTCTGTCCCGGCTAAAGGGCTGGGGCTGTAGCTTAGCCTACAAATGAGGATGCGGAGAGAAAGGATTTCTGAAGGGCTCAAGGCTGGCTACGGTTTCAGACAATCTCAACAGAGTGACTGTGTTGCTGGTTTCCAAATCAATAGCGGCTTCTTCAGAGATATAAAAATTTGGGGAAACTTTTTAGGAATGGCACCATCAGTTTCTAACTGAAAGGAAAAAGTGATCCAAAATAAAACCTACATCATTCAAAATATTAAGTGTTTTCTCCTCCAGCTTCCTGGTGTGCCCTGCTGATTAGACAGAGAGATTTCAGGACAGAGGACCAGGAAAGCTGCAGCAGAATCCCTGACCATCCATTATGCACAGGATGCTCCAAGGGCCCCAGGCTCTAACTCCAGCGCCAGGCAGGGGATGGGTGGAGGTGTCCTGGGCTGCCAGTCCTGCCCAAGGAAAACCAATCATTTAGGGTGGGATAAAATAAACTGTTGAGCCCGACTCTTTTGACCCCAAAGCTCAAAGGCAGAAGTGTTGCTTGATTTCCCAAGGTTGTGTTGCTCAGGACTTATCACTGATGGAACCAGCACTCCCTGAGGAGCGGCTGCCTGGCAGGAAGCACCTGACCTCACAAAGGTGTGTCTCTCAGTTTGGGGTCCTTTGTTTGCAGGTGACTCACGAAAAAGGGCAACTTTATGAAGAGGACCCAAGGCGATACTATGCAACCCAGAAGAGGAAGAAACGGGTGTCCCATGAGGGGATGCAGCTAGAACAGGTACTCCAGTGGAAACCCTGGGCCCCCTCTCTCTTTCCCACTTTTTGTGCGTATGGGACCAAAGTGGCTGCCTCGAAATTCTCTTCTTTCCCTGCCATCATATTGAGCGACTGGCAGGAGTTGACTCTTATGGCTCAATTACATGTTCTACGGAGGGACACACCAATTGGCTCAGCCTGAGTAGGTTGACCATCTGTGCTTTTTTCCTTGTGACCAGGGCCACAGATAAGCCAACCTCCACTTGGGGCAGGACAGATGGGTTTTCTGAGAAGGAGGTAGGGCACGGGCTGGCTCTTTCTGCTCCTCCTTGGTCTCTGCAGACATTTAGACTCTAATGGTCTAGGGGGCACAGGCACAGGGGCAGTGGAGGAGGCTTGGACTTGGCCCACCACTTGTGCATATGCTACCCCCTTTCAATATGACTGCAAGAGTGGTGAGGACAGGCAGTAGGGCAACCCTAGTTTCTCAAAACCCATAGAATTTATCTGATGCGTCAGCAGCAGTCAAGGACCTTTTCAGTTATTGCTCTGGGAGAGATGTCGCTGCTCTTCTTTGAATTGTGCCTGCAGATACTGTCCCTCCCTCATGCCTTTTGCCCCCTTCTGTGGGTCTGGTGCCTCTTCCATAAAGGCCGTTCAAACACGTCAGTATATATGGATGTTGGTTACACAAAAGGCATCATTAAGTGTGGTTGAAAATCAAACTGCTATTTCATTAATAGGCCCATTATCAGGAAACACAGTGGCAATGGAATGCCTGCACGCTGTGTCTATAGATACCTTTTTCCTTGGTGGTACTTCAAAACAAATAGCATTGCACTCCTGGCTCTGTGCGGTGGCACGTGTTCCTTGATAGACATAATTATCCACGTATGCTAGGTGATCTTTATTTGAATGCTTTGAATTGATGAAAAATGCTATAATGCAGATTGTAGAGGGAAAAAAAGGGAACTGTGTAATTCATATCCTACCAGGTATTATTATTCCTTAAAAAAACTAAAACCAACTAGTCCATTATCTGTTTCTGATTCACAGAGGTAGCATGTTTGCTTGTGGAATGAGTTACACGGAGTTGCCCACACTCAGCTTCCCTGAAAACACTGGTGCCACAACCCCATGAAACGGGACCTGATACCCCTGGGAGTGGCCACGGGGAAGCTGGTGCCCGGCCAGGCTGACTTGTGAAACAAGGGACAAAAGGCTCAAAGACACAAGAACTTGCCGTGACCCGGAGCTAGACTAACGTAAAATACTTATGGGATAAATGACTTCTTAATGCCCTCTCTTTCTAAGTCTGCAGAAAATAAGCCAAGTCAGGCCCAGAACTGGAGACGATGAAGTCTCTACAGCAATGGGGCAGCAAGGCCGGAGCAGCAGTGCTCACCCTGGGCGGGAACACTCGGCCATGAAAAGTGTCCGGGAAAAGCAGGGAAGGAATCCTTCTCCGGACTGGGATTTTAACATCAAACCCGCAGTATCCAGGAAGGAGCTGGTTCTTTGGCTCAGGCGTGCTCTTAACAGGGGTTCTAATGAGGGGTGGGGAGAATCCCTATCAAGCTGTCCACGATGGTCATGGCTGTGACTCTACCCCTCAGATGGTACTGGCTCTGCCACCGTGTGCCCATCAAAGAAACAAGAGGATGTTGCATGTCTTGAGATCATTCTAAGTGTACTTTGATACCCCAACTTTTAAAATAAAATACTGCCTCAACCCAAGATAAGGAGGCCAGCAACCAGCTAATGTATTGGCCTTCCCGGGTAGAGATCTTGAACTTCGACTTCCAATGGCAGTTGGGTCCAGGAGGTCATGGGCTGTGGTGGTGCAGACCCCAGTCTGTGTCAATGGGAGAAAGATGCACAGAGCTTGCCCCTGCCCTCGTGGCAGAGCCTTGTATTGAGGAAAGAATGTTGCAGCTAAAAACAGGGACCTCAGCCAATGTGAGGATTAACCAAACACCATGGCAATTTTTTCATGTCTAGGAAGCCTGCTAAAATCTTAACTTTCACCGTGATGTGTTGGGGCTGGCCCACATCACGCATGAGACCTGATGGTTTCCATCTCTTCCCTGCCCTGGTTCAGTGATGTCACATGGACAGCTTGAAATTAGCCGCGGTAGGGTAGGGCCATTTATAGCATGACTATTGGCAGATGCTATAAGTCAGGGCTTCCCCCATCCCAAACTGAAATCTGCTTGTTAAACATTTACCAGTACATCACGGATGTTAGGGATACAGTGGAGTTTGAAACGAGGGTCTCTGGGCACCTTCTGCAGGTAGGCACCATGCTTGCTTCACACAAATTGTTACCTTTAATCCCAACAGCAGCTTCTGTCCGAGAGACTCATGTTAACGATCGATCCAGCTTTTTGGATGAGGAAGCTCGAGGCTTAGAGGGTCTTTAGTGAGTTGTTCTCACTGTAGCGAAGGAGGAATCGGGGTTTAAACCCAGGTCTGGGGTCTCAATGGTGGGCATTTCTTCCAAGAGAGTAGGGGGAGAAACCAACAGGGTTATGGGGCGGCTCGCACCAGCTCCGGCGGGGCGCTTGGGGCTGGGACTGATCCGCACTGGGACCTCTTCCCGGAGCCTCGGCCTCAAGGGGTTCCAGGAGGACGGGTGTGCCCTTTCTCCCCACCCTGCTCACAGTTGTGCCCAGAATGTCGCATAATTCAGAGACTAGAATGCAGCAGCCTGGTCTTATTGATGTTCTTCTAGACCAAGGGTCAGAGACCTTTTTTGGTAAAGGGTCAGATAGTAAATATTTCCCATGTTGAGGGCCATGCAGTCTTTGTTGCAACAATTCAACTGTGGTAGTGCAGTGTGAAAGCAGATATAAAGAGATGGTGTGCTGTATTCCCATAAAACTTTATTTATAAAAGCATGGGGTGGCTGAATTTTCCTAGCAGGCCCTAGATTGCAAATCCAGCTTTAGACAGTAGCATAGGTAATCAACATTTAAAAGTATATGTTTCCTCTATGGAGCTTGATGAAGTTTCCATTTTGCTCATTTTGAATGAAAACAAGGGACTTTTAAACATTTTTCTCCTGAAACTTCTTCCCTCTCCCATCAAATACCCAAATCCGTGATGGAGAAAGAGGAATCTCCTCAAATTTATACAATCGATTGGGACCCCCCCCTTTTTTTTTTAGAAGGAGTCTAGCTCTGTCGCCCAGGCTGGAGTGCAGTGGTATGATTTTGGCTTACTGCAACCTCTGCCTCCCAGGTTCAAGCGATTCTCCTGTCTCAGCCTCCCAAGTAGCTGGGATTACAGGTACATGCCACACACCCGGTTAATTTTTGTACTTTCAGTAGAGATGGGGTTTCACCATGTTGGCCAGGCTAGTCTCAAACTCCTGACCTCAAGTGATCCGCCCGCCTCAGCCTCCCAAAGTGCTGTGATTACAGATGTGAGCCATCACGCCCGGCCAATTGGAACCTCTTAAAGCATTCATTCCACAAATACCTTCTGAGCACTCAGCATGTGCAAGGCACTGAGGATCAACACCTAAGCCCAGGCTGAGATGGTTGAGGCTGAGGTGCAGTGGGTTGACTCTCACCACATCTGAGTACAGAGTCTCCCCACACACAGCAGTGCAGAAACCCGGGGCCACCATTGCGTCCAGCAGCAGAGATCCCCCACTGGGCACAGGTTTCTGTCCTCAGGACCCAGTTGTTCAGCTTTCCTCTTCAGCTCGCTGAGATAACCTGGTACCTCCCGCCAAACTCCTTCCCTCCTTCTCTATCTGTGGGTGTCTGTGGTTGGCGTTACAAGCAGGGGATCCCATCCCCCACATGGGCCTAGCATCACAGAGGTCTTGTTCTCATGCTAAGCGCATTCTAATGGTACTCACTTGGCTTGTTCACAGCCATGGGTGACTATTACATCAGCACCATCAGGAGCAGGAGGCAATAGTGAAGACGGCCATTATAGACCCATATGCTCAGGCGGCCATACGCCACGTCACCGCCTTTTTACTACGTCTCCCATTAAAAAACAAACATCGCAGTGTGGCTTTTGTGATAAATGCGCTTATGGCATCTCACGAGGTTGCTGACGGGCAAAGGGCCCCTTTTGTCTCCTACAGACCAGTTCACGGTATCACTGTGAAACGTGGAAATAAGTGCCAATTCCTGGCCAAGCCATTTCAAGGGAGCACGTTGGAATCATTCTCTAGTAGATGCATCAAAAAGGAAGGAACATAGCAAGGTCTGGTTCTACTTATTTCACAGACCCACTGGTGGCTTGAACTTCTGCAGTGAAGGGTGGAGTTACAGAGAAAGGAAGCCACATGATGTTCTGAATGAAGTCTCCAGGCCAGATGTGCTCCAACTGTCATTTTACAAATGAGATTGGGGTCTGGGAAGAGAATGTGTCTGAGACCAAGCTGGCAGCTGCCCCTGAGAGCTGAAGATGTGCAGGAAGAGGGGGAGCAGCTTGGCTCCAGTGTCAGATGGCTCTGCTCAGGGAAGGGTGGAAGGGGGGACCTCAGCCTCCTCTCGTGCCTTCGAGTGTCTTCTCCTCTTACAGAGCAGAGCAGGGCTATAGGGAGAAGGCGAGAAGGCAGACACATGTGATTCTCCCAGAGGAGGTTCCAGGCTCCGTGGCCAAATTGGTGGCCTTGGTTGGCTGGTCTTGTCCCTCATCTCCTGCAAATTGCACTGAGACTCCATTGTTTAAAATTCTAAGCTAGGTCTCCCAACCCTGTAAATGGCACTGCCCCTGACTCTGACTGATCTTCCCTTCTAACCAGCCACCTCTCTCCAGCCCTGCTGCCAGCTCAGGCATGCATTCCTTCTTGGAAACTGGGGAAACGGCCCCTCCTGCAGTGGGCAGAAGGAGATCGCCTCATGCCTTTGTTTTAAACTCCCCCTTAGGGCTATAGCGAGTTATAGAACCTTCCCATTTTCTGGTCTGGTTTCACCCCTCCAGCATCATCTTCCCACCCACTCTCACCTTTGCCCCAGTAAGATTAAATTCCTGTCAGGGCCCTGAAATCACTCTTCCTTAAATTCCCTCTGGGGCCCTGCAAATGGAGCATTCCTCCCTAGATCCTCCTGGGGGGAAGAGCTCCTCCCATCTTTCCAGGTTCCATGTGGCTATCTCATTTCCCTTCCCTTCACTAAGAAGCCTTCCTGGGGTGCCTGTGGCTCCCCTAGCTCCTCCTTCACCCTGGTGCCTGCCGTGGGTATGGGGGCTGTGCCTACAGACTTCCCTCTGTCGGGGCTTCTGCATCTCTCTGCCCAGGGTTTTCTCTGGCTACACAGCCCTCTGCACAGCCCCCACCCTGCTCCATGCCCAGAGGGTCAGAAACACCAGAGGATTAATGGTGACCAGGAGCAGCTGTCCATCAATCACTCTTGGGAGTGGGTGTATAAATACCCCAGCTCTCTCTCCCCTCAGGCACACCAGCTCTGCATGCATGTCTGCACTGGCTCCAGGAGTTGCCCCAGGGGCTCACTCTAGTACCCCACAGGGGTAGCTGGCTGAATAACATATGCTCCATTGTCTATCTTTCCTTCCCTATCTCACCCCTGCATTCCGCTGCTGCAGTTTCCTGGGATTCCCTGCTAAATTAACAACTTGAAGCCTTGAATTCTGCTTCTGGGGGTGCTGGAATTAATCCAGGGACCCTTACCATGCTGTTGAAGTTCCCACTCCAAGCCTCACTGGCAGGGCAAGCTCCATGAGGCCCCAGATGGGCATTGTTGGCCGTGTAGGATGCTATATCCCCAATCTGTAGCCTGCTGCCCAGCACAGGGCCAGGTTTCCACAAACATATGTGGAGATAGAGGGCGTGATGCCAGTTCACTATGCAGCCACCCAGAAAATACAAGGACACTTGCTGGCTTCTGGGGGCCCACAAGTGCCTGATGGTTTGAATACTGGAGAAACAGTGGCCAATCATGCGAATGTGCTGTTTGTACTCTTTTCTTTTTCTTTCCAACTGTGGGTGATGTGCTAAGCCTTTCACGACTTACAAGCTGATGAGGGTGGGTGGGGGAAAGGTGAGTACTTGTCTTTAAAACATGTTGGTGACCTTTACCCTTCTCCTGTTAGAGAAATTCACAAGCTCCCTGACATTTGAGATCCCTGTTAGAAATATAGTCCTGCAGCCGGTTATTCCTCATGACTTTAATTAAATTGAGAATAGTATCTCACCTCTAAGATAAGCCCAAAAAGAAAAGAGACTATGAGATGTCCCTGCTTCTTTCTGCTTTAGATCTTTATTGTAAGCATTTTTTTTAAAGAAAAAAAATTAAGGTTATTTATTGACTGAAACCCTTAGCACAACTTTCTCCATTTATTAATAATTATTCTTATTACTATGGGAACAGTACCCAAACAAACAGAATCAACCACAATTTTCTATTGTCAAAGTTCACTCATAAGACTGGGCAGCTGAAGTGAATCCCCAGGAATGCTTGAAAAATTACATAATTATCTACAAAGTGCACTAATGGTGCTAAAGCAGATGGCTTCCACTGCACTTGCCATCCTTGACCTCACAGCACAATAATTCCAGAGAGACAGACCACAGCCATTTCCCACTAATGGGTAGGGGTAACTGCTGTGAGGTGTGAGGTTATTTCTGGCAATTTAAGAGAATTAATACTCTGAAATAGAACAGAGTAATACCACGTAGAACGATGGCTTGACAGATAAAACTGCAGCAGAAAGATGGTATTTGAAGTCTGTGTCCAGCTCAGGGAAAATGGATACAGAGCTGAGGGAAGAGGGCCCCAAACTCAAGTGTATTTGCTCCTCCTTTCTGTGCTTGGAAACTCAGCTAGGGGAATGGAGGAAAGAGACATCTATGGCTGAAGACTGTGATCAGATGGAACCTGAAGAATGTTAGATAACGAACACAATTCCA
Organism: Nomascus leucogenys; assembly: GCF_006542625.1. NCBI lineage: Eukaryota > Metazoa > Chordata > Mammalia > Primates > Hylobatidae > Nomascus > Nomascus leucogenys. The sequence goes on from NC_044393.1 coordinate 3,103,084, forward strand.
GGGAGAAACAGGTTTAGCAGACCATAACCAGGAAGGGGACTTCATAGATGCTTAAAAAAAATGCAAATAAACAACAACCAGAACTTCCTTAATTAATAAGATTTTATTTAAAAACAGCTTCCACTCGCAGCTATATCTGCACCTCATGCCGAGCTGAGTAATTTCTATGGTCAACTGGGTGATTAAATGTTGCAGCAGCTGAAAGTTAAAGAGTTTTATTCCAGGTTGTCGATAGCAGCGATGAAAATGATAATGACACCGTTGCCATAGCGCTGTGCAGTTTACAAAGCACTTTCGTGGTCCTTGCACCATCTGAGTCACAATTATCAGGGAAGGGAATCATTTTAGAGGCCGAAGAAGCAGAATGATTTGCTGAAGGGTGATTCAGTCTTTAATCCATCATCATTGATCAAAGTTTGATTTTCTATTAACAATTAAAACGTTTCCTTTTATATTACAAAGTGTTCTTATTAATGTCATAGGCAAACTTTGAATACTTTTCTAATTTGGGAGATCTTTTTTCAAGTTTCCTTCATACAAATGAAACGATTTGGAAGGATTTTCGACAGACTGGCTCCTGCTGCCCTGTGTCTCCCCTCCACTTTCCATATTCTTCTGGAGTCTAGCACCAGAATAGTCATTTATATCACACCAGAACTTCTGCTTTTGCCATATTGTGTAAGTGTTGAGTGATTGACGTGGGGAAGGGGAGCAGAAACACTCCTGGAAGCCGCATCTACACTGGCCCGGCTGTCCTCACTGAACTGGAAACTAAGTCTCAGTGGAAATGTAGAACAGTCTTAACCAACACCACTCAAAATAGCTGATTTTTGCAAATTTTACAAAAGCGTTCAACCATATGAACATATTGCTAGGGTTCTTCCTAGGGCCTGGAGGAAGCCAATGCCGGTGAGAGGCCTCAAAGTTCATCTCCACCAGGTTCACAAAACCTCCACCTGCCTTGGGATGGTGAATGGTATTGGAAAGAACGGGAAAGGAAATGGCAGGGGGGCCCTTGCCTTAAGCCACACCAAGGCATGTGGCTGCTTCTTGTGTATGGGTAGGATAAACACGGAAGAGAAGCAGGTGCATTGTTCTTCCTTGTTTTTAAAATGGCAGCAATTCTTTGCTAAGCATAAAAAACAGGTGTAATTCTCTCTTATACCAATAATGGACACATGGATCCTCACATGTTGGCTGTGAGGATTTGTGAGGAGGTGCCTGGAGCTGGGAGTCTGAAAGAAAATGACTGCGGCAGGCACCTGAAATCTTTCTGGAGGTGACGAAAATGCTCTAATATCGGATGAGGTTGATGGTTACACAACTCTGGTTGCATTTATTAAATTGATAACATTTTTTAAGCTTTAATATTGAATCATATGCTTGAAATGGGTGAATTTTCTGGTATGTAAATTATACCCCAAAAAGTTCTTAAAAATAATTAGAGGAGGTGACCATCTGCCTTAACTCAGGGTCTCTCCAGGTGTGGCACAGGACGTAGAGGAGGTGGCCGTCCACCCTCATTCTGTGTGTCTCCAGGTGTGACAGGGGGGGGGGGGGGGGGGGGGGGGGGGGGGGGGGGGGGGGGGGGTCTCCAGGTGTGACACAGGAAGTAGAGGAGGTGGCCGTCCATCTTCACTCTGTGTGTCTCCAGGTGTGACACAGGAGTAGGGGGGGGGGGGGGGGGGGGTGGGGTCTCCAGGTGTGACACAGGAAGTAGAAGAGGTGGCCATCTGCCCTCACTCAGGGTCTCTCGAGGTGTGACACAGGAATTAGAGGAGGCGGCTGTCTGCCCTCACTCAGGGTCTCTCCAGGTGTGACACAGGAAGTAGAGGAGGTAGCTGTCTGCCCTCATCGGGGTGTCTCTGGATGTGGCACAAGACGTAGAGGACATGGCGGTCTGCCTTCACTCGGGGTCTCCCCAGTCACAGGACATGTCAGTGGGGTTTTGTTTTAAATACAGTGTTTGGGGCCTGCCTGCCCAGTGACCAGACTTCTGCTGTGGAGCCCGGGGATCTGTCAGGTGTCCTATCATCTTGCACAATCTGTACATGTACCAACGTCTGAGAACCTGCTTTGCACCTGTGAATCAGCCTCATGGCCACCAACCCACAGCCTCATGCTGAGTTCATCACCTCGATCACTCCACAGCTCCTCCTGCGAAACCTTTCCACGGGTGCAGGGAAGGGGGGTGCTGCTGTGCCAGGCCCACCAGCACTTGCTGGACCCCTGAGTGAAGGCCTCTCCTGCTCCCCTGCAGCCCAGCCCTGTCTCTACGTGGCTCTCTCAAGACGACCTGTGCTCACCCCTGTTTTTCAGTAGTTCTAGAAAGCACTGTTAATAACTGGATGCTGCTTTAGCAATTTGGACAAGGAAATTTGGAGCAATTTAAATGTTCAAAACAGGAATCTTATATTTTGATTAGTATTACTGATTTCCAAAAGAGACGTTTTCCTTTCAAAATCCGAAAAGAAGAAGAGTGGAAAGCACCAGGCAGAAGCGTTTCGGGGCCATCCGTCCTTCCAGGACGTCCTTCCAGACACTTGAGGCTGCAAGACCCTGCTGAGCTGCTGAAGTCAGTTTCATTTGACTGCATGGTTTACAGTAAATAGCTTGGACAACTCGGAGAGGAAGTTAATTTATCCTCTTGCTGGAACATTTCATTAGATCAGGGGTCTCCTTTTCTTTCAGTAGGCCAAGAAATCGGAGCGAGCAAGGAGAGGGAGGCGCCCGTGAAGGGCCAGATGTGCCGGCTCCTTTGCGCCGGGAGTGATGGAAGGAGTCAGCTTGGGCAGCACTCCAGCCACGCCTTCACTGCTCTGTGCAGCCGATTTCTTCTTCTTTTTCTTTGCTAGCTGAAAATTCTGGATACTTAGTGGAATAAGTGAAATTTTGCGGGGGCGTAAGACGCAAGAGGGCAATGAGGTGGGATGAGGGCAGGCTGGCCTTGCTTTTGCCTGGGTGCCGGCTATGACTGTGCTGCCTGCTTCTGATGAAGCTGCTACTTCTGAACACAGCACCCCGAGGCGGTGCTGAGTTGGTGGGAGAGGCTCTGGCACCAAGCGAGGCCTTGGGTTCAAAAGGCCTGCCTCCAGGCACTAGCTGTGTGACTCTAGGCAGGCAGTTTCTTCCTCTGAGTCTGTGAAAATGGATTTAACTGCAAAATTCACAGACCCTTGATAAGGTTAAATGCAAAGCTGCCCACCAACGGCTGTTATACCTGAGGACGAGGAGGCAGTGGCTGAGAAGACTAACCTGGGGACCACAGAATCATGCCCATTCCTCTTGCAAAGGGCTTGACCTGGGCGGTGATTTAACCCCAGTGCAGCCAGACGTAAGGCAGGGAGGTTGATATCCACCCCTCCAGGGTGGGATCTCACGTCAGGGCGCCCAGCCTGGGACCAGGGGTTGCATCAGAGGTTCCCCATCCTCACGTGGGATCCTCCTTCCTCCAGCCCCTGGCTGGAGTGCTTGGACTCTGCGGTCAGATAACACTGGAGCTGAATTTCATCTCTGAGTGTTATCAGCAGCATGGTCTTTTTGGCGAGTTATTTCGACTCTCTGAGCCTCCTCTTTATTTTTTAACAAATATTTATTGAATACAAAATTCCTGCTAGGGACTGGGTAGGTATGACGATATGATAATGAACAAAAAGAAGCATCTTTTCAAGAGGGGGTGGTAGGCATTAAGCTCTGATAAATGGGAGGCTGCCACCCAAGGGCAAGGCACGGATGAACCAGGGATGCTCACAAGGGCATGCTGAGTATGGTGCTGGCCCCACCGCAGTGCCGAACCCATGGTTTGAGTCATTATTATTATTTGTGCTATTACTATGATTATTATCACCCATGCATTTTAGTCCTTAGTAGGCATGAGCCCTCAATCAACATTATATATTGCTGCTATTAGTAACTATTTTCCAGCATTATACACACATGGGAGCTGTCAGACAGGTGACAGCCCAGTGTAGCCAGAGCTGGGAGGGTAAAGCTACTGATCGAGACATTGCTCAGCCTTTATTGCTGCCTCCTTTACCTTGGTTTAAACACGGTCTACCCGGAAGTGGAGCCAGCATCTGATGTGCTTCAGGGCCCAGCATTGCCAGGAAATTTCTTAGAAATGCAAATTCTCAGTCCTGGTAAATTAGAAACTGTGGGATGAAGCCAGTGCCTGTGTGTCAGGAAGCCCTCCTGGTGACTTGGATGCTGGCTAAGGTTGGGGTCAGTTGGACCCCCAGGGAGGGGAAGACCAGGAAGCCAGACAAGCTGCACATCTGAGGTGGCACCTTCAGCTGCATAGAGAAGCATCCAGAAGCCTCCCCAGAAGTCCAGCAGATGTTGGTGTCATGCTTGTTCATCCTGCAGAATCAGGAGCCAATCAAATCTCTTTTCTTTATAAATTACCCAGCTTCAGATATTTCCTTATAGCAATGAAAAAAATTGTTGGACAGGGTGGGTATGTTCTGGAGAGCTATTGCCCAGCGCGGTGACTATAGTCAACCATAATGAATCCTATACATGGAAATTGCAAGACAGTAGATCTTAAATGTTCTCACCACAAAAAAAATGGTAAGTGGCTATGTTAATTAGCTTGATTTGTTTTACAATGTATACATGTGTTAAAACATTATGCAATGTAGTATACTGTAAATATATATAATCTTCATTTAGCAATTATACCTTAATAGTGCTGGGGGTGAGGGGGGAAGAGAATTGTTTGGAGCCTGCAGGAGATGGAGGGAATGGAAAAAAAAGGAAAGAAAGAAGAAAGCTTTCACCTTCTTTCCATGTTCAACGAAGGGTACATAAATTGGGATGTCCCTCTGTTTCTCCAGGGTGAAGGCATTTCAGGATGTGAGAGGGAAGTCAACCTTGCCAAGTGTTGGACAAGCACCGTGGGACCTCCCCAGGGAGAGAGAGATTTATTTCTTGCCTTTCCCATCCTTTCTTTCCTTTCTTTCATTCATTCTTTCCTTCCTTCCTTTCTCTCTCTCTCTTTCTTTTTCTTTCTTTCTTTCTCTCTTCTTTTCCTCTTTTTTTATTTTAAAAATCTTTTCTTGGTTGGGTTGTTATTTTGCTTTTTGCTGGGGAAAAGAACAGATGATATTGTTGGATGTTTGTCCCCTCACATCTCCTGTTGAAGTGGAGTCCCTGTGTTGGAAGTGGGGCCTGATGGGAGGTGCTTGGATCATGGAGGTGGATCCCTCATGAATGGCTTAGCACCATCCTCTTGGTGATGAGTGAGTTCTCACTCAGGTCATGTGAGATCTGGTTGTTCAAAAGCTTGAGACTGCCCCCTTGTTCCTGCTCTTGCCATGTAATACTCCAGCTCCTGCTTTGCCTTCTGCAATGATTGTAAGCTTCCTGAAGCCTCTCCAGAAGTCCAGCAAATGTTGGTGTCATGCTTGTTCAGCCTGCAGATTCATGAGTGAATCAAATTTCTTTTCTTTATAAATTACCAGCTTCAGATATTTATTTATACCAATGCAAAAAATGGCCTAACACAGAGGCTAGACCATGAAGTAAAGCAGCTGGTGGTAATGGACTTGCTCAATTTCCAGACTTGCATCTTTGTAAATTACCCTGGCACCAAACACAAGCATTAATATGTAAAACATACATCAGTGAAGATTATCTTGCCATCTTCAACTATGCTGTCACTGGAGATAAAAATCAAAGCCAGAGCTAGAAAGATTGGCCCCAGGTGTCAAATGGATCTTTTCTAGTGAGGTAGGGGGTGGGGGTGAAGGACAGAGAGATGCCAGAATCATCTGAGGAACTTTCAAAGATGTAAACAAATGGAAAAACACTGATATTTAGGGAACTTTAAAGTAAACAACATGAAACATAATTTCCATAATCAGATCTGAAAAAAAAAGAAAGTCTGACATCACCAAGTGATGGCAAATATGTGGGGAGGAGGGATGTCACACAAAGATCCTTTCAGGCAATTTCATTGCTGCTTCATTTATCAGAAACTTACAGTACAACTTTGTAGGGTTTTGGATGTATCTATAGAGTTTCACGTAGGGTGATATATACTATACAGGTCATTTTCCAAATTTGAAATTAATATAGAGATTTACTTTAATAAATAAAACAAAAATGCAGCAGCAAAACAACATAACATAGAAACTTAGGGAATTAAATATTATTTTCCTATGGTTAGTGTTTGCATGGTATGTCTTTTTCTGTCTTTTTAGTTTTAACCTATCTGTATCTTTAAAGCACACCTCTGATATACAGTGGGGTTGGGTCTGCTTTTCAGTCCAGTCTGACAACCCCTTGCTTTGCTGTTAGGAATCAGCCTGCATAGAGGGTGAGCAAGCATTGCCCCCTGAGCTGTGCCTCCTCTCAGATCAGCGGTGGCATTAGATTCTCATAGGAGTTTAAACCCTATTGTGAGCTGCACATTTGAGGGAGCCGGGTTGCATGCTCCTTATGAGAATCTAATGCCTGATGATCTGAGGTCGAGCTGAGGCAGTGATGCTAGTGGTGGGGAGCAGCTGCAAATACAGTTTAACCTTAGCAGGGAGGTTTGACTGCAGAGACCATAGTAAATCAACTGCCTGCAGACTCATATCAGAACCCTATCAGTGAGTGGCAGGTGAACACTAAGCTGTGTCTGGTGGCACGCTCTATAGTGGCAAGTGAGCTGATACACTTCAGTTGTACAGCTGCATCTGGTGAGCCTAAAAGTATGTTTGAGACAACTTCATATCACCATACATTCAAGGCAGAATATCCTGAGATTGCCACAAAATCACTGAAAAGCCTGCTTCCATTTCCAACATCCTATCTTTGTGAAGCAGTTTTCTGCAGTGACAGCCACCAAAATGAGATTATGGAATAGACTGGACATAAGCAACACACTCTGGGTGTCACTTTCACCCATTGCCCCCAGATGGGACTGTCTAGTTGCAGGAAAACAAGCTCAGGGCTCCCACTGACTCCACATGATGGTGCGGTGTATAATTATTTCATTATATGTTACAGTGTAATAACAATAGAAATAAAGTGCACAATAAATATGATGTGCTTGAATCATCCCCAAACCATCCTCCCCACCACCCAGTTCATGGAAAAATTGTCTTCTGCAGAACCAGTTCCTGGAGCCAAAAAGGTTTATTTTTATTTTTTCTGACCACTTCCAACACTTCCTCTTTATCTTTGATTTTCGACAGTCTGACTCTGATATGTCTAGTATGTCTAGGTGGGTGTTGTGTATGTGTTTATTCTGCTTGAGGTTCATGAAGCTTCTTGGTTCTATAGCCTGTTACTTTTCCATGAGTTTGGAAATGACCATCATTTCTTTATGTATTTTTTTCCTGATCAAATTCCCTCTTGTCTCCTTTTTGGTATTCCAATCACATCCATGTTAGATCATTTGGTATTGTCCCACAAGTCATTAATTTCCATTTGTTTTCCATCTTTTCTCCCTCGATTTCCCCTCCCTGATTTATTTTGCATAGTTTTAATTTCCCAGGCTTAAAAATCACTGATTATTTTCCTTCTCTAGTTCTTGTTCTGCTGCTAATATTTTATTTTTCCATCATAAAATTACCACATTTTTCTTTTTATAGTTTCCATTTCTCCCCTGAGATTCCCCACCTGCATGCTCATTATGTCCATCTTTTAGTTTAAATACTTAAACATATTTATAGTGTCTGCCTTAAAACCCTCTTCTGTTAATTAGAATATTGCATCATCTTTGAATATCAAATAAATTTATTCCTTTCATGGGCCACATTTTTTTCTGTTCTTTATGTGTCTAGTGATTTTTATTGTATGCTGGACAGTATGAATGATCTATCATAGTGAATCTAGATTATGCGGTCTTCCTTTTAAGAGTAGTGAGCCTTTCTCTGGCAAGCAGTTAACTTACTGGCAGATGAGTTTTATGCTGTTGGACCTTGCTTTTAGGCCTTGTTAGGATGGGTCTAGGAATAGAGTACCTCTCTTCTTAAGACTTTGCCATTCTGGGTATCAAATGACTGTCTGGGATGCTCAGTCAGTGTCTCTGCACTGATTATTCAGGACTACAAGATCCCTTAGTCCCAAGCATCCTCTAAAATCACTAATATCTGTTCAGCCCACAGCTTCCAGGATCTGTTCTCTGCCCATCTTTGCAGAATCTTTCTCTGTGCACTTGCAGCTTAATATTCAGCCACGTAGTCAATGGATCTATATAGATATCTGAAGCTCCTTCTCTGCACAGCTATCTCTTTCTCCCACTTGTGTACACACAAATTCCAGTCAACTTGGCAGTCCCAGTTCTTATTTCTGTTTCCTCCCCAGAGTGAGACCATTGCTCTAACTCCATGTGTGACATTTTGGAAAGTCCTCTTGGAGGGAGTGCCTGGGTCCATATGGACCTCAACTTGTTTGTTTCTCTTCTCTCAGGATTATTTAATGCCTGAAAACAGGTGAAGCTGGATGGAGGGTAAGCCCAATACCTGTCACTCTGATGTGGCCAGGCCTGGAAGTTGAGCCTAACTAATTCCTAGAAGAAGCTGGAACCCATTTCTGCCATCTGTTCTCAAGTCTGACTCCGACTATCATTACAATCATGTATAATACTATTGATGCTTACTGTGTACCACTAGGCCATGTAGAAGCACCTTACAGTCAGTTACTGGTTAGATAATACATCACCTCTTAGAGCAAGGAGCACTGCATTGAAAATATACTTATTACTTAACAAATATTTACCAAGCATCTATTATGTACCAGGAGCTGCTTTTGGTGCTGTGGATATGGTGATGATTAAGACAGATGAGGTCCTTGTTGTTGTAAGAGCCTATTCTAGTGGGAGATCGGTGATAAGTGCAAAATAAATTAAAATAGTTCAGACTGTGATAAAGGCTATGCAGAAAACAAAACTGAGTGATGGATAGACTGATGGAGATGGACATTTCTGAGTGACAGTTGCTTAAAACCCCTTTATGTGCTAACATTTGAGCTAGATTGATGGTTCTCAGCTACAGGTGATGTTGTTGTTCCCTCTCCTCCAGGGCATGTGACAGTATCTGGAGACAACCTTGGTTGTCACAGCCGTGTGGGTGCTACTGGCATCTAGTGGTGTAGAGGCCAGGGATGTTGCTGAACACCCTGCAATACACAGGAGAGACCCCACAACAGAGAATCATCTGATCCAAAGTGTTACAAATGCTGAGGTTGAGAAACTGGGGAGAGAGGCTCCCGAGTAAGCTTGGTACCCCTGGATGCTTTTAGCGGGCACGTAGTTGGCTTTCACAGGATTCTGCCATAGCCTTATTGAGCTCAGTTTAATTGAGTAAGAAATGAGACTGGAGAAAGGGTGGGCAATTCTTTCATATCAAACTGGGCATGCCGTGGTCTTTCTGCAAGCTTGAGTATGTGGTCAAAACATCCTATTTTATGGGTTGAAATTAACCAAGTTACATGACCTACCACTATGTGGAAGAGCTTGCTGGCCATGAAATAGGCGAATGGTGTACTGAAAACTTTCTGTGGGCTCAGACTTTATTGGACTCTCTGGAGAAACAAATAATCCATATATTGTTGTTGCCCTTAAGGAACTCACAATTTAGCCCGGAACATTCATGCATGAGTCAGTTAATGGGCAGTTTAGTGTTTGCCTGTTTTTAGCCACAGTGGTAAAGGAGAGATGGCTGTGGGGGTGGCCTCTTGCAGGAAGGAGGTGGGCATGGGAGAGCTCTTCCTCTCAGGCTGTGCTCTGGTTGTAGAATTACCACCTCCCCTATTCACCACAAACTCTGAAGCCAAAAGGAACTCAAAAGTCAGCTGGAAGAAGCTTCTCTCCCCAGAAATGGCTGCGATTCCTTCTCTGAAGAGGCTCAGAGACGAGGGGTGTGAAACTAGTGCTGACAAAAAGATGGGCTTCATGTAGAGTGGGAAGCTCATTTAAATAATAATAAAATACTAACTGAATGGGAAGATCCATTTGTGTATTGGCTTCTGAAATGAAAGAAGTGGTCTGCCTTCTCTGTAATTGCTGTCAGGTTCTAAGCAATCCTCTTTTCAGAACTCTCCTTTTAATGCAGCCGTGAAAATTGTTACCAAGCAACAAGCGGGTCTTGAGAGGTAAGCATTCAGGAGTGACTGACATGGAGACTTTTCATCCAGAGGAAGCTGCTGTTATGCCAGCCCCGAAAATGGCGTGAGATGTCAGCTGCTCTGGCCTGCGAGGGCCAGGAGGTGATGTTCAGTTCAGGGGAGATCACAAAGCTGAAAATAAATAAATAAACAGGTGCGTCCTCTCACGCCAGAGAACAGCACGTAGTGGATCTGACTTTATTTTGCTGCAAAGGGACTGCGTACAAAGGTGTCTTCTCTTTATCTGGAAAGTTGTGTTCACTTCAGTCTTGGCCACCAGAAGCAAGAGGAATCCTGCTGTGGGACTCTACGGTGGCATTTAAAGATGGCGGACCCCAAAATCCAGTCCACGCCCAATAATGCATTGACCATAAGAGGGGCTTGAACTCAGCAAAATCGCCTTTATGGTGCAAGGAATGTAGATTGGTAAGATTCTCATCAGCACCTCCTTGTCTTCATCTCTGCCCCGGGCTCTAACTTGACCATCTCCTCCCTTTGAGGTCATGGTGAGTGAGACCTACCTCCTTTTCAGTACCTGCCTTCATTCTAGGCCTCTGTGGACTGCTTTATATGATTTTCACAGTCGTAATTCCTTTAGGTTGGAAATTCTGCCCTGATCTAGGGACTTTATGGGCTTGATTCTTAGCCATTAGCTACCTTCTTCTGGAGCAAATTTTTCCTCGGACTTGGGTTGCTTGTCTTTGGCCCATAAGCCACAGCCAACTCCACGTAAACAACAACATCGATTGACTTTCCCGAAACTCATACATATCAATGTGAACCAGTTAAGAAAGCTATGAGTGGTTGGGGGCTTGGGGAGAGATAGCGTTAGGAGAAATACCTAATGTAAATGATGAGTTAATGGGTGCAGCAAACCAACATGGCACATGTATACCCATGTAACAAACCTGCACGTTGTGCACATGTACCCCAGAACTTAAAGTATAATAAAAAAAAAAGGAAAGAAAGCAAGCTACACAAGAATAAAAAAGAATGCATTTCTAAGCCTACGGCCACATGGAAATGCCTAGCAGACGGGACCTCCAGCAACAGAAGCCAGCTGTGTAAAGGTGGGTGCTGTGCGGTTCCATTTCCATGAAGCACAAGAGTGAGGAGCACAGTCCGTGCTGACAGAAGTCAAAACAGTGGCTTCCTCCCAGGGTCGTGACTGCAGGTGCAGGAGGGAGCCTTCTGTGTCTCCATGGGAGGTGGTTACATGGGTGTGTAATGAGGGCCTCATTCATCTCCTAAGATTTATGCACTTTATTCTCACATAAGGTAATCCTCAATTTTTAAAAAATGGAGAACCAGTATAATTTGCCTGCAAATAGAAAATTCATAATTGATGTAGGTCCTTGTCAAAGTCAGAAGTCTCTCTTCTCTAGGCCTTATCTGTTTCTTTTAAGGGAAACACACACCAGAACTTGCATGCTTTGTAGAGAGGGGGCCAGTGGGGGCTGGCTCCACTGTCCTGGTCGTGGCTCACTGCCCCCAGATAATGCTGAACCATCAGGACGCAGCTGGTTCCCCACGCTGACTTCTGCTCCTGCCCAGGAAAATTCTTTTGTCAACTGCTGGAATGGTTTGGGTGCCTTTTAAAAGGGAGAATAGGCCCAGAAGGTTTATGAGGCCTCTCCGGGGCTGCTGCAAAGGGAGGAACGTGTGTTGGCCGTTTTATTATCTTCCCTGAGGAGAAATGAGATGATGGAAGGTCCAATTATCGGTGAACCCCTTGAGTTAAAGCAACACTGCAGGATGCAACAAGCCACCTGGGGCTGCAGTTTAGATGGAGCCAGACCCTCTTGTGGAGGTTTGCAGGGGCTCCTTGCTCAGCTGTGTGTTGCCCTGTGGCATCCCTTTTTGTGAGCCTGGTGCAGGTGGGCATGCACCATTTATTAATTCCATACATTTTACTTCCCCTTCCACAGAAATGTAAAATCATCACTTGTTGTTTCAGCACCCAGGCCTTCAAAGGGGAACTTGATCCTGGTCATTGCCTTATCAAAAAGTTATATATATATATATTTTTTTTTCCTGGTACAAATTAAAGTTAGTTTGTGTAATGAAAACATTTATCCATTTTATCACCAAATTCATCTCGCATAGCACTAGGGGTGTGCAGTCATTTACTTAACCATGGAGCCAACTAGTAGTATTGGAGATTGCCTTGATGTGCCAGGCAGGATTCTAGGCACCTGGGTACAGAGATCGAATCTTTACTTGAACTCAGGTCAGAGGAAATAGGTACTCAATGAACAAAGTGGTAAAATGTGTCCTGAAGAGATGCAGCGAGGTAAGGGTCGGGCGGTGGTGGGCAGGATGCTACCAGGTCAGTGCTCAGGAGAAGTGCCTCTGATGTGGTGGTGTCTGAGCAGATGGCTGCCTGCAGGGGGATGAGGGAGCCTCCCTGCAAATTGGAGACAGCGGCACGTGCAAAGGCCCTGGGGCGAGAGAATGGACAACGTGCTTGGGAAGCAGCAAAGAGGCACGTGTGGCCCAACTGGATCCAGCTACCGAAGCATGAGAGCCAGCACGGCCTGGGCCAGGTCAGGCTCCAGGATTCAATTTTGAGCAGCATGGAAGCCATGGTCAGGCTTAGAACAGAGGAATAACATGCTTGAGGCAAGGACTTGTCCTCCCAAAGGACGACACATGTGCTTTGAACAGAGAACCAACAGTGTGGGGCTTCATGGTGGAGGCAGGAGGCTTGGGGGGCAGCCTCTGTGGTTTGAGCACCTTTTCTATTAGGCTCAGTGTCCAGACCCCACTGGATTTCAGGGGCCATTTTAATTTCCTTTAAAATCAGAAAAAGCAAAAGGGCTGGGCGAGTTGGCTTATGCCCAATACTTTGGGAGGCCAAGGCAGGAGGATTGCTTAAGCCCAGGAGTTTGAGACCAGCCTGGGCAACATAGCAAGATCCCATCTCCTCAAAAAATAATAAAAAATAAATAGCTAGGTGTGGTGGTGCATACCTGTAGCCTCAGCTACTCAGGAGGCTGAGGTCAAAGGATTGCTTGAGCCCAGGAGGATGAGGCTGTAGTGAACCATGATCACAACATTGCACTCCAGCCTGGGCAACAGATCAAGATCCTGTCTCAAAAAAAAAAAAAAAAAAAGAAGAAGGAAAGGAATACATTCCTGCCTGGATTGTGTTTGTCTTTTTACCAACACAACTGTTAAAACATTTATATAGGCACATACATATATATAGATATATATATATCTACATACAAATATGCATATATGTGTATATGTAAAATATCTTAAGGACTGTGGTCATTTTGCATACATATAAAATATTTAGATAGACAGATGACACATAGATGGAGCCAACGGAGGACAGAGCCATTCAGGCCATCGTGGTTGACTCATCAGGATCATGGGAGTATCACAGCATCCCCGGTAGCCACTGCCTTGGTCGAGTATGATGGTGGCGTGCCTCTGGGTGGGAAAGTGGAATGGGAGAAGGGTTCAGAGTCTTGATCTGGTAGTGCTGACCACATCTGCTGGCCATTGGAAGTGGGGTGTGAAGAATGAAAAGCCTTGGTGCTGCGTTTGGGAGCTCATTCTGCAGGAGGACCCATTTCTTCTTCTGCAGCTCCTTCACACACACAGAGGGGTTTCCAGGAGACTGGAGCCCAACAGAGAAGCAGGGAAGTGGAGTGCAGAGCTGGTGCAGTTGCTAAGAAAATCTGCTACAATTCACATTCCCTGGGGATACAGACTGTGACCCTCGGATGCTGCCAGCACTCAGGTGCAGATGTGGGCCTTCTGACAAAACTTCTCTGCAGCAGCCTGGGGGAGGAGGCGAGGTGGGCTCCTGTTCTAAAGTTGGGCGTTGTTCTCCTTGGTGTCAGCTTCTCCGAGTGTTGTCACCACGGTCCCCTTGTAGAGCGCCTTGATTGAGATCAAAGTTTGTGTGCGTGCATCATTTTATCCAGAGCCTGCTTCCCTCCTGCCACTTTCAATGAAATTTGCGAGTCATTCTGGGCACCTTCAGAGGAAGCAGACTTCTCTCTCTCTGGCTGGCTCGGTGAGGAGCAGCTCAAAGAGAAGTTACTTAACAAGCTCTCTCCCATGCATGGCTTCTGTGAGCACGTCTTGCTTTCCTGGGCTCCTGGCTCTGGCCTGCAACTTTCCTGACCCATCTCATTTTCATGCCCTTTGTGGGGAGTTCCAACAGGAGGCTCAGATGGGAGCAATTAGTTTCAGCAGGTAATTAGGCTTCTGGGCTTGGGCTCCGAGAGACAATTGGAAATTTTTATTTCAAGTCTATTTAAAGTCCTCCCGAGTCTGAATCAGATGGTAAGGTGTTCAGGAAACCCAATTACATCCCACTAGCATACGAAATGTTCACAATATAGTCAAGGAAGCATATTACCTTTTACTTTAAAAATGAACCTCTTTCCCATCTTTGCAATTTACCGTTTGCCTGGTTGCAAGAAACACAAGAAACAGATGTCTCCTGGTCCACCTGCCTCCTGTCACAGATCGGCTAAAAGGTAAAATGGTCTAGGGATCATGGCTTCAGGCATTTGGCCTGTCTATCTCAACCATGGAATGAGGTCAGAGACAAAGACAATTACTTTAGAGAATATTCCCCACCCAGTGGTCATGTGAACGTGCTGAAAGGTGATCTTACATGTCGAGAAGGACAGACTTATGGGGATTCCCAAAACATCACTGGCTAAGATGCTGCTTCCTGCAAAGACCATGCTGTTTCCTTCTGAATGGTTCCTTGCTGTCCAGGCTCTGCCTGGTCTTCCCTGGAGATTGGGCCCTATTAATTTTACAGAAGGAGCTCTCCAGTGAGCTTGAATAATCAGGCATTTCCCCCACCCCCATATCTGTCTCCCAGACATTTCCACTCATTGCTCATTTTTATTTTTTGAGATAAGATTTCACTCTGTTGTCCAGGCTGGAGTGCAGTGGCACAATCATAATTCATTGTAACCTTGACCTTTCAGACTCAAGCAATCCTCCTGCCTCAGCCTCCCAAGTAGCTAGGATTTCAGGCATCCACCACCCTGCTTGGCTAATTTTTAAATTTTTTTGTTGAGACTGGATCTCAAACTCCTGGGCTCAAGTGATCTTCCTGCATCAGCCCTGCAAAGTACTAGGATTACAGGTGTGAGCCGCCATGCCCAGCCTGCCCATTGCTCTTAATTCTGGTCTCTTGAACACACAGATTAGGAAGGAACTCTTTACTGAAGTGAGAATATTTGAAGTGTTGAAACGGATCTCAAGGACATTAGGAAGACTTCTTGGTGCTGGTCAGACTACTTGAGGAGTTCCAAAATGTTCTGTTCACAGCTGTATCTTCAGCTTGGACAGGGCTGCCCATAGCTGACAGGAGAATGGGTGATATGGTTTGACTGTGTCCCCACCCAAATCTCATCTTGAATTGTAGCTCCCATAATTCCTGTGTGTCATGAGAGGGACCCGGTGGGAAGTAATTGAATCATGGGGATGGGTCTTTCTCATACTGTTCTTATGATACTGAGTAAATCTCATGAGATCTGATGATTTGATAAAGGGGAGTCCCCTTGCACCAGCTCTCTTGCCTGCCACCATGTAAGATGTGCCTTTGCTCCTCATTCACCTTCAGCTCTGATTGTGAGGCCTCCTCAGCCATGTGGAACTGTGAGTCAATTAAACCGCTTTCCTTTATAAATGACCCAGTCTCAGGTATGTCTTTATTAGCAGAGTGAGAACAGACTAATACACTGGGAAAATTAGAGAAAAGCAGCAGTTGGGACACATAAATTCAGGAAAGGAACTTCATCTGAATGAGCACAGCTCCGTGGACATGGGGCTGTGTTAGAGGATGCAATCTGTGTGCAAAGGGAGAAGATGAGCCGGGCAGTGCAGGTGCCTCCAAATCTGTTCACCCTGGTGAGAGAAGGATTTGGACAGTACCCTGATCTTGTTGCTAGCACCCACTTGTATATTTGTAAATTAATAAGAGGATGGGGCCAGGCATGGTGGCTTATGCCTATAATCCCAGCACTTTGCAAGGCTGAGGTGGGCAGATTGCTTGAGCCTAGGAGGTCACAACCAGCCTGGGCAACATGGTGAAACTCCACCTCTACAAAAAATACAAAAATTAACCATGGGTGGTGGCATGCTTCTGTAGTTCCGCTACTCAGGAGGCTGAGGTGGGAGAATTGCTTGAGCCCAGGAGGTTTTGGCTGCAGCGAGCCATGATTGCACCACTGCGCTCCAGCCTGGGCAACAGAGTGAGACTCTGCCTGAAAAACAAAACAAAATAAAACGAAGCAAAACCAACACAAGTGGATGAGCTGGTTCTCACACAGCAGTCAAGCAAGCATCCTGGGGATGGGATTGAGAAAATACTGTCCAAAAAATCAAACCGAGTGGCCATTTCCACCTTGTGGTTCATGTTTGTAGAAGCTGGAGGGTTTAAGCATGGCATCATTGGTGAAGTCACAAGAATAATAAGTCACAGGAACCACCATCATATGGCAGGAAGAAAACATTAAAGCTAGTGTAGAATCTGGGTGAAGTCCTGGCTATGTCATTCCCAGCTGGTCAGCAAATGTTCTGCTTCTGAGCCACAGTTTTCTCATCTATAAAATGGGGAGGGGAGGAAGCACACCTACTTCCGAAAATTGTGTGGGGTGTAAAAGAAAGGAGTTCTGCAGCTTGGTAAATGATAGAGCCCCATATGTATTTGAGGTAGGATTATGTTGTCTAATTTGTGTTTGGCCAAGATTCAAAGTCTCTTGAATTCTCACGGAGAAAAAGCACTCAGGTGTGTGGTGAGAAAATTGAAGGACTTTCTTCACTTTCTAGGAAACAATCCAGATACCTGGTGGATCCATCAGGGCTCTGTGCGGGAAACAGAAACTACTTGAGGTGAAAGTGGCTGAATACAGGGAATCAGGTGCTTATGAAATTACGAGATGGAAGGAGAAGTGGACTCTGGGGATTCAGAGACATGCCACCTTGCAGAGTGAGTGTGCACTGCAGAATGACCTGCCAGGCAGCTGCCATCTCTTCCACCTTCAGGAAGGTGAGGAATCAGGAGACTGCCATGGAACTATTGATCCTAACAATACATGAAAACAGAGATCTCTTGGTTGGGCAATGGGGCTCAGGAATCTCCTGCCACCATTGTAACTATGAGGACACCTGGACAGTATCATGCAGCTATGGAGGCTGTAATGTCATCTCCACACCTGCTCAGCTGGTGGCCTGACACAGGTGCTGGTGCTGGCAGAATCAGCCATGGGAAGCCAGGAGATGGCCTCATTTCTTCCACATCTCCCTGGGAAGCATCTTTCTGCTTGACAGAACTCAGTCTCATCTGTGGGTGAAGGTGTGTTTGTGACCTATTCCTGCTTAACAGATTATAGCAAACTTAGCACACATTTATTGTCTTACAATTTCTGTGGATCAGGGATCCAGGTGGGCTTGGCTGTGTTCCATGTCTCCTGTGGCTACCATCATGGTGCCTTAGCTGGGGCTGGGGTCTCATCTGAAAGCCCAAATGGGGAAAGCTCTTCTTCCAAGCTCACTCGGGTTGTTGGTGAGCTCAGTTGCTCCAGGGGTGACAGAGGCCTCAGTTCCTTGCTGGCTGTTGTGCAGAGCCACCATCCACTCTAGTTCCTTACCACAGGGACCTCTGCAATGTGAGGGCTTACATCCTGGAAGCTGAGATGGCCAGAGAGAGTCTGCTGGCAAGATGGAGGTTACAATCTCTTGTAAGCTAATCAAGGAAGTGACATCTTATCCCCTCAATTACACATGTCATCCCATCATCCTATTGGCTAGAACATGTCACTAGCTCACCTCACACTGACAGGGGTGCAGGATTCCACATGAATACCAGGGGGTGGGGATCAATGGGGACCATGTTTCTATCTGCTCACCACATAAGAGATTCTAGAAAATGTATCATTTAATTTTTCAACCTTAGCAGTACAAGAAGAACTTGTGGAGGAGCTGGGAATTCATGGTAAACGCCAGTTGACCATATCCAGTGGACAACAGGAAAATAAAACCCACAGGGCAATACAAGGAGCACTCTGGACATCATAAAGCAAGTGGGAATCCCTCTACATCGGTCTGGTGACAGGCAGGGCTTTGCAGCTTAGAGGCTACTTTCTACAGATGCCACTGCCAGTGAGTGGTCTCTGGTGAAAAGACTGTAAAGCAATAAATTGTCCATAGCAGAGCAGGAAGGAATCTTCTGGTAAGAAAGGCATGCACAGTGATGCATCTGAACCCAGTCATCAGCAGCCCAGAAGCGAGCACCAGACCCCAGCCTTTCAAAGGCAGCACATGCACCATCCTGAGCTCAATGACCCAATCTGATAAACGGGATTAACGACGGTCTCCACCTCCTGGGGTATTTGCAAAGGCTAAAAAATGTGGGCTATTCTTACTTTACAATCCAGTGTCTTCCTTTCCCAGATGAAGAAGCTGTGGACCAGAGGAATAAGGTGACTCACAGCACATTAGTGGCCAAAATGTCTATGGCTACTTAGTGAAGGTGAGCCTTGCAGCCAGGTCTCTTACACCCAATCCTCTTTCCATTGTACTCTAAGAGAGAAATTTCCAGTAAAATAGGCAATGGTCCAGTGTTTTGGTTGAAATTGCTGTTTTTGTAGTTTAAAATGGTTGCATGTTCACAAGGTTTAGGGGAGAAGCTGGCATCTTGAGTCTTCCTGCCAGGCACAAGTTGAGTTAGCTGTCTGGCCTGGGCACACTTGTAGAGTCTCTGGCCTCTTGGTCAAGTGGTCAAGGACACTCTCAAGGTCAGGTTCAATGCATCTGCCTCAGATGGCCTTACAGCTACCAAAAATGACCCGAAGCTCAGGTTGAGAGCATTTGAATCAGCTGACTTAGTATGATGAATTTGCATTAGAGAAACCCACACATTCTTCCGCTTCCTAATTAACATGAAGTTCATACTTACACATCAGGGTTTGGCTTGGTGTCTCTACCTTGCTTGCTGGTGTGTCTCTGACAGATAAAAGCTGGTGTGAATTGGATGCTTCATTAACTTGCCTGAAAGGGACAATATTCATAATCAACATGCTGTCAAAATCCAATAAGTCCCACCAGCTGTGGTTTTGCTCTGAGACTAACGGGCCCAGGAGCTCATGGAGGACAACAGGGAGGGGGGCCGGAGGGTCCAGCCTGCTGCCGGGTTCCCACCTTATGCTTCAGACTTGAAAATCCCAGAGCCGTTGGGGTGCTCTTCTGGGACTGGTAAGAAGCTGAGTCCATGTAAGGCCCCACAAGGCTCCCCAGCTGACAGATGAGAAGCCCCCTCCCCCAGCCACATCTTACTGGTTCCAGCTCATTGGTTATCCTAGAAGCCATTACATGTGCAAGCAGCTGCAGGGAAAACAAGTTTGTGAAGCCGCCTGCAGGCATGGATAGAAGGGGCGGGGGAAGGATTTTTACTTCCTCTTGCCGCAAGTTTTGCTGGGCCTTCACCTGGGAACACTATGCAAGATCTCCCTGGAGAGATGACATCACATTATGAGGATTAGAAAGGAGTTGGCTAAAATTCTGTGTTTAAATTGAAATAGGAGAGAACGGTAGCCGTCAACCCTGGCTTCACATCAGATTGACCCAGAGAGAATTCGAGCAATAGCTCTACTCAGGAATCCATCAAATAGCCCAGGATGTTTTGTTGCTCCAGGATAGGGGCTGTGTGTTTGTGCTTTTCAGAACAACTCAGATGATTCTAGTGTGCAACCAAAGTCAAGAAACACTAATAGATGCAAATAAGTGTGTGCTGGAATTGTGACACATTGCTCGTAAAACTCCCCATATGTACATTTAGACCATTCATTATCTACAAACACTTGTTGTATTTCTTATCATGCTTAAAGCTGCAGATACAGTGAGAAGGACTGGTAAGCTCCTGGCCCTTTCGTGGCATCCAGGCCAGTGCCTATCAGGGAACAAAGCAGAATTTAGCTAAGAGTAGCCAGCTTCTGCTAGGAGGACATTCAGAACGAGAGTTGGATGAATTTGGTCCATCACAGGTACACTCTATTTATGCCAGAAGAGGGTGATCTCAGGGGGAGGCCTGCTGTGGGAGAGTGACCTTCGCTTCCCCCATCACTGGGCGTGAGTGGTGGGCTGGGCATCTGCCTTGTATGGGTTTGTTTGGAGCAATCCCATTTTACAGTGTGATGAGTGTGTGAGCTGGGAGGATAAAATGCTGATGAGTGGCTGCAGATAGGAACTCCTGGCCCATGGTTATTTTTAGACATTCAAGGTGGGCTTTGCTCATGCCCATAGAGCATGTCCAGGACAGGTCATATGACGTGTCAACAGATCAGAGGCATGGCTTAGTCCTTCCTGGTCAACATGAGGTTGTTGGTATTCACACGATGACCTGTTTATGCTCAGGGCGGGGCACCAGAGCCAGGGATTCAGGGAAGACTGTCATGGTGGAGACAGGTGACTTGAGGGAAGGGGAGACTGCTGTGGGTCCAAACATAGCTTCTCACATGCTTACTAAACTCTACTGTGTAAGGCATGTGTCCTTATCTATATAAATGAGAATAATGACACTTGAATGGTGGCATCACTGGGCAGATCAGAGTTGAGTCTGTAAAGTGTCAACTTTACAAAGCACCATCCCTGACACATAACATGTGCTTAATGAATGGCAGCTGGGGTTAGGTTTGTATCAGCTACCTATTGCCTCAATGGTGCCACATAACAAATTATCCCAACACTGAATGGCTTGAAAGAACTACCAGTCACTATTTTTCTTTGAGTTTTGGATTGGCTGGGCAGTTCTGCTTATCTGAGCCAGGCTCAGCTGCCTCTCCTGGGGTGGCTTGCTGTGCTGCAATCAGCTGCATGCTTGTTGGGGGCTCCTGGTCCAGGGTGGCTCTGGAGGCCAGTCCATTCTCCTCTAGAAATCTTTTAGATTATTTTTCTGTCAAGCAACCCTGAATATGTTCTCTTGGTGGTGGCAGAGGTCAAAAAGAGTGAATATCTTTTCAGAACTTGGCTTGGGTCACATTTGCTGACATCCATTGGCCAAAGAAAGTCCCCTGGCTGAGCAAGCCCAGAGTCAGTGTGACAGGAATACAAGGAGGCCATTAATCAGGTAATCAATGCAACCCCTTGACCACTATGGTCATGGGAAAGAGAAAGACAGTCTACAGATCTCATGTGTCATTTCTCCTTAACCTGATCTGAGGTGCTACCTAATTTTGTGACAGTGGAGGTAAGACATTGCAAAGCTGAATGTATGATGTCTATGCTTACATTCAGCTTTGCAAAGTAATGTATTTTGCTGAATGGCCAGAAGACTATGATGAGGGTTTGGAGAGGTAGAAATAAGAATTCAATATTGAATCCAGTAGGTTGCAATGATTAAAAAACAAAATTATAGGATATGCCTTAGAAACTGTGAAAATAGCCTCATTTTTATAAGACCTTTCAGAATGTGTCTGTTGAATGCATATTTTCTTTTGCAGTTTTCTCAACAGTAAACTTCGAAATAATTGAGTGTTTGCTGTTCAGAGATGCCTCTTTGTGTGAACTAATAAGTGCCTTTTGGTGCTGCATTTTGGGGGAGAACTTAAATAAAAATGGTCAAGCATGATTAATTCTGCCCACTGCCAAAATGTTAATTGCTTCATTTTCCTTCATTTCAGAGTCAGAACAATGGGTCTTAATGGGCAGCCTATCTCTCTCTAAGAATGACCAATCAGAGAACAAGGCCAGAGCTTGAAGGTGATGGTGATCTGCCATTCAAAATAACAGAACCCTGAGGAAAGGTGACAGACAGGTCCTTTTCAGAGCTGGTCTGGACCCCTGAGCCTCCTGGGTCCCCCTCCTTCCATGATCTTCCCTCTCAGGGAATTAGTAACTCAAAAGTCGTTTGGAGGAACAATGTCTTTGCTTTTGCTCATAAATCAGTCCCACTGGTCACTTGAGGGAATTGTCACATTTTGCTGTGACACATTGCTGCCTTTGAAAGAATAATTGCCAGATTTGGCCAACTTGGGAACAGCTTCCTTCATTTCCTCTCTAGGGATGCCCTAAAGAGTATTTACTTTCATTTAAAAGAGAGCAATTTCTTCTCATGAAATCAATAGTTTTCTCCATGAGCCAAGCTTGTTTTATGATATTAAACATTTAAATAAAATTATAAATGTACCATAAAATGCTGATGGATGATTAATTTATTTTTATTTTGCGTGTTTTAAGGCTGTGGGGATTACTGTTCTGAAGCAGATCCAAATATAGTTCTTGAATTCTATGTAGAGCTGAAATAATCAGTATCCAGCAACTGTTGAGTGGGCAGTAAGAGATGGCGGCCCACTCTCTGTGCCGTTGCTGTCCCAAGGAGAAGAGAGGAAAGAAGCTGGAGGTGGAAGGGAAGTTTAGGAGCAATAGTGGGGATGGATGGATGAAAGGGAATTATTTGCCCTGTACCCTCTTTCCCTCAGCCAATGAGCCTTCCAGGATGGGCCTATCCTGTCCCTGCACAGCTGCCCCGTCCTTCAGGGTCACCCAGACTTTCTGTCCAGAGCACAGAACTTGAGCTGGGAGGCCCGCGTCTGAGCCATCACTCTACTCCTTTTAGCTCTGTGAACTGGAGCATCACGGGAAACTCTGTAAGCCTCAGTTTTGCCATCTGTGAAATGGGTGAGCAATCGCCAACCAAACCACTGGGATACCTGGAAGACCCAGATAATACCCTGACAACCCCTAAGGTGTCTGTGGACTTGATGAGCACAGCACCAGCCCACACTAACTTCCCTGTGCTGCCTTCACTGGCCTTGTGAATACACTGAGTAGTTCAATCCAGAATAAAAACATAATAGTCACACACTATCTTTCCTTTATCATGGTGGAAATTGAGGATTTACTCAGTTAAGTAACTTGTCAAAGGCTAAAGGAGGAATCCAAACCCAGGTGAGCATCAGTCCTCTGATCTGTTCTTCCCAAGCTGTTAATAGATTGAGGAACCCAGAATTAGACCACACACCCAGCGCCTATGAAGCACTCACCTGTGCTTTCAAACACCACCCCTCAGCGGCAGGAGGGTCAGGAGGGGGTGGGCAGGACAATTGAACTAAACTAAACTACATTGAAGAGCAGGCCATTTTGCTTTGAGTGTGCGTGTGATGCTGACGAGGCTACGTTGGGTTCAGATTTCACTATGATTTCTCCCTGCTCCTGGTTCTCAGCTTGGGAGCCAATCAGGCAGCTCTTGTGTGCCTCTTAACACACGAGGCTGTGGAGTGGCATCCAAAGAGGTGCCTGGCGCGTAAGTAGTGGGTGTGAGATGCAAATCTGGGCTCTTAAGTCATAATCCTGTTTGTGACATCGCCTCCGGTTGCTATGGTGATGATTATGTTATCAGAGGATTATCATTTTCTGTGAAGAATGGGTAGAAAGACCAAATGAGCCTCCAAGAAATTAAAGGCCTCGTTCATAAACAATCACTCTGAAAAATTAAAACAAAGCATAGGAAGGAACACATTAGCTGACAAATGTGTGACACTGTGGATTCTTTTATTCCAAATAAAATGCTTTTCAGGTTTTTAAGTTCAAAGCTTGTTTTAGGGCAGAAAATAAGCCATCATAACAAAAGAACAAAAAGGGGAAATTTAATGAGAAATATGACAGAAGACAAGGAGAGCAGAGAAAACACAAAAGTTGAAATGTAGCAGATAACAGAACAGAAGGATATTAAATGACTTTTAATGAAAGGATTACCCTGAAAAAGTACAACTCAGAGAGCAAAATATTTTAATTATTTTATTAAAGGAAGAAAGCAAATTAGCTGTCACCCATAAATAAACACAATCCCCATATTAGAGTGAATTTTGAGAAGAAAGTTTTCAATTGAGACTGACTGAATAGAAGGCCCATGTTTGTACATGTATTTACATGTAAGTTGAACATTCTTCATTGACTGGACCAGGTTGTCAATTGATGTTTCATTCTAGCAACAGTTTAGTTTTAGGTGTAAACAAAAGCTTTAAAAAGGGAGAAGTACGTTTTTGGAGATCTTGATGCTTCCACTCAAAATACCTCAAATGAAAAACGCCTGTCCCATCTCAAATTCCAATTTCCTTTTAAATTATAAAGAGCTAGCTTGAATACTGGTTTCAGTTAGCATGGGGCCATCTATTTTGGATTTTATGTTGTATATTCTTTCTGAATCAGAGAATAATCCATTATTCTAAAGGTATATTCCATATTTGTTAACCATCCATCCAAGTTTAGACCCATCTGTATCAGTTAGCAATGCTGTAAGGATGCTGAGTAACAAATCTTTCCATAACCCAGAGACTGAAAACAACATGCATTTCTCACTTATGAGCCAGTAAGAGAGTTGCATGGCACCATGGCTGGGCTAGGCTGGACTCCGGACTCCCAGCTCCTGGCTCTAGGTTCCAGGCTCCAGGCTGTGATTTGAGTTGAGTTCTGCTCCTTGAGCCTCCCATTATCCTTGAATTAGTGGCTCCCCAGGGCATGGTGTCTTGTGGTAACAGTAGGAACTCAACAGGCCATGAGGAAGCACCAGATGCCCTGTAGGCTTGGCTCAGGATTGGCATGTTGTCTCTGCTTATGTTCCATTGGCCTGAACAAGCTACTTATCCAAGCCCTACTTCAGTGGGATGAGGCAAGTGGCCCCGGGAAAAAGGGAGGGAAGATTTTCAGCATTGTAACCCAGCACATGGTGCCATCTGACCAGAGGCTGCTCCAACTGCTTTGGACCCTGAGGAGGAGGCATCTTATAGCAGCAAGAGCCTGGAATGGGAAGCAGTGGAATTTCAGCTCTGTTCATCACTTCTCAGCCATGGGACCTTGGGCAAGCCTTTGAGCCCCAGCCCCTTCATCTGCAAGGCAGTTGCTGCGGGGTATGTGGGAGCACAGCCTTGGAAGCCTGCAAGACATGCATCTGAGTTCTGGTATTTGCCACCTGCTGGTTGTACCTTCCTTGATGTTCAGTTTCCTTATCTGTGAAATGGGGACAAGGCCACCTCTCTTCCTTGTTGGAAGTCCAGTGCAACTCCCTGTTGGGAGCGGGGGGAGATATGGCATAGGGACTATCAGATCAAATGAGCAAACAAAAGTGAAGTATGTAACACTTTGACTGGCATGCCATCAGTGTTTATACAATGTCCACAATTTTATTATTTATAAGTATATGGTGATCCCCAGAAAGATATGTGTGCTAATACCAAGAACTTGTAAATGTGACCTTGTTTGGAAAAAGAGTTTTTGCAGAGGTGATTAAGTTAAGGATCTTGATATGAAATCATCCTGGATCCTCCAGGTGGACCCTAAATCCAATGACGAGTATCCTTTTAGACAGGGCACAGTGGCTCACAGCTTTAATCCCAGCATGTTGGAAGGCTAAGGCAGGAAGATTTCTTAAGCCCTAGAGCTTGAGATTAGCTGGGGCAATATAGCGAGACCCCATCTTTAAAAGAAAAAAAATTAACTGGGCATGGTGGCATGCATCTGTAGTCCCAGCTGTTTGGGAGGCTGAGGTAGGAGGATCACCTGAGCCTGGGAGTTTGAGGCTGCAGTGAGCCATGATTGCACCTGTGACGGCAGCCTGCAAAAAAAAAAAAAAAAAAAAAAAAAAAAAAAAAAAAAAAAAAAAAAAAAAAAAAAAAAAGAGCTGGAGGCAGGTCTGTGGAGGGCTGCGATTGCAGCTGAGGATATCTGGATTGCGAACTCCAGGCTTCCATGGGTGCAGAGCCAGGGCAACCTGTTTCCGGTGTCTCAAAAAATAAAGAAAATATATGAAAAGCCAGAGGACACACAGAGCCAGGCAGAGACAGGGAGAGGGGGGGGGGGGGGGGAAGGAAGGAGGAAAAAAACTGATGTGAAAATGGGGTCAGAGATTGGAGTGCTGTGGATGTGACCAAGACTGGCCAAGGAACACAAAGAGAACACATGCAAAGCACTGTGATGAGAGGCCAGCGAGAGGAGGTCACCTCCCAACCGAATCCTCTGGAGGAGGGAGGATTCCCGGTGCCAGCCCCTCGCCCCCCCCCCCCCCCCCTCCCTGCGCTGGCTTTCAAAATGAAAAATGCCCTTAGTACTAAGCCACTGGCTCTCCACTTCCTTCACTTGAGAGGCCGTGGGTGCCAGCTGAGAGGGCAATGATAGAACCTTCCCGTGGCTGAGAGATGGCTCTTCTCCCCCTCTCATTATTGAGGGCCGAATGGAGGCTCTTGGAGGCCTATACCTTTCAGAGCTCATAAGCCTAGCAGCCGTGTGGAGAGGGAGCCGGGCCTTTCCAGGGTTGTGTCCTGTCCAGCCTGGGCAGTGTGAGGAGTGGTCCAAGGGATGCCTGGCCAGGGTCGCTGGGCCCTGATGGTAAGTCCAAATCAATGGCCCATGCAAGCAAGGGGTGGTGAGATGGCCTTTGTATTAGTCCATTTTCACACTGCTATAAAGACATACCCAAGATTGGGTCATTTATAAAGAAAAGACTAACAGTTCCACAGCATTGGGGTTGCCTCAGGAAACTTACAATCTTGTCAGAAGGGGAAGAGGCATGTCTTACATCGCAGCAGGCAAGAGAAGTGTGTATGAGTGAAGGGAAAAGAGCTCCTTATAAAACCATCAGATCTCTTGAAAACTCACTCACTATCATGAGAACAGTATGGGGGAAGTTTCCCCATGATCCAGTCACCTCCCATTGGGTCCTGCCCTTGACAGGTGAGGATTGTGGGGATTATAATTCAAGATGGAATTTGGGTAGGGACACAAAGCCTAACCATATCAGCCTTGCTTTGAGAATTCCAAGCTGACACCTTGCTGACCATCCACTCTGACAACTCAGGGCTGGGTCACTGTCTGAGGCTGGCCAGGAGCACTGGACAAAAAGGATATGGTTGCATAACTGCGTGTCTGTTCCTGCTGGTGGTTCCCAATGGCGTCAAGAGCCGTCAGTAGCAAGTATATGTCACACAAAATCACAAGTGCAGAGCCCTCTTGACC
Organism: Nomascus leucogenys; assembly: GCF_006542625.1. NCBI lineage: Eukaryota > Metazoa > Chordata > Mammalia > Primates > Hylobatidae > Nomascus > Nomascus leucogenys. The sequence goes on from NC_044393.1 coordinate 3,130,171, forward strand.
AGGGTGCCTTCCCACTCGGATATCCCGTCAGCATGAACCATTGCTTCACATTAAGTTGCAGTCAGACATCAACAGACACAACATGTCACTAGAATCAGCTGCATCTGGCCACATCCAGAGTGGGTTTATGTGCCAGCCAATGTTACTGGGGACTTCACAGTTTTAAAAGGAGATTGGAAAAGTGGCATTTGGAGGAGGAGTCTAACTGTGGTGATGGGAGATCTACAAGCCAAGTTATGTGGGGTCTGAGTAAAGAAACTGGTCATATGAAGACAGAAGAGAGGAGGCCAAGAGAAAGGACAATGATTTAAAAATATTTGAAGGCTTCAGAACAAAAGAGGAGGGCACTTAGTAAGTTCCTGTGAAACAAATGAGCTGGATTTTTGTTTTGTTTTGTTTTGCTTTAGAAGAATGAAGTTTTAGGGAATGATTTGCAGCCACATGGATGCAGCCTTCCTTGACTAGAAGGTATCCCCTTCAATCTTGTCCATAGGAGACGTGCTATTTTGGGAGATGATTGAATAGAACTGAAAGACCAGACTCCTTGTGCAGCAAGTGAAAGCGAATCCACGGTCACTGGGTCGTCTACATAAGTATCCCCAGGTAGGGCTGCCTTCAGGCAAGGCTGGATCTAGAAGCTTGAACAACGGTCTTTGAAGACATGGTTGAGCTCCTGTTGACTCTCTCCCCCACCTTTTTCAACATCAGCTTCACCCGAAGGTTCTCCATTGTGCCTGTGGCCAAGTCAGGCTCTGGAGACATGGTGTGTGGGCTCCAGACCTGTGCTTCCATGGCTGGGTGGACAGGATCCCATCCAGGACACATGGTTTTGGTTAGAGGTCTGGGATCCACTGATTGGCTCCAGTCCATCATGGCCCATCCTGGGACTCAGTGTGTGGTCAGTTACAGCCACTCCATGTGGCTTAGCATGGCACCAGGCTGTCTTCTCAAGCAGCATGGGCGGTGTGGCCAGAGGGTGGGGAGAAACTGCTGGTCAGGAGACAATCTGCCCCACTGTACCATCTGCCAGAGGTGACAGAGAGATGGTGGGTATAGGAGGTGGGGTCAGAGAAGGCGAGCTCTAATTTTCCTTCCAATGGTCACAATAACACAGTGACAAGGGCATTGCAAGATTTTGGCATAATGTCCCTGTGCTGTAGGTTCTACTGTCATTGCTGGTTTGCAGATGAGACCACAGAGTCTCTGAGAAGTGTAGAAACTTGCCTAAGGCCACACAAGGAAAAGCAGAAGATCGCAAACTGAACTCAGATGGATGTGACTCACAAATGCTCACTCTTAGTCACCACCCTACACTGTTGGGGCACCAGGCTAACAGATGGAGAGGAACATGGGCCCTGTGTGGACAGAATGATGCACCTCAAAGATGTCCATGTCCTAATCACTGGAACTTGTGGATTGAGTGTGCTGCCTTACGTGACAAAGGAGAATTCAGGCTGCACATGGAATTAAGCTTGCTAAGCAGCTGACCTGGAGATGGAGGTTATACTCGGTTACCCAGGTGGGCCCACCATGATCTCCATGGTTCTCATAGGCAGGAGGCAGAAGAGAGGCAGGGTCAGAGGGGGCCAGGGGGATGGAACTGTGGGAACAGCACTGAGAGGTGCAGTGTTGGCTTTGAAGGTGGAGGAAGGGGGCTCTGGAAGCTGCAGAAGGCGAGGAAATGGGTTCTCTCCTTGAGCTTCCAGAAAGAAGGCTGCCCGGAAGACACACTGATTTGGGCCCAGGGAGACACATGTCTGTCTTCTGACCTACAGAACTGTAAGATAATATATTTGGGTTGCCCTGGCTGCTAAATTCAGCAGATTTGTCACAGAGCTGCTATGGTCTCTGACCCTGGCCCCCATGAGTTCCCAGCACTACAGGAAAGACAGACAAGTGTGGCTGCCCCAGAGGACCTCACAGTGCTCAGCACCATTGCACAGCCCGGTGGGATAAGAAGGGCTCAGGGAAAGTCCTGACACCCAACAACTTCGATGCGAAAACGTTGGAAACTCAGTGACAAACTTAATGGTTACATTTTATTTCTCTCTCTCTGAACTGCCAAGCCCCCTCTCACTCTGTCCCCTTGCAACCTCCTTCAGGGAACCTTGTAGGGTCCCCCAGCAGCGGGCACTCTCTCCTTCCAATCTCCAGCTGTAGGAGGTTATCACAGCAGCTGCCAGGCTTGAACCAGTATCAGAATACCCTCCAGGGCAGTGAACACAGAGCTGCCCCCACTACCCCCAACCAGAGCTTCTGAGTCGGCAAGTTCAGGTGGGGCCTGAGAATTTGCATTTCTAACACATTCCCTTGTGACGCAGCTGTTGTGGGTCACACTTTGGGAACTGCGGGTCCATTACCAGTGCTCTGTTTGTGGCTCTAACCCCTTCCTGCTTTGCACTGTTGTCACTGGGATGGGGCTTGTCTTCCCTAATTAACGTTCGCTGACGATCTTTATTGAGCAGCCACCAGGGGTAAGGTGCTATACTGGGCTTTTCATATGCAAGACGATCTCATTAAATCTGTACAACCATGATAACATGCACTATCCCTACCTCCACTTTACAGAGAAGGAAACTGAGGCTTGGGGGCTGTATCAGTCCATTTTCACATTGCTGTGAAGAAATACTCGAGACTGGGTAATTTGTAAAGAAAAAGAGGTTTAATGGATCCACAGTTCCACATGGCTGGGGAGGCTTCACAATCATGGTGGAAGGCAAAGGAGGGGCAAAGGCATGTCTTACGTGGTGGCAGGCAAGAGAGAGCGTGTGGAGGGGAAATCCCATTTATAAAACCGTCAGATCTCATGAGACTTATCCACTATCATGAGAACAACATGAGAGAAACCCACCCCCATGATTTTATTACCTCCCACCTGGCGCCTCCGATGACACATGGTGATTATGCATACAATTCAAGATGAGATCTGGCGGGGGACACAGCCAAACCATATCTGAGCTGTGAAATGAGCAACTCACGTTCAAGGTCAGAGAGTCTTCTTCCAGGGCCTGTTCCCATATCCACTGCTGTGTCTGGGGAACAGGTACCTGGGGTCCCTCCGCATGTCCACAGCCCCTCCTGCAGCTCTGTGCAGACAGTAGGGGCCCAATAAAAGTGTACTGAAAGAAACAATGAATCTGATGGGAGGCTTCAGTGGAGTTTCCTTATTATGTTTCAAGGGAATATTCCTAGAATAGAGGATGGCGCTACGTCAGAGGAAACATAACCAAGGTAACACAGACCAAGTCGAAATAATTTGGGGCCACCGATGTCATGGAACTCAGGCCTCTCTCACCCTCCACTTACTCAGCAGTTTTGAGTTTGACTTCTTGTCCTTCCTCCAGGGCCCAGAAAACTCCATCCCACAAACTGAGAGAAATGTGTAGAAACAGGCAACCTACTTACTATATGACCTTCCTTGCTAAAACCAAGTGGGACCCAGCCCCGCTGCCTTCCGTGTTGTCCAGTCCAAGGACACGAAGGATACCTGTGCTCAGAAACCAGCATCGCAGAGTGAGCTAGGGCAGGGCTCTTTGTCTCTGGTTTGAATGCCTCGGGGACATGCTTGTGATGGCTCTTGGCTCCTTCTTCCAAGCTCCCAGGTTCCTGCCAGCAGAAACTAAATCTTCCGGAACTAACCTGCTACATTTTTGCATTGAGACAGTCTCCCCAAGAGCAGGTCTCTTCAGGTACACCATGAAACTCATTGTGTTCATCATCTAACTGACTGTAATTAATTGAGGATAAGAAAAAAAAACAGGCCTAGAAGAAGAAACACAAGGGAAATGAAGATGGATTGTTAAATTGAGCGCTGTGAGGAGGCAGTGAAATCCTCATATTTCCCTGTTCTAATAACCTTAGTTAATATGCAATGATCAATCATGCCATCATGGGCATTTTTAGCTCACCAGCTTATCAATGTGAGGTGGTTTCACATCGATGGTTCTGACGTGTTGCCGATACAGACTAGAAAGGCGACAGGTGGCTACTCATCTCTGAATGCCTGTGACCACGATGCCAGATCGATGCGTGTCAAAATACCCTTATTCTTCTGGAAACCAATCTGATGACAGTAATTAAGCCCTGAGAGTTGGTTGGGCTGAACCCAGGACTATTCTGCTGCAAACAAATACTTCATTGATCAAACGTATTTTATTTTTAATATTCATGGATTAGCTACACTGTCAAAATGCCACATTACTACGTGCACGTGAAATCAGCCCTTTATCAAGATCCACACATTTGCTTCTCCGGATCAACCACTCGATCAGGAAGGAGTATTTTGGTGCAGACAGGATTGCTGGTGGGAGACAAAGACCAGCACATGCCTTTCCTCACCCCGAGCAAACCCCACATCTGTGTGACACAGGCCTGAGCTACAGTTTCCCAGGCATTAAAGAAAGGGAGGCTGCAGAGGGCAGGCAGACGAGCCCATCACCATGGACATGGGCACCATAATAACCAAATCGCCTAAGAGCCTTGGACCAGTCCCAGCTTTGCCTCTCACCTCCAGGTCCCTCTGGGATACACTAGCTTTGTCCATACTGGCTGTCTTTTGTTAGTGGAGCAGCATTCTTCATAATTATACACACACACCCGGCCAATTCCAGGGAAAGCCTCCTGCTGACCAGCAGCAGGGCCTCCAGTGCACTCACCCTGGCACTGGAGAAATTTCCAGATACATTCAAGGGATCCTTTTTACTGAACTGGATTTTACCATTGGGATCTACGTGTCATCTCCAGACGTCCAGGAACAGTGCAGGTGTGAGCAGCAGGAGAACTGGGGGCAACTGGGTGGCCCACCCTGCACACACCTGAGCAGACTCCAGGAGACCAGGGGGGCCTGTGCAGCGCGTGTGGGAGCTGCAGGAGACTTTGTGGGGTTCTGAGGGGCCTGCCCTGCAGTGGGCAGCATGCAACTTGAAGAAAACCAGACCTGACGGGTCTCCCCAGGATTGGACTTTGCGTCAGATCTTGGAGACCTTGGTGCGGCTCAGGGTGTGGGTGCAGGGAGCTCCTACCACGCCCGGTCCATGTGCTGAGCTGTGGTGCACGGTCCCTCTTCCAGGCAGAAGGGCCACCTGAACCACGGCCCCTCTCACTTCCTCGTGAGCCTCACTGGCACCTCCCTGTGCTCTGGACACATGACCAGGCTCCAGTCAATCCTATTGAAGGTGACAAAGAACCATTGCCAATAGCTGTCACCCTAGCAGTGTTGGGCTGAGTCTTGCAGCCTGGCTTGTGAAATAACCGGACAGTGGGTCTGAGGCCATGGCTGCTCAGGGGCGGTGTCTTTGCCTCTGGGTCTCAGCTGCCAGGGTGGCTCTGCCGCCACCGGCTCCCTGCTCCTCCCCACCCCCAGCTCCCAGCTCCCAGCCCCCAGCACCCTGCTCCTCCCCACCCCCAGCCCCCAGCTCCCAGCTCCCAGCACCCTGCTCCTCCCCACCCCAGCCCCCAGCACCATTCATCCTGTCAACCCGTCAGTGCATGTTCGAGTCCCTTGCGAGCACGTCTGCTTTCCCAAAACTGGAATGCACTGTGGCTCGGGGCCTGAGGGACTAGAATGCACTGTGGCTCGGGGCCTGCCCTCCTGGGAGATTTCAAATTGCATTACTGTCTTTGGATATTAGAAATGTGTACTCTTTATGCATCTTATTTCCTGAGAACTGCCTTGTTACCTGACTGTGATTGATTTCTAAAGTCTCAGTTAAAAAAATTAGGAAGATTATTTCTCCGGGAAATATTACAAATTATAATGGGAGAGCATTTTATTTCAAAGCAATGCTTCTTTCCCTTTCGATTTGCCTTGAACATACACCCCCGCAACACACTCAGAATCTTTTCTGACAATTCTGTCATCAATTAAGTTTCCTACAGCGATGCACACTGAGATTGTACTGGCACGTGCCATCAATCACTCGGGGCATCTGCCGGGCGGCGATGGCTGCAGATGGACACGGTCTCCTTCCGCTCAGCTGGAAGCATGGCGTCCACAGGGAATTCAGAGCCCCCTCTGCTGTCCTGGCCACGGTCAGCCTGGTGGGAAGAGAAGAACCGTGGTCGGAGCCAGGCCTCTTGGGCCAGCCTCCTGGCACTGCCGCCTCTGGGTGTGTGAGGCAGGGCAGGGTCTGAATCTCCCTTGTTTGGTTCCCTGTGCAACAAGCTGCCCAGAGTATTACAGGTTCCCAAAGGCATGCATGATCCCGGAAAGGCCTTTCAGGAAAGTATTTAGTGATTGGCCCAAAGGCCCTGCTGCTGGTCAGCAGGAGGCTTGCCCTGGAATGGGCCGGGTGTGTGTGTGATCATGAAGAGTGCTGCTCCACTCACAAAAGACAGCCAGTTTGGACAAAGCTAGCGTATCCCAGAGGGACCTCGAGGTGTGGAGAGGCAAAGCCAGGGCTGGTTCAAGGCTCTTAGGCGATTTGGTCATTATGGTGCCCATGTCCATGGTGATGGGCTTGTCTGCCTGCGCTCTGCAGCCTCCCTTTCTTTAATGCTCGGGAGACTGTAGCTCAGGCCTGTGTCACACAGATGTGGGGCTGGCCAGCATTTCTGAGAATTCCTAAATCCTCAGAATTCTGAGAATGCTGAGAACTCCTGGCTGGCCAGCAGTCACGTCTGGTCTCCATCTCTGCTCGCTCCTGGGTCCCCCTCTCATCTTCTGTCCTGCAGCAGCTGCCCTGTCTCTGGGGACTCTTCTGCTCAGCACAATCCCGCCGTTGCCCCACGAGGCCTTGAGGGCGTGGGGCCCTGGAGTCCTATGAAGAGACTGCAGCCTCATGGGCTCGGGGTCTGGCTGGATCCAGGGAAACGCATCGTTTTCTCCCTGGACTATAGGATTTTTGGTCTGGAATGAGCCTTTTGACAAAATATTACTGTCCTTCCCCAGGATCCCCGCTGTCAGTTAGGCACATTGTGTGTTTGCCATTTTCTAAGACGTTCACGTTATTAGGTGTAGTGGGCAGAATAATGGCTCCCAAAGATGTCTATATCCCGATCCCTGGAACCTGTGACTCTTGTGCAGGTGGGAGCACAGGCCGTGGAATGGTGGTTTGTGGGTAACACTGGGCGACTGCAGCCTGGGGCGTGGAACACCACGCGTCGCTGTCAACCCCATCTCTTAGACATCTGCCTCTGCCCCAGGATGCTTCCCTGGCCCTGCCCCCTTCCTCCAGGCCCCTCCACTGCCTTGCTGGGGGGCTGGTCTTCAGTCTCCCTAGCAAGCCCTGCCTCCAGTCTTCTCTGCTGGAGCCCCAGGACGCCTGCCCGTTTCTCTCAGGAGGCCACTGGTACCTGAACTTTTGCATTACTTTTTAGGCAGAGCAATTTCACTCTGTCTTAACCTCTCCCATGGAAGATGTCGATGGGCCTTTACCCTTCATAGCTAAAAAAGGTCCATTTACAATTTTTCCTAAATTGAAAAAATCCACAGCTGAAATTAATTCATCCACTTTCCTAAAATGAATAAGTAGATGTAATCAGTTTTAGTATTTTTTAAAAGTTGCTTCCCCCGCCCCCATCACGCAAGCAGTAAGCTTTCCTAAAGCCAAAGCAATTTGGCACAAGCATATGCAGGTTAAGAAAACAAAAACCACAGCCTCCTCCCACAGAAGGCTTTTCATAATGATCGCCCAGGGAAGTCTTCCCATCGCCATGACAACCTCAGTCCCGACTGCATGACCAGCACTGGGCATGTGGTCAGGGAGTGAGCCTGCCTGTGAAACCTTCACCCCCAGTTTGGGAATGTTTGCTGCTGGTAGTCTTATTGGTCTCATCGGTGACCTTGTCGTCTCCTAGTGGTCCCGGGGTGTCCTTCTAGCTGCAGCACTCACCCTGGCATTGGAGAAATTTCCGGATACATTCAAGGGATCCTTTTCACTGAACTGGATTTTACCATTGGGATCTACATGTCATTTCCAGTGCCCAGCCATAGAAAAAATGAACGGTAAAGTTATAGAAATCCTGCATAGGGGCTTGGCTAAACTATACGGTAAGGGAGTCCAGATCACCAGGGATTTTAATTGAAGGTGGAGTAAGGAAGGGTGCTAGAGAATGAGAAGGTCAGTGTCTCAGGAGGACATCTGAACAGATGCTTTACTGGAGAAGAGCTACAGAAGATCTACAAAAAAGCAAGCAACAGGACACCCAATGTCATGAGCAGTAGGGGAATGGCAATCTGCTGGTGGGAATGCAAACTAGTACAACCACGATGGAAAACAGTGAGGAGATTCCTTAAAGAACTAAATGTAGATCCACCATTTGATCCAGCAATCCCATTACTGGGTATCTACCCACAGGAAAAGAAGTCATTCTATGAAAAAGACATCTGCACATGCCTGTTTATAGTAGCACAATTCACAATTGCAAACATAAGGAACCAACCTAAGTGTCCATCAATCAATAAGTGGATAGAGAAAATGTAGTATATACCCACCAATATACACACCAATATATACACCATGGATACTACTCAGCCATAAAATAGAAGATAATAATGGCCTTTGCAGCAACTTGGATGGAGCTGGGGGCCATTATTCTGAATGAAGTAACTCAGATATGGGAAACCAAATATCATATGTTCTAACTCATAAGTGGGAGCTAAGCTATGAGGATGCAAAGGCATAAGAATGAAATAATGGACCTTGGGGACTAGTGGGGAAGGTTGGGAGGGGAGTGAGGGATAAAAGACTACATATTGGGTCCACTGTACACTGCTCAGGTGACAGGTGCACCAAAATCTCAGAAGTCACCATTAAGGAACTTAGTCATGTAACCAAAAACCACCTGTACCCAAAAACTATTTAAGTAAAAAAGACAAAACCATGATGAGATGCCATTAACATCTAATGGAACGGACAAAATTAAAAATATTGGCTGGGTGTGGTGGCTCATGCCTGTAATCCCAGCACTTTGAGGGGCTGAGGTGGGCAGATCATGAGGTCAGGAGATAAAGACCATCCTGGCTAACACGGTGAAACCCTGTCTCTACTAAAAATACAAAAAATCTAACCAGGTGTGGTGGCGGGCACCAGTAGTCCAGCTACTTGGAAGGCTGAGGCAGGAGAATCTCTTGAATCTGGGAGGCAAAGGTTGCAGAGAGCCAAGATCGTGCCATTGCACTCCAGCCTGGGTGACAGAGTGAGACTCCATCTGAAAACAACAACAACAACAATAAAATATATATATAGATAGATAGATAGATAGATATATCAACAATACCTAGTGTTGGTGAGGATGTGGCAGCAACGATGCTTATTTATTGCAGCTGAGAATGTGAAAGCATCTGGCCTCTCTGGAAAGCCATTTAGCAGTTTTGTAAAACATTATACATACAGTTACTTTATCCCCCAGCACTCTGACTCCTTGGAATTACCCTAAAGAAATAAAATTGATGTTCACATAGAATTGTCCACGAGTGTTTAAAGCAGTACCTGGAGGCTGGTGCAGCTCCCTCTCAGATGTTGATCTGCATGTTGGCTTGTGATTCACCCCAGTCCCAGGAATGCCTCTAAGATTTCTGTTTCATCAACTGTTCCTTGTAGAAGAGAGTTGCACTTACCTTAAATCCTGCCCTTAGGTCGAAACAATCTTGACCATTAATCCTGCCCTTAGGCAGATTCACATGACATTCTTGCCTTTCCCCAAGGGGTCAACTCCAAGTATCCACTGCATTCCTTTCCTATGGTCTATAAGCCCTGTGTCTGGGAGGGCACAGTGCAGGGATCCACCATCTCTTCTCAACGCCACCTGAAACACAGATGTGACTTGTGTTCGTAAGCCCCTAGTAAATGTTTCTTTCTGAGAAACTGGATTTGTCAGCCTCTTTGGCCTCTCAGCTTCCTCCGACTTGGGGGTCCATTTGCACAGGCCTGCCCACTGCAGAACACGGTACTTTTCATAATCACAAATGCCCAGTTATCCTTCAGTGAGTGACTGGATAAGCAGACCATGGCACATCCACAGGATGGAATACTACTCAGCAAGAGAGAGGATTGTGTGTTAGTACACACGCCACCACGAATTGAATTCTAAGTACATTACAGTACATGAGAGAATGCAGCCACAAAGGGCTGCCTACTATATCAGCCCACTGATGTGACATTCTTGGAAACGCACAACGGTAGGAGCACAGAATAAATCCACGGCTGCTGCAGATTGAGGTGGGGAGAGCACAGGAGAGTTGGAATGCATCTGCACACGGACTGTGGGGCTGGACACAAGAAGCTGTGCATGTGGAAAAACTCACTGAATTGTAAACCAAAGAAGTGAATTATACTGCATGTAAATTTTCAAAAATTAAAAATTAGAGGACAAAGGGAAAGAATGTTTCTTATGACTGGTTGTACTTCAACCTATTGCATTTAAGCAGAGTGACCAGTACAGACCTCCGCGTCTTAGCATGAGCTTCCTGGAAGCAGAGTGACCAGTACAGAGCTCTGTGCCTTGGCACGAGCCTCCTGGAAGCAGAGTGACCAGTGCAGACCTCCGCACCTTGTCACAAGCCTCCTGGTGTGCTGGGCTGTAGCCTTCCTGCTCTGTTGTTTCGTTGACTAGGAAAGTGTTTGGATGTTTACAGCTGCCAAGAAGTTACCATCTGGGCTAAAGGCAGAGCAGACAGACATGCTTGTACAGGATCCAGGTGTGAGGGTTAAGAGGAAGCCTTTGGTGTGGAGCTTCTAGGGTGAGGAAAACAGATTAAGGCAGAGGTGCAGCCAGGCAGAGATTCCCGAGGCAACGTGGGCGACTTCCTACAGCTTGGAAGCCATGGCTGCAAAATGCCCCTAGAAAAAAACAATAAAAAGTTAAAGATATAAATAAAATTATGATTAATTAGAACCAGACCACTCAGAATACAAAATTAACTGGACTGTGTTTTTCTCTTTATTTTCCACTGCCATCTACTTGTAGGGCAGAAGGAGATAAGAGTTCTGTGCATCCGTTACGATTTCAGCTGTAAGTCCCAGAAAGCCTCACTTAACAACCTAAATCAAAATGGAAAATTCTGGAGATTCCAGGCTGGCAGATCTAGTGTTTGGTTATGTGTGAGAGAACAAAGCTCTCTTGCCTTTCTTCTCTGTCATCCTGCTGGCTTTGCTTCTCAGATCTCACCCTCATGGTCACAAAGTGGCTGCTATTGCACGGAGCATCTTATCCATAGACAACTTTGCCCCAGGGCAGAAAGAAAGAACAGTGTTGTGCCTCCCTTTAAGGTAGAGAAAATCTCCAGGAGTCCCTGGGGACTGCTCTTCATGTTCCAGTCCGTGTTGTCAATGCCAATCTCTTTAGGACTACGCTGATCGCTGCCGAGTGGACTGGCTTATCTAATCAGGGCTGATTGTCCCCAGCTCCTCTAAATCACATGACCACTTGATGCATGAATAAAATACGTGTGTGTTCTCTAAGTGAAGAGGAAGGGGTGGGGACAGGTTTCGGTTGACAGTATGTGCCAGCCTCTTTTGTGGCTTTTACAAAATACGTTCCATAGAACTTTTTCGGCCTACAATTTGGCACGTTCTAGTGCATATTCTCATAGAGTTTTGGATTACAATGGGCAAGGGAGCTGTTGATTTGCACTTAGGATTGGATGTACCTGGAAGCCAGGCAATCCTTTATGAGAAGAAGTTTGCAGGAGGAAAGCACCAATGGCTGAGGGTGGAGTGGACAGCCTGGAGAAGCACCTGTAATGAGAAATCATGACCACACAACTGTCCTTAGTCATGAAGGAGAAGTTGCTTATGCTCATTATATTAATGTCACTAAGACAGATGGGCACTTCTGCCTTTAAAAATATGTTCAACAATGAAGATTTTCATAGGCATCAGAAAAATGTTTGATTTTTCTGATGATTACTCTTTAGTTAGCTTTAATCATTCATTCATTTAGTTAACTAGGTCATCTTCCCAGAGCCTAGCAGTTAATTGAGACTTCCCACTGTGGCACTTGCAAAGCCAAAAAAGTAGAGAAAAGGAGGGAGAAAGAGGAAGACGGCCTGGCCCAGACTGCAGAGATTTTTGAGGCTACAAAGCAATGACAGGAGCTGGAGGAAGTCAAATGCCTTGATTAAGTCTCTCAACAGATGCTTTTGACTTTCTCTTTTGCTCGTCCGTGGGAACTTCTGGGAGATAGAACAGTGATGAGCCAAGCCCCCTGTTTAAACATCTTCTAATCTAGCAGGGGAGACAATACAAGAACACACATAATTATAACGCACTGTGCTCAGGATAAGTGGCCAAGAGGCCTGGGAAGAAGTAGCAACAAGGAGATTCAGAGAACTCAGGGAGCATCCCTGCCTGGTCCAAGGAGGCGTCTGGGTGGCTGGAGCTGGGAGCTGCCTTTGGCTTAGACCTTGCTGTTCTGACTGATGCCGATGACTGACTTATTACCAGAAGGAGTAGGTAAAGCAGTTTGCAGCCTTTTAGAACTCAGGCTGGGATCTATAATTTAAGTTATTCACAAATTTGACTGACAACTTCGCTAGCCAGTCCCCACGTTAGGTGTCCTTCTGCTCCCACCCCACAAATGCACACATACCTCCAGCTTCTCTGAACTACCATCCCACAAGAAACACAGGTGCTTTAAAGAAAAATTATCAACTGGGCACAAGTGGCTCACGCCTGTAATCCCAACACTTTGGGAGGCTGAGGCAGGCAGATCATGAGGTCAAGAGATCGAGACCATCCTGGCCAACACAGTGAAACTCCGTTTCTACTAAAAATACAAAGATTAGCTGGCCGTGGTGGCGCGTGCCTGTAGTCCCAGCTACTTAGGAGTCTGAGGCAGGAGAATCGCTTAAACCTGGGAGTTGGAGGTTGCAGTGAGCTGAGATCGCGTCACGGCACTGCAGCCTGATGACAGAGCAAGACTCCGTCTCAAAAAAAAAAAAAAAAAAAAGAATAATTATCATGACTTGTGTGAGCTCTGCCATCACAAACCAGGTAGGTCCTCTAATGGGAGAAACAGAAGGAGTGGGGTTTGTGTAGAAGTATGTTCTGCCCTTCTAGAAGGAACTTTATTAGGGAATCACACCTGAAAATGTTACTTCTTTGACCACACACCTGGATGAGCTGGTTCGAATCAATCCTAGAATCAGCTGGGCAGGAAGGGGTCCATTTGTTCACCTGGTCCTGTCTCGAATGCTCTTGACCCTTTTTGAGTTGCTGGCCGCATAGAGCTCTCAAATTCTTGACTCTTCACTTTGGATTTAATTAAAACCATCAAGGTCATCCACTGACTCTTTCAGCTCGTTCTGAGGTCTGTTCAATTTTTATGGAATCCCATTAAAGTTCACTGCAGATGTGTTAAAAACTTTAAATGTTTTACAGAAAGTTTTAAACCACTTTAGATGACTTTTGCTGTGTAGAACTTTTGCTGTGTTGGGGGCTTCCCACATCACCCCAAGCTGAAATCACAGAGGAAACAGTCTCAGTTCCCAACACTGTGGGTTCCATGAGGCGGATGCTCAGGAGGTGAACCTTCCTGTGTAAGACACACCTCCCCAGCACACTTGAGCCATCCAGTACGATGGCCACTGGCCACCTGGGACCTTTGAACACTTGACATTTGTCTTGTCTAAATTGAGATGTGTTGTAAGTGTGAAACATACATCAGATTTTGAAGACTTGGTGTAACAAAAGTATGTTCAACGTCTCATTTATATTTTTATATTGATTACATGTTGTAATCAAAGCGATAGTATTTTGCATATAGTGAATTAAATACAATACATTACTAAAATTTATTTTGCCTATTTCTTTCTCCTGTTTTAGTATGGCTACTAGAAAACGTATAGTCACAATTGTAGCTTGCACGCATCACCTCCCTCTGCCTCTCCTCCTTCCTGCAACCCTGGGAAGACTTTCCTGATGAGAGTGGGGTGGGAATTCAGTTCTTTCTTAGGACATGTGTCCTGGAGTACTCTGCCCTGCAAGGCAGGGGCTTTGGGGAAAAAAACAGATGACACCCCAACCCCATCTGCCTATGCATCCCCTTACCCCATGATCAATAACCCGCCTTAGCTTCTTAAACTTTCTCTCCGGTGGGAAAGATGGGCTTGTGTCCCACCAGACAATTCTATCAGTATCATTAATCCCATTGTACAGATAAGAACATGAAGGCTTATGAGATAAAACCGTTCATTTGAAGCTCCCAGAGTCTGTAGGAGGCCAAATTTGGGCCTTTTTGACCCCAAGCCTAATCTCTTCTGGTTTTTAAAGATGTAATATTTAAGACGGCCTCATTGATGAGCCCAGTTTATTTTATTATTATTATTTTTTGCATTCTCAACTAATTCTAAGCCCCCTGGGGTAGCAGCCCTGCCTTATCACCTCTCCTTCCAAAGCGCCTGCGGGTAAATGACAGGAGCTGTCTGTGTGTCCCCTGAACTTGCCTTCATCCTTGCTTCATTTTCTTTCTTTTTCAAGATGGCAAGAAAGGGCAGGTTCTTCAGTTCCCCACGAACTCTTCAGGGGTTTCTGCGGCCCAGATCTTTTCCCAGCTCTCATTAGTCACCTCCGTGCATCCCAGAGTGGACTTGGGGGAGCCAGGGCTCAGGGCTGGCCACTGCCTTCCTGTCATTCTCTCTCGGAGGCCAGCACATTTTAGCCTGTGAGAAAACCAAGCCGTTGCCTGAAGCCCTTCCAGGACACTCAGCCCTGGTGCTGCCGCTGGCTGCAAGTGGCATCATTGAGAGACACCTGCCGGGTTTTTGAATCAGAGGTTGTAAGGGTGGCCACATACAACCTCTCATGGTCAGAAAAGACTGCAGACCTGGGCTGTAAGGGGCCGTCCTCCCGGCAGGTGGAGAATGAGGTCGACTCCCCAGGAAAGCAAAGACAGTCGGCTCAGGGGCTGATGGAAGGACAGACAGCTCTGGGCACCGGGAACCCCCCTTCCAGTGTGTGAGGTCCTGGCTCCTGGCCCGTTGAGCTTCCTGGAGTGTCGTTCAACTCCAGGTCATGTTTGGCCCCCCATCGATATGGCACCAGCTTGCTGCCACTGGGGTCTTTATGTCCAACATGGTCCCTCAGGGCTTGCTGTCCTCCCCTGCAGAGTGAAGGCCTGGACCTGTCATCTCCAAGTTCCCCTGCAGTGGAAGCTGCTGGTTCTGCTGCGAGCCCTCTCTCCCTGGAGAAGCGGCTTGGTGTGGGCCCTTGAGGAGTAATCCGTGTGCTGAGCCGTGAAGCTGCTTGTCCCTCTAGGAACCCCTGTTGCTCTGGCTGTCAGGCAGGTCCACCGAGTGCCCTGAGGAGCGCAGTGTCTCTCTTTGTTCCTGCGGGGCCAGGGTCTGTTCCCGCAGGTAGGCTTCGGCCCAGAGGTGAGTTGGCAGGAAAGGAGCCCTGAGAGAGGGCAGCCCCTCTTGCCTCCCCTATCTCTGAAAACGCTCAGCTGTGCACAACTGCCAAAGCGAGAGGCACAGTTAAGCCCACATGCCTCCAGCCACTCAATGGGGCCTTTAGCCATCTTTTCCCCTGGCCTCTGAGAGTGTACAACACAGGTGGGGAGGAGGCCCTGGGGCACTTGTTTCTTCATCTGAAAGATGCAGGAGAAAGTGTCTTCTTGCACCTTGTGGTGGATCACGGGCGGCTGTTGGTTAAAGGCAGCTCTGCAGTGTGGCTGAGAGGCTGGGCTGCTGCTAGGTGTGAAACTTCAAATCTTGATCACTGAGCCTTGTGTACCTGTGTTATCCTGGACAAAGGGGCCTTCTTGGCATCAGAGTCCTGCCCCATGGATGGGAACAGTTGCTGTCCCCACCTCGAAGGGCTGCAGAGTCTAAGATAGGGTTACGCATGCCCAAGGTGCAGTGCAGAGGCCTCAGACCATGCACAGCAAGGGCAGCCATTGCCACTCACCCCCTAATCATCACATTCACATGGTGCATGAGAACAGTCAGTTGCTTCCTGTGTTCTAGAGCCAGGCCCCCCAAAATTCTCTACCTCCAAGGGCATACAGACCTTGATGAACTTTGTCTGGCTCATGGAGTTGGGAGGATGAGGCTGCTGGAAGCTGCTGAGACAGCCTGGGGGCTCCGACTGGCCCCACCCACCAGGCCACCTTGAGCCACCAGCAGGGGCACAGGCAAGTGTAGCCCACTCGTGGCCTATTTCCAGGCTCTGCAGGGCATGGTGCTGCGCTCTCTAGGAGGGGGTTTCCCCACCTCGGCAGTACTGCCATTTGGGAGCGGAGAGTTCTTTTGTCATCAGGGCCGTCCCATCTGGGTATTGTAGGGTGCTCACAGCAGCCCCGGCCTCCTCCGAAGCTGGGGATGCATCTGTAGATGCTGGTAGCACCTACCCAGCTGTGACAACCCAAATGTCTCCAGGTATTGTTCCTTGTCTCCTGGGAGGTAGAATTACCCTTAGAGGAGAAGTCCTAGTGTGGATGGTCCCGGCTATCATCTGCTTTCACTCCTGCGACCATCCGCATTTGTGCTCGGAGCTTCCACCTCTGCCTCCGATTTATAGAATTGGATTGGAGCATGGGTAACTAAATCGCAAAGAGCTCAGGGTCCCTGAGTCCCAGCAGCATGGGCCGAAGTGCAGAAGTGGCTGTTTCTCCACCATGTGCCTCTCATCAGGGCAGATTCAGAAGAGTTGGGAAAGACTTCTGCTCCCTCTTCTGTCCCATTTCTTCTCCCCGGGGATAGATGCCCTAGATCCCTATTGCAGGAGATAGATCTCGTCTCATGCAGGAGTGGTCCATGCTCACGGTTACTCCGCACGGGATGCTTCACTCCTGCCAAGTTGCAAAACCTCCACAGTAGAGGATCCCCCATCCAGCTCTGGCCGTGGGTCAGGGCCCCTGGGACCCAGGGGAGCCGAGGAAGGAGGTGGGAGATGCAAGCTGGCTCTGTCCACGTCACTGTTTCTCCAGTCCTGGTCCCATCTGGATTTGCTTTTAATTCCATTCAGTCTGGGGGCTAAAGTAAAACATTTTGCTTCCCTAAAAATAACTAAGGCTTGGTAATACTGAAAAGAGCCATTTGCATGTTTACTGTGGAAGCCACATGGAAATTAAAGTTCTATCAATTCTAACATAGAAGCTCTCCTTAAACGTAAACACCCACATGCAATTTACTCTGTTTGGAAGTGTGTACACAAAACTGATACCAAACAGTATTAAACGATCATTAGTGACAGACCACTGAGGCTTTCGGGCTGGTGCCTCTTCAGGCTGAAGACTCTGCTGAGCAGTCAAAATGTCTGGCACTGCTCCACGGAACCTGCTCCCGCTGTGGGTTCTGGATGTGCCTGGCTGCGCTCCAGTCCTCAGTGGCCATGAGCGGGAGTGACACTGTGGGAGAGGTGATCTGTGTAGTCTGAAATCAAGTCTACTTGGTTAAATATGTTAACAGGGCTCTCTACAGAGCAGAGAGTTGACAGCGCACAGGCAGAGGACCTGTGGGCCTAGTGCAGCGTGAGGCCATCCTCCCCACCCTTTTCTTCTGCATCTCCAAACCTCCGCCCCACATTCTGAGCCCCTCAGATTGGGTTAGTCCTGCCCCCCAATCCCTGTACTCTGACCATACCTTGAAATTAGCTTTTGTCATTTATAGGTTTGAGCTTTCCTTCCAGCTGTAACCCCAGCCTGAGATCTGACACAAAGCACGTATCCATCCATCCATCCATCCATCCATCCATCCGACAAATGATACGGAACACAACTGCTATTCATCTGCCAGCTTCCTTCATTATAAAAGTTGCAATAGAGTGGGGGTGACAGAAAATGAGCAAGTGGAAAATAAGCACATTTGTGACCGAAGATGGAGCAGTGGGGCTGGGTTACACCTTGGGCCTGGACGCTCCACTCGGGTGGTCAGCGGAAGTCTCCCTGCAAGGTGGACTTCAGACCAGGCTGAAGGAGAGGAATCCGGAGAACACCTGAGGGGCCAGTGAGACCAATGGCAGCAGCCGTGATTGATTTGGCAGTGACTGGGTGCCTGGCACCACCCAGGGGTTTTGAACATGCATCCCTCATCTCATGTCACACTCTGCTGACCTGTGGCTGTCTCTACTCTCCACAGTGGGCCTCTGAGGCTGAGGAGGTCATAGGAACCCACCAGTCACTGGGGGAAGCATGGTCCCTAGCAGGGCTGCCTGACTCTGAGGCTGTGCTTGGAGCGGACCTCAGGGCTAGTCCAACTTTCTTCATCAAGTGCCACGTCCCGTGACGTCCCGGGATGAAGAAGGGCTCCCTCCCACAGTGTCTCCCTCTGGTGTCCATAAGGCGAGTGGTGAAGAGGGCTTTCTTGGTTGAGCAGGTGGTCTCAGATGTCCTATTTGGCAAATGGGGGCCATACGCTCATCTCACAGAATTTCTATGAAGGTTCAATGAAATCATGATGATGTGAAAATTCTGGGAGTTCAGCCAAGGACAGCATCCAAGGTAGTTGCTTACCAGAGTGTGTGTGCGTTTTCTGTTTGTGTGTCTGCACACCTCTGGGGGTGGAACTCCCTGCTGGGCAGCATGTTCACAGGCCCACGAAAACCTCCCAGACAGCGGGGCAGCTTCCACCATGGCCACACGGGAAGGCCCCGTGTCTGCTTCCTCCTTGTGGGTGGAGGGAGGGGGAGAGCGCTTCTTTTTCGTTTTGTAATTCAGCGAGCCAGCCCTGCTTCCCAGGCCTCCCTCCGCACTTGCTGCCGCCTTCTCTGACCTACCTGACTAGGAAGTCATTCTTCTTCCTTTGAGCATTTTTTGGATTAAAAAAACAAAAACAATAAAACAGGCCATTCTCGACAAGCAATCCTCTTGTTTATTGATTTGCCCTGTCTGGTTCTTTTATGCAGACATACGTTTATGATAAAATTTCAGTCTCTCCTTTCATGACAATCAATAATGCACTGTGCTTTCTGGAGAATTCCTGTGTCCATGTGAGATCTGTGCTGGCTCTTGGCCTCCCAGTTCTTGGCACGTCCCATTCCCCCGGGTCACCTACTTCCAGAGCTACAGTCCACTTTCTCTTTCTGAAAGAGGACATTAGATGGCCAGCTGGAAGCCACCATCTCTAATTGCCAATTAAATTCCACAGTGTGCTTTTGATATTACACCTTCTCTCAGCTTGAGGATGTCTGTCAGCAGGTGGATAAGGAGCCCATGCCTTGACCAGAACGCCTCACACTATTTCTACCTCGAAATTCCTTCCTTCCTCCTTCCTGACATCCCTCTACAAAGCAGAAGCTACAGGTGTTGGGACAGCAAGTACTACGTCGCACAGGTTTGCTGAAAATATAAAGGATGAATGGAAAGACGAGAGCAGTGTGTGCCACACGTTCGCTTTCCTTCCCAGGCAGGTGTCCGTGCCCTGGGCTGAGGGCTGCCCTCCTGACTAAGCCAGACCAGCCCCGGGGCAGATGGGGCCAGGTTCCTTCTGTTTCCAAAGCTTTAGGTTTCTTGGATGGCCCAGGCCTGGCAAACCAACGTCTGAGTCTATTGTGAAGGGAGAAACAGAGGCTTGTAATGCCTGAGACGGTGGTCTCAGAGCTGGTCCACCCGCCTTCATATTCGCAAACGAGGAGCAAGGGCATGTCCCTTCCTGGAGGGGGGCAGCCAAGCCCAGGCTGGGGCGATGGCATGGCGTGAGTGTGGGTGAGGAGGAGCGCTAAGCCAGAGCAGGCCACCTGCTTTTCTGGGCCAATTCCCCTTCCTCTGGAACTCATTCACATTTCCCACGAGGGATTATACCATCAAATCCATCTCCATTATGGCCAAACGCCAGTGCCAGTGAGGCAAATGAAGCTAATTAATGACTTCCCAGAGAGGAACCTGCATCCCAGGGCACATCCAAACCAGCGCTGACTCCTGTCCCCCAGCCCCACCCAAAGGCAGGGGAAGAAGCGGCTGGTTCTTGACTCCGTGGGTGGGGGGGACACAGGAATTGGGGGAAAGCACTGTACCCCTTGTTCAGCAGCCCCCCGAGGATTCTCCCAGCTGCTGCACGGGGAAGCTGGAGAAGTATGAGTTCCCCGACAATGATTGTAAACTTAGTGGCTCCCTGGATGAACCAATTGCTTCCTGCGGTAGTAAAATGAACAATTCATCGTAGATTATTTGAAGGCAAATCACTTTAAGTGTAAGAAATAAAAAGACAAATTGGCAATTGAATTTTGTGTGAGAACATAAGTGGGTGATTTGCATTGGTGACTGTGCCGGAAGACTTAGCTATATGGGAAGGAAAGAACCGATGAAATGGGGTCAGCCAGAGACATCATCACCGACGGAGCTCTGGGAGGTGATGGGGCCAGCTGCACCGGCCCCTTCGCAAAGCTCTTTGCAGCTCAGCATGAGGGACTGAGAGTGATCAGGTTTCATAAGGAGGGATTAGCCCATGAGGACCCGAGCAGCATGGTCAACAATGTAACTGATTTTTATACTGCACGTTTTAATGGGACGAATATTGATGTTGTCTAGAATCAGTCTTTCTTGGGTTTTATCCAGTTCCCCAGAGCTCCTGTGATGGAATCTGTGGCTCTATTAGTTCCATTTTTGCAGGGTGAACCCAAGAAGCAATTGCCTCTTTAAATTGCCAAGGCTCTCCTGGGACAGAAAGCCACATGCCAGAGCTCTGTTGAAAAACATTCACATATAGCCAGCCCCGTCCCCTGAGGAAGCCTCTTCTAGGATATTCTCCTGCATGGAAAAGAGGCCTTGGGAATCTTCTGGATGGAATTCCCACTGATCTCGCTAATAACAGGTATCGCTGGAGCTGGAGACCTGGCGCAGCACGATGCCCCTCCCCATTCTTTCTTAAACAAATATTTAAAAAAATATCAACTATGACCCCCCTACTCTGCTTGGAGCTGGAGATTTAACTGTTCTCACTAACCTCATGGAGCTTGGCAGGGCAGGAGAGAGACACAGTTCTTTCTGAGCAGATCTGGTAGAGGCTTTGGCGTAGGTGGGCTTGATTGATTGGAAGGGTGGCTCACCCCTGAATCCATGCCTTTCTGTGTTGAGAAGGGCACCCTAAATCCCCACCTCCTAGCCCTAAGGCTGTCCTTCAGTCCCTGTAAAGACAGCATCCTCAAAATACATCAATCACCAGTGCTGTGAGACATGGAGAGAACTTCTATCTTTATAAAGTTCGTGGGTCCAATATATTTGGGAGTGTCACCAACGTGGCCAAGTGTGTTTACTGCAAGGCTTTTCAGGGCCTTTCTCAAGCCCATAAGTTCCACCTCAATCTTCCAAGGAGGACAGAGGATGTTATGTTTCCCAACAGACGTCATTCCCACTTTTCTCACGCTTGTCTGGAAACGCCCTCTGTAACTGGCATCTGTCGAGAACAGTGTGAGGGTAGATGCTCCTCTGTGGCATTCCCCCCTGGTGACCCACAGCTTTGGGCGAGCAATTCTGGTGGCAGGGAACACACTGTTTTCCTATACCACGTGGGGCCTGATATCTTCTGAAACTCCGTGATCCATATGTCAACATCAAGATGTTTGCCTGAAGCATCTTGAACCCAGCCTCCCTCTGCCTCCTGGGCCAGTGAAGAACTGTCCCTTGCAGAGACTTCCCTATTTGAGTGGACATATCCTGCTCCTTCTATGCTCCCTCATATTACATGAGCACATCTCATTACCACCCTGGCCATGCCCCTCAGGACACTGACTGGCTTGTCCCATCACAGGAGATTGGTTTGCATAAACATCTGTGGAATTTTCCAAAGGGGAGTTGCAAGGACCACCTCCAATGGGCCTATCACCTCTAGCTTTCCTAAGCTTATGTCCCTGTTAATGCATCCCAGTATCCATTAAATACTTTCCTGACAGCTGCATTATGAGGGTGACTTGAATAAAGCCTTGAAGATGCTACTCAAACAACTGCTCCTACACGTTTCCTTCATGCACATATTGGCTGCGCTTTTCAGGCTTCAACTCAGAACCTCACGTCTATTTCTGTTCAATGTCACCCTGCGGGGTGAAGCCTCTCCTTGCTGCTGCGGTTGGTGGGTTGCTGTCCCTCTCACACTTGTATCATCCACAGTTTTGATGATCATTCCATCAGTGTCCACCGAGACAGGTGGCGGAGAGCAGCACAGGGCTGGGGGGGAACCTTTGGGCAACATGTAGACCCTCAGCTCCCTTGAGCAGCTTCATTTTTCCGGCTGAGCCTTCACTGATTGCAGCCGTTGCCATGCAGGGGATCTCAAGATGAATGCAGGCACCGAGCCCCACCTCTACCTGCCGAATTGCAATTTCTTGGAGACTATCCCAGACAGTTGCAACTTCAGTGTTCCACAGCCCTCAGTGCTCCACAGGCCTCCTGATGCCTCCACATGGTAAAGACCAACTCGTCTTCTGTACAGCGGCACTGCCTGTGTTCCCTGCCTCGCCAGCGAAGCCATCCTGGGCATGTCCACAGACTCATGGTGAAATCCAGGGTTCTGCAAGAGGGGTGTATTTACTGAGTTCCCTCTGCCCCGGGACAAGCATGATGCTGGGAGCTGGGACTCAGTGTTCAGTAAAGGCCTCTCAGGTTATTTCCTCATGGAGATGCCAGTCCTCCCAGTAAGAAGGTGATTGATCACAGAATCATGAAGGAAAGCTAAATTTACCAGGGCTAGAAAACTAGCTGATATTTTGGAAGGCAGGGTGTTTTGCTTGTTGTAGTACATTGCTGCCTGCTCAGCCGAAAGTCCATGCTCCCTTCCTCTCTAATATTAAAGTTCTGATTTTTTTTTTTTTTTTTGAGATGGAGTTTTGCTCTGTCGCCCAGGCTGGAGTGCAGTGGTATAATCTCGCCTCACTGCAGCCTCCATCCACCTCGCAGTTTCAAGCAATTCTCCTGCCTCAGCCTCCTGAGTAGCTGGGACTACAAACATGTGCCACTACACCTGGCTGATTTTTTTTTTTTTTGTAATTTTAGTAGAGATGCGGATTTACAATGTTGGCCAGGGTGGTCTCGAACTCCTGATCTCATGTAATCCACCGGCCTCAGCCTCCCAATGTGCTGGGATTACAGATGTGAGCCACCTTACCCAGCCAAAAAATTCTGTTCTTTCTTTGGTGCAACAAATTGTCCCCTGTCATAAAAGACTACCCTCCTCAAACTCCGATGAAGTGAAATGTACCAAGTGACTAAGTTCTGCCTAATGAAATGTGCATGACAGCCAGGAAGGCAGTTTCTAGGATGCCGTCCTTCTTCCTTTCCTCTTTCTTCTAGCCTGAAATTGGGATATGATGGCTGGTGCTCTAGCAGCCATCTTAGACTATGAGGTAAGTCATGTGTTAAGACGGCCAATCAGAGAGACAGAAACCTTTCTCTGGTTTCAGTTCCAGCAACTTTGAATGAAAAATCCATAGTTCACAACATTTTGAGACATGTTTATTCCTTTATTCATTTGTTCACCAGCTGTTTCCCGGGGATGTACTTCATGGCAGCCATGGTTCCAGGGCTGGAGATGCAGACATGTTCCTGCCCTCCTGGAGTAGATTCCAATAAGCCTTTTAATGATCACAGAGTAAGTAAGAACGCCAGGGAGGCAGATTCTAGGGTCTCTGTGGATCTCTGTTCTCCAGGCTCTAGGGAGAAGTGTGGCCACAGGTGTGTGAAAGGAGTTTATCAAGCAAACCTCCATCTCCCAGACAGACTCTCAGATCCAGGGCCCATGCAGGGCTGCAGGACTGGTGAGGAGGAGGCCAACTTGAGACCAGAGGAGGGGTGCCCTGATGCCATGTCACGTATAAGTGAGCAGAGTGGGTCTTCAGGGCAGATGACAGCACCTGTGAGGCTGCAGGGGACAGCCTCCACCTGCCCCAGGGCATGTTCCTGGGCCCTGTTGTCCTTCCACTGGGTACCCAGGGCCTTCGGTGGCTCTGGGCTCTCACCGCCCTCCCGACGTATCCCACTCCATGGGCCTTTTAGAAGCTTACTTTTGATCAGATCAATGTGGGAGCCTCACAGAGAAGCCAAGAGCAGCCCCACAGAGTCCCTGGACCTCGTCACTGATGTCAGGGACCCAGGAGGAAATTTGCTTTTGGCACCATCTCTGGATCCTCGGCCAGGGACAAAGACTGCAACTCATCTCTGTCAGTCTTGAGGCTGACCCAGCAATGAAACCCCACAAGGAAGAAAAATGTCACGTTCTCATCATGGGGTGATCTGGTATTCAATCTCCCAACAAACATCTACTTGGTTGCCAGATGTAAAACAAAAATGTAATTTTTGTTTTGGGGTTGAGGTTGACTGCGGAGCAGAAGTTCCCATGTGCGGCTTCTCTTATCCAGCCTCTCACACGGTTTCACAATCCAGTTCAAGACCCTTCACAGCCACCTGCTCTCCATGTCTCCGGTGTCAGGGGGTATGGCAGGGTCTCCTGCAGGTGTTTTTGATCCCAGCAATGCAGGCGGCTCCTGGCCCTGCAGCCCCCAGTCTTCCCTGGCACAGCACTCCCCACATCCAACTGTAATTGGCTTCTTCCTCAGTTCACAGCCTGCTCCCTGAGGGCAGTGGGCGTTTCTGATGCATTTCTTGAATCCACCTTAAAGTCTGGTAGGTTAAAGGGACTGAATTCACACAAGTACAGTGAATAAATGCACTGATGAATGCAATGAGTTTATGTGAGTCAGGCACGAATCATACTGGTGGTTAACATCTTCTCCCAGCTCATGCCGGGGTGATTGGTGAAAACCTCTGTGTTTTCATTGCTTTATGAGATGGACATTCACCTCCACCCCTGACACAGCCCCAGTGACATAGGGTGCAATTCACCTATGATTTACACTTCCCATCCACTTCTAAAAGGACTTGAGTGGAGAATACTGGAAGGCCCAATGCAAGGAAAACTAAAGGGAACAGAAGCCGTGGGAGGGAGACAGAAGGAGCGGATGCAGGAGGCACCTGAACTGAACAGATGACAGTGTTTAGAGAACAAATGTGCCCCAAGTTTCCTGGCAGCTACAGTACACATCGTTTTTGTTTTCAGACATGAGAAAGCATTTGTGGAGACTACCTATTCCTGGGAGCTAAACTCAAACAAGAAGGGCTGCTTCTGTTTGTGCAGGATTACTGCGGTACTGGACAGCCGGGCGTCCCTGACAGGTCAACAAGAAACTGTTTCAGCACCATGAAGCTGGACAGAGTGAGTCCAGGGGCTCTGTCTGTGCTGTCAGAGGTTTGACAGTTTTAGACATGGCGGTGAGTATTCTGGTGCCTAGAACACTGTTTGGCACTTGCTGGGTTCTTGGTAAATATTTCTGGAATAACTAAAATGAATGAATCAACCATGGTAGAGGATTGAGCATTGACCAGAGTGGCTACTCAATGATTATGAAGCCATACTAACTGCCATGATGTGCAGAATGAATATTCTGGACCAGATCCTTTGCTGAGAGCCTGCGTTCATTTTCTTGGGCTGCCACAAGCTAGAACAACAGACCGGGGGCCTTCAACAACAGACATTTATTTTCTCAGTTTTGGAGGCTGAACGTTCAAGATCTAGGTGTCATCAGGGTTGGTTTCTTTGGAGACCTGTCTCCTTGGCTTGTAGATGGCACCTTCTCCCTGGCTTGGAATTGTCTTCCCTCTGTGTATGTCTATGTCCTAATTTTCTCTTCTTATAAGGACACCAGACATTGGATTAGGGCCTACCCCAAAGATTTCGTTTTGCCTTAATTACCTCTTTAAAGGACCTATCTTCAAATACAGTCACACTCTGAAGGACTGGGGATTAGGACTTCAACATATGAATTTGGGGAAATACAATTCAGCTCATCACTGTGCCCTGTATGAATCATGGTCATGTTCTACCACCAACATGTGGAGAGGCCTGGCTACAGGCGATTGATGTAAGATGCATGTGTGTTTGTGTGTGTTTGTGTGTGTGTGTGTGTGTGTAGGGGCTTCCTGTCCTTGGTCACATACAGAATAGTGTCAGAGTGAGGCTCCAACCCCCACACACAGTGCTCAATGACACTAGATGTGCAACGAATGTGTGTCAAATGGACCAGCCCACTTGCCCAGCCACAGACCATTTCCACTCTTTGCATCCCTGCATCCTGACCTTCAAGACAGGACACTCACCATGCCAGCAGGAGGCTGTGGCACTCTGGAGGGCAGCTGCCCTTCCCTGGGCTCTGACAACTGACTGCCTCCCAGGTGTTTCAGCTCCTGCAGGTCCCACCCACTTGCCACTGCTGTTGGAGGTGCAGCCTGGCTTGGCAATGGTGAGAACGGACGGGATTCTTTTCAGAAGGTGTAGAAACTGCATCTCCACCTGGTATTGAGGTAGGCTTTGAAGGACGTCTGAGTGCAGAGTTATGGAGACTGACTTGTTCTGCTGGGGATGGGATAATAATTGGATGAAGCCTAGCAGAGGCAAATGCTGTGACCTCCTCTGTCTGTATGTGAAGTTGCTGTGGCCTCCTCCATTTGTACGCGAAGTTGCTGTGGCCTTCTCCGTCTGTTCGTGAAGTTGCTATGGCCTCCTCCATCTGTGGGTCCGCATGTACGTTTTCTCTTTTCAGACACCAGGTTTGCTTTCTTGACCTGGAGCTGGCTGAGCAGGGAGGATTATGTACCTAGAAATGCCCTGGCCCAATGCAGTCTCTTATTGTCGGAGTATAAATCAACTCTGATTTGGCCTCTTTCCTGAATGGGTTTAAACAAACAACCTCACAGTTGAATCCCAGTGTTTTTAACAGATGGCTCCAAACCGAAGCCTGTGGATGTGGCCCACCTGGGCGTCGTGCCGTCCATCCTGTGCTGCAGAGGCACAGGTCCCTGAGACGATGCCGTCACAGCCTGGAAAGGCAGTGGGCTCAGCACCTCTCAGGGGAATGGGGGTATCTTCTGCAGAGGTGAGGGGGCTGCATGGAGTTGGGGATGGTGGTGAGAAATGCTGGGTAGAGCGGGGTTTGCCCTGTGAGGCCTCAAAGGTCAAAGGTAGAGTCCGAAAACGTCCCCTGGAAATTTCACTGTAGCCATCACAGGGTCCTGGGCATGGAGGGAGTGGGGAACACAGGGACCCTGGCCGGGCCTGCATCTCCTGACCCCCTTCCCTTTCACCTTTTCTAAGAGAAAGCAAGGCATGCATGTCACGTGAAAAGCGTGTGCAGGCCAAGCAGAGAGTCTGCTCCTGTCCCTGCCTGGAGAGGCCAGCATGAGACTTGCAGACATGGAGGCATCGTGGTTTATGTCTATGTGCTGGAGCTGCAGGTGGAGGCAAGGGGGCTGGATTCACTGAGGGCTGTGGGTTCTCAGAAAACTGATGGCTCTTCATCGGGCAGCATGGAGCTACAAGTGGCCTTGCATACCAGCAGCCTGTGTGTCACACAGAGGATTAAGTGTGACAGAGTATGCCCTTGAGCCTAGGATTGGACCTCTGCTCTGTCATTTACAAGCTCTGTGACCCTGGGAAGGTTGCTGGCCCTCTCTGTGCCCTGGAATCCCTCTGACAGAGATGGGATGATGGTAAAATGCTGCTCAGGAAGCAAGCTGTATGCCCTGAGCCATCATTAGCACCATGGTGAGACTGTCAGCGCTGAGAAATAGTCATGGGACATTTTTTAAAGGTGATTTACTTTCCTGAGAAAGAAGAAAACAAGAATGATCGATGCCCTAAAACAAAATAGCAATACTATTGTTAGTGCTTACTACCATAAGGGCTTAAAGTGACGCTTTAGACACACATGTGTATGTATGTTGGTGTGTTGCCTGTGCATGTGTGTGCATGCCCGCGTGGGCCCGGCAGGTGTAGCAAGCTGCCCTGTGTAAGATGTCCTACAAAACGGCCGTGAGTGTTGGGATCTCCCTGGGCTAGGACCTAGGAGGTGAATGGTTCTCAGGCTGGACTCACATGAATATCATCTGGGGATTTCAGGAAAACCCTGTGGCCCATGACCACCTAAGTCAGAGTGGCCATCAGTCGAGCACTGAGCTTCCTTCTGTGTCCTGGTCTAGGGTGTATGGGAACACACCCATAGCTAAGGGCCTATGGAAACACAAAGGAGACCTGATGCTCTGGATAGTTGCATCAAAATTAAAATTTGTTTGTATATAAGAAAATGTACTTGGGTGAATCTGCAAAATAAATCCTGCCTCACCTAGAAATATGGTTTTAAAGAACATCATAGGCTGGGCATGGTGGCTCACACCTGTAATCCCAGCACTTTAGGAGTCCAAGGCGGGCAGATCACCCGAGGTCAGGAGTTTGAGACTAGCCTGGCCAACATGGTGAAACCCCGTCTCTACTAAAAATACAAAAATTTGCTGGGTGTGGTGGCAGGCACCTGTAATCCCAGCTACTTGGGAGGCTGAGGCAGGAAAATCGCTTGAACCCGGTAGGCGGAGGTTGCAATGAGCTGAGAACGTGCCACTGCACTTCAGCCTGTGGGACAAGAGTGAGACTTCATCTCAAAAAAAGAAGAAAAAAAAAGGAACATCGTATTTGGGTTCCCAATACACTACTTCCAGGAGGCCAATTAAGCTGTTCTTATCTTAATTTAAAATTTATAATATTTTCTATACAAAAAAAACTCTGAAATGCAACTCAGTGGACTAAAAGTATATAGAATGCATTTATAGGCAAGGATTTTTCTAGATTATGAAGGGGCAGGTACAATGATCAGAGCTTGTTCTTAGATATGACTCAATAAATCTTGGTTAATTCCTGTGATGAAAACAAGAGAAAAAGCCCCTTCACCACTGACATGGCAGCCTGAACGCGGGGTTTCCTGGGGAAAGGGGTGCCTGGGACAGAGTGAAGGAGAACCAGCTTCACGGGAGAGTGACCCATGCAGCCTCACAGGCCTCCACATTCAGTAAGTCCCCCCGATGGGCTTAATGCTTAATCACAGTATTGGAATTCTTAATAACTTGAACAAGGACCTCACATTTTCATTTTGCATCAAGAGCTTCAAATTTCATAGTTGTTCCTGCAATGCAGTGTTGTGGTCTGAAGTCAAGGCCTTGGGCTACCACTTACCACCTCTGTGGTCTCAGGCAAGTCATATAACCCCTCTGGTCTGCAGTTTCCATATCTTGAAGAGCAAATAAATGTGTTCCTGTCAGTTACATGTCAGTATAGTTATAAATTGATTCATAGTTAAGGGACTTCCAGTTTCAGAGACTGCATATAAAGAGTGGAAGTCATCCCTCCCATCCTTACAATAAGAAACAGCAAAACAAACAGAAATATATGGCTTTTTTGGATTTGTCAAGGAACTGAAGTTGCAGGGAAAATTGCCACCCTAAAATTGGGAGGTGAGCACAGAGAATCATCCAAGATCAACTACTCTGAGCAGAAGTTACTGGAGCCATAATGTGACAGGAGAACTTCTATGGAGATTCTGATGACCTTATGGGACTCAATGTGAATTAACATGAAATTGAGAAACTTCTGGGGGCATGGTCTTACTGGAGAGCCCAAATTTTCTTCAGTTTTACTTTCAGGAACCCCACCATGTTCTCATGGTGAAGATCCAAAAACGATCTCATGGCCATGGTGGGAATGTAATGCTTGTGAAGGACCCCCAGAGCGTGCCTCATAATTAAGGCCTACTCTGCAGAGAAAAAACCTTGTCTTCATTTTATTTTATTAGACGTTGTCCTAATGCTGAAATGGCATTCCTCCCATGTCAAGCCCACTCTCCTCATTACTCACCTAGGGAAAAAAGTAGTTATACTACTGGAGAAATGCTTGTGACTGTCACAGCCCTGAGACACAGGCCCATTACAAGACAGATTTAATCAGAATATTGTGAAACACTCTCCTTCCCCACACCTTACCACCTCACTGACAGGTTCCTGAAGAAAACAGTGAAAGAGTTGCAAGGTGCAGACATTCTCTGAGTAGGAAGACTTAGGGAGACCTAAGGAAAAGAGGAGAGACAAAAAGCAAGAACAGTAGAGAAGTTTGAAGCCTCTGGCACCTGCAGCTACAGCAAGCACAGAACACAGTCAGACTCTACCTAGATTAACACACTGTCTCACACTAAATGCCTATTTCCTTATTGCCTCTTACAACATAACTGCCTTACAACAACAATATCAACAACAAATACAAGACGTGCCAAAAAGCAAGAAAGCAAAACAAAACAAAGCCTTAAGACAGCACCAGAACAAGACTGAGCTATGACTCAGAATGATCAGACACAGAATTTAACACACCTGTGATTAATGTGCTAAGGGCTCTAACGGAAAAAGTATGCAGCATGCAAAACAGATGGATAATGTCAGAAGAAAGATGGAAACTCTAAGAAAAATTAAATGGAAATGCTAGAAATAAAAAATACGACAACAAAAATAAAGAATGCCTTTGATGGGCTTACAATAGGCTAGGAATAGCTGAAGAAAAAATTAGTGAGCTTGAAACTCTCCAAACTGAAATTCAAGAAGTGAAAAGAATTTTAAAATATAACAGGATATTCGAAAACTATGGGG
This sequence comes from Nomascus leucogenys, assembly GCF_006542625.1. Lineage (NCBI taxonomy): Eukaryota > Metazoa > Chordata > Mammalia > Primates > Hylobatidae > Nomascus > Nomascus leucogenys. The sequence continues at coordinate 3,160,549 of NC_044393.1, forward strand.
AAATGCCAAAAGATATAACATATATTTTGTTGAAAAACCAGAAGAGTAAAAAGAAAAAGGAGCATGAGAAACATTTGATGTAATAATGGCTGGAAACTTTCCAAAATTAGTGATAAGCACCAAAGCATAATTCCAGGAAGTTCAGAGAACACCAAGCATGTTAAGTATTTTTTAAAAAAACGTGTCTAGGCATATTACACACAAACTGCAGAAAACCAAAGACAAGAAAATATTGAGAAAGTCAGAGGAAATAATAGCACCTCTAGAGGAAAAAGGAAAAGAAATACAATAGATATTTCATCAGAAACTATGCGAGGAAGACGAGAGTAGGGTGAAGTATTTAAGTGTTGGGGAGAAAAATTCCACACCAATCTAGAATTTTGTATCTAGTGAAATTATCCATCCAAAGTGAAGAAGAAATAAAGACTTTCTCAGACAAACAAAACAAGTAGGTTTTTTTTTTTTTTTTTTGCCAGCATATCTGCTCTGCAAGAAATGTTATAAGAAAATCTTTGGAGAGAAGGACAATGCTGTAGGTCAGAAACTTGGATCTACATAAAGAAATGAGGAACATCAGAGCAGTAACAAATGAAGGTAAAAAAAAAAATTAGTGGGCTGGGTGCGGTGGCTCACGCCTGTAATCCCAGCACTTTGGGAGGCCAAGGCAGGTGGATCACAAGGTCAGGAGATTGAGACCATCCTGGCTAACATGGTGAAAACCCGTCTGTACTAAAAAACAAAAAATTAGCCGGGCATGGTGGCAGGTGCCTGTAGTCCCAGCTACTCGGGAAGCTGAGGCAGGAGAATGGCGTAAACCCGGGAGGCGGAGCTTGCAGTGAGCCAAGATCGCGCCCACTGCACTCCAGCCTGGGCGAGAGAGCGAGACTCCGTCTCAAAAAAAAAAAAAAAAAATCTACAATGGGTAAAAAGGTTACTTTACATATCATTGCCTCTTTGTGCAAACAGAACTTGCTGGAACCCCAGAGAGGGGATGAAGAGTTTGGTAGACAGGCACATTACTGGATCCCATCTCTATAGATCCTGACATTATATATCTGGGGTGGACAAGAGAAAGTGCATTTTAACTCAGTAACAAGCAAGTCTCATAGCCAGTCATGTTTGAAAAGCACACAACATGGAGTGGGTAGAGTCAGGAACAAAAGCACTTAAAGCTGGAAATGAAAATCCAAAGAAGAAAGAAGTCATTTTTGTAGAGGCATCAAAATCAAAGTGTATGGATGTGAAACAGAAAATAAAAGCCATAAGTAAATTCTCAAAACTCATCACTTTAAGGTAAAATGATGGGTCTCAGGTACGTTTGTGTTTTAATTATCACGTGGACAAAATAACAGAGTAACATAGCAGTTTCCATGTATTATCCTAAACCCTAAAACTTTTTCTATAAAGTCCGAACCTTCAATGCATTAAATATTCATTAAACGCCTTGGGCACTGTACTCGCTGTGAGCGGGGTATTAAAAAAATCAACTCGAATTGACTGAATAAATTCCTACCATAGTAATTCTATATCGTTATATATTGTTACAACATGGATTGAATTAAACATATAAGCCCAGGCCTTGGTTTGGAATTTCCCAGGCCTGCTGTTTAGAGACTCAGGGAATCCTGGGCTCCTTCCTGACTTTCAGACAAAGGACAGTGTTTGCTATTGAATCAGGATGGACGGCGCTCTGGGTACAAGTGAGTAACAGTGGGCTCTGGCACGAGCCACTGTGCATGGTCTCTCCATGCCCGGACTCGATCTATAGGCAGTCGGCTAGTCCAGGCCTATCGGGAAAGAGCCACTGGGATGCTATTCATACTGAATATAGATCTCTCTTGTCTTCCAATATGCACTTATCGATTGGAGTTAGAGGAAGTTTCCTCCACTCAGACTGCATGGAGCTGGCTGAAATCTCTCTCTCTGTCTCTGCCTCTCTTGGAAACCTGTAATCCAATCGCTGGAACTACCTGGATGAGGCCAAGCCAATAAGTAAGCCATGCAGGAAGCCTCTCCTCATGTTCTGACCGGAATTCTCAAGGGTGCCTGGCTTTCCAAATGCTCTGGTTGCACTCAGGAGTGTGAGGCCAGGGGCTTTTGGTTGCAAGTGATAGAAACACAATGCAAAGTAAAAATAAACATGAAGCATAAAGAGGGCACATATTGGCATTTTCTCAACAGAACAGTCTGGTGAGAGGGCTCAGGCTGGGCTGACCTCATGGCTTCTGGCTGCTGCCTCTTCTACCTTGTGCTCAGGCCCCCACCTCTGTGGGGGCAGCTCCAAGCTGATGTGGCCCCTGGTCCCTGCAGTTTCAGATCAAGGCCTCCTTCTCCCTTGCGGGTGGCAGTCTTATGCCAGCGTCCTGCCTGGGGTCCATGCTAACCCATGCCCAGGCCCGTGTGAGTATGTGTAGTGCATGCTGGAGGGGTGGGGTGGGGTACAGATGGTCATGTGATGGGCAGGCCCATGAGGAGAGGAGGACAATTCTAGGAGGAGGGTGGAGTCCGTTAGAATATCAGAGAGGACCCTGATCCTCTGTGGGGGGTTTCTGAGTTAAAACACATGGGGTGATGGGTTGAGGGCCTCTAAGAGAAGACCTGAGCTATAATCCAGGTGCGGTGGTCCTGGCAGAACACGGCTGCTACCGCTCCACCATGGTGCAGCCAGCACACAACACCTCCCCATGCCTCCTACTGGGCTCATCTGCTGCTCATCTGCCTCTGCTTTCCCACAACCTATCTTTGGGTTCCTGAAATGTAAGGTATGGGAAGGGAGGGGAAAGATGGGTGGGACAGCATCCTTTAAGGCCAGGGCCAGGGCCAGGGTCAGGGCCAGGGTCCTTGTACTGAAGCCCAAGGACGTGGTGTCTCCCTTGGAAAGCCCTGCTGCTGAGGGGAGAGGGACACAGCTTACTCTCCCAGGATCAGCCAGAGGGGAAGAGACGGGATGACCTCTGGCACATCGCAGCCCCCTGACCACAGGGGCTGTGGAGGCCAGGGAGTACAGAGAGCATCCTGCAGGAGATGATACCTTTAGGATGGACAGGCAGGAGTCATCCCTGTGAAAAAAGGGAGGAGCTCCTCTGGCAAGCTAAAGGCATAGATGCAAAGGCAGAGAACAGGGACCCGAGGATGCTAGAGAGAACTGTAGAGCTCAGTGCCAGCCTCCAAGGCTCTGGCTGGAGAGTTTTGCCTAAACACACAAAGGCCCAGGGTGCGTTGGGGCAGAGTGGAGAGACTGAAGTGACCACTTCTCATGCCCACTGCAAAGGGGACCAACCTGCACCAGGGACCTAAGTTACTTGCCCGCGGCTACTGAGTGGGAACAGCTGACTGGGATGCTCACAGGGAGACCCTCGTGCTCTCCACTCCAGGTTATTCAGAGCCCTTTCACATTCACGAAGGAACTACTTTTCTTCTGCTCTCAAAAAATTCCACCACATAACAACTGCGGTGGAGACATGAGGGCACAGTCACTTGTCTTCAACATGTGACCCAGTTAATGGAATTGGTGTGGTAGAAAATCTTTGTGGGATGTCAGTGGGTGTTTAGCTTTTGGAATTTTCCTTTCTTACATTCTAGAAAGAAAACATAGCAGCTGCTGTGGTCCCAGAACTGGTCTGACCCCAATACTAGGACAAACTGTCCACTGCTGACAGCTGATCTGTGTTGCTTCCCATCCAACATGAACAGAAACAATATTGAAGAACGTCCGTGGCAAGCAAGCTCACAGTGCCACCCACACCCCATGAACCAGTGGAAGTTGCTGCTGTGTCACACAACTGGATCCTCCCTCTGGCCCACCCTCCACAGATATGATTGATTGAGACTCCCAGTCACAGATTTGGTCCCTTTTCTGACAGCACCCAATGCAGATCCACCTCCTTAGATCTGAAGCCCCAGCTGAGCCCCCATCCTTCCCCGGGTGCTTTGTCATCGTGTGCTGGGGGCCCTCCTGGTTCTCCATGGTGTGAGTTTTCCCTTATAGCAACAAGGGAGGAAGCAACTTGCTCCCTGCTGTGTGTTCTGGGGTCTTTGTCCAGTTGGACATCAACATCCTGGCAACATTGGCATGAACAGGCCCGAGAAGGTAGCTGGGCCATTGTGCCTCCTTCTCAGGGGCATATGTAAGGCTGGAGGTAGAAATAGTGCAAGGACGAGTTTGCTTCTGATTCAGTTTGCAAGTGTGGGCAGTTTCATGGGCTGCTGTGTGGTGGCCAGAGATGGGGGAGAGAAGGAAATTGTGGAGGGAGAGAGAAGGAGATTATGGAAGGTGAGAGGAGGAGGGGGCAGAGGAGAGGAAGGGAGGAGATATGAGAAACAGAGAGAAAGGAGAGAGAAACCAAGGGAGCCAAAGGGTTAGAGAGACATTATTGAGCAAGGAGGAAGAAATGGGGGGAAGAGAAAGACAGGGAGAGAGGGAGAGTGGGAGACAGGAGGAGAGAAAGGCAAGATAGGAGAGAGAGAGGGAGAGAAGAAGGAAAGGAGACAGAGAGGGACTGATATGGTTTGGCTCTGTGTCCCCACCTAAATCTCATCTCAAATGTGTGCAGGGAGGAACCTGGTGGGAGGTGATTGGATCATGGGGGCAGTTTCTCCCATGCTGTTCTTATGATAGTGAGTGAGTTCTCATGAGGTCTGATGGGTTTATAAGGCAGTTTTCCTGTTCTTGCTTGCTCTCTCTCTTGCCTGCCACCATGTAGGACATGCCTCTTCCCCTTCCACCATGACTGTAAGTGTCCTGAGGCCTCCCCAGACATGTGGAACTGTGAGTCAATTAAACCTCTTTTCTTTATAATTACCCAGTCTCAAGTATGTCTTTATAGCAGCTTGAGAACAGATTAATACAGGGAGAGAAAGGGAGGGGGAGAGAGAGGGAGGGGGAGAGAGAGGGAGGGGGAGAGAGAGGGAGGGGGAGAGAGAGGGAGGGGGAGAGAGAGGGAGGGGGAGAGAGAGAAGGAGGGAGAGTGTGAAGGAGGGAGAGAATATTTTTCTAACCCTGGGGAAGGGCCTATGGGTCATCCGCAGGAGCAGCAGTGCTGTGATTACACCTGTTGGCTTGGACTGAGGTCATGTCAGCAAAAACTGAAGACCAAGGTGTGTTTCCAACGTCTCCACTTTTCCTAAGATTGTTAACATCTTTGTAACACCTTCGGTGTTGGAGAGAGGCCTTGCAATGGCTGAACTTTAACTTGATTACATTTTATGCACACCTGGGTTTGCAATTGCACAAGGCCATTGCACCCTGGACCTGTACCCTGCACAGTGGCTTTAATAGGTGATTGAACTGGTAAGCCAAGCTGCCATCTTTCAAAAAAAAAAAAAAAAAGTCTTGGCTTTCTTTTGCAGAGTGAGAAAGATTGTACTCCTTTCCCCACTTGTTGAAACTGTTTTGACCCAGTCATTAAGTCTCATGGTTGATCCATCTTCTCAGAAAACATTTTCTACGGGCTGAAAATGTTTGTGTTGGTAGGAGCGTGGCTAGTTGTGCTACTCTTAATACAAAAGGAAAACAGTCCTTCAATGTGTGTCAATAAACCTTTCTTGTCAATGAGAGACTTGCTTTTTTAAAAAGAGGCACACAGCTGGCTGTCACACCCCACACCCTTGGAAAGCTGCACATTCATAAATAAAGCCTGAAATAGAATTGGAGCATGAACTGCCTTACCCAAGGTGTGAAACACTTAGTGTTAAACAAATCCTCTTTCTCTTAACTGTTACCATAAACAATGTGATTAAATAGAGCAAGGGATATAGAAAGAACTGGGGAGGAACCCAGGAAGGAGCTTGAAGATTTGGTGAATCCAGCACACTTGGTGCTTCCGCTCAGCCTCCTCCGCAGATGGTCCTTCTCAAATTCTGCATGCGGGTTTTCTTCTCTTTGCTTGAACTCAGAAAAACACAATGACAAACACAGTTTGATAGGTGCATTTACTAGGGTCAAATCTAAGCTTCCTTTGCCTTTAGTGTGAAAATGAGAATGGACAGGAGACTGGAGATGTCATGGTGACTCTGGGAGGTGTCGGATGAGCCCCCTGAGGTCTGTCTGTGGGCAATGCCTCCCAAAGTGGCATAAACCCCGAAAGGCTTCTGTCACAGATGCTCCATGACACTGGCAAAAGAAACAAACCAAAGACTGTAGGAAACATTCTACTTAGTTCTATGCAGAATTAAATCACATGCTTATTATTTATTATTTGGGGGTGGGGGCAGGAAAGAAAGAGAGAGAGAAGAAAAGAGAGAGAGCAGAGAGAGGCCAGCTGACATTCAAAGGCCTGGCTTAAATTAGAATTTCCTTACTTTCCCACAAATAACTTTTATGCAAGATGTGTTTTTTTTAATAGCAAAGGAATAAATTTACACTTTGGCTTTTTAACACATTGATTCTCTCTGAAAATTCATCTCCGTAAAAGAGTAAGAATGTGTATAATATTGAAGCATGTGATGAAAAGGTGTTTAGAATTGCCATTTTCATTCCAAAGCCTTGCCAGAATGTCTTGCCTGCACTCACCCTCGCAAATAGCCTAAAAAGTCATGCTCTCCTCACTGCCATCGTCCCTCCTGCCACCAGCTGCCAGGCCCATTGAAAATTTTATTACATGCCAAGTTAGAAAGCATAATTTGCTAACATTCAGTTCTTTTGTGTTGCATCCAAGTTTCACATTAAGCAGTTTGCACCTCAGAAAGCATTATTTAGTTTATGTTTCTGGAAGTATTTTTCATTATTCATATTTAAATTATGTTCCTTTGAGGAGGAGATAAAGGCTGGAAATTTTTATCAAGAGACGAATAATGTAGGTAGTGAAAAACCTTAGCCTTTTATTATTGAAGGTATAAAACGTTCCAACTGGAGCTAAAATACTTAAAGAGCATAAGGTTTGAGTATAACGTTTAATGATGGAAGTGGTTGGCGGGAGGGGTTACATGTCATGAAGCGATGATTTTAAGGCACTTATTGAAGCAGGCTGGACAGACGGTTGGCGCTGAGTCTATAGGTCTACGAGCCTGTCTGCTCTGAGCCTTTGGATGCAACTCTCCTTGGGTGTGCTTCAGTGTGGCACAGGGCATGTCACCTGCCCAGCACAGACCCAAACCCAGGGCTCATCGAGGGAATTATGATTTTCTTCCCTGAAAATAATTCCGCTGGGGAAAGAAACATAACACCAGGCAATGGCACCATTACTAACAATGTATTTTTTATTGGGATAGTATTTAATTTTAAAAAAGCATAATTTTTCTTTTTTTAGTCTCATAAAAGTGGTAACCCAGAAGAAACTCTTTTGAAAAGAGAACTTTTAAAAGTAGTTGCACATGTATCTGTGTAATAGAATGATTTATATTCCTTTGGGTATATAAATCAATCCCAGTAATGGGATTGCTGGGTCAGATGTTATTTCTGGTTCCAGATCTCTGAGGAATTGTCACACCAAGTGTGTTTATTGCAGCACTATTCACAATAGCAAAGATATGGAACAATGCAAATGCCCATCAATGATAGATAGATAAAGAAAATTTGGTACATAGACACCATGGAATACTACACAGCCATGAAAAGGAACAAGATCATGTCCTTTGTAGGGACATGGGTGGAGCTGGAAACCATTATCCTCAGAAAACTAACAGAGAAACAGAAAACCAAACACCATATGTTCTCACTTGTGAGTGGGAGCTGAACAATGAGAACACATGGACACAGAGAGGGGAACAATGCACACTGAGGCCTGTTGTGGGGGAAGGGGGAGGGAGAGCATCAGGATAAATAGCTAATGCATGTGCGGCGTAATACCTAGGGGATGGGTTGATAGGTGCAGCAAACCACCATGGCACATGTTTGCCTATGTAACAAACCTGCACGTCCTGCATGTGTACTCCAGAACTTAAAAATTAAAAAAAAAAAAAAACATACAAATATCCAGCCCTAAGAACTAAAAACAAGCTATGTGCGGAAAAAAAAATAGTTGTGCTTGTTACCACAAAAATAAATGGAAGTCATAGTGTGAAAAACCCATGCCCGTGAGCTTCGCGGAGAAATCGAGATGCTCGAGGTGTGATTCTGGAATCCCTCCTGGAACTGCCATGTGGGCAATAGCTACACATGTGCCTGAGTGTTGCCTAGGTACCTGGCATGTTGTTAGAAGGCAGGGACCCTCACACCTGGGTGTGCACAGAAATCACCAGAGATTTTATGAAAATGCACCTTCTGAGTCTATTGTCTGGGGCCAGCTGAGGGGCTGCGTTCCTAACAAGCTCCCAGGTAAGGCAGAATGTTCTGGGGCTTTATTTACACATAGCCTTGCTCGTGAAACTCATTCGACTCCTTGAGGAGGGTACTGTTATTACTCTTACTTTTGAAATGTAGAAACCGAAGCTGAGCATGGTAAAGGAGCCCCCTGCAGTAGGTTGAATGGTGGCCACCACCCACCACCCCCCCAAATTGTAAGTTCATCCGGAGCCTGTGGAAGTGAATTCTTAAAGCAAACTAAATATGGCCTGAGAAGAACTCTATATTTCTATATTTGAGTTCAGCCTCACTTAGTGGGTAGAGGAGTTGGGAGCCCTAACTTAGGAGTAGGCACCACACTGGTAACAGTGGCTGAGTCTTGGCCAGTCCCAGCAGCCGTACTTCAACCGCTCATAGACTGCTGAGTGTTGAACTGTGTTCAAGGCAAACACCAACCTGTAACCCATCCAAGTGTTTCTGTACCTCAGTGCTGATTACTGAAAGTCATTTCCCTTTTCTGTCTATAAATTTGTTCTGACCACGAGGCACCCCTGGAGTCTCCCTGAATCTGCTGCGATTCTGGGGGCTGCCCAATTCACGAATTGTTCATTGTTCATTGGACTTCATTATTCTAAGCTCTGCCCGGTTTGTGGTCACTACTGGAGTGACTCACGAAGGTACCAGGTTTGCAAATAATGGGGCAGGATGTGACTGTCTGCGTGTCAGCCTGGGCTCTGTCTGCCCATTCCACAGATGGACAAACTGAGGCTTGGAGAGGCTACATTACCTGTCAAAGTATTTCACAGCTGGCAAGGGGAGGCATCAGGATTTAAACCTGTGTGGCTGGCCACTGAACTCATGGTCTGACCCCACATAAGGAAAGGTTTGTTGATGTGTGTGATGTCTGCATGACTGTCTCCAGGGCTGGAGCAGCCTCCGTGGCCTTTGATGATAACATTTTCATGCTCCAGGGCTTGATCCCAACAGGTGCACAGTGAATGTTTACCAGTGACAATTCAGTAAGTGGCAGGTGAAAAATAGTTTTATTAGTGACATAAAATAGACCAGACATGTGCCTGTCAGAGTGGCTTAGACCAGAGCTACTCAGAGATTCAGTGACCAACTGACCACCTCCCTCAGACCTGGGAGCTGGTTGACAAGGCCCCACCCATACTTGCTGGAGCTGTGGGACTTCACTGGGGACGGAGCCCAGATATCTGTATTTAGCACAGTCCCTGGCAACACTGAGGCCACTGCGTCATTCTCATTGTCCTCTGGAGGCAGAGGGTGACCCTGGCCTCCATGAGGGAAAGGATTGCACCTCATGCATTGGCAAAATCAAAGCCAGGGACAAGAGGCACCCAGATTTCCAGAAGATGATGAACCACCCTGGGGTGGAAGCTGACATATCTTTGAAATAGCATTTAGCCTCAGAGGGCAAATAAAATACAAATTGATCCGGGGGTGGGATGTGCTAGCAGGGGCTCCTTGAAGAAGCTGCAAGCAGTTCTAGGTCAGCCTCTTTGGACCACTTTTCCTGCGAGGAGGCTACAGTGGCAGATAAATAACCACTCCAGGGTAATAGATCAAAAGCCCTTAAGTGCAGATAAAAGGGTGAAATGCTTCTGAAATTCCTTGTTACGGGATTTGGTGGGGAGATGAGAGGAGTATGAATAGCACAAAGTTAAATTTTTTAAAAAACAGAAATGGAGAGGAAAAGAAAAAGAAAGAAAGGAAAGAAAAAGAAGAAAGAAAGAAAGAAAGAAAGAAAGAAAGAAAGAAAGAAAGAAAAAAGGGTGTAGCGTTGACCAGTGGATAACACAGCAGCCTCTGAGAACAGCTGTCCCTGTATTATGGGATATTTTCTTTGAATTTTTAACAAAGCCAGGAACAGCATATGGGTGAAACATGGGTGAATTTGACATCACAGGGGCAGAGGACATGAAATTCTATGGAATGTGCATGTGAAATTTCCCACTTTAGAGATGGAAACCTGGCACGTCCTGAGGCATCCCCATGGTGAAGGCAGACTGGGGCCTGTGCATAGGTCATGGGGAATGGGAAGGAATGCAGAGAGCGATGCCAAACAGAAATTGGGCCTTGCCGCTTGGCAGTGGCCATCGTTTTACGTCGTCTTCACAGCCCTTCATCACTGCTCATCACCCACCTACCTTGTGGCCCGATATGCAACAACAACAGGACCTGTCCGATGAGTTTTCAAAGCCCTGGGTTTGAACCTTCCCTCTTGTGGGCCTTGACTGCTGACCCTGGAATGCAGATTCCCTGGATCCCTGGGTCTGCCATGTGGGCTCTTAGCTGGCATCTTCGCTGGTCTCAGGGAATCACACGAAGTGGGATCTTTGTGTGGATTTTGGCCACGGGCTCTTAAAATTTGGTCTGATAATGAGAATCAAAACAGCACTCATCAAACCACCATTCTGTTAAAAGACAGACTCTTCCATGCTGCTGGGAGAGTCCCAGATCTTGCTGCCTTAAATCCCCTTCCTGACTTCCCACTGCCTGGACTAACTCCAGGGGACCCAGAACTGCATAGGCGATTCCTCAAAAGCAGTCTCTGAGAAGGAGAGAAGCCAGGTGTCCATGCTTTTCTGAGTAAACTGTTTTGCTCCCAACTGGCCTTTTGTCTTGTCTGCCTGTTTCCCAACAGAGCTTTAGAGCATTGTTTTGAGAATTGAGACCAATCAAGCTAAGGTTAAAGAGTAAGACATGGGTCTAGGGTCTAAGTCTGATAGCAGAAGGGATTTTCTGGTGTGTGTGTGTTTCTAATAATTTAGACCTAGATTCCTTGTCTACCATGCCCCAGGCAGATCTGAGAATTGAGCCATCAGTTGCATGCAAAAATGTTGAATTTTAGTTTTATTAAAAAATGAGTTGACTTTGATATAGTCTGACAAAAGATTGTACAAATGAATAAAGCAGTTTAAAATGATTAAAAATTGTATATTTTTGAAAACCATTGTAAGATGACTGTGAGGTTAGAAAGGGCAACTTCCTTTCATTCCTCTCATCCTTCCTCTCTTTCTCCTTTCTCCCCTGGACATTTAAACCAAAGATTTTCCATGGAGCCTGGGGAAGGACGTCGTGGCCTGGGCATGATCATCCTGCATTGCAGTGTTGGCCATTGTGCCCCTGAGTTGGGATGAGAAGGGACGTCATGGTGGCTTCCCTGCTCCTTGTGCCTGGATGTACAGAGAAGGAATCTGTATTTTTTTTTTTAGAGGAACTATAAGCTCATGCTAATTTTATGTCATGTTTTTCCCCAGTGTATCCTTCTCTGGAGCCTCCAAATAGATACTGGAAATTGGACAAAGGGGGAACCTATCTGTGGTCTGTCCATCAGAGCAGACTCAGGTCAAGGAGTGTTGCCATAAAACTGGCCTGTGAGTCTTTGCAAAACACACACAACAAAAAGGCACCTACCTTCCATCTAAAGAGGAGCTGCCTAGACACCCCACAGAGCCAGCCATTCCTCCACATGCCACCATGTGTCTTTTTAATTTAATTTTTTTTTTGAGACAGAGTCTTGCTCTGTCACCCAGGCTGGAGTGCAGTGATGCAATCTCGGCTCACCACAACCTCCACCCACCTGGTTCAAGCGACTTTCTTGCCTCAGCCTTCCGAGTAGCTAGGATTGCAGGTGGCCATCACTATGCCCGGCTAATTTTTGTATTTTTAATACAGACGGGGTTTCACCATGTTGGCTAGGCGGGTCTTGAACTCCTGACCTCAGGTGATCCACCCACCTCGGCCTCCCAAAGTGCTAGGATTACAGGCATGAACCACCGTGCCCAGCTCTCTTTTGCATTTTAAACTTTGCTTCTTTAGAACACACTCCTCTTTAAGAACAAACTGTCGAAAATAAGCCAGTCTCTTTGCCTGAAGGGAGGCATCACTGTTGTGTTGGGAGATGGATCTACAAGGGTTTTCATCACAGTGCTGCTTACAATGGAGATAAAGAGAAAACAACTTGTGGGTCCAACAGAGTGGATTGGGTGTGTGAGGGGCACCCTGACTCCATGGTTCCAAAATAGTATGTGCAACTCCCTTTTGCTTAACTAAAAGTACTCATCTATCTGAGAGACGAGGAGAAGCACACAAGATGTTAATAATGATAATCTTCGGGGTCACATTTCATGCTTGTCTTTTCACTTTCAGTTTTGAGATAATTACAGATTCACATGCAGTTCTAGGAAATATGCAGAGAGATCGCATGTGCCCATCACCCAATTCCCTCAAAGGTAACATCTTGCAAAATTATAGTAGAATATCACACCAGGATTCCGATGTTGCCAGGTTTTCAGGCACTCGTGTGTGTGCACTCATACATGTGTGTGCGTGTGTGCATGCATGTGTGTGCATGTGTGCATGTGTGCACGTGTGTGTGTGAATGTTTGCGTGTGTGTGCGTGTGTGTATACGTGTGTGCGTGTGTGCATGTGCACATGTGTGCATGTGTGTGCATGTGTATGTGCATGTGTGTGTGTTACTTCTATGGAGTTTTATCATATGTGTAGGTTCCTTTGACCACACATGGTCAAGACACAGGACAGTCCCACAAGGATCTCTTTGCTGCTCCTTTAAGGCCACATCCATCTCCCTCCCTCTTCCATAATCTTGAGTAACCACTAACCTGCTCTTCGTCTCTCATTTGGTCACTTCCAGAAGGCTGTACATATGTATAGAATCATACGGTATGCAACCTTTTGGGATTGACATTTTTCACTCAGCCAAATTCTTTCCCAGTCATTGCCTGTATTTGAAACATTCTCCTTTTCATTGCTGTGTAGTATTCCACAGCCTGCATCCAGGTACTCACAGTTTGTTTAGCCATTTACACATCGAAGGGTATTTGGGTTATTTTCAGTTTGGGACCATTATGACTTTAAAGCTGCTTTGGAAATGTGTGGGTGGATATTTGGGTGAATGTTGTTTTCATTTCTCTGGGATAAATGCCTGACAGTGAATCTGCTGTGTCCTGGGGTAAGTGTTTACTGTTGTAGGAAATGACAAACTGTTTTCTGTAGTGGTTGTGCTATTTGACATTCCCACCTGCTATGTATAAGTGATTCAGCTTTTCCACATCCTCAACAACATTTGATGTTATTACATTTAAAGAAACTTAGCCCTTCTGATACATATGTAGTAATATCTGGTGGTTTGCATTTGGGGTTCCCTAATGGCTAATGATGCCGCATGTTGTTTCTGATGTTCACCAGCCATCTGGATATCCCCCCAGTGAAAGGTCCCTTTATGCCTTTTGGCTATTTTCTAACAGATTTTTTGTTTTATGCTTGAACTTTGAGTTATTTGTATATTCTAGATTCGAGTCCTTTGTTAGATATGTGGTTTGCAAAAATTTCCTCCCAGTCTATAGCTTGTCTTTTCATCCTCTTAACAAGGTCTTCCTGAAAGCAAAGTTTTACATTTTGTTGAGGTCCAATTTATCATTTTCTGAGTGTTGCTCTTGATGTCAAGTCTAAACATTTTCCACTGAGCATAGGTCCTAAAGATTTTCTCCTTTTTTTCTTTCTTTTCTAAAAGTCTTATAGTTGGATGTTTTTAAGTTAATGGTCCATTTTGAGTTGATTTTTGTATAAGGTATAAGGTTTAGGGTAAGGCTCACTTTTGCCTATGGCGTCAATCGCCCTAGCAGCATTTGTTAAAAGGCTGTCCTTCCTCCATTGAATAATTTTTGTACGTTTTTCAAAACCCTTCGGGCATATTTGGGTGGATCTGTTTCTAGCTTCTCTATTCTGTTCCATTGATCTATGTCTATCGCTCCTCCAGAACCACACTGTCTGAATTGCTGTGGCTTTATAGTAAGTCTTAACATTGGGTAGCACGATTTCTCCCATTTTATTCTTCTTTTTCAAGATTGTTTTAGCTATTCTAGTTTCGGCATTTCATGTTTTTTGAATGATGAAAAGCTTTTGCTAGCATGAAAGAGGTGTTACCAAAAATCAAAGAAAACTTCTATGTCCCCCCAAAAAGTCATCAGCATGTAGTGGTATTGGTGGGAAAATGAGGGAAATTATTAGACGTCAGAAATTATGAGAGTAAGTTAATCCTAAGGGGTAAGTGAACTAGCGTTACTCTCTAGAGCCAGGATGGGAGGGGTCCCTGAAGGAGGAAACGTGGGCTACTCTTGGGCCCAGAGAAACGGAGATGTAAATGAGGAAACGCTGGCCTAAAGTCGGGACCCCAGCAGACAGCATCCTCAGCGAGGAAACTAGATGAATAAAGACTCATGTCACCAGGCCATGCGTGGTGGCTCACACCTGTAATCTCAGTACTTCGGGAGGCTGAGGCAGGTGGATCACTTGAGGCCAGAAGTTCAAGACCAGCCTGGCCAACATGGTGAAACCCCATCTCTGCTAAAAATACAAAAATTAGCCAGGCGTGGTGGTACGCCCCAGTAATCCCAGCTACTTGGGAGGCTGAGGCATGAGAATTGCTTGAATACAAGAGGCAGAGGCTGCAGTGACCTGAGATTGAGTGCACCACTGCACTCCAGGCTGGATGACAGAGCGAGACTGTCTCAAAACAACAACAAAACTCATTTGACTCACTTCACCAAAGGAGGTGCTGTGGAGTTGCTCGTCCTGGTCTTGGCACTGGACGGAGGGAAATTCTGGGGAAGAGGAGCCCTGATAGTCCCAACACTAAATTCACCATTAGGTACCTTTGGGGCTCAGCTGTATTGGCGTGGGGGTAATTGTATTATTTTCTTATTAACCCTTCAATTTATATTTCTAATTCTTTCTTCTGTTTGATTTTTAATATTGTTAATCATTTTATTTTCTCTGTCAATCTTAAGGTCTTTTCACAGAACAAAGTGGTTTTTTTGTAAATTTTATCTTCCTTGAAATCCTAAACCATGGAAAAATGTCTAGAAAAGTATCCATTACTAAAAACTGAATTAAAAAAAATGCAAAGCAAGACTGCAGTAAAATACAATTTCTCATCCTTGTCCCCAGCTGACAGTGATCAGTGACTGATTATTTTGTCCAGGCTTTGCAGCAAGTGGTTCTCTCAAGCAATCCTGGTGGGAATGGAAACTGGAGCAACCCCTTTGAAAACAGCTTTGCAGTGCTTGGTAAAGTAGAAGCACCTACCTGTGACTCAGTGATCCCTTCCTAGGGGAATGCTTAGAGCACACCGTGCTTGTGTGCAGCAGAAGACAGGCACCCACGTGGATAACCACACTGCTTATAATAGCAAGATACAGGGATGACCCAAATATTCAGCAGCAAGATTAATGGATGCACGGTGGGGTCCACAGTATAAATGAATGGACCACAGCTGCACCCAGCAGCACGGACACCTGATTGGAGGAGATCGGTGAATGCAATGAGTCAGTTACAGAAGAGATGGACAGTATAGTTTTTTGAAATAGAAATTTCATAACACACAATGCTCCATAAACATTGAGGAGCCCATCTAGACATAGTACAATGAAAAAATCAAAGAAGAGAATGAAAAATATACATTTTAGACTGGTGGTTCCTTCTGGGAGGAGGCTTGGAAGAGAGAAGGGCACACAGGGAGTTTCCAACAATGCTCACTTCCTTATGATGGGTGGGTGCTCATGGGTGTCTTATGATGATTACTGTTTAGATGGTGCCTATATAGTACACATAACCTTAAACACAGGGAGGGAATAAGTCTCCTTCCTCTTCAGTGGAAAAGCCAGGAATAGTTTTGAAGGACTCTATGAGTTTGCCATCAGGTCCTTGGGCCATGTAGGGTTGCAATTGAGACATATTATCACTGGAAAAGTCTTTGCCATTCACCTGAAACTCAGACTTCACCGGGCACTGGCATTTTAAGTTGCTCAGCCTGGCAAACCTGGCTGCAAGGTGGTTTGATTGAACGCTGCCAAGCAGATGCCAGATTCAGGAAGCGACTTTCCTGCTTTCTCCAAAGCCTCATGTTCTCACAAAGTACAAGTGACCACCCTCAAGACCACAGGTTGGGGTTGGGGTATAAATAACTTGTGACGTAAAAGAAATTCGGGCTGACGTGTGATCAGACCAAGTGAGCTGTCTTTGCAGCTGTCGTGTGGCCAATAAACAATTTCCTTCCACTGATATTTTTCTTACAACACATCTTTGAGGGGCAGCGTCTGCCTGAAGGCTGTGGGCAGAGAGGTTGGTGATAAAGGCTGTGGGGTTCCGACTAGGGGACTGCCGGAATTGTAAAGTATTTAAAAGGCAGGTGCCATTCAAAGTTATCCCTCTGATAAGGAACATAGCTCTTGGAAGACACACATCACTAACTTCTCATAAAAATGATTATGAGCCAGCAGGGGACTGTTGCATTCCTGCTGGGCTGGCCCAGAAGAGGCTTTGGGACATCTAGCATTTTGAAGCCACCATGAGGGCAGGACAGCCAGCCTGCACACAGCTGGGAAGTGATGGCTGAGGCTGCAGAGAAACCCAGTTTTGGATGCTAGCTTGCTACTGCAGTGACATGTGGCAGGTCTCCTGAGCAATCCCTTCTTTGGAAGACTTCACTTCTCTCCCTTACAAGGACACTTCTAGTAGAGAGAACACTGCTCGCAGAGCCTCTGGGGATCCACTTTAAAGGTTCAGCCAGTTGGTGAGCACATGTTCACATGTGGGAGGCATTGGTGCGAATATGCAAAAAGGTAAGCACATTCTAGGGAGGTGCTGCCAGACCTACATTGCCACCTAATTTTTGCGAGGAAACGATTAACCCCCGGCTGCTAAGCCCTTGATAGAGACTCGCACTTGCTTGATTCTCAAAGGCTGGCGAGAAAGCACATCAGACAGAATGTTCTTCTGGGAGAATGCAGCTGGTACCCGAGTGTTTTAGGTGCAAGGAAATGGCTTCTGCCTGTGATTTAAAAGCTGGCTGGTTCTGTTTTCAGAGCATACCTATACTAATGAGTCAGCCATTGCCTTAAAAAACAAAAGCCAAGATGGAAAAAGATGGTATTGTCAACATGAGGACTATCATCTGTCAAAGAGAATTATTGTCCAGTGGTTCATACCAGGGGTGGTTCTTGCTCTGTGTAAAGGCATTTGGAATTGGCTTCAGGGCAGCTCAGGGATGCTAATGCTATGCCCAGGCTGGAGGCAGGTGACAGCAGAGAATGCTAAGCACCCTGCAACGCCCACAGGGAGAATCATCCCACCCCAAGTACTCCTAGGGCTGCGGTTACAAAGCCCTGAGAGCAGAGGAGGCTCATGAACATGTTCTGCTGCTTTGTTGAGCCTCTAGTTCAGTCCCAGTTGGGTCTCAGAGGAAAAGCTTTTGCCTTGATCATGGACTGCTTGTAAATTAAAATACATTTGGGTTTTTGTGTGTATTCTTCATTCATTGATCCTATATTTTACAATAGGAAGGCTGTGTCTCTGGAGAAGGCAAAAATTTTCATTTAAATAGCAGCAGGAAAGAAATTCAGGTGCAAATGGGAAGGAAGTTCATTAATGAGACTTTCCTGCTAGGCTAATAGGAGAGAAGAAAGAACCAAAAGCTCTGGACTTCGGCTACCACTTCCTGGCCCTTTAGCGCAGCAAATTTGAAAACGTCTTCTCTCTCAATGAATTAGTTTGCCACCTGTCCTGCTGAGCATGGAAACTGTTAAAGGCAAATGAGATAATGAATGTGAAACATCTCGAACAACTCACAGAGGTATCCAAATGCAAGGTAAGGGCAGCAGCGCTAACGTATCTCAAAGCAGAGACCGTCAGTATCTCCTAATCAAAGAGATGTTGGAAGGTGATATGGTTTGGCTCTGTGTCCCCACCCAAATCTCATGGAAAAGTGTAATCTCCATGTGTTGGGGAGGGGCTTGGTGGGAGGTGATTGAATCATGGGAGTGGAGTTCCCCCTTACTGTTCTGGTGATAGAGTTCTCACAAGAGCTGGTCGTTTGAAAGTGTGTAGTGATTATTCACTGTCTCTCTCCTGCTCCGCCATGGTAAGACATACTTGCTTTCCCTTCGTCTTCCGCCGTGATCGTAAATTTCCTGAGGCCTTCCAGCCATGCTTCCTATACAGCCTGTGGAACAGTGAGTCAATTAAACCACTTTTCTTCATAAATTACCCAGTCTCAGGTCATTCTTTATAGCAGTGTGAGAACAGACATACAGAGGGGGAAGGACAAAAATTTAATCCTAGTAGGTGAACTTCTGGATCTATTTAGTAATTAATAATACTAATACTAATCATAAGGACAGTAATAGCAAAAATCACCATTAAGTACCTGCTGTGTGTGATACATGATAAGTTCTTGTTTTGTTTCTTAGAAAGGTAATGTGATTGAGATCCTACAAAAACCCATGGAAGCTGGAATTAACGTCTTCATTTTAAGATGAGGAAACTGAGGCTCAGAGAGTTTAATTTGCTTTCCCAAGGTCGCCCAGCTGTGAAGTGTCAAAGCAGGGATTCAGGCTCCTAATCTTACATTCCACAGCTGTGCTCCCCCTGAGCCCACTGAGAAGAGCCCAAGAGTGTCCTGTGCCCACCTGACGGGGCTCTCAGGGGCCATAGCCTGGCTTTCATTTTTACATATTCAATCTTCAGTGTATCAGAGAAAAAAAAAAAAACGTGGTCGGAAAGGGACAACACTCCATCATCCTCCAAAATCTCATTTGGTTTGGCTCCTCGGCTCACGCAAACTGGGTGAGAGCCCTGCTTCAAGCAGACAGATGAGAAAGTCTGGTTTCCTGTGATGCCTGGCTATGGAGATGAGCATCTGTCTCCAGCTCAGCAGCAGGTGCAGAGACATTTATTTTCACAGTAGAAGAAACCACTTTGTGGCTGATATTTAGACACAGTAGAAATGGATGGAGCATTTGTACTCCTCAGCAGTAGGTCATAGCATTGAAACAAATGCTTAGATGTCTCTTTTCAAGTGGAAAAAAACCACCCAAAACATTTGGAGCATGTGTGTTTTTCTTTTCTCATATTAGTGATATGGAAGCAGAGGCTATCAAAACCCCTAGTTTACAGATTTTAAAAACTCCAAAATCTTAAGCTGAGAGTTAAATAACTAACTTGACTAGTGTATTAGTAAAGGTTCTGAAGAGAAACAGAGCCAATAGAAGATACAAAAATATAGACATATATGTTTTATAAATATAAGCTCCTAGATTTACAGTGAAGTTATATCTCAATAAACTCATTTAAGGTAGAAATATTGTAAGTCCCTCCCCCCAGATTCTCCCAATGGTAACATCTTGCATAACTATCACAAGATCACAACCAGGGTATCAATATAGATACACCCCACTAATCTTATTCAGATTGCCACAGATTCAGGTTTCATTTGTATTCACTCGTGTCTGCGTGTGTGTGTGTGTGTGTGTGTGAGTGTGTGTGTATTTCATGCAGTTTTATTCTTTATATCTTTAAATGTTCTATCTCTATTGGAATTTTAGTTTTTTCCTGATAATTTTACAAATTAAGGGAAAGAGAATTGACCAAGGAATTGAACACTCATATAAACGTTCTCATTAAACAAATGATGTGGTGCCCACCCATTGATCCCTTATAAAACTTGAAATTTCTTAATTGAAATGGGGACCAGGAAGAAGAAAGATAAAAATCTACCATAAAAGCTGATGGTATGAATGGATTTCCAACATCTAAATTATTCAGAGCTATAATTAACTGAAATGTGGAACTATGAACCTTTCCTCTTGGATGTACAGCCACCATGAAAATGGATTCTCTTCCCCATAAGGATTAGTACCCAAATTTATTGTCTTAGTGAAGTTAGCAAAGTCGTTAATATCAGCAGTGCCAGGGAACTTGGAGGGATCAAGGGCCCTTCAGTCCTGTTACTTCAAGGACAATCATTTTCTCTGTGGACAAATCCTAAATGTGCAATATGTTTGCCTCGGAGAAAAATTAAATAATGATGATAATGATGACAATAATGATGATGATGATTGTCTATAATACTCTTTACTGAGCTATGATTGTCTACCGTACTCTTTACTATGCCCTAAGTGTTTTACATAAGGAACCTCATATGAAATCAAACAATCTTACACAGCAGCTAGTTTTATGCCTGTGTTACAATGGAAGAAACTGAGGCACAGTGTTCTTAACCCATTCCAATTCCCTGGTTAGTAAGTGGTAATGCCACATTTCAAACCAAGGGTCACAGAACACTCAAGTCCTAGTTCTTAATGAAGATAGCATTTGCCTCTATTCTGTTACTGTTATCTACACACGAATTAATTTGAGATTATATGACCACTGAGCATATGTGTAATTGATGTTAAAATGATGTCCTGAATCTGGAGGTAGTTTCGTTCATTTATCTGCATAAAACTTCCACAAAAAATTAAAAGCTAGAGGTTATTCTTTCTCTCACACTAATATTCAATCCACAAATATATTGGGTTATGTATCCAACTGGCCACTTTTTCCATGTTCCCTGCTCCTGCGACAGCCTCCTCTTCCTCTGGAGTGTCACTTGAGTCTTCTAATGGGTCTCCTGGCATCCACCCTTGCCTCTTGTGTTCCACGGCTGCCGGAGGGCTCCTCCTGAAGGGAAAGTCAAGTCCTGTCACCCTTGAATCAGAATACCCCAGTGGCTCCCTCCTCGTGTGGAGTCAGGATTAGAATCCTGGCAGCTGAGGGCAAGGCCCTGGAGACTTCAGCCTTGTTGTGCCTCCTGCTCCTGCCCTATCTGCCTCCTGGCACCCTTGGCTCCTGGCTGGCATCCACATGGGTAGGACCCCCAAGTGGGCATTTGAGTTTCCTCTTCCCTCCACTCAGAATACATGGTCCAATGTTCCCTCCTGGCTAGCCCCTTCACTTGCTTCAGGTTTCTCCTTTAATCTCTCCTCAAAGAGTTCCTCATCCCTCATCCTTGAATCTACACAGCTCCGCCTCCCCCCACGGCTGGTCCCTCTTCATCTGCTCACTGCACCTGTCTTTGTAGCCCTCAGACGTATCAAGCTCAGGATGCGTGCATTTGTTTAGAAACTTGCCGAGGGTGTGAACTTCTGTCTACTTTGTTCCTGGCTTAAACTGTGGCATGGAGAACAATGCCAATCATAAAGTAGATGCTCAGTATATATTGTGTTCTAGGTGCATGGATTCACAGGGGACAAAGCAGATAAAACTAAGCCAAAAAAAAAAAAAAAAAAAAAAAAGAGCTGATGGAGGTTTTCTGCCAATAACACAGGGACCTCATTCCTGGGAAACTTTGTGGCCATTGGGTACCTCTGACACACTCTCCCTCCTCTGCCGCACACAGAACTGAAGGTGTCCACATGCTCTTACACCTCGGAGAAGTTCTTGGGCCCTGGCTCCTTTCTCTTTAACCCTTGCTAAACCCTAATGATTCTGCTTCTCCCTCGTCTCCTGGGATCTCTCCAGGTGCTCACTCCCTCCAATGGAGCTCCAGTCTTCTGTCCTGTTGGCCTTTGTCTCTTTGTCTCCCCAGATGCTGTCATCAACATTGTCCTGCCCCAATTTTGGTCTCTTTTTTGGTCTCTGCCAGGCTGTGGACACCAGTCCAAGCCTGGATCCTGGGAGCCACCCCCACCAAGAGAAGATGGATGTAATTGGGTAAAATTTGGGGAGTTCAGGAAGTTGACTTAGATGTCCCCTGATGGCCTAAATTTTTCTCACCAATTTAGGAGGAAGCTCTCTACCAAGATGGTCCCCAAATCCTGTGTCTCAGTCTGGTCCCTTGGGCTCCTGTGTGTTCTGGAGAAGACTCTGGACACTTTTTCTTCTACTCTATGATGCTGCAGAGTCAAGTGACCTCAACAGGACGCTTACCTGGAGTAAGCTCTGTTATCCATAATGGCTCCAGGGTTGGGTGGAGGGGAGCCAGGCCCACCCAGCGGCTGAAGTTTGTGTGGATTCAAAGAGAACCTGGACGGCAGCTCGGAAAAGGAGTGCAAAGCAGCACATTTTCTTTTTTTGACCCAGGCCATCAATATTGTCAGGTGCTTTCATTGAGGAGGAAGGAGTTTAATTAGAAAGGGCATCCACAGTTAGCACAACTGTATCTACCAGAATCTAGGAACAGGTATTTACGGAGCACTGAGACAAGATAAGGGATTTGGGGACAATCTTGGTAGACAGGCTTTCTTCTGATTTGGTGAGAAAAGTTTAGGCCATCAGGGAAATGTAATTCAACCTCTGGAACTCTCCAGATTACACCCATCCACTCCCATCCCCCTCTCCTTCCATTTCAGAGGCTCAGTGTGTGGGGTGTGTGTGTTTGAGCCTCCAGCCATCTCTCCTTTCTTATCCTCATCTGAGCATCTTAAAAGTGTGGTCTGTGGTCTATAGACACTGGGTCCAGGTCTTCACCTCCCATGCAATTCTAACATAGTTCAGACAACTATTATTATCGGTAGCAGCAGTAGCTGTAGTAGAGTAGTAGTACTGGTAGTAATAGTAGGAGTAGTTATTGCAGTGATAATAACTAGTATCGTTTCTCTCTTTGATTTTCATGAACTCACAGGACATAGAAACGTTCCTTTTTTTTCCTTTTTTCAATTTTTAATAGAGATTGGGCCCCACTATATCACCCTGCTCCTCTTGCCCCCACCTGCTACAATTCTGCTACCCTTTGCTTTAGCGGGGAATGTGGTACTCGTCTATCCTCCATGATCACTGTCTCCATGTTGTCCTGAATGAGGCTGTTTATACTCGGAATAGCCTTCCAACCCCAGCCCTTGCCTGGCCCCTCTCCTTCAGCCTCTAAGATTCAATTCAAGCCTCCGCTCGTTTCCCCATTATCCATTGCTGTGCAGCAAAAAACTCCATGTCTCAGCAGCTATAGGCAACACCTATCATTTATTCTGCTCATAATCTGCTGTTAGGGAAGGACTTGGAGAGGACAGGCAGCTCATCCCTGCTTCTCACAGCATCAGTTGAGGAGGCTTGCCTGGGCTGAAGGACGGAGTTCCAAGACTGGCCCACTCACATCCCAGGCAAGCAGTGCTGCTACTTGTTCCTCATGCCTGGGTCCCCAAAGGGTGACTTGGGCTTCCTCCCAGCATGACAGCTGGGTCCATGAGGGGGCAACTCAAGAGAAGTGGGTGGAAACAGCATCGCCCTCTATGGCCTCTGGAAGCATGTGGACCATTTTCTCCTCTGTCACTTGTCTGCCCAGATTCAAAGGGAGGAACGCAGGCCCGCCCACTGCTGAGAGAAACCTTAAATTCACCTGTAACAAGGGCACATGGAGATCTTGTTGCAGCCATCTTTGGAAAATAACCTTTGCCACATGGGTCGAGGAAGCCTCACCCACTTCCATACACAGGTGACAGTACCTTCTTAGGGATCTCAGGGGTCCCAGTTCTCATTTGTGCATGACACCCACCACATGCCAATCAATCATCTCTGCAGGTCACTTTCTCATGCCTGTCTGACCACACCCTCAGACTAAAGCAGTTTATTTCAGGCTTTACAAATAATCAGTTAATCCTTCAGTCCCAGCTCAGTACCTGACCGAATAGGTAAACTAAATGTTTTTGATCAGTGAATGAATACGTTAATGAATGAGTGAAGCTCATTTTCTTTATTTTTTTTCTTTTTAATTGTTGGACTCTGAGCAAGTTGCCCTAAGTTGATGGACAGTTTTCTCATCCGCACAACAGAGATGTAATGCCTGAATCATAGTGTGGTGAAGAATGAATGTTGAGACCTGTGAAAAGGCACTTGGAACAGAGAAGGAATTCAGTGGATCTGAGTTGGAATCGAGAAGTGGTAGAAGGAGGGTTTGACTGATGGCAGAGATGCTTAAAGACGAGCCAGAAAGGGGGTGTAATGGGCTTCCTGAGGGAAAGACCAGGTATTGCACCACAACTTAAGGAAAGAAGAGAAATTCTTCAAAACATTATCACCAAGAAAGAGCAGAAGCTACTTTATGTAAGATCTGAATAGGCTTCCCAAAATTAGTTCCCCAATTAGCTCAATGAATTCCAAGGTAAGCATGTAATTCATTAAAAATAAATATTACCATGGAGATGCAATAATTACAATAATTTTAGAGCATTTATCCTATATAAATGCTTATTAACTATATGCATTTTACTGTTGTGTACTAAATTCCAAAGCATTTTAATGAGCAAGCCATTTAATGTTGATATTCTTGTTAGCAGCGGTGAATTGTATGGGTCTGCAGTAACTTGGTTCCTGCCTCCTCAAAGGAAATAATTCAACTGAGGGGCATAAGGCAGAGTTAGAGTTTGAGGCAAGTATTTGGAAGGAGTGAGAGTTTCTTAAAAAGCTCTAGAGCAGGAATGAAAGGAAGTAACGTACACTTGGAAAAGGACCAAGCGGGTGACTTGGAAGATCAAGTGCATGGTTTGACTTTTGACTTGGGGTCTTATACATCGGCTTCTGGAGTCTGCGTTTCTTCTCCCCTGATTCTTCCCTTGGGTGGACTGTTCGTATGTGCGGTGACCGGCCAGCACTTAGGAGGGGCCACATGCACAGGGTGTTTCCTGAAGTAGTGCACATACTTACTTGAGGCATTTTTCCCTTACCAGTCTGGTGTTCCTAGAGGAAGGCCATATACCAGTTAAACTCTGCCATTTTTGCCTCTTAGTGCTCATGCCTGAGCCCAGCTGGCTTCTGAGAGCTTATCTGGAACCAGCTTCAGGTATTTTCTACCTATTGGGAGAATGCCATTCCCTGGCACCAGCTGCAACCAATTATTATTTTAGCGAAACAGTTAAACAACCACCTGACCATCACCTGATAGTTCCATAGAAACACTAGCAGTTATGTTCATTTCTTACTCTCATTTTTTTTATGAGCGTGTAGTGGAGTTTTACAGCAGTCATGTGAACTGGGATGACGTAATTGCTCCAACGGTTAACGGCAGGCATACTTGCATTTTCTTGACTTTTAATATTTTCTCAGCTTTTCTAAAATGATACATACTGACATACATCACCCACATCAGCAGAAGCTCTTTGAGGTTACTCTTACTAATTTAAAGAGTGAAAATGGTCCTGAGACCACAAGGTTTGGCAAATATAACCTAAGTTGTGTCCCCCACCTTCATGTTGAGATAAGACCCTTCTTTCATGAAAGTGCTACAGCAGATCTGGGGCTCCTTGGCTGAATTTATGAGACTGTGGGAAGAGAGAGATGGAGACAGATAGAAAGATAGAAGTGAGAGAGGGAGATAAGAGAGACATAGAGGTGTGTGTTTGTGTGAGAGAGATGCTATTATGAGGTCTGAACTAGTTAGACCCCATGAAGAACTACTCCGAAGCTTAATAGCGTAAACCAATTGCCTCAGAGGCTTAAAACTTTTTAATTCTTGGTTCTGAGGCCTGGCAATTTGGGCTGAGCATCGTTGGGTAGTTCACGTGGTCTCAGCTGGGCTCTCTCTTTCCTCTGTGGTCCATGGTGATTGCTTAGGCAACCCTGTTTCTGGGGGTTTGCTGGTATTGGCCACATAACCTCAGTCTTCCTCCACGTGGTCTTTTCTCCTCCAGCATGCCAGCCTGAGACTGCCCTTCCAGCAAACACAGGGTTCCCAGAGTACAAACAATGTGTCTCAAGGCTTCTTGAGACTTCAGCGTGAAACCATTGTGGCCCTAGCAAGTTGCAAGCCCAGTCCACATTTAAAGGCTGAGGACAGAGATTCCACCTCCTCATAGGAGGAGGTGCCAAGTCACATTGGAAAAGGTGTCATTACAGCACGAAGTGGAGTCATTGGTGCAAACAGGCTACATCTGGATGTCCTTCTCTGCCATGCTCACACTGACCCCTCCTTTGTTCTCTCAGGATCCCAGTTGGTTCTCCTTCCAAAGGTGCAAAGCAGTGATCATGCCACTGACAACCATTTTCCCGTAGTGCAATCGTTGTAGGCAAAAACATCAGAATTCATCTTCAGAATGTGAACTCTGTACTTCTCATTTAAGTGGTGTTATTTGGAAGAAGCAGATGTTTGGAATTATAATCTATTTTTCTCTGAATCAAGGACAATTCAGGTTCCTTCGATTGCTCTCTAAAATGTGCATTGTGTTGACAGAATTTGGACATTAACCAGAAATGTGCACCTGTATGTTCTGATTCATGTCATTTGGCAGGAAAGTCCACAGAGTCTCATGAGCATTAAGTTTGACTCACATCAGTCATTTCCAATTATTTTTTATAAATAAATGCAGCTGTAAAAGTGGTTAGGGAGATGTGAAACCTCTGAGTAGCAAGATAGTTCTTTTCTCAGTGACGCAGTGGGGATTTAAAGGGAATGCCAATGTAGCAGGCCCCATTTGTTCTAAACTAGATGATAAAACTGCAAGTGCCCCTGTGACACTGGCCAGAGAACACAGAGTCTTAGAGTAAGAGATGAGAAGGATTTAATTGTCTTTATTTCTATGCCTTTTTTAAAAAAAAAAAATTCAGGCTTTAGATTTTAAAATAAATGTTAGCATTTGTAAAGGCGCCATGTTATCAGCTCACATCAAACCCCTTTTCTCAATTTCAAGATGACCGAGAGTCTAAACCCCAGATCTCATTCTGTGCAATCATTCAGCTCCACTAAGCACTCAAAGTGTCAATGACAGAAACCTGGCTGTCGATCACTAGATATCATTAAGAGATTCCATACAAATATCCTGGGAACGAACTCCTCCTCAAATCACGACTCAAAGAAAATTCCCCACAGGATTTTAGTGCACAGAAATTATGAGCCTCTTCAAAGAGCCTTATACCTGTGCCTTCCAGAAGACGCTTCTGGACTTGTGAGTTGTGTTGAGATTAAGACTGATTAGTTGCATCAAGGTGTAAGTGGAATGAAATATGCTTTTGCATCTTGAGGAACCATCCATTTGAGTTACCACTTGTCTGATCCATGGCTGCAGCAGAATTTATTACATCAGCATGAAATCCAGCAGTAGCTTGTTTCCGACTGCCTGACTCATAATCAACAACCCGCTCTTGGAGATTTTTGGCTGCCTCACCTGGTTATGCCAATAAATCTGAGTGAATAGCTGCTTGATTTGTTATTGATTTCCCCACGGATGAATTTGAGGCTGCATTTTCAGTGATAGGTCTTCAGACCGGAAACTCAGGGCAAAGGAAAAGCTTTGCCAATATTGAGAGACTCAAGACTCAAGGGCTCACTCCTTCTTTGTGCTGGGAAACTCACTATCAGTGCCGAATGAGTCCTGTTGGTGCAATATTCCAGTGCAAAGGAGGAGAAAAAGGACTACGTGAGGATGCTGGAAAAGTCTTCTCCTATTTAAGAGGAAGGTCACCCTGAGATGTGTCATCCACAATTTTGGAAGTCATTGACACTGATGAAAGACAGTATCCATAAAAAACTTTTCTGTATTATTTACAATCATGATTAATTTTGTCTAAACTTATCTCATTGCAAATTGAGGTCCCTTTAGTAAAAAAAATTTCAACATGTAAACATTCCATACCATGTGGATTGAGTATTGGTAAAAACTGGAATGGCCCCAGGGAATCTAAAGGGATGGCTCAACTTTTTCAGGATTCTGGCCTTGAAAAACATTTTCACTGGAACTCTTAGACTCTTGTCAGAGGATAGTAGTCTCGGGATTCTCTTTGGAAATGGGTTGTGCTGTGAAACTGGAGGAGACTGGCACAGATCTGCCAACTGAGACTTGAGAAGTTGAAGCCACGTCTCATCTTACGACTTGCAGAGGCATCATTACATCACCCATCGAAAGGAACCACCCTTTTTACACGAAAAAAGAAAATCAACTTGGCAGCCCTCACTTGCTTTGCTCACCAAACCCTGGTACTGAGTCATTCTTGTTTTCTCACTTGCATCAGCTCCCAAAACATCTTCTCCATCTCCTATAGTTTTATTAAACAGAGTCTTATACCATTTTCTAGTTTCTATTTATAAGAGAAAACCTTGTTCATTGGAAGAGTTTCAAACATTTAAACTGAGGACTGAAGAATTAAAAATACCTCTTTTGAGCAGGGAGATTTTGGAGTGTGACCCCTGGTTTCTCAGTTAGCAGACACCTTCCATTGGTGGGCTCCCCATCATGGACTTTAGTTTGCACAGTGCCCACAGTGGCCTTCCCCTCCATGGGGCGCACCTGCTCCTCCCTGCTTTTCTGGTAGGTAGATATGTAGAGGCCCTTTCTGGGTGATCTAGCTGAGCTCATTATAAGAGGCTGCCAGATCTAAAACAGAATGCTCAGATATTTGGAAACTTTCATATCTACTATTAAATACCCACAGGATATTCTAGGGACATAAATTTTAAAAATTCATCCATTAGGCATCAGGATTTCAAAAGTGAATTCCTAAGTTGCAGCAATATGGAAGAAATGGAATTTTGAAAGCCCGTTGCACTCTTGGTGCGAGCACAGGAAAAGAGCTTGTAACCCAATTCTCAGAGCTGTTGAGCTTTTATCAGCCAGCGTTTGCTTTTAGAGAAACTGTTCTACAAATCTCTCTCTGCAAAGCAACCTTGCTTAAAAGAACTTGAAGGGAGAAGACCCCTTATAATCCTTAATTCGCCTGGTGGATATTTCCATGATATTTTTTTCCCCAGTATTATTAAGGAGTTCTCCAGCACATGTCTCTTCGAAGAAGCAACCAGAGAGAAGCAGAAACCCACATTTTCACATCAGATGAGGCCACAGGAAGCCTCTTCCTTTTTGCAAATCACTTAATAGATGGTCAGGGTGTAAAATCGTAAAGACAATCGAATCTTTGATTTTGGTTGTTTGTGCCGTCTGACAACTCCCGCATTTGTAGAGACAAAACCCTCAGTTTTATGTGCTTGATTTGCTAGATAGTTTCTGCCCAGCACAGAATGGGATGTGTGCTGGGGGGAAGCAATATTACTCCTCCATCAGGCTAGAATTGACACTTTTCCATTGCCAGTTCCTTTTCTTTTGCAGAAATAGCCTAGCTGTGTCAAAATGTGCTAGAAACCCACCTTAAACATGAGTGTTGCTTTTTACAACGTAAACTGAAAGTTTTAGTGCCTTTCTTTTTCCTCTCCTGATATGGACCTGCAACGGCAGAAAGAGTGTGGTTTTGAGGATGGAAGCAAATCTCCTTTTTGGTGACACTGACTTTGTCAGTTTTCTCATTGGAAAATGGGGACATTACATTGCACGGCTATTGTGCAGATGAAAATAGATACATTCCCCCAACAAGTCAGTGACATAAATAAAAAGGCATGGCTCTTCTAGATTAAAAGATATTTAAGTGACAGAATTACCAAATATGTCTTATGTGGGTTGTCTGGATTTGATTGGAACAAAGCCATTATCAAAAGGCATTTGTAGGGCAACGGAGGAAATTTGAATAAGGACGTGCTAGTAGATATTAAGGAAGACCATTTATTTTGTTAAGTCTGATAACGGTATTGTGGTTTATAAGTAAATGTCTTTTTCTTTAAAAGGTATATACTGAAGTATTAAACTAGAAATGAAATGTCATATTGTCAGTATTTTACTTTTAAAATACTCAAGCAAAAATCATTTGAAGGAAACATGGTAAAATATTAATCGTCATTAAGTTAAGGCACTATATAGAGATTTATGCTATTCTGTCTTCTTTAGTATTTGTCAAAATTTCCACAATGAAATGTTAAAAAATGACATTCCACATACAGTTTTTTGCACAGGGCCTGGAGCATTGCAGATGCTGAAGACACAGGTCAGGCCAGCTGTTCTTTGGTCAGTTAGCCTGTGTTCATTGATCTCTTTTCTCCTTGCTGAAGGAAGGAACATAAATGAGATGTACATGCTCCCTGCCCTCAGGATTTAGCCCTCGGTGGGAAGGTGGGATTTAGTTGCTGTTAAGAAGGGAATGGTGGGTACCATTCAGTGGGTAAATTATCTGCAGAATATGTCGGTGTGATCATGAAAGATCTGAATTTGAAGCCAACACAGTTTTTATTGAGTGCCCACTGTGTGTCAGGGCGGAAGATCGGGTGGCCCTTAATTCTTCACTCTTTGGGTATCCAGAGCTCCACCTGGGATAGGTAACTTTGCACCACCCAACACCGATGGTGTGACCTGCTGAAGCTCATGGGGTGCAAGTGAACGTGACAGAAGCTGAAGCTGAAGCAGCGTATGGAGGGCTGTGCTTGCTTGCTGTGGCTCCCGCTCCTGCCTGCTGTGGATGGAGCCAGGGTGGACCTCAGACTCTCAGTTGTCAACTGAAGCTAGCCTCTGTCAGCTGATGCTCCGCTGATGTGGAGCCAAGTTCCTGCTTATTATTTAAGCCTCTGAGTTTTCAGGCTGGTTTTGAACACAGTGTTATTATGGCAACAGGTAACTGGTACTGGGAGACTGTGAACATGGCTTTCTCATATGAGCAATAATTATCATAACAAGTACATGGATCAAGGTTCTAAGGATAAAGAAACTAACAAACAGAAAAGAGGGTTCAGATGGCAGGACCATTCTGACCTCTCCACGAGGCATTTGGACTTGCATGGACTGGGTGATTCGAATGCCCAAGTCTCTGCTTGTGGGCAGCTGTCTTCTTTCCTTCCTTGAGCCTGGTGAGTGGTTCCTGAAACCATGCCTGCATACGAATCTCTGCACAGGGGCCACTTGTGCATTATGGACTATTGCAGTGATTTTCAGGGGGTGGTTTTTCTTACACTTTTTTTTTTTTTGAGGCAGAGTCTCGCTCTGTCACCCAGGCTGGAGTGCAGTGGCGCGATCTCAGCTCACTGCAACCTCCACCTCCTGGGTTCAAGCGATTCTCCTGCTTCAGCCTCCCGAGTAGCTGGGACTACAGGCACACACCACGACGCCCTGCTAATTTTTGAATTTTTAGTAGAGACTGGGTTTTGCCATGTTGGCCAGGCTGCTCTTGAAATCCTGACCTCAAGTGATCCGTCTGCCTCAGCCTCCCAAAGTGCTGGGATTACAGGTGTGAGCCACTGCACCCAGCCTCTCCGACACAGGTTTTTTTTCACCTTCTTTGCAACCACGTAAGTGAAATCTCAACTCCTTGTGCACACACGGAGGCACACTGAGACTGAGTCGACCTCAAGGGCAATGTCGTTCGCGGGGAGAAGAGGGTACACACGGTCCCTGCCCCGACCATGGAGTTGTGCTGGTGTTAGCGTCCTCACCCACAACGCCTCTTTCCTCGGTGAGAAATTACTGCTGCTCACAGGACAGAATGTTCCCCAGGTGTGTGAGGACACAAACCCCCCAGGAAATGCCAATCTGCGTACAAGTCTTTTGCAAGCACACCCTTGGTGGTGGGACTCTGTCGTTTGGCCACTCCAGTGGCACCTCTCCTTTCCTTTGGAATCAGTGCCCAGCTACCCCATGGAAAACCCCTCTGCCCCGTTTGTCATGGTGGTTGCATTGGTAAGGATCAGATCACAGAACCTGGATCTGGCCAACAGGAGCACCAAGTGATGTGCTTGGGCTGGAGACATGTCTCTTATCAGCCAGATTAAAACCACTGTGAGGCTTCTGCCAGCCTTCCTGAGGGTGCCAGGCCATGGGGGCCACCCCTGCTGTGACTCTTTTCTAAAGCCACTCACCCAGGAGCCTGACAACGAAGCCAACGGGCAGGGGCCTTTGGAGCACTGCAGCCCAGAGTGCCTGAGAGATTCTGCTGCAGGCGCTGGGACTCTCCCAGGCTCTGGGCAGCCATCTCCCTTTGTTAAGTGGTTTGAGTGTGGTCTCTGTCACCAGCCACGGAGAGCCTCCTGACTCATACAGAGAACACGTCTGATGGCAGAATCCCCACAGCGCAAGAGGCCAGGAAAGGAGATATTGAGACCAACATGGCATTCTGCACTGCTCTGCTAAAGCAATGCAGCAGCGAGCGACTGGCCACAGGGGAACCCCCTAGGAGTCCCTTGTTTTGTGCTTTAGATGTCTCCCAGGCTGAGGCAAGATCCCACTTACCTCCTTCTTACAAATGGCAGAGTTTGAGGGGCTTTGGGCGGAGTCGGGCTGAGCTTCTGCCCTGCCGCTGGGTTCCCTGGCTGTAGCTCCCCTTCCTGTCCAGTGGCCAGGTGTCCCCTCCCTCCCTCCTTGTGTACTGAGAGGAGAGTAGGCCTGGGAAGACACCATGAGCAAAGTCACCTCTCTTCTAGGTCCGTGGAGCTCATGCGTGGTAGCATCTCTAACAAGCCACTTAGCAGAGGCGAACAGATGAACCTACAAGGACAGATATGAAAGGGACATCAAGGGTGACAGGAACTCGGGGCAGGGACTTGCTTCTAGAGGGGTGTTCCAGGAAGAGCTTGCAGAGGAGGTGACCCAGGGCGGAGAGAAAGCCTTGTCAACTGGGTCTCTGGGCTGTGGGATTGGGGAGGGAGGCAGGCAGCGTTCCCAGCCGGGGCCAGCATGTGCAATGGCCCCTCCCTTGCTGCTTCTATGGGGGGAACTGGGAGGAGACCAGGGTGGTGGGAACACAGTGAAGGAGCAGGACTGAGATTCCCTGAGGTAGAGGAGGTGGGAGGGACAGATTCTACTGGGCCTTGCACGTGAGGTTTGCATTTATGCTAAGTGCAGGGGAAAGTCTCAGGAAGTTGCTAAGAACGGAGTGTGTGGGGGAATGGGGGAGGCATGTCATGTTCTGAAGGTCCCTCTCAACCCTAAAACCCCATGTTCTCTGTCTCCATGGACGTGTTCTTTCTTTCATTTGGTGCTGAGTGGAGCTAAGTGGTTCCCTGGATTTGTGAAGAGAGGATTGCCTTACCCAAAGATGTGTACAGGAGAGAGGGCGGTCTGGAGGTGCTTCAATATTGATGAATCTGTATGTGTGTGCATAGGACTACACAAAAGTAATTATTATTACATTTATTGGATGGTGATTGTATGCCAGGTTAATGCTTCACATGAATTTTCTCATTCAGTCTTCCCAAAAGTATTCTGAAAATTCACTTCCCCCTAATTTTACAAATGAGGAAACTGAGGTTTAACGATATAAAGGGCACACAGGTGGTAAGTGGTGGAGCCAGGTTTCGGATCTGGGCCATTTAAAGCCTGTTCATCGTATTCCCGTGTCTCCCTAGGTGTGACTTACGTCTCCAGGCATTCATTGGACCCATGGTTCATTTTGCTTTCTTTCCATCCTTGGAGAACTTTACAAAGAGGCTGAAGCACCATCCGAATGCTCCGCAGATGAGAGAGGAGAGACTTGGGGAGACTGGCCCTGGTACCTCCCTCTGCTACCTCAGATTCTGTGATCATGAGCACTCTGGGCTCCAAAGCCACAAGGAACCTCATGGAGGCTCATGCCGAGAGCGCCCCCTGTGGGTGTGTGTGGTGTGTGGGGCATGGATTTTGCATTTTTCATGCTAATTAGGGAAAACAGCTTTTCTCCTTTCAAATTCTCCTGAGGTGCCAGAAACCACAGCATATAGAATGAAAAGAAGAAGAAGAAGAAGGAAAAGAAGAAGAAGGAAAAAAAAAACCCTCTGAATTTCCAGCTGCAGAATGGCATCAGGGCACGTGATGTCTGGCCACACTAGTCATGTTTGCTTATGAGGTGCAGTCCCCCAGTGATGCCACGACCTGCTGTGTCAGTCAGAGAAGAAAGAAGGAGAAGGAAAAACAAATCATTCCACAGCTGCTCAAGTTTGAAAAGTAAGGCTTTAGAAACTAAATTTTCTTCAGCTACAAGATGAGCACCAATATTTAAATACGTCAGATTTTCTGGCTGGAGTTGAAGGCTGGGAAGATCTACAAGGATTTCTGAGTTCCTTAGATCTTTAGCTTATCATAGCATTAAGAGAAACCCTTTTTATTATGAAAAATTTCAAAAATACAGGAACATAGGGAGAATACAATAATGAACTGCCGCCCACAGTTCCCCAAATGATCATTAACATGTGCCCGTGCTTACTTTGTCTTTTCTGCCTTTGGGGGTATATTAAGGTATATGTAATATATTCAATATTCATTACAAACATCATGAAATTTTGTCTCTAAATAGTTAAACAATAAGGAACACTTTCTAAAGTAATGCAACATCATCTAGACTCTAAAATGTTGCTACAGCTTGAATGTTTATGCCCCTCCAAAACTCATAGGTTGAAACCCAATCACCAAGGAGCTGTTATTAGAAGGTGGGCCCTCTGGGAGGTGAGGAGGCCCTAAGGAACCCACCCTCATGAATGAGATTGGTGCCCATATAAAAGAGACCCCAGAGAGCTGCCTGCCTCTTTTTCACCCTGCTGTCATGTGAGGACACAGCATCATCTTAGAGGCAGAGAACAGATCCTCATCAGACACTGAGCCTGCAAACCCCTTGACCTTGGACTTCCCAGTCTTCAGAACCGTGAGCAATGAATTCGTGCTGTTTATCCATCACTGCAGTCTCTGGCATTTTGTTATAGCAGCAGAAACATACTAAGACAGAAACTGGTACCAACCAGCGGGATGGCGCTATAACAAATGTCTGAAAATGTGGAAGCAGCTTTGGAACTGAGTATTGGGTAGAGGCCAGAATGGTTTTGAAGCAAAAAAAAAAAAAAAAAAAAATCTGTATTGCCATGAAAGAGTGTTAGGGGTGATTCTGGGGAGGGCTCAGAAGAAGAGAGCTGGAAAGAGAGACTGAGACCTAGATAATCTCTAAGAAGATTGTCTAGATGGTCACGGACAGAATGTTGGTAGAAATATGAGGCCTGATGGGGTCCCAGATGAAAATGAGAAACAAGATATTGAACCCTGAGGGAAAGACCGTCCTTGTAATAAAGTGGTAAAGAGCTTGCTCGAATTTTGTTTATGTTGTAGCACTTTGCGGAAAGCAGAACTCATGAGTAATAAACTGGGTGGAAGAAATAAACTGGGTGGAAGAAATAAACTTGGTGGAAGAAATCTCTAAGCCAAGTGCTGAGAGTGCCACATGGCTTCTCTTGATGGCTCACAGTAAAATGTAAGAAGAGACAAACTAATGATGGAATTTATAATCAAAAGGGGAGAAACACTTAAAACGGGAAAATTCTCAGCCTGGCTATGTTAAGAATGAACAGGTGCATTCGGGAGGGAAAACTGAGTGTGGCCAAGTGACACCCTTGATATTAACCTCTGTAGTAAGTAGATTAGTATGGAGAGAGAAAAGCTAGATGCGATTCATCAAGACAATGGAAAAATGACCATAAAAATGTTGGAGTTGCCATGCCCATCACAGTCTCAGAGAGAGAGCCAGGGCCTTCAAGGCAGGATGGTTTCAAGAGGAGTCCCAGGGTGCCTGTGGGACCTCAGGGCTTGATGGTCAGAGCTCCCCTCAGTTTCTGCTCCACTCATTCATGCTCAGCACTCCTGGGCCACCCCAGTTGTGTGGCCCAGACCCAGATTTGGCTCGGGCCACAGCTCTGGAGGGCGCAGGCACCCAATGGCACTCAGGCCACAGCTCTGGGGGGCCCAGGCACTCAGCAGATGCACTGCACAAATGGACTAAGGCAGATGTTCGACAGCGCCTGTCTGGATGTCTACACGAGAACTACTGGGTGAGAGAGGCAAATACCGGCTCCAGGGACCCAAGTTGAACCCCCTGAATCAGGATTCCTGTCGTGATACCTGGAATATGCATTTTAACAGCCCCCACCGTAAATCTGATGTGCCATCCAGTGTAACAACCCTGGCTGGGTGCGGTGGCTCACACCTGTAATCCCAGAACTTTGGGAGGCCAAGGCAGGTGGATCACAAGGTCAGATTAAGACCATCCTGGCTAACACGGTGAAACCCCATCTCAACTAAAAATACACAGAATTAGCCGGGCGTGGTGGCATGCGCCTGTAGTCCCAGCTACTCAGGAGACTGAGGCAGGAGAAAGGCATGAACCTGGGAGGTGGAGCTTACAGTGGGCAGAGATCACACCACTGCACTCTAGCCTGGGCGACAGAGCAAGACTCCATCTCAAAAAAAAAAAAAAAAAAAAAAGAACCCTGTGTGTGTGGATGCAAGAATCCCTTCCTCTCTCTGCTCCCCCATAGGTGGAGCCTGCTGTGTTCCCAGGCTGAAGCGGAGTGCAGCCCTGCATAGCTGAGTGGCTCTGAGATGCCCATCTTCATTGAGTCTAAGGGATGTAACCCTCAGCTGTGTGACAGGGACATGATGTGTCCACAACCCTCCCAGTAACAGCATCCTACATGCCACCAGCATGTGAGCAAGGTTGCCCGAGACGGGGCTGCAGCCCCCTGGGAGTGAGGACCACAACAAGTGCCTTCTCAAGACCTCCAGATCGAGTCTGGCATTGTTGAAAGGAAGTTGGATAGATCCGTGGGGGTGGATTTTGAGAGAAGAAGACCTGCCTGACACGTGGAAACAGCACAGCATGATACACAAAGGCAGCCTTGCCTTTCATCCCTTCCTCAAATAACCTCTTGGAATATTATAGTGAGGAAGACAAGCAGTAAATGGAAAGCCACATTGCAGCCGCTACCGAGAGTAATGGATTTCAGAGTCAGTCTGGCAACATCACCAGTAGTCAATTATTACTCTTAATAAAGGAGCGGGATTGAGGAAGACAAGATCCCTCGTTACTGTTTACTTAGCACTTAATAAATGTCAGATGCAGAACTAAGCTCCTCCTGTGCTTGACGTCATTTAACCCTTCCGACCGCCCTGGGAGGTAGAAATATTTTAATTTCTGATTTTTAGATGAAGAAACTGAGGCTCTGAGGGGTTCAATAACCTGATGACAATCACCCGCTGCGAAGCGGTGAAGATGCTGGCACCTGTATCTGTAACCATTCGCATAGAACAGCCACCTGTGGGGTGGGGGTGGTGCTGGTGATTTTTAGCCAAAATGATTATTTTTCTTTTCTCAAAAATGGATATCCCGTGCACGGCACGGCCACTGACTTCAGAAAGTATGGCATTAGCTGTTGCAGCACAAGGCAAAAAATTTAAATCAGATTAGGAAGCACAGTTGCTATGGTACCAGGAAAGTACACTTTCATGCAAAGCAATTTAATAGATGTGAAAATGTGCACCTTCTAACGGAACACTGTATTTTAGAGATAAAGCCCCTCTAGCAGCAGCAGTGGACTGACAGGCCCCTCGTTGGAGCCGCATCGTCGCCCACCATCTCTCCCTGCCTCCTGCCAGGGGAGGGCCTGAGTATCGATTTGCAGGCCGTCTCAGGGCAAGCTCAGCCTGCTCCCCAAAGGGAAGAAAGAAGGCAAACCTTACTGCCCGTCTGCACTGTGTCCTTCATCTGGGTCTCAACCCAGCTAGGTAGCTCCCCCACATCAGGGCACCAACTGCCTGCGGCCCTGTTCCTCTCAGCTCTGCCTCCCCAGCTGCTCCAGGGCCCATGGAAAGGGCCACCCACTCTCCGTCCCCTGCTGTCTCCTGGATGCCTGGGGATGCAGGCTCGCCAAGCATTCGGGACCCCCACTGAGTGCCAGGGAGGATTCCATCTGTGCCTGGCGTTGGCTACATTCTGTGAGACTTTGGAAAGTTTGCTTTTAACCTAAGCCTCAGTTTCTTCATCTGTAAAATGGGTCCTCATCTATAAAATGAACGTACCTTTAAGATGATTTAAACACAGCCCCTGGTATGCATGAAGGACTCTGGAAAGTTTAGCGGTCAGGTCAGGTCAGTCTAGCGCTTGGCATGCGTGCTGAGTAAATAGGGCTCAGACCTCCCCTCCTCTCTACCCATCAGCCTCTTTGCCCCCACCTCACCAGCTCCTTCATTACTCCACACACACACCTGTAACAAGCCCCACCTTGAGACCTTCTTCTAGTTGGTCCTCTGCCCCGAACGTCCTTCCCCAGTGTCCACACAATCATCTCCCTCTCCTTCCCCCTCGCTCAGTTGTCATCTTCTAAAAGAGACCTCGCCCACCCCACAAAACAATTTCAACCCACTCCCCCAGCACTCATCACACTCTGTGCCCTGCCTCATCCTATGGAGTCAATGATGGTTTATCTCATCTGCTGCCTACTGTTGGGCTCTCCACATGGGATCGGAAGCCTAAGACACAGGCATCTTTGTTTTGTTCAGTGATGTATCAGCGCCCAGTACAAAGCAGACACTAAAGAAATATTCGAATGAATGTTTAGTATTTTTAATACACCACCCTCTCCATTATTCCAAATGTGAGTCTTGTTGGAAATTGTCTCACGTAGGGAGGAAACACATCTAATACCCTCTCACTGTCATGAGGTGGCCTCCCCTCTCCACCCCAAAATTTCCTACCCCCTGTCCTGCTTGGACACGTAGGATTCCTGTGCACTGTGTATTTTACTTATTCATTTGGCTTCTTGTTGTCAACTCCCATGAAACTATGAGTTCCAAAAGGATAGGAATTTGTGTCAGGTTCACCTTAGTTCATTTTTTTCACAGTTCAAGGGGCTGGGAAGGCCAAGATCACGGTGCTGGCAAATTTGGTGTCTGGTGAGGGCTGCTTCCTGGTTCATAGACAACCATTCTTTTGCTGTGTCCTCAAGTGGTGGAAGGAGTGAGGGAACTCTCTTGGGTCTCATTTACAAGGCTCCACCCTCAGGACCTAATCACCTCCCAAAGTGCCCATCTCCGAAAACCATCCCGTGGAGGGTTAGTATTTCAACATAGGAATTTTGTGGGAACATAAACATTCAGAGCATAGTAGTTTTGTTTATTTTACCTTAAACACTTGGAACAGGGCCTAAAACATACTAGGAGCACGATAAATATTCACCAAAGAAATGAGAGAATAACTGAATGAATGAGTTAACCTGGGGCACGGTCCCCAAGGTAGGAACGACCTCGGGGGTGCAGAGTTCATAGAAGGTGAGTTCTTGGGGAGCTGAGCTTCAATCTCAAGTTCCACCCCTTTCTCACCAACTGACCCATGTACGGGCAAGTGACTTCATTTATCTGAACCTCAATATTCTCGTCTGACAAGTGGGTATAAGAAGAGTTCCTACCTCATGGGGTTGTTTTATGAGTTATATAAGTTACCGTGTGTCAATTACATAGTGTAGTGCTAGCTCATCATAACTAATTAACTAACTATTAATTGTAGTTTCTATTTTCTTATCTCCCCAGAAAGCAGAATAACCTGAAAAAGCTGAAGCTAAGGCTGGCCTTTACAAGGTGGGGTAGTTTTTTGAAACTGGATATGATTTCTTATCTTAAAGCTCTGGTAGCAATGTGAAATCTCATGTTCATCTTCAAAGAACTTCACTGTGACCCCAGGTTCACATAAGTCAGAGAGATTCCTTGTCCGATGGTCAGTAGTGGAGGAGATGCCTAATGTTTATCTTTTCTGGAATTCTTGATGTCATTTGTGCCAAACAGTCACTGTCAGCTGCCTCAACCATCTCAGGTTTTCTGGAACCACAATCTGTGTCGTGCTTTTGGGTGTCCTGGTTGTCTAATCTATGCCTGCCAACGGAACTGACTGAACTGTATGCGTGGAGTCAAACCCACAGACGTGCAGGGTTGCCAAATGAACAGGCCATTTATTGCAAGACCACAGGTAAGAACAATGTGGAGGCCAAGAGAGAAGTCACAACACGATGAGCTCAGCCAAGAGAAGGCAGTAAAGGAGTCAAAAGAAGGTGTTTGTGGCTCTCAAGACTATTGCTCCAAAAGGAAGCTCACCTGGGCACACCTTTGTCAGCCCCTCCTTTTCTTCTTTCCTGGGGAGTTTGAGTAAGCTCTTTCCTCCACTGGGAATGTTATCTCCTCTCTTCTTCATTTGGTTCATGGCTACTGATTTTTCAAATCTCAGCTCAAATGCCCCTTCCTCCGGGAAGCTCTCCCTGACCCCCTGACTTCCTCGAGTCCTGTTTCCATCCTCAGGGCTCCACACCCCTCTCCTTGGTAGCTCTTGTCACAGTCACTATGTTTTTGTGCATCTCAGATTCATGTCTTTCTTTCTCATCTAAATTGTCTGCTCCATGAGGGTAGGATTCGGGTCTGTTTTTCTTTCTCATTTTATCTGCATCTGTTTGCAGAGTTGAGGATGTAGCAGGCAGCTATGACTACTTGTTTAATAAATGCATGGGAGCATGAACACAAGGAAGAGGTGAGCTGTGGATGGATTACGAAGTGTCCCTGCTAATCTGTGACATTAATGGGTGTGAAGGACATTAATTCTTGCCAGAGTCAGTCTGAGTTGTGACTAACAGCACGGAGGAACACACTCGTTGCAAGTAGGCTCAGCTGGGTGTGGCAGGGTCTTGGGAGAGAGTTTCTTCTGAGCACTTCCCACAGGCCACAGGAATGGCCTTTGTTATTTCTGCTCAGTTTCTGTCCCTCATGTCCTTTCCACAAGCCTTGCCCAATAGTCAGGCCAGCACCTCTCTGGCCACAAGCTCCTAGAACATCTGAGAGCTGATGGAGGCCACCTTGGGAAAAGCAAGCTTCTCCGGGAGCACTGGGAATGGCAGGCTCCTCTTTGTCCTGCGCTGATGAGATGGGCATGCCAACTCCTCCCAGTGTTCTGGGGAAGTTGGCATCCAATGATGCCAACAAGTTGGACAGAATTCAGAAGAAACAACTGCCACACACGTTCTCGTGAGTTCTGGCTGTCACTATGTGAAGCGTCACAACTCCAGCCGAAGAGAAGAAAACATAGTTAAAATTGAGCCCCTCTCCCTCCGTAAATTGGAAATGTTTAATTTTACTTTGGTAAGTGAGAGCCTGTGTTAGAAGAGCTTGAGGAAGCCAGGTGGCAGGTGTCAGTTGGCATCCACGCTCCCCGACGTTTGCTCACCTGCAGACAGGACAATTGCTTGGGTTCTGCTTCCAGAACTCAGGAACCCTGTCCCCATCTATTGCAGCCTCTGTTGTGGACCAGATCTCTGATTGCATTTGCCGCTAAGGCATGTGAAACCTTAGAGGAAACACACCTTTGAAGGATTCAGCTCCAAATATGCTTGACATAGAGGCAGATGAGTAATAAACAATAAGAACAAGTATCTTTTGAACACTTGCTCTAGGTCAACAGCTGATATTTATTATTCCACGTAATTGCCATTACAGCAACTCAGAGAGGCATTTTCTCTAATGTCCCCCCATTTTATAGACAAGGAAACCAAGTTTCAGGGGAATGCCATTTCAAGGACACACATCTCTGACTTTCCTCCAGGAAGCTCTCCCTGACCCTCCTGACTTCCTCGAGTCCTGTTCTTGTCCTCAGGGCTCCACACCCCTCCCCTTGGTAGCTCTTGTCACAGTCACTATGTTTGTGTGCATCTCAGATTCATGTCTTTCTTTCTCATCTAGATTGTCTGCTCCATGAGGGCAGGATTCGGGTCTGGATTTCAATGTCCCTATGGTGATAGGGATGCTGTATAACTTCAGAGTCCTAGCGGGTTTCCAGATTGAAGAACACAGAGCTATTACCTAGTGAGAGCAGAAGGCAGCTCCAGGAAGGCCTGTCATCAGGGCAAACCACAGAGGAACAAAGGCACAGGCTTGTTGGGGGACGGAGCCGAGTTGCCCTGGGTCCAGGGAATGAGAAGCAGAGCTATGGTAACAGCCTTTCTAGCCATGTCAGACCTGCCTCTTCTGTACCCCACTGCTGTGGCATGGAGGACCTTCATTCTCAGCTCTTGTTGCTGTTGGAATTGTGCTTTGGTTTAAATGATTGATCTGTTTATGCCAGAGTCAGATGGATTGATGGATGGATGGATGGACGAATGGATGGATGGATGGATGGATGCACCGTTGGACTGACAGCAAGAGTAGGGGCAGTATATGGAGGATCTTGAAGGGCGTGTTAAGGAAAGAGGACTTTGGGCGTCAGTGGGGGAGTCATTCCAGGATTTGGGACTGGGTTCTTATACGTGTTGGGATTGGAAGACCAGTTGGGAATTCAAGATGGCAGAAATTAAGCTTTAGCATTATTGGAAATGAAATTGGTAGTTTTGTTTTTCTTTGTGTAAGTCTTCAGATGTTTCCAAGCCTAATAATTCTCATCCTGTCCTCATTATTCACTCAATCTCCAATTCTTGCCAAGCCTGTCTCCCAAGTATCCCTTGAAAGGTATTGTTCCTCCCCTCCCCCAGACATCCAGGTCACCCAGACACCTCTCAACCTGCCTCTCCTGTGTACTGTCACCCTCTTTTTCCCTCTGACGGGAATTCTGCCAGGCAGCCAGTATGACCTTCCTGAGATGCAGACGTGCTTGTGACTCCCACGCATCTCTGAACTTTTGCTGTCAGCTGGAGTTTCTTCCTTAGGGAGGTCTCTCAGGACTCCTGTATGTGTTCTTACAGCACTGACGTTTCCCCTGATAAATGTCATCACACGCTGTTGTGATCAAGTTCGAATTATTTGTTTCCCCTGCTCCTAAGTCTTTGAGGTCTGGCCACTGCTGTGTCCCCTGGCAATATGCGCAGCTCTCATGGGAAATTGAGGAACAGGTGTTGAATGAATGCATGTTGCAGAAAGAGGTGCCATGCCCCCATGGAGTGATTAAGCTGCTTAATAAAGGGACTAAGCCTGGCTGCTGGATCTGAGGTTCTGGGTTCAAACATTGGATTCTCAACCTATTAGCTGTGTGACCTGGGGGAAGTTCTTTAGCTTATTGAATTTCCGTTTTCTCCTTATACAAGGGGGTGCTAATAACCGCGCTGATTTCAGAGGGCTGAAGTGAGGAAGAGAGAACATGTAGTACTGCCTGGCACACAGAAACCTCCCAATAAATGTCAGCTGCTATT
Source organism: Nomascus leucogenys (assembly GCF_006542625.1). Lineage (NCBI taxonomy): Eukaryota > Metazoa > Chordata > Mammalia > Primates > Hylobatidae > Nomascus > Nomascus leucogenys. The sequence goes on from NC_044393.1 coordinate 3,203,362, forward strand.
GTCAATTCAGGGGAAGTGGGACAGGAAAGGGAAATGGCATGTGATTCAGATCAAAGCTGGAGTTACCAGCTATGCTTTACGTTTTCTGAAATTAATTTACGCGTGAAATTGTATTTTCTGAGTGAATACACATGTAGTATGTGGTGATGTTTGGTCTATCCAGTGTGCCATTTATTTTATGTTTGTGCTTTTAATCAAGATTAGAAAATAATCTATGTGAAAAACTGTTGTAAAAGAAATGAGTTTCTAGTAAAAGCTTCCTGCTCCCACTTGGTGGGGAGTGAGATTAGCCTGTGGATTTTGGGAGTGTTTGCAGGACTGCATTTGGTAAAAAGATGTGTGGGCTTCTGTGTGTGTATTGGGTAATTGAGAGTGGGAACCATGGGAGGCAAAGGCTTGTAGATTTAACTACTGTGAAGCGGTGTAATTTTGGGCAAATGTCTTAGTCCCTCTGGGCCTCAGTTCTTCATCTGTCAAATGGGATTACCAATTGGATTTTTCTCATAGAACCATTGCAGGATTAGATTAAAAAAAAAAAAAAGAGTAAAGTATTTAGAACATCCTGTGGCACAGAATTCTAAGCCACTGTTTCTAAGCTCAGAAACAGTTTTTATTGTTTTCATTTCTGTTTGTTACCTAAAAGGCTTCTGATTTATTCAAGGCTAAAAACATGTTTTGCATGTGCCTAAGAATTCAGGGCTCTAGGTGGGTCTGGTAGGCTCTCTGCCCTCCCCATGGCCCACCAGGAAATATTACATGGCATAAGTAATTATAAATGACTTTTATTTTCTTCTCTTTAATTTTCTGAGCGTTTATTATAATTCAACAAAAGACCAGATATTATTTTTTGAGTTGATGTCTAGTTATGAAATAAAATGCAACTTTTGTATTTTTCTTAAAAAAAAGAAAAAAGAAAATTCAGGGTTCTAGGGTCAAAGAAGCTTCCTAATTCAGTTCCCATTCATCAGCTGTGGTTCCTACTGTCTGCAGGTCAGTTCCATTAAGTATGTTGGGAAGTTAAAGTTTGAGATCTACCTATAATTATCTTTTTTTGTGAAGCACTGTTTTTGACACTAGCTAGAGGCTGAATTTTATTACTTCCTTAAAAAAAATAGTAAGCCAGGTATTCTTTGGCAAAAGGAAGAAGAACGCAGGAAAAACAGTTGGAAAGAGAATCAGGATTTCTATTTTTTTAAAAAAATTATTTAAAGTTGTTGTGGGCATATAGTAGGTGTATCTGTTTATAAGGTACATAACATATTTTAACAGGCATACAATGCATAATAATCACATCAGGATAAAGGTGATTTAACCTCAAGCATGTGGGTACGTGATTACCTCAAGCATTTGTCCTTTTTTTGTGTAACAAACAATCCAATTATACTATTTTAGTTATTTTCAGTTGTACAACTTAAATTGTATATAATTCAAATGTAAATTTAATTTATTGTTAACTGTGGTCACCCTGTTGTGCCATCACATACTAAGTCTTATTTATTCCATCTAGCTATATTTTTATACCCATTAACCATCCTTCCTCCCAACTCCCCTTCCCAGCCTCTGGTAACCACCATTCTACTTTCTTCATAAGTTCAATTGTTTTAATTCTTACCTCCCGCAAATAAGTGAGAACATGCAAAATTTGTCTTTCTGTGCCTGGCTTGCTTTACTTAACCCACTGCAATAATGACCTCCAGTTCCACCCATAGTGTTGCGAATGACACGATCTCATTCTTTTTTATGGCTGAATAGTACTCCATTGAGTGTATGTAGCACATTTTCTTTATCCATCTGTCTGTTGATGGACCCATAGATTGCTTCCACATCTTGGCTATTGTGAACAGTGCTGCCACAAATACTGATTTTCTTTCTTTTGGGTATACACCTAGCAGTGGGATTGCAGGATTGTATGGTAACTCTATTTTTAGTTTTTTGAGGAACCTCTAAACTGTTTTCCATAGTGGTTGTACTAATTTACATTCCCACCAACAGTGTACAAGCCTTCCCTTTTCTTCATATTCTTGCCAGTATTTGTTATTGCCTGTCTTTTGGATAAAAGCCATTTTAGCTGGGGTAAGATATCTCATTGTAGTTTTCATCTGCATTTCTCTGATGATCACTGATGCTGAGCACCTTTTAATATACCTATTTGCCATTTGTATGGTCTTCTTTTGAGAAATATCTATTCAGATCATTTTTTCCATTTTTAAAACAGATTATTAGATTTTTTTCCTATGGGGTAGTTTGAGCTCCTTATATATTCTGGTTATTAATCTCTTGTCACATGGATAGTTTGCAAATATTTTCTCCCATTCTGTGGGGTATCTCTTCACTTTGTTGATTGCTTCCTTTGCTGCACAGAAGCTTTTCAACTTGATGTGATCCCATTTGTTTACTTTTTGCTTTGATTGCCTGTACTTGTAGGGTATTACTCAAGAAACCCTTGCCCAGAGTGACATCCTAGAGAGGTTCCTTGATACCATCTTTTAGTAGTTTCAAAGTTTGAGGTATTAGATTTAAGTCTTTAATCCGTTTTTATTTGATTTTTGTATATGGCAAGAGATGGAGTCTAGTTTCATTCTTCTGCATATAGATATCCAGTTTTCCCAGCATTATTTGTTGAAAGGACTGTCCTTTCCCCAGTGTATGTTCTTGGCATTTTTATTGAAAATGAGTTCACCATAGATGTATGGATTTGTTTCTTGGTTGTCTATTCTGTTCCATTGGTTTATATATTTGTTTTTATGCCAGTACCATGCTGTTTTGTTTACTATAGCTCTGTAGTATAATTTGAAGTCAGGTAATGTAATTATTTCAGTTTTGTTCATTTTGCTCAAGATAGCTTTGGCTATCCTGGGTCTTTTGCAGTTCTATATACATTTTAGAGTTTTTTTTTCTATTGATATGAAGAATCCCATGGGTATTTTGATAGGGATTGCATTGAATCTATAGATTGCTTTAGGTAGCATAAATATTTTTAACAATATGAATTCTTCCAATCCATGAACATGGAATATCTTTTCATCTTTTGGTGTTGCCTTCTATTTCTTGCATTGGTGTTTTATAGTTTTCATTGTACAGATTGAGCATTTCTTTTTTTAATGCATCATTTAGAACACAAGATGAATATTAGCAAAAGAAAGATAATGGACAATGATAATGTGACAGCTGACAGAACAGCTCCTAATGGAGGAACCCAGGAGAATATCAAGGCCACAGCAGCTACCATCAGAAGGAGGCAGGGTAGGAAAGCTGGCCCAAGGGGTGCAGTGTCATAACAGCCTGGTGTGCATGCACAGAGGTGCCAAGTAAGAGGCAGTGAGTGAGAAGCACATGAGGCAGTTTCCCAACAGATAAGATCTCCAAGTCGAGGACGAGCAAAGCAGGAATGCGAACCAATTAAAAACACCAAAGGAGGCTGACCTGCCTTCTGCAAACTCTTACTTGGAGTAGTAAAATGGTCACTGAGCTCTTATTACCCCCCATTTTGCAGAGGAGAACACTGAGATTCTAAAGTCTTAAATGACCAGCTCGAGCTGACAATCGCTCAAAAATGGCCAAGCCAGGGCTCAAGTGCAGATCATGTGCTCTGAGGCATCTTGTTAGATGAACTTGAAGACCTTAGACTCAAGTGCCTTGCTGCTTGCAAAACAACCCTGTTGTTTAAGACCCAGCAGTTCCACTCCTCAGCACCTATTCAAAAGAAGCATAGCATAGGTTTACAAAAATATTTGCTCACAAATTTACAATAGTCTCAAACTGGAAACAACCCAAATACCCATCAACTGGTGGATGAGTAGACAAATATGGTCCATCTGTACCAAAGAATATTATTCTGCCAGAGAAGGAACAAAGCACAGATACCTGCTATAGGATGGATGAAACTTGAAAACCTCATGCTGAGGGAAGAAAGCCAGACACAAAAGACCAACTATTATGATTCCATTCATATGAAATGTCCAGGAAAGTCAAATCATAGAGACGGGAAGTAGATTGGTGGTTCCCTGTGGCTGGGGGTGGGCGTAGGGAGTGACTGCAGATGGGTGTGAGGGATCTTACTGGGGAGATGAAAATGTCTGAAACTGGTTTATGGTGATGTAATTTTTAGCAGCTTGGTAAAGTTACTTAAAATCATTGAATTGTATACTTGAAATGGGTAAATGTTATGAGATGTAAAATCTACCTCAATATAGTCAGAAGCGGGGGGGACCCAATCTCGCTCTGTTACATTGGGTGATTTTTCTCATTCAAAAATAAGGTCTAGTGGCTTTTGAAAATTCAACAAGAATTCACAGAATTTTCCCAGAAAATGAATAAAAACTAATGTTGCCTTCCCATGGTGTACTTGGGTGACATTTCCTGGGAAGCAGAGTGCTAGGAGGACCGCGGCGACAAGACAGCTGGCAGAAGGACGGGCTGGCATGAGTGCAGAGTGGGCGGGCAAGATGCTTGCCTCTTGAATTTCCACACTCGTTCCCGTCAAGAGCAGCGTGTGGAGCGCTGAGTGTCAGACCCACAGGCTATACTGCAGGCGTGGCGTTTGCACTGTCTGAATCTGTGTTTTCTAGACTGAGATTTGGACTGTTCATAACATGATGGAGGCACTGCCTGAGTCTGTGTTTTCTACACTGAGCTTTGGACTGTTTATAACATGATGGAGGCGCTTGATTTCTGGCAGGCTCCGGCTAACCAATGTCTAATTGTTGTGGGCTCCCAGATGGTCATCTGGAGTAGCTGGAGAAGGGCAAATAAGCAAGCAATCCCATTTTGTTCGGTGGGAGTCTGCAGCACTGTCTTTGCCTCCCTTCCCATCCCTGTCTGGTTTTCTGCAGTTCCACCAGTCCCTGGAGTGTGTGGCACAGTGAGTTCTGAGGAGCCAGGAATGGAGGGGGGATGCTCTCTGTCCCCCTCAGATCTGGGGCATCACCCTCAAAAGCTGCTCCTCAGTGGATTCAATCCTGTCCCCCTGTAGGAAGTGCCTGGACCACTGAAATGCATGTTCTTGCTTCTCCTAGGCAGAGACCTGGCAGGTCACCATGGTGACACCATTTAATACAAACCTATGGGACAGCAAGGTCCGAAGATGTCATTGTCCTCGGTGATTGAACCAGACAGGACTCTTCCGGTGATGAGTGACAGCAGTGACTAGGAGAGTTACAGGTGTTTGTAGGCTCACAAGACTGAAAAGTCTCAACTGAAAACCTTCTGCTGCGGCTGTACCCAGGGGCTCAGAGATGTCAATCTAAGCTCTATTTCCTAGAGGGTGGCATCATCCACACCCCAGTTCTCTTCTTGGGGTGACAAAGATAACCCCGTGGGCAATAGGCTGACTTAATTTAGAGTGTCAGACATCATGGAAGGATTAGTAATATTCTTTCTGGGATTTACTTCCAGTAGAAGTCCCAGGAGGGCCCATCTTTGAACCAAAGGGGCTGTTCTGCTTCAAGTGGCCAGGCCTAGAACAGCCGTCAGCTTCTGGAGCTGGAGAAGCCAGAGACGAGGGTGTGTCTTCTGCTCAGCCAGAATTACAAAGGCCCTCGGGACCGGAGGTCAGCTCCTGTCTGGCCTCTCTGGCACCAGGCAGTCAATTCCACCTGTGCCATGCTGGATGTTTCTCCATGAGTAGGCATGGGAATTCATTTGGGGCCTTTCCACAGGAAATCCCCAGCTGCTGCTGTCTCTGTTTGTGACCTCAGAAGGAAGGAGGCATTTTCTCTTCTTGTATCCATGTGCAGTGTCAGGGCGGGACTCTATCTACCTGGTGCTTGCCAGCCTAGGGAATTCACTGTGGCCTGAAGGATAGGCCTCGGTCCATAATATCTGGGGGCTGCTAAGCACTTCTAGAAATCCCTATGATGCCAGGCACAAACCAGCAGCCAGCCCTCCTGAACGTGAAGGCAGATGGGACTAGAACAGGTGCTCCGACCTCTCCCCCTCCCACGTTCCCATCCCCAACCCATCCTACTTCTTGGTCAATTTTACACTCACTCCTGGGATCTAAGCTGCTTTCCACTGGCTGGAACATAACCTTTGCTCTGTGTCCTCTACCTGCCCACCACATCCTGTGGCCCTGAACTCCCCCAGAACCCATTGCCATCCCTGAGATCCAAGCTAAATGCAGCAGGTGGCAGTGGAAGACTCTGGCGGGCTGTTCCCGACTCTAACAGTTGCTTACATGTGGGCTGGTCCTGGTGTTCTTGCCCCGTTTTGGCAGTGAGCATGCGTGGGCCCTGCCTTCCTATTCGTGAGCCAGTACATAGCATCATGTGTCAGCTCGTCCCCACAGATGCAGTTCTAGGGAAGCGAAGCTCTCCCTGGAGAAGACAGACCTGTGAGCTGGGGTTTCAATCATGAGGCAGACCGTGAGCTACAGCCCATCATGGTTGAGTTGATGATAAAGGGAAAGGCAAGTGGGGGTGTGGAGCAAGAGCCTCTTAATCCTGCAATGACCTTGAGCTTCATTTCTGACTTTGAAAAGGTAGGAAAGGCATTTTGTTTCAACAAGGAACCAATGGCAAAGAAAGGTGGTTTTTTGGCAGCTACCTCCCTATTGTTCTGCATTTTAAAACTCTGGTAATGCCATAATTTGATTCAGATTGAGCAAGAGAAGGCAGCGCACATCTGGAAACATATCTTTCTGTTCCTGCATTTCCAACACAAACAGCTGTTAGATAACTTCAATTACCTTTTGAAGAGCTGCAAATCAAAGACTCAAACAAGAATAGGTTGACCGTCTTCTGCTCAGGCCGCCATGGGTCTCTGGGCCTTACATTCACTCAGCACCTGGGCCGTCGTCACATCTCATCCTTATGTTTTAGGGGCCAGTGGGGTCTCGGAAGCCATCCGTGAATGCCCCACTTGTTGGCAGAGGGAATCAGATTTGAAATGTACTGGGTCTAGCACGGTTTAACCATGGACAGCCCTGCTTTGGATAAGTCCTTTTGTAGGGTGGTGCCACTTATGATGCACCTGGCAGTGTTCAGAGAGACTAGGCCTGGTTTTACCTTTGGGGACAAAGAGGAGTAAAAAGAAATGAGCTGAAATTGTTGCAAGTAGGCTAATTTGCAAATATGGAATCTAGGAATAATGAGGCCCAATTATACTAAAAACCACTGAACTGTATTTTTAAAAAGTGAACTTTATGGCACGTGAATTTGTGAATTATACCTCAGTAAAGCTGTTATCTTTAAAGAAACCAGCCAAAAAAAGAAAGAAAGAAAGAAATTAACTTGACTTTTGGTATCCAGGATTGAAAGAAATCTCATATTTTATCAAGAGCAGACACATTTTCATTGTGCACTGGGCTGCAAACTGGGGGATGGAAGATACAAAGATAGAGTCAGACCCAGCCCCTGTGGCCCTGGAGCCTAGGTCCTTGGGTGGAAATGAGGTTGCATTGGCTGGGATTAGGCTCAGCTGCTTGTTTCAAGAAGACAAGGTTAATGGTAGCTTACACAGGCAAGGTTTTCCTCTATTTCAGTTCAGGAGTCCGGCCCTCCCAGGTCCCTAAGCAGTGAGGAAGTGGGCCTGTCTGCAGGTGTGGTCTCCCGTGGCAGGCTCCAAGGTTGCTAGTGAATGTGGCACAAGGCCATGCCTAGCTTGGAAGGAGATAGCTTTGTAAATAAGATTTCATCGGGGCACAGGCATGCCACTTCATTTGCAAGTTATCTGGGGCTGCTTTCATGACCTACAAAGGCAGAGCTGAGTAGCTGTGACAGACACCATACGGCCCGCAAAGCCTAAAATATTTTATTTCTGTCTCTTTTCAGAAAAAGTTTGTCAACTCTTGCTCTAAATGACCTCGCCTTTGCCCATTTCTCTGGCTTCCTATCATGTCATTCTCCTCCTTACTATGAAGCATGTCTGAGGGTTTTGTAAGACACACAGAGATTCTGATGCATCAGAGCACAGGCGTGCATTGCTGGGCAAGGATGTTGAATCTGGGAGGACCACTTTGCCTATGATGGTGCATGTGATCTCTCTGTGCCTTTGGCTTATGGGGAAATAAAGCGAGACAAAGCAATAGCCATCCCATATGTATTCGGTTCACTTAATAGCAATAGGGAGTGACTATTATTAACATATAAGGCCAAGTCCCATGTTGAGATTCCAAGAGCTTTCCTTTTTCCCAGTTGTAATGTTAGATAATACTAGACAATAAAACACTCTGTCCTGAAGAGATTCATGCAGCTCACTTTCTTCCTCTCTCTGTTTTTGTAACTGTCTCCCATAGAAACTCCATCCTCATCGTCATCCAGCCTGGATCATCCCGGGCACCCTGGGCGTCGTGAGCATAGCCATCTCCCAGCTGCCTCATGCTGCTGCCTGGGTGGTTTCTCTTTCCCAGCACAGCTGAGGCTGTCGGGGCTCCTAGCAGCACTGCGGAGGCTCCAGGAGCCTTGGGCCAGGAGAGCGCTCAGCCACCATCCAGCCCCGTGTATCCCAACATGTACACAACCGATGACATGTGAGACAGTTTGAGAGAGCCTGCGAACAAACAGTTAAGTTTTTTCCTGGTATTCAAACAATGCTTTCAGTGTGTATTAAGAAAAAAATTTTTAATTAACAAATCAAACCCTTAATTTTATTGATATTATAGCGTAGGATGAGGTTAGATATATCCAAGTTAAAAATGATGGTTTAAAGAAAACTGCTAAGCAAGTAATAAATAAATATATTAAATGTGGCCTTGAAGAACTGTAATTTGGAAGCAGGGATCCAGCCTAAGCCTCATCTGATAGATGAGAAATGAGCCCCAGGCATGTTGCTTTCATAAGCGCACCCGACTGGCTGCTAGAAGAATTGGGGCTAAAGCCCAGGTCACCTCAAGTGAATGACCTGAAGTTCACGGCTGTTGAACTACAGATAACCCTAAGTTCATTGCTATTCCTTCGAATCCTGCTGGTGTTGAATTAGGACAACCTGTAGACATGCCAACACTGAACCGGAGCGTCGTGTGTGCTCCATGCTGCTGAAGGCACTTCACAGGTACTAACTCACTGAACCCTTCCTGCAGTTCTCTATAAAGTAGGTATTATCATACCAATTTCATAGATGAGGAAACAGAGGCAGAGAGAAGTTGAGTGACTCGCCTACAGTTGTCCAGCTGGTAAATGGTAAAGCCAGGGTAAGAACCCAGGTTCCAGAATTTACATCTTTAACTATTAGGAAATATCATGTCTTACTTTTGATTAATGTTTGCCTTGAATTAAATAATACACCCCCCTCTACACACACACACACACACACACACACACACTCGGAGTGTACTCGATGGCTGCCTGTGCAGATGCATGGCAGGAGAGCTGTCCAGGTGGAGCCACGTACATGCACACAGTGCAAATGTGAGCAGCTCCGTGGACCTGAGGACCAGCCGACCAGAGGGTGGGGACTGGTGTGGGAGGACCCTGGGAGGCAGGAGAGGTCATGGGGGAGCCTTGAGGTGGAGGGAAAAGTATGGATTTCACTTTAGTTTTTAATCCACTGCATTGAGATATAATTTGCGTTTAACAAAGGCACAGATTTCAAGTAAGACATTCCATGACTTTTGGCAAACATGTGTGTCCTAAACAGGATAGAGAATATTCTCATCCCCGTGCATTCTTGTTTGCATGCCATTCCCACAACCCATGTGAGAAACCAGATAAAATTTTGGCAGTCATGGCTCTTTTTTCCCTGTTCTGGAACCTCCTGTAGACAGAATCCTGCAGAGGGTGCTCCTTCAAGCCTGGCCTTGTCCACACAGCATGATTGGTGACCTCCACCTGCTTCAGGTACTAGAGGTTTGTCCCTTCTATTGATGAGCTGTGTTGCATTTGTCCTACATTCACCTGTTGATGACTTCTGGATTGGTTCCAGTATTGGATCATGAATAAAACAAGTCTTTTATGTGGATTTATTCTTATTTCTCTTGGGTAAAATTTAAGAGTTGAATCACTGGGTGATAGGCTAGTCCTTTTTACTTCGTAAGAAACTGCCAAACCATTTCCAAGTGGTTTCCCCATTTTATGTTTTTGTCTTCAATGCCCAAGAGTTTCAGTTGCCTCCACACTTGCCAACACAAAAAGCGCCATCCCAGTGGGAGTCAACATCTCTTTCCTTGAACTCAGGACATTTAGCACCACTGAATGTATTTGTTGGACATTCACATATGTTCTTTCCTTAAAACATCTATTCCTGCTCGGTATTATGGCTTACACCTGTAACCCCAGCACTTTGGAAGGCTGAGGTGGGCGGATCACGAGAGGTCAGGAGTTCAACACCAACCTGGCCAACATGGCAAAACCCCGTCCCTATTAAAAAACACAAAAATTAGCCAGGCATGGTAGCAGGCACCTGTAATCCCAGCTACTGGGGAGGCTGAGGCAGGGAGAATTGCTTGCACCTGGGAGGTGGAGGTTGCAGTGAGCCAAGACTGTGCTGCTGCACTGCAGCATGGTGACAGAGCAAGACTCTGTCTCAAAAAAAAAAAAAAAAAAAAAAAAGGAAAAAATATCTATTCAAGTCTTCTACTTTTTTTTAAATTGAGTTCTTTTTATTATTGATTTACAGAGGATTTTCATTAGGATATGTGTACTGTGAATATTTTTAAACTGATCTGTGGTTTACCTTTTCATTTTCTTAATAATGTCTTCTAAAGACCTGAAGTTTTTAATCTCGAAGTCCAATTTATCATTAATGTTTTCTGGTGCTGTTCAGGAAATCTTCTTCTAAGTTGACAATGTTACTCTCCTTTGTTTTCTTCTAGAAGTTTTATAATTTTAGCTTTTAGGATGAAGTCTATAATCCATCTACTCCATCGCATATTTATTTTTGTGTATGGTATGAAGCAGGAATTGAGGTGATGATGATTATTTTAATAAGCTTGGATATGCAATTATTCCAGCATCAGTAGTGGAAATTATCATTCATTCCCCAATGAATTATCTTGACATCTTTTGCAAAAAAAAATCAGCTGTCTATATATGGGTGGATTGATTTCTGTTCTCTCCTCTGTTCCATTGATCATTTTGCCTATCCTTAAGCAAACACCACACTGAGTTGATCACTGTAAGGTAGTAAATCTAGAAGCTGGGTAGGCAGCATCCTCCATTTTTATTCTCTTCTTTTAAAGATTGCTTAGGTTATTCTATGTTCTTTGCATTTTCACATTAATTTTAGAATAAGTTTATAAGTTTCTACAAAAAGGTATACTAGGTTTTTTATAGGGATTTCATGGGCTATATAAATCAATGTAGAGACAAATTGGCATCTTAAAAGTACTGAGTCCTCTCCATGAACACGGCCACCACAGCTGGCCTTTGGGAAACGTTTTGATAACAGAAGTAAATTCCTTAAAACATACAGGACATCCAGATTATATATCTACTGAGGTCTACTGTAATTTTTATCTGCAGTGTTATCTATTTTGGGGTATAGAAGTCTTGCACATTTAATTAAATGTATGACTAAGTATTTTATGTGTTCTAATGCTATTATAAATGGTATTTTTGCATAGTTTGTAGTTCACAGTTTGTTGCTAAGATGTGGAAACACAGTTGATTTCTGTATGTTGATGGCAGCGGCTGCAGAGGTATGGCACCTAGTTCCTCCCTTGTCAGAACCCAGGCACCAAGTCCCTGGGTTGCTTGGAGTGTTGGTGTCTGCTGGGTTCCAGCCACATTCTTCTCTGAGCATTGCTTTCTGCAGGAGGGTGCTGTCCTGGCCGAAGCTATGCTTCCGGCCTCAGGCAGCCTCATCTAATGCCTGGTCAGCACAGGAATGTGGGCCGTTGCGTTGGAAGGGTAGAGTTCTCCCAGGCGCAGAGCTCGGGGAGTTTCAAGACCTGGGCAGCTGCATTATAATTCAGCTTCTCCCTCTATCCAATCCTGGTCTTTTCACTCTCCCACAGTGTGAATTCTGCAAGAACGTCTCAATTCCTCTTTGGTGGGGGCATTCCCAGCTGTGTCCTAGCTGGAAAAACTTAGTTATGACAATTGACACCAAGAAGGAACCAATGAGGCAGATTCTAAACTAGGATTTTGATGCTCATTCATGGACCTTCTGACCTGGCTGTGAGAACATCATCAATGATGGGCACAGCATTGTCAGCCCCTGAAATGTGGCAACACTAAATATTTGGATGCCAGTGGAAGGAAATGCACTAGGGAGAGGCAGGCAGCACCCAGCTTTGAGCTTTCTTTGTGGGAAATTATTTCTTTTTTAAAAAAAATTTTAGAGTCGTGCTCTTTTACCCAGTCTGGAGTGGAATGATGTGATAATAGATCATTGCAGCCTCAAACTCCAGGGTTCAAGCAATCCTACTACCTTAGCCTTCCAAATAGCCAGGAATACAGGCACGTACAACCACACTCAGATAATTTTTAAATTTTTTGTAGAGATGAGAGTCTTGCTATGTTGCCCAGGCTGGTCTTGAACTCCTGGGCTCAAGCAATCCTCCATCCTCAGCCTCCCAAAGTATTAGGATTTCAGGCATAAGCCACAACACCTGCCCTGTGAGAAACTTTTTGATAACAGATTCAAATGCCTTAAAACATATAGGAAATTTACATGACATATTTCTTCTTAAATCAGTTTTTATTGTTTCTTCTTGTGTAGTTTTGATACATTATGTTTTAAGAATTTGTAATTTCATTGATAGTTAAGATATATTAGCCTTAATTCATTCATAATAATTTATCATTACATGACTTCAGTATCTCAGTGAAGGCACTCCTTTTATTTTTAATATTCGTAATTTTTAATTTCTCTCTTTTTTCTTCTGTCTAGCTAGAAATTTAACCTTTTTTTAACCTTTCAAAACATTGCTTGCCTTTTTAATTTTCTTTATTGTTTACTTCCTATTTCATAGATTTATACTGTTTGTTTTTCTGTTACTTTGGATTTCATTTATTCTTTTTCTAGATTTTGAGGTGGGAAGTTTCAAGTCTCCGCCACTTCATGCTCTGAAAAGTGGAAGTCGTCAGCCACTTCCGCCTACCCCTGTTCACCAGGCCCGGAGCTGGCATGTGCTGATGTGCGCTCATTCCCAAACACTCGCCAGCGCCGGCCGCCAGAGGCAGTTGCTATGATGCTGCTGCACCATGAAGATGAGCAGGATGAATATTTTAGCCTGGGCCTCTGCACAAAGATGCTTGAAAGCTTTGGGGACATGGAATTTGGGAGCGTCTCAGTCAACAGCGGTGGGTATCACTGCTCCTGTCTAACAGCACGTGCAGCTCCCTGTCCACATTAAATTAAAAAAAAAAATCAGCAGCTAGCACTGTGTGAATTGCCCTGTTTCCTTTAGAGCAGTGGCTCTCAAGTGGGCAGGGGCAGTTTATGCTCCCGGAAGATCTGGCAATATCTGGAGCCTGTTTTGGTTGTCATACCTGATGGAGGTGGTACTGGCACCTTCTGGATGGAAGTCAGGGATGCTGCTAAGCATTCTACAAAGCACAGGATGCGCCCTCCGCCCGCTGAACCCCGCAACACAGAACAGGACGCGCCCTCCGACCGCCCAACCCGGCAACACAGAATTACCTGGTTCAAAATGTCAGTAGTGCCGGGGGTGGGGGCTCCTGACTTACTGCTTCAGTAAATTTTAACTCCACAAATCTAATTCTGAAAATGTCCATCGTAATCGGCAACATTAGGGCCCTGTAATCACTTTATTAAGAAAATGCTCCCTTGGTTCTCTTGATACCTAAAAATACCTAACCAGGAAAATTTCATGTAACGCCTAAGACCCACCTCCCTAGATGATGCAAGAATGACTCTTTTCGTTAAGTTGCACAGAGTTCTGTAGTGAGAAGATTTTCTCCCCAGCGCATATGATCTGTGAGTTTAGTTTTGCGTGTTGTGATGGTTCATTTTATGTGTCAACATGACTGGGTCCTGGGGTGCCCGGATGTTTCTGGCTGAGATTAGCAATTGAGTCGGTGGACTGAGAAAAGCAGGTGCTCTCCCCTGTGTGAGTGTGCCTCCGCCAATCCCTGCCCGACCTGAATAGATCAGAAAGACGGATCCTCCCCCCGGTAAGAGGGAGCCCCTCTTACCTGACGACTGTCAGCTAGGACTTGGGTCATTTTCTGACTTTGGGACTGAAGTCTCGGTGCTTCTCGGGTCTAGAGCGGACGTGCTCTTGGACTGGAGCGAAACATCCCCCGCCCTGCGTCTCAGCTTGAGGACCGTGGAGCGCAAGGCCGGCCTGACTTCATCATCATACGAGCCAATTCCTTGTAACTAATCTCTTTCTGTATTTTTTTTTTTTTGTATACAAATACACCCATGCACACATCCTGTTCTGTTTTTCTGGAGAATCCTAAGACACATGTATTGTTTTTTAAATCCACATTTATTTCTGCGCATGCTTCCATTTTTTCCCCTGTACTTTGCCTCTGAGCAGGTGTAGTAGGCATGGTTTCCGGTTTTTGGGTTGTGAGCCGGGACTGTCTGTGGGAGCTCCAGTCATCCCCGCTCGTGCCCCTTGTCCCATCAGCCTCCTTGCACAGCCATCAGTCAAGGATCTATGTGCTACTCCTGAAATGAAATAATGTAACCTACCTACACGCACAATTTAATAAGAAATGAATTTTATGCCCTAGCTGTAATATAAAGTCACTTGAAAGGAAAGCAATTGATAATAAAATACATATTTCAAAACGAAAATGTTCTGGAAAAACCCCACGGATGCTCTGTGGCCGGCTGCAGGCGGGCGACGGCCTCACTCACAAAGCAGAGAGGGTGCCAACAGGCCCTTGGCAGCTCCAGCCCACCAGTGGTGTTGCTGTAATGATATCGCTTGGATGTTTGTCCCTGCCCAAATCTGTTGAATTGTGATCTGCAATGCTGGAGGCGGGGCCTGGTGGCGGTGTTTGGGTGGTGGGGATAGATCACTCGTGGCTTGGTGCTGCCTTCCTGATAGGGAGCTCTTGCAAGATCTGGTCATTTAAAAGTGTGCAGGAGGCCGGGCGCGGTGGCTCACGCCTGTAATCCCTGTACTTTGGGAGGCTGAGGTGGGTGGATCATGAGGTCAGGAGATCGAGACCATCCTGGCTAACACGGTGAAACCCCGTCTCTGCTAAAAATACAAAAAATTAGCTGGGTGTGGTGGCAAGTGCCTGTAGTCCCAGCTACTTGGGAGGCTGAGGCAAGAGAATGGTGTGAACCCGGGAGGCAGAGCTTGCAGTGAGCCGAGATCATGCCACTGCACTCCAGCCTGGGTGACAGAGCAAGACTCCGTCGCAAAAAAAAAAAAAAAAAAGTGTGCAGCACATCCTCTCGCTCTCTCATGCTCCTGCTCCCACTACCTGACATGCCTGTGCTCCCCTCTGCCTTCTGCCATGATTGGAAGCTTCCTGAGGCCTCCCCAGAAGCTGATGCCACCACACTTCCTGTGATGTCTGCAGAACTGTGAGCCAATTAAACTCATTTTTAAAATAAATTATCCATTCTCAGGTATTCCTTTATAACAATGCCAAGAAGGGCCTAATGCATGGCCACAGAAGTGACTCTAAAATGGGGAGCAACTCCCGGTGAAGTCATGCCTTTCCACTTCGGAAAATACAAATTCACAGAGGTCTGTTTCTGGAGAACCCGGTGTGTGTTACAGATGCTTTGTGTTCATTGCAAACCAGCACAGGCTCCTAGGCTCAGAAAATTAACAAGCTTCTTTTCTCTGGGAGTCTCTGGCTGGACATGTAAACATCCACCTTGGAGGGTGGGCACAGGTCTCAACTGTGCAAGGTGGTTTAGCGTCCCTGACTCCCTCACTCCCTTGCCAATGCTGGAAGCACCCTCCAGTCATTGTGACACCACAGACGAAGTTCCCCGAGGGGCTGTGCAACCCCATTGAAGACTACTGAGTGGGCAGCTGAGGTCGCCCTAAGGTGGAAATCTTGGGCTGCCCTTCCTGCTGCGGCTGCTAAAGCAGGGGTCAGGGAACTTGGGTCACTGTTGATCACTGTGTCTCCATGTTCAGGAAGACGGGGAAACTGCACGTGTCGTGATACCAAGCTGAGGTTAAAAATTGCAGAGAGATGCAGAGAGGAGAATGTGCCATCCTCACAGCCCCTGCGTCCAGGCGTTCCTGAAGGGGCTTCCTCCTTAGACCCAGCTGGAGGAGCTGGTCGATGACTCCATCGTGCCTAAGCTGATTCAAATTCAGTTTCTGTCCCTGCAACCAAAGGAGGTAACCAGTAGCCAGTGTTACAATAAACCTTCTGCCAAAATAAATAAATACTAAATAAATAACATCTATCGGGGTTCAGATTTAGAGTGTTGAACAAAAGCTTCCTCCCCCCAACCTCTCATTGCACAAAAGCTCCCCCATCCTACACATTTCAAGTACAACTAGCTGGCCACACTAAAAACTGCCAACTTGATTTTGTCTAATGATTTGTAGTTATGCTTTCTTCAGGCCATATTTTCATCCTCAATATCAATTAGTATTCCTATTTCTTTTCATAAAACCTTGACAAATCAATCTAGTGGTAGATATGACCCAGGATTAGTCAATCAGTTTTGAAGTCGTGAGAAATATCCATTTTATTCCAGAATCTATACTTCATCAACAATTCCTTCAGAGAATGCATATTAATATTTTAATGCAGAGAGAATGACAGGAAGACAAAAGGCCCATGGTAGCTGCCTTGGAGTGAAAACATCATCGCAGCATTAAAATGGGCTCTGGAAGTGGGCGACAGCTGTCCTCAGATAGAAAGGAGGCAGGTTTCAGCAAGGAGGTGGGCCTGCGGAGTGCTAATGTCACCCATCTCTGTTTGTACAGTGTTTGCATTTGTTTCCCTGAAAGATTATCCTAAATCCCCAATCCTCAGTTGCATCTCTGCATCAGGAAAAGGTAAATTCATATTTAAAGAAATTTGGCATTAACAGTTTGACCTTCCAGCCAGAAGCCACATCTGTGTTCCCCAAAGAATCCTGTGTTCTTTCCCATAACACGGTAACGAGAGGTCGTGCCAAATGGTTACTGGAAAGCTGCAGGAGTTAACACCACATTTTCTAATCCTTCCAAGAGAACCAGGGAAAAGATGAAGGAATTTTCTCCAGGTGTCCTCTACTGATAATTAATTGCTATGCAGAAAACTACAGCCAAGTGAGCATTTTGTAAATATTGCTTTCAAATGAAATGCAGCTTTCAAAAGTACTCATGAGAAACTGGAGATGTTAGTGCCTGCACATTGTATTGCATATGAGTTCAGAATCATGAAAGAAGAATAATATAATCATACCGTTCTATTGTGCATATGTGTGACTGCGTTTTGAAACTGGATTGAGAAGAGCTACTGTTTTTAAATGAAATTTTCTAACATTTAAAAATCACAACAGCAAACCTCCTACGTATACAAGACAGACCACGACATGCCTGGGAGTCGCACAGTCTAGTTTCAACAATGTAAATAGTACTTAGGAATCTGTGTGCATTGTTTCGCGTTGGAAATACAGTGGGCATCTTTTAATTCTGTAATCAATGTCTTCACAGGAAAGCGTTTCTCAGTAAAGGGTAATTTTTTTCTGTCTTCCAAGGACCAGAATCCAAACACATCACTGGAACTAGGTAGAAATTGTCCATGTTCTCAACAAATTTGGGGGCTTTCCCAGAAAAGTTTACATAAACATATAAACCAGGTGCTTGGTAACTTTTCTAATGGAAATTTTGAATGTGCCTCTTACAAATAAGTTGACTTCAACACTTCTCCTGATGTTTTTACACCTATTTGATCATGGCAAGTAGGTATAACACTCCTGGCTGGCTTCTTACTGTCATCAGGGTGCTTTGCATTGGGTTCAGCATGAGGCAGCTGCTTTTCTCAACACTCTCACTCTCCAGAATTGCATGATAGCTAAAAATATTCGAAGTTCCTTATTGTATCTTGAATATGTCTTTTATAAACACCAAGTCACTGAGTGCATTTCTGGGATGAGAGAACCGTGGAATTTTTTTTTTTCTTGCTACTGGCTTTCTGAACATGATTGTATCTGTAGAGAATCTGAGACAAGAGAGGAAAAAGTCTTCTTTAGCCCTAAATGAGATTCTTTATCTCACCAAGTTTCACAGAACTTGCTGATG
The DNA here is from genome assembly GCF_006542625.1 of Nomascus leucogenys. Classification (NCBI taxonomy): domain Eukaryota; kingdom Metazoa; phylum Chordata; class Mammalia; order Primates; family Hylobatidae; genus Nomascus; species Nomascus leucogenys. The sequence continues at coordinate 3,221,432 of NC_044393.1, forward strand.
TTTCAGTTTGAGGCCAGTGTCTCAGCCTCTGAGCTGCTAATTGGCTTCAGCCCTCACCTGGGAAAGGAGACTTCGGTTACCTCACCAAAACCCACTGTGGTCCTCCAACAGAGGCTTTTTCAAACTCTCCTCCTCAGAAAATTTTTGTTATGCAATCTGCTGCCTTCACTGAGGACCCTAGGATGATCTCCAGGGATGCTGAGAACTGGCCTGAGGGGAAATGACTGATTCCCCAGGGAAGCTGGACTTTCACCCTGCTGCTCTGGGAGGCTGGTGTTGGAAGCTGCACAGACAGTCCCACCATGGCGGGGGTGAGGGCATCTGCTTGGGTCGCACACCTGGCTCTGGTTTCCACATGGAGGAGCCCATCAGGCTTTGTGTAAGTGAGCAACCTGGACAACCGTGCAGTGATGTCCAGTGAGAAAAATGTCCTCAGAGGCCCCCAGAGCAACCCGAAGCCACACAGGGTTAGAATATGAGAGATGGTTGGGCTGACATCCTCTTATTAAGTGAACATTGGGAGACTGGCCACCTCCCTTCCTGAGTTGCAGCTTTTTCTTTATTTCAGAAAAAAGAAAGAGCCCCCTCTTCCTACACACGCTCGCCTCTTCTGGAGGCCATCCTGGGTAACTCAGTTAGATGACATTTAGGAACAAGGAAAGCAGGTTTTAGTTTCTGTTCTGCCACATCCCAGCCTTGAGGCCCTGATATATTCCTAACTCTGGAGTCCTCAGTTTGCTTATCTGAGAGGTGAAGATGACAAACACTGTTCACTGTGCAGGGAGCACCTGCAATTTCTGTGCTTGCTTCCTGTCGATGTCCGTCCACTCCTCTTTCTGACCTTGGCTGTCCTCTGATGCACCTCACCTCTCTCTGCTCACAGCCCACCTGTAGCTGTGATGTAGCCAAATCCAGAGTCAACGATAGGCTGAGCTTCTGGATCCAGCCGAGCCTAAAGCCAGTCATCCTTCTGCATTTTCCTACCTGTCAAGGCCACAAATTCCCTGTGCTGTGCCAAAGTGAATTTGGGGTTTGTTTCTCATCACCTGCAACTTTAAAGAACTGGCTGATCCAGTGGTTCTTAGGCTTGAAGGTGCCCCAAGGTCACCTGGAGGCCTTGCCAAGTACGGACTGCTGGGCCCCACACCCAGTGTTTCTGATTTAGCAGATGTGGGGAGAGGCCTGAGAGCTGGCCCTTCTAACAAGTGCTTAGGTGACGCTGATACTGCTGGTCTGAGGACCACACTTTGAGAAGCACTGCATCAATTCTGCCTGTGCTCTGCGGCTGTGGTGAGAATTCCATGAGCCAGTGTAGAAGGCATCTGTGGTCTAGAACAAAGTGCCAGAAATATAGTGACTTAAAACGGCAAGCAGCGATCTCAGCATACATTTTCATGGTCAAGCATGGGGTTTCAGCTGGTGGCGGAGGTGTCAGCCAGGCAGTGCTCCTCTGATTTCTCTTCCCAGCTCACATGGCTGTTGACTGGAATTTAGTTCTTTGCAGCTGTAGGAGTGAGGTCTCTGTATTCTTGCTGGCTGTCAGCCAGGAGCTGTTCTCAGGTCTTAGGGGTGCCAACTCTTATAGACCCTCTGATGACGCGGAGGCTTCTTCAAGGCCAGCAGGGGTTTCTTCCAGCACAGTCTGTGAAGACGACATCTCTGTGGGGTGCCATGTAGCCAAGAGAGACATCCCAATGCCCGTGCCGTGTTCTGTTGACTGGAAGCAACTCGGAGGCTCTGCTTATGCCAGAGGGTCAAGGTGAGGGGAGTGCACAAGGGTAGGACTCACTGGGGTCCACCTTAGGACTCTGCTTGCCCCAGAGAGCACATGTAATGTCTTTCGTGTACTCTTGGGGTAATTTGATAACGCCAAGAAATGATAGTTGCCATTAACATTAATTTGGATGGCGATGAAATGATTCTGAGGGTTTGGTACCCAGGAAAGCGGGGGGCACAGAGAGTGGATGAGCAGCCTCCTCTTCATGTGGGTGCAGGTGTGAATGTCTCTGCTGGCAGACAAGGAGCCAGAAGCTTCCAGAGCAGAGCAGGTGGCACCATCGATGGGAGAATCAGAAGTGTGAGAGGAGTCAGCTGCCTAGACCAGCGATAGAATCCAAACCCACAGGCTCAGAGCCAGGGGTGAGGCCAGGGTGCCCAGCGACACTGCAGGGCAAGGTGGTGTCACAAGGAAAATAAACCAAATGGCAAATTAATCAAATAACTCTTCAGTTCAGGCAAAGTGTGAATGCTTGAGAATAAGAATGCATGAGGTGGGAAGAAAAGATGAACACGAAACAATCTTCTATTTTTCCATTTCTATGTAAGCAAAACCCCAGAAATTATTAATCTTATAACAAGCTGGGAAAGTTTCCGGTCTCCTGAGTGGTTTCTGAAGTCACAAGGAACTAAAGCAACCGACTCTATTGTCTCTTTTCTGCCCTTCTTAGGCAGCAATTTACTAAAATACTGGGAATTTATTTCTCTCCCAGAGGAATGAGTGGTTTAAAGTGTGTCTCCAGGTGCAGGCTCCTCTGGGGGATACACTTGATTTTCAAATGCAAGACGTGCATTTGATGGACCCCGGCATTCAGATGTGGCTTCTTCAGAAGTTGTGGTTTTCCCAGGGAAGCTGGTTTAGTTATGTTCACACTGGCAGATTAGAAAGTTCGCTCATCTTAATTCTTGAAATTCTCAGTATTTCAAAACTGGGTGGAGACTGTAGAAAGTGACCAAGAATCTTACTAATGAGCTGATGCAAGAAAACCCTTCAGAGGGAGTTAGCTTTGGGGCCTTAGAAAAGTATTGACGCCCTCAGGTGTCCTGAGAGCATTGAGATTTCCATCTGGATGTTACTATTATTCCACGTTGGGGGTGGGTGAATATGCAATGACGATGATGCTCCACCTGTCTATATCTGTCCTTGTATCCATCAATCCCTCTCATCTCATCCGTCATCTCTATGACTTTTCACCCCATAAAACATTGTGTTACTATATAAAGGTCTTAGAAATTTTCTCCTTTGTGGGGAGTTTTATTTTTTTAACTAATGCCATTAAAAAATTGCCACTTCTAGGCAAAAGGCTGTGCTCTGCTCAACAAATTCATACCCAACGATGCTGTGAATTTGCTTAAACTATTCAATCCTATAAGTACATGGTTTTTGCTTCTTTGATATACATTGTATTTTGCTTCAAAATACTCAGTGCCATGTGTATCTACATATTAATTTGTATTACCCAATAATGAGTGAATAAATGCATTCCATTTTGGTATCATGGTGACTGATTAAAGTAATAGAATTTCAGGAATACAATGGGTCTGTTTAAGGAATCTCTAGTCCAAGGCCCATGTAGTTGATTCTTTTATTTTCTCCATAACTCCTCAATGAGAAGAAAGGGCTGAGAGCATGGATGCTGGTTTCAGGAGGACCTGGGGTTGATCTTAGGAAAGGCACTTTGCTTCTCTGGGATGCCTGCATCTGTTAGGTGGATTTGGAAGGGGTCTTTTGTTCCCAGGGAACATGGATGGTTGGTAACCTCACACTGTGGGAACCTCACATGGACCTGGGAAGGGTCTCCTTGACTTACCCTGCTGAACAGTGCTGGGTACCTTCCTGTGGCCATTGCCACTCCCCTTCCCAGCTCAGGAAACCACACTGGTTCAAGCGGCTACCTGCTGAGGGAAGCTGGGCCCTTGATAAACCACGCATTCCCACCTTGACATCATTCTCACTTGCCACAGGAAGGGCTCTTGATGAGCATGGAACCATTTCTGGCCAATAGTACATGAAGGGGAGACTGCTGTGGAGGCTCAGAAGGAGGTTACTCCCTGAATAAAAGAGGAAAGGAGAAGCTGCTCCTTCCTTCTTCCTGTCTTGAATTTGCTTATCGTTGCATGGGACACTCAAAGCTGTGCAAACAGAGGGCAGAAAGCCCCAGGCTTAACCAGCAACACAGGGAAGATGGCAGAGCAGAAGTAGAGGAAGAGCCTGGGTCCTCAATGGACCACTGCATCAGGCCCAAGATCCTTGGCCTCCAAACGTTTTGCTATGTGAGATGATTGCATGTCTTTGAGTTTGATGCATTCTTAGCTGGTGATTCTGTTTCTTGAAGATGAATCTATCCCAATAGACAGAATCACAAAACCAACCTCTTGTTTTCGAGCAGGCAGTCCTTCTTGGCATTCTTCCTTCCATCTCCTGGAAATACTTCCAGGTTTAGAGCCCTAGAGATATGACTGAGATCCCTTCAAAACTGGCCTCTGTTCATCCCCAACAAACAAGATCCAAGAGGGAGCCCGAGGTGAGAGAGTAAATTAGGAAAACGTGGCTTTCCATCTTCCCTGGCCATTTCCTTGTCCCTTTTGAGCTCTCTGCATTTTTTTTTAATGTTTGCCTTGGTTCTTAATGAAGACGTTACTTGGGCAAACTGTCTAGAAACTTCAGTTGAAAACTTGACCCTGGAAACTTCCTTAATGAGAAGGAATGTAATTAATAACTAGGCTTATATATGCTAGTAATTTAACTCTGGCTCAAAATACAATTTTTTGAGACTCAGGGGAAAGGGTTAATGTTTTGTTTGCCTAGAAAGGCTGAGTGCATCTTCTCTCTTCTGAAAAGCAGAACACTCAAGGTAATGAGCCCAGGGACTGGCACAATAGGGTGCTTAATAAGTGTTCAATGAATTAATAAATAATAAGGCAGGAGACATTTTTAAAATCTGGGGGACAATGCATACAGAAAGGAACCAGGAGGAAGACTTTACGGTTTCCTGACTTGGGGCCTTGGGGAGGTGGTGTTGGGGCTTTCAGAGTGACTTTTCCAGTAGGCACCCATTGTTCTGGTACAGGAGAGCATCAGAAATGAGGAACAGCTGGAGCAAAGTCAAGGTGATGATGAGAGTCTGTAGAACCATGGAGAGCAACAGGTTGACTACAGCAGGTTGATCTTGATTCTCTCTGAGAGACCTGGAGAGCTAAGGTCAACTAGGTCAAGAGGAAGCTGTGTTTTTACCTTCTGACAGTGGTTCCCAAAGTGTACCCCCTGGACCTCCAGGGTACCTCTAGGGCACCCTCTTTTGAACGGTTCATAAAGTCAAAACTATTTTCACAATCATACTAAGACATTATCTGCCTTTTCCACTGGCATTAACACTGACAACACTGATGGGGCAAGAACAACTGTAGGCAAAAGTGCTGGCACCTTTGCACGGACCGAGGACGTGGCACTGAACAGCATGGGCCATCCCTGCGTCCTTCATCACCACGCTCTTCAGGAAAATAAAGCAATGCCAATCTCACTTGAGAACTGACTCGCAGAAACAGTAAAAAGTATTAATTTTATTAATTCTTGAACTTTGGGTGCTCTGAGCAAACACTTTGTGTGATGATGAGGGAGACGGACCTGAGGGTCTTCTGTGGCTTACCAGGACCCAATGGCTGCCCCAAGGAAAAACTCGGTGCACTCATTTGAGCTGAGCACTGAACTGCTCTGTTTTTCAAGAAATAGCAGTTTTACTTGAAAGATTAACTGACAGATAAACTACAGTTGTTCAGACTTGGATATTTTGCAAATCTTCGCAAAAATAAATTAGGTCCAATCTCCTGTGCAGAAGAATTCCAAATAATTCACGTAGGTGCTCCAACCTCAAGGAGGGGGTGCCTCACTCCCACTCCCTAGGTACAGGTTACACCCTGCATAGGGAGTTCCCTCCAAAGAGCACAGTGTGCAGGGGGTGACAGAAAAGAGAAACCTTATCAGGGAAAATGGTAATGAAAGCTCCTTGTGGCAAGCAGGTGATCAAGGTCAACATCAAGAGTTGATAATGTGCTCCCTGGATAAGATGTGGTGAAAATGGCACTTTGCCTCTGTGGTCTTCCTCCCCAAAGCCCATAACCCCAGTCTAACCACAAGAAAGAAAATCAGACAAATCTCAACCGAAGGACATTCAACAAAATACCTGACCAGTTGATGTGGTTTGGCTGTGTCCCCACTCAAATCTCATCTTGAACTGTAGCTCCCATAACTCTCACATATCATGGGAAGGACCTCATGGGAGGTGCTTAGATCATGGGGGTGGCCCCCTCATGCTGTTCTCATGATAGTGAGTTCTCACGAGATCTGATGGTTTTATAAGGGGTTTTCCCCCTTTTGCTGGGCACCTCTCTCTCCTGCCACCCTGTGAAGAGGTGCCTTCCACCATGATTGTAAGTTTCCTGAGATCTTCCCAGCCACACTGAACTGTGAATCAATTAAACCTCTTTCCTTTATAAATTACCCAGTCTTGGTCTATGTCTTTTTCAGCAGCATGAGAAAAGATGAATACACCAGTACTCCTCAAAACTGCCAGGGTCATCAAAAATATGGCAAGTCTGAGAAACTATCACCACCAAGAGGAGCTTAAGGAGACACGATGGCTTAATGCACTGTGATATCCTCGATGGGATTCTGGGGCATCCCAGAATCCTTTTCTGTGAGAAAAATGACAGTAGGTAAAAACAAAGGACATCTGAATAAACCATGGGCTTAAATTAATAACAATGTATCAGTATTCACACCAGCGGAAACTGGATGTAGGGAGTATGGGGACTCTCTGCATTCTCTTCACAACTTTTCTGCAAATCTAAAATTCTGCTAAAATAAAAAGTGTATTTAAAAATATAAACGAAGTGAGCCTGTCACTTAGAGGAAAGTAATGAATAGTATTTGTTGCCGGTGATAAAATTTGAGCTTCTAAGTTCAAACTAAAGTTTTGAAAACTGGTATCTACATTCATTGGCTTGGCAGTATCCTCAGACTGCAAGCCTTTTCTAATAATATCTGGTGATATTAGCAAATGTGATTTATTTTTTGATATTGCATAATGGAAAATCTGCATAACATTGTGAAATTTTGTTTTCCCACTGACCAACATGATGTTATCAAATTATGCACCGGTAAAAGATTCCCTTACAGTTCAAATAGGCCAGTGGATTTTCACTTAATAGAACATGAAAAGTTAATTGGTGTAACTTCAGACTTGCATTGCATGAAACCTTTAAAAAAAATGGCCCCTGCTAAGTTTTGGTATAGTATCAAAAAAGAATGTGCACAATGAACTGAAGAGATCTGTAAACACTGTTGAAATCCATCTCTCTTCCAATTGCATATCTGTATGAGACTGGACTTTTTCATCCATTTCCACCCAGCAACATTCCACAGCAAACTGAATACGGAAGCAGTTACAAGAACCCAGCATTCTTGGATGGTTAGATTTCTCTAATAAAACTGTGTTCTCTTTTCCCTTCCGAGTAAACTTCAGGATGGATTTAGGATCTAGACACACCTCCTTCATAACAGTGTCCGTTCTATTGAAATTGCCCATTTATGTGTCTGTCTTCAATGCAATAAGACAATTAGTATTTCTGGCTCTGGAACAGGCCACTAGAGTCTTATTTTGGGATACCCAGTTATGAGGTCTGTGTTGCTGTTCAAATTAATTCAACTTTCTAAGCCTCAATTTCCTCACTTTTGAAAAGCACATGATGACAGGATGGACAACAACATCCTATCTTAAGTTTTATATGAGATAAAGCCCATAAATATACATATTTCCATATGTGTATTGCATATACAGTATAGGAATATGAATTTATATGCTTATTGTAGGCACCTACTCATATTTATATGTTTATGTACATATATCATGTATTCACATTTACCTTACTCTTATTACCACTTCTGCACCATTTCACTGTGGGGTCTGGCAGGTGGAGCCTTGTCTTAGGTGCCTGGTACACACCTTGGCACAAAGTGAGTCTTCAGTGTTTGTTAACTTAAATTGCAGTGGGGGTAGAATTTTGCTATGTACATAAAATATACATGATATACATATTAGTTTTGCAATGTACATAAAATAATTATACTATATTATCATGATAAAGTCCCTTTCCTCCCCTTCCTACAGGAAAAATTAATTCTTTAACTATACTTTTTAGAAGTTTTTTGAGGTATAATTGATAAAAATTGCACATATTTAACTTATACATTTTGATAAATTTGGACACATGTATGCACCTGTGATGCCATCACCACAATCAAAAGACAAAGCATGTCCATCACCTCTAAACATTCTGGTGTGTTCCTGTGTGGGAGTTTGTTATTTTGCAACAAAAACCCTTAATGTGAGATCTGGCCCCTTAACATATTCTAAAGGGCACAATTCAGTACTGGTAACACTAACCACTGTATGATTCAGCAGATCTCTGGAACTTATTCACCTCTCCTAACTGGAACTTGAGTCTATTTCCCCATTTCCCTCCCCCAGCCCCTAGCAACATAAGTGAACACAGAAGACACTGCACTAAGTGAAATAGGCCAGACACAGAAGAACAAACCCTGCTCGATTCCACTGTTGAGAGGGATGTCTGATAGTCCAACTCCTAGACACGGAGCCTAGAAGGGTGGCTTGCCTGTACGTCCTGTGGTCACTGCAAACTGCTCCAGCCTTGCCATTACTTGGGTAGAGCAGCACAGGAGAAGGCCACCTCTGGTAGAAGTGGCTGTGGAGCGGGAGCAGGACAGAGAGAGGAGACAGAGAACCAGATGATTTTGGGAAGGGCAGGGCACACCCAGGGCTGTGGCCTCCTGATTTCGTTCTCATTGTGAGGTGTCAATCTAACTATAGGGTGGTGTGAAGAAAGCAACACTCACTGCTCCTCAGACTGACCAGGGGCTGTAGATACAGGTGTGCACACATTCCTGTGTGCCTGTGCACGTGTGATGCTGTGTGTATGGAGATGTGTGTGCCTGCATCAGCTCACCTGGGATTGCCCTTGTAGCTGTGATAATCTGCAAAGAACGTGAAAGCAGGGGTCAGGTCTGGCCCAGAGCTTACCATTTACACTACCTAGACTTAGTAAAATCATTTCACCAGCCCTGAACTGAATTTACTCACAAGCAAATAACGAGATTGGACCTTAACTTCCCATAACTCTTACAGCTCGGGGATGTCAAGATTATGTGTGTGTTCAAGTCTAGACCTATGGAAGGAGAGATGCTATTTGAAAAGACTGTTGCAGTTGAAGGAAGGGACTGTGGCAACTGGGCTCACTCTGACCCTGAGATCTGCAAGCGTCTCAAATGCCTGGTAGAAAAGGGCTTTTCTTTTACAGAGAGGAACAAGCAAAGCTCGTGGAGTGTGCTCTTTGTGTCTGAGCAGAGGCTGCGTGCTCTGTCCGGTGGAGGGTGGGTCGGAGTCCAGGGTCCTGTGGAGATGCTCTTAACTACAGCGTAGCTGAGTCAGTTAGCGAGCACTTTGTTCTGATTGACCAGTGGAAACAACAGTTCAGCTAATCTTTTATGAGACAAAGCATGGGAATGTGGAGGCTCTATGTCTGACCCGGTTGTGGATACCAGACGGCGCCTGTCAGCCCTAAGCAAGTCGTATTGCGGCAAGCCATTTCCTGCTGTACCAGCGGATTGGGGATTTCTTCCACCATTACTGCTTCCCGGGAGCTCCAGTAAAGCCTATCTTGGTTGTCTCAGAGCCAAACTCCTCTCTGAACTCTGTCCTGTAGAGACTTCTGGAGAGGTGAACTGCCACCTGTCCTGAGCTCTGAAAATCCCCAGTGGGACCTCATTGTTGTGCCTCTTGTTCTGGAGGCCAAATGAGGCATTTCCATCTGGAACTGCACTTAGCTGTCAGTTCTGGAAAATTCTACCACAGGGTCCCAGCCAAGGGGAGGGGTAGCTTCTCTCGTTACAGCAAGTCCACAGTTGGACAGCCTTGGGCCAGGGCTGTTGGGTCAATGGACAAGGTCCTTCCACCATCCTGCTTCTCCTTCCTGGTCCCGCTTTCATCTGCATGGCCGCATCATCACGGCACATCAGGCAGGAGAAGGCGCTGCCATTTTATTCACGACAGGTGTCTCTTCCCACAGACTTCTGAACCAACCTCATTGGCCAGAATGATGTCATATGGTCACTCCTAGCTATCTGGGTTTCTTGAAAGTCAAATATAGCGTAGAAGTGTCGCACCTCATTGTGAAATATCTTAAATATTGAAGCCTTTTCTTTAAAATCTTAGTGAATTTACTCTACAAATCTGTATTTGTCTTAATATGAAAAATAAGCTTCCCTCCACCACCCCCATCACTGGATTAAAATTTGGCCTTGCCCATGTGATGGCCTTGAGTAGAACTTGACTCAAGCCAAGCACCCCTGGAGAAGCACTTGTGTGGACCCTCCCAAGATGTGAGAGATAATGATCATTTTCTAAACTCATGTTTAATTAGATTTTGTAGAGTTGAAAACATGGAACCTGGGAGATCTGAATTTAGAAACACTAGATTTTCAGTCCAGAACAAATGCACATTGAGATAAAATAGGTTAATATAAAGTCATGGCTAAAACTGTCCTAAGAGAGATATTGATTATTGTTTGATACATCAAATATTAACAAAATTGCCAGAAATCTCAGGATTTTCAAAAACAAAACTTTTGATTGAAATGCACACCTCTCAGCCTCGAATCCCTGCAGGCTAGAGAATCAGCTCGGGTTTGAAGTGCAGCTTCAGGCTTTGCTGTCTTGCTGGTGTGGGTGAGGCTTATTTCTCTTGTGTGAAGGTGATACAGCTGGTCCTTTGATTTCTGAGTGGTGGGGGCAGCATTGCTCTGACCCTGCCGGAGCATCTCTGCTCTGTGCATAATCATGCACTCACTGAGTCAGTCATGGCTGAGCCCCTTCTGTGCATCAGACATCCTCCTAGGAGCTGGGCATAGGAGGCCCACGGGAGAGATGCAGCCCCTGTCTTCATACACGTTAAGTGAGGTAATGAAGAAATAAACGCATACACAAGTTTGTTTCAGAGTGATAAACGTTGAGAATCAAAGGAACCCAGATGATCACAGCATCAGAGAACGACCCTGGGGGCTCACCTCAGCAACGGTGGTCAGGGAGGACTTCTCTGAGTAAAGAGTTAAACCGGATCCAGCGCTAGTGAGGGAAAGGGGATTTCATTTCAGAAAGAGACGACAGCAAGTGCCAATGTCCTGAGGCCACCAAGGACAAGGTGTGTTGGAGGAAGTTCTGCGATTGTGACTGGAGAAGTGCAAACAAGGAGAGCGTTAGGAGAGGTTGTTCCTAAGGCAGCGGCCACATTGTGCAGGGCTCGGCCAGCTTCGGGGACAAGTTTGGGCTTCATTTTCAAAACATGCATCTGTCCCTCTGTGAAACTTTTATCAGTTAGCCTGAGTTCTACCCTCTGAAGTCACATAAACTATTCTCTCCCATGTTGCAGCTCTTCAAGTTAATGAACACATGTCCCGGCTGCCGAGTTGCTTTACTCTGGGCTTGTCATTCTCAGTCCTTTCTCAATCCTGCTAGTGTTTTGAGCTTCTCACTGCCCTGGTCACTCCCATCTGGAGACGCTGAACTGGTAACCATGGTTATGACTCCAGCCACTGAGCCAAAAGGAGCTGTCGGGATACGCGCCGCCCTCCCCGCACCTCCCCAGCCATCCCCAGATCCATCACGCATCATGTACATATATTAATCTGAACTCTTCTAAAGACTTTCATTTGTTAGGTTCAAACCTACACTTATAGGCAGAGGCTCCAGAGGACGCCGAGTGCCTGAGGCTTTGTGCATGCTGAACATTCAGATTTTCCCAGTTAGTTTCATTCTTGATACTTCTACTCAATTCGAATAGAACAAAACTTGTAAAAAAAAATCACTGTAAAAGAACAGAGAGTGAAGAAGAACAATCTGCTTGTGCAAGACACAGAGAGTTCTGGTTTAATGTGATTTCCATCTGGGCAAGGTTCAGGGAAGAGCCCACTTTATCCAAACTAGGTCAATCTTTGCTTTGCTCTTTCTTGCTTAACCAGTGCCTGCTTGCTTGTGGTTTCTCCTGGCGTCTGTAATGAGAAATGTGTCCCAGCGTAATTACAAAGATGAAAGCTCAGTGAGCTCAGCCAGGGAGAGCACACTTCGGAAACCACCACATTGCTCAGGGGCTGCTCTCGCCACTCAGCCCCAAGTGCCCCATCGAACTGGAGGCATGGAATGAGGTCCTGGCAACCCGCCTGGAGTATTTTTGTCTGTGAAGCCAAGGATGGCCTTTTCCCCATAAAGTCGAGGTTCTTTGCGTGATATAAAATGAATCTGCCTCATTGTGAGAACTAGCATCAGCACAAGGCTGGGAGGCATTTTACCTGGAAGACAGAAAGTCCTAGGAGAGAAGCACCTGCCTCCCACTGGCTAAGTCATCAACCCAGGCATTTGTCTATCCATCAGTCTATTCCCTCCATCTATTAATTCACTCAGCCACCCACCCATCACTCATCCACCCATCCATCCACACATGCATACCCTCATCCACCCATTTATTCATTTATCAATCTATTCATCCATTTACACATGCAGATATGCATGCAGTCACCTGTTTGTTTGTTTGTTTGTTTTTATTTATTTATTTGGAATCTCACTCTGTCGCCCAGACTGGAGTGCAGTGGTACGATCTCGGCTCACTGCAACCTCTGCCTCCTGGGTTTGAGCAACTCTCCTGCCTCAGCCTCCTGCATAGTTACAGGCACGTGCCACCACGCCTGGATAATTTTTTGTATTTTTAGTAGAGATGGGGTTTCACCTTGTTAGCCAGGATGGTCTGGATCTCCTGACCTCGTGATCTACCTGCCTTGGCCTCCCAAAGTGCTGGGATTACAGGCGTGAGCCACCACGCCCTGCCCTGTTCATGTTCATCTATCCATCCAAATACCCATAATCCTTCCTTGCTCCCTCCCTCCCTCCCTACCTCCCTCCCTTTCTTCCCTCCTCCCTCCCTTTCTCCCCCACCCTTCCCCCCTCCCTTCCTCCCTCTCTCCCTCCCTCCTCTCCTCTCCTCTCCTCTCCTCTCCTTTCTTCCTTCCCTCCATCCATCCAACATCTATGCTTTTTATGTCTCAGGCATGTTCTGGGCACTGGGGAGTCAGTGATGAACTCAGCTATGAAAATCTCACCTTCATGGGGCTTTCACTCTAGTTGGAGAAGACAAACAGCACAGAAGTAAACTATAAACAAGGTGATTTTGGGAAGTGACTAATGTGATAAAGCACTGTGCTAGGCTGCAGCACTGGGGTGAAGGGCCTCTGATCGGTGCCATGGCAACCAAGACCTGAGTCCTGTGCTGAAGTCATCAGGGTGATGCCAAAGACAGGGAGCTGCACCAGCGAGAGCAAAGGCCGGGCTCAGGGAGATCGTGGCACCTTTGGGGAACAGAAAGGATGCCAGGGAGCAAGGGAGGGGAATGCAGACATGGTGGTCAGGCCTGTGAAAGGGGAAGTCAGAACACAAAAGAAGTTATTTACGACAACAGCTCCCTTGGGAACTGCGTGGTGTGGGGGGCCAGCATGGCCTTGCTGTGTGCCTCCCCTACAAGTCACCACTCTGTTCCATCACCTTCTGTGTCTTTGAGATGTCTGTATGTGGTGTCAGCCAGCCAGGTGAAGTGGAGAGCTATGGGTACTCTAAAGGTCATTCGTTAAATCGCTCACTCAATACATACATATTGAATGATTTCCAGGGGTCAGGCTGGCTCCTCGGCCTCTCTTGGCCTTTGCCTCTCCCTGGAGTTAGGCTGCTCTTTGGGTACCCACTAGGGACCCTCTGATCGGATTTCCTTGGAGGGAGAGTCCAGGGATCCACCAAGGTCTCTGCCAGGAGAGGGTGGAACCTCACCAAATATGCCCGCCAGGTTCCTGTGCATTCACGCCTTCCCTAAGGTGCTGTCTCAGGGTCCATCCTCCCACCTGTCTGGGACAGCCGAGATGTGCTGTGTTGGTGGGGACAGGGCGGCCTGTAGCCCAAATCAACCACGGGGCTCGGTGGTTTGAATGGGCCCACTGGGCATGGGCATGAAGTTAATCATAGCTGTCATTGATTTCTCAGTGTGGACCCGGCAGGGTACTGATGCTGTGCTCACATTTGTTGAAACATTTCAATACATTTAGGGGGTAGGTGCTACAGTCTGCCTTTTACAGAGAAGAGCTCAAAGGAATTAAGTGCTTGTCTAGCATCCTGCAGCCACAAATGAGGGGTTAGGCGTCAAATCCCGCAGTCCCGTTCAAGCCCGGTATCAAACCACTCAACTGCATTCCTCCCAGGAATGAGTGAGGCCCCAGCGAAAGGTGTTTCAGGGATCCCAGAGTCAGTAACAGGCTCTCTCATTAGCTGCCTCTTACTAACAAGCCGTAGCGCTTGCTCCTTGCTGGGCCTGCCAGCCTATGAGACACTGAAGGCCTTGGTGTTGTGTCTCCATGGATACTACTCCTTTCCTCAGGTAGGAAAATTTTCTGTGTGCTGCTTAGAAAACAGCGATTCAGCCATATCTGTGGATTAAAGACAAAGCTGTCCTTTATTAGAATGAAAAGAAAATTTTAAAACAACTAAAAACCCCAAATGAACATGCTCTGAGGCATCATACCAGTTTGCTGTTTTTTGTTTTGTGCTGAGAATTCATTTCCATTTTCAGGCAGCCCCATGATGGAGGGAAATCCCTGAGTGCTGACTTCTGGGGCAAGTGCAACATCAGGGTGATGTGCGAGCAGTGCCATCCCCACCCTCCACGGGACAGGAGGCAGGAGGCTCAGTCCTGCAGTGTCAGGGTGATGTGCATGCAATGCCATCCCCACCCTCCATAGGAAAAGAGGCAGGAGGCCCAGCCCTGCACTTCCCTCCCTCTAGACTGGAGGCTGACAGTCCACGCAGACAAGCTGAGACAGAGTCTCGCCCTAGGAAGGTGCCCAGCCTGGCTGGACAGTCTGGGTGGTGGACATAGGAGCAGTCCAGGAAATGGCTTTGCTGATAAAAACGACAGGGTTCAAAAGTAGGATTTGTAGGATTTCAGAGAATCTGCTGCATCCACATCCCATGAGGGTCCCAGGTGAAAGATGACAGAGAGTTGGAGATCCAGAAATGGCTCAGTGAAGACCTAGTCTACAGGTCTCCAAACTGGTTTCTGTGGGACTTGGTGGTGGCCCAGGATCTGACTGGAGCACCTTGGGATGCCTGGGTAGGTAGACTTCCAAATCTCAACTAAAATCAGACTTGCTAGCTTTAAAAATAAATTTTTTCGGCCAGGCATGGGCAGTTTTGCAGTCACATTTATACCCACTTTTAATGACATGCAGATTAAGGGGCAGTTTATGCAGAAATTTCTAGGGAAGGAGTAGCAACTTTTGGGTCATTGGATCGTTGCCATGGAAAGGGGCAATGGTGTTGCCTTGACAACACTAAATTGACACAGTGGTGGGCGTGTCTTTTTGGAAAGATGCTTTTGCCCTGACCCTGTTTTAGCTAGTCCTCAATCTGGTTCAGTGCCCAAGCCCCGCCTCTGGAGTTGAATCCCACTTCCTACCTCAGTCTGAGACGTGAAACTCTTAGCTAGACCCATTGCTCCACTGAGGTCACTTTGAGTGGTCATGGTTTTAGATGTTTGGCTCCACATCTCTCCAATACACTTGGTCAGGTATTTCTAAAACACTCTTCTGGTGATCCCTTATATCAGAGGTTGGTAAACTGTGGTCCTCAGGCCACATCCACCCAACACCTGGTTTTGCCAATAAAGTTTTATTGGAACACAGACGTACCCATTTGTTTATAGATGGCCACAATGACAGAGTTGCATAGTTGTGTCAGAAATATCTGGTAAGCAAAACCTAAAATATTTATTGTCTGGCCTTTTGCACAAAAGTTTGCCAACCATGATTCAGAAAGCAGTGAGCCACCTCGTGATGGCATGTGTTCAGCTGCCCTGTCCTTGTAGCCTGTGGGTGCTCAGTAATGATTGCACAGGGAGTGTGACTAGAGGACCACTTTGCAGGGACTCTGAGGCTCAGGTGGAAGTTTTCACCACCTCCTCTCCAAGATGGCTCTTGACCCTGGATCACTTGGGTTTTAAATGCCTCCCAATGATTGCTCCTGGTACATACAACAACCTGGTAGAGGCAATGGTTGGGGGCCTTTGGCAAGTTTCCAGTGGTCTTGGAAAGTTTAGAAAGAACCAGAGACTTCTTGGGCCTCTGATGCCCTCTCCCACAACTCACCCACCTTGGTTCCTGGTTTTCTCTTCATTTGCATTATTGCAAAATTCATAATTGTGTGAAATTGCATGAAAGTATGAAATGTGCAGTGCATTTGATTAGCTCTGCCTGTGGCTATCAATAGGTACTACACACACACACACACACACAGAGGGAGGGAGGGAGGGAGAGAGAGATAGAGTGAGATTTTGAATTTAATGATATTTGCAGTTAAGCCAGCCAGAGCTGGAGGGAATGTACAATCATCAAGGTGAAGGCAGCAATTTGCTGGGCAGCCAACTTCTGCTCCATCTCATTCTAGTGCTTGGTGATCCGGCAGCCTCCACGTAGTGATGCTTAATTGGGAAAGAAAGAGGAGGTTTTGAGCAACTCATTTCTATTCCAAAGGTAGTCCTCATTTTTATTCATTCTGGCTATTCGTTTCTTCTGCCCTGTTGAGGTAAGTGAAGGGCATGCCAACAGGGAAAATGCATGGACCACCCCAATTATGAACAGTTTCCTGGTTCGAACTCCAGCGTCCACATGGATTGAGTGCTGAAGGGCTGGGCCAGCGTATCCCAGACTTGCCTTGTCAGTTAGCCAGCTTTGGGGAACACTTAATTCATCTGCAAGTGGATAACAGTTTCAGGTGATGTGTTTCTTAGGCTTGCCTCGTTCATCCACACCTCCATCCTCTGACGTAGCACCTCCATTTCAGAGACGAGGATATGGGGGCCTCATAGAGGGTCACTTGTCCAAAGCATGCTGGCTGGGATGAACCTGGGAGGAAGGGTGGAAGGAGGTGAAGTCTAACGAGTGTCCTCTCACTCATACATTCAGGCTACAACAGCAATATCTGTATCTGCATCTATATTGGTGTCTATGTGTGTGTCAATACCAGTATCCACAGCAATGTGCATCTCTATGCACATGTCATCTAATTAGTCTCAATATCTATGTCAGTACCCATAACAGAATCTGGATCTGAATCTACATCAATGTCTACATCTATCTCCATATCCCTATCTTATCAATATCCATATTGTATCTATATTAATGTCCATATCATATCATATCAATATCCATATAAATCTATATCCATATTCCTGTCATATCCATATGATATCATCTCTATATCCAAGTTTATATCATACCATACCTTCATCCATATCATATCCATACCCATATTATATCCATATCATATTTATATCATTACCCACACTATATCTATATCCATATTTATAGCATATCCATATCTATATCCATATTCATATAAATCTATATCCATATTAATTTCATATCCATACCCATATTATATCTATATCCCTATTTATATCAAATACATACCCATATCAAATTCATATCTATATTGTATCCATTTATATATCATATTTATACCATATCAATATATCTATATTCATATATATTATATCTATGTCCCTATCATACCCACATATCTCTATATCTATACCCATATTGTATTTATATCCATATCTATATCTATATCCATATCCATATCACATCTATATAATATCTACATTCATATCAAATCCATTCCACATCAAATTTATATTCATATCACATCCATATTCATATCTATATCCATATCTATATTATATACCTATCTATATTATATCTCTATCCATATCTATCTTATATCTGAACCCATATCATATACATATCGATATCATATCTATATCCATACGTATATATTTTATTGAGATCCTATATCCATAGCATATCCACATCCATATTCATATAATGTCCATACCCATATTCAGATCCATGTCGTATCCATTTTATATGCATATTAATACCATATCCATATCTATACCTCTCTATTTATAATTAAGCACCCACGTGGTAGGCATTCAAAGTCCCCATTTGCAAGTTGCACAGAGTTCCTAACTGAGCGGAGTTCACCAGCTACCTGGAAGTCAGACATTTATGGTTTGGACAATCACTCAGTCACAATCCTCTTATATGTTACAAACGAGAAACACATAGGGGTTTATCTGTGGGTACAGAGCTTGTCAGGGAAGAGTTCTAGAGAGGAGACATGCCAGACAAGACAGGGTGGGTCCTAGACCCTGGCACAGGCACGGGGCACAGAGCCCCTGGGAAAGTCATCCCAAAGGCCTTGAGGGTGAGCAGGGCTCTGTGCTTTTGGAGACCTGCAGGGTTGTTTTGCTGGAGCCTGGGCTGGCCGGAGACCGGGGAGAAGGAGCAGATCACCTGCTAAAGATCAGGGGCTCTGTGCTGAGTAGGGGCCTTAAGCAGAGAGAAACTGGGGACTGTCTGCAGGTATCTGTTTATCTGCAGAGTTGAAAATACCTGAGATGATACTTATTTTCCTAAATTATACAAGCTTCTCAAACCTGCAAAGCCCCTCTCCAGTTCCTTATCCTTCCTGGCTCATGGTCTCTGGGAATTTAAACACAAAATCCCACATCTTTTCACACTGTACCTGTCAGAATGTCAAGACCCTGACAAGAGTTACCAGGATGGGCTAACTTTATGGGAAGGAAGAAAAAATGTCTCCTCATGGTGAAGTCAATGCAGGAGCTCAACCCCTTCCATCACCTGAAATTCACAGGTGAAGCTGTGCTCAACACCACAGCATTCAGTCTATTTTCAATGAGGAAATGGCTCTTAAACAACCTTTTCAGCCTGCAAAACATAGTGAATTTAAGAGCTCTGTTTAATCTGTAAATTAAATGAGAAGACCCTTATGACGGCCCACACACACCCAGTGCCCAGGAACATGCCTTTCCTCTGCAAATCCCCACAGCTTTCCTCGGAACTCACACACAGTGACTGTAATTACACCGCATAGCAGAAGATGTCTTTGGGGAACTCAGGTGCAGAGAAGCCGTGTGGAAGGCACATTCTGAAGGCGAGAGATGGAGAATTTGTGGATCTTCTCTTCCCGAGTGATATGCCTTTCTTTGCTCATTTCTTAATCCTTCTTTTTCTTTAAAGATTTTTCTTTTCTCATTGCACATTTACAGAGGCTTCCACTTTGCAGCTGACACTAAAATTGTCTGAAACATTATTTTTACCATCAAGATGAATGAAAAGTGGGTTTATATTGAACTCGTGGACATAGTTTAAAAGGCTTCCTTGTCCTAGAAATGTGAATCATTTGGAGAAGTGAGTTTCACACTGCGATGAAGTAAGTATCTTGGCGTGAAAACCCCAGCAACTTGTCCTCACGTCTCCACAGCAGGAAGTGGCTTTTGAGTCAGGATCAGGGATCACTGGTAATGCCAAGGGTACTCGATCCTCCTTCCCAGTGGCTTCTAGGGAGCTGATTAATGGAATTTAAGACCAAAGGGAGGGATCCTACTATTTTCCCTGACAACCGTGCCTTTCCCCTTTCGCTTTGAGAGGAATAGTCCTGAACAGAAGAGGGTGGGACTGAGCAGGAGACCACCTTCCCAGCTCCCCTCCCTGGTTGTCTCACGTGGCAGGGACCTGGGTCTCCGTGCAGCAATGCAGGCGGGTAGATCAGGACTGCAGTGTGGACATGTGGCTAGGGGAACTTTCCCTCTAGGGGCTCACCAGGACTTGTAGGGAAACGGGCTTCTGAAGTTGACAAGCAGGTCTCAAGCACTATTTACATCATGCTCTTCCAGAAACAGGCTCTAAGATAAAGATTTGAGGGCTGGTGGGTTGTGTGGGAGAGGTTCCAGGGAGCCGCAGGGGTCCTAGGGAAGTGAGGCGGGGAGGGACCCAAGCCGGCACAGGTGAGTTAATGAGCAGGAGGGCACCCAGTCCCGTGGGAACTCTGCAATTACCGAAGAAAATGTCTCTGAGCTGTCACACGAAGGGGTGAGGAACACAGAATATTTACTGACCTTTGTTTTTATTTTATTTTATTTTATTTGCCCAGCAGTGGCTGAGAGCTGTCCCTGAGAGCACTGACTTCCACACGTTCAGAAACTGGTGCCAAGAAGAGGTGGGTGGAGTCCCAACTGCACGGCCCACGGCCTTCTTTGGTCCTGGTCTCTCCAGCCCACGCATCTCTCGAGAGTCTCTCAGGCCCACACTCTGAGTGTCCATGTTACTGTTGTTAAGAATGCATGGTCTTAGGGGCTCTTGGTCACCCAGTTTTTCTCAGCAGCGATGCTATTGGTCACAAGGCTGGCTGGTGTCTATGGAAGTGTTCTGCCTACACACTTGTGATCAAAACAATGCAAAACTTAGAAATTTCCTTCCTTTTGTCTTTCCCAGTGAATGTTAAGCTAATAATCTATTTTTCTGCCTTGTTATTTTTATAATGACAGATACCTCCTTCCCATAGTTAAATCTTATTGGTAAAATATGATACATTTGAGCATATCAATATATTGTCAATCTTACTCCCCCTACAATGTGACTAGACATGATTGGAGGTCTGCTTACCTCACGGTGAGAACGAACTGAGAAAATGTGCATGAGCCCTTTTGACAGAAGAGAAACTGAGTTCATGGATGCAGTCAGTCCAGTCACACATGGGGAGCAGCACTTGGGACAAGTGGCAGCAGCAGGATTCAAACCCAGACTCCACGCGGTGCAAAGCCCATGAGCTCTGGCTACACCACAAACGAAATGTCAGAAGGCTTTCCTTTCTGTCCACCCTGATGTGGGAATTAAAAGTCAAGGCACAGAAAGGTCTGAAAACCAAGAATGAGGAGAAGCTGCAGAGCTGAATATTTAAGAAGCATCCTGATCTGTGCTTGGGATGCTTCCTGCCATCCCTTAATTCATTGATGTAAGGAGTGTTTGCAGGTGACTCCCTGGTGCCAGATGCTGGGCTGGATTCTGGCTCTGCACCAATGAATGAAACAAAGGTGGTCCTATCCTCGTGGAGCACAGAGAGAGGAAAAGGTCATGGAGGAAAATGTCATAAACGGTTAGCAGACAGGGGCCTATGAACTTACACATTTGGAGAAAAGTAAGAGGGAAACAGGGTGCGGGGACAGTGAGGAAACTGGCTATTAGGTCAGGTGGGCAGGGGACAAATGAGGCTCAAGGGTGTCTCTGCAGGGCAGGAAGCAGCCACTGAGATGAAGAGCACCCTAAATGGTCGGTTTGGCACATGCAAAGGTCATGGGGTAGGGGGAGAAGGGCTGGAGGGTTTGAGAAACAGGCAGATGGGAGAGTGTCTGGGGCTCTGGGTTGAACCCATCCAACCCCACAGCTCCAGGCTGAAGCCAGCAGTCCACACAAGAGAATCAGCATTGTTTAAGTGAAAAGGAAGGAAATGACTTTCTTGAGGCTATTTTACTTTTGTTTTATTGTGACTCTATAAAAGACAATTGCAGACCCCAGGGTCCCATCTTGCCTCAGATTATTCTCCCCAAAGAAAGCTCTCCCTAAGAGTGGCAGGTGTTTTTGTTTTTGTTCTTAGTAATTTCTTCTAGAAGTGTATGTTAGTCCATGTCTGTATTCACCTGTGCATATGTTTCATTTATTCCAAAGGTTCACACCATACCCATGATTTGGAACCTTGGCTGGGAGCTTCCCACACCAGCATCTCATTTCATTTTCAAGGGTGTCATTGAGTGCCCGCGTGCCCACCCCAGCACCGATTCCTCCAGCCCTTTCCAGACAAGCTCTTCAGCATTCTCCAGTGTCTTCCCATCATCAACGGTGCTGTCGGGAGCTCCCTTAGTGGACTGTTGCCCATATAAACCCCTTCAAGGGACTGTTATATCAAAGGATTTGTGTGGACAAGCTTCAGGGATGCATCTGGGACAAGGCTTTTGCTGGACCTCTCGGTCCTGGGGCGTAGAGTCAGTCACGACAAAGAAGAACGCCTGCAGCAATTGGGAAGGTCTTTGCAGGGGAGTTAGAAGGGACAGTGCTAGCCTTCCCACTGCGTTGCAAGCTCTCCTCTACATGGGACCAGATCGGGGCCAAGCTGTCTTCACTGTGACAGGTGGATTTCAGAATTTGTAGAATTGTGGACCTGGTAGGTTTGGAGACCAAGTGTGAATTTAGACGTATCTGCTTAGCAGTTGTGTGACTTTGGGCAAGCTATGTCACTCTCTGAATGGCAGATCATCTGTAAAAAGGGTGTAATTAAATTAACAATAAAGGATGATTGAAATGACAATATATGGCCCTTAGTAAAAATACAGCAACAGATGTTGGCAGTGAGGATACTGAAAAATTGTGGTGCTAGAGAGGGAGGAGAGGAGGGAAGGGGAGAGGGAGGAAGGTAAGGGGAGGAGGGAGAGCAGGAGGATGAGGAGAAGAGAGTTCAGGAGAAGGTAGCAAGGTGTGTGGATTCACCAAGCCCAGGTATTGGCTGTCTCTCTTTAGCCTCATTAGTTATGTTCTTAATGAACCGAGTTAGAACCAGACCTGACAGAAACAACAAGAAATGCAACAATATAAAAGTGCCCAGAGAGAAGTGTTTATGGGAAGTCCTGATTCACTCCTTGGCCTTTTTCTAAAAGTTGGAGTGGCTGTGCCTGAGGATCCCCTTTGGCTCCTTGGTAATTACCCAAATATGGATCTCTTTGCTTTAAAGTTTTTTTTTTTTTTTCAGGGATCTCAGGAGAGAAGCAGGTGCCAAAGGCATCTCTATCATTGCAAAGCTGATCATGTCTATAATTTTCCACAACATCTCTCTATGAGATCAGGTACAAGGAGATTTCACAGTCTGGGAGGAACCTGCCGGAAATGCAGCCCTGTGGCTTCCTGTTCCCTTCATGGGAAGGCATTGTCATCATAGTTTCCATTATTGCCTCTGCTCTTGTTATTATATATTCAAAGTATTATACCAACATCACTGATGTCTATCATGCTTTCACATATTTAACTTGGCTGTCATGAAATTCACAATCACCTAGACTAGGACAGGGAGGCAGAAAGGGGAGGGGTGAATGGTGCTGAACTTGCAGTGGTAGGGCTGAGTCAGAGCCCTGACACTGCAACTTAGAAGCTTGGAGCCTTAGCCTCCTACATGTCACCTTTCTGTATTTGGAGGCCGCAGGACCTGTTTTACTGCAACACCTGCACAGGGTTATTGTGATGATCAAGGAGAGCCAAGATTTGTGCAAATAGTTTGGAGACTGCAAATGGAAAATGAGGATGGCCTCCTAGCTCGACAGATCTGCCCGAGGCTGCAGAGCTACTAAATGTTAGAAAAAGGTCCAGATTTCATGTTCATTTATCTTTGGTCCTATTCTCCAGAAGGAGACCCTGAGATGCGAGATTTAATAGGGGACACTGCTCAGGAGAAAGGGGTGGGGGAAGTGGGATGAGACATGAGACAGAGCTGAGCATGGATGTGGTCATAGCCGGACCCTGGGAGGAGCTCTGGGGCATAGAACACTCCACGGAGCTGGTCTCCTCCTTTGCACACCACACTCAAGCCCTGCATGGTGACTTGAGTCCCCTACATGTTTCCTGTACTGGTCTTGCTATTGCAATCCTTCTGGCCCATGGCTCACTGCTGCCCAAGGCTCAGGACTTTTATTTGGGATTATCTAATTCTCTTTCTTTGTGACACCACATCATAATTACCTATGGGCCACCCTTCTTCAGAGGCCATGGCAACCTGAAGTCAGGGGATGTTGCTTGTTTATTTTGTGTGTCTTCACACCCCAAAACTCCTACCCAGTGGCCTGAGACATGAGGGGCCCAACAGCAAGGTAACTGGATGTTAATGACAGAGAGTTTCTGACTTCTCAACTCCATGCCAATCATTCCCAGCCCTGCACACCATGTGAGGCCATTTGATATTCACAGCCACTCCACAGTGTGAGGTTCTAATTCTCTGTTTCACAGATGAGCAATCTGAGACTCAAGGACGTTAAGTGGCTTTCCTGTGACCACACCACAGGGGAGAGACAGAGGGCCAGGTTTAATCCAAGCCGTCCTGGAGTCCTGATCCTGTACTCCTGACCCCTAGGCTTCACTGTCACCAAAGAATGAGAAAATCAAGAGACTGGGAAGAGGCTGCCCTGGGTGATGACCAGTGTGAGATGGCCATTTGAGAGGGGGTCATGAGCAGGTGGAATCTCAAAATGGGACAAAGAAGAGTAAGGCAGGGAAGGGCAATACTGTCCCTCCACCCGCTACTCTGTCCCCAGTGCACAGCCTGCACCGGGGCCCTAGGAAGCTGCTAGTGGATAGCTGGTAAATGGATATGGCCTAAAAGCCATCTTAGACACTTTCTCTGTTCTTCTTCCCAATTCTATGGGCTGCTTTTCACATTGATGCCAGTAGCAGCTTGAAGGTATTGTTACCTACTAAGTATTCATCTCTTGGACACCAGCAAAAGTACAGTTTCCACAAGTTTCTCTCTGTACTTGAAGTGCAATATTCAAACATTAGACCCTCCCTGGCAGCGTTTAGATAGTTCCACTCCAGACCTACAGAGTCAAAGTCTCCGAAGGTGAGGTAGGACTGTACAGAGATCCTGGCAATCTGTGTTTTCCAATAACTCCTTGGGTGACCCTGTTGCTGCTTTCCTGGTTATGGAAATCCCTATGAGTTGCATGGGAAGATCTAGATTTTTCCAGACCTGAGTCATGCACAAATGTGGAGATTTTCTTACTACTTAAGAAAAATCAAATTATGAGTACAAAGTTAGGGAAACGCCTTGGGAGGGCCATCTCCAGGAAACACCATATGTGAAGTCCACCTGTGACAGCATAGAAGAAGCCCTGGGCCCGTCCTGAGATCCTTCAGTCTGGTCAGGCACATGTCACAGACTGGATGGTGAGGATGTAGGTACCTTCGATATGCCACAGTGGAAGGAAGACTTGTCAAGGACAGTTTATGAAATTTTAACGAAACTTGGATTTGGTCTCGTATTGGGGTCCCAATACGTCCCATAGCAGGGAGCGTTCTATAGCAGAGAAGGCATACAGGTGACTAAGAGCATCATCCTGGCACCCAGCGCCTCCTCCCTGTTTTCCTGTTCTCAGACTTAGATGCTGGAATGCCTAGATTCTACTTCTCTGCCTTGTGTCATCCCCGAAGGACTGTCCCCTTTCATGGTGAATCTCATAATCCATAGTCCTCTGGGGAGTGTGGGTGAGTCATACAATTTGACTAAAGACAGAGCCAAAGCAACATCTCACTCCAGCAGCTGGCTCTCAGGCAGTCCCGGATGCATTCAGAGATGCTCCGTGCAGTCCCCACCTCCTTGCATATGTTATCACTGCAGAAAGATTTATAAGGCCCAAGAAGAAGAAAAAAAGGGGTATTTGAGGAGAGGCAAATCTAGGGATGAGAATAGAAAGAGGTTTAATTGTGGTTTGCTACTATGATGCTTGTACATTCACCTGATCCCTGACCACAGAGACCTCCAGCAGAACTAGATCACAGGATGGTCAGGGTCTCAGCCACTCCCGTAAAGCCCTGTGGCATCATCTCTAACAGGAATATTTCTTTTTTTGGGTGGGGGATGGTGTCTCATTTTCTCAGCCCTGCTTTGTCTTGCACAGACATGCTGCTCAATGCAGCAGGCATGGATGCCAGTTAGCAAGATTTCCTCCTGGCGCCATATTCCTACTGGCCAATGTATGAACCTCAGAGCTGGACCATTGTTCTCATGAAAACAACCATCGAAAACACTTTCCATCACTCGTTACGTGCCAGGCATTATTTTAAGTTGTATATGGGTTCACCTTTTTAACTCTCATAATGCCCTATGAAATAAGATCCCCGTGATCCCTCAGTGTATAGACAGAGACACTTCAGATTGAGTCACCCACCCAAGGGTGAAGGTAAGAAGTGGCAGGACTGGGGTTAGGATATAGACAGTTCACTCTGGAAGCTGTGTGTGCAGTAACCATACTATCCTGTCACTGGGGAAAAAAAATATTCCTAGAAAAGCATTACTTTCTTAACAGAAACTAAAACAAGAATGAAAACAAATCAAAACACAGAACAAGTGGCATTTCCAGGCCCCTGGAAGGGAGCCAGTTGCTCGTCTGCATCAAGTCCTGTATTTTAGGCTTAGAATTCTGAGTCAGGCAGGTCCCTCCTGCTACAGAGGAAGTATGGAGAGCAGCTGAGATACGGCGAGGGTAGAATGGGGCCGAGAAGGGGGCAGGGGAGGGCCCCAAGCTGAGTAGGTCCTGGAAGTGCTGCCCAGATGCAGAGGTAGACCTGAGGGAGGAGCTGGCTTCTGGGATGAGTTAAGCCTCTTCCTGCCCCAGGCTTGAAGAGGGGGCTCAGCCTCCTCCCCTGCCATTCCCCTTCTGGCCCCATTCCTATGACGCTCTCACCAGCTTCCTGTTCATTCTTCCGCTGCACCAGAGAACCTGACCTGGCCCTCAGGCTGGACAGTTCCTCAGTTCAGTACCCGAGGCCCTGCTGGGCTCCCCCACCCTGCAACTGCTGCAGCCTCATGGAGACTTCCATTCCAGGCTGGACCCAGCCACCGTCTCACCAGCCCCTTCCATGCAGCAGAAAGGTGCTCTCTGGAACGAGGTGGTTCTCACACATTCTCCATTGCTTTGGGACCCTCTGATAGCCCTTACCATGCCCTCTTCCCATGGCCAGAACTTACCTGGAGGCTAAGTCCCCATTGTAGTCTGTCCTTTGGAAATACTCATCAAATGTGTCATTATTTATCCAATATCTGTTGTTTCCCTAACAAGGTCGTCAGCTCCAAGAGTGCAGGGACTGGCATGTTCACTAACATTCTCTGTGTCTAGCACTGTTCTGGGAATACAGCCTGTGCTCAATAAATGCAGCTGAGTGTGAAAGCGAGAAGGAACACATGAAGAGAGGACTGGAGCTGAGTGCCAATTAGGACAACTCAGGGTTATCTTCCCTGAGTCCTCTGCAGGGAGGGAGTGGTGGGAAAGCTCAACTTTCCAGGCTTTACTCTGTTCTGGGGGTTTGCGGAGGGCCAGGGACTCTCAGGGGCCTGGAAGCACAAGGCTCAGAGGCACAAGATTCCCTTTTGTTTCCTTTGCTGGGTCCCATTCTTGTAGAAATGTTTCCCTGTGGTTCACCACCTCCTGCAGTCCTCTTGGCTTTGAGATGACCCAGATTCTCAACCTTCATGAGCCAAGTTTGGGAACCCCTGCTGTGTGGGGCAGGAGAGCTGTGAGGCCACGGGAGCTTCTCATTTCGCAACCTCTTCCCCTCATTCCTTGCCTTTGTCCTCTGACTCGCACTGGGACCTGTGGAAGATGGGAAGGAGTTGCCCTTTTTCCATGTCTCCTTTGGTCTTCCTCTCGTTACCCATTCAACAAAAATACACCTGATGCCTAACACGTGCCATGTGCTCCACGGAGCACTGAGGATGCAGAGATGAGCGAGTTGGAGGACCACTCTCTGCACTTAGGCTTCAGGGTCCCTCTCTGGCTGCCTGGAAATGCCCCCTTCACCCAGCCATTCCCTAAAGACGTACTTAGCCAAGGTTTGCTAGAGTCACTGCTCTGCAATTGCCCAACTCCCATCAGCGACTCCTAGGCACCACGTCTCCCGCAGCTTCCATCAAATCACTCACCCTGGCAAGAAAAACCGCAGCCAGGGAGACCCTCTGGCTTCCAGTGTTTTACAACTTTCCCAATAAGAGGAAAATTATAAGTGAACATTGTCAGTAAATTCCCCGACAGAGAGAACCCTCTGATTGTGCAATAGCCTCTTTCTCCATCCACCTGGGAGCATGATGGATGGACCTGTGACATGGAAAATGTGAAATGAAACTGAATTTAGTAGCAATATGGTTCATTAATAGAGGCAAGATTTTTGAAGAGGGCTGAGGAAAGGGGCTAAATCCTCCTTTCCGTGACACCTTCAATTTGAGTATTCTTAGGAACATGCCCATCTGAGTACTTACTCTTTTGATATCAAGAAAATGTTTCAAGGTTAAGCCAAACATGGACGCTGACTCTTGAAAACTGCCTCCAGCTTCTGCACTTGAACTCACAGAGTCACGATAGAATTATAACGTATCCCAGTTAAAGAAATAAGAAAGAGAGAAGAGAAAAGGGGACACACACCCTAGAGAGAATTAAATGTCGGCAAGTTCAATTTTAATACTGGGCTACAGTAAAACAATTGAGGGATGTGGGCACTGTTTTATTATTTACGCAGCAGACTAAAAGTCATCTGCAAAGGAAATTGTGTGATAGACAGTAAATTAAGCAAAGCTGCCCTACAAATTTGGATTAAGTCTTACACTGGTTTTAATATTTAATACATCCTCATGAATCACATTTTCACAAACTGCAGTAGAAGTTCAGGAAAGGCTTTAGAATGTGTTGGTTTATTATTACTATTTTTCTTCCACTAAAACCTTTCTTTAAGTAAAGCATGGAGTCTGTTGCATTTTATTTTACAATATAAAACACAAAATCAAATCTCATTGCCCAACGGTGTTGCTGGATTTAGTCCAATGCACAACGAGTGACTTAAACTCAAATATTACAAGAACAACTCAAATCCATCAGAATCAAGTGCACATGCTCATTCCCTCTTGGTTTACTCTGTGAGTTTAAGGAAAATTGGCTGGAAGGTTCATAATCAAATGTGCTATGGCATAAGAGGAAGGTTTGTAGAACAGAGAACTCAAAGAACAGAAGGAGAAATGGTTCAAAATCCTGTATATCCGATTGCATGTTTAACACTCTGTAAGCTACCAGCTGACATGAACACATTTTCAGCTGATCAGGTGTATATAGTGGTGTTGCTTCATGCAATCCCAAAATATGTATGAATGCAAACCTCATAACTCAGCTTTACGCTCAGCTGAGTGAATCAAAGTCTAGATACATGAGTCAGAGAAGCACAAAGAAGGAAAAAATATGCACCACAGAGTGACCAATTTAAGGAGCTCATGATTTAATGAGAGAGTCATGGTTAAATGGTACATGAACAATTGGAGGAGGGGGATGGGATAGTTTCATTTAGGCTACTGCTCACCAGGTAGCAGACACCTCTAACTGATACCAATAAGCTCGAAGCCAGTCTCAGACTTCTTCTCCACATAGTTACTTCCAATGGATCAAAGTTAGCGTGCGAGACCAAAACTAGTTTCCATTCATGAATGGAACAAACAGGATTGGCTCCATGAAGAGTCACGGTGGGAACAGGGTTGGTAGGCAAGGCTCCAGTTGCACCTAGGGGGATGGCAGGTAGGTTGGGCTGGTGGGATAGGGGCTGGAAAGGAGGACTAATGTGAGCCATGTCACCAAGGCAGGAAGAAGAAAGGGACATGTAGGAGCCAGAAGAGAAGAGTCCGGGTGTGTCAGAGATCGTGTCATGCAGTGAGTCTCCTTACTCTGTCAGCTGAACAGGCCAACAGCAATGAGTATTCACAGTGAGCACACCTAGAGTGCAGTTACTGCTTTCTCATACCGTTCTCCTGTAAAGAAACCAGGGCTCCTAGGAGAAATGGCTGATTCTAGGACTGGTGCCAAGAATATAAAAGATGAGTCTGTAGCATCTTACAGTGTCAGAAACCTGTAATGCTGGACCTGCTGAAGGCCATCTGGAGAGCTCAGCCAAACAGCCAAGGCATATGAGGAAATTGGGGCCACTTTTGGGCTGCTGAGCATCCTGCTGATATGAAGCCAGCAGTCTTTTGGCAGAAGATTTTTGTCCAAATAAAGAAAGTGCATCTTTGTAGGGTGCTGCTGAAAACCTGTAGTATATCCTAGGGACATCCAAAGAGACAGCTGTGGCATCACCACCTGAGGGGACCCTGGAGTCTTCCTGAAGCCCTACCCCCAACCAGTCTGCAGGGGCAGAGAAGACCGAACAGTGAGGTCAGGAAAAGGGTGGAGACAGAACTTCAAATCATCCTTGGGCAGATGGCCTGGAGATTCTCCCAGGTGCAGAGATATGCTAGGTTAAGTTGGGCTCCCCTAGAAGCAGACTGAGAGATGAAGATGTGAGGGCAAGGAGATTATTTGGGAGGCGATGGAGGTAATCCTAGGAAACACTGAACCTGTGCATTCATGTGTAGAATAATATACAGATGGTTACATGTAGGAATGTTTGGAGTTAGGTGCATATACACAGTATACACATAGAAATCTTTGTAGATAGGTGCATATACACAGTTAGTATACACATAGAAATCTTTGTAGATAGATGCATATACACAGCTATGACACATAGAAATCTTTGTAGGCAGGTGCATATACACAGTATTCACATAGAAATCTTTGTAGATAAATGCATATACACTGTTAGCATACATGTAGAAATCTTTGTAGATATATGCATATGAACAGTATACACATAGCAATCTTTATAGACAGGTGCATATACACAATGTACACATAGAAATCTTTATAGACAGGTACGTATACACTGTTAGTATACACATAGAAATGTTTGTAGATAGGTGCATATACACAGTATACACATATAAGTCTCCTTACTCTGTCAGCTGAACAGGCCAACAGCAATGAGTATTCACAGTGAGCACACCTAGAGCCCAGTTACTGCTTTCTCATACCATTGTCCTGTAAAGAAACCAGGGCTCCTAGGAGAAATGGCTGATTCTAGGACTGGTGCCAAGAATATAAAAGATAAGTCTGTAGCATCTTACAGTGTCAGAAAGCAAAGAAATGCTCAAAAAATAAGCCTTTAAAAGTTAAAAAACAACAACACATAGATGGGGGTATGTCCAAGGGGCACAGGCACCCACTGATATAGCTCCCAACAGCCAAAGCTGGAACAGTTTAAGCAATATATATACACATTATATTATATTATATATAATATATATAATATATTATAATAATATTAATATATATTAATATATAATTATATATTATATAATATATAATATATAATATATAATATTAATATATAACATATATAATATATAATATTATTATATTATATATGTTATATATAATAATTATATATATAATTATAATATAATTATATATAATTATAAATATAATTATATATAGTATATATTATATATATTTTTTATATATAATATATATTACATATAATTTTATATGTAATATATAATATATAAAATTATATGTAATATATATAATTTTGAGACAAATGAGTTAGACTGACGGAATTAGATAAGTGGAAATTCAGGGTCCTGGGAGCAGAAATCATGAACACGTTTTGTGAAGAGAAATGAAGTTGGGAGGATTGAAAGAGGCCAGCAAAATGTAGACTCTGAGGCAGCTGCTTTGGGTGCCTAGGGCACCAGCTTGGATTTCACTTGGTTTCACACAGAGACCACGTGAGGAGCTTCAGAGGAAAAGGTTTGTCTACTACGCAAAATATGGCACTTCCATCTCAGATCTCTCATTTTCCTGAAGATTAAAGTTAGCTTCTATCTTCCTTTCAGAATAGTCATTTGACATTTTCCTGAGAACAAGACTGTTTTTCCATCCACAACTATGTTCTCTAAAGGGTAGGATGGTGCCCTTTCACCATGGAGCTGCTATGATTTGCTCTACAGCAAGCCTGCGAGTCCTGCCCATGTAAGACAACAGCAGGAATGACATGGCCCCTGCTCCACACCTTGTAATGTGCCTGCTGCAGAATCAGGTGGTAATTAGTCTGGGAAACCCTACAACTGCCTTTGCTAGAGCAGGTAGATAGATCAGGTGGCCCTGGGGCAGGAACTCAGCCTCTCCTGGGATGCACCCAGGGCTGCATAGCTCTCCCTCCCCAAGGTCCTGAGCTGGGGGGAAGGCCAGTTGCCTGCTAAGGGGCACAAGGGCCATTTCAGACTCCTAGGAGAAAGTTGAACAGTTTGAGTGTGAAATTAACATGATAATTACCACGATAGTAAGGTTTTTACAAGGTCTAAATGTAGATGTAATTTGGGTCATCATTTCAAAATGGGTGTGCTGGTTATATATCTATATCTGTATCTATCTATCTATCTATCTATCTATCTATCTATCTATCTATCTATACACATACATATGTTTAAAAGCCTAGGTATCTTCAGAAAGTTTTTTCCTGTAGAGCTCTCAGAAACAGCGGGGCTGCCTCATAGCTGGAAAAAGAGGAGAGGAACCACTGAGAGGCCGGGACACCCCCTTGGCAAATGTGTGTCCTTTGCAACAACATGTTGCAGCCGGAGGCCATAATCCTAAGCAAATTAATGCAGAAACAGAAAACCAAATACCACAAGTTGTCACTTATAAGTGGGAGCTAAACACTACCTACACGTGACGAGAAAGAGTGGAACTACAGACCATAGGGACTACTTGAGGGTGAAGGTTGGAAGGAGGGTGAGAGTAGAAAAACCACCCTTTGGGTGCTGTGCTCACTGCCTGAGTGATGAAATCACTTGTGCACTATACCCCAACAACACATAATTTATTCATGTAACAAGCCTGTACATATGTCCACTGAACCTAAATAAAAGTTGAAAAAAAAGATCTATCAGGAGTCTAAAAATGAAATGTATCACTATAAAGCTTACAGAAGAAAACACAGGAGAAAATCTAGGTGACCTTAGGTTTGGCAATGAGTTTTGGGATACAGCAGCAAAAAGCGTAGTTTATGAGAAAATAATCGATAACTTACACTCTACTGAAATTAAAAACTTCTGCTCTGTAAAAGTCACTGTTAAGATAATGAAAAGATGAGCCACAGATGGGGAGAAATATTTGCAAACCAAGTATCTAATAAAGAACTTGTATTCAAAATATACAAAGAAGTCATAAAAAGTCAACAATAAGAACACAACCTAATTTTTTAAAATGCAAAACATATCATAACAGACATCGCACAAAATGTACAGATAGCATATCAAAAGATGCTCGACATCATTTTTCATCAGAAAATTAAAAACGAAAATGGTGATATTTCATTACACACCTATTAGGATGACTAAAATCCAAAACAGTGACTCCAAATCCTGACGAGACTGCCAAGCAACAGGAACTCTCATCCACTGCTGCTGGGAATGCAAAATGGTGCAGCCGCTGTAGAAGGCAATTTGGCACCTTCTGACAAAGCCAAGTATAATATGACCATACGATCCAGCAATTGTACTCCTAGGTATTCCAAATTGATTTGAAAACTTATGTCCATGCAAAAACCTGCATGTGAAGGTATAGCAGCTTTATTTATAGTCAAACAGAATTGGATGCAACCAAGATATCCTTCAATAGGTGGGTGGATAAACAAACTGTAGTATATCCATACAATGGAATATCATTCCGTGGGGAGAAAAACAAGAAATGAGCTATAAAGCCTTGAAAAACATGGCTTAAATTTAAATGCATAGTAAATTTAAATGCATAGTATTTAAATTTAAAGAACCTTAAATTTAAATGCATAGTAAAAGAAGCGAGTCTGAAAAGGCCACATATTGTGTGATTCCAGGTATATATCATTCTGAGAAAAAGCGAAACTGTATTGATACTAAGTTTATGAGTAGTTTCCAGGTGTTCAAGAGGAGAGGGGTGGTGAATAGATGAAGTGCAGAGTATCTTAGAGCAATAAAACTATTTTGCATGATACTGTAGTGTTGGAGACATGACATTATAAATTTGTCAAAATCCATAGAACTTAAGAGAATGAAGAGTAAGCCTTAAAATACAAATGCTTTAAAGACCATTTAAAAGGTTTGTCATCCCAGGGAGGAACCATGTGAGAAGAGAATCTAATTAGGCTGCAACTGTAGGAATCAACCCTGAACAAGGAGTTGGGAGAAAGGTCCTGATCTAAACAACTAGTCTGTAAGACTAAAGGCAAAAGACATACAAGCACTATACACTAGTTGGTGAAATTATTTCCCATGGAGTCTGGGATGATAATCCTGAGGTCACTCTACATGTATACTGGAATTGGACAATTAATTAAATGATTGTTGGATAGGGAAGCCAGGTTGCTCACTGTTGGGGTGGACGTTACAGAGGTGCAAGGGGAGGAGCCGAGAATGAACCACATGATTGTGGATTAGGGTTGGAGACATCAATGGAACTCATGTTTAGCTTGATATAGATATAGGTGAAATATTCATAGGCATATGTATACACATGAGTTAGCATACATGCACATATTCCCTTGCTCTGTTAGTTGACAAGGCCTGGAAATAGTGGCGTCCAAGCAGCAACGAACACATCTAGTGTCCAGATCTTCATTTCTGGTGCAATTCTCCAATAAAAGTAACCAGGGATCCTTAAACAAATGGCTCATTCTGGGACTGGAGCAGGTAATTTACAAGATGGGTCTGAAGCAGCTTGTAGGGCCAAAAAGGAAGAAAGTGCTTAAAACAAACAAACATACAAAATATAAAACAACATACACATTGACAAGGCTATCTCAAAAAGCACAGGAGCCAACTGAAAACTCCTAATGATCAAAGCTGAGTCAAGGAGGCCAACTAAATGAGCAATAATGGCATGGGTTATAACTAAACTTATAAAATAAATCTCCACTAACCTATTTTGATATAAATTAATGGTTAAATGAATGAATGAATAAATAAACAAGGAGAAAAGACAATTTTCCAATGAAGGATAATTTCAAATAATTTATGCAGATACCCTGCATTCATGGGTATGATTCCATGAGTAGAAGCAAGACTCCTACCCCATAGGTATTAACTATACATAGAGGCTTCCTTCCATAGAGTACAGGATGGAAGTCATCCATCTATAGGATGGATTATAGAATGGAAAGGGGGAGATAGAGTAACTTTACAATAGAGAAACCTGGTCATCGCTACCTCAGCCAGGTGATCAAGGCTGACGCAGGCAGGCAGTAATGTCATGCATATACTATGTACCCTTGATATGATGTGATAGGAACTCTTATTCACTGCTGTTGTGAATGCACAATGGTAAAGTTACTTTGCCAGTTTCTTACAAAGCCAAAGATGTTCCTGTAATCAAGAATAGGAAAAGCACTTTACCTCTGTGGCTTTCTTCCCCCAAACCCATAACTCCAGTCTAACCATGAGAAGACACCAAACGAATTCCAATAGAGGGATATCCTCCAAAATTGTAGTTAATGATGTATTAATACTGGTTCATTAATTGTGACAAATGTATCATGGTAATGTAAGATGTTAATTAAACAAAAAATTGGATGTGGGGTATATGTGGACCCTCTGTACTAGCTTCTAATTTTTTCTGTAAATCTAAAACTGTTCTAAAAATAAAGTCTATTATATAATTGTTCTCTGTTAGACATAGTTGAGATAGATATTGCTCAATGCCAGATGTATTTTTTTGGTAAATAAATTTTTAGTTTTATTCTTGTATCTAGCATTCATTGAATGCCTGTTTACATGCCACACGTTATTTCCCAGCTCTGAGAATAGAGCAGAGAACAAGTAGACGAGGTTCTCAGGATACTCATGGTTTTTCCTTTGTGCTGCTGCTCTGCATTTCTTGTGACATGGAAGTTGCTTTGCCAAGTGATTTACTTATTCCTGAATTTGTCTGACTCTCTCCTACTACAGTAGGAGTTGCACTGACAACTTCAACGGGTTGTATTCAACTCCCAAATCCCAAGCCTAGTGCAGTGCCTGACAAAAAAAAAAAAGCACATAATGGATCAACACATTCCTTCTTTATTTTACCAAATTATTATTAGATTTCTATTCTGTATTACACATTGCATTAGGTCAAAACTCATGGCTGCAAGATGTTGAGGATTTCTACCAACTCCCCCCATAAGGGGCAACATGCAAATACAAGAACCATCTTTGGAACAAGCTGTGAGTAAGTGTGATGCCCACTAAGAGTTACAGAGAACTAGCAGTGTTTGGTAATGATCTGTGTGCAGGTAGTTCCCACAGAAGGGAATTAGGCATTCAGCATGTGCTATGCCTCCAAATGTAGTGAATGGTTTGGATAATGACATTTTACAAATAACGCACCAATAAGAAGAAAGATTGCACTAAATTATTAATGGTGCTCATGGAGGCAGGGAAGGGGAGGAAAAATCTCCACATATTAACTTTTCCTGCTTCTCTAATCAAGAAAGTGCTGTAGCTGAAAGGGAAGAGATGGAATTAGGGGAAGTTTATTGCAGTGTGATTCCCTGCCCCTGCCATTTTCCCCATTAATCAGCCCACATGTCTCCAAGTTGTGACTGACTTGTGTGCTGAAAATGATTTTGTCTCTAACATAGGTTCAGGTAGGCTGCTCTTCTTCCACATTCAATAAATATTTATTGAAGTGGACCACATGCGGGTATGACTTTAGGTGTGGTGGATGCATGAGGGACATTGTCCTTGCCTTCATGTAGATTGCATTCTTCTAGGGAAGATAGAAAATGAGCAAATAGGCAAAAAAATGAATATTTTAACATACTTATGTATGTTAATAATGACTTTAGACACCTTCCCATGACCACTAATTCAGCCTTCTAGCTAAAATAACAGCCCTTTCTCTGTGTGTACTCCTTCCCTGGATGGTCATTTACATTCCCTGGATGGCTTTCAATCTCATCTCCATACACTCTTCTACCTGCTCACCAGGATCCAGAGCCACCATGACCTCCTGTCTGCCTTAAACATGCCCAGCTACCCCATCTCCCACCTCAGAGTCTTCATTGATATAATTTGCTCTGCCCAGAATCACCTTTACCACCTCAGACCCTTCTCAATCTTTTGGTTTTGGATTAATTTCCACCTCTTTGTCAGTCTCCATCTAGGTTTTAACTCCCCTTTACTCCGGAGGTGAAAAATGCAGGCTTCTGGTGACACTGCTGTCCAGCCCACATTGAGCTGAGGGTTCATGCGGCCTCAGCACTAAGGCATGCCCAGGTGCATTCAAACTATTCTGTGAGATGATTCTTTGAACCAATCCCTGTAGGGTTCCCATTGTCTTTGGCAGAGAAGCCTGTGCATGGCACTGAGGTGGGGCCAGAACATGGTTTGTGAAGAGGGTCAGCACTGGGGTGGGGCAGAGGCAGATAGCTGGGCCCAAATTATAGTTTCTGCAATTAGCCAGCATCAGGCAGAATGGAGATGGGGGGAGGTGGCTGGCTTTGTGGAGCTGCAGCCAGAAGGCAACGTTCAGGGCAAGCAGAAACTCAGAAGCAGGAACTGTTCTTTTACCATCACAGAACTCCTAACAGCAGCATCCGTTCAGCACCTTGGACAGCTCCCAGGAAGCCAACAACCTAGACAGCTATGGAAGGACTTTTCACTCCACTTTTAAAGGAGTGGCATCCACCTTGGGGATAAAATGCAGACCCGGAAGTTACAACC
The DNA here is from genome assembly GCF_006542625.1 of Nomascus leucogenys. Lineage (NCBI taxonomy): Eukaryota > Metazoa > Chordata > Mammalia > Primates > Hylobatidae > Nomascus > Nomascus leucogenys. The sequence goes on from NC_044393.1 coordinate 3,258,631, forward strand.
TACAGCCCCCCAGGAGCTCTCAGTTCCTGACATAGGTAAAATCATTCATTCATTCACTCGCGGCACACTCTGAGATCCTCTTAATGGGCAGGGCTCACACTTGCAGGATGCTCCTTGGGTGTGCCTGCATCTACAGTGGGAGGGACTAGGTGCAGGTGGGTAATCCTGCTCTGCTCGAGACACTGTTTCTTTGTAGAAAGGGAGCCTTTGGAGCAAGGGATGTAGGCTCACCTCCCAGCTCTGCCATTTACATGCTGTATGGTCTTGGCACAAAAGGAAAATGATAATAAAGGCACAAAGTTAAAAAACGCTTCATTCCTCCACTTTCAAGCTCATCACCGTCTGTGCTGCTGGATTGTTGAAAGAACGATAATTAGCGCCTGTGAAGGATCTAGCACAGAGCTTGGCACCTGGACCTCACCCAGTTAATGGTGAGTGTGAGGACTGCGGAGGGCACCAGCTCCCAGAGCCTCCAGCCCATCTTGTGGAGACCACAACATAGGCCTCATTCTCGGGCACTGAACAGAAGGGAAATATTGTTTTGATTTCATTTCATGGGCAATGCTCACAGAATGTATCTGCCTTGAAAAAACAAAAACAAAACCCCGATTGCTTTCTAACCTGCTACACTGAATTCAGTGCAGCCCTTCCATGGGAAATGGCAGGTCAAACTGGCCTGAGTTCTCAACACCACATAATTAATATACAAAGCCTGTCACACAATAGTGCCTTCCTAGGGCTCCATCCATCTTGTGAAGGCAGAAGGCTGGCAGGTTCCCCGTGGTGAGACCATTGGAGGTGTTCACTGCAGTGGGTATTCCACCTTCCTTCCCTGTCAACGGTGAGTAAGAGGCTGTCTCTACAAAGCCCCTATTCTCTTTCCTTTCATGTTCCTGTCACTGTGGAGTTTGCATGGGGGCTATTGTGTAGCACTCTAATTGTTTCCAGGAATAGGTGATGTTGGCTTAGAAAGCTAAAAACCCCACCATGTCCCCATTGAGAACTGGAGGCTCATTCCCTTTAAATATGTAAATATGTCACACCCTCTCTGTGGAGTGCACAGCCTGAAACTCTCCAGGCTGATTGCTTAGATTTGAGGACTTTCTGACAGTTTGAGCACTGGAAACAATGACAGAGGGAGAGAGAGATGGAAAAGGAGAGAGGAGGAGGGGAGAGAGAGACCGAGAGAGGGAGAGAGACTGAGAGAGAGGGGGGGTGAGAGAGAGAGAGAGAGAGAGAGAGAGGAGAGCAGCACAGAGCAATACATTTCTCTTCCTTAAAAGAGACACCAAAGTTGACAGAACCATCCTTTTATTTCTGTATTAGACTCTCCAGAGCATTCTTATTTAGGTAGCTATCTTTTAGAAAAGATATCACTTTCCGCAAAACACACAAACACCTAATTCACTGGGGTGATATTTGCCATGGCAATTTTTTAGATAAAGAGCTATTTTGTAGAGTTTTGTGAACAAGGCATTTTTAATAGTTGTAGGCTGATCCTTTGCTGGTGGAAACATCCTCATTCCCATGGCTGATGGCAGAATGTCTGAGCTTTTATCTGTATTTCTGTAGAACACCAGGACCAGGACTCATTCCATGAGAGTCCAAAAAAGGGAGGTCCTACGTGGTGGTGGTCAGATCATTTTGGGGATCTGAGTCTCCTGAGTCAGGCAGCTTGTCTTGAAGGGCACAGGCACTGGAAGTCACAGACTTCATGGTCATAGGTGGGACCTGGATGAAGTGCAGCTCCCAATTCCCTGGTGCCCCCAGAGTCTGTTTATGCTGTGGGTCTTCCGTGGCTCCTCTGTCCTACCTTTCAACCGCTTCTTGCTCACATGCTCAGAAATGGAATAAGAACTTGTTTGTGCTACGTTGTCCGTGGCTGAAAATAAGGTGTGACCCTTCCTAGTGGATTTTTAATTTAACATGTCTTAATAAAAAACTATGGCTATTTTATTCTTATGGATAGTTTTACTGTTAAATGAAATGGTAATACAAGTCTAAGCAAAAACATTACAATCTCATTTCCTATGCTATTATACACTTAGCAAATTTCTGGTCAATATCCTTTGGTGTTTCTCTAGAATGTAAGTTTCACAAAGCATAAGACTATCTATTTTATTCACTGCTAATTCAGTGTCTAGAAATGCCTGGCACCCAGAAGATTCTCAGACTGAACATATTTAGTGAATGGATAAATGAATAAGTGAACGTGACTATTCAATTTTTAATATATCTGTGGTAGTTTAGTCTGTAACTTTTATGTTGCACATTTTATTTCACATTACCATGCTTATTTTTCCAGTTTTCTGGAGTACTTTTTAAAGCTACTTTACTCTCTTTTGCTACTCCTGTGTAATAGCCAGTGCTATAAATATCCTTACGTAACTTTCTCAATGAACATGCATTCATAGACAAAAGCACATTCACATAACGGAGTTTTTAATTATTTTTCTTTAAGTGGATATTGTTAAACTCTACTCATGTCTACAACCTACATACTCTATTCTTCATACTCAGCTGTTTTATCAATGACAGCTCTCTAATTTAAGAATAATGGGAATAAATCTCTATAAATAATTCTATAATAAACATATCATAACATAATTTTGTGCAATGTTTTAATATCTATAAAATGAATAGAAATGAATATTCTTGGTCATAGGGGATTATAACTTTTTTTAACCAAAACTTAAATGGATATTACATGATTCCCTTACATATAATGTATATCAATTCATGTCCTGACCATGAAGCTTAGATCATTTCACATGGAGTAATAGATCAGGCACTGGTATTACCTGGGTGTCTTAGTCCACTGGAACTGTTATAACAAAATATTATAGACTGGGTGGGCCAGACGCAGAAACTTATTTCTCCTGGAGGCTGGAAATCCAAGACAAACCAAGCTGCCAGCTTACTTAGTTCTTGGTGAGGGCTTTCTTCTTAGCTTGAAAAGGGTCACATTCTCCAGGTGTCTAACCTGGCCTTTCCTTGGAGTGTGTACCTGGAGAGAGAGTGAGGCCTTGCTCTTTCTCTTCTTATAAGGCCATCGATTCTAGCAAATTAGAACCTCATCTTTATTTAACATTTATTTTAGGTCGGGGTACATGTGCAGGTTTGTTTTAAGGGTAAACTCATGTCATGGAGGTTTGTTGTACAGGTTATTTTGTCACCCAGGTACTAAGCCTAGCACCCAATAATTATTTTTCCTGATTGTCTTCCTCCTCTTACCCTCTGCCTTCAAGTAGGCCCCAGTGTCTGTTGTTCCTCTCTTTGTGTCCATGTGTTCTCATCATTTGGCTCCCACTTATAAGTGAGAACATGTGGTATTTGGTTTTCTCTTCCTGTGTTAGTTTGCTAAGAATGATGGCCTTCAGCTCCATTCATGTTCCTGCAGAAGACACGATCTCATTCTTTTTATGGCTGCATAGTATTCCATGGTGTATATGTGACACATTTTTATTATCCAATCTACAGTTGATGTAGAACTCCATCTTTCTGACCTCTTTTAATCTTAATTACCTCCTAAAAGTCCTATCACCAAACAAGGTCACATTGGAGGTAAGGACTTCAACGTATGAATTTTGGGTTGATGGAAACATACAGTTAAATCTATAAAACAGGGAGAGAAGAAATGTGCTTTTCTGGACGGTGTGCCTTCTAGGGAATCTCTCTCCTCCAAGACAGCCTGGGGGGCAGGACTTCAGAAATAGTAGAGCAAGCTTGTCTAACCCACCACCCAGGGGCCTTATGTGGCCCAGAACAGTTTTGAATGCAGCCCAACACAAATTTGTAAACTTTTTAAAAACATTATAAGATTTTTCTGCATTTTTTTTTAGTGCATCAGCTATCATTAGTGTTAGTGTATTTTATGTGTGGCCCAAGACAATTCTTATTCTCCAGTGTGGCCCAGGGAAGCCAAAAAATTGGACACCTCTGTGCAAGGACATCTGTAAATATTCCCTTTCATGAAAGCAAAAACAATTCTGACAAAATATTTCAATATCAACTTTTTCAGAATTCTAGAGATTCACCAAAAGGTGGCAACAACCTGAGAAGCATTTGATCAAGAGGAACTCCTGAACTTTACTAGGAATAGCAGGGCCTGTGGCTTTTAACTTGACCTACTACCATCCCCTTCTACCTGGCTCCACAGTCACCTTGAAAACTACCAACTCATGACTACAATATCTGTGAGAAGTAGCAGCTTTGCAGCCAATGTAAGAAAAATGCTAGGTTTGGGAATCTTCAAAAATTCTGTACCCAGAACCTTGACATTATTTGACCTGTCTCACCAGGAAAAGCCATTCTCAGAACTTTGGAGTTATTTGACCTGACACAGAACTCAATCCCATTGAACAAAGTCTATCTCCTGGGTGTTTGTTGAAACAATCAGTGGCAATTGTTTAACAATACAGCTGTATGAGAGATCAATTGAGACAAACAAAAGTTTGGCCAAAAACTTACAACAAAATATCGGGGAAAAAAGATGTCCACGGAGGGCTTTAAAATGCTTAAACGTGAAGAAGAATAGTATAGACCCTTATTTCTCACTGTATACAAAAATCAACTCAAAATGAATGGGAAGTTTAAATGTAAGATCCTAAACTATTAGAAGAAAACATAGGTAAAATACTTCATGGCACTGGTCTGGACAAGGAATTTTTGAACAGCACTTCAAAAGAACAGGTAACAAAAACAAAAATAGACAAATGGAATTACATGAAACTAAGAAGCTTTGGCACAACAAAGGAAAAAACAGAACAAAAAGACAACCTGCAGATTAGGAGAGAATATTTGCAAACTATGCATCTGACAAAGGGTTAATATCCAGGATATATAAGAAACTCAACTCAGTAGCAAAAAAAGAAAATAATTTGATTAAAGAATGGGTAAAATATCTGAATAGAGATTTCTCAAGAGAAGACATACAAATGGCTAACACGTGTATGAAAAAAGTGCTTACCCATCACAGATCCAGGAAATGCAAATCAAAGTCACATGAGATATCATCTCATCCCAGTTAGAATGGATATTATCAGAAAGGCAAAATAACAAATCCTGGTGAGGATGTCAAGAAAGGAACTGTTAAACACTGTTGGTAGGAATGTAAATTAGTACATTAGTACAGTATGGAGATCCCTCAGAAAATTAAAAACAGAACTACCATGTGATTCAACAGTCCCACTACTGGGTATATATCCAAAGGAAATGAAATGAGTATGTCAGTGAAATCACTATACTCCCATGTTTATTGCAGCACAATTTGCAGTAACCAAGATACGAAATCGATGTAGGTGTTCATCAACAGAAGAATGGGTATAGAACATGTGGTGTATACACACAATGGAGTACTATTCAGCCATAAAAAATATTGAACTCTTGTCCTTTGCAGCAACATGGATGAACCTAGAAAACATTACGTTAAGTGACATGAGCCAATCACAGGACAAGTGTTGTGTGATCTCACTCATATCGGAAATCTAAAAAGCTGACATCATAGAAGTAAAGAGTAGAATCATAGTTTCCAGGGCCTGGGGAGGGCAGGGAGGAAGAGCGATGGGGAGAGGTTGATCAACAGGTATAAAGTTACAGTTGGGCAGGTGAAATGAGTTCTGGTGTTCTATTGTCCAGTAGGGTCACTGCAGTTTAACGTATATTCAAAAATAGCAACAGGAAAGGATTGAACATTGTTGCCACAAAAAGTGATAAATGTTTGAGGTAATGGATATGTTAATTACCCTGATTTAATCATTATAGATGTATACATGCATCAAAACATCACCCTGTGCCCTGTAAATACATGCAATTATTGTGTTAGCTGAAAACAACATAAGACTTATAAAAAACGATTCAATGATAGTCCTTCAGGCTGAAAGGAAAGGACACTAGTCAGTAACTTGAATTCACCTGAAAAAATAAAGAGGCTGATAAAGGTAGCTATATAGGTAAATATGAAAGACAGTGTAAGTGTTTTTTTGTAACTCCTTTCTTCTCCCATCTGAATTAAGATACGACTAATAAAAATAATAATTATAAAACCATGTTTTATAATTTTTCTTAACTGATCTTTATTAATAGGTTAAATGTATCTCCTCTTTTGTAAAACAAATATGTGAGTTCATGTCACAACACATGTTGAGAATATCTATGTACTAAAGATGTTAATTGTTTGTCGTACACGAGGTAAGTGTATTCCCAATTTGACTTATACCTTGGATAGCTTTCTATGTGTGTGTGATGCAAGGTTTTTATTTTTATTTTGTCAAATCTATCAATATTTTGTATTTGATATTTCTAGTGTCATGCTTCAAAAAATGTCCTCTTTCAGCAATGTTGTCTACTATGCAACTAAATTTTCTTCTATCACTTTGATGGCTTTTTCTTTTTTTTTGACAGAATCTCGCTCTGTTGCCCAGGCTGGAGTGCAGTGGTGCAATCTCGGCTTACTGCAAGCTCCGTCTCTCAGGTTCATGCCATTCTCCTGCCTCAGCCTCCCGAGTAGCTGGGACTACAGGTGCCCACCACCATGCCCGGATAATTTTTTGTATTTTTAGTAGAGATGGGGTTTCACTGTGTTAGCCAGGATGGTCTCAATCTCCTGACCTCGTCATCTGCCCACCTCGGCTCTTTTTTACATTTAAGTTTTAATGCATCTGGATTTACATGATGTAAAATGAGATTTTAAATAAGTTTCTCTTTTCTCCAAGTCTTGATTTATCCCATCACCATTTGTGTCATGGTTCCTCCTCTGTTAACATGACAGCTAAATTGTATTCTGTACTTAATTCTTCTAATGTGCTGGAGTGTGTTCTTATTCCAGTGATCTATTTTTATAAATTTGCTACAACTTTTATATATGGTGGTAAAATACACACAAACTAAAATTTACCATCTTCACTACTTTTTTTTTTTTAATTGCAATCTTGTTCTTGTCTCCCAGGCTGGAGTGCAATGGCATAATCTCGGCTCACTGCAATCTCCGCCTCTCAGGTTCTAGCGATTCTTCTGCCTCAGCCTCCCGAGTAGCTGGGATTACAGGCACCTGCCATGATGCCTGGCTAATTTTTGTACTTTTAGTAGAGATGGGGTTTCACCATGTTGGTCAGGCTGGTGTTGAACTCCTGACCTCAGGTGATTCACCCACCTTGGCCTTCCAAAATGCTGGGATTACAGATGTGAGCCACCACGCCTGGCCCCATCTTCATTATTTTTAAATGCATAGTTCGATGGCATTAAATACCTTCACACTGTTGTGCAGCCATCACCACCATCCATTCTCCAGAACTCTTTCCATCTTGCAAAATCTTTATTATTTTGGAATATGTCTGATAAGATACATATAAGTTATTATTTTTAGCTTTTCCATTTCTGCTATTTATTCTTTCTAATTCTTTCTTACTCCAAAATTTAGGAATAGTTTGTTAACTTCCCCCCAACCCCCCCAAAAAAACTGTATGTTAGGAATTTCGTTAGAGATAGATTATTGGGGAGAATTTGAATTTTAAAAATATTTATTGCTTCCAATCCAAGAGAAGATATCCTAAATTTTCAGTTCCAGGTTATTGATAACATTTTGTTGCATACATGTATTTAATTATCCTTTTGAAAGCTGTAAGCTCTTAAGGGGATCAAATGTGCCCATCTTTTTCTTTGTTGTGTTCCTTGAATAAAACTAAAATTTCACTGTATATTTTTCTTTTCTTTCTTTCTTTCTTTTTTCTTTTTTTTTTTTTTTTGAGATGGAGTCTCGCTCTGTTGCTCAGGCTGGAATGCAGTGGCATGATCTCGGCTTACTGCAAGCTCTGCCTCCCAGGTTCACACCATTCTCCTGCCTCAGCCTCCCGAGTAGCTGGGACTACAGGCGCCTGCCACCACACCCGGCTAATTTTTTTGTATTTTTAGTAGAGACGGGGTTTCACCATGTTAGCCAGGATGGTCTCCATCTCCTGACCTAGTGATTCACCCTCCTCGGCCTCCCAAAGTGCTGGGATTACAGGCGTGAGCCACTGCACCCGGCCTTCCCTGTGTATTTTTCTAAGCTTTAAAAACTTACATATCAATATATTCCTGTAGAAAACACACAGTCTAATCAATTGGAATCAATCTGAAAATCCACCCTCTTTTATTCTGTACAATTTAGAGATCTGCCCACGTTAATAGACAGATGTTGTTCTTTCTTGTGGAATTGCATATATTCTCCCATTGGAAAAAATGTATACTAGTTTTAATTTAGTTATCGCTATCTGCCATCGTTCCCCTCTCTAAACAGTGATGTGTATGTTCCAAGCACTATTTCATCACCAATGCAATTAAATGGTTATAATGCATATTATATTCATCTTGCTATAATGCTTGGGTGAGAGGTTTTCTTTTTGGTCTTGTAGTAATTTTGTGCAATTTGTTCAATTTTCTTTTTCATAAAAGAGTTGCATTTACTTCTTAATTCAAAAGTGTGCTTGGTTAGAACTAAGGGGAGCTGAAATTTTTTAAAGCCCCATAACATGTTATTTAATGCTTGGATTTCCAGGGCAATCAATCTTTCAGGGTCCTATGTGGCAGGGAAGCCTGAAATGTCCCAGCTAACTTGAAAGGAAGTTGCACTGTGAGGTGACTACTCTGGCACAGACAAACAAATAACCTTTAATAAATCCACTCCAAGAAATGCACGCAGGAGTCAAACCAATCAATCAAGACCTATAGCTCTCCAGTGAAGCATTGGGCTTATCTCCTCATCCTCCAAGGTTCTGGCAGCAGCTTCTTTTCAACAGCGACTGTAGCAAGGACACCAGTGATAGGCCTGGCTGAAACAGAAGATCAGCCTTCCTCATGTCCATTCAGCAAACCAAGGGTGCTGGGGCCTGCAGTTGTGCATCCTCAAGAATGGGAAGCTCCAGGTATTCCACCCAAACACTGGCCTGTTACTAATCTGTTTGCAGACACGATTCTCTCTGTATTGAGTGATTACTTTCTTCCATTTCTTTGCCTGGTATGCTGTATATTTCCTTCCAGGCCAGGTCCACCTGTTGCCTACTCTTTGATGCAAGTGATAGAATCACTCACTTTTCTATGGTCACACAGCATATTTGACTGAATATACAGAAAATCATCATTATTACCATAACCATCCTCATCTTCATCCTCACCACTATCACCATCACTATGATCACCCTCATGATCATCATCACAGAATTATCATCACCATTATCATCATCACCACCACCACCAGTAACATGACCACCCTCATCATCGTTAGCCTCCTCTCAACATCATCATCATCAGTGTCATCATAATCACCATCACCATCTTGACCATCACTATCATCACCATCATCATCACTACCAGTAGCACTATTACCATCCTTATCACCATCATCAACTTATCATCATCACCATCATCCTCATCACCATCATCATCCCTAGTTTTATCATCACCATCATCATCATCACTAGTTTTATCAGCACCAACATCATCATCACTAGTTTTTTCTTTTTTTTGAGACAGACTCTCACTCTGTCACCCAGGCTGGAGTGCAGTGGCGTGATCTCGGCTTACTGCAAGCTCCGCCTCCCGGGTTCCTGCCATTCTCCTGCCTCAGCCTCCCAAGTAGCTGGGACTACAGGCACCTGCCACCACGCCAGGCTAATTTTCTGTATTTTTGGTAGAGATGGGGTTTCACCATGTTAGCCAGGATGGTCCCGATCTCCTGACCTCGTGATCCACCCACCTCGGCCTCCCACGCCCAGCCCATCATCACTAGTTTTATCAGCACCATTATCATCACCATCATCATCACCATTATCTTCATCATCACCATCATCCTCATTACCATTGTGATCATACCCATCATCATCACCATTTTTATCATCATCACAACTGACATCGTCACCACTACCAGCAGCATCATCATTTCTCTTGTCAGCAATTATCATGTCATCTGGAATTTACAGTGTGCTTATTCTGCATAAGACATTCTGCTCAGAGATTACATGTATTTTTTCAGTTAAGCCTCACAATTATGATACAAGGCAGATGCTGTTATTGTTACCCCTTCTATAAATGAGGACTCTGAGGTACAGAGAGGTGAAGTAACTAGTCTAAGGTTATATGAAAATCTTGGTTTCTTGATTTCTATTTCCATACGTCCATTGGATAGGTAATGAATTTGTTTAGTTCATGACTTAGTTTGAATATTGTTATCTCACTTTGACTAAGTTTTGATAGAAAGCCCAGCTATAATAATATTATCTAGGCCTTTGGTACACGCAGTGTGGTCGCTGAACCAGCATCATCAGCTTTATCTGAGAGTTTGGTGGAAAGGCTGAACCTTAGGCTCCCACCCCAGAACTATGGAATCTGCATCTGCATTTCAACAGAATCCCACCTGGTGATTTGAGAGCACACAGCGGTGCAGGAAGCAGTGCCCCAGCACACATCGGTTTGTTCTTTTGCTGACATAGACCTGAAACAGGCATATGGAGTGGTCCTACAGGGGGTTGGAACACTTGTAACACTGACTTTCTACTGTTTCAGTCTCTTAGTATGCAGAAATGTTTTGGGGGTATCACCAATTATTTGCACTTGGAAAGCACAAGGTCACATAGCCAGCCAGTATCTCCAGAATATCATGGAAGGCTGGTGGGGGAAATGCTCCCTGGAATTGGGGTTGGGCATGAGCTATTTGCAGGACCTCACCATCCCTTCATTATATGGGAGGGGTCTTCGTTAGCTGGCAGCTCTCATGGATGCCAGCTTGCCAGCTGGACTCCTGCTCTGTGCAATTGTTTCTGCACAGATACACAGAACATTTTACCTGCATCAAAGGAAATTGACTATTGGCTGTATTTGTTGGGCTCTTTGAGTGCTTTTGGGTCCTTTTTCCTTCACGGACAAATTAAGATAATGAACAGAGTCTGTCTCCATTATCAGGTTATGACAAAGACTAAAACACCAATCAGAGTTTACATAATAACTGCTGACAATTGAATAGAATAAAAGCTATAACAGAGTTAATAGTACTGTACTTATGCCAATTACTTGGTTTTGATGTTGTGCTACAATTGTATAAGATGTCACCATTTGGAGAAGCTGAATGAGGGATTCAAAGGACTCTGTACTATTTTGCAACTTCCTATGAGCCTATAATCACACACACAGGCAATGGTATCATGCAGTGAACTTTTCTAGTAAACAGCGTAGCTGGTTCTGGCTGAATCAAGCAAGAAGAGCAGAAACTAATGAGCAGTCCTGTCTGGGAGCCCCTGCTGGAGGCATGATCTCCACTCTTTGCTGCTCTTTCATTGCTCTGCCTGTGACTCAGATTCCAGGCAGGGAGCAGGCTACGGGCCCAGTACTAAGCACCTGCTGGACCTGAGGCTGGAGAGGGCAAGGTGTCTGGGTAATATTCCCACTGGACAGAATTCAGGGGGGTCTTCAAAAGGATTTGGATGTTTTGTTACCAAAACTTGATATGCAGTCAGATAAGCACTTGAAGCATTACGTGCCTGTGCCTCTGTGCTCACTGACAGAGTGAGTGAGCTTCTGTGTAGGGCAGAGACCTGTGTGCTCCCAGCCCCTCCTGATCACAAGGACACCCTGGAGCAGGAATAGATAGGATTTCAACCCCTCTGTGTGCTCTATAAGCTTCTGTGTTTGTACATACATGTTACACCCCTACGAGGAATTATCTGGAAAGTATAGTGTTGAATTTTATATGCACAGGTTGTTTTTTCAAAGAGAAGACAGTGACCAGCTATAATTCTTCATTGCTAATATTAATATAGTTGTATTCATGTTCTCTTAGCTCTTTTTCAGGCCGAAATTTATGTTTTCTCAAGCATTTAAAGCAGATCACAGAACTTAGAAGTGACTTCTCTATCACTTTATCACGATTTTTCAGAATTTCTGACGGAAGCATCGTTGTCCTCATTTTCCAGCCTGGCATCTTCAGGGTGGACATAGATAGATGCCTCTGTCAGTTTACACACTGCTCAATGACAGGTTGCAGAAAACTCAGATGCTTCCCTCATAAATAAAATCTAATAACTGTGTGACACACGGTCTTCCTGTTGTTGAGAGTGACGGGAGCATCTCATTTTTGAAGAGTCTCAGGAAAACAGTCTTCCGAAAACACACGGAGGTCTCACCCTCGCCCTATTACTTGTGACAGCTGGGGCTGTTTGCAGACGAGCGATGCTGATGTGAATGACCTGGTAGCATAGCACAGTTCATGAGAGCTGAGCAAATTGCCTGTGCTGAGGTCACCTGCTTCTTGCTTGGCTGAGGTCTCCCCACCCCCACCCCACACTCAGTCCTACAGCCAAGCCGTGGAGCTCTGGGGAAGAACAATGTGCTTGGTCAGGACATTCCGCCCTTGGGTCACTCATTCTCCAGGCCTCAAAATAGCTTCCCCTTCAGAAGTGACTTCCCGGAAACGTCAGTCCATGGCCATGACTGTGGTGCCTTTTGGTGGAGAGCGGCCACTCCTACTTAAGGACATGTTCCCGGGGCTCAGCTCTGGGTGTGGGCAAGGCTGACTCCACACCACTCAAGACAAAGTGACCGCACACCCACCACCTCCACACCCTATGAGGGTGGTCAGGATGTGGACTCAGGAGCCAGGCTGCTGATGTCCAAGCCTCGGTCATTCTCAGGTGACCCTCCTGTGTCCTGAATTCCTGTCTGCAAAATGCAGATAATATTAACAAACTCACAGGGTTTTTGTGCAGACTCAAGGGGCCAGGGCTTGCACAGCCCCGGGTGCCCCATCCAGGCCAGCTGCATGGTGGTTGAGCTGCTTGTGCTGTGTGAGATGATGAGAATGACTCTTGCCCTGGGGCGTCAGGCAGCTGGGGCTGGAATGTGAGCACTGGCGCATCTGACAGTCCATTGGCTGTGAGAATCTGGGTGTGGCCGGTGAATCTGGCTGTGCCCAGGTGAATATGAATATACCCAGGTGAATCTGGATATTCCCAGGAGAATCTGGCTGTGATGGTTGCTTGCAGGTGAATCTGGCTGTGCCCAGGTGAATATGAACATACCCAGGTGAATCTCGATATTCCCAGGTGAATCTGGCTGTGCCCAGGTGAGTATGGGTATCCCCAAGTGAATCTGGCTGTGCCCAGTTGAGTATGGGTGCTCCCTACTGAATCTGGCTGTGCCCAGATGCCACCAGGCTCTACAGAACCTGGCCTCACTCACTTGTCCCACCTCTCTCACCTCCTGCCTCCCTCCTGACTGCTCTGCCTCACCTGCCCTAGACTTCTGTATTCTCAGATCCTTCTCATTTGCTCCACCCTCTTCCTGGATTGCTTTTCCTAGAGCTCTTGAATGGCTCATCCTCAGCCCACAGATCTCAGTTCAAATGATGCTCAGCAATCCTCCATTGCCTTAGTATGTTTTATTAACTTTATAGCACTTGTTATCATCTAAAATTATTTTAATCATTTGTGCCTTGTTTATAGCTTTCTCCTCCAACTAAACCACATGCTTCAGAAGGGGAGTGTTTTTCATAGCTTTGTTTGTTCACTTGATCTACAGTGCCTGGAACAGAATCAGTTGTAGCAAGAATTAATTTAGGCAGGGCATTCAGGACTGTTAGCACAGAGACTCACATTATGGACTCAACCTACTAATTTCATTGTTATTAATGTGGGTAAGGGAAGTATACAATTAACCATAATATATGGTAAAATGAGAAAAATGACAAAGAGGGACAATGTACAATTGGAGCTTAAAGAGAGAAGAGACAAGGGGGGAGAGAGAGGGAGAGAGAGAAAGAGAGCATGCAAAGCTGGAACGAGTAGTCAGCAAGGTCTTAGAGGGTGAGGATGCTTGCAAGCTACCCCTTGGCAGATGGAGGGCTGACTACAGTAAAGACATTGGTGGGAACAGACAGAGAGCATCTGCATTTTTAAAGGCACCTTTCAGTAATGCACATGCAAAGGGGTGCAGAATTCCAGCTGAACAGGAGATGTCGAGTGTCAGAACCAGACAGACTGATAAACCAAGGCAGCTTCTCTCTTTGGATTCAGATGTTCGAAACAAGCCCACAAAACAAATATTCCTCCCCTTGCATACACTGTGCATGGGAAAAGCACACAAGCCGTGTACCTGATCTGCAAAAGGACTTGTAATTTCTCAGCACTGAAAGGCTTCCCCTGGACAAGGAAAGCACAACAAAGAGTGAGAAGAAAAGTAATGACTGAGTTACTCAAGCAGTCTCTCCTCTCAGCAGCTCCCCTGCTCCAATAGGAACCACTGCAGTATTTGGAAGGGTATGATTTAAAGGGTTGTCTTCGGACTTAAGGTTTGCACCTGCAGATTTTGCATATGGGGCAAGCTGCAGGTGCACAGACATAATTGCATGTCAGATGCTGGGGTCTGGTTGGCAATCCATCTTTCTTTTGGATGAAAATGCCTCATCAAACACACACACAGGGGAGGCGGCTCCCTTCCTCGCTGCACACCTCTTCCTTACCTTCCTTTCATATAATGCAGGTGCATATTTGAAGACCACCACCTTGTGAACAACTGGGGCTCAGAGGCATATTTCCAGCATAAAATCTGGGAGGAGAGCCTCTGTAAGGTGAGCAAAAATTACTGAGTGCCTCGGGAAAGCCAGGGGTTGACAAGGGTGAGGCTGCGGATAGGCAGAAAGGAGGGATAGATGCTTGGGAGGCGCCAGCCACCGCACCGACTCTGCCTTTCTGGTTTCCAGCAGAGCAGAGATGATAGTTGCCTGATGTGCAGACGTTATCTCAGAACACAGCTCTAGAATGCAGGCGCCTTGGCCTCGGCCTACTCTGGACCCTGCTGTGAAACCACATTCCCTGCTATCATCCATCTTCCAGGGAGCTATGGAACTGGGGGGAGCAACAGCTTGTGGAAACCCCGACCATGTGGCTCCTCAGTACTCACTCTGCTCAAACCATCACAACAATAACTCTTTGTGAAAGCCCCAGTAAAGTTACTGCAGACTTGCTGTAAATCAGGGGTGTTTGAATGACCTCAAGGCAAGAACACTTACAGAGGAGGAAGGGTGTGCAGCTGAGTCTGGGGGGCATCCCAAAGAGGGGATCCCTGTGCTCCTGTTCTGCATTCGGCCTCCTTCTCTACCTATCCTCCTCTGTCTTCTTGGCTTTGTGTGACTTTCTCTCCCCCTCTTTTGGAAACAGGAGCGACTAGGGAATTATGAGTTCCCTGGACCTACAGCTGAATGGGCTTTTCCCCACAGAGTGACATACTCCATCAGGAAAAAGAAAATGGAATTTACAATACAAACTTTCAAATAATTTGTGATGGAATGGGGAACAGAAACTAAGGCTCACATATTTTAAGATGTAATTTGAAACTCAATGTGTGTGTTTGTGTGTGTGTGCCTTTTTTTATTTTTTAGAACATAATTTTTATTTTTTAGAACAGAATTTATTTTAAAGAACAGAATTGTTTTAAATCCACTAGGGCACTTATATTCTCATAGCTAAGTTTATATAGATTACTTTTGGTTAACTTTTTATTATGAAAAGCTTCAAATACACATAAAAGTAGAGAGAATAGTATAAAAATTCCCTCTGTACCCATCACTGGACTTCAATGATTGTATTTAGATTGCTAGCAAGTAATTTTAAAGCTCTCAGCTTGCCTCTTAAAATCAGGTCTTCTGAAATCATTGTGGACTTACTCTGTATTGAGGCTTCTATGTTTTCCTTAAATACAAGCTGATGCCCTGGTCTAAAGTCAAAATTACCAACCATTATTCATCCATTAGTCTCTAAGGCTGAAAAACCAAAGAAAAACTGCCACCCTCAAGAGATCCCCTGGCATCTCCTTGGAGGGGGAATGGAGACCCGGCCTGGTGATAAGGAGAGGAAAGTCTGGATGCCCTACGGTGGACATACCTTTCCCTCCTTTATGGAGAATTTATGACTCGGGCCTCAGCAGGTGTTTGGGAACCAAGGGGCAAGGCTGTATGCCCTGGATTCCAGTTTACCTGTTAAAGGAGTGACTTTAAGGAAGGTGGATTAATCCTTTGCCTGCAGGAAGGCAGGCCCTATTTGCCCTACACGGTGGCAGAAAGAAACTTTGTGCTATGAAGTGTGAGGCATTTCTCCTGTTTTGTACAGTCTAGATTAAGTGGAAGGGGATTTGGGTGGGCAGCACAAAGGGTGCTACAGGAGGTAAACTGAGGAAGCGCTGACAAGTCTCCCTAATGTGCCCTGAATCAGCGGGGTGTAGGCAAAAGGCATGGGCAGGCAGAAAGGTCTGTGGACAGTTCTGTTTGGGCTTTTTTTCCCATTGTGTGGAGGCAGCTGCCAGCACCATGGGCTGGGGCTGGAAGGGGAACCGTGAGGGTATTGCATTAGTCTCACCCTGACACCTTTCATGATAAGAAAACGTTGGACCAAGGTTTCCATGGGTGCATATCTGGTGGCTCATTAGTGAAACAAATCAACTCTGGGAACATCTTACATGTCCCAAACAGGCCATTATTTAAATTGTGATTTGTTCACTCAGTAGGATATCATGCTGTCATTAAAAAATGATAACAAATGTCTGTACATAGTAATTGGAAAATGTTTCCATGAAATACTGTTCAGATGGCTTGGGTTGCTAAGAAGCACAAGATCTAATTATGTGATCAATCTATATCCCTGTCTAGATACTTATTTATACATGAGAAACGGCCAGAAAGAGCACAAAACATGAACTATTCCCACTGTTATATGTGTGTTTTGGGAATCTGGGATATTTTTACTTTCTTATATATAAATTTCTATGTTTTCGGCTGGGTGCGGGGGCTCATACCTGTAATCCAGCACTTTGGGAGGCCAAGGTATGTGGATGGCTTTGAGTTCAGGTCAAGACCAGCATACGCAACATGACAAAACCAAGTCTTTACAAAAAATACAAAAATTAGCCAGGTCTTGGCAGCTTGTGCCTGTAGTCCCAGCTACTTGGGAGGTTGAGGATGGAGAGTCACTTAGGCCTGGGAAAGTGGAGGTTGCAGTGAGCCGAGATCGTGCCACTGAGCTCCAGCCTGGGTGAGAGTGAGACCCCATCATAAAAAAAAAAAAAAAAAAAATTCTGTATTTTCTGAACACACACACACACACCACAGTGAACATACATTAGTTTTATGTGTGGAAAAGCAGGTCTTTTGAATGAAAATATCTTCAGATATTATTAGAAAGCGCGAGGTCAATGAGACACTCAGATGGCATTGTATCAGGAAACTGAGCAAGTGAACATTCTGGGACTCCTATTTCTTAGAGGCATTATATCTTCCTTCAACTCAAATACTAAAGTTATTCTCCATAAAGCTCTTTTTCAAGCTGAGGTGTGTTTCCCCTAAGCACATCTGCCATTTTTCAGCATCTGTCCACTCTGATGTAAGCTTCCACATCAACCTGTTCTGATTTACCTGTGTCTCATTATCTCTGCTTTTACAGTTGACTAATCCAAGAAAGATAGCTCCCCTTTGCCTGTGGATTTAGTGGTAAGGGAGGCCAGAAAGAGTGGAATTGTTATAGCCTTTTTGGCCAACATTCTTTTCTCACAGAATGGTAGGGATTTCTGCCTGTGTCCTCCCTCTGTCATTTAAAATGCCAATCCGAAGCCACAGCAGGTGGCTGGAGTTAGCGCCATGCATCTGTCTCACTTCATGAAAAGTCAGCTCAGACTTCAGGAACATTATGTGGAAATCAGTAATATCTGTTTCAGAGAGAGTCTCTGTCTTTCTGTGGCACGAGAAACAGCAGCTTAAACCAGAGGGAAGCAGACTCTGAAGTGAGGAATCTATTACCCAAATTAAGCCGTTTTAGACCATTTTTAATGGTGATAAATTACAGAAGTTGCTAAATGAGATGGAGACCATAACTCATGTTTGGTGGCAAGAAGAATAATTTAATTTAGCTGTATCTTCTCAGAAAAATTTCAGAAAAAAATCGTAGACTGAAAATAGTGGTTTCTTGAGACAACGTGTCTGAGAATTGGAGAATGAACTGCCTGGAGACAATGGTGAGCAGTTAAGCTCCCCTGGAAATCACAGCAGTAAATCATTTAAAGGCAAAGTGCAATCTTCTCCAGTGGGTCTACTTAGTGACTGACAAACTTAAAATTCTATATCCTGGTCTGTGCAAGAAGCTTGAAGGTGTTTATTTGTTAAGGAGGATTGAGCTGGCTTAATTCTGCTTGAATTTATGTAATGTTGAATTTTTAACCTTTTCATCAGTTCGATTTTCCAATACCTGTAGATCAAATGTAAGCCTCATTTGATAGACTAGAGGATCAGAGACACTTAATACTGGCTCAAAACCCACATGGCTGGACCCCATAAGGTGTTTATCAAAGAACTGTCCACAGACAACTGCCGAGGAGTCTAATCATACAAGCCCCCTGTGAGGAAATATCAAACTGTCTGTCTCTATATATTCTCACACTTGGCTTCTGGTCACCAAAATGTGTGGGTTTTGTCCCTATCAACAACTAATTCTCTGACATCACCTGGGTGTCATACAATTCAATTCAACCCTCACACTGACGGGAGTTAGTGCAGGTCTCATAGGATAAGGGCTCCGTCCCACAGGGCCGCCCCCTCTCCAGACACCAATTGCAAGTCTCAGGTGGTCACTTGTGCTTCTGACTGACCAGCTGTACATCAGCATCCCCACGCCCCCCTCCTCAGGTTCAATAATTTGCTAGTGTGCTCATAGAACTAAGGAAAATGCTTATGCTTATCAGTTTATTGTATAATAAATGCTATGATAAAAGACACAGCTGAACAGCCAGATGAGCAGGTATGTGCAGCAAGGTCTGGAAAGGTCCTGAGTGCAGAAGCTTTTGTCCCCATCACATTGGGCTGCACCACTCTCCTTGCCCTGGAATGTGTTCACCAACCTGAAAGTTCTCTAAACCCTGTAGTTCAGGGATATTTATGCAGGCCTTGACACACAGGCATGATCAATTATTGACTCAATCTCTAGCTCCTCCTTTCTTCCCAGAGGCTGGAGGGTTGGAAATGGGGCTGGAACTTCCAGGGTTCTAATCATGCCTTGTCGCTTCTGGCTACCAGCCTCCAACCAGGAGCTCACCAGGAGTCATCTCCTTAGAACAAAACATGCTCTAATCACCCAGGAAATTCCAAGAGACTAGGAGCTCTGTCTCAGGAACTGGGGTCAAAGACCAAACGTCAGGACAAAATAAGCACTTTTCACACATATCACACAGGAAAGTAAAAGTGTTTCCGTAGCTCAGTGCCAGGAACCAGGGATGAAAACCAGTATTTACATGTCTTACTGTACATCACAATAGCATACCCCCTAAGTAGTTTTTATGTGCACTGAAGCTTGGGGAAAACTAGACTAGTGAATACCTTCCTTTCTCTACAGCAGAAGTTTTCATACTTTACCTGCAAAGGATCATATAGTAAAAAATTGAGGCTTTGTGGCCCCTACAGTCTATTGCAACTATTCCACTCTGCTGTTGTAGTGTGATGGTAGTGAAAAACAATATGCAAATAAATGGGCATGGCTGTGTGATAATCAAATTTTATTTACATAAACAGAAAGTGGGCCAAATTTAACCTGTGGGCCATAGTTTGCCAATAACTGCTCTATAGGTAGCCTTCAATAAACTTTAGGTTTATATCATCATCATCATCACACCATCATATTTCACACCACTGCCATCATCATCAAACTCACCATCACCATCACCATCACCATTATCATCATCCCTACCATCACCATCGCTACCATCACCTTTTCCATCATCACATCATCGTCATCACATCATTAAATCATCATCAGTAACAAAACTACCACCATCACCACCATTATCATCACCACCACCATCATCATTATCATCACCATTACCATTACCATCATCCCTTCCATCACATCCCTACCGTGATCACTAGCGTCTCCATCATCACATCACCATCATCACATCATTATATCATCATCAGTAGCATAACTACCACCATCACCACCATTACCATCACCACCACCATCATCATTATATCATCATCAGTAGCATAACTATGACCATCATCACCACAATCATCCACCACCATCATCATCACCATCGCCATTATCATCATCCCTACCATCATCATTTCTACCATGACCATCACCATCTAATCATCACATCATTATGTCATCAGCAGCATAATTATCACCATCACCACCATTATCCTCACCACCACCATCATCATCATCACCATCATCGTCAGTGTCATCTTGTCACCACCACCATCACCATTATCATTATCACCACCACAATTATGATCACTGTGTTCAGTGTCAGCCACAGTGGCAACTAGAATCAACATGCTCTTAGAGCTCAATGCTACACTTCTTGCTCAGGATGCTCATTCAGCTCTTTTGGAATACTGTCACCTTCTTTTGTACAGTATGCAAATTGGCCTTTATTACTAATCCTACTTAGCCACTTTGAGTAGATGAGACTATCCCCTTCAAGAGCATGAGATTTAATCTAGAAAACCTGGATTGGTCTAACACAAAAATCTTAAGAAAATTTTATTCATGTCATGCAACGAATTCTCCAGGCCTAGATGTCAAAGCCCTTCAATTTGGGTTGTTTGGATGGGCTTCCCAAGCACAGGCCTCCTGATCTTATTTATAAACTCCAGTCCCAGTCCCTGTCCCAAGCCAGCAATGAATGAACAAATAAAAGTTTAATTCAACAGTTTACTATTATTTGAAGTAGCACATTTACTACTTCTACAACTACCCTAGCTCCCATCTCAGACATCATATGTGGGTATTTTTATGTAACTTGCCAGCAAGTGGCCAGAGTAAAACATCCCTCGGACCAGATAACACACAATCTGGGCTGGAAGTTTTCAAAAGGTTTCTTCCCAGGCACAATTTTTGAGGGCTAAAAGTTGTTGGTATCTTCAGTTGAAAAACTGAAATCTCTAAACATCTTGAAAGAAGTCAACAAGCATTACATGGACTCTTCGTCATGACATAACAATGCCTGACATTGTCTAACACAGCACTGAGCACTGAATCGCCCTTCAATATCATCTCTGTTGTAACATAATTACTGCCTTCTCTGACATTTCTCTTTTATATACTCACCAGGCAAAGTGTTCCACGTCGTAGTACATTTCCATGATTTTTCTGTAGGGCCTGCTTAACTGTTCTCTTGCAAATATCGCTTGCTCATGACAATTTAAGAATCACCACAGAGGTATATCTTGACCCCTCAGCTCAATATTGCTCCCACTGGTATTGCTCCAACAAAATGCACCTGCTTAATTTTTCGTCTTCACCAAAGTTTGCTGGAACATCTGTGGAGGGCGCCATGATACTCTAGATTGCCATGGCAACTGGATGAGAGTTGATGATCAAGGCATGATTGAATCTTTGTTCCCATGAGATTTCCCCATTACCGACACCTGATTTTGAGAAATAGAGCTAGTCAGACAATTTTAATGAATCAGGTCCCTTAAAATTAAACAAGAAATGTAAATAAAATTAGATTATTTGAAAGCCCAGGAGAGAAAAGAAACAGCTGCTTCCTGACCTAACCATGGTGCCCAAAATTTAGTGGAGTATTTTAATGAAATGTACACTATAGTTCTGTGCAGATGACATTATTATTTTGGCATTACAATGTGTTATTTCAAAATTATTATTACTTGATGGAAGCTGACAAGGGTTAAGGAGATCACACAGCCAAGCGCTGGTGGAAGGAGCTGGGAATCCTCCTCAATTTCTTCCCCCCACTGCCCAGGCTTCCTCCTTCACCATGTCATAAGGGGATTCCAGACCACAGGAAAGGACTGCACCAGTGAGCTCTAGAGCCTCTTTGAATTTTATCCTTACAGAATTGTGGGATAGCTATGGTACTGTTGAAACAATAGGTGGGTATTTTTCTCTCATATGACTTTGGCCAGGTAAGAAAGGTGACATAATGAAAACAGGAGAGAGGAAACCTTAATAGGTATAGAACATTCCCTACCATCCTCCTCTACCATGTCTTAATAGGGTCTATAAAGCATTCGTGTCTCATTCAGCTCCATATTAGTTCTTTGAGCCAAGTAAGGTGCACTCTGGAGATGAAAAGACAGGCCCATGGGACACCCCTGGCTGCAGCCACCCCAGGCCTGGTGCAGAGTCTCCTCTGCAGGATTCCACGCTGGGGACCTGCCAGAACCTGGAACAGATGCGGAACTCCAGGGAAGTGGACAAAAGGAAGGCATTGGGGAAAGGTCAGCTTAGATTTGAATCTAGGATTCTGCCACTTGCCATGTGACCTTGAGCAAGTTATCCCCACGTTCTGAGCTTTAGCTGCCCTGACTATGAGGGGGCGGTAGCAGTGATTGTATGGAGAGGGTTAAATGCCACCGTGTGGAAGTGCTCAGAGTAGTGCCTATACGGTGTTAGGGCCCATTAAAATCAGCGGTATCGATATGTTTATTGAGTGAATGAATGATGACTTTTAAAATAATTTTTTGGGAGGTTGAATGGTATGTATTTCCTGCAGCTGCTATAACAAATGACCACAAACAAACTGGGTGGCTTCAAACAACCAAAATTGATGATCTCAAAGTTCTGGAGGGCAGACATCTGAAATCGAGGTGTGGGCAGGGCTGCAATTCCTCTAAAGGATTGTGGGGGAGGATGTTTTCTGCCTCTCCCATCTTCTGGGGGCTCCAGGCATTTCTGGGTTTGGGGTCTCATCACTCCAATCCCTTCCCCCATCCTCACATCATCTTATCTTCTGTGTGTCTGTCTTATAAGGATGCATGTGATTATCTTTAGGGCCTATCCACACAATTCAGGATAATATTCTCCTCTCAATGTCCTTAACCTACTTACACATTTTGCCATATATGGTAACATTTACAGGCTCTGGGGATTAGGATGTGAACATATTTTTTTGGGGGACCATCATTCAAGCCACTACAGGTGGTAGTGGAAAACAGAAGAGACAGTGAAGCTACAGAAATATGCGGATGGTTGAAAATAATCTAAAACAAAGAGCAGCAGGTCTTTGACCACATAAATGCTGAGTAAGGTTGACTCTAGGTCCCACACTGGTTCTGCAGAGAAAGTTGGGAAGGGCTGGAAAATAAGTAAGCCCTGAAGTCCTAGGCTCAGGGGCCACATTTAGACCAAGTCCATAAAGAACACACAAATAATTTCCTGCCAGAGTCTCCATAGTGCATTACTTTACCCAACTTCTCATTTTCCTCTTAGGTTCCTCTGTGCCCCAACATTTGAGTGGGTGTAAATTGCATAGTTCTCTTCTGGGGATTGAGTTGGAAAATGATAGATCTTCTAAAGTTTGGTTGATTTTTGCTTATGGAGGCACATTTCCTACCTGAGGCATACTGGGGGTCCCTAGAGGACTATCAGTTACTTCTTAAGCTAGGAGACATATTTATGGTTGGCAAGAATGGTCCCACATCATCAGAGGATCCTCCCTGCTGGCTCCCTGGGTGCTCATTAGTTTGGTGTATCAGAAACTCCCTACCCTTTGCAGAAATGAACAGTTCAGCAGAAACCAAACTCATTGAATTCAAATTTAATTAAATTTGGAGCAATGTATTTTAGTCTTTGGTTCTAACTACGGTAATGTTGCTGCATATGATAGCACAGAAAACATGGTTAGTTTTAGAGGAGGGAATTTACAGAATGGCATTGGCTGATACAGATGGAATACAGAGATGCATGTCTAAGTTTCAAAAAATCCTAGTGATCAAGGGTTTTCTAATGAGGCAGCCATCTAAAATGGAAACTACTCTGTAGGCAAACAATCACATCCCAAAACATGAAGTTAATAAAAATATTTGTGTAAAGAAAAAGAAAATGTTATGAAACAGTACAAAGAAGATAAAAGAGTAACAATCCTAGTCAGAGTAGCCTGCATTTATAGTCAACAACACAAACTCTTGGTATGTTTCTTAATCCAATAAAAGTGATTTCTTTCAATGCAGATGTCTGGGAGGTGGACTCCCAAGTGATGACTCAGGAGTCCAAGATCCTTCTTTCTTTGGGTGACACCTCTTATAGGTCAGGGTTTGGAACACTGTGACCTGCCAGCCAAATCTGGCCCCCAGCTTGTGTTTTATAAGTAAAGTTTTATTGGAACACAGCCATGCTCACTTATGTGTTGTCTGTGTCTGTCTTCATGCTACAACATCAAAATTGAGTAGTTGCTATAGAGGTTGAATGGCCTGCAAAGCCTAAAGTGTTTACCGCTCGTCCCTTTATAGAAAGCAAAACAAATAAAACACACACACACACACACACACACAAAACAAAAAACCCTCTGACCTCTGCCCTAGGGCCTTGGATTTGTCAGTGGGAAAGAAGAAGAGAGAGAGCAAGCATCACACTGGAGGCTGTCTTGGGTCAAACTTGGAGGGGTTTGAGATCAATTCTGCCTATTCTTGAAAGGCCAGGCTCAGCAGGAGGTAAGGGAGAAAGAGAAGGAGGGGGAGATGAGAGGCAGAGAGGAGAAGAGAAGAAAGAAGGATAACAAAAAGTTGACTTCAAGTCAGTAATTATTTGCTTGAGACCTCACAGACCAGAGCTTTCAAAGCAAGGAGAGTAATCAATCTTTATGCTCAGTAACAAACTTGTCTGGCACCAAGATGGAAGGCATCAGGCTTTTCCCTGAAGGAGGTGTCTGTCCCCAGTTCACCTGAAGGGCCCGGGGCTCAGTGTTTCTTAGTGTTAACCTCAAGCAGGACAGGAACCCTATGGAACAGAGCTGAGTTCAAGCCTGCAAAACACAGGTGCTGAGGAGTAAGTTCTCGGTCCTCTCTTCTCTGTCTCCCTGTTGACCCCAGGTGCTTGCTGGCCTCCCCCCACCCTGGCTCTCTGACCCCTGATCTTTTCCTTGCGCTCAGGCCTCAGATGCTTTTGAGAGCAGGGTCTGGGAGGTAAGCATGTGGGCTTAAGAATCAGGAATATTTGGATTCACATCTGTGCAGGGTCCAGCCCTTACTAGCTGCATGACTTTGGGCCAATACTGCATGACCTTGGGCCAATAATTACCTTGACCGGCTTTCGCTCCTCATTTGCAGGGTGGAGATACTGAGGATTAATTTAGAAAATGTATGTTAAGAGCCTATTGTCTGGCAGGTAGTATCTACTCCATAAGCATTAGCTATTTTTATTATTCTCAGCAAACTCCAGTGTTGGAAGGGATCAGAGGAGGTAGGGGATCATTTTAATATTGAGAGGTCCAGGGCCTGTGGCAAGAAGAAGGACCCAGTTATATAGGCTGCCCTTGTAGTTGGCATCTTCTAACATGGCAGTGATCACACTGATGGATACTGTGCAATGCGTTTGTTTATTCATTCATTCATTCATTCATTTGACATGAATGTACAAAGTGCCTACTATGTACTAAGTTCTGTGTTAGGAATTAGAGATACAATTCTAAAAAGACATCAAAATCTTTAGGAAAACATAACAATTGTGACAAAGACATGCATGCCATAGGAGTGGTGTGTAGGGCCATGATCCTGGGCTTGGGGTGTGTGTGTGCAGTGTCCTGAAAGAATGGAGCCTGAGCAGAGTCAATCCCTGTGCTTGGCACCCCTTCAGCCCCTTGGGACTTCTTGTTAGTTGAACATGCCACACTAGCTCCCATCTCAGGGCCTTTGCACTTCTGTTTGCTCTGCCTGAATCCACTTTCCCCATGTCTGTGTGTGGCGGCTTCTTATCATCCTTTAGGTCCCAGTTCAAATATCTCTTGCAAAGGCAGGTCCTACCTGGCCACCCAGGACAAATGTCTTCACTTCATCCTTCCTTCTTCTCTGCCTAGCTGTCACTGCAGGTCATGGAGCCTTTTTTGTTCTCTTCATAGCGTTTATTACTAAGGATGACCATCGTGTCATTAATTTGTTTCTGCTTTGTCTCTCTCCCCACTATAGAAGGCAAACTCCATAAGAGTAGAGCCCTGAGTGGCTTTTTTGCTCAGAGGTGGATCCTCAGAGCCGAGGGTTGGCTCCACATGGAGGAGGAACTCAGCAGACCTTTGTTGCCTTGGCCAGGCAGAGGGTGTGAGGCCAGCAGAAGGATGGACACCTGAGTTATAGGGCAGAGTCTGAACCAACGAAGGGGGTCATAGAGCCATTTGGCATGTGGGGCAAGAATGAAGGACACAATAGTCAAGTCTCTGTTCTTGGTCCGAGGCGAGGGGAGTCGTGGCTGCACAGTGCTGGCCAGGAACTCTGCATGTTCTTCTCCAAAAGGAAGCAGTATGCGTTTTCCTGAGTTCCCTCCTCAGGTGCCCCGAGCTGTTTAAAGTAGAAATGTTCTCATTCCCCTTCAGAGCTGCATAAAGAGTGAATTATCGCGCAATTTCAGAGAGGACATTTAGGAAGAAGACATCAAATTTAAGAGGTTGCAATGAATGTTCAGAGGTCAAAAGAATTGGGGAAATGACTCCATGATTTTTCTTTTATAAAGGCAACACAAATAATGAAATAACAAATGTGTGAAGCCCAGGCTTTTCTTCTCCTCTGTGTATTTTATGCAGCATAAAAATGTGTCTTTGGAGCTTTCTTTGAGTGATTTAAAAACCAGATGGAAGCCAGCAAACGGACTGCATCTGTCCATGTAAAGCTGTCATTTATCTCCGGGGTAAGTGAGTAGAAATGGCGGCCATGTGCTTCCTCCCGAATGCGGAATGCAGAGCATTTGGCCTCTAGCTAAGACACAAATAATTCCTATGCATGATGAATCCCTCCAATAACAAGGCCCTGCAAAGGCAGGATCAAATCATAGTCATCAGTTCCTGGCACTCTTTTCAAATGGATGCCTCAGAGTATTCGCAGCGAGCACCCAGACATGAGTTGAGGGAGCTACTAGCCATTTAGTCTGTCATTTATTATTCTTTTTTTTGTTGTTCTTTTGGAAGCATAATAGATTAAGCCCAAACTCCAAAAGTGATCTTTGAGAAAGGCAGAAAACTGTCACCTGAGCAGAATTCATCACCCAGAAGTGTGCAATGGATGGGGACTACCCCCACCTGCAAATCACTCTGGCAAGAAAGATGCAACAAATTCATATCAAATGTTTACCCCTGACCCATTCATCCTTATGTATGCAAAACTGGATGGGTTATAATCCTCAATTTGCAGCACAATGCTGCCATCATGCACATAGTTTTTATTTATTTAAATTTATTTATCTCCCACCCTCAGTTTCAGCCTTCTTCCAAAGAGGCTCCCTGTCTTATATACCAAAAAAGCATATTTTGTCATGTATTTCATTCTACTTCTCCTGTTTTCACTCAAGGTATCTTTCAGATACACTGTGTTGATTTATACTTCCTACTCTTTAATAGATAGATGGTCTTTGAATAATTCTTTGACTATTTCACACACTTTATCCTCTCCTCTCTTTTTTTTTTTTTTTGAGATGGAGTCTCACTCTGTCGCCCAGGCTGGAGTGCAGTGGTGTGATCTCAGCTCACTGCAAGCTCTCCCTCCCAGGTTCACACCATTCTCCTGCCTCAGCCTCCCGAGTAGCTGGGACTACAGGTGCCCACCACCACGCCCAGCTAATTTTTTGTATTTTTAGTAGAGAGGGGGTTTCACCGTGTTAGCCAGGATGGTCTCGATCTCCTGACCTCGTGATCCACCCACCTTGGCCTCCCGAAGTGCTGGGATTACAGGCATGAGCCACCGCACCTGGCCTATCCCCCTCTTTCCTAATGCTCACTTAGGTTATCTCTAACTCTATTATCAAACTAATACTGTGATCAACATCCTTTCATCTATTAACTTGTGTTTTTATCTGTGAAAGCTTCTTTTTTGTGAAAGAGCAAATGTGGGACTGAGGTTCTCCGAGTCAGGAGACACTCCCCAGCTTTTCTCCACAGCAGTTTTCACTTCCACCAGCAGCTGACAGGGCCCCTCCACAACGCTTATCATCCTATAACTTTCAGACCTCTTCCTATTTGGGTATACAGTCGTATCTCACGGTATTTCAATGTTCATTTTCTTGATGTGACTCTGTGCAACTCTTCAGTCCCTATTAACTAGGATTTTTCCTTCTTTAGAGTGTCTATTCCAAACTTTTATCCATTTCCTTATTAACCGCCTTTCCTTTTTCTTGCCTATTTGCTGGAGTTTTCTCTGTATTCTGCATATTAATACTTCTGTCAGTTATTTACATTGTACATTTCAAGGTTGGGTATTTATAGATACTCCTTGACCCCATCATAATGGGGTTATGTCCGCATCAATCCATTGCAAATGGAAAATTTGTAAATCAAACCATAGTAAGTCAAGGATCACCTATATTCATCCAAAGATAAAAATCACTCACAGGCAACACCTGAAGTCCTGGTAGTTTTATCTTTCATTTTCTGAGTGTGCAGTACAGAATAAACACTCCACACATCCTTCCTTCAGCGAGCAAACCCAGTGAAATGCAAATAAATGGGGAAGCAGAGTAGATTCATGGTGAAAGCAGGGCTTGGAAGTCCAATGGCCCTTTCTGTTTTGTGATCAATTCTAGCTCAGCCACTGCCCGGTGGTGTGACTTGGGGCAGCATGCCCACCTCTGGACGACCTAGTTTTGCACACCTGTCTCACAAGGTGGAAGTGGGTGGTGGGTGGGTCAATAAAGGGCTGATATGGCATAGAGGCGAGGCTGTAAACAGGAAGCAAAGACTTTCCCCTTTACCTGGAGCACCCGGTAGAAGAGAATGGATATTTGAAATAAAAACCGTGGAGCCTGCAATAATTTAAATAGGCAGAGCAAAGGAGATACTCCCTAATCAATCTTTTATTTGTTTTTTTAATCTTTCCCTGAGAGAAATGGAAGTAATCTTGGCCATTAAACAAAACTCAACACTTAATGGCACTTTAATCAGATAAAGATAGTGTGTGACTTATGATCCCATTTTGTCTATATACAAAATATATGCGGTGGGTGAAGTTACTCAAGTCTGTATCCGTGGATGTGTCTGTATCTGTGTATTAGCCCTTCTTCTATGTATATTGGATGAATACCTGCCTGAATAATAGTGCTTATTTTTAAGTCTTGAAATTATAATTCAGTTTTATTTTTCCTTTTGCATAACATTTGTTTCTACTTTCTCCAGAGTTAATATATAATTATAGGCACAATAATAAAAAATACAATGTATTAAAATAATATTTATGGAGCATAACAACTTAGAAAAGGCTTGCAATGTGTTAATAGAAGTAACCTGTTGCAAAGCTGTATATCCATTCTGATTACAATTGTTGTAAAAACAAACTTAAAAAAATCCATAAACAGAAAATAGATCAGAAGGAAAATGCCCAAATGCTAGTAAAACTTATGGCTGTACACGGCTAGCTGTGAGTTTCTCTTTTCACTGTTTTTCTTCCTCTTCTATTCTTTTTTCTCATCTCTTTCATTCTTGCCTTCTTTTTTCTGCTTCTGAAATACGTTTATTAACCTTATATTGACTTTATATTGTTTAAAACACCATTCAAGTCTGGAAAACCTTCAATAATATATAGAACAATTTTAATGGAAATCCTCCTTTAACCAGAAAATTCTACATTCCATCCCTCCAAAACCCAGGTGAATCATGGATGTAAAAGGAATTTTGTGAAATTTTTGCAAAGCAGGAAGCCATGTGAATGTTCCCTGCATAGAGTCCCATTTGGGAAGCTGCTTATGCCTGTTCCAGGGTATGTCACAGGTATACACCAATACACCATGTGTACACACACATGGGCCATTGCACACCACACACCCCCTCCCCGTCCCCACACACATGCTTCTTCTAGTTCGAGCCACTTAGGCACCAAGTTGTCACCAATGGAGAATTGCCCAGGTAAGTGGACCCAGGATTATTCTGTTGGCTTGATTAGCACTGTCCTCAGGTAGAAGGGTTGCCCTTTATCCCTGCTTGGACCATGCTGCTCATCCCTTGGGCCAGAGCATTTGCTCTGTCCCTTGGATTGAACATTTAGGGTCAAGGGAAGGTGGAGAGAACACATAGTCCCACTTGACCAGAGGGGAGGGCCTGGCCATCACCAGCCTGACGACTCCAGGGTAGCTGCTGCTTCTGACATCACAAAGCTGGTGTCACTGCTTAACCCTAAAGCTGACTCCCCTGGCCTGGGTGGAAAGGTTATGCAGGCAAAAGGACCCAGCCTGAATTTATCACAAAAGCCACCTTTGAAGGAGCCTTGGAGCTGAACATTCTTCACTCTGTCTACCAGAGCTTTCTGGTCCTCCTGTGTTTAATCAACAGTGTGCTTTGATAGATAGTGGTCTGACACCCCAAATTCCTTCTGAAAGATTCTTATCACCAGGTGAGTGCTCTCCAAGTCCAGACCCTTCCTTAATCATTTGGAAAAGTGTCTTTTCGGTATGAGCCATTGTTTCACCCCTTACAATTTCATCAGGATGTTTTAATTATTTTTTCTTATCACTAGTCAGTCTATATTCTTATTATGAGATGCATTAGACATTTGAGTGAAGCATTAGTGCCAGGCAGCCTAGATTTAATCCCCACTCTCCCAGTCATTGGTAAACTTGGCAACCTAAAAATGTGCTGTGCCTCAGTTTCCTCAACTCTAACGTGGGAACAAAGATAAGTCACTGTGGGGACCAAACAAGTTGTTCATTAAAAGTGCTTAGAACAGTTCTCAATACATAGCATGTGCTCAGTAAATGTTAACTACACATCTTTATCAATA
The DNA here is from genome assembly GCF_006542625.1 of Nomascus leucogenys. Lineage (NCBI taxonomy): Eukaryota > Metazoa > Chordata > Mammalia > Primates > Hylobatidae > Nomascus > Nomascus leucogenys. The sequence continues at coordinate 3,289,340 of NC_044393.1, forward strand.
CCAACACCATCATCTTCATTACTGTAATTACTATCAACATCTTATCATCATCATCAAGAACATAAACATTATCATCATCACCATTATCATTATCATCATTACTATCATCATCATCACCATATTATCAACATTACAACCTCATCATCACCACAATTATTATTTTCACCATTACCATCATCACCACCATCATCATCACACACCATCATAAACCTCACTATCATCATCATCATCACTATCATCACCGTCATCACCAAGATCATTACCATCACCATCATCACTACCACCATCATTATCGCCATAATCATCACCATAATCTCCATCAACATCATCATCACCATATTACCATCATCATCACTGTCATCATCACCATCACTATCATCATTATCACCACCATTGTCACCATCATCATTATCACTATATCATCAACATTATATCATTATCATCATCAGAATCATTATCATCACCATCACCATTACCATAATTGTCACCATCGTCATCATCATCACCATCATTACCATCATGCTGATGATAGTGCGGTTAAGAGTTTGGACTCTGGACTCTGTAAGATTCTAGTTTACATCTCAGGCTCACTGCCTACTAGTTGTGTGACCTTAGCCAAGTCATCTAATCTCTCCACCCCTCAGTTTCTCCACTAAAATAGCATGCAGAGCCTTCTTGGTGTGGGTGGTTATAATGATTAAACTAAATTATGGGCCTAATTTCCTTAACACAGTATCAGATACATGGTAAGTGCTCAATAAATGTGTGCACATATATATCATATAACATATATATGTCATATATCTCCTTAACATACACATATACATATGTATCTACATGTATATACATTCACACATATGTGTATGTATGTACACATGTATGTCTGTGTGTATACTATGTTCTAATCAGTTTTTCTTGTCAAACTTTAAGAATAAAATTAAGTCTTCTTATTATAAGCCTCTTTTGTTATTACTTTTGAGACATTTGAAAATCTGTGGTTCCCTTTTCCTTGCTTGTGGGTTCCCCCAGTGCTTGCTCAGGTGCTAGGCAGGGAAAGCTGGTGCTGAGCTATTTGTCAGTGGATGTTGGCTTTGTGCCTCTGAGGACCAGCCTCCAGCAGAAGTGACACGACCACGTTAGCAGGTGCAGGTTCAGGACTCACAGCGCAGTATCTCACTCTCAGTCACCACGAGCCTCCCTGTGCCTTCTCAGCACTTATTCCTGTTCCTGGCATCAGAGCAGTTGCTTGGTGTCCTGCCACCCTGTCATGGGGTATTTACATTTGTCTTCTCATTTTTTCTTCTAAGAATTCTGGGAATATTCTCGAAAGCACAAAATACCACAACTGTTTTGAAAGCTAGTTGTTTTGTTTTGTTTTGTTTTTGCTGTGTGTCCTATACAAGTCACTTAACCCGTGTGGGCCAGAGTTTCCTCTGGAGACCCTGGGTGTGTGGGTTGCATTGCCACCAGGGATTGTCACACATTAAAGGCATGCATATTTATTGAGAATCTATTGTCTGCTGGCCACTGTGCTCCCTGCTAAGGATGGGTGGATAAAGATAATTCTTGCCCAGAGGAAACTCACATTTTAATGGGAGACATCACATCAATAGACATTTATATAGAGACCTGGTAAGTACAGAGGCAGATGAAAAATAACAAGTGTGGAGATAAAATAAAAAAGCATGATAGGCGTGGTGAGTATAAATAGGTCAGTGTTGCTGAACCATAAATTGTGACTCATTAATTCCTGCATTGAACGAGTATCCGCCTGAATGCTGGTTATGTGCCAAGGACTCAGAGAGGAGGGAAATGGAGCTGGAGGTCCTTCCATGCTTCCTTGGGTCACTGCCTCAAGCTTGGTCATGAGAAATAGCTGGCGGCAGGGTTGAAAAAAATCAAAATTCTAGACACCCTCGCTGGAGATTCAGATTAGTAGGTCTGTTGAGACCAAAGAATCTGAACTGTTAATGAGCACCCCAGGGGATTTTCTTGCTGAGTAAGTTTGGAAGCATTTTCAGCCGGCAGTGACAGGGCTGATTAGTTTTTAGCCAGTGTGAGGAATGGGTCTTGGGGTGGACAGGAGGCAAGGAGGTCCCGAGAGTCTGGCGGGTATTCCCGGTGGCAGGGGATGCAGGAGCTAGGATGATCTGAACAAGGGGCAGATGCTGGATTCAGTGGGAAGTGGTGGTGGCTGAGGGGGTGTGGGAGGCAGGTTTTCGCTTCTCTGGGAGGGGTGGATTATCCTAATGCCAAAGGCTGAGACAGAGGATTCTGGATGGGGAACAGATTAAACAGGATCCCAGTGGGCCCATCTGTGGACACTTTTATCTAGTTGGGTTTGGAAATCTATCCAAGTCAGCAATGTCCCCCACTCTGTTCTGTGGGCCACCCTCTAGTTATTTTAAACACAACAAAATTATAATTTCAGAACGTCAAGAATTCAAAATCCATAAACACTTCACACTCTCTTTGAATCCCTTCTAGATGAACATCTGATAATATTTAAATTCTACCCACATGGCCTCAGCCTGAAGGTGGGAACTTCAATTGTGTGAGTGTTCTCGGCACTAAGTACACGATGCTCACCCACACTTCGGAGTTCCCAGCAGAGGGCGAGGCCCTCAATCCTCAGCTAAGCACAGTTCCAGCGCTGCAGCAATCCTGTAATTTCCCCCAAAGCAAGGGGGACGCTGAAAGTACAGTTTCGTCATGACTTCCCCAGCAAGCTCTTCTATGAAAACAGTGGTTCTCGGCCCTGACCATACATTCATCACCTGAGAAACTTATGCTCGTTGATGCCCAGACTCTGCCTGCAGAGATGCTAGTGAATTGCTCTGGAATGGGTCTTTGGCATGGGTGCTAAAAGAGTTGCTTGGTGTAAATATGTGCATGCAGATGAGGACTACCACAGTCCACCTTATCCTGCCAATGTCTTCCCCTAGGCAAATCCTACCAGAGAAGCTCCTCTGTTTAAAAAAATACGCTCAAAGACCTAGAACCAGAAATATCATTTGACCCATCTATCCTATTACTGGCTATATACCCAAAGGAATGTAAATCATTCTATTACAAAGATACATACACACTTATGTTCACTGCAGCACTATTCACAATCAATAGCAAAGACACGCAATCAACCCAAATGCCCATCAATGACATCAATGACAGATTGGATAAAGAAAATGTGATACATATATACCGCAGAATACTATGCAGCCATAAAAAAGAATGAGATCATGTCCTTTGCAGGAATACGATGGAGTTGGAAGCCATTATCCTCAGCAAACTGATGCAGGAACAGAAAACCAAACATTGCATGTTCTCACTAATAAATGGGAGCTGAACAATGAGAGCACATGGACACAGATTGGGGAACAACACACATTGGGGCCTGTCCAAGGGTGGTCAGGGAGGAAGAGTATTAGGAAAAATAGCTAATGCATGCCGAGCTTAATACCTAGGTGAAGGGTTGAGAGGTGCAGCAAAGCACTATGGCACACGTTTATCTATGTAACAAACCTGCATGTCCTGCACATGTACCCTGGAACTTAAAATTAAAATTAAAATTAAAATTAAAATTAAAATTTTTTAAAAAATACAACCTGTACGTCAAACTAGCAAGATTCCCTAACAAAGACTGAAATGCATTCTGCTTTTTCCTCTGTGCAAATATGGCTTCACTTACAAAGGGAGAAGCGACTTTTGGCATACTTCGTTTGGAAACAAAAGGTGTAGAAGCATTTTGCATATGTATTACTATTAGGAGGCGGGGAAAAAAATCTCTCTGTGGTTAACACCCTTAGGACTAGGGCAGTTTTCTTGAGACTTTCCTGTAATCCATTTTCTTTGGGACACCTAAGTAGAGAAATCTAGCAGTCTAGTGGAAATATGGCTTGTGGCTCAGCATGATTTTCTGTACTTCATTTTTAGTTTCTATTCAATAGAAATGAAATTGGTTCGCCCTTTGCCCTTGTGTGTTTATATTTTTGTTTGATATAGAAAAGGATTTTCTAATGCTCAAACTGTTTAATAATGGTGAAAACTGCCTTGAGAGAGGCTGAGGGTATCGTCCTAGCTGAGGATACCATCCCAGGGCTTGCAGGTACACAATCATCCACTTACTACATTCTTACTGGGCACCCACCTGAAGTGGGTCAGATGTGGTCCTCCCAGCCTTGAGAGAGTGGGTTTGAACTCTGCGGGTCCTTAACATTAGCCTTTGTTAGTGAAACCACATTCCCCAAAGCGGCGATGGTGCCTGATTTTTATTTTTATTTTAAATTTAAATGAACTGTATTTCATTTTTAAAATAAAAAAATGTAAAGCTTTCATTTTAGGTTCAGGAGTACATGTGCAGTTTTGTTATATAGGTAAACTCATGTCACAGGAGGTTTGTTGTATGGATTATATTGTCATCCATGTACTAAACCTAGTACCCAATAATTATTCTTCCTGATTGTCTCCCTTCTCCCACCCTCCGCCCTCAAGTAGGCCCCAGTGTCTGTTTTTCCCCTTTGTGTCCACGCGTTGTCATCGTTTAGCTCCTACTTACAAGTGAGAACATGAGGTATTTGGTTTTCTGTTCCTGAATTGCTTTACTCAGGATAACGGCCCCCAGCTCCATCCATGTTCCTGCAAAGGACAAGATCTTGTTATTTTTTATGCATCACAGACACCCCTCTGTCTTTTATGATGAGTTTGGTTCCCTGGAACCTCATTTCTCTATGTTAGAATCCCACTCCCTCAAACCCAATCAGCTCTAGGAAGCCATACCATGGCATGGGAATGTGTTCTCCCATGGAGAAATGGATGTGGGGGTCCTCAAGACCCCTATCGCTGTCTTCTCTCCAGTTCAGTCCCCAGCAAATGAGGGCCCAGCCTTGCTTCTAACCTGTGTGCACGAAGGAAGGCTTGTCCTCTACATGGTCATCTGAGCTGGTGGAGCTGCAGGCTGCTGAGTCCAGGATTTGTGGGTTAACCTGTGGATTAATCCACACTAGATTACGGTCACAGGCTGAATTTGCTCGAACCCTACAAAACTTTGAAGTTACAAAGATACATGTAGGAAATACTGTCTACAGATGGAAGGAATCAACCCAAATTATTCCCTGTGGTTAAAGACACCCCAGACTGGGTCAGTTGTGTGGCAGGGTTGAGACAGTATTTTATATTATTCCTCTATAGGGTGGTGCTTTCTCTCATAACCTGTTCATTTCTTGAGATAAGTTCCAGTTGATTGGAAAAGACACTATGTGACAATCATGGGGTGATAAACCATGAAACATCTTGGCTGATTCTTTGTCATTCTGGAGAACACCGTAAGCCCAGTGGGAGTGTTCTGATTTGGTAACAATTGCCTCCAAGATCTTAAAGGAACCTTCCAGCCCTGTCTCTTTAGATTCTCATCAACATTAGAAAGACATGGCATTGGTGTTTGTGAGTCGGGCCTGAAAACACTTCTCCAGTTCCAAATACCTGTCACCTTGTCTCCTTTCCCATTCGTCAGTTTAATATTTCTTCTCCTTTTATTATGCTTTGCACATTTGCTTTTTAAACCGGGAATCCAGATGAAAGAAAGAAAGAGGACTTGGTCAGAACGCCCCAGTTCTGGTTGCAGAACTGGAGCAATGGTGGCAACCTGGCCCTGCACCCACCTGTGTTCCTTGGGAAATCTTCAGTTGCCCTCACTAATCCAATTTAAAATGACTCCCTTCAACACCCAAACTCTGAAAGCATTCACTGCCACTGAAATAAGAAATTACAATTTTAAGATCGTAAATGTTTATTGATACCATTTGAATCCAAGCCAATCAAGCGGTTCTTTGCGGACATCCCTCAGTGCCTCCTTCACTTCAGGTAAGATGCTGTCTTTCCTTTGGGCTATCCGCCAACCCATGTCTCCAGGTAGGTTGCTCTGCAACGGATGGCTTGCCATGTTGGGAACTTGCACTTTGATGCTAAAATAGCGTGGAAGCATCATTTATCTTAATGGCTGCAGGACCCATCTCTGCTGTGTGAACTGCCAAAAAAGATCATCCTCTGTTTCCCTGTGTCCACAAAGTCAGTTCTGAAAAGTAGAACCCTCTCTAACACGGGCAGAAGGCCAGGCAGGGCATGGAGTGTTAGCTTTTCATCTCAGGCTCTGAGCTTGTGCTGTGAGGTTCAGATTTAACTCAGATTCTCACATGTTGGGGAATCAATCATTTGAAAAGAGCATTTGTCAGCATCAGTGTAACTCCTAGAAAAAGGAGATTCAGCACCTGCAACTACTTGGCAGCAAGTTCCCTCCGAGGTGAAGCGCTCACACCTATTTCCTGGGGAGACTGGGTCTAAAAGAAGAATCACTTTGATTTTTATCTCTAACAAGTTGTGTCAATTTCCCAGGGGGAATTCTTCACTTCTCTCTAGCCCTTGAATTTTCAAATACCTAAGACCAAGAGCTTGTGAAAATATGCCAGTCTGTATGTGTGGCATAGAGACGAATTTTACTCACAGTAAAAAAAAACTTTATAAAACGTGGGTGTGCAAAAAAAAAAGTGTAGCTTTATTACATTTCCCATAACTTGATTTGTGTCTATCAAAAGCCCACATTTTCTTTAATAACAGAAAATTAGTGAAGTCATTTGTAAGTGGGTTCTATCCAATCCTGTGATGTCTTTGTTAATTCAAGTTTAAAATGTAGTCACATTCAAGGTTGTTGCCTTCCTCCTTAGGTTTTTCTCTCTTCTTAGCCTCTACAGTTAATTCCTTTCTCCTGGGGACTATTGGTGACCGCAGTGGATTCCATGAGGTTTCCTGAGCTTGTTCTGTGTTTGCCCCATGCAGCCTCCCATGCCAAGTGGAGCCTGTCCCATGATAAGTCTCCATTTCTTCTGGCCTCTGTCCTTTTTGCCACGGCGGCTGTCAGCAGGACCACCCGGTTACTGCACATCCTCCTCATGTAACCCACCAGACAATGCTTGCTCTTCTGGCCTCCCTAGGCCCCCTGCACCTCTCTCCGGCAGAGGGAAGGTTGGGCTCTTCCCTGGAGCCTTTCTGAGTCCTAGCAAGAATAAGAGCTGTGTTAGTTCATTTGGTGCAGTAACAAATAGTCCCCAGACAATGGCCATGCTAGTTGTCTGTCAAGTGACATGCTGGGGGCTGTGGTGTGGGTGTGGCTGTCATCTATGTGTTGCCTTATTCTGAGACCTGGATCATGTTGCAGCTCCTAATGGGATAGGCCATGTCGCAGGCTCTGAGCTGTTCAGTGCAGGGGGCAGAAAGGTGATGAGAGCTTTGTTGCTGACATCCAGTTGTATTTCTACCTAGGGAGATGACTTAACAATCCAAACATGTACACACTTACACACTGGAGTGCAACCAAGAATGTGATGCATGTAGCTACCGTATATGCCAAGTGCTACCCAAACGCAGAGGGAAAACGGTGGATTGCAAGGGATTAGAATGGTGGTTGGGGTCCGCCTTTCACAGTTGGTGGATTGTGGGTTAAGGCAGCACACCGTCTGGCTTCACCGGCATGGGTGGCCCAAGAGGCAGGATAAAGCCATGGAGAGCTCACCACAGCCCCGAGCACCATCCCGAGGGAAGGCATGTGACAGGCTGGGGAGACTGGAGGGAGCTGCTTGGCACACTACAGCAAGAGGGATTATGTCTCTATGTCTGGGCTCAGCACAAAATAGTACCAGGATGGATTAGCGACGTCTGCCTCAGATGTGAGAAGGGAAGATGCATATCCTGTAATAGCCGTCCTTATGCTGTGCTAAGCCAATAATATTGTAATAGAATCAGGTTGGAGAGGAGGCCGAAAGGAGTTGGTATAAATAGATTGAAATGTGGAGGTGGGGGACAGGACAGGAAAGGGGTTTGTCAGGAGGTCGAAGTCAGCTCCCGTCTTGAGCTTCAAAGTGTGACCTGACAAGCAGCAGTGGCAGCAGCGGGGACGCTGGTTCAGATGTAGATGCTTGTGCTCACCCCAGGCTCACAGAAGCAGAATGTGCATGTTCATAGAGTCCTCAGGTGGCTCTTGTGGTCTTTAGAGTCCGGGAGGCACGGGACCCTTCTGCATCCATGCTATTCTCATCAAAGTCTAGGCTAGCAGCAGTACCACCCTCCACCTGGGAGCTTATTAGAAATGAACATTCTCGGGCTCCACTTCGGATATGCCAAAACAGAGTTGTTTTTAGCTTGAGGCCCAGGAACCAGTTTTCCAATGAGATTTTCAGGTGGTTCTTTTGCAGGTGACAGCATGGGCCTACCCAGAGAATGCCTGGGCTAGAGGTGGCTTCTGCAGAGTGGAAATGGAGATATTGGCAAGAGTTGTGGATGACAGTGACAAGGCCTCTGAACTCGGGTCAGGCAGCATGAACATGCCATGATGGCAACTGGCTCTGCTACATCACTATCTTCAGCAACGTCAAACCACGTGGGACCAGGATCGGAGGATGATGGTGGAGGGGGCTCCCTAGGCCTGAGGACGGGTGGCTACTGTGAGAGAATAGAGCCATGAAGGGGTCCTGGCATGGATGGAGTGTGTAGCTGACTGCAGGGCCCTGGCTGAAAGGGAGATGGGTGGGCTGTGAGCTGAGCCTGGAGGGAGAGTCTACAATCGTGCGGATGTAGGACAGGACAGGGTGATTTTTTGACCGGCAAATCCAAAGCAATGGTCTACGAAGGAGTCGTTTTGTCCCTTGCAGGAAGAGAATTGGCGAGGAGGTCCTGGCCAGGCTCTTGGCCCCACCATCCTACTTAATTTCATTGTTTAAATAGTTAAACTAGCTTTTTACAGGTGTGTCTGAGATTTGGAGACTCATTTTCAAAAACAGTGAACGATGTTTGTGTGATGATCAGAGAGAACTCTCTCAATTTTAGAAGTGCTTGTGGGCCAGGCACGGTGGCTCACGCCTGTAATCCCGGCACTTTGGGAGGCTGAGGTGGGCAGATCATGAGGTCAGGAGATTAAGACCATCCTGGCTAACATGGTGAAACCCCATCTCTACTAAAAAATACAAAAAAATTAGGCAGACATGGTGGCGGGTGCCTGTAGTTCCAGCTACTCAGGAGGCTGAGGCAGGAGAATGGCGTGAAACCGGGAGGCGGAGCTTGCAGTCAGTAAGCTGAAATCACACCACTGCACTCCAGCCTGGGTGACAGAGCGAGACTCTATCTCCAAAAAAAAAAAAAAAAAAAAAAAAGAAAAGAAAAGAAAAGAAAAGTGATTGTGAATATGAGAAGCGGTCACACCTTGTGCACAGATCCTGCTTCTAAAGATTAGCCAGGGCAGGTGTGAACGGATCTGTGAGCTTCCCGGGAGGCTTGCTGGAGTGACATCATTCCAACATCCCTTGCAGAGATGTCGCAGCAAGTGGAGCCGATGCCACTGTGCTCGTTCGCATCTGGGTTTCCACCCTTGAAGCCCCTTGCACCTCATGTCTGACTGCTGCAGGCTGGAACTAGAGTAACTGGACATGAATTGCACATCAGAATTCCTATTGCCAAAGCAGTATTTTAAATGAATATTTTAATGAAATTATGCAAATAATATTGGTTGATTGGAATTTGTATTGAATCAGCAATATGTTTAGCAATATTTCATTTGTGAGACTTGTAGAAATGGATGGTCTGCTAAAATTTTTTGAATGAGTATCTTGAAGAATTAGAGATTATCCTCTCTCTTTTTCATAGTCTTGGGACTTATGGAATCTTCAAGGGCTCCGGGATATTGAAAAATTCCATTTGAACAATTCGAATATGAATTGTTTAACAATAAAAAAGATGGTTTTTATTTAATGCTTATGAAACTATAGCAATGTGTTCTTATAAAGAAAAGAAAGATTTTTTAAAGAAGAAGTGCCAGAAACGATTTTTATTATTGTCTGCCTTAGTCCACAATGATCTAAGCAATAATTTGAACTAGAAATTGGAAAAATATGCTTTGGTATAAAAACAATGAAATACCCAAAACATTATGGGAAATGAGCACAAAAGAAGCTCTGGAAGTCACAATGTGTCATAAAATATATATATAAAGAGAGAGACATTTAGCGAGATTAGGAGTGAAATTTACTGCAGGTACCTAGAGAGCAGAGAGCATGTCATGTGAATTTATTTCCACGGCAACTAGCACAATTTCTGGCTCTCAAAGTTATTCAATAGATATCTGTTTAATGAATAAATGGCTGGCTGGATGGATGAAGCACACAGAGGTGTGCTCAGCCCCCTCCCCAAACATTGTGGAGGCTCTGCCTGCAATGGGGTCACCCAGGAGCAAAGAGCTTGGAAGAATTGCATCAATGTGCCAGCGTCAAAGACAGTGGCAGGTCTTCACCATGCCGCCCACTGCTTCCGGGATAGAAGAGCAGGTCTGGGAAGCGGCTCAGGTGCGGAGTCGGCCCTAAGTAGATTTGTAAGGATGAAGTCTTGCCACAATTATTGAATACTGGGCTTGCCCGTGCAAATATCTTTCTTTCGCCTCTTCCATCACTATCCTGCCTCCTCCCTTTCAGCTGCAGGGACCAAGTCTGTGTTCTATCCTTGCCAGTTCCTGCTAGAAGAGTGCCTGTTAGGACAATCATGATGGCCTGCAGCGCCCCTCCCGCCCACCCTGTTCCCTGAGATGGCTTCACGAGGACAGGAATCCAACTCGTGTGTTTTAGAATCCAGGAAACGCAGTCCCTTCACAATACAGAGGTTGCTAGCGCAGCATCTTAGGCACAGCTCCTAAGAGGAATGTGGGAAAAACTACAGCTCCATACACGTGGGAACTTCTTGCCACTATTCTCCAAGCCTAGCTTTGCTCCATGATTACATGATAAGCAGGAGTGAGGTTTCAGTCCAAGAATGTAAATGGGAGATTCGAGTCTACAAATGCAGACCTCACAGCTTGTTCAGTCTGTGCCATCCAAGGTCTCACAGGCTCTGGCTGTGGATGCATTTCAGCAGAAAGCTAATAGGAAGCTGAAACTCCTTGTTTGGGCCAGGGTCTCCCAACGTCTTGGCCCAAAGGTCATGATTCAGAACACAAGAATTTTCCTTAACACCCTGCACCAGGAGGTCAATTAAGTCCAAGATGACATGCATGCTAATAATAACTAAGCAGAAGGTAAAGAATGCCATCTTCAATTGCCTCAATATCACATCCACACACACAACTGTGGAATACCCTGTGGTAGGTCGAGTAGACCCTAAAGATGTCCATGTCCTAATTCTTCAAGCTGTGAACATGTTTCCTTTCATGGTAAAAGGGGCTTTGCAGATGGGATTAAGTGAAGGACTTTGAGATGGGAGATGATCCTGGATTATCCAGTTGGGCCCCATATGACAGCCAGGATCCTTGTAAGCAGTAGAGGGAGGTGGAAGAGGTGGTTAGGGTGAGGCCGTGTGAGAAGGACCCAGCCAACCTCTGCTGGCTTTGAAGACAAAGGCACAGGCACTGGGCAGAGGAATGCCCACAGCCTGCGGGAGCTGGAAAGGCAGGGGATAGGCACTCCGGGAGGAACCCAGGCCTGCAACAACTCCGTGTTAGCCCAGGGAGATCCACTTCAGCTTCTCAACGCCAGAACACTAAGATACTGAATGTGTGTCATGCAAGCCACTGTATTTGTGGCCATTTGTTGCAGGAACAACAAGAAACTAAAACCCTTGATGCAGGGCCAACAGAGGGCCTCAAAATAGAGCCCATGGGGGGCATTTACACAGGGCCCACTGAAGGCAGTGCCATGGGGTTCCACAAGAGAAGGGTGAGACCACCTCAAGGATGTTTGAGATACCTGCCAAGGGCACACCTATGACACTTGAGCACCTGGCTTTGACGGTCTCTCGATGGCATCTAACTGACCTTGTTAACCAACAGGAGCACACACCAGAGTCCCTCTCTGGGCTATTTGTAATTTTATAGGAACGGTTCTGAGACCAGCACATCTTCAAGCCTCCAAAGAGGAAAGCTCTCCTAAGGCAGGAGAGGGCACATGGGCTAACATTTTTGTAAAAGAGTATCTGGGACCTCAAATGACATTGAGCTAGTGCTCATAGTACTTGGCTTCTCTGACTAAAGGATGTCTTGTCTAAGAAACAATTTTTATGTTCATCCTATTTTTCAGACCAAACATGAGAGCAGCTGGTGGCATAACTGCAGGCACATGTCACTTCAGAGCCGCCCTGGACAATCTGTCACTCACAGTCACTTTGCATAAGTTTGAGGTTGATAATATTTATCTTAAATGCACCTCACTGAGTGTGCCCTGCTCACTTTCAGAGGCAGTAGGGCATCGTGGTGATCCCAGGCTGGGGTGTCTAGCACACTAGGCTCAAACTCCTTGGCCCAGAGCCTGAATCCCTCTGAGCCTCTGTGAGCTTCTCTAGAAAATGCAGATACAGGCCTGGCATGCAGGCGAGCATTCTTGCCTGTAAGTGTGAGAATAGAAACGTTCTGAATGCCAAGTGCCAGCACAGGGTTTGTTCTCAGGGATGGCAGCTTTACTGGATGTCTAGAGTCCCAGTGTCCTTTCCACCGAGTAGTTACGACGTGAGGCTGCAGGTGAGCCACCCTCCAGCCAGGTTACCTCTGTCCTCAATGGCCGCTCCAGATAAGCACAGCTGTCCTTCAAGAGCCTTGTTATCTGTTAACTTGATAAGAAGCTCAGGGGTATTTGCTTGGAACTATGTGTGGTTCCCACCAGGTGCCCTGAGGAGGGCAGGCAAAGCTCAGAGAGAAGCTCAGGGTCTTTTACAAGCTCCTAGGCACACCTTTCAGGCAAGCGGAACCACCTGCGGCCCTGGCCATCTCTGCATCAGACTTCTCATGCCACCTTTGTCTCTAAATCCTTTTCCTGCTCAGGAAACCGATCTGGGCTTTCACCCAAGGCTATTCTGAAAACACAAGAGCCTGGTTGAGGGGGAGAAATAGAGTGGCTCTCCATGCTGTGAAAATCCTTCGGAGTTACTTTCTCCTAAGGTTTCTATAGTGACCTCTCTGGAGCAAATGAGCTCCTGACTGTGGCCCGCAAAGCAAGGACTGGCACAGAGGGCTCCAGGTTACCCACAAGTGCCTGATGTTTTTATGCAGAGAAATTACAGGGAAAAATGATTTTTTTTTATAAATGGCTAAGTAAGAGTAGCCCACCTCCTCCCACTGCACATCACGAGTCTGCTCTGCTTTCCTGAAACTGGCCATTGGCGTTTTAGGCAGGGGACGTGCACCCTCAAACATGAAACCACCATTGGTGCCCCTCCCAGGAGCAGACTCCATGTCTCCTCTCCCTGCCTATGCACGTGTGAAATGAAAGTTGGTCTTGGGAACTTTCGGTTGTCATCCAAGGGTCCCAAATCTGTTCCACCTCCCATGGAATTCAGCAGTTTTTACATCACAGAATCTCCTAAGTGAGGATCTGGGCCACAACTTCAAACTCTTCACCAGGACAGCTTTCACAGCTGCTCTTCAAACTTGGGCACCTGCCGATCCCAGGAGGCATCTTCATCAGTGACAGTGATGGGGAAATGTGTCTCCAGGTCTCCAGCACAAGTGAGCACTGCACTGATTAGAAGACACCTGTCTTGAATGCATCTGGTCTCGAGGAAGATATTGTCTACATTTTCAATGTCTTTGCATTTTGGGGCTGTGATGAGCTCACCTGCCTGGAGAATCCCAGGGTGGTTGCAGGGTGGAGGGGCTCCCTTTCATGAGGAACCCCACTGGGGCATGTGAGCACTGATTGCAGATTATTAGGTGGCCCTGGGCCAGGCCTGAGGCTTTTTAATGTCCTCCACTCAGCCCCCAGCTGTGTGCTGAGGCAGCTGTGAGCCGGCCAAGCCCTCATCTGGAGCCACGGCCCTCAGGAGGCTTCCTTCCCCAGGAGGGAGCTGAAGCCACGACCAAATCTGGCCCAAGAGCTTCCTGAATCTCCCTCCTGCCACACCCCTCCGCACGTGTTGTGGTCCTGCTGTCAGTGTCTGTGGAACCACCAGGCCACTGGACAAGGCTGTTGTCTTCTGACTCATCCCACCCAAGCTTGCAGCCTGCAGTTGGCTCTGAAGCTGTCTTGGGGCAGCTACAGGCCTCTGACCTAGAGCATCATTGCAGATGTTCTATGGACTTGGCCTGGTGGGTGGCATCAGCGTGGAGAGTGGGGAGGAGGGCAGGGAGGGCAGGGTCTGTCGACCGACCCTTACCAACGGTTCTGGGGCCATCTTTATGGATCTGAGTAAAAAACACTTTGACTTTGAGCCACACTTCAAACCGCAGCCACCCGTATCCGGCACTCTGTCAGCAGTGAAAGGGGGATTTGGGAGCTGAGGAGAGGCCAGAGAACAAGGAGCAAATAAAGGGGCGGGATGGTGGAACAAGTTTTCTCTTCAAAGAAATGCTTCTCATTTTTGTTTCTTTCTGTCTGTAACCCGCACAGCCTCAACACTTCTGAGAGGTCTGGTGCCCTCAGAAATGACTTGCCTGTGTGATCATATGTGTGTGCCCTGTGTGTATGTGTGTGCCTGCGTGTATGTCTGTGTGTGTGTGCATGTGTGTGCATGCATGTGTGTGCCCACCTGCATGTGTGTATTTGTGTGGGGGGGTGGGGGTGCCCATTTGTGCACGTGTGTGTGTGCATGTGTGTGTGTGTGTGTGTGTGTGTGCATGTACACACTGATGGTATATGCTGTACTTCACATGTTTCACACTGCAGTCCTTCAGGCAGGAAAGGCCCTTTAGGACTTTGAACTTGTTCCTGGAAGATGGAGCTAAACAGTAGCCCTACCCCATCAGCCCTCCCTTTGTGGGGCTGGGGATTGGCCTCACCTAGGCCAATAACTAGATTTAAGGGGTAAGAGGAGCCCAGCCCACATCCGGATACCTACACACAGAAACACAGACACACACACTATCCATTTCTTCTCCATTTCCTCCCTCCTGTTATTTCACAGGGCCTGACACATGACGCACAGGCTTGCCCCCTCATGAAAGGGCTCCTGATGCAATAGCACAGCCTGATACGCCTTCGCTCACCTCCCTCTGCCTGCCCTGCCTCCTGGTTTTGGGATTGTGCCTTTCACATCCCTCCCCACCCCCTTGAGTTGTGCTTATTGGCAGATGGATTGCATGCACTCCTGTGTGGTGAGCCCCACCCCATAAGCTTTGCTGGTGTCTCTAAGGGGAAGCTTTTCTGAAGAAGGTGGGTACCCCCATGGCCCAGGAACCAGGGCTGAACTGCCTGGTCATGCTTAATGCAGCATTTGGTCTGTTGGGAAGACTGAACGTTCCCATACTTAGGATATATTTATGGCTTTCCTGAACCCATGCATTCAGGGCCATACCTATCTGATTCCTTAAAAAAAATAAAAAAATTCCAGTGGTGCCTTTGCAAACATGCAGGCTTCCATTTGTCCTAGCCGCAATTCCCGTCCCATAGGCAGGAGGATTTCAGCAGCCCTTCAGGGAAGGGCTCAGCCCCGCCTGACACTTGACACTTGGAAGAAGCTCAGAAAATGTTAGCTGAATCTGAATCAAAGTGCGCTTGTCGCCACAGAGCTCAGCACAGCCTGTTCCTCCAGATCAGGGCTCTGTCAGGCAGCTGTCAGTCAGCCTGCAGTGGCAGCCTGGGGCGAGTGGGGCAGGACAAGTGCAATGTGCTCCCACTGCACTGAAGAGCGCTCAGAGGTGAGAGGAAGACACTGAATAATTTACTCCTATTCTGTCGTCCTGTGTTTTGTTACCGAAGGGGCTGTTCCTGGGAATGTGGCATGCTGTGAACTCCCTTCCAACGCATACAGGGGTTCAGGCTTGCAGGCATGGGAGTCACGGAGGCGAAGCGCCCCTTAAGGTATTCCCTCCCACCCTGCTGTCTGGGGGCATGAAGTCACCTGCAAGTCTGGGTGGAGGGCGTCTTGCGACTGGCACTTCCGCCACATCACAGGAGACGACATGATCAAATAGAGCCACGGGGCTGCTGCAGGAGGGGCATGGTGGAAGTTCTCTCACACCTGGAAAGAGACCCAGGAAGAAATGGCTCTCACGGAGACCTGTAACATGGCATGAGTGGGACGTAGAGGGAAATGAGTGACCAAGTCCGGGATTGAAGGGTGATTGCCCCCTCCTAAATGGTGGGGTCCCTAGGGTTGCTTTCAAAGACTTGACCACAACTTCTCTCCCATGCACTGCCCATGATCCAGGTGGGGCATGCTGTGCTCACTGCTTCACCACCTCCCGTGGTTTCTGAAACTCCCCTTTCTACTGAGAGTTCTTTCTGTGGGATGCAGAGCCACACAGAAGCACCGGACGTGCCTCACTGTCCTTCTCTCAGTCCGAGGCTTGCAGTCCAGCCTGGCTTCCCGACATGTGTCCAGCGGTTGGCGGTGGCTGTTATCTCTGGGCCACCCTCGATGTGCCCCCCAAGGCTCACTCCTGCAGCCCTTCCTGTCTGAGCTGGCTCTGAGGGTCACTGACACACACTCCTGCGTCAGCCCACGGCATCCCGCCGGAGCTCTGTAAGATGTTTCCCCTCCCCTGTGACATCCGTAAGTGTGCAAACTGCATTCCAGTATTATGCCTGGTCTACTTTAATTAACAAATTAATTAAATCAAAGATATATATCTGTGAACTTGCTTCACCCAGGACGGTTGTCAATAACTGTTCGTCTAGGCAGTTCTCTGACACTGGGTTTCAATCCAGCCCCCTTCTCTATCCAGCGCTCCAGCCCTAGGCACCCCACCCTGCAGGAGAAAATTGCTCTTGAATCCTGGACGTGGACCCTCATTTTCTTCTCATAAGGGAAACTTATCCATCCTTCCTGAGCCGCTGGCAGGTGGTGAGCATTGGTCTGGATTCCGATAGTTTTCAAATGTATGTGATCAAAATTCATTCCCAACCCAACGCCGCTAGAAAAATGGGAATTGACCAGGTGTAAAACGTATGTGTCAGATTTACTGGGAAGGCAGCAGGTGTGCCTGGCACTTCAAAGCCAGCTTTGTGGATTTAGGGAAATGGCTGGAAGCCTGTTGTTTGTTCTTGGAGAATTATTTTTTTTCTCATTTGTAGCATGTATCAGAGTAGGAGTTTTATTTTTATGTGGTTTTCTGATGATGCTTGTATTTCACAGTCCTCTAGGACATGACTATCTGATTACCTGTAAACCTGCTGCCAGTAAGTGCTGGGCAAAGAATAGGTGATAAGTTAATGTTGATTGAAAGAATGTCTGTTATAAACATCTTCATCAGCAGAATCATCTTATTCACCATAAATGTTGATACTGACAGTCTTCAGTTTCACATTTGTTGCCTCCATCATACAGCAGTGATAAGAAACATTGTCCTATTTATGAGGTTGCTTAAAGTTTATTTTAAAAATTAATTTCTCTAAAAAGTAGTTGAAATTGTTGTGTTTTTCTTTCAGGTTATGAAGATGTTTTATTTCTTAAGGTAAAGCTCATAAATCAGAATAATAACTTTAAAACTGTCACCCCCATACTCTGGGCTCGTTGAAAATATTTTTCTTCTTCTGGGCCAGGTGTGGTGGCTCACACCTGTAACCCCAGCACTTTGGGAAGCCGAGGCAGAAGGATTGCTTAAGCCCAGGAGCTCAAGACCAGCCTGGGCAACGTAGCAAGTCCCTGTCTCAAAAAACAAAAGAATAAAAAAGAAAATATTTTTCTTGATTATATATGCAATATTATTTTTGAAATATGAAAAAAATACAAGATAGTTTAAAACAAAAAAAGACACAGATTATAAGTCTGTAACTCAGAAATAACCATAGTTGAAATTTTGATAGTTTTCTAATGTGTGTATGTGTGACTGTGTGTGTATTTCATATACTGAGTTTTAAATTTGTATTCCCACAGTATTGTGGGAATTTTCCCATATGGATAAAACTTCTTTAATAACATTGTTTATGTTGATATTTCATTGTATGTATACATACATATAATGGATGTATTCTATGATATTATAATATCATATAATATATTATAGAAGCATATATTATAGAAGCATGATATTTCATTATATGTATATATCAGAATTTATTAAAAAATACTTAAGTTTGGGACATTCAACTTGCTTCCAGTTTTTGCCATTTTGGTTGATGTTGAAATAACTGCCTGTAATAACTGTCTGGTGAGAACCTTTCCCATGTCCCCCTGAGGCTCGCTCAGAAATGGTGGAGAGGCTTCTTTCTCCTTTCCCTCTTCTCCCCCGTCCATACGAAGTCTGCTCCGAAGGTACACACTAATAAATATTCACCAACAATTTATTTGGTAAGCCTTTTAACTGAAGATAAATATAAACACAGCAAATGCACAAATTTATATTTACGGTTTAATAAATTTGTACAAATGAATACAACGCCACTCGGCTCAGAGGATATTCCTAACCCCAGAAGCCTGTCTTGTGCCCCCTGCTAATTGATAACCCTTGATTGAGGTTTGAGCCCTCTGCATACTTCTAGTCCCAACATTGTGCTGCTGCTTTTAACTTTGCATAAAGGGAGGCATACGTATTCTCTTTTGCATCTGGTATCGTTCAGCTGAGTCGGCCTATGAAACTGATCCAGGCCTTTCCATGTAACAGAGGTTGTTCTTTTCATTTCTCTGTAGTGGAGTTTGGCAAACTATGGCCCAGGGGCCACACCTGGCCTGCCACTGTTTCTGTATAGCTCATGAAGTAACGATGTTTTTTACATTATTACATGGTATATTAGTAGCTATATAATACCCTTGGTTTTCCCTTTGGTTCAGAAAACCTGAAATATTTACTATTTGGTCATTTACAGAAACAGTTTGCTGACTGCTGCTCTAGAGTATTCCATTATATGAGTAGACTGCACTGTATTGAATGATGGTCATTAAGATGGTTCCCAGTATTTGACTATTGCAAATAGTACTAATTCGAACATTCTTATTTGTACCTATTGTTGTACAAACCCTTATTTATGCTGGTTAGGAACCCAGACTGATGTGCCTACATTCAGTTTCAGGAGACAGCGCCAAACAGTTTTCAAAGTGGTTGTAGCAACTCATACTCTCGCCTGATTGCACTGCCAGAACTTCCAGTGAAATGTGAATAATAATGCCATCAGCGAATATACTTATCTTGGTTCCGATTTTGATACTTCATCACCAAATATGATTTTCATATAATTCTTAAGAAGATACCCTATAGCAGGTTAAGGAATTCACCTCTATTCCTAGCTTACTGAAATTTTCATTATAAATGAATGTTGAATTTTTTGAGTGCTTTTTTTTTTTAGCATCTATTGAGATACTTACATAGTTCACCCTCTGTATTCTACTAGTACAGGTAATTGATTTTTGAATGTTTAAACCAATCTTTTTATTTCTGAAATAAAGCCTAGATTCAATTAATAATGATCTGTTTAGAATGTTGCCTTTATTTTCATGAAATTAACAAGTCTGTAATTTTCCCTTGTCGTAATTCCCTTGTCAGGTTTTGTACTGAATTTATGCCAGCTCTTAATGAGTTTCCCAGCTTCTGTATAATTGGTATTATTTCTCCTTTAAATATTTGAAAGAATCAACTGCTGAAGCCATTTGGTTGTGGAGCTTTTCTTGGAGAGGATTTTTAATTATAGGTTATGCTTTTTTGATATATTAAGGGCTATTCATAAGTTCTATTTCTTCTTGCATGAATTTGGTAATTGTGTCTTCTAAGAAATTTTGTTCATATATATTTTCAAATTTGTTATCAAGAAGTTGTTCAAGTAATCTTGTTTTCTTTATTAATGTCCATAGATTCTCTCATGATGTCCCATTTTTCAATTCTGATTATTCTATTTTTTTCTTGAACTATATTGGTAATGATATATCAGTTTTATTAATATTTTCAAATAACCAACATTCAGCTTTATTGATTTTATCCAACTTTCACTTCTGTTTCATTGATAGTCATTCCCTTTTTTTCTTTTTCTTTTTTTTTTTTTTTTTTTTTTTGCGACGGAGTCTTGCTCTGTCGCCCAGGCTGGAGTGCAGTAGCGCAATCTCGGCTCACTGCAAGCTCCGCCTCCCAGGTTCACGCCATTCTCCTGCCTCAGCCTCTCCGAGTAGCTGGGACTACAGTCGCTCGCCACCACGCCCGGCTAATTTTTTTTTGTATTTTTTAGTAGAGACGGGGTTTCACCGTGGTCTCGATCTCCTGACCTCGTGATCCGCCCGCCTCAGCCTCCCAAAGTGCTGGGATTACAAGCGTAAGCCACCGCGCCTGGCCGCTTTTTCTTTTTCTATCTTATTTTTTTTCCAGCCTCTTCAGATGGAAACATAAATACTGCACTTTTCAGCATTTCTTCTTTTCTAATGCCTGTCAATGTTCCTCTGTGCAACACTTTAGTTACATTTCATATGTGGTATGCTACATCTTCATTATTTTTTAGGGCAAAATATTTTCCAATTTCCACTGTGAAAGCTCTTTTAACCCATTAATTATTTAAGAAATTCATTGCTAATTTTCAAATATTCGGTCATTTTAGTTATCTCTTTGTTATTGATTTTTAGCTCAATTTTCATCAATAATGGGGTGCTCTACAACTTTTCTGACCCTTTTTCTTCTGGTGGCATCTCAGTGGGTAGGATGGAGTCCACAGAAAACTGGTACCATTGGGTAAGCTTCCTTTTGCTGTCGACAAAAGTAATAAGTTGTCTAAATCTACAAATGGCTCATTATATATATCTTTACCAGACAGTTTCATCAGGCCTTGGTCTCTGTGTGTGTGTGTGTGTACCATATGCATATAGACATGTCACATATTTGTCTTACATATGTGTGTGACAGAGTCTAGCAGGATCTCCAAACCAGAGTGGGCCCTGAACTTCTACCTCCTGTTTCCAGAGCTGTGAAACTCAAAAACTCTGCTCAGTTGTTTAGCCTCCAAGCTCCTGCCTTTCATTTGGATTTCAGGTGTCTCATGTTTCAAGAAGGAATTGGTAGATGCCTTGAGGGAAGATTGACTGTGGAATTTCCCAGGTTCGCTTTTTCATGGTTCCCTCTTCTGTAGAATCTAAGCCCCTCAAGTACTGGCTGACTTGGCAATATCAAACTTCAACCTCAGCCCCCACAGCTTAAGGAAGCACTGCAGTCCCAGGCCATTGCTTCCTGTTCAGCCACAATTTCCCCAAACGATGTCTGTAAATATCCCAAGGAAAGAGCAGAAGCCCATGCGTGCTCCTCAATGCCCTCCTACACATCTGGGGATTTTGAGTCTTGGTTATCCTATTTGTTCTTTGTTGCCCTCAAAGAATTTTCTTTCTTCTGTTTCCTTCCTTCCTCTGGTTCCTTCCTTCCCTCCCTCCCTCACTTCCCTCCTTCCTTTCTTCCTTCCATCTGCCTGTCCAACCATCTGTCCGTCTTTCCTTCCTCCCTTCCTTCCCTCCTTCCTTTCTTCCTTCCATCTGCCTGTCTGTCCATCTGTCCTTCCGTTCTTCCATCTGCCTGTCTGTCCATCTGCCTTTCCTTCCTTCCCTCCTTCCTTCCTTCCCTCCTCTCTTCCTTCCATTTGCCTCTCCATCCATCTTTCCTTCCTTCCTTCCTTCCTTCCTTCCTTCCTTCCTTCCTTCCTTCCTTCCTCCTTCTGCCTGTCTATCCATCTCTCTGTCTGTCCATCCTTCATTCCTTTGTCTGTCTGTCCGTCTATCCTTCCTTTCTTCCTTCTTTCCTTCCTTCCTAAAATTTTGTCCAGCATTTACAGTTGCTCTCAATGAGAGGGTTAGTCTGCGCTGCTAAGGTCCAAACAAAGGTTCACTCTAATCCCTTCAATTGCCTAATGTTTTTCTGTCTTTATAATTCCTCCTGGGACATCTTTGGTGCAAACAAAGATGTGCTGCATTTTGCCCCTGCACTTAACCTTCTGTTTCAAACCATCCTTGCCTCTATACATTCGCAGTTATGTTTAAAAAATAAGATTTTTGGCCTGGCGTGGTGGCTCACGCCTGTAATCCCAGTACTTTGGGAGGCTGAGGCAGGCGGGTCATTAGGTCAGGAGATTGAGACCATCCTGCCTAACACACGGTGGAACCCCGTCTCTACTAAAAATACAAAAAATTAGCCGGGCATGGTGGCGGGCACCTGTAGTCCCAGCTACTTGGGAGGCTGAGGCAGGAGAATGGTGTGAACCCAGGAAGTGGAACTTGCAGTGAGCAGAGATCACGCTACTGCAATCCAGCCTGGGAGACAGAGGGAGACTCTGTCTCAAAAAAAAAAAAAAAATTTTAAAGTGTATACTAGGGTTTATTCATATGGTGTCTATATTTCATACTGTTATGCCAGTATCAACTGTTGTAGCCATTGTATTTTTATAATGTATAATCTAATCATATCTATTATTCCAGGTACCTAGTAAGTGCAAGGCATTGTGGTAAGTGCTTCTCATGTATTTCCAACATGTGTTTTTTTGAACAAATTAAAAAAGTGGGACTCAGAAAGGTCACATAACTTGCCAAACCACTTAGCTGGTGAGTCATAGAAATGGGATCCAAGCACAGCTGTGATTGTGATGGACTCCAGCCTCAAGATTGTCACCACTGTGTCTCCTCCTTCTTCCTTATTGTCATTAACTGGAATTGGTGGGGCATTTGAGGTTCACAAAGTGTCTCACTGGGGGTTTTAAATTTTTTGAGAAGGTAAATCCTGCCATTTACAACCAGGTCCCAGTGGCTTGTTAGAAATAGCAAATGAAGTCTATGCAAGTTAAGAGCTCTGACTCCAGGGATCTATCCTTAGGTAGAATGAGCTCGTTTTTAAGATGCTGATTCAGTTATCAAATCCTGACTTGATCCCTACACATTCGATGCATGTAACAAAATATCACATGTACCCCATAAATATGTGCAAATATAATGTATTACTGAACAAAAAGCTAGTGGGCATGGTAATCACCCACTGGGCTTCTTAACAATGGACATTCCTGAGTCTCTATTGTAGAGATTGGATTTAGAAGGTCAGAGTGGAGCCCAGGAGTCTGCATTGTTAAATCAGCATCCCAGGTGTTTCTCATTCTGGAGGTCTTCAGGATACACACCCAGAAAGCCTACTTCTTGTTGGGAGACAGGTTCCGGAATCCAGGCAAGAGCCCCTGAAGACTGCGGTTTGAATGCAGGTTGGAAGGATACATTCGTTTCCTAGGGCTGCTATGTCAAAATACCACAGACTGGGGGACATAAATAATAGAAGCTGATTTTCTCGCAGTTCTGGAAGCTGGAAGTCCAATATCAAGGTGCTGGCTGGTTTCTCCTGGGATGTGTCTCTGTGGCCTGAGGGTGGCTGCCTTCTTGCCAAGTTCTCATAGGTCTCTCCTCTGTGTGAGCATCCCCTGTATATCCCTGTGAATCCCAATTTCCTCCTTTTATTTTAATTATTCATTTATTTCGATACAGAGTTTCGCTCTTGTTGCCCAGGTTGAAGTGCAATGGTACAATCTCAGCTCACTGCAACCTCTACCTCCTGGGTTCAAGCCATTCTCCTGCCTCAGTCTCCCCAGTAGCTGGGATTACAGATGCTTGCCACCACGTCCAGCTAATTTTTGTATTTTCAGTAGAGACAGGGTTTCACCATCTTAGCCAGGCTGGTCTTGAACTCCTGACCTCAGGTGATCCACCTGCCTTGGCCTCTCAAAATGCTGGGATTACAGGCGTGAGCCACCATGCCCAGCCCCGATTCTCTCTTTTTATAAGCACAGTAGCCATAGGGGATTAAGGCCCACCCTAAAGGCCTCCTTTAAACCTAATCATTTCTTTCAAGGCTCTGTCTCCAATGCAGTCACGTTCTGAGGCAATGGGGTTTAAGACCTCAACATATTAATTTGGAGGAGAGATAGTTCAGCTTATAGCAAAAGGTCAGTGCCGAGGCAACAAACGGCAAGATGGCCATTTTTTACTCAAAATCTCTTACTGCCCAAGAACGTGCTTGATCCTATCCTAGAATGAGAGCACCACGGCGCCTCAGGAACTGACTGTGCAGGTGGAGAGATGCTTCAGGTACCCTGAGGATGCAAGGTGCTCCATGGCCAGCATGCAGAGAGCCTAGAGGAGGAGCTGGTGGGCTTTGGGGACTTTGGGCTTCAACCTCACTAATGCTGATAGTAAACAGAGGTGCAGTTGAGGCTGTTTCTCTTGTAACTGATTTCCCACGACCACTGCCCCTCCATTCTCTCTGTCACCATGTGATGGAGACCCCTGCACCCTGAGCGTCTATAGCCTGCAGCCCACGCACCATTTCCCAGGCTGATTCCTGCGGCAACAGTGTCTGATCTGCTTAATGACATTCAGTTGTGTTTCTTCCTAAATCAATTTATTTAATTGTATATCGCATCATAATTATGTAATTTGACTAAATACTGTATAAACCAATGAAATGGGAACGCAAAAAGAGAGTTCCTTTTGTGAAAGCTCAGTTAAACGTTTCGGAAAGTGAATTACCAAAGAGAAAGTGCTGTCAAGTCAGGCGTGGAAGCAAAAGCTGTCAAAGAGTGGAGGACAGACCATCAAAGACAGTGACAGAGTTTGGATATTTGACCCCACCCAAATCTCACGTCGAAATGTAATCCACGGTCGGGCGAGGTGGCTCATGCCTGTAATCCCACCACTTTGGGAGGCTGAGGCGGGTGGATCACAAGGTGAGGAGTTCAAGACCAGCCTGGCCAACGTGGCGAAAGTCCGTCTCTACTAAAAATACAAAAATTAGCCGGGCAGACTTGGCGGGCACCTGTAATGCCAGCTACTCAGGAGGCTGAGGCAGGAGAATGGCTTGAAGCCAGGAGGCGGAGTTTGCAGTGAGCTGAGATTGTGCCACTGCACTCCAGCCTGGGCAACAAGAGTGAAACCCCATCTCACAGTCGGTGGGGGGAAGAAAAAGAAAGAAAAAAATGTAATCCACAGTGTTGGAGGTACGGCCTGGTGGGAGGTGTTTGGGTCATGGGGACGGATCCCTCATGGCTTGGTGCTGTCCTTGCAATATTGAGTGAGTTCCCAAGAAATCAGGTTGTTCAAGTGTGTGGCACCCCCACCCCCTCACTGTCTCTCTCTTGCTCCTGCTTTTGCCACATGATATGTCTGTTCCCACTTTACCTTCTGCCATGAGTAAAAGCTCCCTGAGGTCTCCCCAGAAGCCAAGCAGATACCAGTGCCATGCTTCTTCAGCTTGCAGCTCCGTGAGCTGATTAAACGTCTTTCTAAATTACCCAGCCTCAGGTATTTCTTTCTTTTTCTTTTTTCTTTTTTTTTCTTTTTTTTTTTTTTTTTTTGGAGATGGGGTTTCGCTCTTGTTGCCCAGGCTGGAGTGCAATGGCATGATCTCATCTCACTGCAACCTCCACCTACCGGGTTCAAGTGATTCTCCTGCCTCAGCCTCCCGAGTAGCTGGGATTACAGGCACCTGCCACCATGCCTGGCTAATTTTTGTATTTTTAGTAGAGACGGGGTTTCACCACATTGGCCAGGCTGGTCTTGAACTCCTGACCTCAGGTGACCCACCCACCACGGCCTCCCAAAGTGCTGGGATTACAAGAGTGAGCCACTGTACCCAGCCTCAGATATTTCTTTATAGCAAATGCTAGAATTGCCTAATCCAGAGAGATCATATATTTTAGGCCAGGGGTCCCCGACCCCTGGGCCATGGACCAGCCTAGTTGGAACCAGGCTTCACAGCAAGAGGAGAGCAGTGGGTGAGCAAAGCTTCATCTGTATTGACAGCCGCTCACTATCACTTGCATAACTGCTTGAGCTTTGCCTTCAGACCAGCAGCAGCATTAGATTCTCATAGGAGCTCAAACCCTATTGTGAACTGCACATGTGAGGGATCTAGGTTGCACACTGCTCATGAGAATCTAATGCCTGATGATCTGTCACTGTCTCCCATCACCTCCAAATGGGACTGTCTAGTTGCAGGAAAACAACTGCAGAGCTCCCACAGACTCTACATGATGGCGAGTGGTATTAATATTTCACTATATATTACAATGTAATAATAATAGAAATAAAGTGCACAATAAATGTAATGTGCTTGAATCATCCCGAAACCACCCCCCTCCCTGGTCCATGGGAAAAATGGTCTTCCATGAAACTGCTTCCTGGCTCCAAAAAGTTTGGAGGCCCCTGCTCTAGGTCATTCCCATATGGCTTCACATTATTGCTTGTGTATAAAGACACTGGAACTGTGACATAGTGACAATGCATTATGATTGGGGACAGGCGGATGAAAAAACACACTCAAGAACTGTAATCAGAGGTGCCGTACTTAAGGTAAGACTTTGAGATCATTTCAAAATTTTGGAAAATATATGCATTTTCATGTTTGAAATATTTAGATTTTATGCGCAACTTCACGATTTCTCATCTTGACCGATTTTTCAACTAAGCTGCTGGCAACTGTTTCCTATAGAGTCAGGAAGGGGGGCTGGTGCTGGATAATGCCTCCTTCTCTGAGCTTTAGGGAGAATAATGTAAGGCAATGCTGGGGAAACTCTTAGCCCAGCCCTTGGTGGGTGTGAGCACTTCTGAAACTGCTCTGACGGCGATGTTGCTGTTACCCACAGACTCGTGTGCGTTCATGGCGAGCTCCTTTGCGACCGTTTTGGAAGGCACGTGACTCCCTTAGAGGGGTGCCCTAGCTGCAGGGTTGCTGGCCCTTTGGTAAATAAGAGCAGCCTCCTTGTCTGAACTCAGACACGTCATTCCCGGTCAATTTCTTCCTGATAGTGGTACAATTGAGGTCCACACACATTCTGCTTATAACAGAAAGTGTACACCTCATAAAGTTAAAAGCTTAACACCAAATAAAAAGTAAAACCTAAGTAGAAAAAGAGGAGAAAAAAAGCACACAGCTGACCGAATAAAGTGATGAACTGTGTGACATGTGCTGTGAGCTATCAGAGAGGAAGTTGGGCATTTTTTTTTCCTCATGAGAGTTTGTTTTTATGTACTTTCTTCTTAGAAGCAAAGAAACCTGGAGCCACATCTTTTCATGGAGACATTTACATCATAATCACTCTGAGTTTCTTGCTAGGACAGACTGTGTCCACTGCCACACATCTAAAGAGGACTGATTTGGGAGGGAGTTGCCCTGGAACATACTTGCATAAAATGCTCCAGTAAGTATGCTCACTCTGTGTCATAGAAACTCACCAAAGGCACAGTTACAGGACCACCAGGTTCGTGGGCCTCCTGTGCACTAACAGGCCAATCCACCAAGGCAGCAAAGTTTACAGCAAAGAAAGAGATTAATGATTCACATGGCAGCCGAGGGAGGAGACAGGAGGGAACCTCAAGTCTGTCTCCCTGAGGGGATTTAGGCTGAAAGTTTTCAGGGGATCATGGAGGGTGAGGGGCAGGAAAATTGGGACCATTGACTGGTTGGAGTCCGGGGTATGAAATCATCAGGATGTGGAAACTGCGTTCTTCCATGAGTCAGATTCTTGTGGCGCCCTTCAGGCCAGCTGACATCAGTAGTTTCACTGATGCAGGACATGAAAGAAGACCTCAGATGGAAAATGGAACACTCCACCATGCTTACGTTGTTATCTACAGAGCAGGATCTATGTGATTCTGGGGCAACAGGTAGCAAACAACGATGGGGCAGTGGACAGAGAGTGAGCTGTTCTAATAACTAATGCTGAGTGTGCTACAAGCTTCGTTTGTGTTAATTTCCCCCTCTCCCTTCTGCCCTCATTAATTTTATAGTTTATGGAGATGGCTTCAGCACCTGCCCCTGCAAGGCCATCTTGATGTCAGTCAACTGGACACTAGAATCCTCTGTTTGGAAGGGGGCAGATCAGTCTTTCTTCCTCTTGTTTCCCTGGACCTGAGGTGAGATCTCAGAGTTCTGGCTTCACAGGAGAATAAAGAAAATGTCATTCTTCCAATCTAGGCCTGTCACCTGCATATGATGGGGGCTTTCCATTTGTGGAACTTCTTCTCTTTCTCATGTCCCAGCCTCTTCTTCAAAGTGACCACCCAGCTTACAGCTTTGACTTTGAAAATGAAAGTGTGTCCCTGAATCACACTGATATGTGCTGATATTTAAAAAAAAAATAGATAAAAAATAAGAATAAAAAAATCAAATAATACTCTTTGCAATATTTCACATTCAAGCTTTCCCAGACTTAATTTGAAAAAAAGAATCACCCAATCTCTCATAACAATATTGCAGAAAACCCAAAGTGTTTCATTTCATGGTTAATTTATTTTGTAATTATAGATCTGTTGGTAAACAGTATAATAATATATTTTTTTTCATTTCACTTATTTATGCTGTTGATGCCCTGAATGCTTCACTGTGGTGTGATAGCTGTTCGTGGAAGAAGCTCCCTAACCACATTAATTCAAATAAAATTATCTGCGCTTCACATGTACATGCAGACAGTGTTTATGCGTAATCAGAACTTCTAGGAAGGCTTTTTTTAAGAGGAAAGAAAATGCATATAATCTATTTTTATTTTTAATTAAAAACACAAGTTAAAAAACAATATTAAATCCCTATTCTTGATTTTAAAAAATTACATTAGCACAAATATTTTCATTTCCTATCTTGGGATTTATGTGCATATATATTTAAAAAGATAAATAGCTATCAACATTTTTATCATAGCAGTTTATTTTTTAATAATATTTTTACAATCATGAGCGCCACTCAGATAATTGAACACAGAAAAGAACACACATACATACACAAGAAAAAAAGAAAGAAAAGTACCCAACAACAGGTTAGCAATTCTTGTTCTCTGGGAGTTTGGAGTACAGCTGTGTGTTTTTGTGTGTGTGTGTGTTTGTGTACGCACTTTGTTACAAAGTGGGTGTATATGCTGTTTTCTGGCATGTCTTTATTTCACTAGTGTGATGTAATAAAATGATTTCCATGCTGACCAACATTGCTCTGTGGTTCTCCCAGGCTGCCTGATTGTCCATCCAGTTGATGGAGCATCATTCTCTAAACTGGGCCTCCTTCGTTGGACACTTGTTGCCTCCAATTCTGACTCTATTGCAGATTGTGAGTGCATGCTTTTCATGCTGCAATTTTTATGAGCATGACATCTTGCATTTTTACTTTTTTAAAGCTTTTTTTTTTTTTTTTTTTGAGACAGAGTCTGGCTCTGTCGCCCAGGCTGGAGTGCAGTGGCGCAATCTCGGCTCACTGCAAGCTCTGCCTCCCGGGTTCACGCCATTCTCCTGCCTCAGCCTCTCCAAGTAGCTGGGACTACAGGCGCCCGCCACCACGCCTAGCTAATTGTTTTTGTATTTTTAGTAGAGACGGGGTTTCACCGTGGTCTCGATCTCCTGACCTCGTGATCCGCCTGCCTCGGCCTCCCAAAGTGCTGGGGTTACAAGCGTGAGCCACTGCGCCTGGCCTTTTTTATAGCTTTTATATCATCAACTTAATGAATAGATCAAATTCTTTTATTTCAACATACATCATTTCTGATGGTATTTCCTAATAATTTCAGTTATGTAAAATTTTTACTGTTAAGGACAATGCTACCGATAATGAGTTTGTTGTACACATGCATACATGTATATTTTTTGTTGTTCTGTTGAATTATTTATTGGGCATTGTTATCAAGTAGTGAAATTTCTAAGTTACGGGTTCTGGTCAACTTGAGAGCACTTGGTTTGCAGTATCCATTTTTTTCCCAAATATTTTATTCTATATTTATAATGGAGGGATCATCTACTCTCATAGCAACCTAAACACAATTGAGTGGTATCACTATTTTTAAAATACAAGTTATTTTTTTAATCAATGGTTTTAAGTTCAGTTGTTTAGAAGTTCAATACAAAGAATGGGATATGGAAGGCGTTTAGTGTAAGTAAGTTGTCTGAAGTTTCCCAGACTCAGCTCTCTGAAATATAAACTGGAAGCTTGTTTGAGATGATGTTTAAGTTTCTTCATAACCTGAAGATTCTATCTACAAATGCTACTTTAAAACTAGTTTTAGTTTAGTGGAGGTACTTACTCTGCTGAGATTAACAGGAAAGTGTCAGTGCTGTCTGCATTCGGATGCTACTTCAGGCCAGGGCTCAAGAAACCCTGGCTCTCTTTTTGCTGAGGATGCCCTGTGGCTTGGGAGCTGCAGACAGCAGCAGCAAGCGGGATGCACGTGCTGCCTTTACCCTGCAAGGTGCACTCCAGTTCAGGGCTGTCTGAAAAATGAAGTTTGGGTCTGGAGGCATGGGAATGATGAGGTCAAGAGAAAGGCAAAACTGGAGCCACTCAGGCTGTGCTTGCATCAGAAACAACATGACAGTAGACAAAGTTGTCTCCAGAAGTGGTAAAAGTACAAGGTGAGATTTTGTTTGTTCTGCAGCAAAGCAAACAGCCCACTTTTCTTCCCACTAGACACTAAGAACAAGATGGAACTCTGGCTTCTGTTTTGTGAACTGTTGCCTTCCTAAGTCTGGGATACGGATTGTTAGTGGTCCTTTTTTATTGGTCGTTTTTGCAGTTTTGGAGGGGGAGGGGCAAGCGATAAAACAATATTTTAATGAAGAGTCACATATCAATTATAATTTGTATTAGATAAAAAAATTTTCTTATTATTATCCAATCTATGATTTTGTGCCTATCATTAATCAGGACAAAGCTACATTTTCAAAAAAAATAGTCAATGTGAGGTTGACATGAGAAACATTTTCAGTACCTAAGAGACCATTTGGCATAATCTCATGGAGAAAATGTGAAGGAGCCAGGTGTGTTGGGGGAGAATGACTTGCAGAGACGTGATATCATCCTGCTTAAGTGTCAGCTGCCCTCTCTGCTATGAAAGGTCAGCATTTGGAAGTAAATCCTAAGCAATGGATTAGGTGTTTATGATGGTCAGTATTAGGTGGCATCTTGACTGAATTGAGGGACGCCTAGGTGGCGGGTGAAGCATTGTTTCTGGGTGTCTGGAGGGTGTTGCCAGAGATGACTGACATTTGAGTTGGTGGACTGGGAGAGGAAGACCTACTCCGTCCAATCAGCGGCCAGTGCAGCTGGAACAAAGCAGGCAGAAGAAGGGGACAAGCAGCTTGCAGAGTCTTCTCGCTCTCTCTCTTTTCCATACAGGATGCCTGCTTCCTCTCCTCCTGCCCTTGGACATCAGACTCTAGGTTCTTCTGTCTTTGGACTCTGGGACTCGCACCAGAGGCCTCCTGGGGGCTCTTGGCCTTTGACCTCAGACTGCAGGTTGCACTGTTGGCTTCCCTGGTTTTGAGACTTTCAGACTTGGACTGAACCCCTGCTGGCTTCTCTCTATCCCCAGCTTGCAGATATCCTATTAAGGGACTTTGCTGTGTAGTCATGTGAGCCAGTTCTCCCAGATAGTCCTTTATCTACACATATATCCTATTGGTTCTGTCCCTCGGAAGAACCCTAACTAAGAGTCTTAATGAACAGACTTTACTGTGAAGGGCCAGGTTCCAACGCTCCGAGTGATCTCTGAATTTTCTGTCCTTTATTCTGAATCCAGCAGTGACTAAGCCTCCTTTGTACCTTGTTTGTACTTCCTGAGTGTCTTTCTTCTGCTCCACCCGGCTGCTCCCACCTGGCACGAGTCTCCTCTGTGTGACTGCATCACTGCAATGGCATCCTCATTGTCTTCCTGCCTGTGAGGTTCCTGCTTTCCCTGCCTCCTGCCTGCCTGCTTGTCTCCTCATCCCTGAGCCCATGAGCTCCCGGTGTCTTCTCATTACCTGAGAATTTAATTAAACTTGTTCATTAAGAGAGGGTCATGCAATTGAAATGGCTGTGGGATTGCAGACTCAACTCTGTCCCTATTTTTGTCCATCCTTGGACAAGTCCATTTCCTGTTTGTGAACTAGGAACCTCCATCCCTGTTCTTCCCCTCCCACAGGACTGGTTTGAAATTGTGGTGAAACCATATTGATTCTTCCTACAGCCATCCCATTACTGGGTATATACCCAAAGGATTATAAAGCATGCTGCTATAGAGGCACATGTTTATTGAGGCACTATTCACAATAGCAAACACTTGGAACCAACCCAAATGTCCATCAGTGATAGACTGGATTAAGAAAATGTGGCACATGTACGCAATGGAATACTGTGCAGCCATAAAAAGAGATGAGTTCGTGTCCTTTGTAGGGACATGGATGAAGCTGGAGACCATCATTCTTAGCAAACTATTGCAGGAACAGAAGGCCAAGCACTGCATGTTCTCACTCATGGGTGGGAATTGAGCAATGAGAACACTTGGACACAGGAAGGGGAACATCACACACCAGGGCCTGTTGTGGGGTGGAGGGAGGGAAAGCATTAGGAGATATATCTAATGTAAATGACGGGTTAATGGGTGCAGCACACCAACATGGCATATGTATATATATGTAACAAACCTGCACATTGTGCACATGTATCCTAGAACTTAAAGTATAATTCAAAAAAAAGAAAAAAAAAGAAATTGTGGTGAATCCAATTGTTTCTCATGTACATAGAATGTCAGAAACAGAATATTGTAGGTGAAGGGGGCTGTGTTTCTCTCCAGCCCACATATGATGGGAGCTAGGATGCAAAACTCCATAAGGAAAGTCTACGGCCCCAGGAGAACTCTGAGCCTTAGGTTGCTCAAAGCCCTTCTTGGGCAGCTTCAGGCTGTTTCCCCACCTCCCTCTTCTTGGCCTAACCTTGGTTCCCACTTTTCCTTTGCACATTTACTTCCCCAGTCATCACCAACAACTTCCTTATTCCCCTCCATACATTTTCATCAATTCTCTCCCCGTCCTTGTAGTTTTAGTGGCTTCTCCGGCCTTCGCCACTCTCCCTTCCCTCGCCTCGGTATGGATACCACCTGTATCCTTCTGTTGGCATTTATTCATAACCTCCTTATGTCATTTTGATGTTTTTGTTATATTTACTTACCTTTTTCTAAAAAAAAAAATTTGTGTATTTTCAGAAGTTAGCAACCATGTCATACATAGCTGTGATTTCTTTGTGCCAATTTCAGATCCTGACACCTGGCAAGAAGGCGAGTGACATTTGTATGAGGGAGTATAATAATCACGGTAATAACCATGACAAAATGATGCAGGTGCTGATAGTAGGTGGTTACTTCTTACAGTTTCCTGGGAAACCATCTCATCTAATCTTCCTAGTCACCGGAAGAGGTGGGTACCATTTACATCTCCACTGTAGACGTGAGAAGGTCTCCCTTCTAAGACTAAGGCCAAAGGGTACATGGTGCATCTCATCAGTTGGGATTAGAGCTGGAATTCTGGAGAGTCTGACTCCAAAGGGTTGACATCATCTCAGCCAGGGATGCTTGTTCAGGAAACCATGGTCTTAAATAAAGGCTTTGCTGAAACTCCTCTCGTTGCCCTTGGGCAACATTTCTAATCTTACTTGTTGGCAATATAAGCAAGATACCATAAACTTGTTCATCCTGCAAGGATCACAGCAGGGAGCGTTTCACATTTCCAAGCCCTTGTCCAGTTGTGGTTTGCATGTCTCCCTCTTTCTTCTGCCTGCAACCCAGACAGACCCCAGAAGTCAGCTCCCCTGCTGCTCACGTACCCCTCATCCAGACTGGTGCAAAGTCAGAGGGAACAGTGCCATCTGCTGGGACTCCTGCTGAATACCAGCCCAAGTTTGCCCTCTCACTTGTGAACAGGTGCTGCCATATCTTGAGAAGCTCAGGTAGGGGACAGGTGATATTGATGGGTAACAACAGAAGAATGTGACACAGGGCAGTGGACAAGGGCAGAGCCACTTCCCAGAGAAGCAGCCAGGAACACCCAGGCTCAGAGAACCCCCAGTTCTCAAATGCAAGTCAAAGAATGGAGAGGAACATGTTTTCTTTTAAAAGAGTAAACTATCTTTTTGGAACAATGAATATCTAAGCACCCTTCCTCCACCTGATGAAAATATCTTTATAAAAAGACAATAAAAGATGCGAGATTCTTTGAGAGCACTGGTTTAAGCAAAGATAGGGATTTTCCTGTTGTCTTACAACAAAGTATATTCTTTATGGGCCATTAGTGTGTTGCATGTTTTATTAATGGTTGACCCTTACACAGCATACACAAACAAGACAAAATGGCATAGAAGACTGAGATGTGTGTTCAATCCTTCTATTAAAATATCAAACAACCTTCACCAACTTTCATCTCCTCCCGCGTTGTTCAAGTAAAACATGAGGGGAAAAAAGCCACGTTGTAATTACTAACTTGATAGTTTCTGAACAGGCAACTGGCTTCTTAGTCTTGATAATGAATCCACACTATGGAAAAATAGGCATGGGGCCTTGTGACCTGAGGGTAGCACCTGATCATCCTGTCATTTCAAAAAGAAAGGAAAGGAGAGTTAAAGCCTCTTTCACCCAATTTGGTATCTAGGCATCTAGGGAAGGTTAACTAAGCCCAGAGCATATACTATCTACAACACAATCTGTAGAGTTGACTACTTCTAAATTGAAAGGTACTGATATCTGTTGAAAGGTTTTCCCACGCATCAGTGCAAGTGAAGTGGGGTGGAGCTGTGATCATCTTTGTTCTGTGCCATGGGTGTCAGGTGGAGAGAAGCCAGGGCTGCCCTAGTCATTGGGGAAAGACCAATTGGGTTTCTTTCCACAAATAAAACACCAAACTTGGATGTTTTATTAGCAGGCCACTTGAGGGATGGGTTGTTTTGTTTTGATTTGAGTATTTTCAAGGCCTGGAATGTCTTTTCTCTTTTCTGCTAGGTCATGAATACCCACATTGGAAATGACGTGCAGAACTTGAAATGCATGCTTGCTCCCTTGCAAGACTGCCCCATGCCAGCTGATCACTGCAGTCTCTTGGCTCACCATTTTTCCTCTGGGTTTGGGCTAGGATTTGAGCCACGGAAATGGGGTGAACTGAATTCTGAGGATTTCCTGCATTCAGAAAACCCTGCCTGCTAGAAAAGAAATTGTATTCCCTTTTGGGTTTTCAGCCAATATTAGGGAGTGATAAATTCTTGTTCCAATGCTGCCTTCTCAATGGCATCACCTCATTTTACCAAGCACGACTTTAAAATCCTTGATTTGCGTCATTGTAATGACCACTGTTAATGATTAGACATCCACTGTATGCTAGACATTATGTTCAACATTTTATTTCTAAACCTCAGAGCAACCCTACAGAGTAGGCGTTTTGGGTAAGGTGACTGGCTGGTAAACCGTGTTCTGCTTGAGTTGTTGGACTCTACTCTCTGTTGGGTGAATTGTTGAGACAGCATTACACAGTAGCTAAGAGCAGGGCCAACAATAGCATTTTAGCTGAGGTCTAAATGTGTTTACACTCATTTAGATTCTTTTAGGAGTGTTTTGCTAAAGCTGCAGTAGGCAGACATCTGTGTGAAGTGAGTGTATTTATTATATTTGGCTGAATGCACCCTGAGCATATATCATACGCCATGCATTGCACTAGGGTAGGTGATGTAGCTTGGAACAGGAGAGACATTGCACCTGACCTCATGGAGTTTCCCATCCAAAGAGGAGAATAAATATTAATCAGAGGAACAGGCAGGCCTTGGTGCCATAAAAAGAATTCAAAACTTTTGGGATGCCATTAAGGGCATTTTGAGCCAATGTCTTTATGGGATTGATGTTTACAAAAGATGACTTGATTAGAAGATAAAGAATGGGTTAGAGGACCCCAGAATTGTGCAAAGACCTCAATAAGGCTCCCATGCAGGAGTTTGAGTGGGTTAATTCAGAGACGAGGAAGCTATGATGAGCAAGAATGGCGGCCTGGCATGCAGGGGCTGTGGTTGCAGAAAACAAGGAGTGTTCAAAGAGTCATTCTCATAGTGGGAGGCAATCCGAGGTTCTCAGTAACTGATAGATGATGGGTGGGGAGTAGGCATTAATGATGACAGAGGGCATTTGTTATGTTTGCTGTAAATGCTGAATGTGTTTTTCTCCCTTGCAAACATTGTTGGGAGAGAAGCTGACAAGGAAGTTGATATTGCAATATTGACCCAGCTTTTTAAAAAGACATCTATTTACTCAAAAGGGATCATAACAAAAATGCCTAACTCTTCTCCCAGCCAGTGAAGAATGCAAGTCCTGGAGCTGTGCACGCTCATGATACGTGATGTGCTGGCCATACAGGACCCATGCCTGGCACATGCACAGAGGAGGGGACAAGGCCTCCAAGGGATGCTCGGAAGGTTGCCCAGTGCACCGGGGAAAGCTGCTGCAGAGAGAGCTGGCAGAGGTGTAGAGGAGTGGGGATTACAGTACCTCAGGGTGGATTTCAGTCCTGTTACTTAAGAATTCACCTTTACATGAATGGAAAATCCAGGGTGTCAGAGAAAGAGCTCCAAAGTTCTCTGGAGAGGAAAATGAGAAAATCCGTCCATAGCCATATATTACATATTGGGGATCTGGAGAGTCTGTCAGGCAGAGATGAGTTTTATTTGAAGTAAAGGAAAAACCCATTGATTTGGGGTTTCCAAAGGAACACCATGAAATAAAATCCACCCAGCAGTGTCTTCACTTAGGAAGGGGTGCTGAATTTTGCTCCAATCAGAATTCACCGCCGAAGCCACTCCAGCTGAGGAGGGTCTAAATATTCCATGTTTTATCGTGAAGGTAAATGGTAGAAGCAGCCTGTTTCCATACATCTGCACATTTAAAAACAGAAAGTACCATTGATAAACAGTCATTACAATGGAATAATACCAGAAAACTTTAAAAAATATGTTCCTAATTACCCATACCCCCAAAATGTACATATTATCAATTCAGGATTCTTTAAAGATTATAAATGTAAAGCTGTATTTTTCCCCTTCTGAAACTTTGATAAATGAGATTTCAGACTGTTTAGGTAAATAAAACTGGGTGCAGGATATGAGCTTGCAATATATAATTTATTATGGGTGCCACCGACTACTAATGCTGAGAGAAAACAAATTATCGGCCCCTCCTGCCAGAGCCATGAGAAGATGATCCATATTTCATTATATGGGCTCTTCAGACATTTGAATAGCTCATCTGTCCTATTTATGCCACTTAAAATGGATTCAACCTATCAGGACCAAATGCATTTTTAATCTTTCTTGTTACCTTGCAGGGATGTGGCAGCAAAAGTCCATCTCCCGCCTGGCCACAACTTTTATTCCATCACACACTGCCTGTAAACTATTTATAAGGGAGTGAGCTTTCCTTATTAAAAACAAATTACTGTATGTTTAAGGATAAATGCATGAAAGGGCTTGCAATGGTTACTCTGGCAGGCCTGGAAGTGGTGTGTTACATGTTGATGTCTTACTTGGGAATAGAATGTAGTATTTCTGGGAAAATGGATCCTCTCAAATCTGAATGGGCTCCTGTACGTGGAAAAGTGGTGAGGGGCACTTCTTTGACAGCTAACACTCACTGACTTACTACACCCTGAGAACCTGGCCACGTGATTTACACCTATTTCTTAATTAAACCCCGTAGAGATCCCGTCACTACACAGGAATCTGATCCTGAATTTGCTGACCAGGAAACCCAGGTTGGTACAGGTTACGTAATGTGCTCACGTTCCCTACGTGCCAGTACTGAGGATGGAAATCAACGGCACACTTCTGACTGCAGGGCTCACCTGGTTTGCCGTTAATATCTTTGAATAATAATTATTTGCAGAGACTTTGCAATCTTTGATTATTTCCTACCAGGAGTGGCAGATCCTGGAGGATAAACTTCATCAGAGAGGATTTTGCTTTATGGAAATGGCCCCAAGGAAGCAAAAGGTGAAAGTTTGCAGGCATGGGTTCTTCCTAGGGTTGACTTTCCTTTTAGCTCAACCCCAGAGAGCAGGGGGCAGGGGCTTGCAGAATCTCTTCCTTCTTGGACAACTCCCCTCACACCTGGGCCGCCTAAGCCTTCCTCTTCTGTGCTTTCCTTCTGATAGAACAGGTGCTGTTCCATGACTTCCCATGTCACGTTTCTCCAATAGGATGCTCTATACGTGAATTTTGAAGATTTTGGAAACTTGTATACAGATTGCAGAAACATAGATATTTATTAATGTTGTTTCTTCACCGTTAACGGAAAAGGGATTCACAAATGCAGGTGGGAAATGGAGAAAAGTGGTGGCTATCTTGTATGGATATTTTTCTACATTCCTCCAAGCTGAATATGCACATTTAAGTGGCCCTGCTATTTCACCCATTGATACCTGAGAGATTTTATTCCCCACTAACCATGCGAAATTAAGGCTTTGCATCTCACATTACTGTTCAAGGTGTGTCCTTGTTTATTTTGAAGGCTGATTATAGTTTGTCAATAGAAAGAGGTGATTTGGTAGATAAGACTTAAAATTGTTGCAATCAAAATAAACCCCAAGTTATTCACCTTTTCAGCAAACATCTGAAAGGTGGTTATTCTGAAGACAAAGGAGCAAAAAAGTATTTATTTAGCATGTAAATAAAAGTGTTGTAACAAATGTGTCACCTTTAATATAACTTTTGCTAGAACCTTGAAATGTGCGGCACCTGGTCCAGGAAGAGTCCTGGTTACTGTGTACAAATTACTTTTGTTTATATTTAGCAATGACTCTTATCTTTGAGAGCTATGGTATATTTGAGGTGAGTGCATGCCTACCAGTTTCCAGTGACTCTGTTTAAGGCTCAGTAACACAGGCAGGGACACAGTGGTATAATCTACAGAAAGAATAGACTTCATCCTATCCAGGCTGTGTTCCGTACTAAAAATCATTACTATGCTGAAATGCATGGAATGTGTTAGAATTATTTGGGTATTTGAGTCTGTCTTACATGACACAATTAAGGATGATAGCATTCTGGATAGCTTTGTGCTGATTCTTTTAATACTAATTAATGAAAGAGAGTTTTGTAGCCCAAGGCCAGTTAAAGATGTTAGTGTCTCCTAATTTCCTGCCTCAAACCATGCCAAACAGCATTTGGTATCAGCTGCAAAGTAGGAGTCTGGGCCCGTGTGGCTCTTAGCTTATCAAGCCCATGTGGTATTGGGGTGATGGTTTCCTAACCAGAAGCACGTGTTTTTATCAGATGAAGAGGGCAGGATGCTGGGCACACTAAAATCAAAACTATATTATTTAGAGATGAGGAAACGGATTTAAATAAGATGACTTTCCCACATTCACACCTTTTCATGTGTTTTGCATCCAGAACTTGAACCTAGGTGTGTCTGAACCCAAAGATCATGTTCCAACACCTGCGAGACAGCTCTCAGGAAAGATTATTTTTATTCTGCTTAGCAGCAACTCAGGTAAGGCTGGGTGCAGAGGGGCAGCTACTACCAGCAGAGCTGGGACATTCGAGGACCTGCAGCTTCTGATCATGTGTGTGGTGCCCTGAGTGAGGACTTCATCTTTGGACCAGAGCTCCTACTCCCTTCCCAGCACTCCTGAAAAAGGGTCGGAGCTGTCTGGGCACAGAAGCTCACGCCTGTAATTCCAGCACTTTGGGAGGCCGAGGTAGGCAGATCATGAGGTCAGGAGTTCAAGACCAGCCTGGCCAAGATGGTGAAACCCTATCTGTACTAAAAATACAAAAATTAGCTAAACATGGTTGTGCACTCCTGTAGTCTCAGCTACTCGGGAGGCTGAGGCAGGAGAATCGCTTGAACCTGGGAGGCAGTTCCAGGTTTTTACGAGATGAAATCTCGCTATCACCAGGCTAGAGTGCAGTGGCATGATCTTGGCTCACTGCAACCTCTGCCTCCCGGGTTCAAGCGATTCTTGCTGCCTTGGCCTTCCAAGTAGCTGGGACTAGAGGCACCCACCACTACTCCCAGCTAATTTTTGTATTTTTAGTAGAGACGGGGTTTCACCATCTTGGCCAGGCTGGTCTCGAACTCCTCATATCGTAATCTACCCGACTCAGCCTACCAAAGTGCTGGGATTACAGGCGTGAGACACTGTGCCCAGCCAGGCATTTCTTTATGGCAGTGCGAATTGACCAATACAGGAGCCAAGGCTGTGTTACTGAGAAGTTCCTCATGTGGCTGAATCATTACTTTACAAATGCATACATTTCTAGGAAATGGATACAACCAGGAGAATAAAATCACGACATAAGCCAAGACAGGGGCATCTTGGAGGCATGTTTTTCTTTTGTCCTCCACATTTTTCTCCCCAGTTCAAACTTATTTTTTATCGTGCCTTTTCTTTCTTTTTTAACTTAGAGGCTTTGGAAGCACCCAGTGATATGGTTTGGCTGTGTCCCCATCCAAATCTCATCTTGAATTGTAGCTCCCACAATTCCCATGTGTCGTGGGAGGAGCCCAGTGGGAGGTAATTGAATCATGGTGGTGGGTCTTCTCCTGTACTGTTCTCCTGGTAGTGAATAAGTCTCATGAGATCTGATGGTTTTATACAGGGTTTCCCTTTTCACTTGGCTCTCATTCTGTCTTGTCTGCTGCCATGTAAGAAGACTTTTGCCTTCTGCCACGATTGTGAGGTCTCTCCAGCCACACAGAATTGTTTTAAACCTCTTTTTCTTTGTAAATTATCCAGTCTTGAGTATGTCTTCATCTGCATCCTGAGAACAGACTAATACACTCAGAATATGATGTGGCAATGATACACTTTGGGAATTCCTTTTCCTAATCATATCTTGTTCTGAATTATTTCACTGAATATTATTAACTTTGTGTGTGATGAGTATTTGGCAATTTTATTTTTAGCTTAAACTTCCAAATGGTTCAAACCAAATGTGACACCATTAGGCCAGTTGAATTTGCCAATCAAAGAAGGCTCCTTGGAGACCTCTTTGCTGATTCCCAGAAGCACAACACACAGTGGGCGGCATCAACTGCTGGTGCACACGATTGTCAAATGTGAAGGTGGGGTGAATTGCTAGAGGAGAAAGTTCTGGGGGAGCTCCTAGGTTCAAACACCCTGTTTGTCTCTAGACCTCTTTTCTACTCACGTTCTTTCTTTGATGTCTTATTTTCATACTTTATAGTCAGGGTTTTTGCATTGCTTATAAAAAAAAGAAAGCTGACTGGCCTCATGTGCAGGCTAGCAAGTGCTCAGTAACTGTCCTGCCATTCACAGCAGTTTCTGGTTTTAAGCCAGGAAGGAAAGCACAAGTTTGCTACAGATGCTTTTTTCCCTTGGCCACCACCATCACCTCTGCCTTGGAGGTACAATGTATCCGGACTGGCCAAGGGTGATCTGAGGTCCAGGGACACAGAAGCTCATGACTTCTTCAGCTTATGAGCCTCAAACATCCCCTCACTCAAAGGAAGGAGGGAACATTTCCTCAATCCCTGGGTGGTTTCCAGACATCTTCTCTGTACAAGGAACAGGACTGTCTCCCTCCTGCAACCTGAAAAACCCATGTGCTTGGAGTTCTGAACAACAATCCAAGCTCCCCTCTGTGTTTCGGAGCAGAGGGCAGAGGGCATTGTTCTCTGCTTTACTTATTTAAGATGCTTTGCCAGAGAGGATTCTCTTGTCTCCTTAGTTGTTTTCCCATCTCCGTTTTCAAGGTGAACCAGAGCTGATGGGTGATCCATCCTCGCTCTTTGGGGTTTACGAATGTTGTGGCCCTCTGGCTGTGTTGTTCAGGAGGGCTCCCCTGTCTCCTCGGTGGAGAGACACTTCTTCCTATGCACTTATTTCACATTCACATTAAAGCCACAGGCAAACTGGGATAAACCTAAAGGTCACCTGGGAGCTTTCACTGTGGAAAATGAATCTGCACTAATTGCCAAACAAGCCCACCCTAGGCAGGGGGTAGTAAAGAGAGTGAATGCAAATGTATCCGAGAAAGGAATGGGTCCTGTACGGGGAAGATGAGATGGAGGCAGGGACGGCAAGAGAATCCGCAGCTCCCATGACGGGCCTCCCTGCTCCTGCCCTCCCGTGTCTCTGACTCACAGGGAATTCTTGGTCCTGACATGGGCCTCTCCTGCCTGCCCCCTGCTCTTGCCCTCCCCTGTCCCTGACTCATGGGGGATTCTTGGTCCTGACTCGGGCCTCTCCTGCCTGCCCCCTGCCAGTTTTCCCTTGGCCTCTGCTTTGCTTTTTCCTAGTGGCCAAAAATAAACATGCATGCATGAGCTGCTGCTTGCCCTGCGGGAGGATTGTGCCTGCTGTGAAACCCTCAGGGGGTCCAAATTTGCCTACTCTCTGAAGTCAGTTTTCTTTTACTTTTTTTCAATTTTCCTTTTTTTTTTTTTTTGACATAGAGTCTTGCTCCGTCACCCAGGCTGGAATGAAATGGTGCGATCTCAGCTCACTGCAACCCCTGCTTCCTGGGTTTAAGCAATCCTCCTGCCTCAGCCTCCTGAGTAGCTGAGACTACAAGCATGTGCCACCACCTCCAGCTAATTTTTGTATTTTTAGTAGAGACAGGGTTTCGCCATGTCGGCCAGGCTGGTCTCGAACTCCTGACCTCAATTGATCCATCCGTCTTGGCCTCCCAAAGTGCTGGGATTATAAGGGTGAGCCACCGTGCCCAGCCCTGAAGTCACTTTTCAAGCTGCAGTGTGCACACAAATCACCTGGGCTCTTGTTAAAATGCAGGTTCTGATTCCTCCCCGTCCTGACACCTAAATTTCCACACTTCTCACCAGCTCCCAGGTGATGCCCACTTCGAGTCCACTAAACTGATTCTGCCAGTACCAAGTAAGAACAAAATGGACCTCTTCGCTGTAAGCAGCCCCCCTTCATCTCTATCTGTTACTTTTCCAGCAGCACTCTGGGAAAAGAAAGATACCTCCTATGCACAAGAGAGCATGGCCATGTCTAACCAGAAGCCACAGGATGGGTCTCACTCTAAATTCCAGGGACATTGTCCCTGTGAATGATTCCAAGCAGGAGGCTCTGTGAGGATCTCCTTTAACAGAGGTGGACACTGAGGCTCGGAATAGTTAATTATCTTATAAGCTCATGGCAGAGCTAGTCTTTGCATTGATTATGCCTGTGTGTATTGTCTCACTGACTGTGTTAAAATATTGCC
Source organism: Nomascus leucogenys (assembly GCF_006542625.1). Classification (NCBI taxonomy): domain Eukaryota; kingdom Metazoa; phylum Chordata; class Mammalia; order Primates; family Hylobatidae; genus Nomascus; species Nomascus leucogenys. The sequence goes on from NC_044393.1 coordinate 3,332,223, forward strand.
AGACTTCTGCTTACAGGAGGAGGGAATACACATACTATATCCAATTCCTCTTGCTAAGTTTAGTCAAAACCCTGGGAGATATATATAATAACTATGTACACACACATGCACACACACTTACACTGCATAGATACAGTATATACATTTATAATCATACAGTATATGCATAGTATATAGAATATATATCATACTATATATACACATATATAGCATATATACACACGTATGTATACACACACGTATATATCGAGTACAAGGAGACTCTGAAAGGTGGATAGCAGAGGCAGACCACCTAGGAACCTCAGGATCCCCCCAAAACAGCATGGTCACTGACAGTTCTTTGGGTCTTCTATGGGTCTTGATATGGTGTGGCTGTGTCCCCACCCAAATCTCAATTGTACTCTCATAATTCCCATGTGTTGTGGGAGGGACCTGGTGGGAGATAACTGAATCATGAGGGCAGTTTCTCCCAGACTGTTCTCGTGGAAGTGAGTAAGTCTCACGAGATCTGATGGTTTTATCAGGGGTTTCCGCTTTTGCATCTTCCTCATTGTCTCCACCTGCTGCCATCCGTGTAAGACAGGACTTGCTCCTTCTTGCCTTCCACCGTGATTGTGATTGTGAGGCTTCCCCAGCCACGTGGAACTCCAAGTCCATTTAAACCTCTTTCTTTTTTACATTGCTCAGTCTCGGGTATGTCTTTATCAACAGCATGAAAACGGACAAATACAAGTCTCATATATCCCAAGCTAGGTGCTGGAGAAGCCAGCAACCTGGAAATACTACGAAGTGCAAAACACAAAGTTCCCTCCAAAGTCTGCTTTCTCTACCCAAAGAATCCGGAAAGCAGAAGCCTATGACTAGAGAAAAGTTTTAGAAAATAACAGGCCAAATTCAATGAGAAAAGGGAATCAATAGATGCCAGCACTGAGACAATAAAGATGTTAGAATTATTTGACAAAGTCTTTAAAGAAGCAACAATAAAATCCTTCAATGAGCAAATACGAATATACCTCATACAAACAAAGCAAAAGGAGAGTGCCTCAGAAAAGACATGATATGTCTGATCAGAGAAATAGAAGATAGAAAGAAGGACAAAATGAATATTGGAGAACTGAAAAATAGGATAACAAAAATTAAAAATAATTCAATGTATAGTCTAAAGAGCAGAATGCAGAAGAAAGGGGAAAATAGTAAACAGAACCAAAGAAAAGCAGAGAAAAAAAATTAAAAACAAAAACGACAGAGCCTCAGGCACCCGTGAGACTATTAAAAATAGATCTAACATTGATGTCACTGGAATCTTTGGAGGAGAGGGAAAACAGGGCAGAGCTAAAAACGTGTTTAAGGAAATCATGGCTAAACCATCCCAGTCTGGCAAGAGACATAAACCTACAGATGCAAGAAGCTGAGCAAACCACAAATAGGATCCATTTAAAAACATCTATGCCAAACACATCATAATTAAACTTCCAAGAACTGAACACAAGGAGGAAAGTTGAAAACAGCCAGTCATTGAACTCTTAGGCATTTATCCCAGGAAAATGAAAACTTATGTTCACACAAAAACCTATATATGGATATTCATGATAGCTTCATTCATAATAAATAACTAAAAACTGGAAGAAAACACCCCTCATGTCTTTTATTGTGTGAATGAGTTAAACCATGGTACATCCATTGCACGCAATGTGACTAAACATAAAAATACACTTTGATTCACTTAATAACATAGGTGAATCTCCAGAGAATTATTTGGAGTGAAAGAAACCAATCCCCCAAGTTTACATACTGAATGGTTCCATTTATATATGCTTCTTGTATCAGTCAGAGTTCTACAGCAAACAGAATGAAAGTGAGAGACAGAGAGTGAGATGGAAAAGGGATGTATTATAAGGAATGAGCTGGTGCAATTATGGAGAGTGAGAAGTTCCACAATGTCCCTTTGCAAGCTGGAGATCCAGGAAAGCCCATGGTGTAGTTCCAGTCTGAGATCGAAGGTATGAGAACCAGGAGAAATGATGGTGTAAGTTCCAGTGTGAGTCCAAAGGCAGGAGAATGCATGGAACTGGTGGTGTAAGCTCCATTCCAAAGCTGAAGGCCTGAGGGCCAGGAGAAGTGATGCCATAAGTCCTAGCCCAAGGGTGGAGAAGAGCCTTATTCCAGCTCATGGAGTCAGGCAGAGAGTGAACTTTTCCTTCCTCTTCCTTTTTGTTTCATTCAGCCCCTCAAGGGATTGGGTGATGCCTGCCCACCTCCGGGAGCAATCTGCTTTACTCCTCTACTGACTCCATAGTGCTAACCCCATAGATGCACCCAGAAATAAATGTTCAACAAAGTGTCTGGGCACTCAGTGGCTCAGCCAAGTGGACACATAAAATTAACCATCACGCTTATTGAGGTGACAAAAAATCATAGAAAGAGAGATGGGATTAATGGTTGTCAGGGGTTAAGAAGGGTTGGAGTAGGAGAGGATATGGTGTGGCTACAACAGGTGTATCGGTCTGTTCTCACACTGCTATAAGGACATAACCGAGACTGGATAATTTATAAGGGAAGAGATTTAATTGACTCATAGTTCTTCAGGTCTTGGGAGGCCTCAAGAAACTTACAATGTGGCGGAAGGGGAAGCAAACATGTCCTTCTTCACGTGGTGGCAACAAGGAGAAGTGCAGAACAAAGTGGGGGGAAAGCGTCCTATAAAACCATCAGATCTAGTGAGAACTCACTCACTGTCATGAAAACAGCATGAGGGTAACCGTCCCCATGATTCAATTACCTCCCACTGGGTCCCTCCCATGACACATGGGGATTATGGAAATTACAGTTCAAGATAAGATTTGGGTGGGGACACAGCCAAATCATATCAAAAGGCAACATGAAGACTCCTTGTAATGGCAGAAGTGCTTTTATTTTGACTGGATCAAAGGCAATATTCAGGTGTATATTGTACTATAGTTTTTAAAGATGTTTCTGTTAGCAGGAACTGGATAAAGAGTGTAGAGATTCTCTGGGTTATTTCTTACAACTGCATGTGACTTTACATTTGTGTCAAAATAAAACACTTAATTAAAAAATTCAAGGATAGAATGGATATTTACATAGCTGATATTAAAAACATTTTTGAACACCAATCCCCATGGGATTAAGTGAAGGCAGAGCATCTTCAGTAACAGAACCCAGGAGGAAATCAGATTTGGTTTTTACGTGTGACCAGTCAACATTTGAAATGCACACTACTTGCTAGGCTAAAGTAAATATGTCTTCAGTGAACTGGAGAATGCAAATGCTGTCTTTGAAATTGTTCTGGGACTTACGAAAAGAAAAAAAGCAAAAGAGAATGCAAGAGAGTGGAAAGGCCTGTCTACCAAATGAGAATAAAAATGAAAGTAAAAATATCTTATAGAAAAGGCCCTCTAGGAATGTGTTGACTCAGATGCCTTTAATAGAAATGAGGAAGCCTGATTTGTCTTGCTTCTATTGCAAAAATTTGACTGAAAACATAGTTCTTCATATCACCTGGACCAAAGTTCTCTCATTTGTTGTGAAAATGGTGGTGAGGGTTCCAAGACAAAGCTCTTCTATTTTATTAACTGTGAAATCATGGTGTTTAAGTATTTTTTGAGAAAAAGAAACGTATTTTTTTCTAATCAGTGGAAGAGAAGCTTTTCATAATCGTCATATCAAAGGATTTGCTCAATGCCTGAGGGTTTTTCCTAAATTCATTAATTCCACAAGAACATCCTGCATGATGTCTGCCCTCATGGGGTTCCCAGTCCATCCGGGGCAGCTTGCCACATTTCATATCTGTAACAAAGAGCTACTCTGTTTATCTCTGTTTTACAGTTCAGTGGCTCTCAACTGGGGTGATTTTGTCCTCCTGGGGACATGTGGCAACGTCTGTAGACACTTTTTATTGTCAAGACTATAGGGGCACCACTGACATCTACTGGGAAGAGGCCAGGGATGCTGCTAAATACCCCACAGCACGGATGGTGTGGGGTATTTAGCAGCAATGCACAGGACAGCCTCTCAAGAGAGAATTATCCAGCTCTCAATGTCAAAAGTGCCAAGGTTGAGAAATCCTGCTACAGTAGAATAAACTACTGCTGAGGAATCAAGTGATTTGCTAGACATGAGGCAGCTAGTTTATGGCATACCTGAGCCCAGGTCTGTCTGATTGCACTGACTCATTGTATTCTGTTAAGAGAAACCTACAACACCATCAGCAATGTCCATACCCTGCATGAAAATCTGACACAGGTGGCTGCCTGAATGGCAGCTGAAGAGTGGCTGAGCATAGGAAGAGTTGGGTCCAGCCATTGCTGTGAATACCAGAACCCAAGGGCTTTGGGTTGAATATATGAGGAAGCTCTTGTGCAATCACACACTGTTTATGCTTTTCTAGACTTTTTCCAATTCATGACATTGTTTTCATTGGCTTCTTCTGACCATTGACCCCTCATTGTGACCTTCAAGGCTGGCTTTGGCTCGTTGGGAAAACTCAAAAGACAGAAGTGAGGGTTGCCTTCATTCTGACAGGCAGTGGCTCAGTCACAATACATGTGTGGTGCTTTCCCTCCTCTTTCAACTTGACTCCATCATCCCGTGTTTCTTTTTCCTGCATAGGAGGAAAAAAATGAGACTGAGAGTACAAATTTAAAACTCATCTAATCATAAAAAACAGAGGTCACCACCACCCCCCCTTCAGAGTAAACAACACTTTATTACTTTTGTCTGTGTCTGCTATCGAACTTCAAATTAGTTCAAAGGAAAGAGCGGATGCCTCCTTACTTCTTTCTATCCTGCTTAAACAAACAGCAGCACTCTCAGAAGAGAACTTGCACCGCAATGAATTACGTTATTTTCAATAAACTCCAACAGCGCTGCTATAGTAACTGTCTTAACCATGATTAATGTAGGAAACATTAGGAAAGCATGTTATTATTATTCTAAATTAGGTTTTGCTTGAATTAATTTTTATGCATGGTTACTAAGATGTAAAAGAGTTTCTGAATTGCTAATTGTAACATTCCTTCTTTGGAGATAAGATGAGATTCTTGGAACACAAGGGCATCCTGCTGAAGGATTTTTAGTTTGAATATTTGCCTAAGGGCCAACATATTATTTAGTCGGTAGCCTGCTAAGGAACTGCAGCTTGACACCCGTGGAGTCTTTAGTTAAAGATTTTCTTTTAGCATCACCCACCTGAATCTACTTTGTGGAAAAGGCACAATGGATATTAATATCATGTCATTGTCATGGTGTGTGGAGGGTAGGAGAGGAAGGAGGCGGCCCCCTACAGAGCCAGTGGTACTTGTTTCTTTCTCTTTTCAAATCCTTTTGCCAGTGATGATGGGAATAATGAAAGTAGTAATATTAAGAAACATAGACTGAATGCGTACCATGGGCTGGGCTTATATAAAATGCTGTCCACGTCTTCGTTTTGCAAAGGTTGCCTGAGAGTCTGCCACGTACCAGGCGTGGTGGGTGCTGCTGATAAGGTATGAAGTGAGGGGGGTCCTTGCCCTCATGGAACATACATTTTAGGAGAACAGATCATCACTGTCTAGGATGAAATGGGCAAGGAGAAAAATGATTAGAGGTAAGGCAGAGAGAGGCTGGGAATGGGCTTAGACAGTGTGTGGACTCAGCGGACATCAGGGAATCTTGGCTTTTCCTCTGAGGGAGTTGAGAGCCTAGGGGTTTCAATTTAAGGTAGGATCCTAACAGGATCCCTCTACTATGGGATGAGAAGCAGAGCCTGGGAGCCAGGGTGGAAGCAGGGAGACCTATCCAGGGATGTACAGCCACCCATGGAAAATGGATTATGGATATATGGACCACGGCCACAGCAGAGAGGTGGAGAGAATTGGTTGGATCCTGGGTGAATTTTAAAAACTTGGCAAACTTTGCTGATGGACTGCAGAGAGAGGATGCAAGGGAAGAATGAGGCTCTTGGCCTTTGCCTCTCAAAGAAGGGATTTCTATTTCCCAAGGTGAGAGAGAGTGCAGGAGTAACAGGTTTGCGGGGAAAGTGAAGAATCTGGTTTGGGGCATGGTAAGTTCTAAATGCTGATTAGTCATCAAGGGGAGAGGTGAATTAGATACTTGATTATCAGCAAATGGAGTCAGAGAGTAGGGCTAGAAATGAAATTGTATGAGTTGTCATGGTATGGATGGCACTTGAAGCCATGTGACTGGCCATTCCCTCAGGAGTCCGTGTAGCTAGAGAAGAGGGCTGAGTCCTGAGCCTTGTTGTACCCCATGTTGAGAGGTTTAGAAGAGTAGAGCCTGAGAAACGAGGACTAGAGAGGTGGAATAAGAACCCAGAGGGTTAGCACAGTGAGTGTCCACAAGGGCCCCACCCACTGTCTGGTACTCTGCTGAGAGTGTGAGATGGGGCTCTCCACAGTAGGTTCCCCAAGAATGCAGATACACATCTCACGCCAATCAGTGGCTTGGACTCCTTCCAAGGCTCTGGGAGGAGACCTAATGATGTGTTCACAAATTTTGGAATATTTGCAAAAGAAAGATATTTCACCCACAGTTAAGCCTTCAAGACTTCAGTTTCTTCCCATTCAACTTTGTTGGTGGTATTTGAGCAGGGCCATGAGGCATTTTGGGATTCAGCGACAGGGAGGTTGACTCAGGAACACATTTAGCTGAAGTTTCATGGAATATGACCAAGTCACTTCATGTGGAGTTTAGTTATTGCTGGGAGTCTAGGCATGGCTCTTAGGAACGATTTCCTTCCACAGTGTCCACTTGCGAGGTGTCTTGTACAAGGGGCAGGACCAGAGGTTGTCTCATAATACAAGCATATCCTGTGGCACCCTGTTCCAGAAGCATATGCGTAGTGGAGGAAGAAAAGGATTTGGAATGTGTGAAGCCAGAAGACAATCTGAAAAATTCTTCCAAATCTTAGAGTTTGGAAGAGGCTTTTTGACATGAGTTTGATAGAGGCTTTTTAAGAATTTGATAATAATTGTAAAAATTTATATGACATTACCAGTAAAGTGAATTGAAAACAAACTTTTCTAAACTCTTAATAGTTAAAAACAAATTTTGATCAGCTATGACAGAGGAAAGGCTGAATTATCTTTCTAGGCTCTCCAAAGAAAATTATATTAAAATCTCCATGTCATACGAAGAGGTAATCAAAGATTATGCAATGAAAAGATGCAAGGGATAAAAGTGTTACAGAAGTGTCAGGAAATTAAATAATAAAACTGAATGCTATTTTTCTGGATTTCGTGATGATTATGTTATTTGCCAGCAATTTACCATTTGAAATTTGTTATGATTTATTTTCTTATTCTAAATAAATATTTACTTTTACACCTAATTTTATATTTATAATTTTCTAGTATTGATTTTAAAAAGCACCTCTCCCCAGACTGTAAAATTTCAATTCCCACAAAACCTGAATTTGCTCATGGAGATGGGGATATTTGAAGTGGAATAGGAGAAGCTTGGAGATGGTATTTTCTAGGGTTGTTACTCAAAGGGAAACAAAGATGGGGAGCTCACTGGGAAGGATGGGAGATGAAAGGAGGGGCCTGGATCTTAAAAACAATGGGATTAATTTCCCGGAGAGGAAAAACTGTTGCAGGAGGGGCTATGGCTGAAATCATGACCTTAGGCAGGCTGAAAATGGTGAATTTGGTGCTTTATTGGAGAGATTGGCCTTGAATGGGAGCATGGATAGTAGCGCCTGGACAAAAACCAGGTGGCAATTCAGGTCAGTGGGGAGATACCATGGAGAAGGAGAATATTTCCTTCCTCTAATTCCTTTGACAACCTGTGAATTAGTTATCCCCTTTTCACAGATAAGGAAACAGGAGTCCAGAAAGACATACCCGCAGACATACCCAAGTAGGAGGAGGCAGGCGCGTCTTGACTTCTGTAATACAGGACCCAGAATAGTGACTGGAAAATAGAAGTTACTCAATTAAAAAAATAAGTAACTAATTATTGTAATTAATGTAAATAAATTTAAAGTAAATATTTTCCCTATGTATGTGTCCTGAAAGTCCCAGCATGGTCCTCCAAGGGTCCCCAGTCTTTGGCCTGTCTGCATGCACGTGCACTGCCTTCCTGACAGGGCGATCCTCAGTATTTCTCTTCCTCATCCTTCAGATTCAATGGTGTCTACACACCCTTTAGCTCTTGACTTACATATCACTTCTTCAAGGCAGACTTCCCTGACCTCTGATCTAGGTTAAGTCTTCTTTTGAGTATTTTCTTTTCCCACTATGCATTCTTTCGATGGCTGTCACTGCCACAATCAGAGAATTATTGTATAATTATTTTAAATATCAGTCTCTCTTCTTAGATCTATAATCCCAGAGATCCTTTGTGATGTTATTAAATCCCTTGTACCAGATCCCTAGAAAGCACTTTACTTTTTACTTCTCGGTCAATAAGCTGCTTGAATAAAGGCAAAAAAATGAGAATTAGATTATTTTTCTTCTTTCGAGCAGCTTAAGTAAAAGGCTTTTAAAGGTCAGAGAATTGAAACTGGAGAGCAAACCTGGATTTCAATTCACAGGCCAGTCCCTGGTCCTCATTAGCACATTCAGGGGAGATTATGAGTCCATCCCTCTTAGTTAATTCAGAAGAGCCCTTTTCTCCTCCAGAATTTTTCCAACATCTAGATGAAGAGGGTAGGTAGATCTCACTTTTAGATATCAGTACCTATTTTCTTAACACATCTAATATTTGTGACCATTTGCTTTATTTAAAATAGAATATGTTGATAAATATAAGTTTAAAATCTCAGAAAGAATAAAACGAGATCCTTGTTTTTCATAAACTGGCAACTTCTTTTTACTGTTTGCTGTGCAACAATGATTTACATTGTGTGTGGTGTATGTGTGTGTTGTGTTTTTATTTTTATGGTGTCCCAAGAACATACAGAAATGAACTAGCAGTTTGGTCTTCAGAGCACAACCCCTCCCAGGGATTCCCTTAGTGAGGGGGATCTACTCCTGGGTGCGGCAAGACTTCATAAGGCAGCTGAGGCATAAAATGTCTGGTTTACAATTTGCTGAGGCCTGCTCCACTTTTCAATCCATCTTTCCAGCCTTAACTTTGCAATGTTTCCAGTCTCTGGGAAGGAAAGCAGGAGCTTTTGTTCATTGTTGGCTTATTTGTTTCTGTTGGTTAATTGCTTTTTATTATCTGTTGAATGGTATAATTAGGTGCATAATCCACCATGCTGTGTTTTTTTATTAATACTTTATTTAGAAATGTTCTGTATTGAATGGATTTTGAGTGAATGAGTGTGTGTGTGTGTAGATGTGCACATGTGCACATGTGTATGCAGCTATATCCAGTAGTAATTGATCCATTGCTAACAATGAAGACATTTGTAAATTTGGGGTTTGAGGCACACATTTTTCTAGTTCCCAACCCAACAACCTTCTTTATCCTTCTAGATTTATTACATTTTCTTATAACATTAACTTTTATATGTCCTCAGGGCAGTTTTGTCATTTCAAAAAGATATTTTGAATTGAGTGATATTTTGGTAATATATAAGCTATATCTTATTTATTAATTACGCATTCTCTCTTTAATATATATTTTACTGAGAACTAAGTGGACGCTGTAATGCTCAAGACTTCATCCCTGAAGACAAATTTAACAATGAATATTTTCTCTGATTTTCTAACTGATGTGATCCGGGGGTTGCTGTTCCTTAGAAAAGATAGACAGAATTGGCTGATGGCTCTTTAACTTTCTTTTCAATAAAAATTTACAGTTCTCACCCAGTTGCATTTGTTGAAATTTTTTTTGCCACTTTTAACCCTGGAAGCAGATAATTAATATATTAATGGTGTAGATCTTGGGGTGTTAAAATAATTCTGTATCAGTGTTGAAAGACCTGATTTAGAAAAAGAAGTTTCCGAGTAATCATATTTCCCCCAGGGATTACTTTCTCCCAGGGATTAAATGTAAAATTATAGAGAAAGTACAAATAACTGCTACCAGAGGAACTTAAATGAACCATAGTAGGTTGGATGGGGAGGGAAAGAAAAACATGATAAAGCAACCTGTTGTTCGTTTTTCACATTTTCTCTCCCAGCATTGATTCCTGCATAGTGCTAGTTGCTAAACTACACCACAGATGTGGGCACCAAAAACTCCAAGAGAAACCCCCATATGCTGGCCAGAGGACCAGGAGAAGGGGCCTTAGCAAGCCAGAGAGTCTGAGAAAAATGTTCTCCTCTTCCTCCTATATCCCTCTGGCACTGCTTCAAGGATGGCCACAGTCATGCAATAGCATGTTAGAAACATGGAAAGTCAAGACACTGAACACTCCCCACCAGTACCACCATTGTTTTCAACAGAGAACTGGGAGGAAGGTCCTTGGAGGCTGGAGAGTAGAGGGGGAATGCCGGATGGAAGAGGATTGAAGGAAAGCCATAAATTCTGATATAAATCAACACATCTCTGACTTGCCCTCAAGCAGCACTTGTGCAGCCAACATCCAAAGAAACATAGCAAATAATTCATCTGTGCTATAAACGACTAGCATAGATAGGATGCTAGACCAGTCCCAAAGTGGTGCACATGAGGGGGATATTTGTGTGTAGGTGTGTGTGTATTTAAAATACAGCATGACTAAGTTTGTTTTAATTGTAGGAATGCAAAGCTAGCTCGATCTTCAAGAATTAATTATCAATGGACTTCAGAAGCTTCTAGTTTCAGCATAAAAGCTTAATCATAAGATTTTAGAATGCTTCTCAACTTCCTACAATTACCAGGCATCTCATATAAGAGAATTACAGCTGAAAGAGCTGCAAGATGCAGATTCTCTCTAAGCACAAGTCCAAAGGGAAGACCAAGCCTCCAGTAGAGACAAAACCGACAACATTTCAGAAACTTGACACCTCTGGCACCCACAGCTATAAAAACCACTAAAAACTCAAAGACACTATAAAAACGTAAATGCAAGGAATCAAAACCACTCTAATAGAGAGAAAGAATGCCCTTGGTGGGCTCATCAGTAGCCTGAGCATGGCCAGGGCAGGCATCAGTGAGTTCAGACATAAATAAACAGAAACTTTCTAAACTGAAATGAAAAGAAGAAAAAAGGAATAAAAAAACCTCAGAACAGGAATCCAAAAATTATAAGATAACTCAAAAGGTTTAATATACATGCAATTAAAATATCAGATGGAGAAGGAACAGAGTAAGAAAAAAATATTTGAGATAATAATGGACAAGAACTTTACAAAATGAAGAATAAAAGACACCTAACCACAGATCCAAAAATCTCAAAGAACACCAGCCAGGATAAATATTAAAAAAAAACACAGCTATGCATATGACATTCAAGCTGCAGAGAAACAAAGACAAAGAGAACATTTTGAAAGAAGCCAGCCAGGGGAAAAACTATCTTACCTATTAAAAAACGAGATTTACAGAGAACTTCTAAAATAAATCATACAAGCAAGAAGAGAATGAAGTGAACTATTTGAAGTGTTTGGTGGGAAAAAACCTAGCATTCTATATCCAGCAAAATGATCTTTCAAAAGAGAAGCAGAAATAAAGGCATTTTTAGACAAACAAAAGCAAAGGGAATCATCTGACAGTAAATTTGTCTTGCGTGAAATGTTGAAAGAAGTAATATGGCTAGGCATGGTGATGCATGCCTGTAGTCCCAGCTACTCAGGTGGCTGCAGTGGGAGGATCACCTGAGCTCAGGAGTTCAAGGCTGCAGTGAGCTATAATCACACCACTGCACTCCAGCCTGAGTGACAGAACAAAGAACAAGGCCTCTTATCTAAAACCAGCCAAACAGACAAAAGACAGAAGTAATGTGCATAAGGAAATCATATGGATGAAAACTCAGATTTGTATGTGAAGAAAGGAAGGACATGAGAGAAGAAAGAAGTGAAGGAAAAAATAAAGTATTTATTTTTTCTTGTTAATTTATCTAAAAGATATGTGATTGGTTAAGGTAATAATAGTGATAATCTCCTGGGTAATTATAGCAAATCATGAACGGTGAGAATTTAATAAGGGAAGGAAACAAAGGATTGGGACTATGCTGTTATGGTTCCTGTACTACATATGGAGTGTTATAGTGTTATTTGAAGGAGGACTTAGGTTACTTAAATATGTATATTGCAAACTCTAGGGTAACTACTAGAATATTTGTTAAATAAATATAATTGATATGCTAAAAGAAAAGCTAAAATGGAATCATAAAGTTCTCAGTTAAAACCAGAGAAAGCAGAAATGAAGGGGAAAAGTAAACAAATAACAAAATAAGAAACGTAGTGAATAGAACCCGGTTATAAAAATGGCAGATATGAATTCAACTCTATCAATAATCACTTTAAATATGGATAGTATAAATATATGCCAATTAAAAACCAAATATTTTCTGAGTGGATAAAAAACGGGATCCAAGTCTATGTTGTCTGCAAGAAACAGAGTTTAGATATAAAGCCTCAGAGTAGGTTAAAGATAAGGGATGGAGAAAGATACACCGTGCTGACACCAAGTAAAACAAAGCTGAAGTAGCTATGTTATTTTCAGACAAAACAGACTTCAGAACAAGAAAGGTAGTCAGATAAAGAGGGGCATTATAGAAATATAAAATAATTAATTCTCCAAGAAGATATAACAACCCTAAACATGTATGCACCCAACAACAGAGCATTGAGCTATATGAGCAAAGATTGATGGGACTGAAAAGGAATAGACAAATCCATATTGTAATTGGAGATTTCAACACCTTTCTTTCAGTAATTGATCAAAAAGGCAGAAAATCAGTAAGAATGGGGTTAATTTAAACAGCAATACCAATCAATTTGATCTAATTGATATTGATGGAATATTCTCTCTACCCAACAACATCGGAATACACATTCTTTATACACGACACCAAGTGGGATTAATTCCTGGTATGAAAGACTGGTTCACTATTTGAAAACTAATTGATGTAATCCACCACATTCATAGCTAGAGAAGAAAAATCATATGATCATATCAGTTGATGCAGAAAAAGCATATGACAAAATCCAACACACAAACCTAATAAGAACTAGGAAGAGAGGAACATTTCTTCAAATGGCAAAGAGCATGTACAAAACCCTACAGCTAACACCATACTTGATAGTAAAAGACTAGAAACTTTCCCTACAGGATTACAAACAAGGAAAAGGATGTCTCCTCTCAGCACTTCTGTTCAACATCATACTAAATATCTCAGCCAGTGCAATAAAAGAATAAAAGGAAATATAACATGTGCAGCTTGAGAAAGAAGAAATAAAACTTTTTCACAGATGCCAAACTTGTCTACATGAAAAATCCTTTAAAATGAACAAAAATGCAAAATAAAACAACCCTGCAACTAGCAAGCGAGTATAGCAAGGTCACAGAATATAACGTTAAAGTACAAAAGCAAATCGACTTTCTATGGACCAATAATGAACACTTGGAAAGTGAAATTTAAAAAGCAATGCCACGTATCATAGCAACAAAATAAATAAAGTACTGCAGTATAACTATAACAAAATAAGTACGGTATCTATATGTGGAAAACAACAAAATGCTAATAAAATAAATAAAATATCTAAATGAATGGAATGGTATTCCATATTCATGGATTAGAAAATGCAATATTATTAAGATATAAATTCTTCCCAGTTTGATCTACTTATTCAATGCAATCCCAAACAAAATCTCAACAAGCTGTTCTATACATACTGACCAGTTGAATTTAAAGTTTATATAGAAAGATCAAAGAACTAGAATAGCTAACATAACACAAGAAGAACGAAACTGTAAAATCACTGAACTCAATTTCAAAGTTTACCCTAAAGTTATCATAATCAAGACAGCACAGCACTGGTGAAAGAACAGACACATAGATGAATGGAACAGAATAGAGATTCCCAAAGTAACACATATAACTATAATTATTAGTTTCTTGAGGTAACACATAATGGTACCAAAACCATGGAAAACAGTCTGGCTGTTCTGTCCAATGTTAAACCTACATTTACTGTAAAATCCAGCAATCTTACTTCCAGGTATTTACCCAAGTAAGTTAGAAATGTATATTGAATCATAAATCTGTAGACAGATACTCATAGCCCAAACAGAAAACATCCAACATGCCCTCCACAGTGAAATAGACAAACAGACTGCAGTACAGCCTTGCGATGGCATGCTATTTAGCAACTAAAAGGGGCAAACTATTAATTTGCACAACATAGATGTATTAGTCTGTTCTCACACTGTCATAAGAACTGTTTGAGACTCGGTAATTTATAAAGGAAAGAGATTGAATTGATTCACAGTTCCATATGGCTGGGGAGGCCTCAGGAAACTTACAATCATGACAGAAGGTGAAGAGGAGGCAGGAGAGAGAATGATCAAAGGAGGAACTTGCCAAACACTTAAAAAACCATCATATCTTGTGAGAACTCACTCACTATCATGAGAACAGCATGGGAGAAACAGCCCACATGATCTAATTACCTCCACTTGGTCTCTCCCTTGACAGGTAAGGAATATGGGGATTACAATTCGAGATGAGATTTGGGTGGGGACACAAAGCCTAACCATAACAATGGATAAAACTTAAATTCATTTTGCTAAATGAAAGCAGCCAGGTCAAAAAGGCTACATACTGTATAATTCCATTTACCTGACAATTTAAAAAGGAAAAACAACAGAGATATAAAACAGATTAGTGGTTACCAGGGTTTGGGGGAAGTATGAGTGGTTGACTACAAAAAGTCATTATAAGTTTTAGAATAATCAGAATATTCCCTACGGTTTTGTGGTTGTGGATACATGACTTTAAGTATTTGTCAAAACCAGGAGAATCACACATCACAAAGATTGATCGTTACTCAATGGAGATTAAAAACATTAAAATTACTTAAAAGATAATCAGTCAGGATGTTGGGTATTGCAGGATATAATGTAGACTGCGACAATGCGTCTTATTGTATTACACAAGTATTGCATACTGTCATTGTAGGGGGTGGAGAAAAAAAATGCCTGCCTAAGTAATTTTAGAAAACAATGATTTGTCTAGCTATTTGAAGGCAACCATAAATATACAACACTACACTCTAGATGGTAAAGTTTTTCCTCATGGTGATAAAAGTTCTGAAACTATCTGTACACTAGAGTTGAACAAATAAATAAATAAATTGCAGATAATGAGAGCCAGGTTTTTTACTGTCACAGGAAGAAGTTACATATTAGTAAGGGGAAGACTGAACTGGACCTGCAGCTGCAAGATTAGTGTTAGGAATATTAGCATGTGGTCATGTTTATTTAAATATATGTACAGATAGATACAGAAAAAAATGCATATTTGCATATGAATGGGCTTAGTGTATATAGATATAGATAAGTAGGTAGATACATTTGTTATCCCTGTCTGCAGAGAAGTTATATCCCAGAAGAGATGAGCACATCTGGTACCCACATCGTGGTTTCTAAGCTTCATTCTCCAATGAAAAGAACCCAAGCTTTTTGAAAAAAATGACTGATTCTAAGGATTACATCAGAAAAAATACCAGATAAGTCTGCAGCATCTTGTAGTGCCAGAAAGTTAAAATGGTGCCCCCCAAAAAAGAAGGGGGCATGTCACAAGGTCACAGAAGAACTGAATGAGCTCCTAGTTGCCCAAGATAGAGTAATTTGGATCACAAAATAAATCGTGACACTGAGATAATAACCTAAAGAATAAAATTTGTATTCATGACTTCATACTGATAAAAATAGCTGACTGAATAAATAAATAAGTGGGAGAGATGGGACAAATCTTCCTTAGAGAAGAATTTCAAATAATAAATGTAGATGAAATGAGGACATGGAAAGTTAGCATTAGAAGACAACAGTAGTAATTGTTGCAGGTGATATTCTGCTAAAGTTAGGCAGAAAAACTTTGAGGAGAAACAGAGCGTTTGCATAGCTTCAATGCTTCGCCCCAAAATAATTATTATTTGCCTTGGTGGCTTTGCCAAATTTTTTGTTACTCCTCCTTCCAGGAGATGGAGGTTAGTTCCCTTCCCCTCATGTACAGGTGAGACTTGGTGACTCACCCCTGAAAAACAGAGCATGAGCTGGCAATGTGCAGTCCGAGGACCAAAGCCAGCTGTTTGTTTTTTCGATTGTTTGTTTTGTTTTTTTACTGCCTACAAGCCAATTTTTTTTTTTTTTACATTTTCCAATGCTACATTTTATATATGTAAATACCTACAGGGTAATCTCAGTTTTTCCCTTTGATCTCCAAAGTCAGGAATATCTACTATCTGGCCCTTCGAGAAAATGTTTGCAGACCCTGGAAGAGAGGTTGGATGTGGGAAGCTGGGAGCTTTACAGAGAAGCAACTGGACAGACCCCACCGACCCAGTAACTAACAGTGTGTCCAGGGTGCCATCTGGACATCTTGTACTCTGATGTGAGGTGGTGAGAAGAGCGTTTCATCCATGGGCTCTTTTCCCACCCCCAAATCCATAACCGCAGTCTCATAATGAGAAAACATGAGACAAACACGATTCGAGATATATAAGAAACAGGAAAGTCTGAGAAATTATCCCAGGCCAGAGATAACTAAGGAGACAGGATGACTCTATGCAAAGTGGTATCTTGGATGGGATTTTGGTACTGAGAAGGGGAATTAATGGAAAAACTGGTGAAATTAAATAAAGAGTGTGGTTTAGTTAATAGTGTTGTACCAATGTTGAATTATTGGTTTCGGTAAAGGTACCACAGTTTTGTCAGATGTCTCCATTAGAAGAAGTTGATTAAACATGTATGGTAAAGGGTACACGCTAATACTTTCACGACTCTTACATAAATCTAAAATGACTTCAAACTAAAAAGTTAAAACAACCGCAACAAAAGAAACGAAGACTCTTTCATAGGCAGTATTAAGGAGTGACTATGGGTGGAGTGTGGGATTTTTGGGTCTCATAATTCTCAACATTTACTCTGTAGTTACTCTATGTAAATTGAGAATAATAGTAATAGTTTTTGGGCTGGGCACAGTGGCTCATGCCTGTAATCCCAGCACTGTGGGAGGCCGAGGCAGGTGGATCACTGAGGTCAGGAGTTCAAGACCAGCCTGACCAACCTGGTGAAACCCCGTCTCTACTAAAAATACAAAAATTATCTGAGCGTGGTGGTGCATGCCTGTAATCTCAGCTACTTGGTAGACTGAGGCAGGAGAATCACTTGAACCCCGAAGGCAGAGGTTGCAGTGAGCCAAGATAGCGCCACTGCACTCTAGCCTGGATGACAGAGCAAGACTCTGTCTCAAATAATAATAATAATAATAATAGATTTTGATATGTATAATTATATTTTTCCAATCTTATGTAGAGTGCAAATAAAAGCATCCTTAGCACACAATGCCATCCTAACAAATGTGTGGCTTAAATATTGTAAAAGAATATACTTGTTCTGCAATGGCCACTTTCAAGCAAGCCCTCTTCCATACTCCCCTCCTTCTTTCTGGATCTGTTCCCCAGATTCTAGCATGGAATCCCAGAACCATTTGCAAGAGCTTTACAGTGGTCTTTTATTTCTCACAGCTGAATGAGGTAGACATCTGTATCTCCCTTATACAAATGAGAGTGCTGAGACCACTCTTTAGAGATCCGGGTCATCTCAGGGCTTGGAAAGCTGTAAAAGGAGAGAAGGGTCCCATGGAATCAGTAAGCTCTGGGTGGGAGATGTGGGGGACGGACAGTCAGAGCCATCAGCTGTGGGTGCACCGATTCCTACATTTGTCCTTGGAAAATCCCATGAAGGAAAGTACATCAATGAGAAGTCCAGTCTGCCTGCTTCATCTGGAGCAGAGAGTGGCCCTGGTCTTGGGCCAAGAGAAGGAGGACTAGAGTATACAGGTCCCCTCCCTTGGATACAGACTCAGAGGCCACCAGTGAAGATACAAACCAGAATAGAACCTGACTCATAACCCTCCCAAGCGGTCCATGAATTTCAAGAAATGAAAATCTTGCCATCGTAAGCAATCATAAGTCAGTTCACTCACTTTTATCATGCCCTAGGGAGAGATTACATTTGGTGATGTCCTTGGCATGTGGTGCTTTTAAAAATGAACCTCTAAGACAAGTATGTCTAAGTGAATGTTTAATCTTCTCTTTTGCCACAGCAGGCCAGGGAGCCAGGGCAGAGCCCAGAAAGGAACGGGCTATTTCTGTCCAGGAAGAGCCCAGCGCGTGGGATAGCTGCTCTGCCCAGATGCAGATAACACATTCAGCAATCACCCTGGATGTTGTGCACTTGGGAGAGCCCTTCTCTATGAGCAGCAAAAAGGGCTGAGACAGTCTCCTAAGGAACAAGTTCATTTTCATCAAACAGAAATGCCTGGGGAAGAAAGAGGAATGGAAACTAAACGCTTGGGACGATATTTCTGTGCAAAGCTCTGTGGTAGTTTTAGCTCCATTTCCTTAAATTACCTGTGCACATTAGTAATTGCTATTTCAAAGGCAGCTTTCCTGGAACAAAGTGCCACATCACTTGAGCTAGCTTAGATTTTACCCTTTCCAGACAGTGGCTTTTATCTGGAAAATGCTAATGGAAACAGCAAACACCTATAACAGAAGGCAAGAAAAGGATCTGCTGGGTATCTGGGGTGTGTAGATCGAAGCTCAAGGAGAAGTTGAGCCCAGATCTCTATGTGGCCAATATCTGTTAGGCCTATAATTGCTGCTAAAAGTTCAGGGTGGCATTTTGCTGATATGCCTAAAATAGTCTTCTCGGGGCTGTTTAATACGATTTGACAGCCGTTAAGGTATAAGGGGCAATGATCCAGCTGAAATCTTGTCTAAGTCATTTTGATAAGTGAACTGCCTTGCAAAGCTTCTTAATTGCTCCCACATTCTTCAATTGTTCCATTTAGCAGGGTCCTTTAGAAGGTCATTAATCAATCACTAAAGATGTGAAGGTTTTACATTTTGCTTGCTTAACAAAACAGAGCCTTAACAAACTATCCTCCACTTAATTTCAGATTAAGTGATACCAGGGTGCCTTCTACTAACTGGCAGTCGATTTCTGTAATTGTACTTTGGGAAATGCATCCGTTTGGCTCTGGGTCAATGGACAGGGCACCCGGAGTTTAGGGGTTGGGAGGAGGGATCTTTTGTAAAGACACTGTAAGCATTATCAGTTGTATATCTCAACTTTAAAACATGAAGATACAATAGCCTATTTGCTCATTTGATCTTAAGTTTGATGAGAGAAAAGATGTTATGCAAAACAGGGAAGACCAAGCAAGTCTGGTCAGTGCTTACAGCACACAGCATAGAGGTATATTTACAACTTGGTTCTGTTATGACAATATCCAGTGATCTCCATCCAAAAATAAACAAGTTAATGCCTATCTGGTTTAGATACACATTGAAGGCACGGTTTCTCAACTTCAGCACCATTGCATTTGGGCTGGATCATTCTTTGTTGTGTGGCGACTGTTCTTGGCACTGTAGGATGTTTAGCAGCATGCCCGGTGTCCACCTCCTGGTTACCTCCCCACCTCCCTGCATGCCCTGTCATTGCAAGCAAAAATGTCTAAATGTCTGCAGTCATTGACAAATGTCTCCTGGGGACAAAGTTGCCCTCAGTTGAGAACAGCTGGTCTAAGATCACAGAATTATGTTTTGTCTACATGACACTGCAAATAGTTAATTTATCCAGATAAAAATATAAAACATAGTAAAATGATTGACTGTGTCCCACTTTTATTTAGTAAATTTAGGGCTTGTGGGCACCACAGGGGTTTTCTTCCCTTTGCAGCTATCACACCTTTATTTAAGCCTGTGCACTTTTGCATCTGTGTACCCAGAACAGCCTGTCTCATGGTAGGCTTTCCATAATGATCTTTTTTATTTAGAAAAAAATAATAAACAGGGCAATATGGCTAATAGAGATGAAATCATAAATTGGAAGGGTTAAAATTCCTCCTTTATCATGCCCCATCTACTGCAGCGTGGTATCCAGGGCAGAACAGCCCAGAGGTGAGTATCTGGGCTCTAAAATTAAGATCAAGCTTCAAGATTTGGTTGTACCACCTGGTTCTTGGGGCAAATTTGGGAAAGCCTCCTAAACCCGCGTCCCTCAGCTTCCCCATCCTTACAATGGGCAGACCCAGTTTTGCCCCCTCAGGTGTCTCTGGATACCAGTGAGTGAACACAGGTGCAGTTCTTCAAAACAGGCCTGGCATGGGGGCTTTGCTCAGTGCATGCTGGCTGCTGTTATGACGGTTATCATCATTGTCACAACCACAGCAACCACAAGCCTCTGTGTTTCAATTCCTGTTTACTCATCTGGCTTCATTACCCATCTGTAGTCTCTGGAGAGCAAGGCCCAAGTTTTATCCCAACCCTTGCTGTTCACTTGGCATTTATTCTATAAGCATCTATTGAATGTATGTCCAGGGCATAGCTCCATTTCCAGCACAGAGAAGACACTCAACAGATGCTTATGGAAGAAACGCCAAGTGAACAGGACAAGCAGTGGGTACAGGAGCGGGAACGAAAGTCACAGTTTGTGCAGGAGACAGTGTCTGGATGTATTAGTCTGTTCTCACACTGCCAATAAAGACACGCCCCCAACTGGGTAATTTATAAAGAAAAAGGGGTTTAATGGACTCACAGTTCCCTGTGGCTGGGGAGGACTCACCACCTCGGTGGAAAGCAAAGGAGGAAAAAAGTCACGTCTTACATGGCAGCAGGTAAGAGAGAGCTTGTGCAGGGGAACTCCACTTTATAAAACTATCAGACCTCATGAGACGTATTCACTATCATGAGAACAGCACGGGAAAGACCTGCCTCTATGATTCAATTATCTCCCCCCGGGTCCCTCCCAGGACACGTGGGATTTGTGGAAACTACAATTCCAGATGAGATATGGGTGGGGACACAGCCAATGTGTATCACTGGGTGAACTAAAGATGCCTGGGTACCTCCTTGAGCATTTGAACCCAGATGACACAGCTCAAGTTCCAAACAAGGGACAGTGTGTGTCATCACGTGCAGCAAGGATCCCCCCTTTCTCAGTCACACATTTCCTGAACTAGATCCACCTCTGCAAATAAGAAAAATGTCCTCAGTGACCCAGGGTGACCACCTGCTTATACCACAGGCCTCCCCTTGGGGAGTAACAATTCCTTAAAACACGTGGAAAACTTTTACAATTTTGCTGTAAAAATAATAAATATGATATTCTCTGGGGATATTAGAAGAGAAAAATGGCTTCCTTTTGGACAAACGAAAAGATAGGGAGCAGGATAAATGTTTTTGTGTAAATGTATTAGAAAAAGAAAGACATAGGCTTAAGTAAGGTTTTGTAGTTTGTTTGTTTTACTTTGTTGTTCCTCTCACAAGTGGAAATTACACTTATGGGGATTTTGCATGCGCTATTTTGTACCTTGTAAGATTGCAAACAACACGAGGAAAGCCAGGGAGATACCACAGATTTCCTCTGTTCTTCTAGACTCAAACACTAAACAGAATTTTCAGTGTTAAGGCTTCAGCCAGGAGGGAGGCAGGAGGCAGGAGGGAAGGGCTGTGCAGCCCTCAGTGGAAGTTGGCAACATGGTGCCTTTGTGGCTCCTATCTGAGCAGGCGGCTCTCTGCACATGGGCCTTATTGCTTTTCTGTTCTGGGGGAGGGTGGGTCACGTCCCAGGGCTTTCAAGCATCTTGAGGTTATCTCTAAGAACATAAATATTCCAGCAAGATCATGCCTCCCCCCTCCCCCTGCTTTTATTTTAGCTCACTGCCATGGAACGGAAACACACAGTGGTGTGCGTCGGATTTCTTGCAACTCTTGAAAAGGAGCAATCGTTTGAGAGAGGGGCTCCCTTACCTGATATTTGATCATGAATAAATGAAAAGTCTCAGGCTCACACAGGAATAAGGCAGGGGTTTCTCTCACAAAATTGGAGGGGGGTTGAATTCTTGATCTGCCCTCTGGAGTGTGTGTGTGTGTGTGTGTGTGTGTGTGTCAAAGAGCACATGTTAATAGTGTGTTGACTTCTCTATTTTCAATTTAAGACCCATTAGCCTCCATAATCATTTTCTGGATTTAAATGCAGTTAAAGTGAAGTGAACAATCATTATTGACAGCCAGAGACTGTTTCTAAAATTTAACAGTAGACCAGGCAGTCACATTTCCCAAACAGACCTATACAGCATACATTAAAGGCACACAGAATTAAAATGGGAGGCGTTTATCATCAAGGTCAGTGCTTAGGACATGGTATACACTGAGGCTCCAGTCAATTTTCAGGATTAAGTAGTAGCATCTTTTGGGCTGTTACATAATGTCAATGAGATATTAACATTTTAGGATCATGAGAGAAGTACTGATTTTCTTATTAATATTTTTAATGGCTAAAGTAGTTACCCTGAGAATGTAATAAAACAAGTTTTTTCATGTGAATCAGTAAATGCATTTTCCTTCTAAGTTAGATTGTAACAAGCCTATTTTTGTCCATATGTGAAAAATAATAAGTTGTTCTGTACTTACTTAACAAAAAATGGAAACAATTAAGCAGCTTGCTTAAAGCCAAACAGCTATTTAGAGATAGAACCAGGCTTAGATTCAGGTCTCCTGAGGCTGTGTTTAATTATTTTTCTCTTGATGAAGAAATAATTTTATATTCATGAGGACAAAAGGAAAATGAAAATTACTCCATTATTTTTGTTTTTGTTCTTCATTTCCATGTTACCTCCCATGTAGTAATGGCTTTACGTGCCAAATAAACATTTTACACATTGAAACCACAGGCACACATGTATGTTTAAAATAAAGGCATATTTTCTTGTTACAAAAATCTCCAGGTTTTTCCTGGCTGCAGGGGCTCTCTTTATTTTTCTGAGCATCCTTTCTCACTTGCACCACACTGCAGAGCACAGTGGTTTGATGGAGAGAAGAGAAGAGCATTTTAATACAGCTGCAGAGCATGGATCAGATAATTTGATCTTTGGGGGCCGTGATTCTTTTTCCCAGCAAACTTTAAGGACAAATGACATGAACGAGCTGGAATTTGATTTTATTAATCATGCCCTGAAGGTGTAACCTGGATGCATTGGTTCTTTATTGCACACCCTGCGGTGGATTGATAATGAGTTTATCTTCCTCTTGTTTGAGCAGAGACATATGGACAGAAATATTCAACTGTCTCTTTCTCTAAGCTCTGTGTGTTGATTATCTTGCATTGGTAGCAGCAACACTCTGCTGGCGGTTGAAACGAATCATAAAACAAGACCTAGGAAAATGGTGGCCACTCAAGAGTGGTGTTGGAGGATCTTGTGAACACTGGGAGGGTTTGGATTCCTACCGAGGAATCTGATAGGGCAGCCTATGGCATCACATGACGCTGAGAATGGCTGAAACTGGCAATTAATTTATGAGTATCCATCAATTTCCTTGAACCTGGTTATTTTCTTCTCTTGGCCTTATGTTTTGCTCTAGAAAGTAAAACCAAAATGATCACAGATATTAGGTCTTCCTTCAGCCACAAGGTCTAAACACATTTTCTGTGTACCTGAATTGATGGAGTTTACTTGATTCATATGCCCATTTATTTAGCTTGTCTACACTGAGAGCCTGCTCTCAGCCTGGTGCCGTGCTACGGCCTGAAGCAGGCTATTGTCAAGGGGTGAAGACATTCCCCAAGTAACCATGTGACCAACATGTAAAATCCAGCTGCAGATGTTGCAAGAGCAGGAGCTGTGGCCCTATGAGAGGCTATCACCTGGGGATTGGAGCTAGTGGGATAATCCAAGGAAGACTTCAAAGTTTGAGGAGTTGTGTGGAGATGAGGAGAGAAGAAAGAACATTTCAGCCAGAAGGAACAGAAAATGCAAATGTGTCAGAGGAGAGATCATGGATTTTCTGTAGGTGAGTAGCTTCAAAGTCCATGATTTAGTTAATTATGCATTTGCTGAGTCTGAGATTTCAACCACATGAAATAGCAGAGCAAGATGCCTTGATTCAGGTAGCAGGCATATCTTGCCTTCCCCAGATCTGAGCCTGAGCTCCTGTTTTGCTGTCACTTTGGGGCTTGATGAAGCCATTAGAGCTTCATTCGTTTAACAGTATTTATGGAGAGTCTACCTTAGGGATACAATGGTGAGAAAACCCATCAGGATCCGGCCCTCATGGAGGTTACAGACAGGAAGGTGAGTGCAGTCACTGATAAAGCAACCACAAATGCAATAACCACAAAGATAGCACAGCCTACCAGGCAGAAGCTCCTGGTGCTTTGAGAGAGGGTGACATGAGGGCGTGTCTTGAGAAGGTGCCATTTGCACAGAGTGATGAGTGAAAAGGCTGTCTCCAGGCTTGAGGTGCAGAGGTGAGGTGGAGAGCAGAGGATTCCACACAGTGACAGGGTCTGGAAAGGCCTGACAAACATGTGGACACAGCAGGGCCACTGAAGAACTCAAGCTGATCAGGTCAAGGGCTGGGCTGGCTTGACCTACAGAATGGGCAAGATGGTGACATTTCCCCACACCCCCCCTGGCTCCCTGCTCCCTGGCCCTGGCTGTAATGAAAAAGAAAATGGTCAGTAAAATAAAGAGGAGAACACTGTATTAGTCTGTTCTCACCTGCTGTAAAGAACTACACGAGGCTAGGTAATTTATGAAGAAAACAGGTTTAATTGACTCACAGTTCAGCCAGTTGTACAGGATGCATGACTTGGGAGGCCTCAGGAAACTTACAAACATGGCAGAAGGCAAAGGGGAAGCAAGCATGTCGTCACATGGTGGCAGGAGAGAGAGTCAGAGCTAGGAGGAAAGTGCTACACACTTTTAAACAACCAGATCTCATGAGAACTCTATCACGAGACAGCACCAGGAGGATTGTACTGAAGCATAAGAAATCATCCCCATGATCCAATCGCCTCCCATCAGGCCCCACCTTCAACACCAGGAATTACAATTCAACATGAGACTTGGGTGAAGACACAGAGCCAAATTGTTATCAACTACCAGTCTGGAATGTGCCTCACATATGTTTGTGTAACAAAAGGAGAAGGGGAAGGGGTGGGAGAAGAAGAAGAAGAAAGAGGAGGAGGAGGAAAAAGAAGGAGGAGGAGCAAGAGGAGAATAAAGGAAAAGAAGGAGGAGGAGGAGCAGGAAAAGGGAAGGGAGAGGGGAGGATAATGTACTAAACACTTAGTATTCTCCAGCATTTGATATTCATTACCCTGCTTATTGTTCACAGCAATGTGAATGGCACCTAGAAGGTATTAATACCATTTGTATTTTTATTGTATGGATGAGAAAATCAAGGTTTAAATGCAGGTCAGACTAAGGAGTTGGGCTTAAAATAGCAAAGCCCAGTACCCAGAGATTAAGTCTCATCTCATCTCCGAGATGAGAGACGCACAGGCCCCTCGGAGTCTGGACTGGGCTATACCCTGAATGGGGAGTTCTATGTCCTCAGATGAAGGTGGTGGTGGGAGCAGAGACCAGAATGCAAGGAAGGACCAGGTGTGTTCACAGAGCATGGAGGGTGCTTGTGTGTGAGGGAAGGTGGGAGTGTGAGCCAAGTGCTGGCCTGGAGCTGGGCTTGCTAGCTTGCTTGCATAGCTGGTTCAGTGAAGGAGTGGGAGTCTGTAGCGTGGGAGCAGAAGCAGTGGTTTCTTTTATTTCACTGTCCCTTTAAACCTGATGGGTAGACCTAGGACAAAAGACCAATACTTTCTTCTGATGCTCTCAGATAATAGAAATTCCCTCATGTCACTTCTAGTCAGGTTCACACTCTCAGTCCAGTTCAGTTAAAAAAACCAGAACCCTGGGTGTGAAATGGTGCAGCCACTATGAAAAAGAGCCTGGAAAATTCCTCAGAAAATTAAAAATAGCATTACCACATTATCTGGCAATTCTACTTTTGGATCTACATTCAAAGGAATTGAAAGCAGGGACATGAAAAGATAATTGCATCCCATGTGCATAGCAATATTATTCACAATCATCAAAAGGTGGACAAAACCCATACATGTGGCATTCCACACAAAGGAGTATTACTCTGCCTTGAAAAGGAAGGAAATTGACACATGCTGCAACAGGGATGAACCTTGAGGACATTACACCAACTGCAATAAGCCAGTCATGAAAGGATAAATACTGTGTGACACAGCCTACATGAGGTATCTAGAGTGGTTAATTTCATAGAGAAAAAAAGTAGAATTGTGGTCATGAGGGGCTGGTGTGAGGGGAAATGGATGCAGAGTTTCAGTTTTGGAAGACAAAATAATTCCGGAAATTAGCTGGGCAACAAGATGAACATACTTAACACTCCTTACCTACACAATCAAAAATGACTAAGATGGTAAATTTAATATTATATATATTTTAGGCTGGGTGCGGTGTTTCACGCCTGTAACCCCAGCAGTTTGGGAGGCCAAGGCAGGCGTATCACCTGAGGTCAGGAGTTTGAGACCAGCCTGACCAACATGGTGAAACCCTGTCTCTACTAAAAATACAAAAAAAGCTAGCTGGCTGTGGTGGAGCGTGCCTATAATGCCGGCTAATTGGGAGACCGAGGCAGGAGAATTGTTTGAACCCAGGAGGCAGAGGTTGCAGTGAGCCAAGATCATATTTTATATATTTTATCACAATTTAAAAAACCCTTTCAGCAATGTTGTATAGATTTTATTGTATAACTCTTTCACCTCTTTAATTCCTTACATTTTAATAATAAAATAAAGCATTTTATTATTTTGGCTGCTATCGTAAATAGAATTGTTTTTGTAATTTCCTTTCAGATTGTTCATTGTGAGTTTATAGAATTACAACTGATTTTTGTGTGTTGGCTTTGTATTCTAATACTTTATTAAATTCATTTGTTAGTGCTAACAGGTTTTTTTGTGTGGAATATTTAGAGTTTTCTACATATAAGATTATATCATCTGTGAACAGAGATAATTTTACTTCTCCCTTTCCAGTTGGGATGGCTTTCATTTCTTTTTATTGCATCATTACCCTGGCTAGAGCTTGCAGGTTTTAGCAAACATCATACTCAATGGTGAAAGACTGGAAACTTTTCCTCTAAGACCAGGAACTAGGCAAGTATGCCACTCCCACAGCTTCAGTCAAGCGGTAGGAGTTCCTGGTCTAAGAGGAAAAGCTTCCAGTCTTTCACCATTGAGCACAATGTTTGCTGTGGGCTTTCCACATAAGGCTTTATTATGTTGAGGTAGTTTCCTCCTATTCCTAGTTTACTGAGTGCTTGCATCATGAAATAGCATTGAAGTTTGTCAAATCGTTCTCTGCACCCATTGCAGTGATCAGGTTGCTTTTTTCCCTTCATTCTGTTAATGTGATGTATTACACTGATCCATTTTGGAATGCTGAACCATCTTGCATTGTTTTGGTTTGCTATTTGTTTGTGTGTTCATTTTTCATTGAAGCCAAAAAGCCATCATAATTTCAGAGTTTCATGAAGTATAGAGTGGTGTTTTTGTTGATGGTGGGATTGGGAACTGGCTAGCACCATCTCATTGAAGGAGAGGGGTCATCTCTTTGCTTCTTTTTCAAGTCTCCTGAAGAGTTAAGGAGAAAGCCTCACCCCTGTTATCCTATCCTCAGCAACCCTCTTCCCTACTAATCTCCCTAAAGAAAGAGAGAAGGGCTGCAGGCTCGGGTCCTCAGCAGGCACTAGTATAAAGCAAGACTTTTCAAGGAACATTTTTTTGTCTTCACTGTTTTAAATTTTATGGTAACCTTCTTATTGTGAGTGGTAATGGTTTTGCATTCACACTAAATATATGCATTGTGCTTGTGAAGCAAATTTTATAAGTGATAAAGGGAACTTTATCAATTAGAGTTAATTAAATATATGGTTTGTGGATATGATTGGCAAATATCTGACATGGACGCTGTCTTCCCAACACTTCCAGTTTTGTTTCAATCCTAATTCTAGGAACGGTCCCCAGACTCAATGTTGGAGACAGGTGTCCTCATTCAGGCCTCTAGGAAATGAATCCAGGTGACTGGGTGGCTCCATCCTCAAGGAGAATTCCTTGGCAGAGCTGGTAGTTCTGACCCATGGCCAGAAGCCTGCAGTCGATGTGGGCAGGGCCAGGTAAAGAGTGAGTCAGCAGAGGCCCAGGCAAAGAGTGGGGGCGGTGCCATCTCCACTGAAAGCAAAGCAGTTGGAGGCCTAAATGCCAGTTGCCTGGGGAAGGCCCTGGAGTCTTCTGGAGAGACCGCTGGTTCCAGCCACAGGCAGCCACCTATGTCCTAGAGGGATTCTCCAAACTGAAAGGCAAATCCGTGGAAATGCCTCATTAGTAATATAAATATCAGCTTTCTTTAATTTTGAATGATAAATATCAAAATATCACACACTGCATTATTATCTAAACTGAAAATGTACACACAGCTCTACCTTGGGGGTAGAAAGGCCAGGAGGAGAGATTAGAGAGAGAGAGAGAGAGAGAAAGAGAGAGAGAGAAAATCCCAGAAGAGTGAGTGAATCCGAGGAACCAAGACCTAGTGGAACATGAGGACCAATGGGAGAGGGGCCCTGAGCAGGTGCAGGCGTGATTCCAGTGAGCTGCACATTTCCCCTTGTGCAAAATCCTCATGCCTTTCCACTCTCATGGTACAGAGAGCTTCCAAAAATGCTAAGCCACTTGCTTTCTCACATGCGTGGCTGAAGGCAGTGTACTGGACAATATTTGACATTATTTATCAACAGCCCTAAAACATTCAAATCACTTGATGTAACATTTTCATTTCTAGGGAGTTTTCTGTTTGGGAATCATCAATTAAGTATATAAAAATACAGGTAGAAATATGTTACAGCATTTTTATAACAGGAAAAAATAAGGAAATTGTCAATAAGTGTGTTAAGAGGGAAATGGCTGAATAAGTCATATCTCGGTATTCTATACTTTGATCACTTGAGGTACCATCTTTATCATTTTTGTCAAATTTGAGAACTTCCTGAATTATTATTCACTCAAATTTTTTTTAACTTAAATAGTGCTTAGGCTGAATTTTAAAAAATGTGCAATTATGGGGATGATAGGCTGCTTACATAATTTTTCAAGTGCAAATTAAAATATGATTAAGATAAAAGCATTTTTATCCATGTGCCACCTAAGATTCTTAGTGGTAAAATATCACCCTTTGGGAACTACCAAATTATAATATCGTCCAATGTGCAATTGCCGATGTGAGGCTGTGGTTCCATATTTGTTTACAGGGACAGGTTTGGTCTGCAGATATTACTCAGGACTCACTACATGCCAGTGCCGTGCTTTGCTCTGGAAACCAACAACATGTAAGACACAGCCTTTATTTTGAAAAGATCCTTGTCTAATTAAAAAAAAAAAACAGATTACAAACAATGTACCAGTTATTTTTAAAATGTTCTCTCTCTCTCTCTCTCCACATATACACGCAGGAAAAAATTTTGAAGGAAGAGATCTCAAGTGTTTGGTTTTTTCTACACTGTAGGATTGCAAGTGATTTTTCATTTTCTTTGTGCGTAGATAAATGTCCTACTTTCTCTAAGATAAAGATGGATGCCCTGCGCTACTTAATAAAAACACACAGAAAAACACAATAGTGCATCTCTTCCTCTTCTAGGCTGTTTTCTGAGGGGTATAGGGAAGCAGCAGGCATCGTCCCTATTTTTGAGTTTCTATTATGTTGATTTGATGTGTTATATGAGACTCTGTTGGGAGAACAAGCTGCTGCCATGAATTTGGAGACACTTGTTGAGACTGCATCTGCAATGCCCAGTTACCAGAATTCCCCCATTTGTGGGATGTAGGGGGAGAAACACTTTAATTGAGGATATTCTTACATTGAGTTCTTGGTTGCCACAGGTTTTAGTGTAAATGCTCTCTTCTCCTGTTAGTAAGGAGAAACGTCTGGGCACCAAAGACTCCTTCCAAGTTCTGATCAACATCAGGTTGTAAGTGATCTCTTCATTTCACTGTCTGATAGCTACACGAAACTGCCAGGATACCCTTAAATGGCTTTCTTTGCTTAATAGCACAAAGAAGGAAAATAGAATCTCAGTAAAGCCTCCTTTTAAACTCTCACCAGGACATCTGAAAACTGTCAAGGTACTCTAATGTACATTCTGTGTTTAAATGGAAAAAAAATACAAAGGGAATTCTAGGAGCCAAGGCACCTGGAGAGAATGTGACTTAATGAATTCTCCTCTTGTTGCTGGAGATCTGTCCTCCCTTCCCAAGTATACTTGCAGCCCATTCCAACTGGGGACTTTTACATGGAAAAAACAGACCCCCCTGGTAGAGGCCCCATTTCTAATGCTCCATGCATGAATTACTGTGCTCCTTGTCCTTAGGTAATGGCTGCACTGTGCTTTCTTTGGAGAAATAAATACTCATGCTCTTAGCAGCAGCCTTAGAAGCTGATCTAGCTTTGGTAGCTGTCATGGCAGAATTCTAAGATGGTCCCCAAGGTTCGTACCCCTGGTGAACATGCCCTGTGTGACTCCCTCCATCTGAGAGAACATGGGACCTGTTACTATGATGAGATGTCACTCCTGTGATTAGGCTATGTCACATGGCAAAGGTGGAATTTTTCAAATGATGAAATTAAGATCCCTAATCACGTGACTTTGAGTTCAGCTTATCCTAGAAGGGCCTGATCTAATCAAAGGAGTCTTTTAGAAAAAGAAACTCTAAAGGTCAGAGATGGACAAAATCAAAGAGCTTCACAACATCAGAGACTTCCTCCTGCTGTACTTGAAGATACAAACCACCATGGCTTTCACAGCTGCAAGGAATGATTCTGCTGAGAACTACCTGTGCTTAGAATTGGACCGTAAGCTTTGGATGAGACAGCCCCGCCCATGTCTTGATTTCTGCCTGATAAGACCCTGAACAGAGGACCCAGATAAGCCACGCTTGAGCCCATGACCCACAGAAACCAAGAGAGAAAAAATGACTGTTTTAAGCCACCAACATTGGAGAAACATTCTGCAGGGTAGATGACATGCACAGTGGGGCCCAGGGCCCCAGTGAGACAGTGAAAGTTGAGGGAGGGCATTTCCTGTCAGCTGGGCAGACGCTTATTCCCATTGCACTGGGTTCTGGGATCAAGTCTCCCTTAGGAAACCTGCACCCTTGGCTTTGCTGGAAGAGTCTCAGCCATTGGGGTGTGTAGATTAGGGGCCTGTGAACTATCTCACTGGGAAACCTAGGCAATAAGAACTAAGCATAAAAAAATGGAGTGCTTAGAAGAACTTTAAGGGCCTCTGCCCACTTGAGCCTTTCCTGTTGATCAATCATCAATTACACCTTCTTCGTCCATTGGCATTTGGAGTGCCCAAGACATAGAAATTCTCACCAGACTTTGGTGGTTTACCTGTTTTTGTGTTGATCTTCCAATTTTTGAGGGATTTTTAAAATTTTTTTTTTTGAGACAGGGTCTTGCTCTGTTACCTAGGCTGGAGTACAGTGGCACGATCTCGGCTCACTGCAACCTTCGCCTCCTGGATTCAAGTGATTCCCCTGGCACAGTTTCCAGAGTAACTGGGACTACAGGTGTGTGCCACCACGCCCAGCTAACTTTTGTATTTTTAGTAGAGATGGGGTTTCGTCATGTTGGCCACGCTCGTCTTGAACTCCTGACCTCAGGTGATCCTCTCACCTCAGCCTCCCAAAGTGCTGGGATTACAGGCCTGAGCCACCGTGCCTGGCCCAATTTTTGAGGTTTTGTAATTCTGGTTGACTCTTCGTACCTCAAAGCTTATGCAATTGCCTTATTTGTTTAAGTCAAGAATACACAGTGGTTTTGTCTGGTGTATTTTATCTCTTTCTTCTTTGTTTTTGCTCAGATCTTCTTATTTATCTTTCTATTTCCCTTTCCTTACTCTAAATTTTTGTTTCAAAATGAGCAAACAACAGAAAAACAGCGATGAACTACCTTTTATTGTCTTAAAAATAATCCCAAATGGTACCCATGTCATAAGGGAAGCTATTTATACAAATGAAATGTTTGCACAGATTGTTCTGCTCTTCCCTTGGCAATGCCGGGGCCCCTTTATTTTATCTTAGTAGAGGCAGTGAAGAAAGAAATAGCTCCATTTCATAAGAAATTAGATATTCCAAGGCACATGTTAGCTATTTTCCCTAACAACATGTCATTAGGCACCTTCTCTCTCTGCCTGTAGGTGACTGTGCATGGTTCAGGGGAACATCCCCATTCCCCTTTGGATGCAAGTTGATGACAAGGCACCTTGTACAAAGCAGTCAGTAAGGAGGAACAGCCCTGCCATCCAGGCGAAGAGCTCTGCCCAGACACCCAGACAAGGAGCTCTGCAAGGACAACCAGGCAAGGGGCTCTGCCTGGACACCCTCAGAAGGGGCTCTGCCCAGACACCCAGACAAGGGGCTCTGCCTGGACACCCAGACAAGGGGCTCTGCCCGGACACCCCGACAAGGGGCTCTGCCCAGACACCCAGACAAGGGGCTTTGCCCAGCCACTCAGACAAGGGGTTCTGCCCGGACACCCAGACAAGGGGCTCTGCCCGGACACCCAGAAAAGGGGCTCTGCCCGGACACCCAGAAAAGGGGCTCTGCCCGGACACCCAGACAAGGGGCTCTGCCCAGACACCCAGACAAGGGGCTTTGCCCAGCCACTCAGACAAGTGGTTCTGCCCGGACACCCAGACAAGGGGCTCTGCCCAGACACCCAGGCAAGGGGCTCTGCCCGGACACCGAGGCAAGGGGCTCTGCCCTGATGGTGGACACAGTGCCCTGGATCCCAGTGAAGGGCCTAGGCAAGTTGGAGCCTAAGTATAAATGCTGGGGTTTCAGGGGTTCTTTTGGAACTAGTATTTTTTTAAGTTGAAACGATTTCCCCAATACAATGGTGTTAGAATATTTTCAAATCGAAAGGCTAAAACCAGCTTCTTCTCTCAGGAAAAATGGACCTATTTTTAAACCGCCATATCTCACCTTTCTCTCAAATCACGCTGCTGACTTCAGAATGTAGCAGTGTTTTGGGGTATGAATTAAATTTCCCTTTAGGGCTTCAATTAGAGCTAATGGAAATGACTCTAATCCACCTTCCCTGGAATACAAAGTGCAAACCCCTTGTTACTAGTTGAGGTAATTTAACTGAACATGGGGGGAGAAACGTTCAGATCCAAGTGAGGGCTTCTGCAGCGGCCATTGTGCCAGCAGCTGGCCATGCCTGCAGGGCGATGGGCAGGCAGGCGGGCAGTCTGTGACGGTGAAAGCTCTTAGGATGGCAGCCTGTCCTCCAAGAGCACATCTGACGTGAAAGGTTAGAAGATGTGTCGGAGGTTGTTAGGTCACAGTAACCTGGCCAACCAGAGCCAGGGAATGGTCGCCGACCTGTATCACAATCTGCAACCCATAGTGACCTCAGCACCCATGGCCACACCAGCACTGTGGTTGTTCTCACATCCATTCTAGTACCATGTTATGTCCGCTTCTGTAGCCGCTGCACCAGAAGGAACGAAGGGGAATGCAACAGAGAAGACACTGGAATCGTCAGGGGGCAGTGAGGAGCTGCATCCATCTGGGTCTCATTTCTGCCTCCACCACATCCTAACCAGACCCATCTACACATTTCATCTGTAACCTGGGGTTAATGAGAATGCCTACCTCCTAAACTTTTAGTGAGAATCAACCAAAATACTATGTGGTCCAGAGGCTGGAAGTTTTCTCCAGAAATAAAGCACAACTGGAATTCTAATATTCTCCAAATATTTCTACTACTCTTCTCCTGGGGTTCTTAGAAAAATGGCTGATTCTGGGACTGGGGCAAGAAATGGACAAGATGAGCCTGGAGCATCCTGTAGATCTTGGAAGTAAGAATGTTCCAAAACAACAACAACAGAACCTCCAGTTTCAATGATGGGGTTATGGCAAAAGGACACAGGAGCCACTGAAGATGCTCCAACAGCTGAAGCTGGAATAATTGGAAAAACAAAATAAATAAAGTGTATTGGATTATAATCCAAAATATAAAATAAACATCTGTGGCCCATTAGTGATATAAATGAATGTTGGATACACAAATAGATGGGGGAGAAGACACAAATCTCCTTTGCAGAAGAATTCTAGATAATCTTTTTAGATAGCCCACTCTCTGGGAGGTGGCGCTAACTCCCACCTCGGAGCGTGGACACAGAGTGCAGTGTGGAAATGGGGAGAACGTGAAAGTGCAGGGGAGAGCCCTGACACCACCTTGAGCCAGGTGACCAAGGTCAACATCAGCCGCTTAAGTCACACTGGTACCACACACCCTGGACAGAAGGTGACAAGAACGGCACTTCCCCCCTGTGCTCTTCCTCCCCAGAACTGAGAACCTTAGCCCAACCATGACAAAAACATAAGACAAATCCCCCTTGAGGGGCACTCCATCAAATATCTGGACAATACCTCTCAAAACTGTGAAGGTCATCAAAAACAAGGAGAGTACGAGAAACTTCCATGGCCCAGAGGAGCTGGAGACACAACAACTAAATGTAGCATGGAATCGTGGGTGGGATCCTGGAACAGAAAGTAAACATTAGGGGAACATGAAGGAAATTTGAATACAGTCTATACATGAATTAATAATAATTCATCAACATTAGTTTACTGGTAGGTTTATTGACTAACATACCATACTAATGTAAGATGTGGATAGAGATAAGAGGGTGTGTGGTTTATGGGAATTTTTTGTATTATCTTTATAATAAGCCTATAAACCTAAAATTAATCTAAAACAAAAAGTTAATTTAAAAGAACACAATGTGAAATGTTTTGAACAATATTATAAGACTGTGTTAATAAAAATGTATTCAAATTAAATGAGTGCCTTTTATTTTGAGATCACGCTCATTCTGAGGTGAGGCGGGGCTGGGAAGGTGACCTTTATGGAATGTCAGGACTAGCTCTGGACAGTCTTCCTGCTTGACGTTCTTCGATGATTATGATCTCCACATGGCCAGTGTCAAGACTGAGGCTTACAAAGGTCTAGTGACCTCCTCAAAGTGACCCTTATGCTCTGTGAAGAAGCAGGGGTGGTTTCTCCCTGTGCTGTTGATCATCTGGATTAAAATAATCATCTCTTTGATGAAGTAGATGGAGAAGGATCTTTTTAGACAGGAAATAAAGCATGCTTCCTCCTCTTCAAACACATTCTTGCCTTTGCTATGAAGCATTTCTCAGCTCCTTCAAGCATAGCAGGCAAGATTAAAAAATTCTATCATATCATGTGGCAATGCACCCATTCATATGCATGTTAGGACCAATTGCATGATTGTGGGAAGAGAACATTGTTTTTTATGTCATGTCTTAGTGAGCTATTAAAAAAATAGATTCATTACCTGAAAATGATGGTGTTGAGCAATTACATGTTGCCAATTACCTGTGCATCGTAGCCGTTCGTGAAAGAAGGCTGTTCGAAGTGACGTACCTGAGCACACTGCATGCATTTTAACAGGTGACCATCCTGGCTGCAGACATAGGCCACCAGAGGCAAGATAAACCCTGCCATGTCTGGAGCCAACACCAACATGGAAACCAGCAGCACGCCTCACTGTTTTTTAGCCCAGGGATGTCTCCTGGTGTCTGCGTCTTTACTCGCTGAGAAATGAGCCAGAGGACGTGATATTATCCAACTTTCTGCAAAGCAAAATTGCAGCCTGAACTTCTTCAGGGAATTTTAATGTCCAACGATGTATAGCAGAAGATTCAACCTGGGATAAGTTTTGGAAGGTTAACGTGGTTTCCCCTAGAGATGGTTTCTTAATACATGCTCTGGTCTCTGGGATCATGAGTAGAAATCAGATTCTACTGAACTCTGCTTAAATTGTGCTACTGTGTCTGCTCTTATCTTTGTACAGTTTCTAAATCTACTGAGAAACTTCTTGAAAAATATATAGAAAATGAAGTTTCTATGGCAATGTAATTTGTTTTACCCCCAGAAAACTACAAAACAAATAGAAACCCGTCCTTAGACCAACCTCTTTCCTTATGCATTTTTTCTCCCAGCGTGGAGTTTTCACTCAGCTCAGCACAGGACGTCGGGAGGTGTGGCCAAGCAGGCGGTTCAGGAAAGGAATCCGGGCAGCTCTCTGCAGAGAGAACAGACACACTTCTGATTTTTTAAAATAAGTGACGTCTCATCTCACAGTCACGCTGAGCTCCAAATTTCAATTATTTAAATCACTGCCTCTTTAATACCCCTGCCCCCACCACAAAAAAAGGACACCATATTTCCTAATGTTGGAGAAGCACCATACCAGTTTGTGGGCTTCGGCACTTTAGAGCTAAGTAATTCTAAAACTCCAGGCTTGACTCTGACCACTCTCACACTCCAGGACTCCTGAATCTGAAAGGAGACTGTGGCCAAATCCCTGAGAACCTTTTCCAAATCATCAGATCTGCATCTCCCTCAGGGTGGGTGACAATGCAAAAAGGGAGTGAGCAGGTGCCAGTTTTCATTAATCTTCTTGTCATTCAAGGTTTCAGAGGGAGGGTTTTACAAGGTGACAGTGGGTCCAGATTTACAAGTACAAAACAAACTTTCAGGTCCAAAGAGGCAAAACAGTAAATCCCATCAGACAGTGCTGTCCTTTCCAATCAACCACAGCAGAAAGAAGAGGTGCAGCCTGGAGTTTTACCTTCTCCACGGCTGTTTCTCCTCCAGGTGTCATACAAATTGGCCATGAATGTGCGCCTTTTCCTAGGAATGGTTTGTCTTCAGCAGTTTGACCTGGCTCTGGTTGGGGGTGAATTTGTCATTGCCTGGGGAATCCAGGATGCTGCTGAGAAGTGAAGTCCTAGCCGTGTTGACTGGAAACACAGGAGAAGCTTAAGGACAAGGAGACCTTAAAGGTCCTATAGGAAATCCTGGTTTCTTCCTGTGCCCTTGGTTGATGGGAAATCAATATTTTTGGGAACTGTTTTTTTTAAATGGCCCCTCTTCCTTCCTGACCCATAAGGATAAACCCTCAGAGGCCAGAAGGGATCGGATCAATGAAGACACCTAAAGCCAACTGGGTGAATGACATTCTCTTCCTTTGGGAATTTGTATTGCAGAGTGGGAGGCAATGAGCTGCCTTTTGAGCCTGGATAAATGCAAGCCCTTTGTAGCAGCGTGGATGGAGCTGAAGGCCCTTATCCTAAGCAAACCAATGCAGGAACAGAAAACCAGATACCACATGTTCTCACTTGGAAGTGGGAGCTAAACCTCAAGTACATATGGATGCAAAGAGGGGAACCACAGACACTGGGGCCTACTGGAGAATGGAGGTTGGGAGGAGGGTGAGGATCAAAAACTACCTACTGGGTACTATGCTCATTACTTGGGTGACAAAATAATCTGTACTCTAAACCTCTGTGACATGCAATTTACCTATATAACAAACCTATACATGTACCCCTGAACCTAAAATAAAAGTTAATGAAATGAATCAATAAATAAACACATTCTATCAGGAACTCACATCCAGGGAAAGGAAGAAGCTACTGTGTGGAGAGGAGCAGGGTTGAGAAGGGCCTCCTGGTGCCAGCTCGTGTGCTGCCCAGAGGCCTGCTTCTGCTGTCTCCAGGCAGCTGGCTTTCATGATTCTCACTATGTCCTCATAAAAATCCCGCCTTTCAGCTGCCTCCAACTGGTTCTGTTCTCCAAGAGCCCTCACTGCTGTGCCTCTTAAAGCAGGCTTCTCTGTTTAGGGTTGGAGCCAGTGATAGCCAAAACACACAGCTTAGAATTGGAGTTGGGGGCTCCCAAAGCACAGCAGGCTCACTGGCTACTGCTCCCCAAGGCAGGGGTCAGGATGAGTGGAAGTGACGTCAGCCCTTCATGAGCATAGAGGGGTTTGGAAGGAAGGTTTGGAAGCTGTGAGGCTCCCCTATGGCCCTTTCACCCTGTCGCCTGTCCTGCCCCAGCTTTGCCTGATCTTGATCCAGGGTGTAGGGTGCTAAGATGCTGGGATGCCAGAAAGCTGACCTTGCTCCAAACTGGCACACATATGAAGTGGTAGCCCTGTGTTCATCTGCCTTCCAAACCTCAGGGCTGCCTCCTTCACCACTGCCTCAGCCCTCCCCAACAACAGATACCCCATGCCTTTTTCCAGCAAGCATACTCTCATTCCACAAACAGTTGTAGGGGGCCCTCCAGGATCTGGGTCCTCCACCATCATGCCCACATTAATGATAATGATTTGAAAATTAGTAAGTGGTTGGTGTGCACTTACTAGGTGTTAACCTCTGTTCTAAATCTTTATATGTATTAACTCATTTAATCTTCAATCAACCCGATGTGGCAGTCACTATCACCATGCCCATTTTATATAGGAGAAAACTAAGGCATGCTGTGGTTGGCCGAAGACTTGGCAGTAAGACAACAACAAACATAAGAATAAGACAGCGAGTGCTAATGGCTGATTTTAAAAATATTACATGGAACCTCGTGGAAACTTTCATGACAAAGAACTAGGTCTTATACTAGACTCAAAGTTACCCAACCACGCATCCCTACACACATCACGCTCCAATATCATTAAGCAATGTGGGATCCCAAACAGAAAATAATCACCGAGATCACATAAGCATTTGGGCTTAGTGTAAACTACAGGGTCAGCCAGCTGTGTCTTCTACTACGCAGAAAAGATTATGTTGCCTTTTCCCCTGGCAGCCTGGGCTGGAAATTGCTGCTGAAGTTTTAACAACTGTTCAAAAAAAACCAAAAGTGAAGAATGTTTTCACGCTCTTGATAGTTATTCTGGTTTGTGATGGCCACAAAGGAAGAAAGAGGCAACAGGGGCCGTTTCCTGTTCTCCCTCTTATCCAGACAATTAGTATCATTGATGTGCACCCAAAATAATCCCTCTTTTGTTCATTTGTTCACTCCTCCATCTGTCAGTCTTTTATGGAAGTACTATGGTACACAAGGAAGTATTCCAGATTTTTTCAGGAATACAAAGGTGACTCAGGATTGCACTGAAACCCTGTTCTCAGGAAGATCACAGTCCAGTGAAGAAGAAGAGAATATCTGTCTAAACAAACATCATGCGAGGGGTGGTAGGACTGTGCTGTAAGAAATGTGAAGGAAGCTTCCAGAATGAAGAGGGCTATTGCACCTGGGAAGTAAGGCTGGTGCGGGGGATGCAGGAACAGATGGAAGGGTGGATTTGAATGCAGTGACAGCAAGAACAGCGGCTCCTGGGTAAGAAAGAATGAGGCATGATTGGGAAAATTAGGAGTATTTCCTCTTCTGTGGAATCATGCAATATACGAAAGGAGTAGGTTTGCTTAGATCCTAGAAGGCTTATCAGGCTAAGAATGTCATAGTTCATTCAGTAGCCTTAAAAGTTTTCTGATTTTTTTAGTAAAAATAATCTGAGTGTTTCTTTAGGTTAATTAATTCTACAATTATTGAGCAGCTTCATATAATAAGATGGGCTGGGAGAGCAACAGCCAGCTGGAATTCCATTACACACATGGGAGGGACTGGCCCAGGCTTTGGCTGAGTGGGAGTTGCTTAAGCAAAGAAGGTCATTTATTGACTCATGTAAATGGGAGGCTAAGAAGTAGGGCTCCCTCCAGGCATGGCTGAATCCAGGAGCTCCAACACTGTTCCAGGCATTGGTCTGTCCCTCTCCTCATTCCTGCTGCCTTTTCTGTTGGTTTGATTCTCAGGTAGATTGTCTGCAAATGGAAGCAAAGATGGGCCCTGCTGCTCCAGGCGTCCATGTTGCTTAGCACTGATGGTCCTGGAAGCAGAGAGATGATTTTCCTTCATGATAGCTGTATGAATCCCCAACAGGCTCTGATGGACCCATTTATCATGTCTCTATCCCTAAACCAGTTACAGTGCCCAAGGGATGAGGATGCTCAGATCTGCTGGGGTGGAGTGTGCGATGGTCCCAGTGGGAGGAAATGCAGAGCCTCAGATGAATCCCATGAAGCTGGCAGAAGACATTTCCCCAAGGCAGCTGTCAGAAGCCAGCACAAAGTCAACAAACATTCACTCCTCAAGGCTCCTCTTTCCATTTTCCATGTTCCTGTGGCACTTTGTGAAATACTTATTGGTTTTGCCTGTCTTATTACACGCTGATTAATTGTGTGTCTAGTGTATTTTCCCAAGCAGATCATGAGATCCTTGAGGGCAGCACACTTCCGGTTGACACTGTGTCTCTGACACAGCAGACTGTCTGCACAATATTAGATACAAGACACATTTTTATGGGAATTCAGGAGGGCTTAAGGGCAGTAGCACTAGAATGAAATAGAGAGGAGGTACGCAAAAGATAGACTGTGTGTCCTGGAAAATTTCAGTCAAAAATTCTAATATTTGAAGAGGTTCCTTAAGGCATAAACAACTTAGAAATAAAACCTAGAAAGCTTGAGGTAAAATTATGAAGATGACAACTAGGGACAGAACTTGGAAAACCTTAGCAAGAAGCTGTGGACTGTCAGCACTCTGGTTTCATCTGTTTCATCATTGCTCCAACACAGTGAAGATGAAAGTTTTGAAGAGATTTCCACTGGATGCAGCGCTAGCAGTCCATGCAGCCTAAGAAAAGCATTCTATGCTGAAAACATACTTCCAAGCAGAGTTTCTCTGAGTTCTTCAACAAGTGTTCTTAAATACCCAGAGACGACGGCTGTCAAATCACCGCATAGGCGATTTATGTATTCTCCTCTATTTATGTATTTATTCCTTTTTTGGATTAGAAATCAGGAGCCTAGATGTGCTCATCACCACTAAGATGTTACTGCTTCCAGGCCCTCTCACCTGACAGTGTTAGGAAATATACGTGTTTATGTTAATCTTGTGTATACATATATAGAAATATTTTTATATATAATCATCTTCCTTTACATTATCCAAACATGAATTCATACTCATGTCTGCAACTCTAATTCATTACCATGTGGATTATTCCAGCATCCTCCCCTTGCTTTTCTGTAAATTTTCACTCCAGCAGTGAGAAATCTGGCTCCTACCGTCCGCTTTCCATTTACTTATTCAACTCCAGCATGCACATAGAAGAGTGTCAGAACTGTTAACCCACAACCCTGAGAGAAACAACATTAACAACTAGCATACAATTCTATGTGCAGCTCCCTTTGCATGTAGTCTGCACACTATACTCAATTCCAGAGTTATTTAGGTTGGCACCTTTTCCCCCAGCACCTTCAGTGAGGTTGTGTCATACATCTGCAATGCAGTTATATTCTTATGTCACATTCAGCATTCTGTCCTTACTCCCTCCAACCTCCTAAATTATTTTTAAAAATTTGTTTACATTAAGGTGCTCTACAGTGAACCTTATGGTAATGTGGGTTTTGACAAATACATAGTGTCATTATACTATAATTCAGACTAGGTTAACTGCTATAAATAATTTCCTAGGTTTGGCTGGGTGTGGTGGCTCATGTCAGTAGTCCTAGCACTTTGGGAAGCTGAGGCAGGCAGATCACGAGGTCAGGAGATTGAGACCATCCTGACCAACACGGTGAAACCCCATCTCTACTAAAAATACAAAAATTAGCTGGGCGTGGTGGCGGGCACCTGTAGCCCCAGCTACTCAGGAGGCTGAGGCACAAGAATCACTTGAACCAAGGAGGCGGAAGTTGCAGTGAGCCGAGATCATGCCACTGCACTCCAGCCTGGCAACAGAGTAAGACTCTGTCTCAAAAAAAAAAGAAAAATAAAAAATTTCCCAGGTTCACCTATTTAACCAACCTCCTCTCAAACCCTGGCAACCACAGATCTGTTTATCATCTTTGTAGTTTTGCCTTTTCCAGAATGACATATAATTGGAAGCATATAGTATGCAGCCTTTGACATTTGCTTTTTGCACTTAGCAAAATACATTCAAGGTTCATCCATGTCTTTGTGTGGCTGGCTATATCATTCTTTATTAAAGAGTAGTATTCTACTTAATGAATGCACCACAGTTTGTTTTGCAATCACCTACAGATGGACAGTCTGGTCGCTACCAGATGGTGATATGAAGAAAGTTGCTAGAGGCATTTACCCACAGATTTTTATGTGGACATGAGTTTCAAATCAGCTATATAAATACCTAAGAGCATGATTGCTGGACCTTATAAGACTACATTTAGCTTTGTAAGAAATTGTCGACATGTCTTTCAACGTGGCTGTACTGTTTTGCATTCCCATCAGCAGCAAATGAGAGCTCTTGTTGCTCCATATCTTCACCAACAATTGATAGTTTGTTTTTCATTTATTTCAGTCATTCTAATGGATGGGTAAACAAATATATTTTGAAATGAGCTCCTTTGGTATATTTGTTGTGGGACCTGGTTACGTTCACTTTGATTACAAGTAACTATGCCTTTGGCTTAGCATTTCGTCCTCAGAGTTCTCCTGTCATCCAGAACTGTTAGGAATACACATTAAAGGGATGAGGGGCCACAGAGGCACGTCTCTTCCTCAGATAGAGGTTACCTAATATCAAAGCTGGTATCAGTGGAGAGAATAGATAGGAATAAAGATAATGAATACATAGCCACATTAACTTTGAATATTTCTTTAAGATGACTAGGTTTTCAATTTAATCCTAGGCTTAATTGCAATAAGTAAAAGGAAATATCATCTAAAATTATGATTCCAGAAGCCTCTAAATGATTCAAACAATGATATTTTATTAAGAGTAGGCAGTGGAGTTTTCCCGTATCTCTCCAAGTGCTCCTGGAGGTCTGCCCTCCCACCTAACTTTTATGACTGACATCAAAAAGAATTTGGTGGAAACCAGTGTCGGGCCAGTAGTGCTCTCGATTAGAAGAGCTTTCTGCAAGAAGGGAAGAAACCACAACACCAAAAGGAACAGTTTGAGTGTCCCTGCTCTGATAGCAGTTGGAAGTCTGGCTGTGCACAGTGATCGAAGTGGGAGGAAAGCACCCCACGGTCTGGCCCTCAAATGCCTCCTCTTTGGCCTGTGTAGTAGGGGTCCTATGGGAAATCCCTTGATTTCCACATCCTGGAGCTGTCACCTTGTAAAATCCAGCTTCTGGAACCTTCCCAGGGGCTGATCCAGTTTCTCTCATCCTATCTGATTCCAGGCTGGTCTGTTCCACTTCCTTTTCTGGTTCCTGGTCCCACTGCATTTCTGCCCCCTTGTTGGCTATAGTTATGATTCCCCCTCGAGTTGTCCTTGGTAAACACTCATCTTGCTCTGATCCAGGCCACACTTGGTGCACAGGCCCACATAGGTGCAAGGTTGCCAGAGACAACCTTGCTGCGATGCTCTCTCTGCTTGCTAACACTGTGTCTGAAATTCTTGCCACTGGAGCCACAGTTTGAGGAAGACAGTCACAGTGAGAAATTGTCCCCAGAGGTCCCAGTGAACACATTGTGCAACCTTAGCACCCGATGACCTGGAACACCCGACAGCTGGTGTTATCTCAGATCCTGCAGTGGACAAGGTCCCTGGAAGCTACCAGAGAGGTGACGAGCAAATCAGCCAGAAACAGGAGTGGCTAAGGGTCAATTTGGACAGGAATCCTGAAAGCAGAATGCAAAAATCCATGCAATGAGCTGGGGACAGAAGCTGAGTCGGCAGAGCAGAGCAGGAGCTGAAAGCCTGAGCAGTGGTGAAGGCGGAGTTATGGAAAAGGGCTCAATCTGACAGAAGGTCACAGACAGGCAAGGCTCAGGGGCTGAGACAGGTCCAGGTCTGAATTCACAGCAATGTCCCGCATGGTAAGTCATCGTTTCAAGGGCCCGTGCTGTTACGTGCATGGGAGGGACACCCACTATCTCACAGACATGGTGCTATGAACCCAACAAAACTCTAAGAGGGCTTGATAGGTCTCAGGACTTCACCACTGTCCCCGACTTCCTCAGCTGTCACCTCTGGTGACAAACAGAGCCCTGAGAGCTTGAGAGGAGGAGCTGGGATTGGTCAGGAATGAAAGGCAGGGTATGAGTTTCCTGGGACTGCTGTAGCAAAATACCACTAACTGGCAGGGCTTAAACAGCAGAAAAGGATTGTCTCATAGTTCTGGAGGCCAGAAATCTGAGATGAAGGTGTCAACGGGATCGCGCTCCCTCTGAAGCTGCTAGGGGTGGGTCTGTGATTCCAGGCTCCTATCCTAGCATCTTGCAGTTTGCTGGCAAACCTTGGCCTTCCTTCACTTGTAGAAATGCTACCCCGATCTCTGTCTTCACCTTCACTGGGTATTCTCTCTATGTATGTACCAGTGTCCAAATTTCCCATTTTCTAAGGACACCAGTCATATTGCATGAGGGACCCATCTCACTCTATACAAACTCATCTTTATGAATTCCATCTGCCATGAGCCTATTTCTAAATAAAGTCACAGTGTGAAGTACTGCAGGTTAGAGCCTGAGCATATGAACTTTGGGGCACAGCTCAATCCAGTATAGGCAACAGCCTTGGAATCTCCTAGGAACCACTGTGTTGTGCTGGAGAAAGACACTTAGATACACATCTGGAGGGGCCTAGCTTCATAATTTATGCAAAAAGAAATGTGAGATCCATTGCCTAAATGTTGTTAGCAGTTTCAATGTGTTGACAGTAAAGCATTAAACCAAGTGTGGGCCCTTCTGAGCTTGGGCCCTGTGTGACTGCCTAGGCTGCTTGCCCCTGAGGAGGAGAGGGAGTAGGCAAGGTCCTTCAGATCATCACCATCAAGAAAAACCCAGGGGAAGCAAGGGGAGCTGAGGGTGAGTTCTAAATTTAACATCTACTCAGTACCCGCTTAGCTTCTCCTTAATGCTATTACAAATACATCAACAGAGAATCTCTTCAAATGCATTGTACAAAGTTTAATTTGTGTGCTGGGTGTGGTTCATGGGTACTCACCATGTTATTCTTCATACCCTTTTCTTATATCTAAAATATTTTCTAATGTGTTAACAAGTGATATTTTAGT
This sequence comes from Nomascus leucogenys, assembly GCF_006542625.1. NCBI lineage: Eukaryota > Metazoa > Chordata > Mammalia > Primates > Hylobatidae > Nomascus > Nomascus leucogenys. The sequence continues at coordinate 3,377,139 of NC_044393.1, forward strand.
GCATGCAGCTCTAACTCACTTTTTCATGCTTTCTGTCACTGTGCAATTTTCCAGCTCCCTAGCTGAGCCCTCTCTGTGGACACACATATGGTTTTTGTTATTGTTGTCTCACTGTTTTCTATCCTTGGCCCTGGAAGTTTCCCTCTTTGAAGTGTGTAGGGGTCTTGCCTCTCTTTCATCTCAGCCATATGCTTTCTCACATCTTGGAATAAATAAATCATGCCCACCTCTTTCTCTGAACAGAGGATTATTCCCACCCAGGGCACTCAACGTGCTCCAGGGCTTGAGTGAGCTGTGAGATCCTATTGTTTAGAGGCAGATAATTTTCAAAACTCCTGCAAATATTCCCTCCCTCAGGAACTTGGGTAAGTAACACAGAATGAGAAGGGCATTCTCTGAGCTTAGCTACAACACCACACAAAAAGCAAACTGTTGTTACTAAGAAACTGACCATGCAGAATGAAGAAAACCCTTGTGTGTTTTACATTTATGGGATGCAGGGCACATTTCTCTTCATAGCCAGCTGCTCATTGTTGCCACCCCTCGCCACTGTCAGGAGGTGGCAATGAGGACAGTTGGAGTAACATTTGGGTTAGTATGGTGTTTAATTCCATCACACATCAATGTATGCAAGTAGCCTCTCTCCTCTAATTGATAATTATACACCAATTAACTTATTTCTGAGGGTCGTTCTCAAATTCTAATCGTGTTCCTTTCATGTCTCTAGAGAATCAAATTCATGGCAAATTTGCCAAATCTCATTCTTGTCTCTCCTGGAGCTCTCGAGCAGATATTCCACAAAGGATAAACTGGGCATGCATTTCCTCAGTAGCTTCAACGATTGATAAATGTTGATGCCTTAGAAACACATCCCTCTGGAGCTCCCCTAGAAGCTTCCTGTAAGGACGCCCAGCTATTTTGGATTTATTTTGCCTATTTCACTCACTGTGTCCACAGCCAAACTCTTCACCTTCCTAAACACACTCCTGCTTTCTCTAAACTGGTGGATGACCCAACCCCCTCCAAGATCATCACTGTCCAAAGCATCTTTGCCCTATCCCCCCACCCACCTCCACCCGGCCACCTGATCCTGCCAACCCTAGCTCCTCTTACTCCCCACTGACCTACTTCTACACCTCATTGTCCTTCCCTTTGTCAGATCCATGTCATTTTTTTCTTGAGGGCAAGTTTTAATCTCCTAACTGACTGCAGCATTCAATTCCATATTCCCTCCTTACCAATTCTGTCTTCACACTGCAGCCAGAAACCTTCTGAAATATCATTTCATGCCTCTGCTTAAATGCCTCTGGGGAGTGTGTTAGTTTCTTACAAAGTTAAACATACATCTACCATATGACTTAGCCATTCCACTCGTAGCCTACAGAAATAAAAGACATATGTTCATGCAAAGACTTGCACACAAATATTCTACCAGCCTTATTCATTGTAGGCCTCAAAACAGAAATAATCCATATGTCTACAAACGGATGAATGGTTAAATAGCTGTGGCACATCCACACCATGGAATACTGCTCGGCAATGAAAAAAATGCATGCACACAATGACATGATTGAATCTGAATTGTGATATCAAAGGGAGCAGCCTGTCACAAAAGAGTGCACACTGCATTCCATTCCTTTGAAATTCTAGAAGTGACATCTCTGATCCATGGAGACAGAAGCAGGTTTGTGGTTGCTGGAACTGGGGAAGGGGTGGGTTGGATGGAATGGGCACCAAGGAGATTTGGGGGGCAGTGCAAACTCTTTATGCTTTAATTGTGGTGGTTGCACAGGTGTATATATTTGTCAGAATGTAGTGAAGTCACAATTGAAATGGATGTATTTCTATTACGTGTGGAAGAAGTAACTTCTAGGGGGTCCCCCTTCCTCTTAGCATGCCAGATTCTTTAAAGAGTCTACACAGCCACAGTCACCTGGCTCTGGCCCCAATTTCCAGGAACTTCTCTGACCTCTTCCCATCTCCTAAACACACACAGTTCCCAGAACAACCCATGGTGACTCTCCTTTTTAGGACTCTGAAAGGTTTGTCCCTCTGCCTGGAGCAGTCTTCTGTCCACCCTTTGTCCTGCTTCCATCCTCAGGTTTCTGCCTCCACATCATCTCCCCTGGGAAGCCAACTGTCCCCTGAGTGAGATGCTGCTGCAGCATGTAAACCCCTCTGCCCATCGGGTTCTGAATCACCCATGTGAGGGGCTGGGAATCTTGATGGAATGGGGCTGTGTCCTTATTACTGTGCCCCGAAAGCCAAGCACAGGGCATGACCTGAAGCAATGGTCGGTGGCTATTTGCTCAATGAATGAGAGAATGCACTGACAAAAGTCTACGGATCCCTTCGCCAAAGGATAAGCAGTGCAAATGTTGTTGTGGGGCTGTCACCGGATGTGGTCCGACCCCACTGTTCTAAGGTCTGCCTTAGGTTGCCTTCCCAGGGAGTTCTGATTTTGAGACATTAGTATGCTGTGCCCTTTTCTCCATGAAAGCATCTCAAAGACCATCCTTCCCAAATCCGACTGGCTTGTCATCAGTTTAGCCTGTTCATGTAGAACCAACATCTTGACTGGCCTTGAGACTGACACAGGTCCCTTGGCTCCCAGCTGAGGGTCCTGTGAGCCTTTGGTCTACAAGTGTGACTGTGCCGGCCCCAGCCTCTCAGGTTGTGTGGCAGCAGAGAAGGACAGGGGCTCTCTGGGAAGAAATATCAGAAAAAATCCGTTCTGCAAGATGGAGGAAGGAAGCACACAGAACAGCCCACCCTTCCCTGTCCGTAGAGGGGGCTGACCCAGCATCGTGGCAGCATTGAGCAGGGTGAAATAGAACTGTACCTCCCCAGCCAGCCAGACCCTCAGCCAGAGACAAAAGCCACAGACAGCACTGAGCTCTCCAGGCAGGATGGGGCTGTTCCTTACTCTTCTGAATTTCTTTAATGCGACCCCTAATACAAAGTTTTTAAATTTTTAATGAAGAAAAACATAAAAAATTAAAATTAAAATCATTAGGAGTGACCTTCTGATAAACAAACGCCTGGACCCACGAGCCCCTGTATAGGGGATGTGCCTGCCTTGCCCCCGGCGACCCTGGGTTGGCTGCCCAGCGCAGTCTTGGCTCCAATTAGGGCTGAAGCAATTTTGGGGTGGACTCAGGAAGCAGTGGAGTTTGTTTGAGAGGCAGGTGTCAGGGTTTGTTGGCGCTCTGAATACTCACTTTGGGTTGTATTAGCTTGAATTTTTTATGTTTGCCCTCATGAAAAATTAAACCAGAACGTTCTTACCCTTTAGCAATGCTCTTTATCATCGGGACTGATAAAGAAATGGAGTTCCAAGGAGTCAGGAGGAACCTACAATGTGCTCAAGATGCATCAGATGCTGAAGGCTGGAGGAAGCCGGGTCCCTCGTGTATGCTGGCTTCTCGCCTGCTCTGGCCAAAGAGTGAGGGCCTGGCTGCAGTACGACAGTGGCATCACACAGTGGAGGTTGGGTGTTGCTGGACAGGAGCCCTTGAGCATGATTCAATCTATAATCCTTGACATGTTGAGCAGTGGCAAGAAAGGTGTGGGTTCTTTCCCAACATGGGCTTTTTCTGATGCATCCTCATCATGTTCACATGAGAATTCCAAACGAGGACAGGACTGAGTTTTACTCTAACACAGTAAGGGGATGCTCATTTCCCCTACGTGCACAATAGACCAGTTGCCCTCTGTGGCAGGCAGAAAAACGGTCCCCTAAAGATGTTCTATTCTCAGAACCTCTGAATATTTCTCCTTGCATGGCAAAAGGGACTTTGTAGATGTGAGTAAGGTAAGGATCTGGAGATGGGGAGTCTTCTAGACTGTCCAGGTGGAGGCAACGTGATGCAATCGTAAGGGTCCTTAACAGAGGGAGGCAGGAGGGTCGCGTCAGAGTGACGCAGTGTGGGCAAAGCTCCCCTGGCTTTGAGATGGAAGGAGCCACAGGCTGACAAATGCAGGCAGCCTTCAGAATCTGGGAAAAGAAGATAGAAAAGGAGAGGAGAGAAGAGGAGAGGAGAGGAGAGGGAGAGGAGAGGAGAGGAGAGGAGAGGAGAGGAGAGGAGGGAGGGAGAGGAGAGGAGAGGAGAGGAGAGGAGAGGGGAGGGGAGGAGTGGAGAGAAGAGGAGAGGAGAGGAGAGGAGGAGAGGAGTGGAGAGAAGAGGAGAGGAGAGGAGAGGAGAGGAGAGGAGTGGAGAAGGAGCGGGGAGAGCAGAATGAAGAAAAGGAAAAGGGAAAGGAAAAAAGGAAAGGAAAAAGGAAAGGGAAGGAAGGAAAGGAATGGAAAAAGGAAAGAAAAGGAGAGTTCTTCCCTGGAGCCTCCAGAAGACATGCAGCCTTGATTTTGAGCTCAATGAGACACATCTTGAACTTTTGACCTCCAGAACTGTAAGACAATAAATGCATGTTGCTTGAAGCCACTAAGTTTGTGGTTTGTTATAGTGCCAATAGGAGGCTAATATATCCACTTATTCCATATATGTTATAGAGGAGATGAAGGAATGGATGAATTTGTTCTTGCATGGGGAGAATTTCTTGTATTTGTTATCCCTTAGAGGCAGGGAAAAGGTGTGGCCTGCACTGCAAAGACCTAGGTTTGAGTCCCAGCTCCACCTGCTAAAGGAGACATGGTGTCGGACAGGTCAGTTTCCTCTAAAATGCGGATGGCTGTAGGCTGTTGGGAAGATCATCAATGGGAGAATGTATGGAAGGAGGATCTGTCTGATAGAATTAAGTACTACTGTCACTTTCCCCAAAAACATACATTTAGTATCTGCAGGGACTGATTCAGGTGTCCACCTTCTGAGCTGGGTGTGGAGGAAACTTAATCTGATCCACAGACTGAGAATACGGAATGGTGCACCAGAGAGTACAGAAGGGGCACTAGTGAAGCAGGAAAGGGCGTTACTGGGAGTCTGGAAACAGTGCTGCTAGGGTGTCACTCACTGAGAGTACAGAGCGGGGGCTAGTGAAGCAGGAAAGGGTGTTACTGGGAGTCTGGAAACAGTGCTGCTAGGATGTCACTCACTGAGAGTAAGTAAGTTATTATTGAGAGCATGAAATCATGGAAAGGTGACTGCAGAAGGGGTATGCTCAGTAGCACCCTCCATGCTTTCAACAATGTCCCTCCTGTACTCTCAGTAACACTTTCAGACCTTCAGCAACACCCCTTCTTTACTCTCAGAAGCACTTTTACATACTCTCAGGAACGCCATTTCTAGACTTGCAGTAACACCCCTTCTGCGTCACCATTTCATGATTTCATGCCCCCAATAATACCTTACATACTCTGAGTAACACCCTAACAGCACTGTTTCCAGACTCCCAGTAACCCCCTTTCCTGCTTCAGTAATGCCCCTTCTGTACTCTCAGTGAGTAACATCCTAACACCACTGTTTCCAGACTCCCAGTGAGAGGTGAAGCCAGCTGGACTTTCTGGGTTGAGTGGGGACTTGGAGAACTTTTCTGTCTTACAAGGAGATTTTAAAATGCGCCAATCAGCACTTTGTAAAAACGCACCAATCAGTGCTCTGTAGCTAGCAAGAGGTGTGTAAAATGGGCAAATCAGCGCTCAGTAAAATGGACCAATCAGCAGGATTCTAAAAGTAACCAATCATGGGGAGGATTGAGAAAAGGGCATTCTGATAGGACAGAAACAGGACATGGGAGGGGACAAATAAGGGAATAAAAGCTGGCCACCCCAGCCAGCAGCGGCCACCCAGTCCATCCCCTTCCATGCTGTGGAAGCTTTGTTCTGTCACTCTTCACAATAAACCTTGCTATTGCTCACTCTTTGGGTCCATCCTGTCTTTAAGTGCTGTAACATTCACTGCGAAGGTCCATGGCTCCATTCTTGAAGTCAGTGAGACCACAAACCCACTGGATGGAATAAACTCCGGACACACCAGTAATGCCCTTTCCTGCTGTAGTAATGCCCCTTCTGTACTCTGTTGCACTGTTCCACATTCTCAGTCTATGAAGCAGATGAAGTTTCCTCCACACCCAGCTCAGAAGGTGAATGCCTGACTCAGGCCCTTACCCATTGGACCATGGTGTCCTCTTGGCCATGGGCTTAGCCGAATTGGGCCATGCGGGCCTCACTGGAGGTTCCAGTTGGGGCCGTGGTTTAAGCCACTCTCTCCTGGGGCTTGCTTAGCTCTGGAGATGACACTGTGGAGCTGCTGCCATCTGCCCTGTGATGATGTCTGAAGTGAAGTCATGCTGAGGGAAACGAGGCTAAAAGATGAGGAAAGATGGATTCCAACTGGCATCGTTGGAACACCTGGATGCTGTCGATAGCATGAGCCAATACTTGATGTCTTTCCATAAGCTGGGGTAAGCTGTGTTTTCCATCACTTGCAACACAAACAGATCTAATTCAAAGGCGTTCTTATTTGGAATGTGGTCTGCAGTCTGCCCTACCTTCAAGCCAGGCTGAGGGCAGGTTCTTGCATCATCTCCTTAAAGTGGCTTCTGTAATGTCCCTACTCGGTGAACCCCTTTAGGCTCCTCGGTGCCTCCAGTAGTGGATTAAATTACACCCCAGGGGATCAGGCCTCCCTCCACAGCTGACCAGCGACAACTCCCTGACTTTATTTTCCATCACCCCTTACATCTGGACAGCATCCTAAATGTTCCAGCTACCTTCTGCCTTTCACCATACTTCTTCCACCCAGCAAGCTCTTGCCACTGATCTTCATGCTGCCCAGTTTTGAAGTTCAATTTGAACTTGAACTTCATGCCCTAAGTCACAAAAAGCTTTCTGCCATAACTCCTGAGTTGGCCTCCAATGTGGCTCATTTCTTGAGCATCTACTATGGCCCACTGAACTTGGCTCATTTATTATCTGCTTTGTTCCACTGAATGGGAAAACTAAACCCTATGAAGGGAACTTCTGTGCTCCCAGTTCCTACCTCAGACCCTGGATCACAGCCAGCACTCAATAAACATTTGTACATACATCATATAGGTTTCCTAAACAACTCTGAGGGACAAAGTTCCTGCCGCATGAATGAAGGGAAACTGAGGCTCAGAATGAATCATGCTGCTCAAGTTCACAGCAACCTAGTCAGGTGTGGGCTGGTCCATTTCACACTTATGCTCTTGCCATTGTGAAAAACTGTTTCCTTTATTCATTCCCTCATTTGTTCGTTCACTAACAATTCACGGAGTTATCTACGATGGGTTTTGTATTGGAGTCCTTTGTAATGCAGGTGTAATTCCATACAGTGGGCATCACAGGGCACCCACTGCATAGAACCAGTGAATGCTACTGCTGAGACACTGCAGAAGATGCTCAGACAAGTCCCAGCAAGGGCAGGCCTTGGTCAGTTTTCCTCTGCCTCACTGCAAGTTCTCTGGGAGCCAAGATCATGTCCCATTTGCTTTGTTATTTACTCCAGATTAGCACACAGCGGGATTCCATATTGATTTAAAAAACTTACTACTGTTACAATGAATTGCCATTTCTACTCATCTCATCAAAAAATAAATGTAGAAAAGAGATCAATTAGCAGAGCGTGGCCAAAGCTGGAATTGTGTGCAAGGCTGTGCTGTGGGAGAAGGCTGAGGAGGTCAGAAAGCTGACTGGAGAATTCAGGCTTCTTCCCAGGTAAAGCACCTCCCAGAGGGTAGGGTTTATGCCTCCAGGAGTATGTGGGCTTTTCCCTAAGGCATGCAGATGATATTCTGAAGATGAAGTGTTTGAACGTGAAGAACTGACAGCATTATGTTGGATCTGATGGTGTCTATCTTAAAACATTCAGGTGTGTTGTCACTAAAATAGCTCAGATTAATAAGGGGTTTCTTCTTTTCCCAGAGTGACTGGGGATCTCCAGGGCTTTGAAAAGACGAGGTGATGGGTAGACATATCGACATATCACAAAAAGTGGTTTTTTTTTTAATGTGGAGAAAGGAAGAAACTGAAAGTAAGGGAAAAATGGCAAATGAAGGAGAATCACTTAATTCCGATTCTGTTAACATGATAATTTGTGAACATTCAGACGTGGGTCAGGAGGGAGGTTCCTTTTTCCTTGTTAAAGATTGTTCAGCAGATGAATTGTGAATAAGGGGTGACTGTAGAAAATATATGTTGACTTCTGTAGAAGAAAAAATTGTTTTTAAGGTTACTGTGGTCATCAGATTGCAGAACAAAAAAGACTTCTATTTTCAGTTCCTTCCTTTAGTTGCTATATAAGCTTGACATATTTACTCAAAAAAAAAAAAGAACATACATCTAGAGACATTTTATAATCTGGAATTTTTGCTAATTAACACTGATGGTCTCCTAATTTGGTGAAGTTTTATTGCATGAATACTTTTCTTCAAAGAATTCTATAATTTTAGACTTGGAGAAAGCCTGAACAGTTGTCACAAGTATGACAGATGTGAAGATGAGCTATGATTTTTCCAAAAGTTTTAGAGAGGGAGAGGAGGAGAAGGGAGGAAGAAAAAATATGAAGGTCAGGGAGATGTGGGTGTGGATCTCGGGGCCATGACTCACTCACTCTGTGAGCTTGGTCAAGTTTCCTAAACACTGTGACCGGCTGTATTCCGGAGGAGAGGATACAGAGGGGTTTGGATGACTATTAGGGTTGAACTCTTCATCCACAAAGATCCAACTGATTTCTTCTGACTTTTCACTAAGGTGTCACTGAAATAAGATTTACCAGTCTGTCAGTTTTGTTATTTCTGGAAGGCATTTCAAAACATCCTCCAAGGATCTGAATTAATTTTGTAATAATGAGATAATATCAAAATATATATAACATATATATATAAGATATATAGATCCCTTGGGATCTATACCTAAAGAGGGGGTGGAGGGAAGAAGAGGGAGGAGGGGGAGAAGAGGAGAAGGAGGAGGGAAAGGGGAGGAAGAGGAGGAGGACGAAGAGGAAGGGGTAGAGGAAGAGGGAAGAGGGTGGTGGAAGGAGAGAAGAAAGGAGTAGGAAGGGGAGAAAGGAGGAGGAGGAGGGGCAAAGGAAGGGGAGGAGGAAGGGAGAGGAGGAAGGGAGAAAAGAAGGAGGGGGAATGAGGAAGGGAGAAAAGAAGAAGGGGGCAGAGGAAGGAGGAGGAAGGGAGGAGGAGGAGGTGGAAGAGGGAAGAGGAGGAGGAGGTTGAGGAGGGTCTTCATCGTCATACTGCGGTGGCCTGACCAGCAGTCCCAACTGACTGCATGGGAGCTCTGGAGCTGAAGCAGCCCATTAAAGGGCATGGGGCTGAGATGGCAATGCCTTTATGCCTCTGTATCCATTCCTCTTTAGTTGGGCTGCCCCAGAAGGTGTGTGAGTGAGGAAGCTCTCTGCTTGTGAGGCAGCCCTGGAAGAGGCTGATGACTGGAGGTCCCTGCTCACAGCACCCAGCAGCTGGTTGGGAAGGTGAGCTGGCAAATCATCCCTGCCCACCCAGCTGCCCTTAACTCCCAGTTTTTAAGTCTGTAGGAGTGAAATCAGAGGCCTCTTAGGGCCCCAAGGGAATGAATGAGAGATTCCAGATAAAATGCTTAGCACAATGCCTGGCACAGGAAACGTCAATGAATGTGAATAAAAGCAATAACAATTATTTATTATTATTAATAGTTATAATAACTTGATTATGACTATTTGGGGATGCTTTACAAATATCTCAGCGTACCTAACCTCAGGCATCATTACAGGCCGGCGAATTGACTGCTGTGCCCACTTTACAGATGAGAGCCACAGACTCATGGAAGACGAGCACAGAGCCGTGACCAGGGCCGGGGTTTCAGCCAGGAGTTGGGATCACAAGTCGTTTTTGAAAATTTCACAGTGGTCCTGTCTTGCTGACATTGTTTGAGATGGTTTTTCCTCCTATTTTGAGTGGTCTCCTGACTTTTGCTGGTCTTGCTGGAACGATGTTTGGTGGATAAGGAGGAGGATGTGACCTCCCCCAGCGTGGCTCTCCATAGAATGCAGCCGAAGTCCTGTCCCACATCTTGAGGTCACACTCAATGTCCCCGAGCTCCTCCCTGTGGTGGGGGAACAGATCCAAAAGCTGAGCATGAGCACAGCTGCTTGTGCGTGTGAACTGCACAACTGTTCTGTGATTGCCTAGAATTCCAATGTTTCCAGTTCGGTGTAGTAAAAAAATGTGCTTCAGTGGATGCTTTTTATCCTTACAGCAGCAACGTCAGAAGCACATGCATAATTTAAAAACTGTATATTTTCAATTATTGCGAGTTTCCCAAACAAGAGACTTTTTTTTTTGTGAATGTTAAATGCAACCAGGTGATCATTAAAACCTTTTTTTGTGTTGACAGTTTCTTCGGCTCTGAAACTGAGTTAAAATTTCTTAGTAGTAATTGAGATCTCTTGGGAAAAGTGTTTCAAAAAAGAAAAAAAAAGATGTAAACAGCTTTTCCAGCAAAGAAAAAAAATAAAGAACAGAGGGGAAAAGAGAAATAGGCTTCAATTTTACTTGTTTTGGAATCAAAGTCCTGGCCAATATCTCACTGAGATGAAAATTATTCCAAGTTAGAGGAGCAGGGCTAAGAATGTCTGTTTTTGTGAAATGTATTCACATTTTGGCCTTGCTAATACATGTTACTATCTAGCCAAAAATGACAACATAACCAAAAGCACTGGCCAGTGTTATCTAAAATATCAGATATATAGTCTGGTATGATCTCATTATTGCAAAATTAATTCAGATCCTCGAAGGATGTTTTGCAATGCCTTTCAGAAATAACAAAACTGACAGCCTGATAAATCTTATTTCAGTGGCACCTTAGTGAAAAGTCAGAAGAAATCAGTTTGATCTTTGTAGATGAATAGCTTGATGTTCAAACTCCTTCCAGCCTTTAGATTCCATGTCTGTAAAAATATCGCATAACAATTGGCGATGCTGAGACATGTCAGGACTCAAAGTTTCTTGGTTAGAATAATTGATTTCTCGTTAAACTCCTATACATACACTTTTAATTTCTTTCAAATCAAATTTCAACCCCCACACATGACTTTTCCAAAACTCTTCTTATAATAAAATGTCTAGAAAACTGAGAAAGTTTAATTCATTTTCAACTTAGAAAGCTAAGAGCCACCTTAAATGTTCTAAGTGACATCTCAGGGTAACCCCACAGCTGCTCCTGACAATGCTCATAGGGTGGCCAGCATTGGTGCACTCATCACAATGGGGCTGTTTTGTGGATCCAGATGAGGAGGTGGAGGCTCTCTTGTCTTTCTTTTTGAGAGCTGTGTCTCCATGACACCCATTAGCCAGACACATCTGCACAGAATATGGGGGTCATGATAAACATCAGTAGTGTGTCCAGATGGCAGTCCCCACATCTCTTTTTTCCCCTTTTCATCCAGGTGTTTTGGCAATAAAAATAACTGCCCAGCTTTTTAAGCGACGATTGCTCTCTCCGAATATTCAGTGTACCATCCTTTGTACCAGTCCAGAAGTCTCTGAAGCATTTCACGGCATGACATCTGGAGAGGTTCTGGGGCCGCGCTGCTGGGCTGGATGTCAGGTGTATGTCTTCCTGACTGCGGCATCTGGGACACCGCTTAACAGTTCGGTGCTTGGACTTCCTCATCTGCGCAGTGCATTTATTCACAGGCTTAGGGAAGAGATTAAGTGAATTCATAACACAAATGGCTTTGCACCGTGCCTGTCCACAGTGAGTACTCAGTACACCAGGCTGTTTTATCATTGTTGTTACTGCCATTGTTAGAGCATGCAGACCCTGATTGCTGTTTTGATTTATAGCTTTCAAGATTCTACAACTCTCTATAGGCTTGTGGTCAAGCCGTTCAATAAGAAACTTTTCTTACTTCACCTGCTGTCAGGATTTGATACAAATTTCGTGTTGGTATAGAAGATTATACTAGCAACAAATGCTAATAATGCAGGGGCCTGCATGCTTTTCAATTAAGCAGATGAGTGTCAAGTAGAGTGTTCTGGTTGAAGAAAGAGGCGCCAGCAAGAATGACATGTTGAAAGTTAAGATTTGGACTTCAGTGCAGTTGGCATTTTGCTTTTATAGCGGAATGGTTTTCTAACAACATCTTCTAAAGAATCCTCCACATTATTCGGTAGGTCCCTTGAATTTTCCAGTACAATACTGAGCAGAATTGATATACTAAAAATTTTTCCCATTTTATTTATTCATCCATTCAACAAATACTTATGGACCACCTACTACATACATGGGTGTGAACGCGAACGTCAAGTCTGATGGGAAGGGCCTGTGTTCTGGGCTGCCCGGAAATAGCTGTGAAGGAAGGAGCAGCTGCGATGACAACTGTTGTGTCCGAGAGGGGTGCAGTGGGTAACAGACTGGAACAGAGAGTGTGCTGGAGTATGGCGGGGGTGTTAGGGGGCCTGCAATTAGGGAAACGCTGGGTTTTGAGGGGAAGCATTGAAGCTGAAATCTAACTGATAAGAGGAGACCGGCATCCAAAGACCTGGGGAAGCGTGTTCCAGGCAGTGAGGCAGCAAGCACAGGGCACAGGTGTGTTTCTATGTTGTATCCGTGTGTGTGTGCGTTGCATCATCTGTGCATGCTATGTGTACTGTGTGTTGTGTTTCCGTGTATTGTTTCTGTGCATGCTCTGTGTGTTTGTATGTTGCGTGCATATCTGTATGTTTGTATGCTGTGCCTATGTGTATTCTATGTGTTTGCATGTTGTTTCTTTGTGTATGTTCTGTGTGTTTGTGTGTCTGTGTTTGTATTTGTATCTCTGTGTGTTGTTTCTGTGCATGTTCTGTGTGTATGTTGTGTCTGTGCATCTTCTACATGTTTGTATGCTGTTTGTGTGTGTGTTCTGTGTGTTTCTGTGTCTGTGTTTATATTTGTGTCTCTGTGTCTTGTTTCTGTGCATGTTCTGTAGGTTTGTATGTTGTGTCTGTGTATATGTATGTTTGTATGCTATGCCTATGTGTGTTCTACATGTTTGTATGTTGTTTCCGTGTGTGTGTTCTGTGTGTTTGTGTGTCTGTGTGTGGGTAAAGAGCAGCTGCTGGGACTGAGCCTGTGTCCAGAGCTGCAGCTGTCTCAAAAGGTGGCTGTTGGGCCCCTCCCATGGGTCTAGCTGGAAGCAGACCTGTCTTACTTCAGGCTAAGAGTCAGGTCATCAGAGCTCGCACAGTCCAGGCACACCCGGGATGGCCAGGCAGGAATGGAAAGCAGCTCCACACCTGCGCCAGCTACTGGTGTTCCCAACTGTGGAACTGAAGCTAATTGCTCACAGGCACCTGCACACTTCCGCCACACACGTGTGCACATTCTGACACCAAACTCAAGCTGCTATAACATCAACTTCTCTAGAAGTTCAACAAGGGAAGTAAGTTCCAAGAAGAAGAAAGCATGAATACAAGAGCAAGAAGACGAGGCTTAGTTTGGGGTTTCAAAATTGGTTTCAGCTGCAGACTCTGGGTCACAGCTCCTAAAGGTGCTGTCCATGGGAGAGAAGAACAGGGTGGGGAGGAAAGGCTTTGGCCTCCTGGGCAACTTTGATTCTTAGCTTTTCTGGGACTGCATGTAAATGTCTTGTTGTTCCTGTTTGTACTTTGAGCCCTTTGCTCTAACTCCAATTGTCTAATCTTGGTTTGGACAAACTCCCCCAAGGACAGGAACAGGCCTTTTCTAAATTGCATCGAGACTCCAGTTTTAGATGGAGGATTGGTTGCCATGGACTTAGATTCATTCAATAACAGGGCTCTAGGAAGGTTCCTTAGAGACACTGAGTGACAAGCTCTTCATTTAGAGAGAAAGTCCAGACAGACAGGATGGCCGCACATGAGGCAAGTGAGTTAGAGACAGATGCTGGCCTTGAAACCTGTCCTAGGTCTGAACCTTGATCTTTTCCCTTTGTAATTTATCATGGATGATTTAAAATTAGCTTATTTCTCTTTTTTTTTTTCCACTGCATTTCTGCTTTGTAACGAACAATCTCTTACAACAAACACATTTGGGAAATAACAACATATCTTTCCCAAGGTAATTTCTTATCCTGCTTTTCTGATTTATGCATTTACTACTATTTTAACATCTTTTTTTTTGAGACAGAGTTTTGCTCTGTTGCCCAGGCTGGAGTGCAGTGGCATGATCTCGGCTTACTGCAAGCTCCGCCTCCCAGGTTCACGCCATTCTCCTGCCTCAGCCTCCTGAGTAGCTGGGACTACAGGTGACTGCTACCATGCCTGGCTAATTTTTTGTATTCTTAGTAGAGACGGGGTTTCACCACGTTAGCCAGGATGGTCTCGATCTCCTGACCTTGTGATCCGCCTGCCTCAGCCTCCCAAAGTGCTGGGATTACAGGCGTTAGCCACCGCGCCCGGCCTATTTTAACTTCTAAAAACTCTCATATGGTATTCCTGGCATGTAGGCAATGACTGATACACTTATCTTCAGTTTGGCATTGTTTTTCTCCCTTCCGTCTCAGGGAACTCACATACACTTTCTAACTTTTCCTGTCTTTGCTGCCAAGACCTTCCATAGCCATTTTTGACATGTTTATAAATACCTTTGGCCATAACAGTAGGGCATATTTGAACTTTAAACAATTGATAACATGGAAACATTCTCATTATAATCAATTTAATCATTGCAGAGTACACTGAGTGAAAGCGGCTAAACCCTCCTTTGAGTGTCTCCGTCACACCACTGTCTCCTCACGGAAATTCTTTAACCTTTGGGAGCATAAGAGTGTGCTCCATAGACCTTAGCCACCAATTCCTATAGCTATGGGCATGCACATACATACACTTTTCTTTTTTGTACATCGAATTAGGAGTTAAGATCATGTCTTTCTCTGGTCCTTTAATAATATGTTGGTTCTAAAGAGCAGTGATTATCACCTGGGAGTAATTTTGCCCCCACCCAGGGGACATTTGGTGATACCCAGGGAAAATGTTGGTTGTCACAATGTGGGAGGGGGAGCTACTGGCGTCTAGTGGGCAGATGCCAGGGATGTTGCTAAACATCCTACACTGCACAGGACAGGCTCTCAACAGAGTGAGCCAGCAGTGCTGAGGCTGAGAAACCCTGGGAGGTCTCTACCTTCCCTCCTTGGGGGCAGTGGTGCCCATGGTGTGGATCCTGAGTAGACAACAGGCACCCAGGAACATTCAGGTGGTAGTTTAGTGTCCAAGGTTGCAAGTCTTGCTGCAGTAAGCATCCAGAAGCACCCTTCTTTGTGGTATCAGAGGCAAAGTATTCAGCACGGTCGAACTCCTTGCTGGACTGCAGACGCAGACACACCACATTGTCACATGCTTCCAAGTAACACACATTCTGTTCCTTGGAATTTCCTTCCCATTCTTCTGCCAGAACTACTGGAACAAGAATTCTTCCTACTCTTTTTTTCAAGGCTTCCTTCAAGAACTTCTTTTTGGAAGCCCTCCCTTAAGACCAGACAGAGCAGTAATTCTTTCCCTGTGTGTACTCGGAGGGTGAAGTGCCTCCTAAGCAGACCACAGCCTCCACGAGAAAAGGACCCAGGCCAGTCTTGCCCATGGTATTAAGCCCAGCATTTAGCACAAGGTTGGCACAACAGCAAGCACTCAGAAAATGTCTGTTGGTTGAATAAGTGACTGAACATATGTTAGCATTTATCTCACAAAAGCAATTATTTAAATATGCCCTGTCATCTTTATTAGACGATGACATCATTATGGACAGGGGCTGTTTTTATTTTCATTATCTCTAGTGCCCAGGACAATACTTGGCACATAGTAGCATGAATAAAGGAATGAGTGTGGCTGTCTGGCTAACTGAATGAATGAATGAAGTGTACCTAACTGAACGAATGAATGAAGTATAGCACCCTATCTGACCTTATCTGATCTATGCTCATCCAAGATAATTTTCCTCTTTAATAAACATTTTGGTATACAAAGCACTCTGCAGCCCCACAGTGAGGACGCTGGATATCTATTGCTGAATAGCTGATTATTCCAACAACCTAGTGGCTGAAAACAACAAACATTTATTGTCTTGTAGTTTCTATGGGCTGGGAATCTGGGTGTGGCTGAGCTAGGTGGTTCCGGCTTGGGGTCTCTCACCAGGCTGCACCCAGGTGTTACTGGGCCTGCAGTTACCTCAAGGCTGACTGGGGTCTGTTTGCAAGTTCATTCATGTGTCTGTAGGGAGGCCACCATTCCTGACCAAGTGAGCCTGTCTGTGAGGCTGCCTTAGGATGTGGCCAGGAGAGAGTGCCCAAGGCAAAAGCCACAGACTTTTTATGACCCAATCTCAGAAGCAGCATCTTATCCCTTCTACCATATTCTGCTCATTAGGAGCCAGTCACTAGGTCCATCCCAGACTTGAGAAGAGATCACTCCAGGGTGTGAATTTCAGGAGGCTGCAGCATTTGGACCATCCTAGAATCTGCCCATCACAGTGGCAGTTAGTTGGCATTTGTTTATTTGGATTAGGTGATTCCTGGGTTGTTTTATTATTTCAACAAGTTCAATAGCTTATGTCTTTAAAAATGTGCTAAGAAAGCACAAGCCACAGTAGGCACTGGTGGAGCTGATAGTCCAAACAGCCAGTGCAGGTCTCCTCCCAATGAACCGTTCAACACTGCTGGCCTTGACTAGGGTTCGGAGGGGCATTGTTAGAAAAACTGAGGGGTTCACAATTTGAGGCCCTGAAATTAATCAAAGACAATAATTGGCGCCTAAGGCACTAAGAGTAAATATCTCAGAGAAGAACTGGAAGCCAAACCCTCAGGCGGCAGAATCCCTGCCCAGCTCTGCAAAGGGAATCAGGGCTATGTCAGTGTCCTGGGGCTGCTGAAGCCAATTGCCACAGCTTGGGGGACTAAAACCACAGAAATGTGTTATTTCAGTTCTTGAGGCCAGAAGTTGGAAGTGTTGGCAGGGTTGGTTCCTTCCGAGGGCTTTGAGGGAGAATCTGTTCCATCCCTCTTTCCTGGCTCCAGAAATCCTTGGTGTTTCTTGGCTTACTGTATGCACATCCATCCAAGCTCTGCCTCCGCTTTCGACTGGCGTTCTCCTCTCTGTGTTTCTGTGTCCAACTTTTTAAAAGGACATCATTGGATTTAGGGCCCACCCTAATCCTGTAGGATGTTATCTTAACTTGATGACATCTACAAAGAGATTATTTCCAAATAAGGGCACATTATTGATACGGGGGGTTAGGATTTGAATGTAATATTTTAGGGGATTCAATTCAATCTGCTATGGAAAGTTATAGTAGGAAATGGCATTTATGCTTGAAGCATTTTGCAAATAGGTTTCTCAAGGTCTTCTCTGTTGTTCAAGCTCAGGACAGGTCCTGCCTTTCCTATGAGCCTTTGTCCTGTCTCTTTCAGCTCCACCGATGGCTGCACAGCTGACTTGCAGCCTCTGTGGGCTCACACTGTTTCCAGCTTTGCCTATTCGCTTCCATATTCCAACCTCTGTATCCTCCAGACACTTGGCCCTTCCTCCCTCCTGAATTACAGCTACTGTGTAATAATTATACCCACTTCATGCCCAGCTCACAGCCTTGGCATTTGCTGTTGCTGTGCCTGGAGCACTTTCCCACTGCTTCTTTGCATGTTTGGCTCCTTCTCTTATGTCAGCCTCAGCTCTGGTGCTGCCTCCTCAGCTAGACCATCCCTGACCTGCCTGTACAAGAAGGGCTCCCCATGTCTCCTCCCCAAGCACTTACTTTTCCGTGAAGTTTTGTCATCTTCATAGAAAGTGCCATGGATACTGCTCTTTGTCTGTCTTACCAGTGACATGTGAACCCCCAAAAGGCTGCACTCCACTGGCCTCTGCTGCTTCCTCCTCATTTTTAGAACACACCTGGCACCTGCCAGGTGCCCATAAATATTCATGGAGTGAATGAATATCTCCCTGCAAGGCTATGCATTACTTGAATTTAGGATATCTGTCTGATGCGTTTCATCCTTGTGTCATCCTCAAGGCCCAGAAAAATCGCTACATTCATAAGGCCCTCAATGAATATCGATTGCATGCATAAATGCAGCGAATTGATGAGTTTATTCATGATGTATCAGATTCATAGTAGTTGTTCAATGTAGAAAAAGTAGGGTCTGGGAAGCATTCCATTTGATAGTGTAGCTTCAGTTTTTTCAGTGTTTCCTGAAATTCAATTATGTACCATTCACTTTCATTTTCATACAGCTAGCACAATCATTTCTATAATATGTTCTTTAAAATAACTCAATTTTTAAACATAAATCAATTTACTCAGTAATAAAACTTTATCATTATTGTAAAGGGAAAACCAATATCATTTGTTATAAATAGAATGTAACCCTTGAAACTGAATAGAATAAAATAAAACACTGTTATTAAGTTCTAGCTACACAGGGAAGGATCTGAGCTTGAGGTGGGAACCCTCTCTTTGTTATAAAAAGAGATTTGGTTTTGATTTTGCACCACAGTTTTGGAAGATGTTACCATTGGGAGAAACTGGGTGAAGAGTACATGGAATCTCTCTGTGTTATTTCTTACAATGCATGCGAATCTAGAACTCCTTCAAAATAAAAAGCATAATTTTAACAAGGAGTTTAGCAAGTGGTGCAGAGATGTTAAGGAGAAGTCAATCTCCTCGATCACATCAGGAACATTCATACAACACCTGAGAAGGGAAAAGTTCCTTCCAGAGTGATTCCATTGTATTCCATGACATTCCTGTGCAGCATGTGACATCATTTTGGAAAGAATAATGTGCACGGCCCATGCTTTGGGAAACACTGGCATAGGAGGACCCACAGATGGGGGCAAATGTAAAGTCCTCCAGTGTCTTCTTGGGCCCAGCTACTGTGATTCCCAACAGCTGCTGGGACACGGCATGCAACCACCCAGTATCTGGCAAGGACCAGAAGCCCTGGAAACTCACACATGTTGGTGGAGGCAGAATGTGGTACAACCACTTGGGAAAAACAGTCGGCAATCAAGTTAAATATTCTATCCTTGGCCTCAGCAGTTCTATTCCTAAATATTTGCCCAAGCAACATAAAAACAGCTGATCATACAAAGACTCATACCCAAATATCTATGGTGATAAAAGCAGATCAATGGTTACCTAGGCTGAGTGGATCAGATATTGACTATGAAGGGGCATGAGGAAATATTGCGTAGTGAGGGACGTTTCTTTATCTTGATCGGAGGAGTTGTTACACTGGTGTGTACATTTATCAAATCTCATTGAACTATACTCTGAAGATCTATGCATTGCATTTTATGCAAAGAGATTTCAAGAAAGTTGGTTTGAAGTAACTCGAACCATGCCACACCTCAGGTTCAGGCTCTGCAAAGGCTTCCTCCACATTTAAAATTAAGTCCACCAAGCCCCGTAGGTCCCATCCGATGCACTCCCTCAAGCCCCGTAGGTCCCATCTGATGGGCTCCCTGGAGCTCAATGTCTCCATCTTCTACCTCTACCACGGTCCTCACTGTACCCAGTCACTCTGGCCCTCTTTACTTTGTGGATCCTCTCAGAAGATAATCCTTCTCTTGCCACCCAAACTAATGGAGCCCCTGCCCTTCACTGTCCTATCACCTGATTTAAATGATCTGTCTGGTGAGCTCCCTGGGTCTTTACTCGCATGCTGTGTCCACAGCTCCACTGTCCTGCAGGGTCCGCGAGTGTGGGCCCCTTATCTATTTCATCATCATAACCCTGCGTGTCCTCAACTCCTGGCACACGTTGGGTGGCCCCATCCATACACGGTTGTTGAGTGAATCCATGAGATGACAAAGGCTATGATGTAGAATATATGATGAGCCAGAACCAGGCTTTCCTACCTCCAGACAATCAAGGGGCCTTGATTTGGGATTGAGGGAGAAAGGAGTAGAAGCCAGGAAGGAGAAGAGATTGAGGTTTACCAAGGGTGCAAGGTCCTGGCCCCTGATCATAGGCTGAAAACTATAGAAATCATAGAACAATTTTAGCAATGAGATGCAGAAGACCCCGCATCAACTTTAGGTGGGACTTCAGATATTTTCATGGCCACAGAGCATCTTCCCATTTACCTGCATGGCCCAGACATAGACTTCAAAACAGTTGAGGCCAACAGGCTCCGGGTAAGTGGTAGGATTCCAGAGTGCCCTCAGTGTGTTGTCAGAGGCAGCAGGCGATTTTCCTGGACTTCTGAGTTTATCAGAACCCCAAACCCCAGTTGGTATTAACATTGAGGTCTCAATGTATCATGGCAGGAAGCTTCCGAGTGGTGAAAAGTAAGGTGAACCTCAAAGCTCGGAAGACAAGAGGGTGGAGCGATGGCAACCAAGAGCAAGACCCTTCCCTCTCCTGTGATGGGGTGGCTCTATGTGAAGCCCCCAAACTAGACACAGGTCTGGCAGAATGAGGAACCCACTGAGATTTAGCTCTAACATCCAGCATAAAAGGGAGCCTGACATAGAATTTGAGTTAGTTAAAAATAAGGCACAATGCATTTCACGTACTCCTGAGTTTTGTGGACTGGTGTTCAATTTGCAGCATTCTTAGTTGATTAAATCTGAGATGAAGAAAGAGTGACCAACACTTCCACCTTGGAAAGCTCTGGAAAAACAAAAGGGAGAGACAATTAGCTTCATCCATTAACTCACTTAGTCATTATGCATTCATTCATGTAGCTAGCAAACACTTACTGAGTACCTAATACTCCTGAGACACTGAGAAGTTTCCTGGGACTACAAAGATGAATAAAAACCACACCAGGCAAGAGTTGGAGAAAGGTTCCGGACGCTCCATCTCCTGGCTGGACACCAGGCGATGTTGGTAACCTTCTGCCTCCAATTTCTGCAAATATATAATTAATAAACACAAGGTTATCTTCTAAACAGCTCTTAAAATGAGTCAACTCTGTTTAAACTTGTTCTTTTTAGAGAAAACTGTATTTTTGAAAGTGTTGGTTAGTGCTAGGGGAAATGTCTGGGCACAGCTCAGTCTGGTGTGAGAGCAGGAAGCAGTTCTGTGTGTCTGGGGTGGGTATGTATGTAGGACCTATGGGATACCAGGTTGGGGGAAGGCACCTCCTCATCAAGGGCTCCTTTGCTTCGGTTTGCTTTGGCGTGGGAGGTGCTGTGCAACACCGGAATACGGGAAATAAGATCTCTGCTTGCAAATTATTTACTGAACAGGCAGGACACTGCTGACCCATTGAGTCATTGTAGCCCAAAGAGCAATATTGTTTCAATTGCACAGCCTTAATTTTGCTTGTCAGTTTTTGAGACAAATGCTGGATGTTGGCTTACTCAAGCCAACTTTAACCTCTTTCAAACCAGCTCTTCAGCAAGACGGAGCCTGGAAGGTAAAATCTACATTTGCCAGACTCTTTTGTAGCTGGTGCTGCAGGTGACCTCGGTGCTAGCTGAAGTTGACCTTGATGCCAGCAAGCAGACAATCTCCACATCCTGGAGGGCTGGAGAGAGTGAGGAGAGAGCTGGCATGGGGAGGCCAGCAAGAGCGGAAAGGCTCTTGGATGCTCAGCAGTGGCTGTGGTCCCTAGTGTCCTGAGGGCTGCGACTTGCTAGGGCAGCAGGTGTTGGCACATTCCCTAGTATGGCTGAGGAGTTCCTGTGACGGCATTGCCTTGGCTGCATGGTATCCAGACTTGATTCCCTGGTCTTCCTGGAAATGCTATATGCTACCCAAGGTCCAATAATCAATTCATTTCTGCTTAAATCAGCTCCACTGTATTCTGTTACCTGCAACTAAGAACTGTCTGATAGAGTTGCCAAAACCCGATGTTTGGCTTCTCTTGAAAAACTGAAAATCTTGAAAAGCTGCAACGGATCTTCACAAAGCAACAGCCACAAGCCATGTAGAGGTGGCCTTCCTGAGAGGAGCTAAGTGCCGGCCGGTTAGCCACCAATAGGCCCAGTACATTCATTTCACTGTTGGTCTGATTTCCACTGGCACTTGAGTTTGGGTCTGACCTAAAAACACTCCAACACACAGGGAGCTCTAGACACCAAATCCCATCTTTGTTGCTTTATTTTTTTTTTCTTTTTGAACCCAAAAGCCTAAATACTTTCTGAAGTATATAACTATTTTTAACAAAACCAAAGTTTTAATTTTCACTTTTTGTTTGAAACATTAAAAAAAATCAAGCCGGAAAATTAAATAGATGGGTAGAGTAAAAGAAAGATTGATTTGAAATTTTGAAATGAACGAAATATATTTTTCTCCTGATGGGAAATGCCATCATCTGGTTGTGGGCCATTAATATGCTATTCATATACCAGAAGAATATCATGTTAGCAGAAATTAATCCATCAGCTTTTCTATGTGGTGACCAGCACTGTCAGTTTGATAGCCACCAAAAAGCTGATGATGTGGAACGAGACTAAATAGCAGTGTAAATAGAGAGACACACGGTGATTCTTCAGATGCCTAAGTAGATTAACCTGCTTATCGATTAGCTGGCTTGTAAATTAATGAGTTATCCCCATTAATTATGTGTGTGTCTTCATAAAAGTCCTCACTGGATTTTCTAGTGATAAAGTGAGCCAAGTAAAGAATACAATGAGGACGATGCCACATGTAGATCTCTGAATTTATGGGGCAATTTCTCTGGGTGTTTTCTCCCAGGTTATGTGATTGCTCCTTTGCCTTTCCCCCTGCTCAGAGTGCACTGGGAACGTCAAAATTGACTGCCCTACCTGGAAGGTCACTTGGCCTATGGCTCCGCTTCCTCTGACAGCTGCCCCTAACTCTGGTTAACACCTTAATTACCCCTCACATCTTTCTTCACAGACCCCTCCAGTGAAAAGCCTTCCCTGACGCCTTCACATGCAGCCGGGAGTCCCCTCGGCAGCTGGTGTCCCCCATACCAATTCCTTCACTGCAATTCCTTGCCCTGCTCCATCTCTTTAACCGGCCCATAAGCGCTTTCAGGTGGAGCCTGTGGCTTTTGGTGCTCTGCTCCTTCGTGCCCAGATAGAGCTGGGTACAAGGTGGGACCTCACTGGGTGCCCATCACGTTGAGGAACCATGTTTCTATTGTCAGCAACCCTTGTTATGGGTCCGCCTTAGGACTGCTCCTGTGGAGGATGTGATGAGCTTGGGGAAAAATGCATCCTGCAGGTGGGATGCTCCCTGGCTCCTCGAAGGTGGCTTCTGTGTCTATAGGCTGGAGAGTGGAGAGAAGATGCTCCCAGGGTCCCAGCCAGCTATGAAATCCTCTTTTTGGGTGTGCTTCCCCATACTCAGTGTCTGGCCTCAGGACTGCCTGCCCTTTCTGAACCCCTGCTGCTCCTGGCTGCTGCGTGTGGTCCCATCCCTTATTTCTCCATTAGGTATTTTTATCTCTTTTGGTGACTCATCCAGGGCATCCTCTCTTTCTTGCCCTATATCCTTCGTAAATTTCTTGACATTTCAGATAAGTGGGTTGCACCCTTCTCTGATATAGATATTTTCATATTTAGAAAACAACATATATTTTCATTAAAAATTGGGAAATGAAGGAAGGTAAACATGTTCTCCATCTTAAAACAACTTTGGGCCTTTAAGCACTCTGTAAATTAACCTGCCCTGGATCATTCCTGAAAAACTACAAATGATAATAAGTGTGTGCTTTTGTACACACTTTACAGCTTTACAGCTCACATATTAAGTCCTTTTTGGATGGACTTAGCCAGGTTTTATTTGCCTTTTCACTACATTTATTTGAACTGGAAGGAGTGGATAGGAATTGTATGAATTGCCTGGCTGGTAGCACTGACGTTGTCTTCAATATTTGACTGACAGTGGGGTGGAAGGGATGAGTGGACAATCTTGGTTACATCTCAGCTCTGCCACTGATGATTATGTGAAAATGGCACATCTGCTTTCCTCTCTGAGATTCAGCTCCTTCTCCTTTCACAGTGTGAGAGTGTGCATGAGATGATCGCCTGCCAGCTGTGGAATGCCATAGTTCTATGGTGCTCCAGTAAGGGGCAGTGGGTGTGAATTTCTAGACATCTTGTCGAATATGCGAGGACAAAGTGAATGCTTGTGTTCCCCTTTGGAAATGTCAGACTCCAGGAAAGTAGTCAGTGAAAATAGATGCTTGGAGTAGTTGTGTACAAGAGGAAGTGGTGCATATCAAAGTGCCCTCTTCTCTGTTGCCTGAGGGCTGTTTCTCTATGTATGAGGACCATTTATCTTTTATCTTGCCTCTGTGTACAGGTAGCAAGATCCACAGACAACATCATCTGTTGGATTAAAACTCAGAAGGCATCACCATACAAAACAGGGGAATGGGTTCCTGACATACTTTTACTCTCTTTATTTGAAAAAAATCCCAATTTGGCTTGAAATTGAACCAGTTTTATTTTCTGCTATGAATATGGAGGCTTCAGATTTTTAAAAAGCCAACAAATTAATAACTCAACCGTTCTTAGATGAGGAAAATTCTCTGAAAAAAAAAAAAACAAAAAACAAGGGAGAGGTTATGACACAGAAGGAGCTCAATAAAAGTTTGATGAGGCCGGGCACGGTGGCTCACGCTTGTAATCCCAGCACTTTGGGAGGCCGAGGCAGGCGGATCATAAGGTCAGGAGATCGAGACCATGGTGAAACCCCGTCTCTACTAAAAATACAAAAAATTAGCCGGGCATGGTGGCGGGTGCCTGTAGTCCCAGCTACTCGGAAAGGCTGAGGCAGGAGAATGGCGTGAACCTGGGAGGTGGAGCTTGCAGTGACCCGAGATCGAGTCACTGCACTCCAGCCTGGGCGACAGAGCGAGACTCCGTCTCAAAAAAAAAAAAAAAGTTTGACGAATAAAAGAACGAATGAATGAACAAATGCACAAAAAAAGAATGATCTTCCAGTTTTTCAATCAAACAACCAAGAAACGACCTAGGCTGTAATGAGAGTGCATTATTCTGCAATGCTGATTCTTGTTCTCATAACTTGGCAAGGAGATAGTGGTCCAGAGAAGCTCAGAGACGACCTCACTCTTTGCATGCATGATGTTCACCTGACATGCTTGTAAAACATGATGATGCCCCATGTCACCCCTGGAGATTCTCTTTGAGTGGGGCTGCCAGGATGCTGTATACCTCTGGTTCTCAAACTTGTCCACACACTGGTACCACCTAGAAAGCTCGAAAAATGATTATACTTAGCCCCCACAATTAGGGATTCTAATTAAAATGGTATGGGCCATAATGCCTTGGCATAGGGATTTTTAAAACTTCTCTGGGTTATTGTAGTGTGCAAGGGAGTTTGAGAGATGCTGCTCTGGGAGTAGCAAGTGTCTCAGCTGGCTTTATAATTGCTTAAGAAGACAGCAGCCCAGAGCTTTGCCTGTCATGAGACAGAGTATGTAAGGAAGTCTCTGAAGAGATTTTTGATTTGGAACATCTGATGGCATAGATACCTTTATATCCCATTACATACCAAATCAAGAAACAGCATATTAAATATGACAAATGTGCTTTTAAATGTCCAATTGATTATGCAAGAAATAAAACAAATTCCCCAAGTGCAATAAAAAACAGAGAGAACGAAAAGGCAGTTTGCATAGCTACTCTATGTGACGTCTACGTGTAAGAAAGGGAGAAGGGGTACAATCTCTATAATCTAGGGAAAAGACTCTTAATTCTAGCTACTAAGAAGAATTGCCTAGGGAAATATTAAACCACATTAATGTCCCCTCTCATTAAGTATCTGTGTGGATGGGGCTCAGCCATCAGCATTATTGTAAGTTCCCCAACATGATTCTAATATGCAGTCAGGTTGATTTGGGATGTTGGGGTTAACTTCCATATTGAAATCAGAAGGAAGCTGATTATCACCACATTATTCATCATGACTCTGGATGCCTTAGTAATGCAGAAAAACAAGGAAAAGGAATAAAAACTAAAGGACCAGAAAACCATTACTTGTAGATGGTGTGATTGTCTACAGAAAACATTAAAAATTGACAGAAAATCTATGGGAACTAATAAAAAAGTTAAACAAGGCAGACAGGTACAAGAACAATGATGAAAAATTAGTTGTATTCCTAACAATAAAGAATACATTTAGACCATGGCATATTTTAAAAAGACATTCACAACATTAAAAACTGTAGAAGTAGTTAAAAATAAAACTAAAGACAAAGAAGTCCTTTAGAGAGAAAATAATAAAAGGTTAGTAAGGACATAAAATAAGTTTCAACTAGGCAATGAGGTGTACCATGTTCATGAACAAAAGACTTAATCTTTTAATTAATTCAACAAATATAAATTCAGCAATTTTCACAGGTCAGGTGGTATTCTGTGAATGAATTTCATACTTAATGGAGCTTATAATATTATGCACAGTATATCTGATGTTAATAAATCATATGGAGAAAAAATAAAGCAAAGTGAGGGAGATCAGAAATGAGAGAGTGGAGGGGATTTCTGTTTTTTATATAAAATTCAGGGATAATGAATCCTGATAATGTGATATTTGATCAGGAAGTGAGGGCATGAGCCAGGAGGTTATTGGAGTAAGTTATTTCAGCCAGGAGAAAAGATGATATGAATGCCCAGAGAAGGTGCATGCTTGGTGTGCTGAGAGATGACAAACTGCTATCTCAGCATGGGTAGAGTGGGGAGTGTGGGTGTGTGTGATGGGAATGGTGGAATTTGAGGCAAGAGAATTAGGCAGGTGCAGTCAGGCAGTGCCCTCCTGGATACTGTAAGAAGTTTGACTTTTATCACTAGTAGGATGGGAATCTTTGGATAATTCTTAGGCAAGGGAGTGAGATTATCTAACAGGCTTTAAATGGCTCGCACAGCTTCTGTGGGTCAATAAATTGAAAGAGCACCATGGTGGAAACCATAATAGAAGTTTGAGGTTATTGCTATAATCCAAGTGGCAGTCATGGTGGAGGTGGTGAGAACTGAGAACAAATTCTGGATACATTTGAAAGTACAGCCAGTAGGATTTGCTGGTCAACTGTATATGGAGTGTGGTGTAGGAGGAAGGGAATGAGGAGTTACGTCTGGAATCCATAAAGTCTCAGGTGATTATTAAAGTTACTACATTGGTAGTTGTACATGGAATTTTGGAGTTCAGAGGAAAGTGGATGAAGTTTAGGCTGAGCATAAAAATGTATCATATATAGACGGTATTTTTAAAAAAGGCTCCGTGAACAGCTCTTCTCAAAGGGTGGTCCCAGGAATAGCAGCATTGATTTGTTAGACAAATTCTTGGGCCTAACCTCCGACCTACTGAATTAGAAGCTTCAGGGATGGGGTACTACAATCCGTGTTTAACAAGCAATCTAGGTGATGTGAAACATGCTGGAATCTGTGAACCTTGCTCTGGTGATTATGCATAGAGAGAGAAGATGGTTGTTCCAACTAAGGAACCCTGGGACCTACTGAGGCACTGAGGGTAAGACATGGAGATAAGAAGGAAACCAGCCAAAGAGACTGAAAAGAAGAGCAAGCAAAGTAATACCAGGAAGGTGGGAAATCTCCCCAGATAAAGCACAGATTTAATGCAATCCCAAACAAAATCTCAGAAGTTAAGAGAGCTTGACAGCTGATTCTAAAAGTCATATAACAGAGTAAAGGGCCAAAGATGGGTAAGACAATTCTGAGAAAGAAGCAGGATTAACCTCAGTAGAAATCCCAACAGCTGTAGAGGATTCGCGCATGAGAGAAGCAGTATCTCAAGTCAATGGGAA
The DNA here is from genome assembly GCF_006542625.1 of Nomascus leucogenys. Lineage (NCBI taxonomy): Eukaryota > Metazoa > Chordata > Mammalia > Primates > Hylobatidae > Nomascus > Nomascus leucogenys. The sequence continues at coordinate 3,404,765 of NC_044393.1, forward strand.
AGGATGGACTGTAATAACCAGTGCAGAGACAATTGGCTAGACATATGGAAAAAGATATATTTAGATCCCTACATAACACATATACAAAAATATGTTCCAGATGGATTCAAGTCCTACAGTGGAAGGCAAATGTTTAAAATGAAAATATAGAATAATATCTTTAACTTATTGGGATAGTAAAGAATTTCTCAAGAAAAAAGTGATAAATTTGAATACAACGGAATTTGAAATATTTGAATGATTAAAGTCAGTTTCACAAATTGGGAGACAGTATCTGTAATATGTACCAGGGATAAAGTTTGATATCCAGAATATTCAGAAAAAAATAATTTTTAAAATAATAAGGGGAGAAAAATCTGGCAAAAATATTTTAACAAGAACTCTCTAGGGTAGAAAACCTAAATATGCAATGAACATATGATACAAAAATGCTTGGTCTGGTAAGGATGAAAACGCAAACCAAAACATTAGCATATCATTTTCTATCAGGCTGGCAGAAAAATAATAAGGACAATACCAAGCTGTATTAGATTCCTATTGCTGCAGTAACAAATTGCTGTAAATTTAGTAGCTTAAAACAAACGGAATTTGTTCTCTTACAGTTTTGGAGCTCAGAAGTTGGAAAACAGTCTTGCTGGGCTAAAGTCAAGGTGTTGCACAGCTAGCTCCTTCTGCAGGCTCTCAGGAAGATTCCCTGTTATTGCCTTTTCTGGCAACTCGAGCTCCATTTCTCACATTCCTTGGCTCATGGCCCTTCCTGCACCTTCAAAGCCAGCAGCCACAGCATCTTCAACTCTCTCTTGGATTCCTTCCTCACATCACCTTCTGTTTCTCTGATCTCATGCCTCTTTCTTATAAGGACCCATTTGGATAATCCAGGATAATCTCCCCACTCCAGATTCTTAATCCCAAATTCAGAGTCTCTTTTGTCATACAGGCTAGCATTCAGAAGTTCCAGGGATTGGGAATTGGACATCTTGGAACATATTACTCAGCCAACCACACAAGCTTTAGAAAGGATGGGGCCACTAAGAACTCCCATGCCTTAAAATGTAGTACAGTTTCATTTAAGACTAATTTGTCAACACCTCTTAGCAAGTGTTCATCCCCTATGGCCCAGAATTTCACTTCTACTTGTCTATCTTGGAGATACTCTCACACAGTCTTGCACAAGAATGTTCCTGGAAGCACCTTTTTTTTTTTTTTTTGAGATGGAGTCTCGCTCTGTCACCCAGGCTGGAGTGCAGTGGCGCAATCTCGGCTCACTGCAAGCTCCGCCTCCCAGGTTCACGCCATTCTCCTGCCTCAGCCTCTCCGAGTAGCTGGGACTACAGGCGCCCGCCACCACGCCCGGCTAATTTTTTGTATTTTTAGTAGAGACGGGGTTTCACCGTGGTCTCCATCTCCTGACCTCGTGATCCGCCTGCCTCGGCCTCCCAAAGTGCTGGGATTACAAGCGTGAGCCACCGCGCCCGGCCGGAAGCACCTTTTGAAGTAGCAAAGTGAAAAAAAAAAGGAAGAAGAAAGCTGACTTTCAGAAATGTCATGGAAAAATAAATAGTGGGTTTATTTACAGCAGGACACTGTGCAGCGGTGAAAATAATATCAACATGTATCAATAATATGTACAAATGCATTCTAAATGCAAAAAGCATCTTGCAAAAGAAAGAATATTATTGTACGTAGGTAATATTAAAAACACACAAGAAATGTGGATATTGTTAATGGATGCATACATATGTTGTTAGTCTAATAATCCAAGGAAGGATGAACAAGGATTTCAGAAGTGATTATTTTTAGAGAGAGTGTTAGGGGAGAGAAATCAGAAATCAGAGTTTAGCTTTCTATCCTGTTTCATTAGAATGGTAAAATGATGGCATTTTCTCCTTTAATCTTGGTGATATGGGTCTCTATTATATTGCTTTTTAAACTTTCCTCTAATGGCTTATAAATTCAAAAAATGAAAAATAAAACAGGGGAGCCTGAAGTCCATTATTGAAAAGTGTCCCTTCCTCTAATTGCATCAAGTGGGGGTTCATCTGTGCTAACAATGTTGTTAGAATGCACCGGGCTTATCCTGCACACTGCCCGACATCCACTACCTTTCCTCTATTTACAGCACCCAGTTTTTCTTCTGACAAATGAGCCCTTGGCCTGCCTTTCCCAGCCAATTTCTGCATCCCACAACCCATGCTTTGGCCCCTAGAGTAGTGAGTCTAGCACAGAATGGCCCAGGATGGAGAATGATTAGTGCAGGCCTATCCTGTGAAGATACTCCGAGGAGTCTGGCCGGAGGTTTCCACCACTGGATGGCCAGAACAGCTCTGGTCCCTGACCACTCCTGAGTTTTCACTGTTCCTCTGATTCTCTCAGCTTTAATTTTCTTTTTCATGTAGTTTAGCCACAGTCTGATAGTGTTACTCGTAACCAAAGAGCTCTAATCCCGATCCACTTCCCTGCATCCGTGTCTGTGTAGCAGAACCTGATTCCCGTTCCACTTCCCTGCATCACTGTGTTTGGAGCCCTTGTCCCCAGCCTCTCTCTCTGGCACCACTCCCTGTGCACATCTGCACACCTCCACTGCAGTGTGTCTTATTCCAACCCTGCTGCAGTGACCAGCTGCTCTCAGGTTTGGAGCAGCTTCTGAACCTTCGTCGCTAGTGTGCCTCTTGTTTCATGGCCGTGGGCAATGCCTGCACAGAGCTGGGTGTTCACCAGGTGTGAGCTAGAGGTGCTGGGGGACAACACTCACGGAACCACCCTGGAGCAGGTAGGCAGCTGAAGAATCAGTGTTTCTCCCCTTAGACTCCTCAGCAAATGGTTGCGAAATGCTTTTAATTAGGCCCCAAACAAGGTTCACTGGGACCTAGGAGGGAACTGTGATCACAGCAGTGGCCTTGTACCCACGTCCCTGGTTCCATCCCTTATCACTTAGTACTGCTCTCTGCATGCCTTCCTCTCCACCTCTGCTTTTGGGGAAACTGAGGCCATAGCACTCACTTTGGGGTTATTTATTTTTACTATGGAAGTTTTCAAACAGACACGATAACACAATAAAGCCTCCTGTGTCCATCACCCCGTGTCAACACTAACATGTGGCCGATCTGGTATCATCTTTAGCTCCCCTTTCCCTTCCCGTTCTCCTGCCACCTCCTCCACTGGGTTATTTAGAAACAAGTCCCTCATATCATTATATTTCACCCTAAATTTTTCAGTCCACACCTCTGAAAAATTAAGCCTCTTTTTCTTAACACAACCTAACAACAATATCATACCTAACACTGTTAATAAGTTCCAAAATCAAATATTCATTAAGTGCTAAAATGTCTTACTGGTCAATGTCTATGTATTTACATTTAATTGGTTTGCACTGGGATCCTAAAATGTCCATAGTACACTTGGCTGCTCTTTCTCCCATCTCTTTTCATCTGTTGCATCCTCCCTTCTCCCCACTTCAGCTCCTGATGTTTATTTATTGAGGAATCTGGGCCATTTGTCCTGTAGAGTTTCCTGCATTCTGGATTTTGCAGAGTAAAACCCCATGGTGTCATGTGACATGGTTTCTGTATTGCCTGTATTTCCTGCAAACTGGTTAGCAGGAAATCAGATCTGGAGGCCCGACCACACTCTGATGCATGCGTATATGTGCGTGTGTGAGGAATAAGTCCTACAGAGAATGGCGTTCTCCTTGGAGTGCGTGGCCCAATGTCATCTGGGGAGGTTCACCTCCATCAGCGTCCACTTTCAGGGAAGGAATCACAGAAGAGGATTTACCCCGAGGCTAACAAAGCTGAAGCCTCAGAGCCAGTGACTTGTGAGGGCTGGAGCTGCTGGGAGCCATAGAATGTCCTGGCTGGGGAGGGAAAGCCAGATTGCAATCGGGACTCATATTAATGATGGCAAGGCCCAAGGAATCTTAGAAGAAAGAGCCTGAACTCCAAGGGCTACCATAATTTATTGTGACTTATTTTCCAATTTTAAATTAACGATTTATTTTTAAGCCTATTTTTCTTTTTAAAGAAGGCTCCAAAAATTGTATTATGAGTTTTAGGTCCCACAAAACCTGGATTTGCCCCTGCTGAAGAGGGGAGGTAGTGGACAGTGTTGCCTATGTTAAGGGGCGTGTATGTGAGTGTGTGTGAGTGTGTGAATGTGTGTATAGGTGTGTGTGAGATAGTGTGCAAGCGTGTGTGTGAATGTGTGTATAGGTGTGTGTGTGACACTAAGTGCAAATGAGTGTATAGGTGTGTTTGTGTGTGAGAGTGAGTGTGTGAATGTGTGCACAGGCGTGTGTGTGAGAAAGTGTGGGAATGTGTGTATAGGTGTGTGAATGTATGTATAGGGGTGTGTGTGGATGTGTATAGGTGTGAGTGTGCATGTAAGTGTGTGAATGTATGTGTGTGTGTAGGTGTATGTGGATGTGTGTATATGTGCATGTGAATGTACAGGTGTGTGTGAGAATGTGTGTATAGGTGAGTGTGACAGTGTGCAAATGTGTGAGTGGGTGAATGGGTGTATAGGTCTGTGTGTGTGACATTAAGTGCAAATGGGTGTGTAGGTGTGTTTGTGAGAGAGTATATGAATGTGTGCATAGGTATGTGTGTGAAAAAGTATGTGAATGTGTGTATAGGTGTGTGTGTGAATATATGTATGGGGCGTGTGTGGATGTATATAGGTGTGAGTGTGCGTGTGTGTGTTTATATAGGTGTGTGTGAATGTGTGTACAAGTGTGTGTGAATATGTGCATAGCTGTGTGTGTGTGAATGTGTGTATATGTGCTTGTGTACAGGTGTGTGTGTGAATGTGTGTATAGGTGTGTGTGTGTATGCATGTTTGAGTGAGGGTGTTAGGGTGTGTATGTGTGTGTGTGTGTGTGTGGAAGGCACTGAGGGCCTGGGATCAGGAAGTGGAGTTTGGACGCCAACGATGCCAACTGGGTCTGGGGAAGGAGGGGGCTGGGAGGATGCTGTCCACGGGACAGGACGCAGGGCTCCAGCCCCAGGGCCAGGCCGAGGTTGGCTGTGATCTGTGTGTGCTTGGCTCCTTCTGTGGTCTCCACTTGATGCCCAGGCTGGCCCTGCTGACCTAGCTGTGGCCTTTCAGAAGAGAAACCCAGGCTCAGGAAGGACAGAGGTCGAGTCTGGCCCACCTAGATAGAGAGAAATAGGTGTAAGACAGCCACCTAAATTTCCAGGTTTCTTGTCGACCTTACAGAGCCCACCAACTGACGCAACCTGCAGCCCCTTCACTGTCAGAGTGAGGCAGAGGAGAGGGCAAGACAAGAGAGATGGGCAGGTGCCGGCTCACCCCATCTCTTCTCAGCAGGACAGAGCAATATTATTAACAGGATTTCCTCTCTCAAAGGGCTTTCGGTCACATCCCTCATGACTGCCGAAGTCTGCAGTTAATCTCGGCTGAGTCCCTTGTAGGTTTTAAATGAGGTTGTGTGAAATACCAATGTGTATCCACCAGCACGGGTGTCATTTGCTTCTGAATATATCAATGTGCACGCACACATCTTCAGAAATAGCCTTTTCATTAACCGCAGTATGTAGTTTGGTAATTTAGAATAAATTGGCTTCCAGTGTATTGGCATGTTTTGGCAGGAAATTTGAAGTAGTGGGGGATGTCTCTGCTACATGGTATGACATTCATTACTCAGAACTCATTTTTAATGGTCCTTCAGAGGGGTCTGTCTGTGTCAGAAATCTGGCTATAAATAAACATGGGCTTCAGGGGAGAGCAAGACCGCCCTTTCCTATGCACCCAGTGGCTGCTAAGGAGTGAAGAAGACAGTGTGGAAACCGGGTTGAGTGTGGCTTCTTTCATTCTTTTTCACCACCTCCCCGACCCAATGTGCATGGAAGACGCATATGCGCAAGGCTTTGAAGTGCAAGGATGAAGGGTACAAAGATCAGTTAGACATGGGTCTTTTTCTGAGGGAGTTTGCATGTAATTCAAATCAATTCCACAGCTATTAATAAGCATGTCTTTTGTGTTAGACTCAGAAGAAACAAATGGTAAACCTAGCCTGGATTCTCAAAGCTTTCTGTGCAACAGAAGAGGCAGACAGGAAGCTGGAATTTAGAGAGAGTCAGCTGAGTGAAATTCATTCATTCATTCATTTATTCATTCATTCATCCATCAAATACATGCCTATCACATTCCAGAGGCTGTGGTGGGGGTACAGGTGCTTAAGAAACAGATGTCTTCATTTAATCTCTGCAGGAGTGGGGAGCAGGGGTGATCGGGGAAGCTTCCTGCAAGTTCCTTCTGCCTTGTCCTGCAGAAAATTCTGCTCTCAGGCTCTGAACTCCAGCCAAGCTGGGATTCCAGCCCTTGGAAGTTATCCTGCTCTTTTCTTTATCCCTACATGTGGTCCCTGCAAGCTAGGTGGGGCTCTTTTCACACCATCCTATCTGACCTACTTGTAGGTCTCCGCTTCCAACTCACCTCCTAGAGGACTCAACCACCAAGGTTTGCCCAGCGTCACCCATGAGTCATATCATTTGCGCGTCTCCTCTGCAGTGCCCATCGCCTTGGCAAACAGCTGTCCAGAGTTTCTTTCTAGACGTCCAGCTTCCACGGGAAGGTAACTGTGTCTGTCTTGTGTGTTGCTGTATTCCACTGACAGCAAGGGCCTGAAATACAGGAGGCCACCAACACATATTTGTGATATGAGTGAATGAATAAGGGAATGGAAGCATGAAGGAATGAATGAAGGCCTGCATGGCGTCATGGTACCCTTAGGGTTCCAGTGTAAGTCTGCCATTTTTGCTTTGCAAAAAATGCAAATGGGGGGCAATGTAGATTCATTATTAAGTTGGCTGATGCAGCAGAAAACATGAGATGACTTATAAAACAGGTATCCCTGCCCCCTTTTTTGATGCCATCCACTATAAAGACTTGAAGATGGAGTATTTATTTTCTTACCTCTCTACCTTAAAGTCTGACCATACGATAAAGTTCTGGCAAGTAAGAAGTAAGCATAATGCTGCCATGGACTTCCAGGAGAGGTTTTTCCTCTTTCAAAAAAATGAGCAGACATATTGTTGGCACTGTTCTCTTTCCCTGAATGTTGATACAATGGGTGGAGCTATGGCAGCCACCTTGTGATGATGTTCAGCAGATGTCGGAAAAGTCCGTGGATGGGAAGGTGATGGCAGTGCATGAAGGCTGAATAAACCTGGTGTTTGATGGCATCCATGAGAAAGTGAATTTAAAGTGCCAGCCACCTCTTGAGAGCTTACTATGTGAAGACACATACTCTTGTTTGTTTTAGCCATTATTTCTTGGGACTTCTGTTACTCACTGCTAAACATGTTTCCAACCAATACTGCTAACTGGGGGAGGGCCCTGGCATTTTATGTTTTGATTCTGAACCATGTTGTAGGTTAACTCAGTACTTGGGTGCTGGGCAGAGATGGATCACTGTGAAGAAGCAGAAAAGGCCTTTAGTCCTGTAATCCGTGGTGCACTCCTGTGGGCACAGCGACCTCCCTCCAGCAAGCCTGGGAAGGTTATGGTGCTACTGTAATTGCTGTAACTGATGACTTGTCCATGGGCTTCACGGCTGCTCCCTTTTATAACCCTTCTTAGAAAAGCCTACAGCTTTTATTAGGCTGCAGCAAAACACAGACAACTTTGATGAAGCTTCTCTACCTGGATCCTGGACATTGTGCATGTCTGTGCATGAGGGGAGAGAGAGGCACCTTCCTTCACTGCTGGCAAGCTGCACCACAAGAAACTCACCTTAATGCCTCAAGCTTCTCAAACTCATGGGGCTGTGCCAAGCCCCCTCCCTGCTGCACATCTGAAGATCCCGGCCCTGTGTTCTGCAGGATGCCCCGACTCCTGTTGAAGGACCCCTGCCTGCATCCTCACACTCGCCGTAGAGCTGCTCAAGGCACCGTTTGCACAGGCTCCAGGCTCTGAGTTTCACTTTGTGCAAAGTGCATGTTTTTGTTGAAAATATCCCATAATCCCCAGGTATGAATGGCGATACTGGCTCCCACAGAAGCCCCTAGAAGCTACAGTCCTGTTTTATTCATTTCTACTTTCAGCAAATATTTAGTGAGCCTGACTACAGGGCCAGGCATTGTGCTATGTGCCCTGCACAACAGGGAGGAAACTGTAGCCCTCGCTCTCATGGAACTGTGATAGGGGAGATGGATGCTAATCACAAATTCGCATGCATAAGTGTAGAACTGTTAACTAAAACAAATGCCACGGGGTTGGGGGCGGGGCGGGTTGAGGGCCCATAAAAAGGTGGTATACTCCTCAGAAAGGTCAGGGACAGAAAGGTCTCTGAGGAAGGGGCATTGAAGCTGAGATCTCAGTCAGGGTTCCTGGCTTCAGTGCTTTTGGCATTGGGCTGGATCATTCCCTGCAGTGGGGAGGCGGGTGGAGGGAAGAGGCTGTACTGCTCACTGTAGGGTGTTGAGCAGCAGGCGGGTGGAGGGAAGGGGCTGTCCGGTTCGCTGTAGGGTGTTGGGCAGCAGGCAGGTGGAGGGAAGGGGCTGTACTGCTCACTGTAGGGGGTTGAGCAGCATTCCTGGCCTCTACCCACCAGAAGCCAGTCACAATCTCTTTGTTTTAACAATCAAAAATGTCTCCAGAGGTTGTAAAATGTCTCTTGGGGGACAAACTCGCCCTTGGTGGGGGGGCCACTGGTCTAAAAGGTTCCCTAGTTGTTAACCAGGTGAAGTGGGCGGGGAGGTAGGAAGTTGCCCCAGACCAAGTGGTAATTAGGTACAGCTACTCCATGGAGGAGGACCCAGCCTGAGAGCTGGGCAGAAGGGCAGCCTGGAGGTGTGCGCAGGTGTGGGCTGGCAGGCAAGCAGAACTTCGCAAGCCAGCAGAGGGTTTGGGATTATCCTGAGGGCAGTGGGAAGGAAGACAATGGTGGGCTGAAAGCAGTGCCCTATAAGATGTTCCTGTATCGCCTCCCTATACCCTCTGCTGTGCCCTTAAAGCTGTCACTATACACATAGCCCAGAGTGTCATGCGTTCCAACTCAGTCCAATTGAGTATCTTAGCCCATCCCAAACTCCACCAGGCCCAAGTGCTTGAAATCTCCCAGGGCTCCTCCTCGCAAACACGTGGCCCACTGGATGCTCCACTTTCCCTTCTCTCTAACAAATGCAACCGCAGAATCAAAGCCAAGTTGCTCAAGACTGACGCTCCATCCACACTCAGCAAAGGCTTCAGTCCTGTCCACACCCTCAAGCCCTGTGGCCTTCAGTGAGCCACCATCCTTGTTTCTGGACTGGCGGCCTCTTCCCCAGCAAACCCCACACTGATGGAGACTGCCAGCTAACATGGGGAAAGCCATGGAACTCGATGAACATGGGTTGTTCTATCCTGGTCAGCGCTGAGCAAAGCACTGGCCTATTATGAAGAAGGGGAAAGTCTTTCATGGTGGCATTGACAGCTAGGTCCTGACACAGACAATGCTGGAACTGGAGAGGTCTGAGTAACAGCAGTGATCGGTGATCCCAGCAGTGAGTAGGAAACATGCTGGCATCCTTCCGGTGCAGTGTGTGTTTCTAAGGCAAGAAGTCAGCCCAGTTGCCTGATGCTTCCTGTAGGGCTAGAAAGGAGTTAGTGTGGAAATTATAAGTCCAGGTTTCAGAACTGCTGACTGTGCTTTCTGTAATTATTTCCTTAAAAGTTTTGTTGCTAGCATGAGATATTCTTTGGCAAACATAAGCCTTTCTCAATTGTCCTCAACTGGGGAAACAGGAGACACTTATTTCGCCTAAGATCCAGCCAGCAATAAAAAAAAAAAGAACATCTCTCTGGTAGGGTGAATGGTGGCTGCTATTCACCCTGAAGGAGAAGCAGAAATATAGGGCTCCTCTCTGCTTGTGTGTTTTGTGTATCAGTTTTTGCCTGTGATGAAAGTAGTTGCTTCCTCACCATCACCATGACTCACCATAAATTACCTGTGGATTCCAGCCTCCAGGTGCCCCAGTGATCCTTAATTCCTGATATTCACACTCTTGTGTAATTTCCTTCCACATGGGACCAGGGTTGGTCTGCAAGACGAAAAGAACACAGAAGAGGTGCTTCTTCATTCCTGATATTGGTTTACGAAAAACACGGTGGTTTCTAGCTTGGTCTTTCAAGCTAGAATGAGGCCTTCAGGCCACAGCCATGAGTATGATCCCAAATGCAGAGCTTCCATCCCTAGTCCAGTCTTCAGATGACAGCAGCCTTGGCTCACATCTACAGTGCAACCTCATCAGAGGCCCTGAGCCTGAAATACCTAAGCTGCTTCATGATTCCTGATCCACAGAAGCTGCGAAAATGATAAATATTTGTTGTTTTAAGTCAATACATTTTAAAATAACTTGTTACTCAGCAATAGATAGTAAATTCAGTGTTCATGTGCATTCAGTGAATGGTAAAATCCAGAGAAATATATGGACGGACCTAGACCACATGGAAAGAACAAATCTGGATTTTTCATTCATGTGTCCATCTATTTGAGCACATCGGTACAGTTAGAAAGTTTTTCAAAGGTAAAACCCAGTTTTATTTTTTCCTAATTAACTTTAAAGCATCCCAAAGAAGTGATCACAGTCTTGGTGATAGGTTCTGAGAATATTTGAGGGACGGATTGTATGTGGAGTCAGTGAATGATGAGTAATAGAGTTAACTTGAAATATCCAAAATATCACTGCCAAGGCCAATGTAATGGAGTTTTTCCTGTGTGTTTTCCTTTAGGACTTTTATGGTTTCAGGTGTTACATTTAGGTCTTTAGTCCATCTTGAGTTGATTTTTGTGCATATTGGAAGATAAGGGTCCAATTTCCTTTTTTTTTTGGCATGTGGATATATAGTTTTCTCAAGGTCATTTATTGGAGAGGCCATCCTTTCCTCATTATGATTCTTTGGTGCCTTTGTGGAAAACTAGTTGACCATGTATGGTTGGGCTTATTTCTGGGCTATCTGTTTTGTTCCATTTGTCTACGTATCTGCTTTTATGCCAGTACCTTAGTGTTTTGATCACCATAGTTTTGTAGTATAATTTGACATAAGAGCTGTGATGTCTCCAGCTTTTCTTTTAAATCTTTTTTCTCAAGCTTGCTTTGGCTATTCAGAGTCTTCTGTGGTTCTGTATGAATTTTAGAGTTTTTTTTCTATTCCTGTAAAGAAAATTTTGATAAGGATTGCATTAAATCTGTAGATTGCTTTGGGTAGTATGGACATTTTAACTATATGAATTCTTCTAATCCATTAACACTGGACATCTGTTTATTTGTGTCTTCAATTTATTTCATCGATGTTTTGTAGTTCTCAGTGTACAAATACTTCACTTCCTTGGTTAAATTTATTTCTAAGTATTTTATGCTTTCTGATATTATCATAAATGGGATTATTTTCTCGGTTTTCTTTTCTGATAGGTCATTATTAATGTAAAAAATGCAATTGATTTTTGTATGTTGATTTTGTATCCTGCACTATTACTGAATTCACTTCTTATTTCTAACAGGGGTGTGTGAGTGTGTGTGTGCACACACGTGCATACACACATGTGTGTGGGTGTGGGTGGTCTTTAGGGTTTTCTACATATAGAATGAAATCATCTGCAAACAGAGATAATTTTACTTCTTCCTTTCTGATCTAGTTTCCTTATATTTCTTTTTCTTGTCTGTTCTTGCTAGCACTTACAGTACTAACAGAAACAAAAATAAACAGATGGGACTATATCAAACTTAAAAGCTTCTTCACAACAAAGGAAACAATCAACAAAATCAAAGACAGGTTACAGATTGTGAGAAAATATTTGTGAGCCTTCTATCTGACGAGGAGTTGCTATCCAAATTGTCTAAGGAACTGCTACAACTTCATACCAAAAAAACCCAAAACCTCCTTAAAAATGAGCAACAGACCTATATAGACATTTCTCCAAAGAATACATACAAGTGGCCTACAGGCTTACAAAAAGGTGCTCAACATCAGAGAAACAGAAAACATCAGAGACATGCAAATCAAAACTACAATAAGATATCACCTCACAACTGGTCAAATGCCTATTATCAAAAAGACAAGAAATGATGAGTGTTGGTGATGGTCTGGAGAAAAGGAACCACCATCCACTGTTGGTGGGAATGTAAATTGATGCAGACATCATAGAAGACAGTATGAAGTTTCCTCAAAAAATTAAAACTAGGGCTAAATACCTTATGGTCCAGCAATCCCTCTTTGAGATATGCATCCAAAGGCAATGAAATCGCACCATATGAAGGTATCTGTGCTCCCATGTCACAACGGCATCATGGACAATAGCCAAGATATGAAAACGACCTAAGTAAATGGATAAATTGCTGTGTGTGTGTGTGTGTGTGTGTGTGTGTGTGTGTGTGTGTGTAATGGAATACTATTCAGCCTTAGAAAAGAAGATCCTGCCATTTGTGACAACATAGGTGAAACTGTAGGACATTATGCCCTCTGAAATAAGCCAGGCACAAAAAGAAAAATATTGCAGGAAACTCAGTTATAAGTGGAGTCTAAAAAAAGTCAAATAGATAGAAACAGAAAGTAAAATGATGGTTACCAGAGGTAGGATGGGGGGAAAATGGGAAGATGTAGGTCATGGGTACAAAGTTGCAGTCATATATGATGAATAAGTCTAGATCTCTAATATCCAGCATGACGACTGCAGTTAGTAATATCGTGTTTTACTGGAAATTTGGTAAGAGAATAGATTTTAGATGCTCTTACCTGTCTCTTACACACACAAGTAACTATAGGAGATGATGGCTTTGTTAATTTGCTTGACAATGATAATAATTTCATTATATGTATAGTAAAATATATATAGTGAGATATATATACACATATATTTACATATATGTATATCTCAAAACATCATGTTTACCATAAATATATACAATAAAAAAAGAAATTTCTACCATGAAAAGCATTTCATGTGGAACATTCACAGCACTGAAAAAGTAGTTGAAAGGAAAATTAAAACAAAAAAATTCTTTTAAAAAAGATTTTACTTGTGCTTCTATTTTCAAAGAACACTTGTATGAAGTGAACGAATCGTGTCCTTTTGTGCAACCTTTTCCCCACTCCCATGATCTTTAGGCCTTTGTGATGAGGAATCTGAGATGGGAATTGATTCACATTCTTACAGGTTGACCTGGCTTCGTATTTTTATTCCAAAGAGTTAAATAAAGGTCAGTTGGATCCCTTTTTTCTTAGACAAAAATTTGCCCCATTGATTATATGAAAGATTAATATAAAGAAAAGTATGGAGAATAATGTCAAAAAGACCCATGGACCTGAAACCACAACTTAGCAAATATTATTTTTTTTCATTTTCCTTCAGATATTTTTAAAGAAATAGAATGGTACAGAGAGAAAATAATTCTTTATGGAAAACATCTCAGATCTGTGCCCATTCTACTTTCCACCTCTCTTTGGTGATATCCTTTGATTCATGTTTTCCCGTTTCTACTACACATGCATGTGACCAGTAATGATACATAGTATTATCCTGTGTTTTTAAAAAATTGTAATTTGATAATGTTCATTTTCCCTTTCAAAACATGTTACTTTCACTCACCACTATACCATTAGGTTTTTGAGATTTATGAATTTAGATGCATTTAGCTCTAATTTATTCATTTTATCTGCTGCATATTATTCCATCAATGGTGAAACTATATATGTGTGTTTGTGTGTATATGCTAGTGAAGACTAAAATAGTTCTAATTTTTCTTTATCCCTAAAATACTGCCCTGACACAGTAATGTGTGGCTCTTACACGTTACTTGTGCTTCGAAGGAAAGGATGTGCACTCTTTTCATAGCAGCAATCATAAACCTCAGTGTGCATTCCCCTTCAATGAAGTTCATTTCCAAGGCTGCCATTGAAGCCATGATGTTTCTTCGTATCACAGGCCCAGCAGGTAAAGCAAGGAACTGGTCAAAATCAGGAGCTCCTGGTAGATCACACTCTGGGTTTTCCATTTTCTAGAAGCTGTTTTGTTGACTGCTTAACAAAATAACCAAAACACAATAAAACCCACCAAAAAAAAATGGACACTGTTTCTAGAAGTGGAAGAAAGTAAAAATCTCTGCAGGTGAACTCGAGGCTCACCCACGTTCTCCAAATGCCGGGATCTCTTGAAGCTTCCCATGCCGTGGGCTCCCTCCCTTCCTGTGCCACTCTCAGGGTGACATTTAAATGTAAAACCAATAATAAGGTAAGAGGGGGCTGGAAAGGGCCGGGTGCGGTGGCTCACGCCTGTAATCCCGGCACTCTGGGAGGCCGAGGTGGGCGGATCACGAGGTCAGGAAATTGAGACCATCCTGGCAAACACAGTGAAACCCTGTCTCTACTGAAAATACACAAAAATTAGCTGGGCATGGTGGCGGGTGCCTGTAGTCCCAGCTACTCAGGAGGCTGAGGCAGGAGAATGGTGTGAACCACGGAGGTGGAGCTTGCAGTGAGCTGAGATAGCACCGCTGCACTCCAGCCTGGGCAACAGAGCAAGACTCTGTCTCCAAAAAAAAAAAAAAAAAAAGGTGGCTGGAAAGAAGTTTGGTGATCAGAGTCTTGCAGCCTCCAGCCACAATTCATTTCTTTAATTACACTGAAAATCGTTTGCTCGACATGTAAACATTTCTGAATGGCGGGGTGTGCAGAGAGCCTGTGGGATTTAATGAATTATGTAGCATGCATTTTCTTTCACCAGAATTAGTGTTTATTGACCAGTTTCCTAAATAAAAAATAATATTTTTAGAATCTTGGGGAAAAAATAACTGGCAAAACTATCTTTATCATTGAGAATGACTTCTCAATGTCAAGATGCTGAAAATTGTTACAAAGATGATGGACTGACTTTTAGTAAATTATTTTTCAACTTACCTTATCCAAAATATGAATGTTCCAGTGTGCGAGCTGCAGGGATTTGATGACTGTGAACTGAAACCAAGGAGCGAGAACAATGGACAGCCATAGCCACAGCCTCTGCAGGCCTTAGAGATGAAGCTGCCAAGTCCCTGGGAGGACTCGGGAGAAAGAGGCCCCCAGAAGGAGGTGCTGTGAGGTTCCGAGCCATGTGGTCATTAGGAAATGACCAATTCAGTGTGGTTGGAAAAAGCCAGGCGCACGGTATAGACCTGTGATGTGAAAAAGGGTACAGAATTTAATCCTTGGTCAAATCCACACACAGTGAAAACTCTTTCTATAATACAAATTAATTTCTAAACTCTACTTATTTTTTTTTTTGAGACAGAATCTTGCTCTGTTGGCAGGCTGGAGTGCAGTGGCACAATCGCAGCTCACTGCAACCTCCACCTCCTGGGTTCAAGTGATTCCCCTGCTTCAGCCTCCTCAGTAACTGGGATTACAGGCACGCACCACCACTCCCAGCTAATTTTTTTATTTTAGTAGAGACGGGGGTTTCACCATGTTGACCAGGGTAGTCTTGATCTCCTGACCTTGTAATCCGCCTGCCTCGGCCTCCCAAAGTGCTGGGATTACAGGCGTGAGCCACTGTGCCCGGCCTAACTCTACATTTTTTAACTGAAATTGTTAAGACTCTGGGCCAACCAAGAAGCGGTGAGGATCTTTACCCTGTTGTCAGCAGTCTTGCTGCCTCCTGGGGCCCCATGAGGCTTCAATGTGTGACATATACAAGAAGAAACTGGAAGAGATCAGTGTTCTTACTGTCCCTCACGGAGAGCTTTCATATAGAAAGATAGCTCTCTCTCCTGACTTATATGTTGTTAACATTTCTTAATATTTTCTGATGAAATTATAGGCTTTTTGGTACTAACATTTCTGAAATATCAGTAAGAAAAGAAAGTTTTTAAGAGAGGAAACTGTTGAGCCGGTTCTTAGTTCTCATCAATACTGCAAACTCCACTAGGAAACTGTGAGTCTGTCCAGTTCTGTTTTTCACAAAGAGGCCCTTCCCATCCTGTCCTTCCTAAATGTGGAGCCAGCAGGGCCATCTTCACAGAAACCTGGCAGATCTCTCTCGAGTTGCCACAGCCTTTTGACCCCATCTTCCTGACTGACTGATATATGGACTCTCAATCCTAGAGACCAGGAAGGTGCTGTCCAAAGGCCACGCCCCAGCATCAGGTGTGGGAGGTTCTCCTGGTCCTATTGGAGGAGATGGGCCCAGGAGGACAGCGAAATCTGTGCATGTTGCCAGGTGTACTCAGACCTTCAGTAGCTTGATTTTCCTGTGCATGTTTTTACACAACTGCACCAGGATGTGGCATTTCAGAAACTGATTTCTAGGTCCAAAACCAATGGTGAGTGGGAACCAAAGCACAGCCATGTCTCGCTGGGGGACAGGGACCACTGAGGCAGAAGATACTATTTGCTCAGCTCAGCACTCATGTGCAACACGATGGCACAAGTTGTGGGGCCACAGCCGAGATGTCAGCCATGAAGACAGAACATGCCACGTGGATGTTTGCGCTGGTCTGAGGTCTGCACAGCATCTCAGCTTGCTATGCTTGGGACTGTGAGCAAAGAGAATCTTGCTTCATTAATCAAAAGTCTTCATCCATGGGCTTCATTTATTCACGTAAGGAGTCTGGAGGGAGGCAGCGAGTGTGGTCCCAGGGCTCTGCATTGTCCAGCTGGACTACCAGTGGTTCTGGTGGCCTTTGCATCAAGGGAACACGCTGTCACCACGGCATGGGGTCTGCCCCTCAGACCTGAGAAGGGGAGGAAGGACTGTGCTGGCCCATTATCAGGAAAGAAGTGAGATGTCCCAGGGCAGAATTCCTTTGACACTTCCTGCTGGAATGAGGCCTTGTAGGGCTGTGGCTGCCTGAGGGCCTTGGAAAGCCAGAATCGACTTTTCCTGTGTGAAGGCAGAGCCAAGGCCTGCTGGGTGGTTAGGGAGCTGTTTGAAAGGAGAAGGAGGAAGGCAAATGCACATTCGCCCTTTTTATTGGCTCCTACACGCGGCCTCCCGAGCCCTGAGCCACCTTCCACTGAGCAGTGTCCTCACAGCATTTGGTCTGCATCTGGCGCAAAATAGAGCTGGCTGCTGGAGCTTCACGTGGGAGGGAACAGGAGAGAAAGGGGACCTGGCAAGGGTCCAGGGACATGGGTGTGGGAAGAACACACACCATACACGCTCATGCTTCCTGCCTGTATCGGGGCGACAAACCTCAAATTTCTCCTCGCCGTGCACACTGAGCATAGCTGGGCATGGCCACGGTGAGCTGTGGTCATGGCCAATGAACTGCTACGCTTCCAACTCAATACCCAAATTTATAGGGCCTGGGAGATGCACCCAAAATGTGTGTCATGTCTTCATTTCATCCTAGCATTCCATCAACCTCTTCTTCTGATAGCGCTCGAGTCAATACAATCCCATTAGCACAAAGATCTTGTATTAAGCTTGACAGTTTACAAGTTGCCGGGGTTTTCATTTCCAATATCATCAGGTTGCTAGGGTCCTGCACTGCACCAGCCCACGCTAGAGAGACTTTGAATAATGTGGACGTGATGATTTTGAACTGCTCCTTCTTCCTCATTAAATGAGATGGTAAAGTGGTTGGAAGTGTTCAGGAAATCTCAGAAAACCTTGAAACTGGAGCCTGGTGGTGGCTGCACCTCCAGATGGAGGCTCAGTCTTGCCCCTGTGGGTCAAAATGCGGAATTGGAGACCTGCATATGTTTTATGCAAATGCAGCTCTCACCTTTGCTGAAAACGACAGCACTGAAAGCCTAGCCTTTTGAGAAATGAAACGCTAACATGGTGCCCCAAAAGTCCCTACACTCCTGAAACCTAAGCCATTGTCATTTGCACATGTGGAAGTCAGGGTTGAGAAACCGGCTCCTCAGCTGCAAGCTGGCCTCCAACACTAACAAGCTGTGAGACTGCCAAAAAGACACTTAACCTCTCGGAGCCCTAGTTACTCCAAGTGTGGAATGAAGGGATTAGGGGTGGCTGAAGACCTTTCCAGCAACAAACATCCATGATTCAGGGTTGGTTCCCAGCTGGTCTCAGAGGGAGACTACAAGCCAGAGAAGGCCTTCCCTGTACACAGATTAGGTGTGAAATATCAAATCAATCACACAGAGAAAGGACTGCGATTACCTCAAGAAGAAAGTTCCAGCCTGGTGTCTGTGAGGCTTCCATTACTTTGTAGCACCGGATAATTTTTCCTTCTAACCAGGAGCCCAGGGGCTTCAGGCTCAGGGGCTTCTTCGAGTCACCTCATGGAGCTGGGATTTCATCATATCAATAGCTCTTGTCCACTGGATTTAGTTTTACATTTACTTTCTCCTCATGGCAAAGGGATGCTAACTGCTTTGCCACTTAAGGTAATGGTATATAATCTCTTTTTGACATCACTTATTTTAGAATATGAATGTGATTTGCTTAAAGAAAACACAAATTAAGTAAGTGGCTGAATTTGGTGAGTTGTCTTTATTTTCTTTCTTCTCTGTTTTAAAAAAATGTGAACAGAAATGCAAAATGTATGGAGAGGTCTTCCCTTTTTATCATGGAAACAATTCATTTGGATATTCAGCCACTTCCTCTACCTAGAGCCTGGAGTGACAAAGAAGTCAACAGGGGAAAGATTCTGAATGAGGGAGAGGAGAGGCTGACATGCAGAGTGAGAAATAAATAATATCATGTGTAAGGGATTTAGTAGCTGAAGAATAAGGCTCAAAATTAGAGAGAATAAAAGACCATATAAAGGAAAGGGTCCAAAGAGTAGAATGATGGAAAATTTAACAATAAAAGTAAATGGACAGGCAGGGAAAGGTGCCTGAGGAAGGAGGATCTGGAGAAATATCTAGAGTGGATACTGGGGGTGCTCACGCTTCTAAAGATGCACCCAAGCTACTTTCCTGTCTTTGAATTTAGCAACACACCCCGCACCCCACACCCCACAGTTGTCACGAGAGAGTGTGGGGGCGGCCTTTACACTATGGGAGGATGTATTGGATTCAAGCTAGGAAGGGTGGTTTGACTGCGGTAAGGCCTCCTTCTTCCCTTCTGTTAAATATTATTTTAAAAATATGTTGTTCTACTTACACTAAGCAGCCATCTGCTCACCGGAGAACCCCCAGTCTTGAGACAGTCAGACAGGCAACCCAGGGCATGAGGCAGAGCGGTGTGGGAGAGGAGGTGGGAGCCCTGACTGTGGAGGTCCCCAGGGGCCTCTCCCATCTCAGGATGCCTTCACCAGCCCTGCAGACTCCGAAGGCAAATTATCTGGACAGGTTGTCTGTTCCCTTTCTCATCATCTCCTGTGGTTTGAGAAAAGAAGAAGGAATGTGTGGGAGAGCTTGCAAATGGGAAAGGACTATAATATGTCGACCATTGCAGTACTTCTCCCTTTGGAGAAATCTCCTTTGGCACCCATGCTGGGTAAAACAACCAAGCAGAGGCCTCGGGAGAAAACTACATGCCCAAGAAATAAATCATGGCCTTGCTGCTTTCACATTGATCACATTGCTTCCTTTAATCCCGGTAGTACCCCCAGAACCCTTGTAGTGGAGTTTCTGTCCCGCTCATAACCATCCCGTCTACAAGGAATTCCTTCCTGTTCCAAACACAGGCCTGCCCCTTCCAATCACGGGAGGATGGCATCAGGTCTCCCATTAGCAATTGCTGATTGGACCACAGTGGATGACTGACTCTCATTCATCCAATCAGGTTGGAGTTAGCCTCTGCAAGGGGCTTAACCTGGAAGTAATTTTACCTCTTAGGCCAGAGGCTGCCATGTTGGCTCAGCCGTCTCCAGTTACCTGGAAGGAGAACATAGAGAAAGGAGGAGAAGGAGACAGGAGATGAACACTGAAGCAGAGAAACAGAAACACCCATGGAGACATCCAGATAAATGGAGGTAGGTGTGCACCCCCGACACACTCAAACCACAAAAGGACAGAGATAAGCACTCAGACTCATAGCAAGGGACGGAGAGATGAAGAGACAGGGACAGAGACATGGAACAGGACCTCCAGCAAAACTGACCAGAAACCATGGGACCTTCTTGTCAGCAGAACATCTCTCTTGCTCCCACCCTGCCCTTGTCCAGGGCACACCCTGTCCTTGGCTTTGGTAAGATTCTCCTTTATCTTTTCAATAAATACACCCTTTTATTTCTTCAACTACTTTGAGTGAGTATCTTTCACTTTTGTCCAAAAAATCTTTGGCTCTGTCAATAGAGCCATCCATGGGGGTGGCAGAGGTGCCTCTGAATTAGCTCATCCTGCCATTCCCTTGCAGAGAGGTGTGGACACGTCCCTTGAATCTGTTCCCAGAGCATATTAGAATCACAGGGTCAGAGGACGACTTGCATGGCCTTGCTCCAGCCTCCACGCTCCCAAAGCTTCGGCCTGATGGAGGTGAGTCTCACGGCTGCAGCATTTACATCTTTGCAGTCCCAGCCAGGGAGAGTTTGGCTACTTAGTTCTTACAACAAGAGAGAGCTGAGAAGTGTCCAGAAAAGATGCCCAGTTTTTCTCTAGAGAGATCCAAACCTGATCAAGTGGTAACTCAGGGTTAAAATGTCCCTTTAAAATGAATGAATGTGTTGCGAAGTTGAAGCTGAATACGGAATGCTGACACTCTGCATTAACTGACAAGACCCATTCCACCTGTCTCAGTGCTGTCTCTGCTGGCTTGGCTTGTGGGTCATCTCCTGCCCTAGCAATTTCTTGGAAGGTAATGGATTCTACTGACTCCTCCCTCCTAGACCAGCATGATTCCAGATTTGCCCCACAAGTCCTCCGTCTCAGTAAAAACACACCATCCACCAGTCGCTTAAGCCAAAAGCCTCTCTCCCACACTGCACATATCCCACCCACTGGCATGTCCTGGCAGCTCCATCTTCAGCTTATTCAAACAAGTGTCCACCTCTGCCCATCTCCTCACCTGTGGCCCAGATTCCAATTTGTTTCTCTCCAGTTCAAGCTATACATTTAAAAACATAAACCCTCTGCTTAATTAAAATACTACAATAGCTCCATGTAGCACTGGGACCAAAACCCAAACTTCTCGGTGTAGTCCATCCATATGCAAGATTGGGCCATGCCCCCTCTGTCTAGCCAGTGCAGGTATTCCTTCAGTTCTCAGACGCACTAAACATATCCTGGATCAGGCTTCTGGACTCATCTGCTGCCGTTAGGTGGAACTCTCTGCCCTCTACACTTTACCTGGGTTCGTCCTGCTCACTCAGGCACTGCTCAAATGCCACCTCCTCTAAGAAACCCTCCTTGACTACTCCAGTTAAAGAAGCTCCCTGTCACCTCTGCCATTCTCTGTAACACCCTGTCTTAATGCCTTTAATACACTTAATTGGCCTGAAATGATCTCATTTAGATATGGATTCACATTGTCTGTGTTCCTCGCTGATATGGATGGTCCAGAACTCGACCCAGCATCCTGACGCTGTGGCTGACACGGGCGACCTGCTCAACACATATTTGTTGAATAAACAACTCCCAACCCCCTTAAGTTTTATAACCTGAGATAACCACCATCCCCCAGCCAGGTCTTAATCTCTGACCATGGGGACGAGTTCAGTTCTGTTTCTCCAATTTCTTCTAGTCGCCAGGCTCCCTTGCTTGCATCAAATGCTTTTGAATATCTTTGTCTCTGAATTGTATTAACATGAAAAATCTTCAACCTAACTTTTACTCCCCCACCATGTGTGTGAGTTGCGGGTGTGGCTTGCTCCTGAGTTCTGGGCACCCCCGCACTGCAGGGATGGCTGGATGTGACCCAGGGAATCCCATGTTATAGTGGTTGGTTCTGCAGGGTTCTGCAGTGACGCAGGCCTTGGCCAGTCGAATCTCAGTGAATGGCAGGAATTTAGGAGCATTACTAGGAGAGACTTGCTCCTGCCTGCTGGGCTAAAACTGACTGTCAGTGGAAGGAGACTGGAGCTACCTCATGGAATTATGTGGGAAGGCCCTGATATGGCCAAGGGCCACACTGTGAAAAGAACTGCTGCGGCTGGGGGTAAAGTGGGATTGTAACCCCATGAAGTTAAAGTTGCCCCTGAAGCCACCTCTTCCACAGACATTTCAGATATTGACCCAAACAATTGCTTTTTATTGAAGCCAGTTTGGATCGGGTCAGTTTCACCAGAAAGATATTTTATTATTACAGCACACGCCACACCCACATTTTCTTTTCTGGAGAAATGGTGCAGCTCATCAATAGGTGTTCAAAGGAATTTGCAACCTAGAAGACCCAAAGGCACTTTCTGGCCCTAAGGTTCTATATGTGTAGCTATTAGGGCCAGAAGCAGGGCAATAGAAGGTGAACTGAAGTCACCAGCTGTCAGCGTGGGTTATTCATAATGTTCCACCAATGTGAAATGTGCACAGTAGAAGTAGAGAAGAAAATGAACAACCATGCCTGTGAGAATGCACAGAGACCGATTCTTATATTTCACCAGCTGAACATTTAAATTTCCCCAAACGGAAGCAAACGTGGAATGAGACATAGGAGAGAGTATGGCTTCTTTCCATCAAGGGTTCTTAAGTCCCCCCAGAATCTCAGTTATTCATTCATTCATTCATTCATTCAGCAAACACATATGGACAGCTGGCATATGCTTTGGCACCACAAAAGCAGTCAACAAAATGCACAAGTTCCCTGCCCTTGTAGAGTTTCTATTCTAGTGTCTGAATACACTCAAAAAGAGGCTATAACATATCTCCACAAGTTAATTTCAGACAATGAGAAATGCTATGGATAAGGGAGAAAGCAGGAAAATAGACTTTCCTGTGTCATGGTTTGTTTTTAATAGGTCAGAAAGACTGCTCTGAGAAAGGAGGATGTGAGCTGAGACATGTGAGACCAGGTATCATCAGGCATAGAAGGAATTGGACAAGGAGCGTCCCATGAGTCTGAACGGGGGATGGGGAGATGAGCTTGGTGTATGTGAGGGACAGAGAAAGGCCAGAGCTCCCTTTTGCAACTGCATGGTGAACTAGACAAGGTGAATGAACATCTTTCTGAACAGTGCAGAATTACATACTTTTTGAATCTTTAAATTATATGTTCTTTGGTCTGCAAATAAAGCAAAAACAATAAAAAGCAACAGAAAAACAACTAAGTACAAACTTCAGTAGAAGTGGAAATCAAGGGAGTGGAACAGAGCATCACTGAAGCCATTTCTCTAGAGGGTATTGGCAAATCTGGCGATGGTGGCTAGGAGTTCGGTTTCTGTGGCTTCATAGGGCAAATGGTCAAGGGGGTAGGAATCAAGGAGCAGGATTCTGCCCTGCAAAGAAAGCCAATGAAAGACTCCTGCATATGGCTGTGGCTAACGGGCTGCACGCTCAGCATCAGGATACTCTTTCACTAAGAGTAAGCCTGTCCCTACCCTCCTCCAGTTGACTTCTCCCCAGTATTGCTACCCTCCCCTGGGGGAGGATAATTTACTTAGGGCAGAGTGCAGGAAAAATATCTCTCCTGATAACATATTATTATAACCCAGACTTCAAGCAGATTTGTAGCCCAATTTCACACTTTTGATCACCCAAAATAACCTCAAGCTGATAATTTAATGTCAAGTAGTGCAGGGTGGTGCTGACTGTGTTGCCACAGGAGCATGCCCAGGTCCTTTTTAAAGGAATCATCGTTAATTTAAAGCTCAGATAATAATGAAAAGATGCAGTTCCAAAAATATTAAAGCTGGCAATCAAACATCACAAGTGGCAATTGAGAAAATGAACCATGAATGGAAGATGGAAGAAATAATAGCAGATTCATGCTGATATGGTTTGGCTCTGTGTCCCCACCCAAATCTCTTGTTGAATTGTAATTCCTGTTGTTGGGGGAGGGACCTGGTGGGAGGTGATTGGATCATGGGGCCAGATTTTCTCCTTGCTGTTCTTTTTTTTTTTCTTTTCCTTTTTTTTTTAAAATTTTATTATTATTATACTTTAAGTTTTAGGATACATGTGCACAACGTGCAGGTTTGTTACATATGTATACATGTGCCATGTTGGTGTGCTGCACCCAGTAACTCGTCATTTAGCATTAGGTATATCTCCTAATGCTATCCCTCCCCCCTCCCCCCACCCCACAACACTCCTGCTGTTCTTGTGATAGTGAGTGAGTTCTCACGAGATCTGATGCTTTAAAAGTGTGTGGCACTTCACTCTTCACTCTTTCTGTCTCCTGTCACCTTGTGAGGAAGGTTCTTGCTTCCCCTTCACCCACCCTCCGTGACTGTAAGTTTCCTGAGGCCTCCCTAACCATGCTTCCTGTACAGGCTGCAGAACTGTAAGTCAATTAAAGCTCATTTCTTTATAAACTGCCCAGTCTCAGGTAGTTCTTTATAGCAATGTGAGAATTGACTAATAAACATGCCCATGGGAATTCTGATATCAGAATTATCAGATTCAGAATACAAAATAAACCTGTTTAATATGTTTAAAGAAATGCAAGTTTGAATATATGGGTACGGTGTAAAGCAAGTGAGCATTTAAAAATGGTAACGTAAAAAATAAATAAATAGAACTTCTAGAAACACATACACACACACATACATGCACACAGTGCATATTTTTTAAATAGCTAATTGGAGGAAATAGAGTAAATAAAGGTGAAGGGAAAATTATTGAAGTGGAAGATAATTCCGAGTATGTTAAACAGAATACAACACAAAAATACTAAGGGATGGCAAATATGAAAGGGGGCGAAGGAGAAAAGGAAGGACTGAGAATGTCCAACTATACCAAAGATAAGGAGGAAAGAGAAAAGGTAAGAGGCAATATTTTGAAAGGTATGATCAAAATTCTCCAGAACAAATAAAATCAATCCTAAGCAGATTGAGGAGGGCAAAGTATGTTTTCAGAAGGAAGGAAAAGTAAATATATTTTCACATATGCAAACTGAGAGAGATTATAATTCAGACCAAAGTAAAGTGATCCCAGGTGGATGACTTGAAATGGAAGAAAAAATAGCAAAGAGAAGCTCTCAAATATAGGTGCAAATATAAACAAACTTTGATGATACGAAACATTAAAAAATAAGTTGCGAAGGATTTTTCAGCCCTACCCCTTTTCTTCTCCCCTTCTGGGACTTTGATAATGTGATATTAGATTTATTGTTGTTGTTACAGTCCTACAGGTTTGGGAGGCCCTGTTCATTTTTTTCCCAGTCTGTTTTATTTCTGTTGTTCATTTTGGATAATTTCTATCTTCCAGTTTACTTATTACAGTCATGTGTTGCTCAACAATGGGGATTCATTCTCAGAAACGCATCCTTAGGCGATTGTGTCATTATGTGAATATCATAGAATGCACTTAGACAAACCAAGATGGCACAGCCTACTACACACCTGGACACATGGTAGAGCCTCTTGCTCCTAGACTGCAAGGAGCAAGAGGCTGTACAGCATGTGACTGTATTGAATACTGTAGGCAATTGTAACACAATGGTGATTATTTGTGTCTCTAAACATATCTGAACATAGAAAGGGTACAGTAAATATAAAAGATTGTAAAAATGAGACACCTGTGTAGGGCATTTACCACGAATGGAGCTTGCAGGACTGGAAGTTTCTCTGAGTGAGCCAGTGAATGAGTGGTGAGACAATGTGAAGCCATCAGACATTACTGTACACTATTGTAGACTTCATAATAACACTATACACTTAGGCTACACTATATTTTTAATTATTTTTATGTTCTCAACAATAAATTAAACTTAGCTTATTGTAACTTCTTAGCCTTATAAACTTTAATTTTTTTAAAACTTTTTGACTCTTTTATAATAACACACATTGTACCGCTGTATAAAAATATTTTCTTTATATCCTTACTCTATAAGCTTTTATTCTATTTGTTTTTATTTATTTATTTTTTACTTTTTAAACTTTATTAGAAACTGAGACATAAGCACACATATTAGCCTAGGTCCCCACAAGGTCAAGATCACCAATATCACTGTCTTCTGCCTTCACATCTTGTCCCACTGGAAGGTTTCCAGGGGCAGTAATACCCATGGAGCTGTCATCTCCTGTGATAACAATGCCTTCTTCTGTTACCCCCTGAAGGACCTGCCTTAGGCTGTTTTATAGTTAACTTTTTTTTTAGTAAGTACAAGGAGTATACTCTAAAATTATGATAAAAGCAGAGTATAGTAAATACATAAGCCAGTAACATAGTTGTTAATTATCATTATCAAGTATGATGTACTGCACATAATTATACGTGTTAGACTTTTATACAAATGGCAGCACAGCAGACTTGTTTACACTGGCATCACTACAAACACATGAATGATGTGCTATGCTATGATAGTATAATGGCTACAATGTCACTAGGCAATGGGAATCTTTCAGCTCCATTATAATCATATAGGACCACAGCCTTATATGTGGTCTGTTGTTAATTGAAATGGTATGCACTGCGTGACTGTATTTCCTTTCCTCTCAATTCTTCTGTTGAGTTCAGCCATTGAATTTTTAATTTGGTTGATTGCACTTTTTAGTTCAAAAATTCCCATTTGGTTCTCCTTTAAATCTTCCATTTTTCTTTTTGCTGATACTCTATTTTTTCCACTTGTTTTAAATTTATTTGTAATTGCTCATTGAAGCACTTTTACCATGAGTGATTTAATATTTTGTCAGATAATTCTAACATCTCTTGTATCTTGATGTTGACATTGATTCATTGTCTTTTTTCATTTAACTTTAAATCTTCTTGTTCTTGCTGTAATTAATGATTTTCTGTTGAAATCTGGGCATTACAGGTATTACTTGGATCTTATTTAAACTTCTTGTTTTATCTGTCTTTCTCTGGCACAGAACTTTTAGAGTAGAGAGAGAGAGTATTGTCTTGTCACCACCAAGAGGTGGTAGAAGACCAGGTTCTCTACTTGGCCTTTGTTGACACCAGGAAGGTGGGGGTCTAGTTCCTGCTATCCAGCGTGAAAGTTCTGGCCCTGTATTTATTCTCTGGCACTTTGCTAATGTAAGTTGTGGAAGTGTCTCATTACTGCTCCCCAAAAGGCTGCCCCCGAGATCATGAGAAAGGAGAGAACCTTTCCACCCATTACTGTTAAGTGATGGTGAAAGTCAGAAAACATGAAAGCCAAAGGCATGGGATGATATCTTCAAAGTGTTGAAAGTAAAAACTCAACCAAAAAGGTATATGCAGCTTAACATCGCTCTCCCCGCCAAAAAAAGTAATAAGACACTCCCAGATAAACTAAACTGAAGAAATGTATTACTAGTAGACACTTCATGCAAGAAAGTCTAAGCAGATCTATTTAGCTGAAATGAAAGGTCACTAGATAGTAACTCAAAACTATAAAAGAAATAAAAAGAATTGCTAAATCCAGTTACATAGATGTTATGAAAGTCAGGGTAAATACACATTTACTTCTAATCTTTTTCTTTCCCATCTGTTTTAAAAGGCAACTGCATGAAGCAATTATTATAAAACTGTACTTATGGCTTTATAAGGTATTAAGGTTTAATTTATATGACAACAATAGTACAAAAAAGAGGAGGGAACAGAGCAACTTGGAGCAAAGATTTGTACATTACTGAAATTGAACTCATACTAATGTGAACCAGATTGTTGTATGTTAGTATGTTAATTGTAATCACTGGGTCAACCACTAAGAAGGTATCACAAAAAATAGTAAACAATAACAACATCAAAAGGATTAAAAGGTAGACTAGAAAGTGTCTATCTAACACAAAATGCAGGAATCTCAAAACAGAGAAACAAAAGAGACACAGATATGTAGAGACACAGATAGTTGTTTTCTACAATCTGTGTGTCTTTTGTTCCTCTGTTTTGGAATTTTGAAATAGCAAAATGGAAAACATAAATCCTCCCTTATCAGTAATTACTTTATATAAAAGTCAGTTAGGCACAACAGTCAAAAGGCAGAGATTAAGAAAATGGATACAATTACTTGATCCAGCTATGTGCTGCCTAAAAGACACACACTGTATGTTCAAAGAAATAA
Source organism: Nomascus leucogenys (assembly GCF_006542625.1). Taxonomy (NCBI): domain Eukaryota; kingdom Metazoa; phylum Chordata; class Mammalia; order Primates; family Hylobatidae; genus Nomascus; species Nomascus leucogenys. Next base: position 3,432,732 of record NC_044393.1, read on the forward strand.
ACAGCTTGAATATAAAAGAGTGAAAAGAACATACTGCTTGGTTTCAAACAGTAATCAAAAAAAGCTGGGTTAGGTATATTAATATCAGATGGAAAAGAATTTAAGAAAAAACAAATACTGAGGACAAAAAAGATATCTTAAATGATAAAAGTGCCATTCATGAAGAAGATATAACAATTATAAACAGATATGTACCTAGCAACGCAGCCTCAAAATAAACAAAGCAAAAGCTGACATAATTGAAAGAAGAAATAGACAATTCAACAATATTTGGAGACCTTAATATCCCGCTTTCAATGGATAGTCCAGCAAAGTTAAAGATCGACAAAGAAATGGAAGACTTTAGCACACTTATACCAACTATAGCTGATGGACATCTATAGCACTCTACCCAACAGCAATGACTATAAGTATTTAGGAAATACAAGGAACCGACCTAGAATAGTCAAAGCAAACTTGAAAAAAAAGAGCAAAGTTGGGGTACTCACATTTCTTAATTGAAAAACTTACTACAAAACTACAGTAATTAAGATATGATGGCAATGACATTATGATAGACATACAGATCAGTGGAATAGAATGGAGAGTCCAAAAATAAATCTTCAATTGATTTTTGATGAGGGTGCCAGAAAATAAAACCAATGAAGGAAAATGGTCTTTTCAACCAATGTTGCTGAGAAAAGTAGATATACATATGCAAAAGAAAGAAGTTGTTCCCTGCCTCACATTATGCAAAAAATTATCTTGAAATGAATCATACAACTAAATGTAAGAGCTAAAATTATAGATCTCCTAGAAGAAAATATAGAGTTTATCTTCATGATACTGGGTTAGGCAATGGTTTCTTTGGCATCAAAGCACTAGTGACAAAAAACAAAAGCTGGATGAAGTGGACTTGATCAAAATGGAAGTTTGCCTCAAGGGCACCATCAAGGAAGTGAAAAGGCAGTCCACAGAATGGGAGAAAATGTTTGCATTTTATATATTTAATAATGAACTTGTATCTAAAATATACAAAGAACTCTTAAACCTCAATAATAAAAAGACAAAAATGCATTTTTAAAGGGGGCAAGGGGTTTGAATACTGATTTTTCTAAAGAAGACATACAAATAGCCAACACTTGAAAAAATGCTGCCATCATTAGCCATTAGGGAAATGCAAATTAGGACCATAATAAGACCTATTTCACACCCACCGAGACGGCTATAATTAAAAAAAAAAAAAACAGATAATAACAAGTGTTGACAGAAATGTGAAAAAGTCCAAACTTTTATATATTGCTGGTGGCAATGTAAAATACTGGAACCACTTTGGAAAACAGTTTGGCAGTTTTCCAAGATGCTAACCGTATAGCTACCACGTGACCCAGCAATTCCAGTCCTATATACATACCCAGGAGATATAAAAACATATATTCACACCAAAATTTTTACATGAATGTTCATGGCAGCATTATTCATAATAGCCCAAAGGGGGACACAACTCCAATGCCTAACAACTGTGAAATGGATAATATTATACAGTCACAAAGGGGAATGATGTACTAATGCGTGACAAAATAGATGACTTTCGAGAACAATACACTGAGTACAATAAGCCAGATGCAGAAGATCATGTTTTATGCACTTTCATATATGCGAAATGTCCAGAATAGGCAGATGCACAGAGACAGACTAGTGGGAGTTTAGTAGTAGGTTGGTGGTAGATTGACAGAGACTGGGAGGGTGGAATGGGGAGTGATTATTCATTGTGGGGTTTCTTTTGGGGGTGATAAAAATATTCTAACATTAGACTGTGTGAATGTGAATATGCTAAAAAGCCACTAAAGTTTAGATAGGTGGATTTTATGGCATTTAAAACATATCTTAATAAGATTTTTTTAGAAGTTATTGTGGTATTGACATAAGGATAGACATATATATCAACAGGACAGAAATAGAGTTCTTGAATAGAATCATACGGCAAATTGACTTTCAACAAAAGTACCAGTAATTCAATGGAGAAAGAATAGTGAAGCATTTCAACAAATGATGCATGAACAATTGGACATCAATAAACAGAGCCCTCAGAAATAATGCCGCATATCTACAACTATCTGATCTTTGACAAACCTGACAAAACAAGCAATGGGAAAATGATTCCCTATTTAATAAATGGTGCGGGAAAACTGGCTAGCCATATGTAGAAAGCTGAAACTGGATCCCTTCCTTACACCTTATACAAAAATTAATTCAAGATGGATTAAAGACTTACATGTTAGACCTAAAACCATAGAAACCCTAGAAGAAAACCTAGGCAATACCATTCAGGACATAGGCATGGGCAAGGACTTCATGTCTAAAACACCAAAAGCAATGGCAACAAAAGCCAAAATTGACAAATGGGATCTAATTAAACTAAAGAGCTTCTGCACAGTAAAAGAAACTACCATCAGAGTGAACAGGCAACCTACAAAATGGGAGAAAATTTTTGCAACCTACTCATCTGACAAACAGCTAATATCCAGAATCTACAATGAACTCAAACAAATTTACAAGAAAAAAACAACCCCATCAAAAAGTGGGTGAAGGACATGAACAGACACTTCTCAAAAGAAGACATTTATGCAGCCAAAAAACACATGAAAAAATGCTCATCATCACTGGCCATCAGAGAAATGCAAATCAAAACTGCAATGAGATACCATCTCATACCAGTTAGAATGGCCATCATTAAAAAGTCAGGAAACAACAGGTGCTGGAGAGGATGTGGAGAAATAGGAACATTTTTACACTATTGGTGGGACTGTAAACTAGTTCAACCATTGTGGAAGTCAGTGTGGCGATTCCTCAGGGATCTAGAACTAGAAATACCATTTGACCCAGCCATCCCATTACTGGGTATATACCCAAAGGACTATAAATCATGCTACTATAAAGACACATGCACACGTATGTTTATTGCGGCACTATTCACAATAGCAAAGGCTTGGAACCAACCCAAATGTCCAACAACGATAGACTGGATTAAGAAAATGTGGCACATATACACCATGGAATACTATGCAGCCATAAAAAATGATGAGTTCATGTCCTTTGTAGGGACATGGATGATACTGGAAACCATCATTCTCAGCAAACTATGGCAAGGACAAAAAACCAACCACCGCATGTTCTCACTCATAGTTGGGAATTGAACAATGAGAACACATGGACACAGGAAGGGGAACATCACACTCCGGGGACTGTTGTGGGATGGGGGGAGGGGAGAGGGATAGCATTAGGAGATATACCTAATGCTAAATGACGAGTTAATGGGTGCAGCAAACCAACATGGCCCATGGATACATATGTAACAATCCTGCACATTGTGCACATGTACCCTAAAACTTAAAGTATAATAATAATAATAAACAAAATTAAAAAAATAAAATAAAATAAAAATTACCTTGGAATGGAACATAGGCCTAAGTGTAAAACCTAAAAGCATAAAAATTCTCAAGTAAAATACAAGGGAAACTATTTTTGAAATTTGGCAGATTTCTTAGAAATCAGCCCGAACCATAAACAAAAACATTAATAAATTGAACTTCGCCAAAATTAAAAACTCTGCTCTTCTCAAAACCCTGTTAAAAAAGTGAAAACTGAAAATTTTCTACCACTGAAGGGTTGAAAATATTTGCAACACATATCTGATGAAAGCTGTGTATCCAGAATATATAAATAACTGCTGCAGCTTTAAAAATAAAGCAAATGAAAAAATGTACAAAATATTTGAACAGATGCTGTACCAAATAAAAGATATGGATGCTTGACATCATCAGTCATTAGAGAAATATAAATTAACACCACAGTGAGATACCACTGTACACCAACTGCAGTGGCAAAAAAAAAAAAAAAAAAAAACCACAGTGCTGAGAGACGTCCAGGAGTACTGCTAGTGGGAAATAAAATGGTAGACAGATTTTGGAAAACATTTCGGCAGTATTTTTTTTTTAAGCTAAACATAAGCCTACTACAAAATCCAGCAATCTCATTTCTAGGGATTTATCAAAAAAAAAAAGAAATCAAAACTTATATCCATGCAAAGATTGGTTTATGATCATTTTATAGTAGCATTATTTATAATCTCCCCAAACGGGAAACAACCCACATTCCCATTACCGATAAAGGGATAAACTAACTGTCATATATCCATGCAATGGAACACCACTCAGCAATCCAAAGAAATAAATCTCATTATAATTTTTATTTATTTACTTATTTATTTGAGACAGAGTCTCACTTTGTTGCCCAGGCTGCAGTGCAGTGGTGCCATTTCTGCTCACTGCAACCTCCGCCTCCCGGGTTCAAGGGATTCTCCTGCCTCAGCCTTCCCAGTAGCTGGGATTACAGGTGCATGCCACCATGGCCAACTAATTTTTGTATTTTTAGTAGAAACGGGGTTTCACCATGTTGGCCAGGCTGGTCTCAAAGTCCTGGCCTCAAGTGATCTGTCTGCCTCAGCCTTCCAAAGAAATGAATCTCAAAAGTACTCTGCTAAGTTCAAATATCTAGACTCAAAATGCTACGTACTGTATGATTCCATTTATATTATGTTTGGGGAGAAATCAGGCGAGTGCTTACTTGGGGCTAGGGTGTGGAGGGAGGGAATCAATTACCAAGGGGTGCATAAAGGAGCTTTTGGGGTGGTGGAACTATTCTAAATATCTCAGTTTGGTTATAATTATAAGACTGCATGTATTTGCCAAAATCCATCAAACTGAACATGTAAAAGAGGTGCATTTTACTGCGTGTATATATCTCATACCTCAATGAATTCAACTTTAACAAATTGAGTCTTGACCATCCATCTCACATATGCAAAAAGTCAAATCCACCTGGGTTAGAGATATGAATATAAAAATAAACACAAGCCTCTAGGAGATAATAGAGTATTTCACAGCCTTAAGGGAGCCAAAGGATTTTAAATAGGACACACACACACATACACACACACATATGCACACCCCAGCTTTAAAAAAAAAAACAGATAAACTTGACTTCATTAAGATTAAGAACTGCTTATCAAAAAATACCATTAAGAGAGTGATAAGCTACAGAGTAGAAGGAGACATCTGAAATGCAGAAAGCTGATAACATATATGAGCATTAAAGAACTACAATTCAATAAAAAATGTAGAAAAAGTAAATTTAGATGAGAAAAATACCAAGAAAGGTACTTAACTAATGAATATTTTTGCTTTTACAATGCACATATGAAAAGGTGTTCAGCAACATTAATCAACAGGAAAATATATATTCAAACAACAACAATTTACTATTTACACCACCATAATGGCCAAAGGTAAAAAAGACTGTCACTGCCTCGTGTGGGCTAAGATATGGAACATCTGAAACTCTCACACACTGGGGTGGGAGTACACATGATCATAGCTGCTTTGGAAAACTGGTTGTATCTACCCGTATCAATCCATTCTCACATTGCTATAATTATACCTGAGACTTGGTAATTTATAAAGGGAAGAAGTTGATTGGCTCATGGTTCTGTAAGCATGGCTGAGGAGGCGTCAGGAAACTTAAAATCGTGGTGAAAGGCAAAGGGGAAGCAGTCACATTTTACGTGACTGGAGCAGGAGGAAGAGAGTGAAGGGGGAGAGCCGCACACTTTTAAACAACCATGTCTCCTGAGAACTCACTGCCATGAGAACAGCAAAGGGGGTTCTGCTCTCATGATCCAGTCCCCTCCCACCAGGCCTCCCCTCCAACACTTGGGATTGCAATTTGACATGAGATTTGGGAGGGAACACAAATTTAAACCGTATCACTACCAAAATTGACCCAAACATTCTACTACTAGTTACACACTCGAAAGAAATGCATCTATTTAAAAAAATGCATATATATTTATATCGACTTCACTTGGAATGGAGCTAAACCAAAGATAACCCATCAACACATAGGATGAATAAACAAATAATATTCACACGTGGGAGTATTATATATTAAGGAGAAAGAGCAAACTACAGCTAACACAACAACATGGGTGAACCTTATAAGCAGTGAATGAAAGAAGCCAGTCATAGAAAGTAAATACTGTCTGAATCCATTTACACTAAGTTCAGAAACGTTATTGAACTTAATATTGAATATGTAATACTAGAAAGCTGGATAATGTTTTCCTTTAGGGGACCAGATGAGCAACTGTGGAAATCTATAGAGCATGCTGGTGATATTCTGTTTATTGGCAAAATTGCCAGATAAATAGGTGAGTTCACTTGGAAACGGTTCTCTGCCTCTGTGCACTCTACTTTGTGCACATTATACTTAACTTTGTAAAAAGTTTGTTTCAGAATTCCCTTTGGGATTTTACAGCTGTACTGAATGTAACATTCCTGTGACATTCATGCACAACATGAATAAGCCAGAGTCTATCCCAGCACAGTGTCCAGCCATCGTCCAGATGGCCCATCACACCTGTGGCTAGAATATAGTGATGAATCCTTTGATGAAGTTGTTGCATTAGCTTCTCCCAGGAATTTTGCTTCTATTTGGATTCTCCTGTCTACCAAGAATAGCAAGGATAGTTATTCAAGACACACTGGTTTTTGTCCTTCACTGGCTCATTTTCTGTCCATTTTTACCCACTGGGGAGCTAGTTAACATGGTGAAAACACCACAGCGGCCAAGGAAGCCACATCACCCAGGGTTGTGCAGGAGCAGTGGAGGAACAGGAGGCAGGAGGGCTGAAGACATCTCGTTTCTGAGTCCTCTAACTGACTTACAGGAGTGCCTGGTTGCAGCTAACCCTGAGACAAATGCCTGCCTTAGAGGATATTAATATTTTCCAAATCTGTAGCAGATTCACTCACTGAGATTTTAATTTACACCCCAGGTACTCTATTGTTCCGCCACTTTTCCCTCCCAATATCCCCCACCCTTTCAGGTAGCCTGAGGGTTTTTGCAGGGCTAAGTGCAGAAGCTGTTTGAGGGTAAGCCCTCATCTTCTTTTTCTGAAAGTCTGAGTTTTCCAGATGTCCTCTAGGAGATGGAAAACTTAATCCTAGAGAGTGACTTCTAGGAAAGTGGAGAGAGAGGTAGAGATGGGTAGAGTGAAGGAGAGAGATAGAGTGCGTACCCAGATCTGGGAGATGGCAGGAGGGAGGTGGCTCATGGGAGGGACCTAGGTCCTACCACAGAGGTGGAGTAAAGCCACAGGGGCCCAGGCTAGGCCCTCCCAGCTCTGCAGAGATTTATTATGCTACATTCCCAGTAGATTAGAAAAGCCAGTACCCTTCGGATATCACACACTCTCACAGCCAGGGGAACAGATGGCTCGGTGATAACGAAAACTGGGTAGACCAAAACGGCAGTGACCTCTCCAATGTCTGCAGAACTTGGTCCCAGTTCAGGGGAAATGTAGCCTGCTGCTAGTGCAGACTGATTTTCCTACCCACTTGATGTGTCGGTGGCTTGGTGTGAGAGTCAATAGGATTAAGAGAAAATAAAGCAAAGTAATTTGTCTTCCACACTCTAGTCTAGTGAGTAGGAACCACAATGTCTAGATGGCAGTGGACCCAGTGTTTTTACTCCACACCCTGGACATGAGCAGTATTTCCTAGGATTTTACTGTTGGTGGTGTGCTAGACAAAGGCCTCATCATGGAAATGAGACCTCAGGGTCTGGGGTGTTGATAAATTCCATGGAGAGGGTCTTAACCATATTCCAGCGGAGAACACACAATCAGCAGTTCTAAAGACACATTAGGGTATTCCTTCCTCCAATAGACAGTTCTGATGCTTCTCTTCCCATCTGTCTTATTTCCTCTGTCTTCTGAGGATGCTGCTTATTATTATTTTTATAAATACATTCTCGTGAAGAGAAAATTAAATATGCATGTGTTTTAAAATCAAGTATGCATAACAGAGTCCTAAAAATGCTTTAATGGAGTCAGTCAGTCAATCTTTCATGAATATTTTAATTTTTAGGTGGCCCAGCTCAGGTAACTTACATAATTGCACTGTGTCCTTACAGTGAAGCAAAAAAAAAAAGGGGGGGGGCGGGTGGAGTTAAGGCCTGGGATGGAGATGGAGGTTTCACAGACACACACACACACACACACACGTGCACATAGACATACACACACCCATATGTATGTATGTGTGTGCCTATTAATTGCCGTTCCTACTCAGGACTCTGATGAAAACCACACTATTACAAGTGACTTTGGTTTATTTGAAGGTTGTAGAAAAGTCGGCCTCATCTTTTCAAATACCCCTGAGTTAACTTTCTCCTGAAACCTAACTTTGCCCAGCAATTCTCTGCTCTTAGAATGACTAGGGAAAATTTTTTTTAATGTACCAGTGCCTGAACCTTATTCCCAGATCTTCTGACTTCATTCTTCTTGGGCAGGGCCTGGACAGGTGCATTTTCAAAGCGCCCACTGAGTAGTCTGGATTGAGGTGAGCTCGCACACACAGGCCTCTGCTGCTGGCAGCGGAGACCCAGGAGGAAGGAGACTGGATGCTTTGGACCTATACATGTGCACGTCTCTTCATAAAAGAACAGCTTCATTCATACATTTTTGTAATACCACCTTAGAAAAGTTGATGCTAGTTTTTGCTAACACTAAATGACTTTTTGCATTGATGTGGGAGAAGCCAAACCCTGACCTCCAGTCTGCACGGCACAGTTCACCTGGGAGAAAAATCTTGTTCTCATGTCACCCACAGCAGTGTGCTTCCTAATCCTTACTGCGCATATGAAATCCCACTGGGACCTTGGTAAAACCTGCACTCTGGCCCAGCCGGCCTGGGTGGAGCCTGGGACCTTGCATTCTCCCAATCCAGCAGGTGATGCCGATGCTCTTGGTCCATGGACCACACTTTGAGTAGCCAGGGCCACAGAGCATTTCCTCTTCAGTTTGTGTTAAAGAGTCTTGCGTTTAGAAAGCTCTCAAGCCAAAAATCTACAGCACTCCAGTACAATTAATCTCTGCCACCTCTTGTGCAAGGGTCAGTCCTAGGGAACAGGACTCAGGTTCCAGGAGAACGCATATTCGGAGATGTTTCCAGCGTCACTTCCTTCCTTCTGCCTTGCTTTCTCAAGAGATGAAGTCACCTTTCTCTCACTCATTTGCTCCCTAAACATTCCTCAGCCTTTCCTGGAAAACAAGTAGCGTGTGCACCTCTACCTGCGGTGAGTCTGGAGGGAGGAAATGAGAGAAGGCAAGAGGAGACCACAGCGGGATCAGGCAAATTTTCCTTGCTCCTATGGCTGTGAGACAGTGGCTTCCTGGCAAGGCATCAATAGGTATTTCAATAGTCCATAGTCAAAGGACTTCAATAGTCAATAGTTCAAAGGAATTCATACCCAGATTAGGCATTCAATAATTTTCCCTCAAATATTTTTGGGGTGTATAAAGTTTTATTTCCACCAAACTAAATAGCTACAATTACCTTTAATAAATAACCCCTGTTTTAACAAGATATATGCTCTTTAACATTTTTTTCATAAATGTATGTTTCTTTTACACACTTTTTAAAATGTATGTGAAAAATGAATGTGACTTTTGGAAGTCTTAGGACAAATTAAAATATTTCTCACTAAAATAAATGATACTAGCCCTTTCACTCAAACTGTTTCTCTTTTAACTGGAGCAAATTAAATAGGTGGGTACAGGTGCACAAAGAATGTTTTGCCCAACATCCTTATGATGGAAGACTTCATGGAAGACCGTGCCGTGTGAGCATGAACGTGGCTCTCCATGAAAACAGATAAAGGGATTCACATATGCATCAACCACAAGTGTGGGCACCAGTGTAGGCACCAAAACTTCAATTTGGAGGACTCAGAAGTTGAGAATGTATTTTACTATTGTCCTCTAGGAAGCTAGTTAGTCTTTCAGCTGCAATGTTTGGAATGAACTCCACCTTGCTCAGTTGTTGAGTATAAAGTAAGAATATAAAATGCCAATATGATACCAGTAAAACAAAAAGAATCTAAGCTCATCTGCACTGCTACTGTTGCATGGGCAGACAAAGCCACGTGGACCTTCAATGCACTGTCACCAAGCTGAGCCAGACATTCTCTTGTCTCATGAGACAAGGCACATAGTCTTTCTCCAAATGCAAAATCTGCAACAGCGACAAGCACCTGAGGACTCTGCCCACCAGTCCTCTCCTGTTCCACTCACTTGGCCCTTAATCCTTCCCTGCAGACAAGTATCTCTCGAATTGTTTGGCTCATTTGTCATACATGTAGAGCTCTTCAACCAGACAGAAAGCTTCTTGAGGACGAGGACTTGGATTTAGTATCTTCATACTCCATAAAGTAACAGGGATCATATTCCAGAAATCAACATGAGGAAAGACGTTCTCGTGTGTATGAGTTTACTTACATGGGTGATAAGGCAGAATATTTGAAATGAGAACTGTTTCAGGAAATACCAAGTGCAACACAGTTCCATATGTGATGAATATTCTTAAATGGCCTTAAAAGTGGTATGAACTCCTCCCTCCAATCGAATCTGTTTGAGAATGTTTTTATTCTCTTAGTTAATATGCCTTCTCAAATCCTGCTTCCAATTTAGGACAGGAAGATAAAGAGGCATGTCTTCTGAGCTGTATAGGGAGCAATTCCAACCCAGCCAAAAGTTCATAATCCAGTGGATCTAATTTAGAAGAGGGAAGAATGGCTTCTAGGGTTCCCAGGTACACACTCTTGTTTTGTTGAGCACTTTTGTATTCAGTACAGCCCTTTGACAAACTGTCCAAGTAGAGTCCAAAAGCAAGTTAAGGTTTTGCCACTCCTGCAATAGTGGGACAAATGTTTGTGAAGACTGGCGAGGTTGGAAGAATGGAATAAAATCCCAGTAGGCCTGTAACTCAGAAACTGATTTATCAAGAACTCCAACTGAAGGAAAGCCATTCTCTCCCCTCAAACGTTCAGTCTTCTCCTGTGTTGCATAAATGCAGTAATGCTGGTCTTGGAGAAGGAAAGTGAATCATGAGTTCTTGTCTTGCCACCTACATTGACCCAGCCCCTGTTTCTCAACCTGCAAGATGAGAGGACCAGACTAAGGTTTCTTCCCCACCCAACATTTTCATCAGCAAATTAAACCAAGAGTGAAAATCTTCCTCCGGATCTTTTTCCAACATCTAAACACAGCAACTTTGATTGTTGTTAATTACCCAAACCCCTGCCTAGCTGAAGGATGGATGGTTCTGTGTTTACAACTTGAATGTCTTCAAACATAATGTATTCAACCAGGGACAGAACAATGCCACAGCAGACTGGAAAGCAAAGATATTGTTTATACAGATAAGATGTCTTGAACCAGCTGTCTCTCAAGACATTTTTTGCTTTGTAGAAAACAATGAGGAACACTGTTATAGACATAAATGAAAGCTCCCAAGATGGTTACAGGGAGCCAAAGGATCTGGGAGAGGCATGGCTGGGCTGCTGCTAATTGGACAGGTGGCTCTTCCTGCCAGCTGTCCTCATTCAACAGGCATTTTTTAATGAGAAATATTTCTCTGCAATTGAAGTAATGGTCCTAATAGAATATTATGGCCTTGCATAAGGAAAAGAACACAAAGGAGTTTAGATCCACTCTGCATGCATCATTAGAGTGCTCTCTAGAATACCCTCAGTGGGTGCTCACCTTGAATGTCCTTGAATATTGGCAACCACAACTTCATCATGCACCCAACCAATGCTCAAATAGCTCTACAATAAACCTGAAATGAGTGATGGTGAATGATGATGGTGCCTACGATGGCTTCTACCTATTGACCACTCTTTAACCTGGCATTTGCATGAAAGAAATGCACACTCTTCCCCATGACATCATTCAGAAATTAGACAGTTCTCACAGTAACATGTGCAACTCCTTTTAGAGGGAAAAGAAAAAGCTATCTTTCTAATCCCTTGTCTACACAGGCTGATCATATTTACCATTGTAACTGGATCAACAGATGATTCAATAACTGTTTGGCTCAACCCCAGTGTTGGTTAAGTCAATGTCTCCATGCAATTATCTTTTGAATGAAAATAAGAGCCTCTCCTTGGATAGACATTCCTCAGGCCAGGGTCCTTACAGAGTGCTTTTTCATCCTATGAGTAGACTCACTCTGGGGTCTCATGGAACAGGAAGATTGGACAAGCACAGGCTCCAGAGTTGGCAGCTGCAGAGATGCATCTGTTCTGAATAATAGAGAACTGCAACGTTGATGTCAAAGTGTAAACGTCTGCTTCAGTTAGACTCAGTAGAAACTCATTTAGCATGTGTTGAGGAACCAGCTCAGTGCCAGCCAGCATTTGTAAATATAAAGAACCAACTGTGATCTCACATGGTCCACTCTCTCTGAACACCGTAACTAACTATAAGAACACACTGATGTCGGGTGCTGTGGCTCACGCCTCTAATCCTAGCACTTTGAGAGGCTGAGGCAGGTGGATCACCAGAGGTCGGGAGTTCGAGACCAGCCTGACCAACATGGAGAAACCCTGTCTCTACTAAAAATACAAAATTAGCCGGGTGTGGTGGTGCATGCCTGTAATCCCAGCTACTCCAGAGGCTGAGGCAGGAGAATTGCTTGAACCTGGGAGGTGGAGGTTGCATCATGCCATTACACTCCAGGCTGGGCAACAAGAGTGAAACTCCATCTAAAAATAAAAATAAAAAAATAACACACAGCAAAAAAAGGAACACACTGAGACATTTTTTTTTCACTGCCAGATAGAAATAGTGATGCACACATCATGCTGTCAGGAGATCGAGTGACAGGATGAATGGAAACTGCTCCACACCACGCCTGGCATGTAGGAATAACTCAATAAACTATATTTAAATAATGAAATTAAGTGTGTTTTCCATCTGATAACCTGTCATGCAAACATGGCTGAACCCATTTTCAGAAAACTTCAAATATATTTGGAATAGTCTGAGTTAAAATAGAAGCCATGTGATGGATTTTAAAAAATGCAGGCCTTTGGAGATAGCACCTAAGGAGGGAGGTAGTGATCCTGCAGAGCAGTGGTCCCCAAGCTCTTTGGCACAAAGGACCAGTTTCATGGAGACGATTTTTCCGTGGACGGGGTTGGGGAGAATGGTTTTGGGATGAAACTGTTTCACCTCAGATCACCAGGCATTAGATTCTCATAAGGAGCACACAACCTAGATCCTTTGCATATGCAGTTCACAGTAGGGTTCATGCCCCTGTGAGAATCTAATGCTGCTGCTGATCTGATAAGAGACGGAGCTCAGGAAGTAATCCTCACTCGCCTGCCACTCACCTCCTGCTGTGTGGCCCAATTCCTAACAGGCCTCAGACCAGTACTGGTCAGCAGCCCAGGGATCTGCATACTACAGCTTGTGGGCCAAATAGGATTAACATCTGTTTTTGTAAATAAAGTTTCATTGGAATACAGCCATGTTCATTCATTTGCATATGGTCTATGGTTCCTTTTGTGCTACATTGCAGAGATGAGTAGTTATGACTTTGTAGCCATATGGCATTCAAAGCCAAAAATATTTACTCTCTGGCCATTTACAGTTTGCTGGCCTCTCCTATGGCACAACAGAGACTGAAGCCGACTTAAAGGCTGGGTCACTGCTAACTGGGGAAATGAGCCCTGCAGGCTTAACCACTGTGGACAGATATGTAAGGGTTGGTTTATTAAAGTGGGAGCCCCAGACGTTCCTTATTGCAGGCCATGCCTTGCAGTTGAGCTGCTTCTCAATTGGGCAACTCCATGTAGGGTGTTTCAGGTTGAGCAGCAGAGGGGATTTGTTTAACAATAGTTAATGCAGATTTCCATTGATCTAGTTGTTTTTTGATATGTTGAGCACCTAAGAAGTGCTATGTCCCAGGGACACAGCAGGGAAATAAACTGAGTTCATGCTTCCATGGAACTCATATTTCACCATGGGAAAGTCACAAGCATGCATGTGAAGTGCTGGAGACGCAAAAAAGCATGTATCAGTGTGAAGAAGAAGAATATAAATCCCAGGTACTGTGTTAGATCATAGAGGTTCTATTCAAGGAAGGCCTCACCACAGAAATGCCATTGAGGAGAGAAGAGAGGAAACTAGCCTTGCAAATGTGGGATACTGGGATTCTTCAGGACAGAAGGAGCAGCACACTCAAGGGCGTGAAATGGGAAATGTGTTTTATTTAAGGAATAAGATCAGTCTCATTACCGCTCATTGCACAAAGGAAAGAGTAATGAGGTTCAGACTTACGTTGGCCAAGTAAGTAAGCAATGAGGTTTATGTTTTATTTTAAGGGCACTGGAAGCCTCTGAAGTATTTGTGTTCCAAAAGGATGCCTCTGGCTGACTTTGGAGAATAAACTACACGAATCAATATAACCCACCTGTGGAATATCAGATGACTTCTGAATTATGAGTTTAATTCATACATTTTTCCTGAGCATTGACTATGTGCCAATCACAATTCTTGCCATGACTTCATAGACCATATAGCTCTTCCAGCAGAAGGCTGAAAAGAGGGTTGCTCACACCCATCTCACAGGAATTAAAAGCTCAACAATCTGCAAAGTCAGAATGTTACTTAAACCCATCAGAGAACTGAGATTGCAGGGCAATCAAGTAGCCTGAAATACAAGGGACAAAATGCCGAATCCAAGGGAGATGAGATATGATTATTAGCTCACCTGTGGCAGAGCACGCAAGTAAGATGGGGCTGTCATGCAAACAGGTGAGCGGAATTGAGCATAAATTGCTAAAAAACCAAGCGTGGAATATCCTGAGGGACACAATGGGCATGCACTTACTTGCAGATTCCTTTCCATTGACCTCCACCAGGAGCTCAGGGGAAAGATTGGGAGAGAGAGGTTAGAGAAAGCCTCCCTTAGGGGTGCAGGCTCGTAGAAGTGGAATGGCTACCATGGAGTGGCACAATGTCCTGCCTGAACCCTCCTCCTCTACAAACGTCTTAAGATGCTGCAGGAGGGGCAGCAAACTTTGTTGACCCTTGAGTACAGGTGGAAACTCATTAAGGCTGAGAAGAAGAGAAAATAAGAAACCTTTTACCCTTTGGGAAGTGGCAGGCATCCATCCTAGGCACAGACCATAACAGGCCTTCTGGTGGTAAGAGAGGGGCAGGATCTCTGAGAAAGCACCACCACCAAAACCCAGGGATACTGAGATTTTCTGAGACTAAGGGTTGATCAGGACAGCAGAACTGCCCCCCATCCCTGGCTAATAAGCACAGACAAATAAGAAATAGAAATCTACCATCAGAGAAGGGTAAGGGCATGGAGGAGACTCTTTGTGATGTGCAGGCATCCAGGGAAGTCCCAAAGTGAGGGTAGAGTAGCATCATTAAGAAAAGCCCTCCAGTAAACCAGCCCCCTCCGGAAGCATGAGGTAATGCCAGAGTTATGTAAAGCCAGTAACCATAGTAGCAACAAAACCCACACTTAGCTCAACTCCTGGCTAGAGAGGCTCAACTCCAGCCCCAGCAGTCTATCAAAAGTTGCATGCCCACGTCAGGCATAAATATTATTTACATCAATCTCCATTGTTCTACACATGCCATTTACAGGTAAACAGCATTCAAGTGTAAAAAAAAAAGTTATGACACACACAAAGGACACTTATTTAAAATTATTTTAAAAGAAATACACATATTATACTCGAACTGTTGAAAACCAAAGATAAATAGAAAATCTCAAAGGAATCCAAAGAAAAATTGACACATTATATAGAGGGGGAAGAAAGAGAAAATACATAAGACTTATCATCAGAAACTATGCAAGTCAGAAGACAATAGAGTGAAATTCTTAAAAAGCTAGAAAGAAAATTGTCAACCCAGAATTCTATACCTAGTATAGATGGCTTTCAATAATGAGGGAGAAATATTTTTTGAACAAATAAAAAACTTAGAGACCTTATTATCAGCTATCTTGCAGTAAGATTAGTGTGCCAGGAAGTTCTTCTGACAAAGGGAATATGACTTACAAACTTGGATCTACAGAAAGAAATGAAAACCTCCAGAAATGGTTAAAATGAATATAAATACAAAATATATTTTTCTTAGTTTTAATCACTCTGAAAGGTAATTGTCAAAGACAAAAACAGTAGCAGTGCATTATGGATTTATAACTATGTAAAAGTAAACTGTATGACAATACATTTTATATTATCACAAAAGATGGAGAGGAGACATTGGAATTATACAGCTGTAAGATTCTTACACAGCATGTGAAACACTGCAACATTATTAGAAGGTAGACTGTAATTAGTTAAAGGTGCGTATTGTAACCCTTAGGGCAATCATTAAAACTTTTTAAAAAGAGTTACAAAAGAAGAACTCTGTGATCCAGCCTTGGACTGACCTCATGCCACTGACTCCTTGCTGGCCATGGTCCAGGCGCACTTGTCTTCTGTGCACGCCACCAGTGTGTTCCAAGCTCAGGTCATCGCAACTACTGTTCTCTTTTTCTGAAACAAGCTTTATTGCCTCTTCACATGCCTAGTTCCTTGTCATAATTCAGATGTGTTATCATATAATCTCATTAGAAGTGACTTTCCAGGCTACACTATCTAAGTAGATCCCACCTAGTCATATTCTATCCCATGACCCTGTTTTATTCTCTTCATAACTTTATTTATTTACTTCTGTTCTGCTGCTTCCCACCATGAGAAGGGAAGATGCAAAGAGCTCAGACAGAAGCCTGTCTTATTTACCTGGTATCCCCAGTGCCTGAATTGTGACTGGCATCTCAAACACAATTATTAAGTACTCACCAACTTTTTGAAAGAATGAGTGAGCACCGTGTCAGGTGAATGATGCATGAAGGTGACCGGATAGAGCAGGCCCTGCTCAGGACCCTAACAGAAAAACTATATGTTTAATTTTGTAGGTAAGAAAAAAAACTGAGGATAAATTTTGTGTTTGACCTTAGAAGATAAACAGAAGTTTGCTATAACTGATACAAAAAAAAAAAGAGTCTATTTCAGGCAAAGACATAGAGACATGAAATCCAATAGTGTGTAAAAGGATTATAAGAAGCCCTGGTTGCTGAAATTTGCATCAAACATAAGAGGAGATGCTGTTATCCTGAATTGGGGTATGTAATGAGAGGGCTTGGCTGTCTTGTTTAGGGATTTTGACATTGTCCTGCAGACACTGGGGAATCATAGAATCGTAAATGTGTTTCATCTTCGATATAACATGATATGATCAGTGTTAAAAAGAATGTTATGACTATTGCATAGAAAAGGCTAACAGATGATGAGCATAAGACCTTTTAGAGGCTCCTACAAGAGTAAAGGTAGAAGATGCTGACTCAGTGAGTAAAAAGATGGTGGGGTAAAATGGAATTGAAAGATTAAGGAGGCGTAATCAAGGATTGTTGACTCATACAATGTGGGTGAGGAAGAGTGAAATGTCAAAGATTTATCTGAAGACAAGCTGGAGAGACTGATGATGCTGCAGTATCAGTTAGTCAATTAGTAGGGAATCTTTTTGGAGGAGGAGGGGAGGATGATGAGTTTAGGTTTCCATAGATGCTTTTGAGCTTCCTGTGGGAGGATCAGGTAGAGGTGGTCCGTGGGTAGTTAGAAATAACTGTTTGAGGTTAAAGAGGCAGCTATGACTTAAGATCTAAAGTGAGAATCAGCAACATGGAGGCTTCTGTCATTTTTATAAGATTAGAGACGATAAAGCAGGGAGAGATGGATAGAAAAAGAGTAGAGAATAGCATTTGCACTTCTGCATTTTCCCCTAAACTATAAATAACTAGATTTCTTACTTTCTCTCTAGCCTGTAACAATTTAATAGATCTTCTCTTGCTTTTGAAATAAGCATGTCACAAAGAAAATATGCAAATGTCCACATGTAATTAAATATTTCCCAAAGAAAGTCAAATTACTTTTTAAAAATCAATTGCTTTTTTCCTGCAAGTTGCTATAGTTGCTGATTTCTTTTAAATATTGTTCATACTGTATCTAGTACAATGTCTTTTCCTCGGAGGGTGCTCAATAAATGTTAGATGATAATAATTATATGCATCACAAAAACAGCACTGTGTGGAAAACCAGCAGCTATTGAATTCCATAATGTCAAAGTTTTAAAATAAAAAAAAGAAACTTGTTCTTCCTTTATATTATAACATTGGATCAAAATCACAGGTTTCAAACAGAATAATAAAAGCAATTTCCTATGATGTAGGTAAGAAGGAAAATAGCATTTATTGAATACTTCCTATATGCCTTGCATTGTGTTGATATAGATAGATAAATATCCATATATAGATGCAGAGATACAAACACATACCACAGTGTCAGGTGATTATTCCTAAACGCTGGCATTTGCAGCTGGTTATCCCTTTCACTTGATAAACAATATTTCCTTTCAAAAAAGTTTCTAATGAACATGCACTTTTATTAAAATACACTTAATTCCTTCCTTCCTTCCTTCTCCTTCCCTCTTCATCTGTCCGTCCGTCCTTCCTTCCTTCCTTCCTTCCTTCCTTCCTTCCTTCCTTCCTTCTCCCTTCCTTCCCTCCATTTCCTTCCTTCCTTCCCTCCTCTCCTCTCCTCTCCTCTCCTCTCCTCTCCTTCCTTCTCCCACACTACAATGGGCTCAAATCAGATTCTGCATCAGCATATTTTAGCATATTCTACATCCTGAATTTGCTCTGGGAACATAATGGGAGCTTTCCTGTTATATTTATGCTTTGCTCTGGAATCTGGTGATACATACTTCACATTTTCCTTGATCTTCTTGTCTACGACTTTTTCTTGTGGGAGCTATTTGCCTGAAAGGGCATCTAACTCAAACCCTGAATTGCTTTTTCTTTTCTTTGTGTAGCATTTTTGCCATTATGAATATGACACATACAGAAAAGAGTAAAAATTTTAAATGTACATCTCAGCGCTTGGTCACAAAATGAGCCCCCAGTACATCACCACCCAGATAAAGACATAGAATATTTCTAGACCCCGAAGTCCCCTCTCGCCTCACCAAATCACTTTCTCCCCACTCTAAGGAGTGATTGTGCTCTCCCATCTTTAATGATAATCCCTTATTTCCTTTTCTTTAAAGTTTTATCATACAAGCACACTACTGTAATATTACAGTTTAGTTTTAAACATATGAGATGAAAAGAATAGCATAGTTCATATTCTTTTGAAGTCTGGCTTCATTGGCTCAGTGCTTTTTTTTTTTTTTTTTTTTTGAGTTGGAGTGTCGCTCTGTCGCCCAGGCTGGAGTGCAGTGGTGTGATCTCAGCTCACTGCAGACTCTGCCGCCTGGGTTCATGCCATTCTCCCGCCTTAGCCTCCCGAGTAGCTGGGACTACAGGCACCCACCACCACGCCTGGCTAATTTTGTGTTTGTATTTTTAGTAGAGACGGGGTTTCACAGTGTTAGCCAGGATGGTCTCGATCTCCTGGCCTTGTGAACTGCCCACCTCAGCCTCCCAAAGTGCTGGGATTACAGGCGCCCGGCCGGCTCAGTGTTCATTTTTGAGATTCATCCATCCGTGCTGTTGCACATGGCTACAGTTCATTCCTTTTTCTTTAATATATAAAAGATACCTACTTGAGGAAGAGTAACATAGTAGTCATAACGTTGGTGTAGCTTCAAATACAGAACACTATTACAAAGTGGTTGTTTCAATTTATATCCCTACCAGTAGTACCTGAGTTCCTCTTCCTCCATATCCTGACCTGTATCTTTGTATTTTAGTCTTGTTAATTTTAGCCCTTTGGTGAGTGTAAGAGGTACCTCCTTTTGCTCTCATTTTGCATTTTTTGACTGCTAATAAGGTTGAGACATTTTCATACATGTGTTAGCCATTTGACTATCCTCTTTTGGAGGAGCCGATTCAAGTCTTCTGCCTGCTTTTCTGCTAGGTTCTTCATTTCAATATTGATTTGAAAGAGGTCTTTATATGTCTCCTACTATTCTAGAATAGTACCTCTTCATAGGTGAGATGTACAGTAAATATATTTTTCAACCTAGGGGCTTCACTTATTTAAGTGTGTCTTTTGAAGGAATGAAATTCTTAATTTTAATATAATGAAATTTAGAAATCTTTTCCTTTATGACTGGTGTTTTTTTTTTAATACTCTGGGATTTGAAAAACAATGTCCTAACTTCTGAGGTAATGAAAATATTCTCCTGTATATGTTTGAGGGTCCCCATGGTTCTACCTTTGACATTTAGGTCTGTGATCCACTTGAGCTGGTATTTAATGTGGCATAATATAGAAATCATGCTTCCTCTGTGCCTTACGTGGGCATACACTTTATCCACCACTGTGTATTTGACTAGACTCAGCTCTGTAATGCCACCTTTATTTTAAGTCTACTGTAGATTGTATCCAGTGGCCTGCTTGTCTATCTTTACAGAAGTTCCCTTTCTTTTCTTTTTTCATAGTGACCACTTCTCATTATATTTTTCTTACATCCTCGAGCAACTGAAGCATGTTTGTAATTGTTGTATTAACCTCCCTGTATGCAAATCTTATCATCATTGTCATTTTGGGGTCTGTTTCTATTGAGTGACTTTTCTCCTGGTTACAGGCCACCTTGTCTGCTCCTTTAGATATCTAATAAGTTTTATTAGTGTTCATCATTCTAGATTAAAGTTTAAAATATAGATGAACTATATATGAATTATAGGAGAGGCATTTATTAACTATCCTTAGAAGATTTTCAGTGAATGAAGGAAAGTGAGTATAATTTCTGAACTAACAGATAGAAAACTGGATATTGTACAATAGGGTAGGAAAATGGGCCGCACGAGAAGAGGTATTAGCAAGATGAGCCCTAAGATTGCCCAAGCTCTCTGCTAAAAGCAAATTTCAGACTACGAAACAGGGAGTAGTGGCTCACACCTAGCCTGATGATTTTGCTAAGTTGAGGAGACAGAGTTGGTGAGGATGTAATTAGCTTGAAACTGAGGGACAGAGGACTTGAGAGGAGGGAGCTGCACACAGAAGAGGTCCAGAAATCTGCAGAGGGGTTCCCTTGAGAATTTGGCTGTGAACAAAATATGTATATGTAGGATGAAAGGCCACAAAACTGAACTAGGAACAACTCCTTGGGTAAGCTATATTATTTTATTTATTTATTTATTTATTTATTTATTTATTGAGATGGAGTTTTGTTCTTGTTGCCCAGGCTTGTATGCAATGGCGTGATCTCAGCTCACTGCAGTCACTGCCTCCTGTGTTCAAGCAATTCTCCTGCCTCAGCTTCCTAAGTAGCTGGGATTACAGGTGCCCGCCACCACGCCCGGCTAATTTTTTGTATTTTTAGTAGAGACAGGGTTTCACCACATTGGCCAGGCTGGTCTCGAACTCCTGACCTCAGGTGTTCCACCCACCTCGGCCTCCCAAAGTGCTGGGATTACAGGCATGAGCCACTGTGCCCGGCTTAAGTTGTATTATTTTAAAGGATTTTATTACGGTAATTTATACAGCCCGCATTATTTATGTTTGCCTTCACCTTTGCCATTTTTTTTGTTCTTTGTTACTTTTTCTGCTCTGTCTGAGCCAGGTTCCTTCTGCTTGATGAACAACTTCAGTATTTCCTTTAGTGCTGGCTTGGAGATGCTAAAATTCCTCATATATTTGTCTGAAAATGTATTTATTTCCTCTTCATCACTAAAAGTTATTATCGTGCTGGGCAGAATTCCAGCTTGGTAGTCACTTTCTTCTAGTCCTTTACCACCTTTTCATGGTCTCATTGCCTTGGGCTTGTGTTTCTTCTGTGGAGAAGAGAGTTGTGGATTTCACTTCTCATTGTTCTTTTGGAGGAAGCCGGCCCCTTTCCTCTGGCTGTTTTTGAGAATGTTTAAAATTCCCTTTACCTTTTGTTTCCAAATGTTTTACTGTAATATACCTTAGTGCATATGCTTTTTAAAAGTTTTACTATGTTTGGATTTATAAAGCTCCTTAGATTTGTAATTTTTGTCTTTTTTTAGCTTTGAAAAGTTATCTGCCAATATAATATTGTTTCTGTTCAATTTTCTCTCTCCTCTGTTTTGGAATTCCCATTACACATGTGTCCGTCCTTCTCTTCATATCTGCAATGTCTCTTGTGCCCTTTTCTGTACTTTCCACAATTTGTCAGTCTGTGATTTACTCTTGACATTGACATCTAACCTGTCTTCCATCTCACTAATTCTTTCTTCATCCAATTTATGTTAAATCTACCAAGTTCTAAATGTTTGTTTATATTTTTTTCTCTTTCATTATTTTCAATTAATTCTCTTTTTTAACAGTTTCTGGGTTCTTTGTAAAAATTTTCAATGGCTTTTACTTCTTTGCACGTGAATGATAATAACAGTTGTTGGGATTTTATTAGGTCGACAACTCAGTTTTTTTGGATTCCCTTTGAATTTGTCCCTGTTATCTGTATTTTCTATTGGCTTTTAAATATGCTATCTTTCCATCTCCTGAGCCTGGCTATTTTATATAATGTCCTGGACATTGTGTTTTTACAGTTGTTTGCAGAAATGGCTTGGGTCCCAGTTGATGCCATTTAACTTTCCTATAGTAATCTGGGTTCAACTTTATCCCTTTTCAGTGACTGAGATCATTAGAAGCTGAGCTGCAGAGTCTGTAATGGCCTGGCTACTTCAGGCTCACGTCGATGACCACAGAGGAGCAGCACCCCTTAATGTTAGGGCATCTTCTCGGCCTCTTCTCCGAGTAATCCATCACTATCATGTTTAATGTTAGGGCATCTTTCTGGACTCTTATCCCAGTCATCCATCACTTTCATGTTTGCATTCTATCACGTTCTTGCAACATTTTTAATATGTTGTATGATTTTTCTAGCTGTCCTTATTTTGAAGGTTGGTCTTATTTACTCAGTTCACAATTTTTAAAAAGATTACCCATTCATTAAATAAATATTTGTTGAGGCTTCCTAGGCACAAGGCACTATGTTACATGCTGGACATCCAACGGCGAGCCAGTCTGTTATAGTGTTAATAGTCTAGTGTTCCATTATCTGACCTTTGGTTCTATAGCACCTTAGCAGGGCACGTCAAAGATGAATCCAGAAAATACCAGCACGGTCCACAGAACTGACCAATCTGAGGCTGTCAGAAGAGTCCTGGAAGAGTGTTAAGTGATCTTGTGACCAATACATGCAGAAAAGCCCTGTTGATATGATGATAAATGTATAGCATGGAAAGTCAAATGTGCCTTCTTGCCTCCCCTGCAGCAATGTCGCATGCTAACCACAGTACCTATGCTTGGTACAATACTGACAAGATGCACTTAGGAAGTGGCAAGAGGAAAGAAAGAGAGAAGTTGAAAGAACTTATTTAAAAGCCATTTAAAATTTAAACACTGTTCATAGTCATAAAAGCCTCATGGTGTTCTAAAGCAACATTACTGCCTTAGAACACTATTCCCACATGTTTACACTATCTCTTCAAAAGCCCATTAGATCTAAACTCTTTGATGTATGACCAACCACTTCAGTCGTGACTTTTTGTTAACTCAAACCTAAATCCAGTGGGGAAAAGGACAAATTGGCTCTTTTATCAAACACTTTCAGTATCAACTAACAATGAAACGGGACATTTTCCCCCACTTAAAAGCCATACAATGAGTTTACGAGCAGGCGAAAGTGAATAAATATTCAGGCCGGATGCTTGATTAGAAAACAAAACCAGCTCTGCACAAGCCAGAGCTGTGAATACGATTCTGTTCAAGATGAGTTTTTCTAACTTGATCTCTCCCTGGGGACACAAGCACAGCTTGTCAGGTAGGGTATTAGCCTATAAGAATTCTCTGCTGCTCACCAGTGCTTGAGGAAGACCTGCTGGAGTGCCCGTGGCCTGGGGCTGCTGCTGAGTGTGCTTCCTGAGCAGGGCAGACAGGCTGCTACATAGAGGAAAGGTTCTCTTGCTGTGTCTGAGAGATCACCATTACTGGATGTGTTGCATGATGATTGAATGGAGTGAACACACCTCCAGCCCATTCTGTTTTCTTTGGGGAGAGCTAAGTCTCATCATAGTTGCTACCATACCTATTATCAGGGGTCAGTGCCCCCTATGGGGATGGTGGCAGAGACAAGTAAGAGACGATGCACGGGAGAGGCCCAGTCATCACCCAGTTGCTGGGATCTCCTCTCCTCGCCCTTCTTCTAGAAGTGGTAGCATCTCTCTGAAGTGGAGTTTACCCACTGCAGAAGATGCAAAAAATAAGAAATGCATAAGAATGTTAACAATAAAGTAATCTATTTGCCTGGAGATAATGGAACTCTTTGCCTGTTAAAAATCTTACTGTAAGAAATCCTTCTGTCTCAGTTGGCTTGGGCTATAGTAACAAAGTACTGCAGACAAGGGGGCTTAACCAACAGCAATTTATTTTTCACAGTTCTGGAGGCTGGAAGTCCAAGATCAAGATGTCAGCACAGTTTGTTTCCTGAGAGGCCATGAGGGCAGGATCTGTTTTAGGCCTCTCTCCACAGTTTGCAGAGGGCCATCTTCTCCCTGTGTCCTCACGTGGTCTTCCCTTTGTGTGTGTCTGTCTGTAGCTTTTTCTTATAAGGACACCGGTCATATTGGATCAAAGTTCACAGATATGACCTCGTTTTCACTTAATTACCTTGTTAAAAGTCCTGTCTCTGCAAACAGTCACATACTGAAGTATTGGGGGTTAGGGCTTCAACAGATGAAGCTGGGGAGGACACAGGTCAACCCATAACACTTTGCTAAAAATGACACAAAACCCTAAAATAGATTAGGCTTGGTGACATAGAAATAAAATTTAACAATTCTATATGAGAAAAATCACCATAATGAAAAGTAAAAAGGCCAATAAGAAACTGGAAAATACATTGGCTATTTACGTCACAAATGGCCAATGTGTGTGTATGTGTGTGTGTGTGTCCAATTTTAAAACAACCAATAAAAAATAGGTGCAAAATACAAATGAAATACAAGTGGCCCTTAAATAGATGCAGTGATGGTCAACATAAAATGCAACTTTAAACAATATCGGAACACCATTTTTTCCCTGATCACATTGGCAAAGATTTGATCATTCGAACCTGACCAGCCTTCGTGGCATAGATTTTCATACATAATCAGTGGGAGTATAAATTGATATGATCCCTACGTTGGACCTTTTGTGAAAGCTATCAAAATTACAATTATACAGAATGTTTGATTTATATTTAGGAATGCTTCACAGCTGCTAAAGAAAAGCGTCAGCTCTATATATACTATAAAGAAACAATCTCCAATATATATTACTTGGAAAATGCAAAGGATAAGTCTAATTATATAAATGTTGTAATTTGTGGTAAAATGTACAGCCAATGGATGTACTTGAATAGTTATGAAAAGATACACTGAAATCCACGAATCCTGAAAGTCATTAAGGGAAAAGATCTCAGGAGACAGAAAGAGCGAATAGAACGCTTTATACTCTTCCTACCTCGCATTTCAAACCACGCAGATGCTTCAGTAAAGAACTCAGAAGCAAATATGACAAAATGTTAATATCTGTTCAGAGGTGGGTACATGGATAATCTGTTCTTTTCTGCACTTTTATACTTATTTGAAATGTTTCATAATTAAAATTTAAATATAAATTTGCATGCTTTTTTCCTATGAAAATTTTTAAAAGATTCCCACACATATACACCTAAATTTGCCCACATTTTTGACTATTACATCTATTTTATTCAGCACTTTATTAGTTGCAAAGGAAAGAAATACAATCCAGACTGGCTTTAGACAAATAGGGAACTTACTGCCTTCTATTTCTGGAAAGTTCTGGGGGTTGCTTTCAGTTATGGCTGGATCTGGGGAGCCAGATGATGCTGTCTTTCTCCTTCTCTGCCTTTGGTTACGTTTGCATTTGCTCTGTTCTTAGGCAGGGCCGCCATTGCTGTTGTGTGGATCGGCACGTAGCTCCAGGCTGACCACCTACTCATTTACTAACCGTTTAGTAAGTCTATAACTCTTTCCCAGTGGTTTCAGAAAAAGCACTAGGGCTCCCTCTGTCGTGTGGTTACCCCTGTCCAGTCACTGTGCCTGAATGGCCAGGTGCCAGTGACGCAATTCTTGGGGTTGGTCCTGTGACTACCTCCACCCAAACCCAGGGATCGTTGAGTGGGATGTAAATGATTCAGCAAAGGAGATCTGAGATCCCCTTATCCTAAGAAGAAAATGAACGCAGGGGGCAAGCCACAACAGCAAATAGCTATTCACAAATCTCTACTCCCCGCTCACCGCTCAGTCATAGGACGTAAGGATGGAAGAGATACCCGTCAATCTGCATCCCCGTGTTGAACTCCGGCATGTTCTTCCCACAGTTTAAGGGGGCGTTAGTGTTCCAGGCTGATTTTCCACTTTCCAGCAACCAGTCAACATGTACACATTTACACATGGCTTTGGTGGGGATGGCCTTCAATCTGTCCCCTCTTTTCTGCAGTCGTTACCCCACCTCCCTTACTGCCATGTTGTTTTGTTTTTCTAAAATAATGATTTTTCAGAGACCATGTCCCTTTCCCCAGAATCTTCTCCCGAATGATTTTAGCCATCACCGGTAATCTGTCAGGATCAATGATATCTTTAGAGCTTGGGAAAGGGTGGTTTTCTAATTGTATCCCTCCTTCCTCACTTATTACTTGCTATGTTCCTATAAAGAACAGCAGTAGATTCCATCTCAAGGAACCACATTATTTGCTAATCCGTAAGAAGCAACTCCTTATGCATTCAAGTTTTATCATGAGATTGCAGCAATTCAATGACAGCTACAGGCTCCACTTCTAATTCTAGTTCTCTTGCTGCTTTTACCACATCTGAAGTTACTTTCTCCACTGAAATCTTGAACCCCTCAAAGTCATCCAGGAAGATTGGAATCAACTTCTTCCAACTTCCTCTAGTGTTGATATTCTGACCCCTTCCCATGAATAATGAGTGTTCTTAATGGCATCTAGAATGATGAGTCCTTTTCAGAAAGTTTCAATTTGCCCAGATCCATCAGAGGAATCACTGCCTGTGGAAGCTGTAGCCTGACAAAATATAATTCTTAAACAATAGGATTTGAAAGTTGAAATTACTCCTTGATCTTTGGGCTGCAGAATGGATGTTGCGTTGGCAGGCATGAGAACAGTGTTAATCTCCTTGTACATCTCCATCAGTGCTCTTTGGTGACCAGGTGTATTGTCAATGAGAAGCATTTTTTTTTTTTTTTTTTGAGACAGAGTCTCGTTCTGTCTCCCAGGCTGGAGTGCAGTGGCGCGATCTCGGCTCACTGCAACCTCCGCCCCTCCAGGTTTAAGCAATTCTCTGCCTCGGCCTCTGGAATAGCTGGGATTACAGGTGCGTGCCACCACGCCCGGCTAATTTTTTTGTATTTTTAGTAGAGATGGGGTTTCACCATCTTGGCCAGGCTGGTCTTGAACCCCTGACCTCATGATCCACCCACCTTGGCCTCCCAAAGTGCCACAATTACAGGTGTGAGCCACCGCACCCGGCCAAGAAGCAATATTTTAAAAGGAATCTTTTTTCTGAGCAGTAGATCTCAACAGTGGGCTCACAACGGTCAGTAAATCATGCTGTAAATAGATGTGCTGTCATTCAGGCTTTATTGTTTCATTTCTAGAGCACAGGCAGAGTAGATCTAGCATAGGTCTTAAGAGCCCTAGGATTTTCAGAAGGGTACATTAGCCTTGGTTTCAACTTAAAGTCACCAGCTGCGTTAGCCCCTAACAAGAGTCAGCCTGTCCTAAACAGCATCTTCTTTCAGTTGAAGGCTGTTTCATCTACATTAAAATTCTGTTGTTTAGTGTAGCCACCTTCATGAACTATTTTAGCTAGATCTGGATAACTTGCTGCAGCTTCTCCATCAACACTTGCTGCTCCACCTTGCCCTTTCATGCAATGGAGATTACTTCTTTTCTGAAACCTCATGAACCAACTTCTGCAAGCTTCAAACTTTTTTTTTTTTCTACAGCTTCCTCACCTCTCTTAGCCTTCACAGAACTGGAGATGGTTAGGGTCTTGCTCTGGATTAGGCTTTGGCTTAGGGGAATGTTGTGGCAGGTTTGATCTTCTATCCAGACCACTAAAGCTTTCCCCACATCAGCAATGAGGCTGTTTTGCTTTGTTATCACTTGTGTGTTTACTGGAGTTGCACTTTGAAATTCCTTCAGGAACTTTTCTTGGCATTCACAACTTGGTTAATCTTTTAGCACAAGAGGCCTGTCTGGGCTTTCCACACGCCTTCCTCACTAAGCTTCGTCACGTCAGGCTTTTAATTTGAAGTGAAAGATGTGTGACTTTTCTTTTCACTTGAACACCTGGAAGTCACTGTAGGTTTATTAATTGCCCTAATTTCAATAATGTTGTGAATCAGAGAATAGGGGGGGCTTGAGGAGAGGGAGAGAGATGGATGGCCTGTCAGGGGATCAGTCAGAACACACACGTTTATTGATTGTTTGCAGTCCTATATGGGCGCAGTTTCTGGTTCCTCAAATAATTACAATAGTAACATCAAAGATCACTGATCACAGATGACCATAACAGATATAATAACGATTAGAAGTTTAAAATATTGAGAGAATTACTGAAATGTGACACAGAGACAAAAAATGAGCACAAATTAGTGGAAAAAAAATGGTGCTGATAGACTCACTCAGTGCAGGATTGCCACAACACTATAATTTGTATAAAAAACACAGTATGAGCTGGGCATGGTGGCTCACGCCTGTAATCCCAGCACTTTGGGAGGCCGAGGAGGGTGGATCACGAGGTCAGGAGTTCAAGACCAGCCTGGCCAAGATGGTGAAACCCTGTCTCTACTAAAACTACAAAAATTAGCCAGGTGTGGTGGTGGATGCTTGTAATCCCAGCTACTTGTGAGGCTGAGGCAGAGAATTGCTTGAATCCGGGAGGGGGAGGTTGCGGTGAGCTGAGATCACACCACTGCGCTCCAGCCTGGGTGACAGAATGAGACTCCATCTCAAAATAAATAAATAAATAAATAAATAAATAAAAATAAACCAAAAAACCCCTGCAGTATCTGCAAAGTGCAATAAAACCAAGTACAATCAAATGGGTATACCTGCATATTCTTAACAAGAGAGCATCCAAATACATGAGGCAAAAACTGATAGAACTGCAAGGAGAAATAGACAAATCCACTATAATAAATGGAGATTTCAACAGACCTCTTGTCAGTAATTGATAGATTTTGCAAGCAGAAAATTAGTAGTTGATGTGAACAGTGCTATCAACCAACTTGATTTAATTGACATTTATAAAACACTCTATCCAACAACAGAAGGATATGCTTTTCTCTGAAGTTCACATGGAACATGCACCAGAATAAATCACTTTCTGTGTCATAAATTATTACATTTAATAAATTTTTAATAATCCTAAAAATATATTTCAGATCCCAATGGAACTAAACCAGAAACCAAATAATAGCAAAAATAACTAGAAAATTTCCAACTATTTGGAGATTAAATAGCACATTTCTAAATAACATATAGATCAAAGTAAAAGTCTCAAGAGAAATGTAAAAAGTAATTTGAACTAAATAAAGATAAAAATTACTTTAAAAAGTGGAAGAAAGTGAAAGCATTCTTTAAAATAAAATGTACAGCATGAAATGAATGTATTAGAAAGATGAAAAATGTAAATCAATATAATATTTCACCTTAGGAATCCAGAAAATGGTGTACAATTTAACCCTGTAGCATGAGGAAAAAATGTAATGAATAAAATAAGAGCAGAAATCAATGAAGTTGAAAATAAAAAAAAAATAGAGAAAATAAAATAACATCTAAGTAAATAGAGATATAGCCCATGTTCATGAATTGGAGAATTTAATATTGTCAAAGTGTCTGTCTTTTTCCAAACTGACCTATAAATTCAATGCAATACTAATAAAAGTCTCAGTGAGCCACTTTGTAACTATAAATAACCTGACCCTAACAATTATATGGAAAGTCAAAAAACATAGACTAGCCCACACAACATTAAAAAAAAGAACAGATTTGGAGGCATTTATGCAAGGAGAAGAATGTTGAATATGTGAAATACAGGGATTTCTCTTTAAGGTGGTGAAACTATCCTCTGTTGCACTCTAATAGTGTATAGATGATATTATTTATTTCTTAACACCTAAAGAACATTATAGCACAAAGTGAACCTTAATATATACAAATATAAATAAAAGGCGTTTTGGTGGCTGGGGGAATTCTGAGATGGAACGCAGAATGTGACGAAACATCTATGTTGCTGATAAATGACATAATGCCACTGACGGATGTGGGGAAAATGTTGCTGACCTGTGTAACTTTGGAAATGAGTGGAATATGCAAAACTAAAAAAAAAATCTGCACATAAGCACCATAGTCTAGTTGATAATGTTGTTTCCCATGGGAGTATGTTTTAGCAATTCTATACTGCTATATATGTAAATAGAGATAAATAATTGAGTAAATGGTTGGTGGATGGTTGAAGCCAGGTTACTCACTGTTAGTGTGGGACTTTACAGATAAACAGTGAGAGAAGGCTAGAATAATCCATGTGGTAGTGGATAAGAGACTTCTGTATGAACTCATGTTTAGCTTGAGAGACAGGGAGAGGTTGATCTAGAAATATTTATAGATATGAGTGCAGACATGGGTTGGTATTTACACATGTTTCCTTGCTCAGTTACCTGAAATTTCCTAGAAGTAATGATACCTCATTAATAACAAGAATATTAAGTGATAATATTTTGATTTCTAACACTATTCTCCAATGAAAGGAAATAGGGCTTCTTGGAGAAATGACTGATTATAGAATTAAGTTAGAAAAGATGTGATTAACCTAGATCATCAATTTAGTATCAATAAGCGATATAGTGCTAACCAAACACAAATACACACACTCACACAATGATGTGGCACGTCAAAGGAACACATGAGCCAGCAGAAAAAGCTCCAAATGGTCAAAATTAGAACAATAAAATAAATAATGTAATATAGGAGTCTCAGCTACTTGGGGTGCTGAGGTGGGAGGATCGCTTGAGCTGGGGAAGCAGAGGTTGCAATGAGCTGAGATTGTGCCACTGCACTCCAGCCTGGATGACAGAGTGAGACCCAGTCAAAAAAGAAAAAAATTAACACCATATCAATAGAATCAAGGAGGTGAAAACCTTCATTATTATCCCAATTTACACAGAGAGAATTTGACAAAGCACAATGTCCCTCCATGATAAAACACTCAGCAAACTAGAAATAAAAGGAGACTTCCTCAACAAGAAAAAAGGCACCTATGAAAAATCCCTTAGTTAACTTCAAACTTAATGAAAAAGATGAAAATTTTCCCTAAGATCAGGAATCAAGCAGAGATTCCCATTCTTGCCATTTTTATTCAATTGGAGTTGTAGTGGAGGTGTAGATAGAATAAGATATGAAATAAAAAAAATCCAGAATGGAAAGGAAGAAATAAAACTATCTCTATTTGAAGATAATATGATCTTTCATACAGAAAATTGTAAATAATCCACTAAAACACTGTTAAAACTAATAATCAAATTCAGCATATTCCAGTATACAAGATAAACATAACAAAACTTAATTGTATTTCTGTGCATTACCAATGAACAGTACAAACATAAAATTTAAGAAAACAATTTACAATAGTAGCAAAAATAAAGAGACACTTAGGCATAAATTTAACAAAACAAAACTTACACAGTTGTCCCTTTGCATTTGCGGGTTTTGCATCTCTGGGTTTAATCAACTGCAGATGGAGAATATTTTTTTTAAAGGATGGGTGCATCTGTAGTGAACCTGTGCAACATTTTTTTCTTGTCATTATTCCCTAAACAATGCAGTATAACTATTTACATAGCATTTACATTGTATTAGGTATTACCAGTAATCTAGAGATGATTTAAAATATTCAAGAGGGTGTTCATGGGGTTATATGCAAAGTTACTTAACTATTTTACCTCAGGGACTTGATTATCCATTTGCATGTGGGTTTTGTTTTGCATATGGGTCCTGGATCCAATCCCCCATGCGTACTGAGGGGCAACTGTACTCTGAAAAACAGCAAAACACTGTTGAATAAATTTTGAAAAACCTAAATAAATTTTAAAATACCCTATGTTCATAAATCAAAAGACCTAGTGGTTTTTAAATGACAATACTATCCAAATTTACAGATACAAGGTTAAGACTGTGTGATATTGTTAATAGGACAGACATATAGACCAGTGGGATAAAACTGAGAGCATGGAAAGAAACGCATATATTTATAGTCCATTGTTTTTTGACAAGGGTGACAAGACAGCTCAGTTAAACATAAATGGGTCTTTTGAACAAATGGTGCTGGGACAACTAGATATCCACCTATAAAAGAATTAAATTAGAACCCTTCCTTCCACCATGTACAAAAATTAACTCACAATGGATTAAATACCTAAATGTAGGAACTAAAACTATAAAACTTTTAGAAGGAAGCATAGACGTCTATCATTATGACCTTGAATTAGTCAAAGTTCCCTTAAATGAGATACTGGAAGCACAAAGGATCAGTTTGACTTTATGAAAATTAACGTTTTTATGCTTCAAAGAGCAGCACCAAGAAAATAAAGACAAGCCACAGGGTGGAAGGAAATTTAAGAAAACAATTTACATAG
This sequence comes from Nomascus leucogenys, assembly GCF_006542625.1. Classification (NCBI taxonomy): domain Eukaryota; kingdom Metazoa; phylum Chordata; class Mammalia; order Primates; family Hylobatidae; genus Nomascus; species Nomascus leucogenys. The sequence goes on from NC_044393.1 coordinate 3,465,380, forward strand.
CAGCGTCATACACAAATCATTCGTCTGATAAGGAAAGAATCCTTCAAACTCAAGAATAAAAAGAAAATGTCTCATTCTAAAATGAGCAAATTATATGAATAGACTTTCTTTAAAAAAGATTTAAAAATGGCCAATAAACACATTAAACAGTGTTCAAAATCATTAGCCATCAGAGAAATACAAAGCCAATATAGGTAAATATCACTTTACACTCCTGTGATGTCTATCATCAAAAAGACAGATGGCCAGGTGCAGTGGCTCACACCTGTAATCCCAGCACTTTGGGAGGCTGAGGATGGTGGATCATGAGGTCAGGAGATCGAGACCATCCTGGCTAAAACAGTGAAACCCCATCTCTACTAAAAATACAAAAAATTAGCTGGGTGTGGTGGCATGCACCTGTGGTCCCAGCTACTTGGGAGGCTGAGGCAGTGAGTTCAATAGCTTGAACCCGGGAGGCGGAGGTTGCAGTGAGCCAAGATCATGCCACTGCACTCCAGCCTGGGTGACAGAGCAAGATTCCATCTCAAAAAAAAAATAAAAAAAGAAAGAGAAGAAGAAAGAAAGAAAGAAAAAAAGAAAGAAGAAAGAAAGAAAGAAAAAGAAAGAAAGAAGAAAGAAAGAAAGAAAAAGAAAGAAAGAAAGAAAGAAAGAAAGAAAGAAAGAAAGAAAGAAAGAAAGAAAGAAAGAAAGAGAGAAAGACAATGACAAATGTTGGTAATATGTAGCAACATTGCAACCCTCATACATTATTGGGGGGAAAGTAAAATTGTGCCATCACTTTGAAAAACAGTCTGGAAGCTCCTCAAAAGATTCAACATGCAGTTACCATATGACCTGGCAATTCCACTCCTAGGTATTTAACCAAGAGAAATAAAAATACGTGGCCACAGAAAAACTTGTACCCAAATGTTCATGACAGTAATGTCCATAGTAGCCAAAAAATAGAAACAACACCATGTCCATCAACTATTAAACAGTTAAATAAAGTGTGGCATCTTCATACTATAACCTATAATTTGGCAAGAAAAAGGAATGAAGTTCTGATACTGGCTACCACATGGCTGAACCTTGAAAACATTACATTAAAAGAAAGCAGCCAGTCATGAAGGACCACATCATATATTTTTCCATTTATACGAAATGTCCAGAATAGGCAAATCTATAGTGATAGGCTTGTGTTGATCAGAGGCTGACTAGGGCTGAGGGGTATGGAAGCAAGAGGAGTGACTGATGTTGGGTACTGAGTTTCTTCTTAGGATAATGAAAATGCTCTAGTTGTGATGATAGTTGCTCAACTCCAAATACACCAAAATCCATTTAATTGTATGGTCTATATAGGTGAATTTTATGGTATATGAATTACATCTCAATAAAGCAGTTAAAATAACAAGGGCCAGGGTGTAGGACATATGGGGACTCTGTACCATCTTGCATTAGGCTGTTGTTGCATTGCTATAAGGAAATTCCTGAGGCTGGACAATTTATGAAGAAAAGAGATTTAGTTGGCTCACGGTTCTGCAGGCTGTACAAGCATGGTGCCCATATCTCAGCTTCTGGGGAGGCCTCAGGGAGCTTTTACTCATGGCAGAAAGTAAAGCAGAAGCAGGCACATCACATGGCCAGAGCAGGAGCAAAAGAGTAGTGGGGAACTGCCACACATTTTCAAACAACCAGATCTCCCAGGGACTCACCATTGCAAGAACTGCACCAAGAGGATGGTGATAAACCTTCATGAGAAGCCTGCCCCCAGGATCCAGTCACCTCCCACCAGGTGATTGGATCCCCACCTCCAACACTGGGGATTAAAATTCAACGTGAAATTTGGTGGGAACATATATTCAAACTGTAACATATCTTCATATTTATTTTTGTAATTTTAAAACTCTTAAAATACAGTGAAACATTTATTTTTTAAAAGTCATACCAGCTCTGATTCCCAGCTCCAGAGTTCTCTTGTGCCATCCCACTAAATGGCAATGATCCCAAGGAAGTTCCATGTCCCTCACTAGAGGAAACTACTGCCTGCTTCCTGCTTTTTTCCTAGACAAGAAGCTTCTTTCTCATCATTAACTACTCTGCATTCCAATGGCAAAAATGTCATTGGATGTCACACTGCATTGGGTCTCTGAGATGGAACAGATGACTGCGGGCAGTCTCTAGAAGTCAGTAGTTAAGTGAATACATCTCTCTATTAATTATGCATCAGCATGAGGTTAAAGGAGAGCAAACTGTGCAAAAATACATCGTTTGAAAAAATATTTTATTTGCACCTAATTTTCCAGTTATGCGTGTACATGGATCCACATACCATTTGCTAGTTGCAAATTGTTCCTCTTGTTAACAGCATAGTGCATCAATGAAATTGTACCCAGATATAATTCCATTGTATTTAAGCTAGAAAAACCAAAACTACCTACTAATGCACGTATTTTCAGCTTGAATTTTTAATTTAACTGACTCCTCCAAACTGAGCAAATGATGCATAGATGCGTGTCCAGATTCAGTGATCGAATTCTTCAATAAAAAGGGAGGGTGGATGGGAAGGCAGTTCCAGATGAGTCCTATCAGAATCTAGGAATTGCAGATTCCGTCTAATGTTACCATGGATTTTCTTCCACTTTATGTCAAGTTACTAAACCTCATATAAGGGTAGAGTAATTAAACCAGCCTAAAGAAATTACAACCACATTGTCAGAACACCCATGCTAAAGTCCAGGAGCAACTGTCAGCAATTTTGGATCCCAGGCTGTTACACTTGCTTTCCTTTGCAAGCTCTAATCAATGAGCCAGCCACAGAGGATCAAAGGCAACTGTGATGAAATGCCACCTTATGAAGTAATTGGCTTCGTGGATCTGCCCAGATGAATCATAAAACTATTCATCAGTGTCCTCAGTTGTGCAGCAGTGAGCTGTTACATGGTTAGCTCAAGGAATACTCTGGTCAGAAAAGCTTATTATACGATTCCTTTGGCAACCTATTAATCATCTTCACCTTAGAATAGAAGAGGGTAGGAAAAGGAACAAATACCATCTTCACCGTTAAGCCAGGGCTAGCAAGGCACTAACTTCTCTACTAATATAGATGCAAAATCTGAATGCACTTACAATGTTTTCCTGTCAAGAATATAGGTGTCACACTTTTCTATTTTGAAATATGTATTCCCCTCAGCCTCTATTTATTGTTGTCCATAAAAGTTTACATGAATATTGGAAAAAGTGGCCGTACATGTGCTGTTGTCTATAAGCTAATGCTATTCGTGAAACAAATTCCACTTGCACAAATTCCTGAGCTATAAAATTCAGGATATTCTGAATTAAGGGAGAATTAACTGTAGGGGGAAATGTAGGTATCACAGAAAATTCTGCTGGTTAATGACTAGTCCTCTCATATGCAAAAGCAACTGCCCAAACTCAACAAGAGATAGTACTTTACCCACGTGCTACTAGAGACTGAAACAGTAGCCACGTGGATATTGCTCTTGAGCATTTTGAAGTAAGAGCTAGGTGACGATACATTTTGCTTCAGAAGGACATTACTTGCACTGGCACATTTTTGATGTTTTAAAGTATGTGTAAATTCCACATTCTAATACTGGTATTGACAACTTAAATCTAACTTTGAAGCTGAAACACAGAGAGGAAGACCTCTCCATATCATGTATTTCACTCCTTCATTTGTTCTTCACTCGTTCATTCATTTAGTCTTGCCATGAAGACAACAAGAATGGAAAACTAATACTTCACGGTGTGGGCCCAAGGGTGGCATTTACGGAAATTTTATGGAAAGTTCATTTGATTTGGGCCTTGAAGGTTGTTTGAAAATTCAATGTTTGGCGATAGAGAAAGGAAATGACAGGGAATGGAGGAGACATGGGCACAGAAATATTTAGGACAGGCCCTCTGGGATGTGATCAGGAATGGAAATGATGAGGCCATGAATGAGTGCTAAGGATGGAGCCAAGGTCCTGGAGCCTTGCGTCCCTTGCAGGGAATCTACAGGATCGCCGGATGGCAGAGGGGCCTTTGCATGGACTCCAGCAGTCCAGTGGCCAGGTCAGCCGTGCGGTGACCACGTGGGCCTAACATAACCCTCATCTTCACTGGACTCCAGAAAGACTTCTTTCTGACCTTCCTTTGCTTAGAGCATTAACTTTAGAAAGACTTGAAATTGCAAATCATTTCTCTGCCCATGTGAGATACAAATCTTCTCCTAGATTCTTGCCAGTTTTACACTCAGGAATATTTTTCTCAAGGAGCTGGAAGTGATTCCTTTGAAAAGTAATCATCTCTGTGGGAGAGTGAGAGCCTAGTTTTATAAGCACCAATCAGAAAATCCAGATGGCTTAATTGCATTGGCCAACCTCACTCCTGACGTCTTCCCATCCCTCTCCACTGGCTCACCCCAGCACTTAAACACTATCCTGCCATTTGTTTCAGTGGAGTTGAGTTCAATCTCTCTCCCCTATTGCCCCAGTCTTGAATAAAGTCTTCCTTGCCTGTTTATCCCACCTCACGCAGTTTTTCTTTGATAGCAGTTTAAGGAGATTAATCTAGCACCACAGGGAACAGCGGGGAAATGAAAAATCCTGAAGGAAATACCAGGCAGGAGAATTTATTTATAATCCAACCAAAATTCTCTAAAACCTAACAGTGCAGTCTTCTGGAAATGGAAAGAGGTTGCTCGGGGACAAGCATAGTCATGAGGTTCAGGGCAGCCTAGGAGAGAAGTGGCCATCAGTGGCACCCAAGGCCAAAGGGACCTAGCTTAGTGGATCCACTGCTAGATAGGAAGACAATTGCATCATTATCTTGGGTATGAACATCTGGAGGTGGATCTGTTCAAAAACCAGATGGACTTGCATTTCTGCAGGAAGTTCTGAGTCAGTATCAGGATTAAGTATTACCATTTAGGAATTACTTTCAGAAAGGCAATAACTCAAGTTATGAAACTAGATGGAGCTTCTAAAACTATAAGGAGAAAGAAGAGAGCTTAGTTTGTAAATTTGAAGAACTATACTTAGGGGTTAGGAATCAGAAGTAAAATAGGATATGGAGATAGGAAAAGGTGTCTACCAAGTCAGACTAGGGCACTATTATATATTTAAAGGGAATAGAGAACTCTTCAGAGGAAGGGGTGGGGAAACATCAAATACTGTAGGGAAAGGCAGGCAGATAAGAAACTGAGGGAAGACCCTCAGTGAGGGAGCAGGGATCAGGGAGGTTCTCAATGATATCAAGAGAATGGTTTCAGGTTGGGCGCAGGGGCTCACGCCTGCAATCTCAGCACTTTGGGAGGCTGAGGTGGGTGGATCACCTGAGGTCAGGAGCTCAAGACCAGCCTGGCTAACATGGTGAAACTCTGTCTCTACTAAAAATACAAATATTAGCTGGGCATGGTGGCGCATGTCTGTAGTCCCAGCTACTCAGGAGACTGAGGCAGGAGAATCGCTTGAACCTGGGAGGCGGAGGTTGCAGTGAGTCGAGATCACGGCACTGAACTGCAGCCTGAGAAACAGAGTGAGACTCCGTCTCAAAAAATAAATAAATAAATAAATGCTTTCAAGTGGCACCTACTGGAAGCAAAACCAAGTGGCAGGGAGTAACCAGGAGTGATCAGAGAGTCAGTGGTGAAGAAGGGTAAGTGGGGAGAATGGTGTTGGGATTAAAAGGAGCAAGAGAGATGGTGTTCTCTCAACTTTTCTCTGCCTCCTTTGCACTTGAGCATGGGACAAGTGAGGCAATCATCTCCTGGCTGGGGGTGGGGAGTCGCTGCAACAGTTAAGACCAGAAGCGCCTCCTCTTCCTCCTTTTTTTCTTGTCCTAAAGTGGTGATCTCCTTGGCCACTTGTTTCTCATGGCTAAGCTACAAAATGAAAGAGGTTTGTTGGATCTAAAATGGATTTTGCAGGAGTGAAGAATAAATCTTAATTTTGTTAAGATACTGATATTTCTGGTATGAATTGTTCTCATAAAGGTGGTGTATCTTTTAGAAAATTTACTTGAGCAAAGGAGAATTTATGGAAGAAATGGGAGGAAAGGCAAAAAAAACCAAAAAAACAAAAAAACAAAAACAAAACAAAACAAAAACAAAAAACCAAACCTGTGCACAGGAGGCAGAGCAGCGGCCGGACTCTGAGTGTCAGGAGGCACTGGAGAGTCTCGTCAGAGTGCAGCTGTTGGGATGAATCAGCCATGGTGTTTGTTCTTAGTCCTGCATCCCTTGACCCAAAAGTCCATGTCCTGGAGGAAGCATCTCTTTGGCCTCATCTGAACCCTGGGAACCGTCAGGCAGAACATCAACTGCAACCAGGCTGCACACAGAGGGTGATTGTCTTAAAGGAAGCCAGAAGCCTGTGCACTGACCATTGCACATCCTGCTCGTGATGGAGGGAGCCTCCCAACAGGAGCATGGCAGAGGAAAAGACTGAGAAGAACTGAGAATATTTGCTTGGAGCTAAGTGGAAGTCCAAGTAAAGTAGAAGCAGATAGAAGGTTGTCACAACCAATAACCTCTTTGTTTTTAGTAAGCAAGCAGGTGTAAACCATAAATAAAATTCTAAGTCCCCCAACCATTTGAATGGACTTCTTCCTTAGCCAGGACTCTTTTGAAGTTTAACCCGAAAGCCTGGCTCAGGCCTTGATGGGAAGTGGGGGTTGGACATGCCTCATGATGCATCAACACAGACTTTAAGTCAGATAAGAAATATTTTATAACCTATTCTCTCTGAAGCCTGCTGCCTGGAGGCATTATCTGCATTGATAAAACTTTGGTCTCCACAACCTCTTATCGCAACCCAGACATTCTTTTCTACTGATCCCAGGTCATTGGATAAATTCAACCAATTGTCAACCAGAAAATTTTAAAATCTACCTATAAGCTGGAAGCCACCCCCTCCTTCAAGTTGTCCCACCTTTCTGGACCAAACCAATGTATTTCTTAAATGTATTTGATTGAAGTCTTATGTCTCCCTAAAACGTATAAAACCAAGCTGCACCCTGACCACCTTGGGCACATGTTCTCATGATCTCCTGAAGGCTGTGTCACAGGCCAGTGTCACTCATATTTGGCTCAGAAGAAATCTCTTCAAATATTTTACAGAGTTTGACTCTTTTCACCAACACAGGCAAATTTTTCTGTTGAGAGGGATGAGCCTGAAGGCGCATGATTGGGATAAAGAAAAGGCAAGAGGGCCGGGGAGGAGCACCCCCCACTCCACAGTGGTGCTTCTGTTGTCTCTGTCTCAGTTTTGCTTCAGGCTCTATCTGCTGGCCTCCAGAACGACAGTGCCTGCACCAGGTAAGATTTCCCAGAAACAGAGCCTGAGATGGGGATTCTTGTTCAAGAGGTTTATTGGGAAATTGTCTCTGGGAGAAGAAGACAGAAGGAGGCCAGAGAGGGCAAGGAGACGGGAAATGTTCTAAACTAGAATATGACTCACTGGCAGCTCTGGGGCACAACTGAAACCACCTTTGCAAAAATTATAACAGTGAGAAAATTATGGCAGTGAAAGAGATCTGATCTAATCAACCCTCATCTTGCCTTTAACTCCAAACTGCCCTTGGTCATTCCTGGGCTTGGCCCAAACTTACTTTGGGAGAAATTTAGTTTATAGTTTAAATGATAATAGCCTTTCCCCACAACGAAACCACCTTTATAAACCTCATGGAAGGCCACCAGATTGGGAGGATAAGAGGGGCCCGAATTCTGCTAAGATGTAGGCATAGTGAAACAGTTGCCAGCCAGTGTTTCAGAGGTTGTAAGATTTGCACCTTCCCCATTTACTCCTATAGTTAGTGTCACTCTTTTAGAACCTAAGATTGACCTTTTGAGATGTCTTTTACAGCTTTTGCATTTCTGAAGACCAGTTGGCCCCACCCGGAGCTGTGACTCAAACAGTCCTGCAGCCCCACCCAAAGGGGACTCAGTGCAGGAGGACCGATTTCCACATCCCATTGATTGCATCCCCAACCAATCAGCAGCACCCATTTCCTAGCCCACCAAACTGTCCTTGAGAAACTCTAGCCTCTGAATTTTGGGGGAACTTGATTTTGAGTAATAACTTCGTCTCCCACATAATGTGGCCAGCCTCGCATTGGCTACACTCGTTCTTGCAATGCCATGGTCTCAATGAATCGGTTTTGCCTGTGCAGTGAGCAGGAGGAATGCATGGGGTGATTACACAACTTCAGCACAATTCTTACTTTGAGGCAGGGAGTGAGCATGATGTGAGTTATGTGTCATCGGAGTCTGGTGGGAGAGTGGAGGCTACAGGCAGCTCAGCATCCGGGAGCAAAAGGCTCTTGTGAGGCTGACTCAGCAGTGCTGACTCAGCCTTCCTGAGTGGGTAGTCAGTGGCTGTGACCTGTCAGGGGCCAATACTCAGCCACGGGAAATGGGCACATCTGCTGGGGAAGGGGTCTGGGCATGTGCCCACTGTATCTTCCATAGCAGCTGATCCCAAACTTGAGTGAGCTCAGGATCAACTAGAGAGCTTTTTAAAACAGCACTGGGCCCACCCTCCACAATTCCCCACTCAGTAGCGATGGTGTGGAGCCCAAGAATTTGCATTTCCAATAAGTTTCCAGGGGCTGCTGCTGCTCTTGAGCTATGCATCTCATTTTAAGACCACTGATCTACAAGGTAGATGCATCTGGTGCTGGGAAATACTTGGACCTTGTACAACATGTAAAGTCATATCTGTGCCTGTGACTCACTTTGGCCTGAAGCATCCCCCCACCTTCTTAACCAAATTCATGCTATCATTTAGGTATCAGCTTAAGTATGCCTTTCCAAGGGAAAGCTTTTCAGACCTTTGCTACAGCAAACCACTTGGTGATGCATCTATATGGCTAATTGCAACTGTAATTGTATATTTACTTGGCATTATTTGATTCATAATTTGATTAAGTATTTGATTAAAGACTCTCTCCCACCACTCTGCCTGTGACGTGAGGATGGGCTGGTGTCCTTCTGCCCGTCATTGGTCATCATACATCTAGAAGTTCAGAGTCTGTTGAGGAGCCCAGGATTTGGCTGGAGCCAGACTTCCTGGGTTCATTCCCACCCTCCCCACAACCACCACATAATCCACATAATTGGAGCAAATTATTTCAGTTTTTCTTATTTCATTCCATTTCAAATTATTTTGTTGTTGCAAATAAATGCAAATTATTTCTAATTACATTATTCATTGTTTCAGTGGTCTCATGTGCAAAATGGAAATAAGAACCTACTTCACAGGGTTGCCAAAAGTAGGTAGTGAGTTGGTGGCTAGAGGGTGCTTGGATGCTGCCTGGCACAGAGTGGGTGGAGGTCTGTGATCGCCATCCTATTGTCTAACACAGTGAACATTTATTAAATATTTGTTGATGAGTGAATCAATAATGTTATAAGGGAAGTACTTGTTTAAACAATAAAAAAAACAAATCCTTCCCTAAATCATGTCAATTACACAGATTTCCCAACTGAAGCCATGGGTCCAGTACCTGGGACATTCCTAGTCCCTGAGGCAAAACAATGTCAGTTTCTTACTGCTATTCTTAAAAGATAACCATGTATGGAAAACAAACATTAAGCTACAGAAAAATATTCAGCTAACAAATATTAAGTCAGTGTTCCAAGGGGTTTCTTGAGAATAAAAGTGATGAAATAGAGCTTCTGCCCTCAAGAGACCCACAGGAGTTTGAAACTAATGGGCCACTTTCCCCTCACCTCCTCCTCCACATTTCCTCTTCTTTATTATGGAAATTTACCATTTTTCTCCCTCCTTACTAAAATGTATTCAGATTCTGCTTACTCCCTGAGCCTCCCTAAAAATTGTTTTCTCTTCCCTTTTCAACCGCCAACAATGGGAAGAGGCCTCTGGCCCCAGGATGTCCCAGCATTTGGTTAGGTCTGGCTGACGTTGACCTGAAACTTCATTATTTCACTGGTTTCAGAACCTCCCTCTGGCAGCTCCCAGATGTGATTAACACCTCCTGTAGCTCCTGGGTCTCTGCAGGAAGTTCTCCTGCTCTGCTCCCATCTTCTTTGAGCAGGATTTGCCTCATTTTTCCATCCTGGAGTCTCTTCTGCCAGACTTCCCTGCATCCACCCTAAAGTGGAGCCACACGACTCAGTAGGGCGCTTCTGTGGGGTCGGAGCCCTGCAGGTGGTCCCAGCTCTGGAAGCGATCAGTGCTCATGTTAAAGTCTTGCAGTGTCACCACGCCTCTGTGGTGGCCCCTTTCAGAAGTTTGCATTGCCTTTGCTTCAGGGTCCCTCTCCACAGGTTGTCACATTTGCCTGTCCTGTGCTTTGGCTTGTCATTCTGTATACCCTTAGTAAGTCTCCTTGTTGAAGTCATCCCAGCATTTCAGGCTGTAGTTGTTTTGTTTGGGTTTTGATCATGATCTATCTACAAAGTCATGGCCACTCTTCTCGGCTTGGCATCACCCACGGATAGTGATGTGGTTCAAGATGGGAACTGTTCACTTCCAGGGGCTGCCATAACAAATCACCGCAAAGTCGGTGCCTTCGAAGAACAGGAATGTCTTCTCTGGAGGGCAGAAGTTCCAAATCAAGGTCTCAACAGGGCTGTCCTTCCCTGAAGACTCTAGGGGAGAATCCTTCCCTACCATTCTCAGGTTCTGGAAGCTCCGGACATTTTTTGCGTTTTTTTTTCTGCATCACTCCAATCTCTTCTCTCTCCTTCCTCTATGAGTCTGCATCTTCCCCTTTTTTGTCTTTTATGTGAAAATAAATACAATTCAAAAGCTGTTGGAACCCCCAGAAACAGTTTAAGCCTTGACAGAGATGTGATTGTGAGCTCAGTCACATATGGACACAACTTATGTTCTCAGATTATGGATTAACTCGCTTTCTTATTTGTCTTGTTCTGTACAATGACTAGAAAGAATTAAATGACGTCAAGGACAGAAACCTCCTGCCTTTTAAATTAACGACACTTTTATCGATTAACTTCCCCTTGCTGTCCTGCTTTGCTTAGACCAGATGACAGAAAACCCATGACTATCACACCCTCTGTAAGAAATGTTAAATGAACCCTTTCCCAAAAGAAACACTGCCTATAACCAACCAAATTGCTGTAACTATGCAACAACCTTGTATGAATGAGTTTTCATCCTGCTAAAAACTCCTCTGTCTCTGCTGCTATAAGTGAAACCTTCACTTCCCTACTTGGGCAGGCTGACTCCATTCCTTTGGAGCTGGTATTTCTTGGGGGGAGCGGGGAGTGGCAGCCTCACACCAATTTATGCTGGAGTAAACTCGCTTTAAATTAAATTCTGACCCTTTTGGCTATTTCAAGTTGACATGTATCAGCACATTTGTCCTTGGATTTAGTGTCTGTCAAGTGTCTGTTAGGCCTCTGAGCCCAAGCTAAGTCATCATATCCCCTGTGACCTGCACGTATACATCCAGATGGCCTGAAGTAACTGAAGAATCACAAAAGAAGTGAAAATGGCCTGTTCCTGCCCTAACTGATGACATCACCTTGTGAAATTCCTTCTCCTGGTTCATCCTGGCTCAAAAGCTCCCCCATTGAGCACCTTGTGACCCCCGGCCCTGCCCGCCAGAGAACAACCCCCCTTTGACTGTAATTTTCCTTTACCTACCCAAATCCTATAAAACAGCCCTACCCCTATCTCCCTTCACTGACTCTCTTTTCGGACTCAGCCCCCCTGCACCCAGGTGAAATAAACAGCCTTGTTGCTCACACAAAGCCTGTTTGGTGGTCTCTTCACACGGACACGAGTGAAAATGTCCACTCAGATAACCTAGTGGGATCTCATTTCATGATCCTTAACTTAATTATATCCACAAGGACCCCTTTTCCAAATAAGGCATAATTCACAGATTCCAAGGGTTATAAGGTGGACGTATCTTTCTGAGGCCATCATTCAACCAACTACAGGGCCCAAGACAAGTTTGGCATCTTTATTACACCAAAGTACAGGCTGGAATAGTTAGGGACTACATCTAACATTTCAATGAGATTTAATTTTTCCTAGAAATGTTATAATTCTCCTTTGATTGCTTTCTCAATTGGCTTGTAGTCATAGGATGTAATTATAAATAAATGGAATAAGTTTTTCTTTTTAAAGATGCTTCCACAATGCACATATAAATGAGTAATGTTGGAATGTTCTCCAACTGCCCCAAATCACTTTTGGATTATCCTTGGAACCATTTTTTAATTTATATTAGACACATCAGAATTAGTATTTTAGAGCCATACCTTTTATTCAAATTATTCTGACTCTGAGCTTCTTCCTGCATAACTAACATTACTGTGTCTCTTGTGTATATCCTAGAATTGCACTTTAAACAGAGTTAATGCATTATTTGCAAAATATTGCCATGAGAAGCCTCCCTTTGCCATATGATCAAGGCTAAGACATCACTAAGAAGTTTTATCATCTCTGCAAGGCTATCCAATGTTGAGACAGGAGTTGCTGAGACCATCTTTTCTTTTGGCTCTTTTGACTACATTTTACCTGTGTTTTCTCAGGATATTTTAATAGGTTTCATCAGTGATTTCTTTTTTTCCATTGTACAGTATTTGAAAATCCTTCCTTCCTGAAGCTCCGATTCTGAAATATATTTAGTGTCTGCTTGACTTGGACTGTGTACATTTAATCTTGAGCTTCAAGAAGGACAGCTGTCTGACTTTAAGCTGCTTGTTAGTTCTAGTGTTTGGTGAACATTTGCCAAAATATATGAGAACATTCTTAGCAGAACTGGCACGGGGTGCAGACTTGCTTCTGCTTACCGGTGAAGCCTGTCCATTGGGGGTGCTGTGGGCACCACCCTGAATGGTTCATCTCAGCTCAGCAAGAAACAGTGCTAGTTGCTCTTGATGAGTAAAACCAACAACAAAACTAAGAGGATCAAAGTCAGTCCCAGGAAAGGCTCACTGCATTGTTACTTAAATACCGTAACTGTTTTTATTTAATTATTTATTTATTTATTTATTTTGAGACGGAGTTTTGCTCTTGTCACCCAGGCTGGAGTGCAATGGTGTGATCTTGGCCCGCTGCAACCTCTGCCTCCTGGATTCAAGTGACTCTCCTGCTTCAGCCTCCTGAATAGCTGGGATTACAGACACTGGCCACCACACCCAGCTACTTTTTAAATTTTTTACCAGAAATAGAGTTTTACCATGTTGGCCAGGCTGATCTCAAACTCCTGAGCTCAAGTGATCTGCCCACTTCAGCCTCCTAAAGTGCTGGGATTACAGGTGTGAACCACCGCTCCTGGCCCCATAACCCCATAACTGTTTTTAAAACACAAATATTCCCAGATTAGATAACCTCCCTACTCCAAAAAAATCAACTTCATATCACAAAAGAATTTGGCAGAGGAGGGAGGATCTCTTGAGGCCAGGAGTTTGAGACTAGCTTGGGCAACAGAGTGAGACTTCCTCTTTCTGAAAAAAAAAAAAAAAAAAGAAAAGAAAAAAAGAAAAAAAGAAAAAAGAAAAGAAAAAGAATTGAAAGTAAAAAGATGGAATTACTTATAGCATTGACCAGAGATACATTCTCTCACTTTTGAGCATAGATACAGAAACTTAAATTAAATATCAGCAAGCTGAATGTTCCCACACATGTGTGCACACGCGTGCACACACACACACACACACACACAGTTAAATCATAAGACAGGCATTGTTCACTTATTTCTTATTTTGATATTAAGAAATCTATTAATGTAATTCAACACACTAGTAACTTAAAGAATAGTCATGTCAACATACACAAAATTATGTCACTAAAGTCAACATCCAAATAAATGTAATCATTTTAAAACCCTCCTAGCAAAATCGGAATAAAAGGAACTGTATTAACATGATAAAATGATTTACAAGCAACATCAAAGCAAAATGCCCTGCTTATTATTCACTATATTGAAAATAAAAACCCATGGGAATTAAATCAGGGATTTAAAAAACAGGTTCCTGCAAAAAAAAAAAATGGGGAGCCCAGAAAGACCCCACACATGGGACACTGAAGTGCCCTGTGTACAAACGCTGAGAAGTGATAGGACATTCTGCCAATGTTGCTAATATATCTGCCTGCCTATTTGAAATATGCCCCATCAGATGCTTTTCTTTCATATGTAAAAGTAAATTATATGCCCCATATGCTTTTCTTCATATGCAAAAGTAAATCCAAAGTTGACTACAGACTTCAATGCAAAAAGGTGAAACAATAAAACTCTTAGAATAGATTATAAAAGACTATTTGATGATTCTGAATAGAGAAAAATGTCTTGAAATAGACTCAAAGGTAAAAACCACACTGGAAACAACTGATAGATGTACCACATTTAAATTTAAAACAACTGTAAAATACGAGATACGTTAAAGCCAAAGACAGCTAGAAACTGAGACTACACATGGACGGCGCACATAACTGATGCAGGCTGAGTATGGAGCACTTATAGAGCAAGGTTCTGCCCTAAATAAGAGCTGTGGATGGGCAATTCAGAGAACAGGAGCCCAGGTGAGCATTCAACAGAACAAGATGCTCAAACTTGCCAGTAATTAAGAAAGCGCAAATCAAAATCACAAAGATAGACCCTTTCTCATTATCCATTAGAACAGCAAAAACATTTGTATTTTATGGGAAGAGTGGCTGAAGATGTGGAAAATGGAACATCTATAGGCTGGCAGGACTGCAATCGGAAGTAGAGAACAATTTGGCAAAATCTGGTAAAAGATGCTGGTACATGGATACCTTTTGTTCCATAAATTCAACTCCTAGACAAATAGTCAGATGACAGTGCTTGCTTCTAAACCTAAAAAGACAAAAGTCCCTTCCTGCATTGCTTGCAATGACCATAAAGTGGAACCAATCTAATAGTCCATGAGTAGGAAGGTACAAGATTGGCATCCTTATCTCACCGAAGTACATGCTGGCATACTTAGCTACTACAGTTAAGATTTCCACGAGATTTAATTTTTCATAGAAAGGTTTTAATTTTCCTTTGATCACTTTCTTAATTGGCTTACAGTTGTAGGATGTAATTATAAATAATTACAATGGCTTGTAATTGTGAGGAGTTTGAGACCAGCCTGGGAAACATTGCTCAATAAAGATTGAGCCACGGGGTAGAAGAGAACACTGGCTAAGAGAGATAAGCTGCAGCTACACATACCAACATGGATGGATCTCAGAGGGTTAATGCCATGTGGAAAAAAGAGAAAGTTCCTGGATCATGTGAGCAATATGATATCATTTGTGTAATATTTGAGAATTATATGAAATATGCTGTATATTGCTATGAACACTTACATGTAAAAGAATATATTCAAAAACCAAGCATGGACATGGTACTCCCCATCATGACAGCCTGCCCTCTGGTGAGAGAAAGAGGGAGGGAGAGGCAGAAAGAAAGACAGGGAGTATGGAAGGACATCTCCAAATAGGAAAAAAAAATACTGAATCAAAGATAGCAAAGATCTGGTGTATTTGGTGGACACGTGCTGTCATGTGGCATCTTATACAGCACTTAAAGCTGCCCATGCGTCATCTCAGAGAAGGCAGATTTGAGGCTGAATCACAACTTCCCTCCTTCTTTTAGGCTTCAGTAGGGTAGATGTGAGAATGTGAACTTAGAATCTGGAGGGCCCTAGTCTCTTGGCTTAAATTGTCATAGTAAGACCCTTGAGTCACCAACTGAAAGCCACATAGGCCAGCGGGGCAGACACTATGGGCCGCTGATCCCACAGTCATACCAGCCCCTTGTCCTCCTATTCCTCCCACTAAGGAAGAAAAAATGCCTTCCCAGTTTTCCTTGCAGCTAGAGGTAGCTTGTGGATTCAGAACTGGCCAAAGGGGAAAATGTCTGGGTACTTCTAGGAAAGGCAGGAAGAGAGAAGATGCAGGCAAAGAAGAAACTTTCTCCAGCCTCCTGGGCTGGATAAATGGCTGCTGAACTTCTCTATTCTCATCCATATAAACTCTTGTGTAATGTAAAAGAGAGAAGAAGAGATTTACAGAGAGTGCAGAGTTCCCCAACTCACCCTGGCTCCCTCCTTCCTTACATCCTAAGTAGGAGAAATAATCTCTCTGTTGATTGTTATGAAAAACCATCTTCATTAATACATTCAATTTGGGTTAAAAAAGGCAATTTACTAGAGACTTACTGAGATGAACATAGAATGCCAGTCTCCCACTGAGGAGCAAGTGCACATGCTGCCATCTCCCAGGTTCCTTTCCTCAGCACAAATTCTACGGACAAAGGACCTGGCCCAGCTTGGTCCACATTTCCAACACTGATCTCCAACAATGGATGCATTTGGGTCACGTGATACAGTCTTGACCACTGGCAGCTTTGAGTCATGGGGTTCAGCTCAAGAGAAGAGAGCTAGATGGACATTCTCCACAAGGTCCACTGCAGAACAGACTCTGTGATTTTTTTTTTCTAGAGTGCAATGGCCCAATCTTGGCTCACTGCAACCTCTGCCTCCCGGTTTCAAGCGATTCTTCTGCCTCAGCCTCCCAAGTAGCTGGGACTACAGGTGCCTGCCACCACGCCTGGCTGATTTGTTAATTTTTAGTAGAGACGGGGTTTCTCCATGTTGGCCAGGCTGGTCTTGAACTCCTGACCTCAGGTGATCCACCCGCCTCAGCCTCCCAAAGTGCTGGGATTACAGGCATGAGCCACTGCACCTGGCCAACTCTTCGATTTTTATTTTGAGAAACTCACAGGGCTTCATGCATTCCCTGTTCCTTTTCCCTCCTCCAGACCTCCCTGGGGACTGCTTTTATGATATTCAGCATGAGGGTCAAAGCAGGTTCATCAGCTCAGTGTGGTTGAGCTGATTGTTATTAATTATGAATAAAACAATTAGAAAAATATTAGCAGTATACAAGGTTATATTTTGCCCTGACATAGTAAAAGGTTTCTCCTAAAATCCACTTTAAACAGCAATATTTTTGCTTCACTTTCATTGTTAAATACTTTTTTCCCCTTATCTTTAACCTCGACATTATTAAAACTGCACCAGGAATCTATTTAAAAAATCTCACTGTGACATTTCAGCAGAAAAATGACCTTACCGTTTTATAGGTGCTGCAATCATTTGGCAGGATACAACAATTTTTTTTCCTCCTCCAGTAAATCAACATTCTAGAAAATGCTTGTTTAAAACTCTTTATTCGATTGTCATTTGTAAGTGGGCTAGCACTTCCAATCACACAAAATGAAGAATGGCTAAATTGCAAACAATTTCTGTGTCCATGCTTCTTGCAAACTGTCTTTCATCTTGATCATGCTTCACATTTCATCTCCAAGGTGAGCTGAAGTCTTTGCAGGGTTCAGAACAGTGTCTTACGTGCCGACGAATACAACAGATTCCACAAGCTAATGAATATAGTTTAAAAGTTGACTGTGTATGATTGCAGATATAAATCAAACTTTTTTCCAAGTGATTTTTTTTTTTTGCTTGTCGTTTTCTCACATTGCCTCTCAAATAATAGAAACAGAGCTTGTAGAATCTTTTTGTCCACATCAGAAAACAACAAGTGATTTATCTGCAGCTGCCCTTAGGAGGCACCTGGTGGGAGTGTGGGGGTTGAGAGGGTGATGCAGGCGCTGGTCCCCTGGTGATGCTCCTGACAATGATGACAGTGAGGAAGGGGCAGGGGTGGTATTTGCAAAAGATGTAGCAACCATCCATTTAGGGATGAATTTTTTTTTTTTTTGTACCATGCTGGTCGCTGGTCACTTTGCTCACATTATTTTCTTTAATTCTCACAACAGTGATATGGAGTATACTAAGAGGACTACTACTACTACTAGTGTTATTATTATTACCATCTCCATTGTCTAGAGGAGAAAAGTAGGCTCAGAAAATGGACACACACAATGTGGCCATCGCAGGGTATGGAAATCACAAACACTGTTCTTCACTTAGAATGTTCAGCAAAATAATTATTTTTTAGTCCTGTGATTCAAAAGTGGGGATGCCCGATTGGCGTTAATCACCTTGTGAAAGTACGGCAGGGAAAGAAGAACTGCGGATGGAGGCAGCTAGTGCAAAACCAGTCCCTGATAAGGAAACAGAAGCACATTTATTTTAAATATTTCACATTTATTGTACATTTTTCATGAGTGTGGAAGGCGTTCTAACCATTGCCCTGCTCTCACCTTCAGCATTCAGTCAATATTTTCCAAGTAGTTATTGAGCCCCAGTTTGACTTTAGACCCTCAGTGGCACTGTGGGCACAGCTCTGCAGGAGACACTGTGGCGCTTACTAACAAACAGGCAGACAGATCATCAGGGAGCTTGTGGGGCAGATCTGTGCACTGAACATGTCCCCTCCAGGTTCTGTAGCTGCTGGGCCCAGAGGCAGACCCCAGACCAGCCTGAGCCATTGAGATCTGTCTCCAGGATGGAACGTTGGAAACGTGAGATCAAGGAGACTTGAAGAAGCCACGTGGTCACAAAACTTCATCAGGACTCGAGGCACTGCCCGGACCAGCCAATGGTACCCACACGCTGGGAATTACAGGGGAAGGAAAGGATGACTAGGAGGCGAGACCTGGGACCCGCAGGGAGGGGGACAAGTAGAAATCTCTGACTTTCCAGTGGCAGCACCCTATGGGCCTGATTCTAACTCTTCTATAGGCCACCTTTCCCCCCTTTTTCTCGAATTAATTAGGGTGGGTTTCTGTCTTGTCTAAATCAAAAACCTCTGTTATTGCAGAAGTGCTAGTCAGTATAAGTTTTTTTTTTTTAATGGCAAACCTAGGTATTTTTTTTTTCTTTGTCCCTCAGTGACTCGCCTAACTTGTGCTGAGGAAGGATCTACTGTGAAATAAACACCACGCCAGACACCAGAGGAAACAAAGATGGAGAAGGTCACGTTCCCACCCTGGAGGTCTAGACCCAAGTTGGAGGAGATGGGCAGGTAGACAAGCACAAGAGATCAGGTACGGGGAGGTCCGGGAGCCAGCGGGAGCCAGAGGGAGTGAAGACGGATGGGACGTGGAGGGCAGCCCCCAGGAGGAAGTCCCTCGAGGGCTGCAGGCAGGACCCGAGTGCACTGCTGTGGTGACTGAGGCCTCCCGGCAGCAAACCCAAGGGCTGCAGGACCAAGTGCACTGCTGTGGCAGCTGAGGTCTCCTAGCAGCAAACAGGAAAGCCACAGAGCACTCCCGAGGCAGAGCAGATCCGGCTCCTGGATCCCAGTTCATTAGCAGAAACAAGCAGAAGCTGATGCCAGAAAATATTTTTAAACGTGTGTTTGGCCAATCCCATAATAGTTGTCTCCCGTGTCCCCTTGTCACCCTGCATTTTCAGGGCTGTGCTTAAATATCGCCTTATCACAGAGGCCTATCCGGACAAACTATTAACAGGGCCTCCTTCTCCACCCTCACGTTTGCTCTCTATCCCTGAACAACGCTTTAGCTTTCTTCCCAGTGTCCATCCCACCTACCGGGCATAAGGAATTGTTTACCATCTCTCCCTGTAACAGACGGTGCCCTCCTCACCAGCCAGGCGCCCTTTCACTCCTTGCTCTCTCCACAGCACCTAGAACTGTGCCTGTGTCAACAAATACTTGCAGAATCAGTGAATGCATCAAAGAAAACAGCATCCTCATGAACTCACCGAAAATGGGCGAATCCCAGCCATGACAGAGAAATAGCCCTTCATATCTCACCAGCCACCCAGCAGCAGCTGGTATGTCATCTGTGTGGGCCTGCAGCTAATGATCCACCTTCAGAATTTTACATCATGCCCACACAGCCTTGTAAGCGGGGACCAGAGTCCTCATTCCCAGGGGAGTGTTTAAGGCTCAACAGGATTGAGGGACTTGCTCAAGAATTGCTCATGGAGGCTGGGCACAGTGGCTCACACCTGTAATCCCAGCACTTTGACATTCTGAGGTGGGTGGATCACCTGAAGTCAGGAGTTTGAGACCAGCCTGACCAACATGGTGAAACCCTGCCTCTACTAAAAATACAAAATTAACCAGGCGTGGTGGTGCATGCCTGTAATCCCAGCTACTTGGGAGGCTGAGGCAGGAGAAAATTGCTTGAATCTGGGAGGCGGAAGTTGCAGTGAGCTGAGATCATGCCATTGCACTCCAACTTGGGTGACAAGAGTAAAATTCCATCTCAAAAAAAAAAAAAAAAAAAAAAAAGAATTGCTCATGACTTCCCAAGGCCACATGGTCTCCAGGTCCAGTGAATTTCAAAATGTGACCCCGAAGCTTTTCCTTCTCCACCGGAGGGGAGATGTTAAATAAGTTTAAGAGGGTTTCGTAATTTCAGGAATGGTTCCCAAGGGTTTAAGTTGCTTTCATGTCTCCTTCCCTCTCTGTGACAAGACCACAAGGTTCCAGATATCCACAGATTCTGAGGACTCACACCCAGTGGTCTCTGGAGGCACCTCTGTCCCTCCTGCCACCATCATGGCTGGCATTTGCAAAGGCAGTCGCAATTAAACTAAACTGAAGTGCTGTGTTTTTTTTTATTATTATTTTCTATGGTTAACAGATTTAATTGAGAAGTCACTTCATGTTTGTAATCTTTTAGAAATGAGCTAAATTCTGTGTTAAGATTTGATTGACACTTCTGCAGGCCAGTTCTCCAGACACATCATGCAAGACCCAAGTGTTCACTTGCTCTGATTTCTTTGTATATTGGGTTTCTTGAAAACATAACAGCAGCAAACTCCAAAGACTCTAAAGATACAGGCAACGTTATTAAGATCTTTTCCCCTCGATGCTAGCTAGATAGGTTACTGTTTTCTCTTTAAAAAAAACTATCTGTCTATGTGATATTATTTCAAATAGTCTTTGAAAAATATAATTTCTGGGAAAGGTTTTGTTTTGGTTTGGGTTTTTCCTTAAGGAACAGGGAGCTGCTAATTCTCAACCATGGCTAGGGTGTCCATCAACTGTGAAGTGGACTGGAGGCTTCTCCACGCCCCCTTTTCCCTCGCTGTGGTCACCTCCTATGCCTCTTGCTGACCTCTGACATTCTCCTGACAACACATGCAAGAGCCTCTTGGTGACTCTCAACCACCATCTACCAGTCTAAGGAATTGTTCAGATCCTAATGGTTTCCTACTCCTCACCACCTAATTAACCTTCTGTTGGTTAAGGTTCTCTCAGCCAATGTTCTAGACTTATTTTTCTCCCTGGAGAGCAAGTCTGTAGAGTGGTGTGAAGGATATGACCATATGTTCCAAACAAATAGGCATATTAGAAGCATTGTTGCCTGAGAAACATAGGGCAATGTGTTTTTCCACTTGATTATATTTTTCCATAAATACAATTTTAACATGTTTTTCTTCTAGGCTTAAATATAAAATCCCATCTAGCTTACCTTTTAGCTTTCCTTCTTTCCTTAAAGCCCAAAAATAGACTATATAAAGCACACGCAGAGACACACACACACACACATATATATTTCTATATGTTGAGCTATCCTTAGAGGATAGATTCCCTAAAGGGTAATTATTAGTTAAAGGGCATAAAGGTTTACATATTTCATAAAATATGTTGACACATTCATATACTGCATGTGGAAATGTAAAATGGTACAGCCACTTTGAAAAATAGTTCAGCAATTCCTTATAAAAGTGAACATGCAACTACCTTACAACACAGCAATTGTACTCTTGGACCTTTTTCCCAGGTTTACATAAAATCCTGTACATGAATGTTCATAACAGCTTCATTTGTAATAGCCAAAAAGTAGAAACAACTTAGATCTCCTTCAGGAGATGAAAGTTTAAACAAACTGCAGTGTAATCCATCTTGTGAAATATTACTCAGCAAGCAAAAGGAACAAGCAATTGATAAGAACAAGAATTGAGAGGAATCTCAAGGGAATTCTGTTGTGTGAAAAAAGACAGTCTCAAAAGATGGTGTACTGTATTTCCATTTACATAACATTCTTAAAGTGATAACATTCGGAGATGGAGAACAGATTTGTGCTCACACGGATGAGGCTTGGGGGAGTACGTGGGTGTGGCTATAAGAGGACAAGATAAAGGATTCTTGTGTTGATGAAAATGTTCTGTGTCTTGACTGTACTAATGCCAATATCCTCATTGTGAGTTTGTACCATAATTATGCAAGATATTATAACTGGGGTAAACTGGGTAGAGTATGTAAAATCTCTTTGCATTATTTCTTATAAATATGCGAATCTACAATTATCTCAAAATAAGAGTTTAATTAAAAATGCATTGACAAATTGTTTTCTGAAAGGAGGTAGCACGTTTTCTTGCCAAACAACAATGGAGAAGACAAACTGAAGACTAACTCAAACTGTTTAATCTTGAAGGAAGGACACATGTGTTCGTCCATCGAAGAGCGTGTTCCAAAACATGTCATTGGAAGTAAGAACCAGCTTTAACCGGAGAAATAGCATTATTTCCTAATGGTCTCAATGCTCCTCAGCTGCTAAAGTTAATTCAAATTAAGTGTTAATGTTTGATCTGAAAAAAGATTATCTCTTCCAGGTATTATTTGCATTCACTTGTAAAACGTAAAGTCAACCCAAGAGAGTGTTCTCATGGAATCACAGGGAGGGAAAAGGATCTCCTTCTTCAATGCCTCTGAAAGCCCACAGAGATGGCATCCTCTGCTGCAAACCCGCCCTCCACGTAAATTCGGCCGCACTGAATCCAGTGTTGGTCAGAACCACTCCGAGTCCAACTAGAGGGCCACCTAACTGAGGCTGTTGCTGGGATTTGTGTTTCCTGTGACTTAGATTTACGTATGCAACATGGATTTTCCCCTGTTGCTGCTGCCTTCATTCCTGACTTGTAGGCTGGTGTTGGATTGTGAGGATCAGGTTTGGAGCTGGTGCTTTGATTGTCTTTGATGTTTTCAAAGGCGTGAAAGGCTGTCATCTTTTCAAGTGGCACTCAGCTCCAGGTAAAGAATGTCTCTGATTTCTAGAGTGTCTCTCAGAGGCAATTATATCCTGATTGACCTGTTTGACATTAAAATATCTCCAACATGTGCTCCAGTATTGGAAAATGAAGATCTTATTTCTATTCTTCTACTCAAGTCTGTCTCCTTTGAGAGTTCACCAGAATTCTAAACTTTGGGGATGGAAAGCATCAGATTGTTGGAGTACTTTTTTTTTTTTTCTGTACAACTGACATTTTAAAAATCAATATTTTAAGCCTAACACGGAGAACATAGAGTCGGGGCATTTATTGCAGCAATGATGTGATAACTAGCCAGTTAGTCCTGGGTACAGTGACAGGCACCAAGGATTCAAAGGTGGAGAAAGACATGGATCCTGCCGGCAGAGGGCTTTTCATCTGGCTTATGAGTGGCAGCAGCAGTGGTTGGGGAATGAGAACACAAGGAGACAGATAATAGAGTCCACAATGGAATGCATGGGACACTGAAGGGGTCATAGTCCCACTTCCTTGACGTGAAGAGGTGCTGTCGTAAGACATCATTCATGTGTGAAAAGGTTGCTCCTTCAAAAATGAATGTATGGATGAAGCTGGACACCATCATCCTCAGCAAACTAACACAGGAACAGGAAACCAAACATCGCATGTTCTCACTCGTAATTTGGAGTTGAACACTGAGAACACATGGACACAGGGAAGGGAACATCGCACACCGGGGCCAGTTAGGGGGTGGGGGGTAAGGGGAGGGAGAGCATTAGGACAAATACCTAATGCATGCTGGGCTTAAAACCTAGATGACAGGTTGATAAGTACAGCAAACCACCATGGCACATGTATACCTATGTAACAAACCTGCACATTCTGCATGTGTATCCCAGAACTTAAAGGAGAAACAGGGTTTCTCCATGTTGATCAGGCTGGTCTCAAACTCCCGACTTCAGGTGATCCACCCCTCTCAGCCAACCAAAGTGCTGGGATTACAGGTGTGAGTCACCATGCCTGGCCAAAACACAGAATTTTAACAAATGTTAACACTTAGACTTTGAAGAGTAACCAGTGTTGATGAATATGTTGCTGCCACTCCCACCTCTCCCCTACTCATTCCTTTCCCTGCCCTCTGTGGAGGTAGCCAGGGCTCTGATGTTCACATAGAGCTTTCCTCTTTAGGATTCTGTCTTTTTTTTAATATATAGGTACATGTATGCATGTCATTATTTTGTGTGCTTCATATTTAAATAAAACACAGGGTCTCGAGTTGTACATATCCTTTTGAATTTCACATTTTCTTCTACGCTAAATGATAATTTTATATGTTTTTAGATATATCTACATTGATACACTTTAAGTGCTTTATCCCAGGGGTTGGCAAACTTTCTCTAGAAGAACTGGACAGTAAATATTTCAGATTTTATAAGCCATATGGAGTATGTCAACTCCTGCTCTGTGGTATTTCATGGTATGCCATAATTTGTATCCATTTCTTAATTTATAGGCTTTTTAAAAATTGCTTTCAATGTGTTTATATTATTTAGAAATGCAACAATAAATATATATGTACACCATCTTCTTGTGCATGTGTATGTTGCTCTTCAGGGTCTATATTCAGAAATTACTCATTTGAGTATTAATGCATTTGAGTTCCTTTTCTGTGAACTAAGAGAGTTGCTCAACCTACAGCAGACTTTATGTGAGCAGAAAAATCAAGCGTGTTGGTTCTGTCCGGGCCAGTGCAATCAGGGCAAGAAAAGAAAGCTTTGTGGGTTTTTATTTAATCCATTGAGACCTCAGATTTAATTTGTAATCATAGTGATACACAGATTATGCTGAAAAATCTAATCTTTTTGTCATTCTTTTGATGATAATCTGTAAATGTAAAACTCTTAGTTTCTTTATATCTGAAAGGTTCTTTATTTACTCTTATCTTGATTAATAGTTTATCTGGGTATAGATTGATAAATA
This sequence comes from Nomascus leucogenys, assembly GCF_006542625.1. Taxonomy (NCBI): domain Eukaryota; kingdom Metazoa; phylum Chordata; class Mammalia; order Primates; family Hylobatidae; genus Nomascus; species Nomascus leucogenys. The sequence goes on from NC_044393.1 coordinate 3,490,245, forward strand.
TTTATTGTTTAGCAATCTCAAGTTTTTATTCTCTTCTAGCTTCTCTTGTACTTGATTAAAAACAACCTCTGGCAACTAATTGTTATTTTTTTTTAAGTAACCTATTTTTCTTATGACTGCTTTTGAGATTTCCTTGTTATCTTTGGGATCCCACTGTTTCATTACAATCAGATTAATTGGGACTCATATTATTTATGTTGTACAAGGCTCATTGTGCTTCAAAAATGTATACTCTTGTTTTTCAGTTCTGGAAATTTTTGAAGATTATCTTTCTGATGGCTGCTTTTTCTTCATTCTCTTTTTTGTCATGCCTAAAGTCTTATTATATATTTTTGAACCCTCTCATTTTACCTTCCTGGTCTCATAATTTCTACTTCTTATTTTTCATCTCCTGAGGTGCATCCTGAGAAACTGCTTAATGTGGGTGGCTTACAAAGAAGGTGGAAACTAAATACCACATAACAAGAACAGGGGAGATTTAAGAGTGAATGATCAGATTTAAAGAGTTCTAAAGTCTACATGTTCTTTGAAAAAAGAATATAAATATTTATTAATTTTAGACTTTGAAAGTTAAATACCTAGCATTAAATTTTTAAGAGTTCCTAATAAAGGGATAGAAATAGAAGGCAAAACATCCAAATCTAATGTAAGGGTAAAAAAAAAAAAAACAGAAAAAGTTAAAAGAAATGAAGACTCCTCAATTTACTATGACTAGGAAGGAGAAGAATCATTAGGACATTAACATTGTGCAAACAAATTCAAATATTTTAAAAATCATAATCAGCAAAAATAAATTTTATTGTTCAGTTAAAAGTAAGAAATTTTCAGTTTGCATTTCGAAACATCCAACAATATGCTATTTACAAGAAAGAAATTTAACATATAAGGTAAAAAAAGACTGAAAGTTAAAGGATTTAAAAAGATGTATAATACCATATAAAGCAAAAGAGAACTGAGGTAGCCATGTGAACAACACACAGAGGGCTTTAGGGTAAAGGGATTGTTCGGGATGAAGAGTTTATTACATCATGGGAAAGGAGATAATTCACCATGAATATAAAAAATCCTGAATTTGTATTCACCAAATAACATTGCTTCATTATAAGTAAACCAAATATTGACAGAAACAAAACGACAAATCTGCAGTACTAAGGAAAGTAACACACGATGCAAAAAATGATCAGGTAATGTGATTACAACACATGGGTATGGATAACAATAGAATTTATGGCAATGTGCCCATCACAATTTGGTGGAGGTCGTGGGTTGCTGAAAGTAACAGGTGGAGCATATACACACTTTTCAAGATGGATGGCTTGAAAATACACTCAGTGTATTCTAAGCAGCACAGCGAATGTCAACAAATACAAAAGAATCGATGATGTACTGACCCAGAGAGGTTAAATAAATTGTGTAAGTTTATACAGCTAGCAAGAAGTAGAATTTAATTAAAAGAGATTTAAAAAATATTTAGCACAGTGCCTGGCATGCAGTTGATATTAAATGGCTACTGTGTTATAAATGTTATTTGTAAATATCCCCATCTTAGAGATCTTTCTTGCTTCTCTTCTGTTTTCAGCTGACTTTCTTGGCTTCCCAGATAGGCAAATCAATAACCAATCAATCAGTCATTGCATGAACTGCAATTTCCATAACGCTGTTAAGAGAGCCATGTCAAGAACTCTGGCGTGGGTCACTGTTTAAATTTAGACATCATTAGGTAAGAGATGGTCTCTTTCAATCTAGGATATTTTCCCCCAAACAGTGTTGATAGCTGAATTTCTTCACATTGTTTTAGTGTCATCCTGGATTTTGTTGGAATTCTTTCTCTTGATCTCATGCCAGAGTGATTCACGAGGCTGAGAGGAACCCCAGCGGGAAAACTTTCTAGGTATATAATGATTTCTCTGTGTTTCCTGAAAACAACTCTTCAGGGGCAGCTTTTCTTGTCTTGTTTTTTGATTGGAAGGCCTTCATTCCTGGTTGGTGAGCAGGCATCCCTGCCTTTTTGGAGCTGCCACCAAGATACAAGCGACAGCCCTGCTCTTCCTTCCTCTGCATTTGGAGGCTGACCTCCCAGACCGCCCAGTTGGACTATCTGCGGCTCCTGCAGAAACTCCCTCCCAGATTGCTGCTGTCACACATGGGGTCTCTTCTTTCCATTCCCCTTGGCCTATCCGGCCTTCTCTAGTTCCGTGGCTGCAATCTGGCCCCTCCAAGTCTTCCTCAAAGGCAGTCTCACATGTACATCAGCCAGCAGAAAGTCCTCTATTTTGTGCCATGAAGAGATACTTTCCTTTTTAATGCTACTGTCATTTCCCCCAGTTTTTCATTTCTTCACTCCTTTCAGTAGGAATTGGGTTACTGAGGCAAGCTACCTACAATCAATTCTCCATTTTATCAAGTTATCTCTCCTTTTATGTTATGATGACACAGGAAACTGGATTCGAAAGCCAGATAAGAAAGCAAATCCAAGATGATCCATACACCCATCATTTTGGTATTTTTGGTTTGAATAATGTAAACATTATGTAGCTAAAAAGTAATCAACAAAGGTCTCTGAATACCATGGAGATTGTTTTTGGCAGCAGAAAATACATTAGTTCTCCATTTCTACAAACTGAATGCTCATTTAGAAGAAAAATGAAGTGTTTACTCTGAAACTACATATCATTAGGCAGATATTTTTGAACATTTGAATCTGAAATTTGTAAAAATTCTGTACCCAGACATAAACCCATATGGCATAATGGTTATTTACTCTTGGTATGCCAGGTTTGCAAAAGTTTTGTGTTTTCTTTTCTCTCAAAACTTGGAGAGATGACTTAAAATTGCAAGAAAGTTCTGAATTTTTCATCAAAACATAAAACAAATTATTAAATAGTAAAAAGTGATAACGTGTAATTGTAAGTAATATTCTGAGCAGGATAAGGCAATGGTTGTCAGCTAGGACAGTTCTGTGACATATGGGACACGTGGTGATGTCTAGAGACACTTTTGGTTGTCACAACTGGGTGAAGGTGTTAATGGCATCTATTGGGTGGAGACCAGGAGTGTTGCTAAAAATCCCACAGTGCAGAGACCAGCTCCTCACAGCAAAGAATTATTCAGCCCACTATCTGCCAGGTATCAGCAGCGTCAAGGTTGTGGAACCCTGGAATAAGAAATAGCAGATCACAGGGACATGCCTCCTCCCTTTTACATGTTCCTCCAAGACAGGGTACCAGACATCAGGCACATCTTAAAACTCTGGAGAGTGAGAGTGACTGTCCCGGTGTTTGGAAAGCAGCTGTGGTTCTTGGAGAAGACGTAGGGTTGGGGTGAAAACATCCAGGTTCTTGCCAGCACTGCTACCTGGCTATGGAGAAAGCTATTTTACCTCCAAGTGTCAGAATTGTCATCAATGAGGGAGTGAATGACACTGAGCAGACAGAACCATTTAGAAGAAAAATAAGCTGGCAGGTATAAAAGCAATGTACACACTGGAAATGGCATGCACACTCAAGACATTATTTTTAGTTTACAATATTTCATATACTTTCTATTTAGCCACAGGTATTGAGCCTTCAAATCCATTTTTTTAAGTGCAGAACTTTTTTTTTCTTGTAGTGTATTCTGATAAAAGGGCACAATATAAATAACCTGTATTCTCTCTTGGACACTTATATTCTACTTTTATTTACCCATATTTGTTTTTTCTTATTCTTTCTCCTCAATTCACCTATTGCTACTTCAAAGCAATTGAAATCAGAGAAAAGAACTGCTCACCAACCTGCCCACTGCTGTAATCAAACTCTGTGAATGGTTCCATCACTCATGTAAAAATAAGGAAAGCACACAGTGCAAGAATTCAAAGTGAGAGAAGGGAGTTATTATTTTATTACTGAAACCACAATAGCACATCTTTTCCTTTTGGTGAGCAAAGCTAGAATTAATATTTTAAATAGTAAACAAAAACAGACAAAAAAACCCAAATATGATGAGAATGAATGTGTATTATTTTAAGGAAAAATTTATCCTTAAAGCCTTATCTAGAAATGGAAATCAGAAAGCTAGGAGGACCAGCTAACGCGTGAAAACATCAGAATTTCTTAACCTGGTGCTTCCGCCTACATTCTCTCTCCCTTAAGCAGTAAAGGGACATTTTCCTTGTTAGCAAAGAGGGAATGAAACGTTGGTTGAAGAGGCAAATATGGGAGACATTTTGGAGACATTCATTCATATATTTCTGGCAATGGCTCTGAAGAGTGGATAGCATTACCCTCATTTTACAGATGAGGAAACCAAGGCTTACACAGGTTAACCGCCCTGCTCAAGATTGTGAATGGCTGTCATGAGGCCAGAGCCCATGCCTGTCTGACTCTATGACACATGACACTTCAATTTCTTCAGTGGCTTTTCCCTGGGAAACAAAGAATTTATACAAATAACACTTATCATTACAGAAATAAAGTGCTGCATTGCTTTTGAGCTCTAAATGCCTTTTTACTTACTGCCATGTTATTCCACTAAATTATCAGGAATGATGATAATACAATAGACCTTGGTTTTATTATACCGTGAATTTGTAAAGTCTGAAATTTTCCAAAAACATCTCATTTTTGGACGACTTCACTTTTGCCTCATTTTTATCAATAGTTTTAGTATTTGAGTATTTTCTTTTTTTTTTTTTTTTTGTTTTTGAGACAGAGTCTCGCTCTGTCGCCCAGGGTGGAGTGCAGTGGCGCAATCTCGGCTCACTGCAAACTCCACCTCCCAGGTTCACGCCATTCTCCTGCCTCAGCCTCTCCGAGTAGCTGGGACTACAGGCGCCCGCCACCACGCCCGGCTAATTTTTTTTGAATTTTTAGTAGAGACGGGGTTTCACCGTGGTCTCGATCTGCCGACCTCGTGATCCGCCCGCTTCGGCCTCCCAAAGTGCTGGGATTACAAGCGTGAGCCACCGCGCCCGGCCTATTTTCTCAAAGACAGCTTTTACAAAGAAAGATTTAAAGGTGGTTTTGCTTATAATAACACAAGCTGAAACGGACATTTGCTCACCATGTGCCAAATACCCAACAAACACCATCTCATCTCTTGTTCAGATTAAACTCACAGAGATGTTCTTCTTCTCTTCCTTTCATCCATGCAAGAGTTCAGGTAGAGACTGGTGAAGTCAATGGCTTTAAGTCAGGAGTCAAAAACAGGTGGCCTGACTCCTCATCTACACACTCATCAATTCTCCTATATGTCCTCTGGCTTCTAGAGAGATATTCCTACGGGATGTCAGAGAGCCATCAAGCTGTGGGAGGTTGGAAGGGGAGCTGCACAGTGCCAGGCTAAAAAGGAGCTTCTGCCTCATCTCACAGTGTTTTTAATTCAATGTCCTGCCTCAGCCAAATTACAGGTTCCTAGAAGCCGAGGACCCTCTTGAGACCCACAGCCTGAAAGTGTTCCTGGCACAGCAACCTCTCTGGTCATTCATGTCTCAATCCTGACAAGTAACGTATGTAAATCCATACTCAGTTTCCTTTATTTTCTTCTGCTAGTTTAAAACAATTACTATATGCTTTTTAAAAATTAGATGAGAAAAGTGGAATTCCAGAGACTTGGGACTGGAAGGTGTGTGCTGTTTTCCAGGGTCTGTTGACGTAGACGTGACTGCAGTGCTCCTGAGACCACAATAGCACATCCTTTCCTTTTGGTGAGCAAAGCTAGAATTAATGAGTCCGCATGATGAGGCCACGCCTGGTGGCTGTAGACAGTGCAGAGTCAACGGAGATTTGGTGCTTCCTTTGTGAAAGGAAAATATCTTAGGCCCCCAAATCACTAAGCTAAAGGGAAAAATCAAACTGGGAAATGCTTAGGGCAAACCTGCCTCCCATTCTATTCAAAGTCACCCCTCTGCTCACTGAGATAAATGCATATCTGACTGCCTCCTTTGGAGAGGCTCATCAGAAACTTAAAAGAATGCAGCCATTTGTCTCTTATCTACCTATGCTCTGGAAGCCCCTTCCCCGCTTCGAGTTGTCTCCCCTTTCCAGATCCAGATCAGACCAAAATGTGCTCTGACCACCTTGGGCACATGTCATCAGGAGCTTCTGAGGCTCTGCCACAGGCGCGCATCTTTAAGCTTGGCAAACTAAACTTTCTAAATAAACTGAGACCTGTCTCAGATTTTCAGGGTTCACACCTTCATCAGCCATGAAGATGTGGAATGCATGTTTGGCCTTAATTCTAAGTGTTTTCTTGGTGAACTCCTATTTTGGAGGGGTGGGGTAAAATCATCGGCAAAACCTTGATACTGAGTCTAACAGTTGTCGTCTAATTTGTGGGAATGAAGTGCCATAAATTCCAGAGTGGAAAATTGACAAGAATCCTCAAAGAGAATGGAATGCACATGGCAACTCAGTTTGGCCTTTGCTTGGATATTTTTCTTCTCTTTTTTGGGTATTGTAATATGGCCGGAGTCTATTTTAAGAAAGGAGAAATAACAAAAGAGCTCAAAGCTTTCCCATCAGCTTTCTAGACCTCGTATTGTTAATTGCCTACTGTATCTGTCATTACGGCATTTTTTTTCTGGTATATTTAGATAAAACCCTATATACTTGTTAATTAGAATGATTAAAGAAATTAGGCTACTGCGGGTCACCCTGCTTTTACATTAGGCAGAAATTCACCACACGTAGAGAAGAGATGTTCTGGCTCTTTCTATGGGCAGCCGGATAACATGCCCCAATTTTCACAACTGTGGTGGAGCTAAAAGGCTGAAGAATCATACTTCAAGTGTGAAATAGAGGCTGTGTTGTTTAACACCATCCATGGGAAAACTACATAAATGCATTAGAGCAGGCAATTTAGGGCCTGTTTGTACAATCTCATGGAAGTGGGGTAACATTTACGGAGAAGTGAGACTGAACAGGTATCCTAGATCGCTCTAGCTAACCCGGAGTTCAAGGTGAAACAGACCACATGGCTCAACTGTGTTAAGCTCCACTCATTTCAATGAACAGTTGGATTGCATACTGGGCTGGTGTTTCATCTTCTGCACATGGAGCCTCCATATGGCAAACTTCATTAAGCACCTGGGCCGGTAGGCATGGTGACAGGGGCCCACCTTTTCACCTTCCCAATGCACTCACTATGTGCTTGCCTCTGGCCTTAGCACCGTATTCCAAATGCCAGATTTAATCCTCACCTTATTGCTATCGTCAAATTACAGATGAGAAGATTCAGGCTCAGAGACATAAACTGCCCTTCCAACATCACACAGCCTAGTGAGTGCTGAGGTGTTAGACTTTCAATCCAGTGCACTGGCTCCCTAGCAGCACTGACCCACAGCTGAGGCTTTGGGCTATGCTCTCAGTCTGGGACAAACCCCAGTTTCTCCACTAAAGAGTTAGAAGACCTGGGTCAGTCACTTAATGTCTCTGTGCCCGAGCTTTCTTTTTTATAAGGGGGATATCAGCCCCGACCCCGTGGTGTGATGGGGGTGTGCTGCCAAGACTGCTAACTCAAAGCGTTCCTTTTCTTTCTCTGCCTCCCCACCTTCCTGCTCTCTTGGGATTTGACTTTCTGGCCCCTGAAGAGATGAAGAAGAAATATGCACCTCTTGCTATGAGATTTCTATTATTTAAAAGGAACAAGGTCCACAGGCTCAGGAAAGCTTGAGTCACAAACTCACAGCCGGGTGAGTGAGAACCCTTAGGTTGGGCAAAAGGGACTCTGCCTCTGCCTCTGTGAAGACGGGATCACGCTAATTCTGCTAATTTGAGGGAGAATTTTCTCTGTGGAATGGAGATAAGGAGGTAAGAACTGCCGTCTAGATTCAGCTTTTGAGCTAACTAGCTGGGTGACATCAGTGAGTCCCTGAACTCTCTTATATGCACATTTCTAAGCTGAGAAGTGAGAAACTTTGGAGCAGCAGCGGCTGATACCAACTACCTGTTACCGGCCATGCACCATTTGCCCGCACAGTACGTAGTCTGGACATTTACTGAACCAAGCACCTATGCATTTGCTCTTTCGCTCCCACAACTACTATGAAGCTGGTGTCCTCATTGGATAGAAGGTAATATCTGCTCAATAAACATTTTTTTTTATATTTACAATAATGGTAATTACAAGTATGACACAAAAAAGTGACATTTTAGGGCAGCTTTGTGGCTTAAAAAAACCTTAATAATTTTAGTCAGATGGGTGGTAACTCAAGAACTTACAGCTTGACACTGCATTAAAATATTCCTCTTTAAGGTATATCTACATTATGACTTAGCTTAGCAAGTTATTGTTTTAAATGTCCTAGAAAAGTAACTTGTTAGCCCAGGCAAGATGACTCATGCCTGTAATCCCAGCACTTTGGGAGGTAGAGACAGGCAGATCACTTGAGATCAGTCTGGCCAACATGGTGGAACCCTGTCTCTACTAAAAATATAAAAATTAGCTGAGTGTGGTGGCAGCTGCCTATAATCCAGTTACTCAGGAGGCTGAGGCAGGAGAATCTCTTGAACCCACGAGGCAGAAGTTGCAGTGAGCAGAATGCCACTGCACTTCAGCCTGGGTGACAGAGTAAGAAGAAAAAAGTAACTTTCTTAACTTGCTGTATCCCCACATCAACCATTGTAATAGGATTTCTCAGCCTTGAGACTTATTGACATTTTGGGCAGACACTTCCTTGTTGTGGGCCGTCCTGGGCACAGTGGCCTAGCACCATATCTGCCCTCCACCAAGTCGATGCCACGGCACCCTCCCACATTGTGACAACCAAAAATGTCTGCAAACATCAAGTGTCCCCTGGGGGCAAATGTGCCCCCAGTGGAGAAGCGCTGCCTTGGATCATTGACTTCAAACTTAGAATGAGTGATAGATGTTTGTTTTTGTTTTTAGTTAAAATGTTGTATCCCAACGGAAAGATGTTATCCAAATGCCTAAAAAAATGATTTCTTTAAAAGTTTTGCTGTCTTACCATTCCATTTGTGTCCACTGAGTGTGATTGTGCTGACGTTTATGGGCATTCTGTCTGGATGGGTGGATGGGGTGATGAATTGGGGTTCTCAGATCCTTCACGAACTGGAGAGGACACCTTGGCTTAAAGGGTGACATTGAGCAAGTTTATCTCATCTTGGGGAGACAGATGTTGCCACTGATTAAATTTGAAGAAGAAAGAAAACATGAAAACATGTAATTTGATTATCTTCACCAAGTGGGTGTAGCATAGCTAATCTTATTTTCTCAAATGGAAGAATTGCTGCAATAAGTAAAAAGAAGAATAAATGTTTGGCTGAAGGCAGTGTAGTGTGATAGAAATTAATGATGCTGTCTGAATAGAAGGCTGGTTACATCTTTTTCGTGCTTTAATGTTTTCTTAGGGATGCATTTGTGGTAACCTGTATGACCACAGCAGTTGAGTCCTGCATCCCTGCCCCACTAAAATAGATTTAGCACAATCTATGAGATGAAAATGCAGGTATTCCCTCTGTGCGCTAGATATTGCCCACTGAAAACTTACCCATGCTCAGAATGTTCTTAAATAAACTTGCAGAAGAGAATAATAAAATCCTGAATCTGTTGTTCCTGTATTTCTATTTCACAAAACCCAGGACTTGCAAAGATTCTCAAGTAACAAGAAAGCTGAGTGAATAGGAAAACGTCAGTTGCTCAACGGAATGCCTACACGGTATATCTGGCTTATTTTTTCCCACTGACCTCATTTGTGTGACATTTTCTCAGCAGATGCATCTAGAAAAACATGAAATGTTTTTGCCCATGAAAAACAATTATGGTCTGTATTCACTTGCAGAAAACACGCTGGAAAAGACTCAGTGTTGGCAAGAATAAGTCAGCTCAACCTGGACAGGGGAACCTAAGCTCTTTTCCATTTATGGAAAAATGCTACAGAAAATTCACATCTTAATGCAACAGCATCTGGCCCCATCCTGAGAACATAGAAGTAATGCTTGTGGGATGAGTGAATAAATAAAATCAGCAAATCACTTGTGGTGTCCATTTCCACAAAATCTGTCTTATAAAAATAAACATAATGGCAAAAATAATAATAGCAAATGCACACAACGTTTATCCTGGGCTCAGCACCATTCTAAGTGCTTTAAGTACATTAACTCATTTAACCCTCATAATAACCCTGTACAATGGGTACTATTATTATTCTGCCTGAAGATGAGAAAACTGAGGCACAGAGTAGTTAAGTAACTTGGCCCAGGTCACAGAGCTAGTAAATGAAAATGTTAGGATTCAAACCCTGGACATTTGTCTCTGGAGTCCATGCTCTTACATGCTGTACCGCATTTTCCCAATATTAAAAATGATATGGTCTGGCGATTTGCATTATTGAAATGAACCTGGGTTTTAGAGCAATGTTGATTGAGTAGTTTCTTTGAATAGTTAGCTCTCCTCTTTGTTGGTTTATTATAATGAGTTAGAAAAACTCTGAAGGACAGGAAGTAGAGCAAGGAACCATCAAATATTCATTCAACACCCACGGAAAACCCATTTGGGAAAACAAAATGTAAGTAAATGGGGAAACTAGAGCTCGACTTGCTCAAATTCAGTTTGTGAGCATTTGCAAATCTCTGCATAAAATAATGAACACATTTTCCACAAAGGGCACAGCCTGGATTCAGAAACATTGCTTGGGTCACATAAAACAGCTGAGTTCAAGAAAAACAAACAAACAAACAAAGCAAAACCAAAGAAAAAGTGTTCTTCAGTGCGTTCTGCCTTGGCCTGTTGCTCTGTAATGACGGTTACTATAGAAATGCCCAGGTGAGGTGCTCTCGTGAACACCGTGGCGGATATATTCAGCATTATCTTTATTACAAGTTTAGGGCTTCCGTCAAAATCAAGTCTCCATAAAAAGGAAATCAACCATCTCCATAAAAGTTAATCCGTGATTTTTAAAAAAAGTCAGTATATTTATAATTATCTGAGAATTAGGAATGAAAAATAGAGGTCTTCTTTATTTAGCTCTTTCTAGTTAAATAATGCAGTGATGGGAGAGATTTTTGTGGGAATGTATAATTTAATATAATTGAGTAAGGGAATTAGAAAGTTTCATCCACGCTGCTATTTAATGACACAGTTCTTAAGATAGCTGAGGACGTTATGTTATAGTGAGGCTGAGGTTTCCCGGAGAGCTGAGTGGGAAAACAGAGGCAAGAGGAAATCTTGGGAACAAAGGGCATGAAAGGAAATGTTTAATAAATTCGAGTCAGAGAAATGTGGCTGAATGCACATGTGTAAATGAGCTCGTGGATATTCAGAACAGAAATTAAATCAGCTCATATAGACAGCATGAAAGACCTTCCTCCTTCCCAGCCTGCTTTCCTCCGAGAGGCCACAACAGGGTGAGCTCATTCTCTGATGTGCTCCCAATCCCATTTTCTGCACAAGTTCGGGGACCCCTTGCAGATTATTTGCCACACTTAAATGAAGGAAAGGCAAAGAACAAAGCCTCTTTTTTCATTTTTTAATTGCACAGCAAAAGACTCTTCATTTTAGATCACAGAGGATTATCTCCTTCACCTACCAGTTCCTCTCCCCTCCCTACTCCACTGCACTCCTTTCCTAATGTTGCCTCACAAATTCCCATAAATATAACCATTCAGGACAGCACACATTTATTACCACAGGGTTGCTGTGCCTCTTGGGTCCAGGCAGGGCCTTGCTGTGCCCTTGACTCAGGGTCTCCCAAGGCTACAGTCAAGGTGCCGCCTGGGCTGTCATCTCAGGTGGTGCCTGGAGTTCTCCTCCAAGCCTGCAGCTCCTGCAAGCCAGCGCTCTCCACATGTGGTTCACAGCATGGGGGTTTGCCTCTTCAGGGCAACAGGAGGATATGTCTCTGCTTGAAATCTCTGACATCAGAGAAGTATGGAGGCCTCTTTAACAGGGCGCCCCACCACTGGATTGGGTCAGGCCCACCTGAGATAATCTCTTTTTGATAATCATCATCAACTAATTAAACTAGGACCTTAATTATGTCCACAAAATCCCTGCACTTGTCATATACCATTGGTTAGAAGCCAGTCACAGGGGCTGAGGGAGGGAATTCTCTGGGTTGTGACACATTCAGAGTCACCTTGGGTGTGTTCTGCATACCCTCTGACATGGTTTGGGTGTTGTCCCCTCTGAATCTCATGTTGCATTGGAATCAGTGTTGGAGGTGGGGCCTGGTGGAGGTGATTGGCTCCTGGGGGTGATCCCTCATGGCTTGGTGCTGTCTTCGAAATAGTGAGTGAGTTCTCACAACATCTTGCTGTGTAACAGGGTGTGACACCTTCCCCCTTACACTCTCACTTGCCTCTACTCTCACCGTGTGATGCATGGGCTCTCCCCTTGCCTTCTGCCATGATTGTAGCTCCCTGAGGCCTCCCCAGAAGCTGAGCAGGTGCTGGCAACATGCTCACTCTACAGCCTGCAGAACTGTGAGCCAGTTTAACCCCTTTTCTTATAAACTACCAAGTCTCAGGTTTTTCTTTCTTTCTTTTCTTTCTTTCTTTCTTTCTTTTCTTTCTTTCTTTCTTTCTTTCTTTCTTTCTTTCTTTCTTTCTTTCTTTCTTTCTTTCTTCTTTCTTTCTCTTTCTCTCTCTTTCTTTCTTTCTTTTTCTTTTTCTCTTTCTTTCCTTCTCTTTCTTTCTTTCTTTCTCTCTCTTTCTTTCTTTCTTTCTTTCTCTCTCTTTCTTTCTTTCTTTTCTTTTCTTTTTTTTTTTTTTTTTTTTTTGAGATGGAGTCTCACTCTCTCACCCAGGCTGGATTGCAGTGGTGCAATCTCAGCTCACTGCAACCTCCACCTCCCGGGTTTAAGCGATTCTCATGCCTCAGCCTCCTGAATAGCTGGGACTACAGGCATGTGCCACCACGCCCAGCTAATTTTTGTATTTTTAGTAGAGACGGGGCTTCACCATGTTGGCCGGGCTGGTCTTAAACTTCTGACCTCTGGTGATCCACCTGCCTTGGCCTCCCAAACTGCTGTCATTACAGGCATGAGCCACCATGCCTGGTGTGTTTCTTCTTTTTTAATTCTTTTTTTTATGTCCATAGGTTTTGGGGAACAGGTGGTATTTGATCACATGAGTAAATTCTTTAGTGACTATTTCTGAGATTTTGGTGCACCCATCTCCCGAGCAGTATTCACTGAACATAATTTGTAATCTTTTATCCCTCGCCCCCTTCCCACACTTTCCCCCTGAGTCCCCAAAGTCCATTGTGTCATTCTTATGTCTTTGCATCCTCATAGCTTAGCTCCCACTTAATGAGTGAGAATATACAATGCTTGGTTTTCCATTCTTGAGTTACTTCACATAAAATAATAGTCTCCAATCCCATCCAGGTTGCTGCAAATGCCATTAATTCATTCCTTTTTATGGCTGAGTAGTATTCCATTATACACACACACACACACACACACCAATATATGGTATATATGTATACCAATTATATATTTTGTATATATATATATGTACGTATGTATGCATATATACCAATTTCTTTATCCACTCCTTGATTGATGGGCATTTGGATTGGTTCCACATTTTTGCAATTGCGAATTGCGCTGCAATAAACATGCATGAGCAAGTATCTTTTTCGTACAATGACTTCTTTTCCTTTGGGTAGATACCCAGTAGTGGGACTGCTGGATCAAATGGTATAAAAGTAGGCACATAGACCAGTGGAACAGAATAGAGAACCCAGAAATAAACCCACATACTTACAGCCATCCTTGGATAATTGGTAAGTCACATGTAGGAGAATGAAACTGGATCCTTATCTCTCAACTTATACAAGAATCAACTCAAGATGGATCAAAGACTTAAATCTAATGCCTGAGACTATAAAAATTCTAGCAGATAACATGAGGTATTTCTTTATAGAAATGCAAGAACAGACTAAAACAACCTCCTCGCCCCAGCTCTCAGATCCTTTCATGGACAAGGCAGGGAGGTTGAAGGAGGCCCAGGAAGGTGGAGGTGTTTGCCTTTTGCTGAGGGTGGGGCTTGTCAGCACCAGGGCCCAGGGCCCAGGGCCCCAGGTGGTCCTTCCTAGAACCGTCTCACCTTGTCTCACTATCTAGCTGTTCTGAGGTAACAGTGGCCGTATGCCAAGTAGGTGTGCCCAGCAAAGTGACCCCTCCCTCCCCTAAAGGGAGCCCAGATGCCTCTCCACTGCACACTCATTCACTCGTTCGCTTTTCACGTTGGACCAGGCCTGCCAGGTGTCAGGCTGCTGCACTGGCAATGAGGACACAGTGGAGGGCTCAAGGCACCTGCTCCCAAGGAGCTTATAGTTTAGACTGTGGTCAGAGAGGAGCTGGGTTCCAATCTTACCTTCACCAGAAGTCCTTTAGTTTCAATGGACATTACCCATCTTGAACTGGCTCAAGAAAAAGGGTAATTTCTTAGCAATCATGTTTGGTTTTCCTGACTTAGAAAGCAAGGCAGAAGCTCCCTTCAGGTGTAGTTGGATCCAGAGCTTTGTCTCTTGATAAATAATCAATAAACAAGGACTTTTTCTGTTCCTGTTCTGATTTCAGATGGGCCGGCTAAGTGTCCTTTGTCCTAGGATGTTACTAACATTCCACAAGGTCGATAATAACTCTCCAACAACCTGCCTGTTTTGCTCTGCGCCCTTGGATCTCACATCTAGAGAGGCATATGGTCTGACTCCCCAAGTTTGTAATGTTCTTGTCCATGTGCTGCTTTAGGACAGCATGGCGTGGCCAGCCACCTCCCCAGAATGGGACATGGGTCCCACTGACCCTCCTTGCCACATTTCTTAAACCAAATGTCCATTTTATATTAAGGTGCCAATTTCTGTTGTAACCAAGACATATTTAGCAATGCAAAAACTTAACATATCAGCTCCATGACTGGAAGTACACGCTGCAGGCATGGCTGTGTCTAGAAGCTCCCACGAACGTCACTGGGGCTCTGTTTCTTTCTGTGTCTTTACCCTGTTTACCCCTGGTATGTTATCTTTCTTCTCTCCTTTTCCTAACAGGTTTCCTCCATGTGGCAGGGAAACATGGCTTTGAGGCGTAGGATCAGGGCCAGGACTAGGAAGAGGTGAGTGAGGCAGCTCAGGCCGAATTCAAGGAGGTTCTGGCTCTCAGGGCTGTGCAAGACTAAGCACCTGCTGCGTTTCATGACCCTTGCCCCAGCACCCTTCCCCTAGGCCCAGCTCTGCACAGAATTCAGGAACCATTAGCTCAGCAATCTCAGCAGAAAGAGCTTCCTTCTCTCACAGTTTTCATAGGCTGTAAATCAATTCCAGCAACAATGATTGATTGGCCCTGCTTGGGCACATGGTCTCATTTTGAACCAACCCCTCTTGCTGGGGATGGAGCACTCAATTGACCAGAGCTGAATAACCTGCATCCCTGGAGCCTGGGATAGCCAGGCAATCTGATCCATGAACCCCTGGAGAATCAAATGGAATGGGGGAGAAGCAGCACCCCAAAACACAAAAGCAACAAATGGCTCCTGTACTTCCACTCAAGCAAATGGGTCCCTAATTAGACACTATTTGTTATAATTTTGTGCTGTTGTGTATTTTTCAGGCTTGCCTCTTCAGTCATATTCCAAAGTCTATGAGGATGAGAACAGTGCTTGATGTCCCCACATCACTGACCACAGTGTCTTACACATAGGAGGTGCTCATGAAACCTCTGCAGAGTAATGTGTTTCTGCATTACAGTTGCTAATGATGCAGATTCTTGCACTGGTTGATAGGAAACCCTGATGGTTTCTAGCCATCATTTGGTTATGTTAATCCATGTTAGAGATGATGCAGTGTAGAGAGAGGTATTTGGGGATTCCAAAATGCTGAGCTTCTCAGGGGATTATTTTCTATGGGTTATATGCATATGCGGAATCAGAACCTCCTCCAGGAGCTGAGAGAATCTGATTCAGTTTCTGGAAAGCCACAGCCTCTCATTGCAGCACTCTTGCTTGGAGAGCTAAGTGCCTAATGGGGGAAAATGCTGGATTCTATGTCAATGTTCTGGGAACAGCTCAGCCCTGCCTCGTAGACTCTGGAGCATCTACTCTTTCCAGCCAACAAGAACACTTGGGAAAGTCAGTGAGGGTCAGGAGCCAGGCACTGAAGCATTGGATCCAGAGCCTTCTGGTAATCGTAGACAACTGGGGAGATGTTCTTGCTTGCCTTCACTCATGCTGGGACTTTGCAAGGTTTCCTGTGTTCTGGGGGTGGGGAGGGGGCAAGCATTTCTTTCTAATGACACTAGCACAGAGCTTAACAAAGAGTAGATCCTATAGAAGGGAAGCAAGATCAGAAAACCCCATCTCTGGGCTGTTTTGGCAGATGCAAAGTGGTTCTGCCTTTTATATGTCAAATTGGGGAAGAATTGTTCTTTGGGGAAAGATTTGAATCAGAAAGGAGAGATCTCCTTCCCTGGCACCAAAGGGTGTGAGCACCTGATGGGCAGAGAGCCCCTGCAAGCTTGCAGAGGCCCTCCTATTAAAATGCCAAACAGTCAAGAAGCAGTGTCCTTCTGACAGCTTCTCAGAATAAACAGGGTGGTGGTTTGCATTTGAGATGTGCAGACATGCTAGAGTTGGCTCTCAATTTGGCAGAAGCAGAGTTAAAGGGGCACCCTCTAACACTAAGGGACTTATTACAGAAAGCAGTGAGCATTGCAAAGCAAGAGAGAATCTGAAGTTAAGAGAGGGCTTCACGACTGATGGATTATTTCATATTCGCATTCCTGAGTGGAGGAGGGAAGGAAGGATGGAGAGATGCCAATATCAATCAATATCAATATCTTAGACTTTTGTTCATCTTAAAAATTCAGCTCAAATGCACCCTCTTACTTTTCAATTGTTTTAAAATGGAGCGAAGTTTTCATTTGCTCTAACTTTTTCATTTACAGTTTCTGCACGCAATGGAGTGTCTCTCTTCTGCAGCTGATGCTTCCTCAAACCATATTCATCGGCACAGTAGCTCCCTGGGTGTTACAAGTGTTCCTTTGCAAAGAGGTTCCTTGGGCTAAAAAGTCCAATAAAAGTGGGTTGACTGAAGCAAAGCAAGTGTCCCCTCTGCAGGACTTTAATATATCAGTACTCACCACGAGGCTCTAAGAGGGGAGGTTCAATGAGGAATCCAGGCTTCCTACGGGTGTATTCCACTCAGAACTCCTTTTCCCACAAAATATCTCATGCGAGTTGGCAAAATGTTTTAGACGTTTCAAACTGGACAACTAAGATGCCACATCTGAGGTGTACCCTGGGGACCTCGGAGCACAGAGACCTATGTTAAATGATGAATTAAGATGGACTCACATGTGAGATCCTGCTAGACTCAAATATGAGGAGGCTGGAGAATGGCGGGTAAAAAGCAAGCACTGAGTCGCCCGGACAGTGAGCTGTAAGAATGCAGACCCAGTCAGGGGCTGTGTTAGCCAAATGTCCCCTCAAGCCACACTGCGGGGACTTGCTCCCTTGTCCAGTGATTGCACAGAGACCTCGCCCCACAAGAAACCCATCGTCTTCCCCCTTCCCTCCAAGCTACTGGTGGTCAAAAGAGAACAGCCAGTAGACACATGCTAACTGCTGCTCCATTCCCTGTATTGAATCATTTCATTTCTGATTTTTTTTTTTTTGTGATCATTTCTCCACCTACCCTAGGTCAAAGGGTTTTTATTTTCAGGAGTCTCTAGCCTGTAGTCTCACAAATGGCATTGGGAGTCACTGAATACTTCAAATAAGAACTATGATTTTTTTTTTTGCTAGCAACATCTCAGATTCAACCTACCTTTTTTCTGGCCTCGACATTTTATGAAAGTTTCTCCCATAATAAAAAATCAAGAAAGTACATATATATACACATATGCACATATATATTTACATATATAATATAAAAAGCTACATATAACCTTGGTTTGGTTTCCAAGAAGGAAGGAGAAGGCAGAGACGGCTGATGGGTCAGGTATTCAAATTTAATGATGCTTCTGCTTTGCAATGTTAAAGCATTGCTTGGTTGGGATATAATGAATACAAGTTAAAATATCATCTGAAGGACCGTCAATGGGTTGTAAATAAACCCATTTAGGAGTTGGTATCAGTCAGAGTTCAACAAGAGAAGTAGAACTACTAGAAGAGTATATCTCCATATCTATCTGTCTGTCATCTATCTATATCTATCTATCTATCTATCTATCTATCTATCTATCTATCTATCATCTATCTATCTACCTATCTATCTATCCATCTATCATTCTATCATCTATCTATATCTATCTATCTATTTACCTATCTATCTATATATCTGGAGACATTGATGACAAGAAATGGGCTCATTCTGTTGTAGGGGCTTCCCAAGCAAGTTCTAAACCCATAGGGCAGGCAGTCCAGAAAGGAAGACGGCACAGGGTAGAAACCCACGGGCACAGGCCAAGCTCTACACCTCAGGGCGGCTTCTAAGGTCTTACAACTGATTCACTCAGTCCCACCCACTGTACAGGGTAATCTCTTATTAAAATGGATAAATCAGGGATTTAATTATATCTGCAAAATACTTTCAGAGCAACACCTGGCTCAGTGTTTAAGAACCGGGGGCCTACAGCCTGACCAAGTTACCATCCTGGAGTTCCGTTTTTTGTTTGTTTGTTTTTGTTTGCTTGTTTGTTTGTTTGTTGACAGGATCTTGCTGTGTCACCCAGGCTGGAATACAGTAGCATGATCATGGCTCACTGCAGCCTCAACTTCCTGGGCTCAAGCCATCCTCCCACCTCAACCCTCAGAGTGGCTGGGACCACAGGTGTACACCACCATGCCTGGCTAGCTTTCATATTTTTTGTAGAGACAGGGTTTTGCCATGTTGCCCAAGCTCGTCTCAAACTCCTGAGCTTGAGCAATTCATCCACCTTGGCCTCCCAAAGTGCTGGGAATCCAGGCATCAGCCACTGCACCCGACCTGGAGTTCTTTATGAGTACAGACTACAGGTTTAGGTCAGAAGTGTCAGAGTGGGGATTTGGGCCCTGGTTTGATTTACTTTAAAATCAGGGGTAAAAATCCTTGCTTTTTTTCCTTTGGGGGAAGAAAAAGTTATTCCCCTTCCTATATTCTTTGAAGTTCATAGATTTTGTTTTTCTCTGTAGATGTAGCATATCCAACTTCTACAGTCTCTCTATCAGTAAGTTCATTCCGTTTTGGTCAAAAACAAATATCTAGCTTTCTTCCAACTGTCAGATGAGGAGGGCTGTTCTACAATCTCCCCACCATCCAATCCTTTCTCCTCCCTTTCTTCAGAAAAGCATTTCGGAAGCACAGGTCATGAAAGGACAGCAGTGTGCTTCCGGGCTGCACCCTCTGTGTTACGTGTCATTCTGCTGTAGCCCTTATCTCACCCTCTCCTTGTAGGAACTTTGGAGCAGGTTCTGTCCCAATCCCTGTTTTCCAGATGGAGAAACTGAGGCATCCAAAGGGCGACTTTCCCACTCTCAGGGAGCAGCAGCCATCCAGCCCTAAGCCTGGGTTCCCAGCATCCTATCACACTGCCTTCCACGCTGGAGGGATACTTCTTCAGATGGAACCTGGAATCTGCTCTAATTTCTCGTTTGTTGGTAAATCTTCATCCAATTGTGACTGTTGTAGCAAAACAATGATGAGCCTGGGTACCCTCCGGGTTCCAGGATAGAGTGTCTCCTCTGCCCCATGCATTGATCTCTGCCTCTCCCTCCATCCCAAGCCCATCACTCTCCTGTGCAGGCAGATACCTTCGGGGACTGGCAGCGACCAATGAAAGGAACAGAGGATCCCGCGTGAGAGGATGGGTGATGAGGAGTTCCAAGGGAGTGAGCGGCTGGACAGAGCAACCCTGTGTGAAGGGCGGCACTGCCCATTTGCTTCCATCTGGGAACAGGAGCCCCTTGATACAGAATCTTATCATTCCCCCCAAAACCTGGACATACTGACTTTTATGTGAAAAACCTTATTTTTAGAAATGTTGCTGATGAGTTAAAAACAGGTCCGGAGCTGGCAGATGGAGGTCTCTCTGGCCCAGGCTGCCCATCGGTGATGCTTGCCCTCACCTGCTCGTTACAGCCCTGCAAGAGGCCCCAGGTCTCCTCTAACCAGGCCAGAGGTGGCTGAAATGCACTGTAAGAAAGGAGGGTTCTGACTTTGACTCTGACCGGAAGGCCGGGGCCAGCAGTTCGTTTTCAGGTTGCCTTCTGCTTCCCGGCTCTACTGAGAATGGGGAATGCAGATGTAAACGAAAAAGAAATGTGCCGGATGGACTGGAGGGAAATCAGCTCAGCTAAGTGCACGGCCCTGAGTAGCTGTGAGGTTGGGGCAGGTCATGGGAGATTCATATTTTTTCCAGGCCAGCTCTCCCATTCATAATGTAACATTTACAATTTTTTTTTCTGCCCTAGTAGAACAGAAAGGAATCTAACTGCAGGTTCTTTTCCAGCAGCATCTGCTCGGAGCTGCCTATCCACCTACCAAGAGACTCCCGTCTCACTCTCCACCTTGTATGTGGTTTTTTTTACTTCCTCCACAATACCTTCTTCTATTTTTTTCTTCCTGGTCCCATTTCTCTCTTCTGTAATGAAAAAGCAATAGTAGCAGTGGGTTGCCTGTAAGATAAGCTTGTTTTGTTTTCAACCTTTTTATTATTTAACCCACACCCACAGGGAGGTAAACTGATACCCTATCAAGGAAGAGACAGACAAACCCAGGAAACAGGCAGGGGGATTGTGCAGAAATTCCAGATCAGGATTTGCTTGGGCTGGAAGATTTAATTTGCCAGACTGCTGGGCCTGTCAAAAGTTTCTGCAGTAACCACTTGGGTCCTCATAAAGCCGAAACAGCAGAGGAGGAAAATGAAATCTTGGATCAATTTCTCTGTTTGGAGACCTTAACTTACATTCAGTTGAGGAGAAACAAAAAAAAAAAAAAAAAAAAAAAAAAAAAAGGAAAGAGAGAATCCAACCAGCCAACTGAAATTGTCATGGCAGATTAGCCTAGGAAACCAATGCATGGGTTTGTACATTCATAAGGAAATAGAGGGAGCCCGAAATTCTGTTCTGGTTCTTTAGAAAGAACCCAGAATTGTTCTCTTTTTATCTCCCAATGGCCCCATACATAAATACATGCTTCTTCCCACAGGAACAAGATGGGGCTGGCCAATTGAAGAGGAAGGTAAGGATGCCGTGGGCAGGACAGCTGCAAGGTCAAGGGCCTGGGGCCCAGGGAGATAGATCCCTGGTAAGAATGACTGTGTGTCCATGACAGGGCTAAGACATGGCTCACGGAAGTGCCTGGGCATCACTGCATGCCAGCTGTGGCTCTGTCCCACCCACTGGAACCCTGGCATCTGTGCTAAAAGAGCCCTCTCATCTGCCTACCCACAGCATGCTCCATTGCTCTCTGCCATATAGGTGCCTAAAAATGCTTTCAAGAATTGAAAAGAAAGGGTTGGCATGGAGCAGTATCTAGAACAGATTTGCGGTTTCCTTGCCTTTAAAGGTAGTCACTTCAGTTTATGAATTGGAACAGATGAGCTATTAATTTATTTTCATTTATTGTGCTTCATTCAGAGTTTACGCAGAAATGGGATACTTGCATAGTCTTAAGTATTGCTCTCCAAATATTTGATAATTACAAAGGGAAAAGTAGTAAGTTTACAGTGGAGAATCTTGGCATGCACTACACTAGCCTTAGTTCAAGGTTAACATCACAGAAATACATAGTGACATCACGGGCTCCTTCTAGGGTACACTGGGAAGGCACATTACTTCAGGAGTATCCCCCTGAATAATCTAATCATGAGCAAACAACAAACTCCAATTCTGATATTTTCTACAAAATTTTTTTGTTCTTCCAAAGTGTCAAGTTCATGAAAGACAAGGGAAGACTAAAGAAGACTGCACAAAATTGGAAGAGACAAAAAGGACACAAATGACCAAATACAATGTAGGGTCCCAGGATGGATCCTGGAATAGAAAAAGGACATTAGCAGGAAAACTGCAGATATTCAAATAAGTTCCATATTCTAGTTAACAGTATTGTGGCAAGAATAACTTCTTAGTTTTGATGAATGTGTGATGGCTCTTTAAGATGGTAACATAAGGGGAAGCTGGGTGAAGGGTAGTTGAATGCTCTATTATTTTTGCAAATTTTCTGTAGGTTTAGAATTCTCTGTCTTTCAAAAAAAAATTAACTGTTAGAAAAAAGTAGCATGTTCAGAGGTGTTCCCTATATGATATCCAAGAATGTCTCATAATTTCTATCCACAAAGACGCCTGACCTTTCTCTTTGACTCCTTATTCACATTTTAATCATGCACATGGAAGTCAACAGTGTGCCCCGAGGACATAGGACACTGGGCACAGCTGAAATCTCATAAATAAATTACCAAATATATACTCTAAGAGGACCATTTCATTTACCCATGGTTCAAGGAATTGTCAGCATCTCATTCACTGTAAATGCTCTATGGTGTCCTTAGGGAAGATGGAGGTCAGAATGGCTGGTGGAGATTGACTGTTCCTGTAGGTCACTGCTATAGTTCATCAAGAGGGATGTAAGGGATGGACATTCACCATTCTCTGGATGACAGTTCTGGTCTGGTTGCAAAGAATAGAAGTGTGTCCAAGTAAGCTCATCATTCTGTTGTACAGACATAAAAGGCAGTCTTAAAGACAAAGACATTTGGCCATGTAGCTGTGTGGCTGGGTTTTAAAAGTTGAGACACAGTTTCATTAATGGGCTAAGAGTTTATGGCTATGTTAGGTACTTTATTGTGTGAAGGATTTCATGTTACTTTTTTGTTTTGTTTTGTATTTTTGTGGAGAGGTTTCTGATTGGGAGAATATACCAACTCCTTGCTCTGCAAAAAAGGGAGTACATCAGTCAGCTATTGCCACACCGATGCTGCGAAACAAATGACTCCATAACTAAATGGGTTACAAGAACCCTTGATTTTTTTCACTCATGTGTCTGCAGGTCAATTGCAATACAGCTGATTGAGGCTGAGTTCAGCTCCAGGCTGTGAGTTCAATCCACGTCTGATGCATGTGTCCATGTCTGATGCATTCAGTCTATGTCTGATGCACATCTGATGCATGATTTGGGATCCACCAGATAATAGGGACAAGGAGGCTTAGTTTAGATAACCCATGATAGCTCTGCTTGTTATCTATTCAGTTTGCTTTGCTGTCTGTTTTTTTTTTTTTTTAATGGTAACTGCACCTTGTTTTGTGTTCGTGGAAATGACCCCTGCCCACTCCACATAGTCCTGGTGGACTTTGTCAACCAAGATCATGCTTCCTGCTTGGCCACAGAGGCGGGCCTTCTGACAAGGCACAAGCAATTGCAGGACTCTTTTCCCCTGGCCAGAGTCAATATCTCAAGAAGGGCACACTGAAGAGGTTAGGCAAACCGACATCCTCTATGGAAAGTGAACAAAAACATTGGCTCTGTCTCTGGTAACTGCCATGCTGGAAGTCACATGTTTGACATGATGGTTCATTTTCCTAGCCATGGTGAAGAATTCAACTGTAATAGGACAGGGTGAGGTGAACAAAGGGGAGAGAGCTAGCTACTGCATAACCTCATTGAGCTATTCAATCTACCTTAGACTAAAAGTTCCTGGGCCTGATGTTCCAAACTCTAAGCTAACATAATTGCTTCTTGTAGGAACAAGTTTTACTTTTCTTTTTTTGACACATTTAATCCAAATTAAACAAGGCATCCATGGTAGAAGGAGCAGGAAGTGGCCTCCTCAGCAATGTGTCTTTTTGTTTATTTCTAGAGACAGGATCTCGCTGTGTTGCCCAGGCTGGAGTACAGTGGCACCATCATAGCTCACTGCAGCTTTGAACTCCTGAGCTCACTTGATCCTTCGATCCCTCTACCTCATACTCCCCAGCCTCTGGGATGACAAACATGTGCCACTATGCCTGGCTGTTTTTTGGTGGTTTTTTTGTAGAGATGGAGTCTCACTACGTGGCCTGGGCTCTATCCTCGGCTTAAGTGAGCCTCCTACTTTGGTCCCCCAAAGCCCTGAAGTTACAGGCATGAGTCACTGCACCTGGCCAATAATGAATCTTTTTGAAAAACATTTATTGAGAGATAATTTATGTCTTATGGAATTCACCCATTTACTCTGGACAATTAAGTAATTTTGAGTAAATTCATATAGTTGTGCAACCATCACCATTATCTTAGCTGAGACTGTTTTAGTATTGCACCATTTAACTGTCTCATGCTTCAGGGAGGACAGTTGGCCCTGGGTGTCACTTTTCACACTCTTAGCACTGGCTGTCTCCTTGCAACACCTCCTTTAGCTTGCGCCAAAGACTCTGAACCTGGGCTCAACCTGCTGTGTCTAATTGTGCCAATGACCTCCCTCTTCTCAGAAGATCATGTTGTCCCTCCTGAAGATTCCTATTCCACATCAATCCAGAAAAGAAAAAAAATTAAACATTGGAATCCTTATTTGAGAAGGAAAAGCAACTTCTCTTTTGGGCTGAAATTTCTCCATTGGAATCTGGTCATATGTGGTTTGAATCTGAAGCCATTCTTCACTGCATTATTTGGGTTTATTGCATAACTTCTAGTAAGCTATGCTGGAGAACTTGGCTGAAAATTAATTTGAAATATTTTAAGTTTCTGGCAGACTTTTGGACTAAGATATAGCATGGCTTTGGAGTCTACCTCCTTAACTAGAAAATACATATAGGCTGTGTGGCCCCTTTCAAATGCCTTTACATGGGTGATCCTTGAAAGGGGGACCCTGAGAACAGGTGAATGGTAGGGGGGAAGCTGGAACTTCTACCATGATTCAAAGACCCTCTTTCTGTTTCTCAAGAGCCAGAATATCTGCATCTTTGTGATTCACTGTCTCCTTTATTTTTTCACTGACTTCCTCTGCTCACACACAGCACTCATGACTATGATATCTCAAATCACGTGAATGAAAGCCCGAAGCTCACCACCAGGTAATACAGTCTTTGTGTCTTTGGGCTGCAATTCTGGAGATGAGTGGATAGTGGTGGATAGTGCCCCAGTGGTCCAGGGCCAGATGTGGTTAGTGTGGCTGCTCCTTCAGCAGGGCTGTTCCTGCGCCAGTTCTCAAAGAAGGGGCTTGTTGCTAAGCCAGCTCCTCCAAAATGGGCATTCCTCTGACCTCATGGAGCCAAGAAGACAGACTGCTGGAGTGTAGCTATGGGCCAAATCACAGATGATAAAAAGAGAAGAAAAAATAGAAGAACATCTTCTAAGCTGGAAATAATTTAAGTCAGAGATCTCCTAGCTTTGCAAAGTCACAGAACTTTCTTATGACAGGCTAATTCTAGAAACTTCTTCCTACTCACTCCATAAAAATTTAAAATTAGAATTAGCTTTCTCTCGTAAGTTTCAGAAGACTTCCCCAAATGCATAGTATTTCCAGTAACATCCAAATGTATGCCTCCCCATCCCCACACCTTGAATGTGAGAATATCAAAATGCATGGTTTTTTTTTTTTTAAGTCTCCTAAAGCCCCTTGTTAAGCACTTGCAAAACCCAGTAGCCAAGAGTCTAAGATCCAGTCAGAGTCTGAGCCAACACCCTCTGGTTGGCAAGAGCATGTGGTTAAATATTCAGGAATTTAGCAAGTCAGCTATTAAATCATTGGTAGCTTTCAGTCAGCCATGGCAGGACTATTTACACCATGGAAATTGGCAAATGCTAAAAAGTCCATTCCTTTACCTTTTTTTTTGTTCCAGAGAGCTGGCTTACCAGAATATACCTGATTCAAATCTGGTTTCAGCCACCTACGAGTTGTCTGCCTGTGGGTTTGTTATTTAATCTTCCAGTGCCTTAGTTTCCTCATCTGTAAAACAGGGACAATGACAGTATCTATCTCATGGAGGGCTTCCATGAGACCTGCAAGAGGTAAAGTGTATGTAAAGCTCTTGGAACATTGCACTGGTTACCATATAACTAAAAGAAAAATTGTATCTATCTTACAGGGAATTTCCGTGAGACCTTCACGAGGCGAGGCAGAGACAAAACTTTTAGAACATGCTCAGTCAACACTGGTGACTGTACAGCAGAGCCCTAGCCAAGACAAAGGACCCCTGCTCTACCCACTCAGAAGGACAGCCAAGAAAGCACCTTCTGCAGAGAAGCAATTGCAGCAATTCAGACACAGTCATCTCATCAGGAAAGGTCATTAGGTTGGCATTAGGGACACAAGAAACAACAGCCTAATTTAAAAAGAAAAGCTTTCAGGAAAATAGATTTTCTGCCTCCTTGCTTCCAGAAAACTCCCCCCAAAGCCACGGAGGCACTTAAAATTGTAGTAACAAGAAATGAGCAAGGGCAGAGACTGTAGTCATTTTTGTTAAGGAATCACAGGCAGAAATTCTGCCTTCAAGGATGGCAGCAATTTTTTTTCTCGCAATGGTCTTAAAAAATAACCTTTCATGCTTGTGGTTGGCATGTGCAGGAGGGCAGATTCTTAGCATGGAGCCCCCTCAGTCATCCTGGGAAGATGATCTGTGCCTTGGGTTGGAGGAGGGGTCAAGGGATTCCAGCACGCTCCAGCCCTCATTCTCTCCTGCTTTTGAGGAACAAGGCTTCCAGGTGTCCAAGCTCAGGTGGCACTCTTAGTACCAGAGAGATGATGAGAGCAAGGTGAGCCAGAGGTTGCCTTAGAGGGAGTCCCACGCCTGAAAGCCTAACCCTTGTTCCTCGGCCAGACTCAAGGCCCACCCTCATAACGTGCTGTGTTTGAATCCTGACTGGGCGGTTTAGAACTGCTTACTGCCTTTGAGCTTCAAACCTCTCCTCTCTGCATTGCAGACAAGGACACCTGTCCTTCAACCCACGGTGTTACTAAATGAGGCCTGGCAGCTACTGGATGCTCACACAATTTCATGTATCTTCCCTTCATTTTTTTTTCCTTTCTAACTTCCCTTCCTGCCCAGCCTGTGAGGGATTACAGAACTCATGAGAAATACTTGGCACTGTTTTCCCGCCCTCTGCTTCTCAGTCTCTGGTTTGATCAGTAACACACGTCGGCCAGGGGTGCCACGCGGCTCACTGCTCGCTGCCAGGGACCGATGCTGAGCTCCTCGACCAGCTTCCTTTGATTCCTTCTTCGATGAGATGCACTTCTTTGGTGGAGGCAGGGAATAAGCTAATAAAGAAGTTACAAATTCTGATAAGTGCTTGAGGAAAGCAAACAAGATGCTGAGAATCTCACTCCATCTCAGTAGCAGGAGGTGCAGGGCTGCTGCTCTGTGGATGCTGTGCAGAAAAGACCACACGAGGGGGTGACTTGAAGCTGAGACTTGCTAGATGACAGCGAGGCAGCTCCAAGGGAGCAAGATCTGGGAGAAACACAAACTCATACACACACATACACACTTCCACACACACATACTCACATGCACGCACACACTCACACTTGCAAACATACACCCCCACACACTCCCATACACACACACACTTACACATATACACATGTGTACTCATACTTGCACACATACACACACAAGCACACATACATTCCCATATACTCACACAGATACACACACAAACACACATACACATACCTTCACACATATATACTCACACTCACACAAGACACTCATATACAAACACACACTGCACACACTCACACATGTAGAAACACAAACACACTTGCACATGCACACACTCGGGCACACAGTTGCACACACGCTCGCACATATACACACATACACTCACATCACATACACACACTCACATACACTCACACACACATGCACATAGACATACACACATGTACCTATACACACATGTATACTCACAGACATATGAACATGCACACACACGAACACATGCACGTGCATACTTACACACCCACACATGTTGTGCCGGGGGCCCAGCAAGAGGCAGGACACTATGGAATACTCATCAAACACAAGAAACCAAAAGTACCACTGAATTCTTGACAATGGCTATGCGTTTCTTAGAATAGCACCAGCTCTCCTCTTTATTCCCTAAAGTTTTCAAAAATAAAACAAAGCCACCAAGGCAAAGGCCTTGGAAGGGGGCGTATTTGAGGACCAGAAGGGCCGCGTGGCTGTGGGAGTGAGAAAGGACGCTGCGGTGAGCAGGTTCTATCAGGCAGGGCTCATGGACCACGCTATGGGTTTGGATTTTATTCCAAGAGTCTTCTTGGCATTCGTGGTGGTCAGAATAATCTCCCTCCGCCTCCCGCCATGGCTAACCATATCCAGTCCCAGAACCCGCGGCTGTGTGAGTTTCCACAGCAAAGGGGAAGGCAGGTTGCAAATGGAATTTAGGTTGCTGCCTGCCGGCTCTAAGAAAGGGACATTATCCTGGATTTCCCAGGCTGGCCGGGATTTCCCAGGCGGGCCGTGTCATGCAGGTCCTTGAGAGCAGAAGAGGGAGGCAGGAGAGGGAGTCCAAGTGATGTGGAAGGCAGGAGAGGAGGCCAAGTGATGTGGAAGGCAGGAGAGGAGGCCAAGTGATGTGGCGTGAAAGGATGCGGCCCTTCACTGCTGATGGCTTTGGAAATGAAGAAAGTGGCCACGAGCCTAGGAGCATGGAGGCCTCCAGAAGCTGGGAAAGGCAGGAAGTGGCTTCCACCCTGGAGCGTCCTGAAGAAACTAACCCTGAAATCCCCTTGATTTTAGGCCAGTGAGACCCATGTTGGACTTTGGCTTCTAAAACTGCTAGGTAATAACATTGCACTGTCTAAACCACTGAGTCTGTGGTCACCTGTTACAGCTACAGGAACACATTGCAGCAGCCTAGTCCCTGGGAAGGAATGGGTCCACTCAGTAGACTTCCCCAGGAATGTATCCTTGAGCTCAAGTTGTAAACCCTAGCACAGCATTTCTCGAACAGGCGTGGTTTGACCCTGCAGGGAGGAAGAGGATGGGAGGAGAAAGAAGGGGCATTTGGCAATGTCTGGAGAGAGATTTGGCAATGGCATTTGGCAGGGGCCATTTGGCAATGTCTAGAGAGAAATTAGATTATGACTGTGGGGGTGGTGCAGTGCTGGTATCTAGTGGATTGGGATCAGAAGTGCTGTTCACCATCCTGCAATCAATAGGACAGCCCTCACAATAGAGATCGTCTCGCCCTCCCCCACCAAATGTTAAGAGTGGTGAAGTTGAGAAACTTTGCACAGAAAATGAAATTCTTTAGCCCAACTAAATGCACATGTTTTGAAAGGTAATTTTAAGGGTGAAAACGTAGTATACTGTGAGTGGAATTTTATTTTCAGGGGCCTGTTATTCCTATAATTTATCCTGACACCAGGTAATAAGGGGCTTGTTCTCTACCCTATTAAAAAGTACTTCACAGGTCATTTAATATGTCAGAAGGTACTGCCCCAGACACCAAGGGACTCAGGAAATGGAGCAAATTCTCATGGTCCTGTTTTCTACTGATGTCTTCAGATCTTGCTTTTCTCTTTTTGCCTTACAGTGTCTTCTTCTACCTGTCCTTCACCAAGGGGAATTGGTTAATTCTTTGACACCGCAAAATTCAAATCTGACCAGTCTGACTTTCGATCCCTGGAATAAATGAAAGAAAAGACTTGCAATGATCATGATGATGAGTGGACACAGTTCTTTGTCGTTGAACCCCAGGCAGAAAGCCACTGCGCTGAATGATACATAGGAAAGTCCTTTGTAAATGGTCAAGCTCTAATTTTGCTGCCTACTCTGAGCTTGCTAGAGAATGCTACTGCTAGGGAGAACCCACATTCTTCAAAGGTTAGGCTATGCTTAAATTGATGAGCCGGGTGCGTTTGCTAAACTATAGGAATAACAACTATCCCTCTGTCTCCTCAGGGGCTTTCTCAGTATATTTTATTCAGAGTTGGCACAAGACGAATGGGCCCCAAGAATTTCATAAGAAGACCACATAGGATCTCAGATTGAGGAAGTCAATTTCAGATCAGAAAAAAAGACAAGTTCTCCAAGGGTTTGACAGAAGCCTCATTCAGTGTCAAGGTTCTGAGACTACCAGACAGACAGATACACACACACACACACACACACACAGAGAGAGAGAGAAAGATTTATGCAGACCCTTGTGTGTATCCACTGTCTGTATATAATATAGCCATGTGGTCAACATATTCCCATCAGGTCAATTTGCCATTTCATATACTATTTATTGACAAGTCATTCACTGTGTACCACATTTTGTGTTTCATTATTCTACACAAGGGTCCTGTAAGCTAGGAATGATCATTTTTCCTTTTTCAGGTAAGTAAACCGACTCAGTGCACACTGGTATTTACCTGCTGAGGCCAGCAGAAACTCAAACACGAGTGTCTCCTCACTTCATTGGGCTATGTTTTGGAGAATCCAGAAGTCCTAATTTAATGGAAAAAACTATTAAAAATAAAACTCTGTACCTAAACTATAAGGATTCTGGTTACAGCCAAGGATTTCCGGGTATCTTATCTTGACTCAGTGAATCTTAACCTTTTCACCTTAACGTGGCTATCATCTGACTGGACGTGGCTGTCTTTTGGTTATCTTAATCTGCCTCCCTTGCAGCTATGATTGTGTAATCAGCAGCTTACCCTCTGTCTCTCAGACATGCCAGAATGGGTCAACAATCCTAGAAGCTGGGTGATGGCCAGTATAGATTATTGCATCAGTGCTTCCCAAAATATGTTCCAAAGAATGTGGAATGGTAAAAAGGGGACTTGTTTGGGAATTCTCTCTTACTAGTGAAAGAAATTGTGTGCCCACTCTGAATCCAGAGTGCCTTGCGCCACTAGGTGACGGAGCTAGTTAGCTGAATTTGTAAAGTCATATGTTCCCCCAGGCATTATGTCTATGGGAGAGAATGGTCTTGGTGTATCTCCAGGATGCTGTGAGGTGCTGAAGCATGTGGCTGCCTGCTAACGGTGGATTTCATTTCCTGCAATCCTTCTGAGTGTGGGAAGAACACTTGGAAAGCTCACAGTGTACTGAGGGTCTTCCACCTCCTCCAGCAGCTTGATATTTTTGGTTGTGGTTGCAAGCCCGTTTGAAGTCCCTTCTGTCTGCAGAGCTCATTAGAAGTGAGAAACTGCCCCTAAACTAGCAAATGACAAATTTTCTTCACTTATTCAGGTGCCAAAGGAACAGGTCATTATGAGTTGCTCCTGTTTAGATTAATCACAGTAAACACCTGCTCCTGCGTTGACCCATCACTTATCAGCAACAGCTAAATGAGGCATTATTTAATCATGGAACCCTGAGCACCAGCCACCCTCTCTGTCCACAGAAACATGACTCTCTGGTTCTTTAACAAATATCTGAAGATTTCAGCTGCCAGCAGATATTGATCAATTTCGGAGCTCCTTCCCAAAATCAATACCTGCACACAGCCAGGACTCAAGGCTCTGGGAAAGAGGGAGTTGATGATTTGAATCTCCTTTTAACAGTCAGGTTGCCAGAGACCCATGTGTCCAGGCTGAGGGATGTGCCCACCTGACTGCCTTCACAGCTTGTCTTCCAA
Source organism: Nomascus leucogenys (assembly GCF_006542625.1). Taxonomy (NCBI): domain Eukaryota; kingdom Metazoa; phylum Chordata; class Mammalia; order Primates; family Hylobatidae; genus Nomascus; species Nomascus leucogenys. The sequence continues at coordinate 3,521,733 of NC_044393.1, forward strand.
GGTGCTGTCTGCTTGAAGAAGTCAGAGCTGCTCCTAGAGGATATACATTTATTAACAAAAGAAAAATGTCTATTGGGCCCCAAAGTACATCTTCATCCTTCTTATCACCTAAGCGATTTTAAGTTGATGATGTTTAATGAGATCCACGTCGTTCAGATAGACTTCAAGCTGTGACCCAGCAAGGCAACACCAATTTAGCCTTACTAAACACACCTCCCAATTTTTTTAAAGTACTTCATGCCCCATAAATTAGACTGCCATTGAGATAATTGGAACCTTGTGGCTGTTAATTTTTCACAGATACACTATTTTGAAAATAAATCATGAACCATCATCTTTGAATGTTAAAGTTAATTTACATTGAACACACTTTTCTACTTCAAAGCATTCATAGGTGGATATCTTTAACAGATAATTGACAGAGATGGAACCTCCCTTCACTGCCATCAGAGCCATGAACCTAAAATACCCACGTCAATCCAAAGTAGCCAGAATCCTTTTGGCTTTTTGTCGATCATCTTTTCTGAACTGGAACTGTCCAAATAGTCATCTAAAATAATTGATCAAAACTGTTGTTCCAAAAAGGATTACTTTTTGACGGGGGAGGCATTGCAAGAGTACATTCTGCATTTGCACAGAGGCTATGTGAATTTTCGATAGACAGAATATCTCAATGACCATTCAATACAAATGAATAGGCTTCTCTGATATGTAAAGAACTCAATTACATGTTTCAATAAAGAATGTAAGTGTGCTTTTCTTTTTTCAAAAAGACCTCCTTTATTGCCTGGAGGTAGCATAAACATCAGCACAAAGCAAATAGCTGAACTGCACTCCTGTATCGCACTTGATTTCAAAATACCAGTGTTCTCCCTCCCAGAGTTGCTCCATGCCCCGAAATGTCAAATAGAAAATATCAAAATTACTGGTAATTCTAAATGGCCGGCTAACCAGGTGTATGTCTCGATAGTAAAATAAAACAATGTATTGAATGTCAAATAAAAACACATTACCTAAAATTCATTTCCGGCCAGGTGCGATGGCTCACGCTTGTAATCCCAGCACTTTGGGAGGCCGAGGCGGGCGGATCACGAGGTCAGGAGATCGAGACCACGGTGAAACCCCGTCTCTACTAAAAATACAAAAAATTAGCCAGGTGTGGTGGCGGGCGCCTGTAGTCCCAGCTACTCGGAGAGGCTGAGGCAGGAGAATGGCGTGAACCCGGGAGGCGGAGCTTGCAGTGAGCCGAGATTGCGCCACTGCACTCCAGCCTAGGTGACAGAGCGAGACTCCATCTCAAAAAAAAAAAAAATTCATTTCCTCCGCTTCCCACAATTGCACCACCTCCATCATTTTTCATCAGGCAGAAGATATAGAGAGACATCTGATAAATAAAGCATAAATGCATTCTGCAATTACAAAATGTTAAAACACTACACATTGTAAGGGAAAGGCAAGGAGGTGTGGAGAGGAAGCAGAAGAACAAAGTTGAACTTATCGGGGTTCTCCCAAGGCTTCCTGACATCGGCCCTATTAAAATTAAACTTTCTTAAAGGGGCTCTCTGTAAGGCATTTCAGTGACTGGAGTGGAAGAAAAGCCAACATATTCTAAGCGAGCTCCAAAATGTCCAGTTGGAGGCAATGCTTTGCCTGTGTTTGCCTCTGATAATCCATAGGCCTCTGTGGGCTTCTGATTCATTGGCTTAAGGGGCATCAGCCAGGTGTCTAGCTGCAGCAGGGGTTGTTCCATTGGAAATGACATCGTGTGGACCAGATGCTAGATGTGGTGCAGTGCAGCTGCTATCAATCCGCACTATAGCACAGCTTCTCAAATTTTAAAGAGCACACAAATCACCTGGAGGTCTAAATAAAACATGCACGTGACTTTAGCTGGTCTGGGTGGAGCCCAAGATTCTGTCTTCCTGAGGAGCAACTTTGCCATAAGAATGCTGCTGGCCCCAGAGCCACCCTCTTGGCAGTGAAGCTCCATGGTACAAAACATTTCTGAGTCTACAGAAAAACAAGACATCAGAGAGATGGGTTATCTCTTAGAGCATAAGTTTTTATCTGTGAGCTTGCCATACCCTTCATGAGATCTGCAGTGAAAATCAGGCCACTATTAAAGCAGCAAAATTGAAAATGCCATTTTTAAAGATATAATTGAAAGGAAAATGATGCCCATCACCTGTATTTGATTCTTGATTGTAAAAGAAGGCAGATCGATAGACAGTGTCTCAAGAATGTGGTTCCTGGATAGGTTATTCATTGCAGCAAAGGTAAACTATGGAATGTGTATTCCACACGGAATTATCTGGGGCTTTGACAAAATGTGATCATATTCGAGTCATCCATTCACAGGGACAGTGGCTCTTGGCAGTGAAAGGACTGAAGTGGGCTCCTTCTTGCCTCTCCTTTTTATTGTTATTATTATGATGATTTGCCCCATTTCTTTTGTCTTCTCCCCATGGGACTGACTTAGCAATATGAATCCACAAATTACAAATGGTACCAAGAAATGATAGCAAGGATTGGTTGAGTATTGCTGGGGGGTGGCATGGAATCTGGCCAGCTCGGTTGCCTCCTGACCGCAGATGGTGGTTATCCATGGGGTGGGACGAAGTGGAATTGGCTGGATCCTATGGCATTCTTCCATAGGTTGTCATCAGTCTCCACTTTCTTTTTGTGGTTCCCTGTCTTAGCTGCCTTACTGAACCCCTGTTGAGGATCAACATGGATGCCTGACCTGGAAGCCTGGTACCCAACGAGGGGAAGGACACATCCATTACTGCCTCTCAGCTGCTAACCAGTCTTCCCTGTGTGGAATTTAATGGGAGAATTCAAATCATTACTCTTCCTTACTTTTTCCCTGAAGATGTCCCTTCTCCAAGATCTCCCCATGCCTGACCCTCACTAGACCTTTAGTTAAAAGGCAAGCTTGCTTTCAATGATGGGGACTTGCTGGCTCTTCCACTACCATGGATCAAATTTGCTTTTGAAACGCCATTGCTGTTGGTCTTGATGTGTTTTCCTGTTGCTTGTGTCACTCAGCGGTGTCTAGTTCAGCCTGGAAACATTCCCTTTGACTCTCTGTGATGTTTTCAAAGGTAGGAACAAACCCCATCCTTTTTTATTCTAACCTGCCACAGTGGCAGGTTAAGCTGTGATCACTGGTAGGAGTGAAGATGAGAGGAAGAGAGGGTCCCCTGAACTTCACATACTTACTTTCCCAGAGACCACATGAGATGCTCTGCAACCCAGAAGTGCAGTTCTGAGCCAGTCCTCATTTAGGACCCATGCTTGTGTAACAATATGTTGGTGGAGATGGTTCTGATCATCAAATAGAAAGGACTCACACTGACCCTCAGAGGTGAGCATGCTGGGCTCCAGTAGTATACTTTGTTAGTCTGCTCAGTGGCCTTGGCCTTCCACTCCCCATGCCCAGTGAGAACCCCCTGCCCGCCACACTGAGTGTCATAAGGAGCCCTTGACATCAGCCTGTAAACTCTTTGGTGTCATAGAAGGATGGCGGGGAAGCTAAGTGCTGCAGTGGACGGAGAAGACTAGCCAGGGAAAGAAGCAGGCAGGAGGTGAGCCTTGTCCTACAGGCTGAGTTTGGAGCTGTCAGCCATCGCTCTTATGGTGGATGAGAACAGCCTCAGGGGAAGGCTGGCAAGGGGTCCCGGAGCAAGAACCATGACTCAGAGGCCACCAGCCCTGTCACTGCTGCATTCATGGACTGTTGTGCTGTGTGGCCAGAATGAAGGAGCCGACAGGCTGAGCAAGGGGCTGTGGGCATTGAGCCCAGGACCCACACGGAGAAACACTCCCCATTGCCTAATCTCCCACTGCCCAGGGGCTCCAACTGGTTCAGTTCTTAATGACCACGTGGACTTGGAGCATAAGGATGTAGACACAGCCCCCTTTGTCGGGATGTTCTTAATATTCCAGATGGCAGTGAATGTCTGTATTAAAAGTAGCCATAGAACCCGAAGATCATTAGCAGAAGGCAGCACTATTTCTGGGGCAGGCAGTCTTTGAAAATGTGGTTCGGAAACCAGGTATGTGTTTTCAGCTGTGAGATCCATGCTGAACTCGGTCCCCACAGCAGGCCGCCTCTCACGTTTTCTCCTCTTTCCCAAAAGCGCTCCGGACATGACTAGATCTCACTGCTCTGGTCTCTTTACTGATGTCATTCATTTGTTGCACACTTTGAGCCAGGAATCATCCTAAGCACTTTACAAATAGGTATGCATGTTAGTTCCATGTTGCAGGTGGGCTGACTTGCAGGAAGGCGCAAGAAGTTAGATTCACAACCAAGATCACAGAGTTGGGGAGGCACTGTGGAACCCTGAAGTCTGACTCACACTCCCACACCTTGAACCGTTTGCTAAGCCTGCTCAGTTCTTCTTTTAAGCCTCCAGATAGAAGGCAAATCCTAGAAAGGGGGTCCTGTAGAACACAGCACAGTTCTCACTGCTGTAGATGGAGAGTAATGGAAAATCCCCAAGCAGTATTGAAATCTATAGACAATGAGTTATTGACCAGGTAATCATGGTAACCACTCAACACAGGAGTAGAGATAGTAATTTGGTCTTGACTCCTTCTGAATTCCAAGGAGAGGGACTAGTGAGAATGCAGAGACCAACATTTTAGGTCTTGGTTTCTGTTGACCATCTCCAGGTGGGAAACCAGAGGGGTCTCCATTCTCAACATCCCTGTGGGCAACCGGCTCATTGCTTTTCTTTATAAAACTAGGTTGAGCCTTGGCCGACATAATGAAAATATCAGAAGCAATAAATACGTATCTTGTCAAGTGGCTGATTAATGTGTTCTCATAATTGGATGCACAGTGAGGCTCAGCTGAAACAGTCACAGACAACCGTTAACCAGGCCCTAGACTGCCACACAGGGAGCATATTGGGTTGCATTAAAATCTGTTAGCATTAAAATGTATTCCATGAGATCAGTATGACGCCACTTGTTTCTTCTCTTACTTGGAGGTTTCGACCAGCTGTTTCCAACATCACCTCATAATTGCCATAACCTCTTACAGCCGAGAGAACCGTGAGCACACAGTGGGAACTCATATGTGTTTGCCAAATAAATTGTGCTAATTACACTGTTCAAAATGATGCCTTATTGATTACTCCATCTTCAAGAAGCCAGGAGGGTGAGCATCTTATTAAGGGTGAACAATATCTGGAGAAATTCCTGTCTCCCTCTAGGCCTGGTTTGCAAAGTTTCTGCCGCAAATAATATAGCTATTTAGACCAACAGCAAGTATGAAAAATGGCTTTTCCAAGCTCAGGGAAGTCAAAATCATTCATGCACGCCCTGTGGATTCTCAGGTTGCTTCTAGGTCCTGCTCATGTTTCTAAATTAGATCCTGAGCAAACAGCATAAAGAAGTAGGGGAATTGCCCATTCCTTAAGGTTCCCACCCAAGTTTCCCATCAAGAACCCTCCTCTGGCCCATGTTGACTCTGCTCACTTGTTGCCACTGCCCATGGGACCAACCCACAGCATCGTTTCTGCCGCATGTGAGGGCCATGCACATGTGTAAGCTTTTGTCCCAGCTTGTCTGAGGGTTCATGTACAATGAAAGCACACAGGCCAAACCCAACCCACCACTTGATTTCTTATTACCTATGAGCTGAGAATGTTTTTTATACTTTTTTTAAGACTTTATATTTTTAATACAGTTTTAATTTACAGAATAATTTGGCAGGTAGTACATAGAGTTCCATGTATCTTTTCCTGCTACCCATGGGGCCTGGTACACACGTTTTCCTATTACATCTTACACTAGTGTTGGATGTTTTCTAAAACTAACAAGCCAGCACTGATACATTATTATGAACCAAAGTCCATACTTGCCATTAGGGTTCACTCTTGGCACTGTACCTTCTATGGGTTTTGACAAATGTATGATGACATGATTCCACCATTACAGTGTCGAGGAAGGTATTTCCATCACTACCCAAGTCCCCTGAGCTTCACTTATGCACTAAACCAAAAGGCCCCTAATATTTCATGGCATGTGAAAATTGTATCACATTTACATTGCAATGTCCATAAATAGTTTTACTGGAACCCGGCACCTCTGTTAGCATATTGTCAGTGGTAGCTTCTGCTCTACAACAGCAGATATGGGCACTTGCAACAGAGACCACATGGCCTGCAAAAGCCAAAAATGTTTACTATCCGGCCCGTTGCAGGAAATTTCCCTGACCCCTTGTCTAGACTGTCAGTTCTGGAAAGTCCAATTTGTCGCCTCTCAGCGTTTAGTGAGGGGATTTGATCGCAGCCGGTTTCCTAATTTAAGATCCAAAACCTCCTCCTAGAAATGTTAACAATTGTTTCCATTGTCAGATGTCTCCCAGAGTCCTACAATCCCTTCTATCGTTTTTCTGATGGGTCTTTATCCTTGACAGACATCTTGATTTTTTCAAATAGTGAACCTTTGATGAGAGGTGAGCCTAGAGGATTAACTTTGCCCAGAGAAGAGATGGATCCTTGCCCAGCTTCTTGACAGGCAGCTCTGAGCCCTGGGCATGTGATGTTTGGTAAGTGTGTTGTTTACTGGGGGACCTTGAGCCACATGGTAACAGATCACCCTCCCTTCGGAGAGCCTGGAAACCAAAGGCTAAGTGGCCAACCTCAGTAAGTACCTGAACCCCAAGGCTCAGGCGAGCTTCCCTGGTTGGTGACACTGACTAAGCACTATCACACATCCTTGTCAGAGGAGTAAATGCTGTCCATATGACTCCATTGGGAGGGACAAATGGAGCTCGCATCTGGAGTCCTCCGGACCCTGCCCTATGCTTGTCTTCTCCAGGCTGATTTTAACCTGAGTCCCTTCATCCTGATAAACCATGACCATAAGCATGACAGCTCACATTTCATGAGTTTGTCTAGTGAACTATTCATCCTGAGCATGGTCTTGGGGACCACCCCACACACTAAAGGTTGTTGTTTTGATTGTTGTGTTGTAGAAATGTGAAGTTAATCAGACATGAAGCAGCATGCTTAGTGGCAGAGCATTCCAAAATCATCTCTACTGTAGGTATCAAGGGGTAAGGTCCACTCCAGGTCATACAAGTAGAGCCTCCTACTGCCACCTGTCTCTGCTGTCTATATCATGAGAATGAGAGTCTCTCTCCTTTCCTTAAATTAGTTTATTTTTGTCTTTGCTGTTTTGAAGTAGATATCATCACTTCCATTTTATTTCCATTTTTGTCTTTGAGACATGGTCTTGTTCAGGTATCTCACTGATGCTGGAGTGGAATGGCATGATCAGAGCTCACTGCAACCTCAGCCTCTCAGTGTCAGGTGATTCTCCTACCTCAGCCTCCCAAATAGCAGAGACTAAAGTCCCGCGCCACTATGTCTGGCTAATTTTAGTATTTTCTGTAGAGATGGGGTTTTACTATATTGCCCAGGAGTGGTCTCGAACTCCTGGGCTCAAGAAATCCACTTGCCTCAGCTTCTTAAAGTGCTGGAATTACAAGTGTGAGTCACTGTGCCCAGCCCATCACTTCCATTTTAAAGATGAGGAAACTGAAGCTAAGAGAAGTTAGACAGCCTGCATTAATTTCAAGGTCAATAAATAGCAGAATCAGAAAAGCCCAGAGCTAAACAAGTGTGAAAGCCTTTTGTTTGTTTGTTTGTTTGTTTGTTTTTTCCAACTACAGATTAACTTCCAAACTTCCAGGAGTCTCCTGGCTACAAACTAATTTTCAGTCTTTTTATTAAAGGCTTATTTTGACCAAGTGGGACCTAGGAGAAAAGTTTTGGAAAAGATTTCGCAGTTCACGTTTGATAAGATTTATAAGAGTGAGACAAAAGTACAGGGCTTTCTGTTCTAATTAGAGCTGAATGTTAGAATGAATTGGTAGCAGGTCGCTGTGACCCATAAAACTTGGCTCTTTATAGAAAACTTTTGCTGTTATTGTTTTCACTGAAAAGAATGTCTTTTTCTTTTAAAAACCTGGAAAATGCAAACGAGAAGAAAGAAGGGAATGCTCACCCAGTGTCTGTGAGGCAGATGCAGTGGACCTCACGTTTTGTGCCTCTTCCCCACTGTATGGATGAGGGATAATTTATGATCAAATTATTTCATTTTGCTAATCATTCATTAGCTGTGAGAGTTGCTCTCAGTCCTGACTGTGGAATAGAATCAGAATCTCTGGGCATGGGCCAGCCCCCAGAGGAATGCAGCGCTGAGAACCATCCTTCTAGATTCAACTGTGCAGGGCATCCAGTTAGAATGCAGTTAGATGTGGGGTGCTTATCTAATAAGGTTCTTTTAAAGGCGCTGATGTCCAAGTGATTCCTGAGTAGCTGGGATTGCAGGCATGCGCCACCATGCCCGGCTCATTTTGTATTTTCAGTAGAGACGGAGTTTCACTATGTTGGTCAGGCTGGTCTCGAACTCCTGACCTCAGGTGATCCACCTGCCTAGGCCTCCCAACGTGCTGGGATTACAGGCGTGAGCCACTGTGCTGGGCCAGTACCTTGAATTCTTAAGTGCATCTCTTATTAAGGCTGAAGGCTACATTTTTGTAACACCAAGAAAGCATATCTGGGAGGTAAATTTCATGAGCGTGTGTCACCCCCACACATGTGGGAGTGGGGTCCTTGGATTGCTCCCTCTGCTTCAGAACCTCTGCAATTGCTGCTCTATTTCCTTTGGGCAGGAGTGTGACAAAAAAGCAAGCTGGGGCCATGCTGATTTGTATTTGTTTTTATGTAGCCGTATTTTTCTCTTCCTAAAAATGATCTAGTATTTTGCATTTATCTTTATTTTATTATTTTAAATACTTTCCAAGATGTGTCTAAAATCTGGCCCATTTTTTACTGGCTTTCTTTGAAATTTGGTGAACGCTTGCCGCCTGTGTTCTCAGATCTTTGTTACAGTTCCAGCAATTTTTTTATAATTATGTCATTGATGATTGATTCTATTTTGGTAGCTCTGATATTTTCCTTAGAAAATATCTATAATTCTTAGCAAGGGTTTTCTTATCTATAATTATCCGTCTATAATAGCACATCTTTAACTTTTTCATCAGTATTGTGTGAGGGCTTCTCAATTTTTCAACTTTTCTCTGTGCCTCTATAAATATTTTAGTGGAAACTTGGGAGATACTGCTTTACAGCAGGATGCTGACCAGGTCTTATCTGAAACCTCCATTGCTTGGCTTGATTTGGGAACTCAAGAGAACCCTAAGGAATCCCAGCTTGACTTGCACCTTTAACAAATCATACTCTCCAAACGGCAATAAGAGCCCAGCTTTAACACTATAATAGAGAGGTTATTTCCCTTATGCTAAGTAAATGCAGTCTACTAATCATATGGTGTTTCACACTCATTCATTCTATAAATATTTATCAGTCACCTACAGACCAGGCACGTATCTAGTTCTTGGGATAGAGAACAAAGGACGGAATCCCTGATCTCATGGAGGAGGCAAATGATAAACAAAATAAATGTTATAGGGGATGTTAAAAGGCGCTCAGTTCTTAGGAACAAAATAAAGAAAGGAACAAAATAAAGAAAGAAACAAAATAAAGAAAAAGGGGCCAGGCAGGGAGAGGCGCAGCAGCTAGTGTGTGCAAATAACCGACTTTAGGAGGTGTAAGTTTGTGTTCTTGGTTCAGTTTTTAGTTACTGACACTCAGGAACCAAGACCAACTGCCTGCTTGATTATACTGCCTGTACAACTCTGCCTTTCATGTCAAGTAATCATTTCAGAAATTTTCTAGTTTGAGACCTTGTCACATCAACAACCTCATGGCAAAGTGAATGACATTCTGAGCAGTTGCTTCTTCCCTGGATTAAGCAATCACCTTGAGGCTCTTCTCTTCCGACTTCCACTGCTCAATGAACTTTCATGGGAATATGCCTTTGCGTAATCTAAATAATGCAACAAACAAACAAAGCAAAACTATCTGTTCCACCCATATCCTCTCTACAGGCAGCAAGAAGGATGTCTGCCATAGGGCATCCCGGCTGCTCCCAAGCTCCCCTTTTCTCAATGTTGTGTTGCCTGCGTATGGGTTGGGGAGTTCGACAACAGCGAACACCAAGAATACTAAAGGATCCCAGAAAGGTAATTCGTTTTTCCTAGTGTCGGCAATCTGGGCAATATTGTTCATTTTTTCTGCCTGGGGAATATTAGCAGAATAATCTCTCCACCCAAATGTCCACATTCTAATGCTGGGAACCTGAAATGTCACCATACATGGCAAAAAGGCCTTTGTACATATGACAAAGTTAAGGATTTGGGGTACCTTGGGCTATCTGGGTGGGCTCCATGTAATCACAATAATCCTTATCAGGGGAAGAGGGAGTCAGAGTGGGAGATGTGAAGATGGAAGCAGAGGTGGGAGTGATGTAACTTCTACCTGTGAAGAGGGAGAAAGGGGCCATCAGCCAAGGTGTGCAGGTGGCCTCTGGAAGCTGGGAAAGTCAAGGAAACAGATTTTCCCCTGGAACCTCCAGATGTCTAATCCCCAGAAAGGTAAGAGATTGAATTCGTGTTGTTTTAAACCACCAAGAGGGTGGCAATTTGTTAGAGAAGCCACAGGAGACTTCTGAACACTGTGAGCTCAGCTGTGTCAGGCAGGGGAGATTCTGAGGGTCCTTAGAAATGCACACTGGGCATGGAGCCACATTTCCTATGGTCTCCGAGCTCAGCTAAAGTCCTGTACCCCACACTCTGGGATCTGAGACTGCCTTGTCGTCTGCTATAGCAGTGCCCTTTATTTCTGGGGCAGATCTCAATATTTGTGGGTTGACTCAGATAGATGTGGTTGGACAGGAGCACCGTGTTAAGAGAAGGATGCTGGGGAAGAGCCTGTCTTCACATCCGACTTTATGCCAGGCTTGGCCTTTCAAAGGGCAGCTTTGGAATTTCCCACACTGCCTACCAAAGAACTATGTTCGAGACAAGCCCTGAAGTTTAAGCTCCTTTAGCATCACAGGGGAGGCCCTCTGCCTGGAAATCTGCATTTTAGCATGCTCCCCACGCCCCTGGGGGATTCCAACGCATCTGAAGGCATAGGGATTGTTGCTCCGCAGCTGCTTTGGCCGCGTGGCTGCGAGTCCTGTGACCCCGAATCCTGTGACCCTGGTGCTCACTCTATCCTGGTATAACATATATGTCATAAGGGAACCACCATTTCACATTTTCCTTCTTTTCTTTCTGAGCAGCTGAGAAAAGCAAAACCTGCCTGTGTGTATCTAAGCATTGAACCAGAAATTTGTTGTGAGCCGTCGGACCCTCTGGCTACTGAATCAGAGCAAGGAGACAGCACCTGAGGATGCTGCCCCCAGGAGAGACGGGAGTGGTGTGTCGACCGCAGAGCCACGTTGATTCCGTGGGAAGACACCTGGTTCCCTGTATGGGCACCTTCCCTGCATGTCTGTTCTCCTCAGTCTCGGAGCTGGCTGCCTATGCGGAGATCACCTGTTAGAAAGTGGCAGTTCTGGGTATTACAAAATTGATCGTTTCAGTGAGTAAAAACTGTAGAGGTGGTGAACCCCTTGTCCAGATCCTGGTCCCCCTTGGGCGGAACCTTCTGGGGAGTCCAGATGCTATTGGCACTAACCTACCCTGTCTGTCTTCTCTCTTCCTTCTGCAGAGAAGACACCAAAAATCGCAGACGGGCACAACACCCTCCCGTTCCTGATGACCATAATCAGATGTCCTTTCTCTTCAAGCAAAGAGATAACCTTTTGGGACAGGAGCGTAACACACCAGCTGGACTGTGAGGATTAAATCTTTGCGCTAGAAGAATGATTTATGCTCCAATAAAGCCAAACAAAACCTAATTGGGTAGGGTGAGACCACCAAAAATTATGTTCACAATGAAAAACGGAATGAGAACTAATTATCCGGGTGCAGTGTCCCATTTAGCTATAATTCTACAGTCAATTAGCATTCTGTTTAATTGTACAATTAATGAACATATAAATTAAATTCATAGTTTATTTCTACCACTAAATTACTTATTTGAATTGCCTCTTTGGAAAAAAAATAAGCAACTCAATGCGCACATTATTAAATGAGTTGGTAATGTACATTCTGGGCACGCCTTAATTGTAAAACAATTACTCCACTATTATGGCTGGGATGTTGCTTGTGTTATGGGGAACTGAATAATTTAATTTTCTCTTATCAAATGAACAGGTAATAGTTTCACTGACTAACACACAATTCTCCTGGCAGTTTTCAAGACTTGCATGTGCAGATTTCATGCCATCCAAAGCACGGAAAGGCCCCACCTGAGAAACAGTGGTTTTGATAGAACCTACGGGAGATACTGGCATGGGTGACTCCTGGCGTGGATGGCTCCTGCTCTTGTTTGGGATGATGAATGAGCTGGTAAAGCAAGGCCAGGCATTCCCCAGCCCTCACTGGCTGGTGAGTACAGAATGAGAGACAGATGCCACTGCAAAGCAATCTTCAGTGGTTTGCCTGCTCCCCTCGGCTCCCTGGAAAGTTCCTGTTGAAAAATATCTGAAAATCCAGAGATAGGTGGGTGTTCATGTGTGCTCTTGGATGAGGTCCTGCCTCCAGGCGCTGCCGCTGCACCATCGTTGCCCCCAACGTGCCTCTGCTGCCCCTGTCTGTGTTTGTGTGGACTGGTTCTCACCCAATCACTACGGCACTGAAACCCTTGACATTCGAGGTTCAGTGATGTCCTCAAGTGTCTAAGTTGTTAGAAGGGGGGTGGCACTGTCCGGTGTGCTTCAGAGGGGTGCTGAAGCCCTGCAGAATTTAGTGAGCTGGCCAAGCTCCTGAGTCCTGCCATGGCCCCTCCTCTCCTGATTCCCCAGCCCATGCCCTGCTGGCCTCTGGACACACAGTGCCTTTCCTCTGGATCTTCTACCAGGTTGGATCTCCCTCCAGCAGAAGTCCCCTTTAGTCCCTCAGGTTTCTTCCCCAGGGGTCCTGACAGCTCTCTAGATATCCTCCCTGTGTGTGTGTTCGTCCTGGGATTCCTAATATATAAAATAAAATCCTCGTTACATTCCATTGTGAAATCATGCAGGCTGCATGGACTCCAATTCCAGCTCTGGCACCATCCATGCAGGTGACCTTGGGCAAGACACTCAGTCTATGCCTCACTTCCTTATCAATGAAATGGAGACAACAGTGTTTTCCCTGGTGAGGGAAGAAAGTCATGGGGGAGGGGCGTTCCCTTATGAATAAAGGAACAAGTACATGAAGGAGCCCAGAACATTGCTCAAAAGTGTCCCCATTACTCTGATGCAATTAGCCCCTGATGATGCAATTATGATGTAATTTAACAATGCCCAAATGGTGTTGAAAAGCAAAAATTCCATCAAGCCAAATAGCTAAGTTGACTAATTCAAACCAGATGTCAGGGAGGGTGGAATTAGACTTGTGTAAAGAAGAAAGTGGCTTTGGAACTGAACTTCCATCAAACCAGTTCCTCTGAGACTCACAAAACCCAGTTATGTGATTGATTTGGTCTGTTTTTCATGTTGGAACACAGTCTGAGTCATCTGATAGCAGCAGAAATAATGACACTGGATTAACTGTCTCTCATCCACCTGCTACATGTACAGGATGGCTGACTTGAGAGCCAGTGATCTGGGCTTGGAGCAAATGGTTCCACTGATGGCTTGTCAAAGTAAAAGTAAAAGTAAAAACTGTACAGTACAAAGTTAAACAGTCCAGGAAGACTTCTCTAAAGACTAGTGCAATAGAGGAGAGAACCTGAGCTCAACTTCCATGATACAAAAGGTGGGAGGGTTTTCCAATGCGGCATGAGCTGGTGGAAAGGATGGGAGGATGTCAGTGGAGGGGAGGTTGGTCAATGGGATGTGACCAGCAGACTGAGTTATTCCTGAGCTTGCAAATGTTCTTCTCTGATTAGGCCACCTGTGTTTTCTAATGTGCATCCATCAGAGGAGGCTCCTATTCTCAGAAACTGGGAGCTTGGAATGCCATCTCCTTCACCATTTACATTTCACAGAGACGATTTCCAGGTCCTTGAGAAAGGCATTTTCTGGGTTGTAAAATGAGCCAGAATCTGGGGGAAGATTTGTAGCTCCAAAGGATTTATAATTGCACGTTTTTTAAAGTAAATGCTCTATGAAAAGGGAGGTGAGGGGCTGATAGTCAGGATGGAATCTGTCTAAAGTTTCACCAAGCCGAGGGGAATGTGATGCTGTCTTGGTCACATATGAGTGGGCTGTGGGCTGGTGGCTCTGGGACACCACTAGTTGCTCATCCTGCCATGCTCTGCTCTGCAGCACCAAGGATGAAATTTATCTTTCAAGCAATCAATCCCCCAGCCCTAAATGCCTGAGCCCTAAATTCTGAGCAGTCATCAACAGCGTGTGCTGCTTCTGTTCCTGTTATTAGCTGTCTCTTAATAACCTTCGGGTCAGGGGTGTTATTGATGCTCCAGCTTAATTCAAATTATAATAGGATAAATCATCTGCCATCTCCAATCCTTGTTTATTGAATTTTGTATGATCCATTTAATTTAGGCCCTCCCATCTCTGAAGGTCGAAGCCTATTGAAAATCTGTCTCTTTATCCTCTCATGACCTAATTTATGTTTTTCCCTTTAACTTCTCCACCTACCTTATTGCTGTCACAGCCTCAGAGGCTCCATGAGTCAGAGGCGGGACTGAGAAGATTAACATTTTTATTGCTTTACTTGGTGTCCTATCAAAGACAAGCAGATGCAAACAGACACAGACATTTTTAGATCCTTTGCAGTGTCCCTCTCCAGGACTTTCTATTCTGCCCAGAAAAACGTATGTACTCATGTTCACCCAGTAAAAATTTCCCGAGCATTGACTCTAGATATTTAAAAAATATTTTTAATGTAGCATACTTTTTAAAAAGCATGGGGCCACAAATAGGAACCAAGCACAGACATTTGCCTTTGGAAGAGCAGGTCACCCAGCTGGATTCCAGTGGTCCTTGGGCAGGGTGTGTTAAGTGCTGGGTGGAGGTGAAATAGACAAAGAGCAGCTAAGGAGGGATGGATGGGGAGAGGGAGGGTGAAGAAGGAGTCACCTAAAGGATTTGAAATGGCCCTATTCCCTCAATATGTGGGTTCTATTTGGAAATAAGGACCCCGATGGAGATAAGATAAGTGATGGTGATGAAGGGATTTCTTGGGAAAAGGTAGAACTGGTTTTGGAAGGGAAATCAGACTACAGGAAGAGATCTCAGACAGAAATACTCATCATCAAACACCAGCTGGACAATCGGAGTGGGTATGGGCTATCAAGAGGCAGGGTAGTGAAGAAATTCAAGAAACAAGAAAACCTTTGCCATTCAAAGGCGACCAATCTTTCATAGCTGACCTCAAGGGTTTGCTTATTAATCATTGAAACCTGAGCCCAACCTTGGAAACATGGACATCAACTAAGGGCTATTTGGAAGTTTTTTCCAGCACATGATTTGATGATGCTAAAACAAAGTGCTGTTGTTTGGAGAAAGCAAGTGCTTTGGATGGGTGTTGATGGAAGGATCTGGGAGTGCATACCGTGTGTCGCTTGCTCGTCACTGGTAAGCCTCACAATCCTGGGTCCCCAGTTCACAATGGATGAAGCAGCCTCATCACTGGGCCAATACCCAGCTCTGCTGACTCACTCCATTTAATCACAGGCAATTAGTGTGACTGACAGCCCTAATTAAGCTCTTACCTGAACAGGCTCCTTCCAGCTGCAACCTTGCAGGGAGCGGCTGCCCTACCTTTGATGCCTTTGATTCAGTCCCTTCTTACCAGGGCTGTTTTTGGTCTCATCCAAATTTCCTCATCACCTTTAATGAACATTTTCATCCCATTTCTTCTAACAATTTTAAGATCCTCATGCAAGGCGTTCACTTGAGAAAAAAAAAAGTTACTGTATTGTCAGTCAAGCAGGCTCATCAGTACAGAAAGAGGGCTTTACATCAAAATTGGCAGATGCTTGGAACGGCCTTTGATTCATCAGTGTTTTCATATCTGACAATATTGGTGTTTGGCCATAGAGCCTTCTGAAGGCCATCCTGCCCTTTCTCCATTCTTTAAAAGTGAGACCTAATTTCTTGAGCCTTTGAAAGTAGACTTTTTGGAAGGGATTAATGAAGTAAAATTGAAGAAAAAAAATTACTTCGCATTTTAAAATATTTGAGCTTTTCTGACTTCTATGATGGAATGCATTTAAAGCACAAATGGACAGTGAAATCTTATGTAACTCCATTTGAGTTGTGGTTCCCTTCAGTTGTGTTGTAAGATTTGGAGAAAGTTCATAAGCATCTTGAAGGGTTTTCTCCATTGGTTGCATCAGCCAAATGTATTTTCTATACTGGTGATCTTTTTGGTGATAGTCAAGGTGCTCTTGTATATGTCTGCTTTGGGGACAAAACAAATACGCAAAGGCTTCTTTCGTTGATGTTCCATACTTCACAGAGGTTTTCAATTGAGGTTCATTCTTCTGCTCACTGCCTTAACTCTTGGGCCTTTCCGTCCTCTCACGTCTCACTTTCCTGGACCAGCCCTGAGCCCCTGGTTTGTGGATTACTGTAATGGCCTCCTAACTAGTCTCTCTTGCCTGTCTCCATGACAATATTTGTTTACTTATTTGTTCATTAATTAATGAGACAGGGTCTTGCTCTGTATCCCAGGCTGGAGTGCAGTGGTGCAATCACGGATCACTGCAGCCTTGACCTTCTGGGCTCAGTGGATCCTCTCACCTCAGCTTCCTGAGTAGTTGAGACTATTTTTTTTTTTTTTTAGAGACAGGATCTCGTTATCTTGCCCAGGCTGGTCTCAGGCCCTTGGCCTCAAGTGATCCTCCCACCTCCGCCTCTCAAAGTGCTGGGACTACAAGCATACCCCACCTTGCCCGGCTCCCATGCCAAAGTCTTCATCCTGCATTTGAAGTCCTCCTTCACTGGTGACCCTGCTTCATACTACCCATCCAGCCATCTTCCACTTGTCTTCCATTGAACTCCTACCCAGCTTCTCATGGAGGCTGGCCTCACCACCTCCCCTTGCTATCCTTACTCTGTAATCCTTGTATTCTCATTCCACTGCCACAGGATGTCCCTCTACATTCTTCAAGGCTATCAAAGGCTCACAGGGACCTGGGGCCCACTGGGATCTCCTGTGCTTCTGGCTGCAAACAGAGTAACAACCGACATGCATTGAGCCTACCTGTGCTGGGCATCGAATCTCACAGAGCTCATTCATCCAACGCAGGCTACGGCCCTAGGAGTGAAGAACTCTGAACTCTTCACAGAGGAGAACACTGAGACCAGAAAGGTCCACATGTCCAACGTCAGGCAGCCACCCAGTGGTGAAGGCAGCTAATGTGCAGGGGTCCCCGGGTCGAGAGAGGATGCTCCTCCCTGCCATGCTGTCCCTGCCGGCTGAGTCCCACATGCTGATATCATTCACGCTCTGCAGAGTTGTCACATGGCATCTCCACCTCAGCAATGGCCTGATCTGCTCATTCGGGCTGGAAAATCTGCAAAGCAAAGAGGGTGGTCCCCATCCCTGACTTGCCTGAACGAGGGCTTTACAGATGGAAAAGAGTGATTTAATGACCATGGAAATAATTAGTTAACTTATGAGCACTGCAGGAATTAGCCAACCGCATACACTGCTGTCTCCACTAGCTACTTGGATTTCAGATGGAAAACAATAAAATGACCATGTCTGAGTAAGAGTCTGCAAACTCGACTTGTCTAATCGTTTTCACAAATGTGGTTTCTCACTCGTGTGAGATGGAGGGCGAGGGAAGGCTGTGCTGTGGATTTCTGTGATGACACAGCCTGATCCATGTCTTACTCTCCTTTAGAGTAGAATTCCACAATCCTCCTCGGTGGGTGTCTTTCAACCACGCTTGTGTTGCCACTGTCATAGCTGTCAGCAGTGGCTTTTGCTGACGGGTCCAAACCAGAATGCTGTTCACCACCTCTTTGCCTCCTGAAGTAGTTTTTTGGGTTTAATTGATACACTGGTGTGGGGAGACCATGGTAGCTGTGGCTTCCTTTTCTATAGGGGAGAACATTCAGAGTGTTTATTCCTCAGATGTGCTGTGCAGGCTATGGAAGAGACGATCCTCCAGCTTCCCACCTTCAGCCTGCAGTGGGAGAATGCACCGCCATACAGGCATGTATGAGTTAAAGCCACTTTCACAGAGCACAGGCAAGTGCCCTGGTGGAGGGTTTTTAGAAGTTGCACAAGTGCACAAGCCAGAGATCCAGCCAGGAAATCCATCCTTTAAAGGAAAAGCGTAACATCATCTCACAAACCATATTTACAACACATGGTCCTCAGCACCCAGTGCTAATATGAACTCTCATGCACATTTGTTGAGCACTTACTATGTGCCAGGTACTATGCTAAGGGCTGAACATACATTATTTCATTGTATCTGCATAGTAACCTCATGAGGAAAACTTCATGCTCACTAGTTAAGATGACAAAACTGAAGCTCCAAGAACCTAAGTAATTTACTGTGATATTGTGAAGTATGTATTTGTTTTTTGTTTAGGTTTGTGGCATGCAATTCCTAAAATCCTTGGAGTCTTCAACATACTATCTTTTTATATGCTAATGCAAATTTTGTGGTATGTGTATCTGTGTATCGTTTGTATGCTAATGCATATGTATATCGCATGTATATCATATGCTCTATGTATACAGAGAGCTCTATGTATACAGAGTGCATATGATATAAGCATCTAAGCACACAACTATATATATGATATATATGTATATATTATATATGATATATAGCACATGATACAATGCATTATATGCTATATATCTATATGATATAATAAGCATATAATATATATGATTATATATGATATATGTATATAACCATATATAGTTATTTATGATATAATGTACGTAACTATATATAGATAGATAACCTATAATGATATCAGCACATAAGCATGTAACAGTAGCTTCAAGAGGGAGCTCCCTGCTGAAGAGCAAGATATAATTCAAGGGTTGGGACTTTAAGCCCCATCCCCACCCTCTAGGGAAGGGAGAGAGACTAAAGGTCAGGTTGATGACCAATGACCAGTGGTTTAATTGATCATGCCTCTGTATGAAGCCTCTGTAAAATCCTAAGAGAACTGGGTTTGGAGAGCTTTTGGGTAGCTGAACACATGGAGGGTCCTGAAAAGTGGCACTCAGGGAGGGCATGGAAGCTCTGTGCCCCTTCCCCCATACCTCATCCTACACATCTCTTCATCTGTATCCTTTACAATATCTGTGATTCAGTCTAGCAAATTAATTGAATACAAAAGAGAGGGTCCTAGAAATCCCAACTTGGGGCCAGTTGTCAGAAGTTCCAAAGGCCTGGACTTACGACTGATTCTGAAGGAGTCGGGGAAGTTTTAGCAGCTGAGTCCTCACCTGGTGGGGTCTGACACTATCTCCAGGTAGATGGTGTCATAATTGAATTGAAGGACACCCACCTGGTGTCTGCTGAAGAATCAACAGATTGCCTGTGGTCGGGACAAACCACACATTGGGTGCATAAGTCTTCTGTGTTAATGATTGTGGTGTTGAATGAGAGGATAGAGAAATGATTTGAGTTTTTCCAGACACTTATCTAAAGCCATTGGCTCATAACTGGCAAAGCCACATTTTGAACCAAGGTCTTGTGGACTCCAGAGCCTGCACTCAGAATCACAACCCTGCTTGGCCCCCCTTCTATAAGTTTGGCTTTGGAAACTTTATGCCAAGAGGCTTTTGAATTCCTTGTAGATACATTTACTGCAAC
This sequence comes from Nomascus leucogenys, assembly GCF_006542625.1. Classification (NCBI taxonomy): domain Eukaryota; kingdom Metazoa; phylum Chordata; class Mammalia; order Primates; family Hylobatidae; genus Nomascus; species Nomascus leucogenys. Next base: position 3,541,523 of record NC_044393.1, read on the forward strand.
TAGGGCGTGCTCATCTGCACTTCTCTGAAACACGCACCCCAATTCCTGTGCAGGCTGACACAGTAACAGGCTTTCCCTTCCCCTCTTTTTGAAAATGAAAATTGATTTTTTCTATAGATACTCATTTTAAACACCCACTCATTTCTAAATACATATTCTAAAAAAACTGAACAATGAAGAAAAACATAAAGTAAAATTTTCTGTAGAATCCTATCATAAATTGGCAATTGCTTTTAGCATTTCAGTAAAGTGGATTGTTACATTTCTCACCCTCTGCAAATAACTGCTGCACACAAACATGAGCACACAGTCACGCATGAAGCCATTCAAGTGTATGTAATTGGGCTTGGGAGATAGGTGTGCAATTTGGAATCTAAATTTTCACCTGATAATCTGTCAGAAGTATTTGTCCATGTTGATAGTCACAGAGCTACACATTACTGTGAGTGACAGAGCATTTGGATATATAATTGTATCAATCTAGCCTCTTATTCATTAACATTTAAGTTGTTTCTAGTTCTTTACTATTATAATGACTTTTAATGAACAACTTTCTACATGTATTTTCAGCATTTGTCCACTTAAGTTCTTTAGTACTGACATTTCTAGACTAAAGATGTGCTTTGTTTACAAAAAAGGTAGAGCGGTGCTGGTTTCAGTTTGAAGTTGTGGAGAGCTAGAATAAGCATCATTCCCATTTTTATAAGAAATAAAACTGGACACAATATAAGTGCATGCCTTTTATTGAACCCATCAGAGAACTGAGGTCAAAAAGCAAACAGCCCGGCATGGTGGCTCATGCCTATAATCCCAGCACTTGGGAGGCCTAGGTTGGCGGATCACTTCAGGTCAGGAGTTCGAGACCAGCCTGGCCAATATGGTGAAATCCTGTCTCTACTAGGAATACAAAAATTAGTTGGGCTTGGTGGTGCACGCCTGTAGTCCCAGCTACTTGGGAGGCTGAAGCAGGAGAATTGCTTGAACCCAGGAGGTGGAGGTTGCAGTGAGCTGAGATCACGCCACTGCACTCCAGCCTGGGCAACAGAGTGAGACTTTGTCTCAAAAAACAAACAAACAAACCAAAAAACAAACAAAAAAAGCAAGTAACCAATCTGAAGTTTGGAGAGACAGTTGCCTTCAGGGAGAAACCCACATGAACATTTGCTTACCTGGGGCAAACGATGTCTGTAAAAGCTGGTAGGAAGGCTCTTCCTGGATTTTTCAGTTTTTTTTTTTTTTTGAGATGGAGTCTCGCTCTGTCACCCAGGCTGGAGTGCAGTGGTATGATCTCGGCTCACTGCAACCTCTGCCTCCCAGGTTCAAGTGATTCTTCTGCCTCAGCCTCCCCAGTAGCTGGGACTATAGGCAAGCACCACCACGCCCAGCTCACTTTTGTATTTTTAGTAGTCACGGGGTTTCACCATATTGGCCAGGCTGGTCTTGAACTCTGACCTCAGGTGATCTGCCTGCCTTGGCCTCCCAAAGTGTTGGGATTACAGGTGTGAGCCACCATGCCCAGCCCTGGTTTTTTCTCCAGAAACCCACCACATGCCACAGAGCAGAGGGAAAGAACCCAGAGAGAAAGGAGCTATGAGGACTACCAGTAAAGTGGGACACTCAACTGCATCCTGGAGCAGGAAAGGGCATTACTGGAAAAACTGGTGAAATCTGGCCAAAGCCTGGGTAATGTACCAATATCAATGTCTTAGTTTTCATCAGCATCCCACAGGCATATAAGGTGCTAACAGCTAGGAGCCTGGGTATAGATAAACAGGAACCCTCTGTACTGTCTTTGCAACTTTTCATTAAATCTACAATTACTTTAAAATTAAAAGTTTATTTTAAAATATAGAGCCCTTTTTATTGAGAAGAGAATCCTTATGACAAACTCTTCAATTAGCGAAAGATAAAACACCTGGGTATAATTTGGTACATTTCTTGGTCACCTACATCCATTAGATTTTAATTTAAATTTCAAGGTTCTTGATATATGGATGTTGGGAACTGGAAGAGAAACACAAGGTTTTCCATCTTTTAATTTTTTCCTTTTTAACGTATCCTGGCAAATATAGTTTAAGCTACAAAACATTTCCCAAATTCAGTGCTAGGCTCTGGGTGTTTGGCTTTCCAATGTCTGGTTTTTCTGATTTTCCAGTGACTTAATTCCTCCATGAGAACATCCCTTGTATTTGAAAGAGTCCAAGGGAGAGGTTGTTGTTTGTTCCAGCAGTTGTCCTGCCCTGCTTCAAAGGACAGGCTGGTGGCTCAGATGGTGGATGTGACACCCTTCAGCTTGTGTGATGATAACGGCTCTGCCGCTGGCTACCCTCCATGCCCTAGCCTCCTCATCTCCAAAATACAAATAGTAATGGAGCTGCTGTGAGGATTAAGTGAATTAATACAGAAAACACACTGGAAAGAATATCTGGTTCAATTTAAATTAATGTTATTGTTCTATTGCTCAGAGACAAACACCTCCAGCATCTGTGCCCTCTAGTGATAAGACTCAGCTCTCGCTCACATCGCCAGGGACCATCTGTGGCTTGGCTCTTTCTCTGGCTAGTGGTGTGTGCGGAAAAGTGCAATGAGACCCAGGGTCTGGCATAGGATTGGGGCATCCCGTTGGACGCTGTACCATGGTTAGGAGGATGGCACTCACAATTTCCACTCACATTTTATTAAGCCACTCACATTTTATTAAGTCCAGTGGATAGGCTTGGTGTTAGTAAGGGCAGGAAAGTGTAATCCCACTACAGGGAGGGCAGCGAATAATTGGGAGCAATAAAACAATCGACCGCAACTCTTATGATTAAATATTATCATGATTAGACTTATAAGTGCAAATCCCCAAAGCCGGTTCTTTGCAATCAAAGAATATGGTAATTCTCTTTTTACTTTTTTTTTCTTTTTACAAAGGGCATCACTTTCCCTTAAGTCCTATTAGTGGAGGTTGCAATTTGCATAAAACAGCTTTCCTCTTCTGCATGGATTTTTCCATCCAGTCACTAAAGAAGATACACAACATTTGAGTAAGACAGCTTCTCAGAACTGATTTTTAAAACAACAGGTATCAGCTGGGCACAGTAGCTCACACCTGTAATCCCAGCACTTTGGGAGGCCAAGGCAGGTGAATCACCTGAGGTCAGGAGTTCGAGACCAGCCTGGCCAAAGTGGTGAAACCCTGTCTCTACTAAAAATACAAAAACTAGCCAGCCATAGTGGTTGGCGCCTGTAATCCCAGCTACTCGGGAGGCTGAGGCATGAGAATCACTTGAACTCAGGAGGCGGAGGTTGCAGTGAGCGGAGATGGTGCCACTGCACTCCAACCTGGGCTACAGAGCGAGATTCCATCTCAAAAATAAAAATTAAAAAAATTACAGACATCACTGAGACAAAATGTTGGAAAAGATCATCATACAACAGTTTCATGACAAGGTGTGATGGCATTTGTTTCAGAAGGGAAGGGGCTAGAATAGAGCCCAGTGTGCATGTTTACTCGAGAATTGTTTGAGTGCGGGGGAGCCTGTCTTGTCTTGTCCAGTTAAAGACAAATCAAATGGAATAGTTCTGAAGTTTTGTGGATCCTCAATCACTTTTTGCTCAGAGAGAACACCAAGTCCTCTCAAATCCTGATTCTGGGCCATATCCCAATGCGCCAGTACCTTCATCTACAGGAAGGCCAGAAATATAACTATGTTGCACTTCAGGTCTTATAGGTGGAATAGACTGAGGGGAAAGGAAAGAGTTCCAAAAGTATTTAAATCTGAAAATTCCAGATCCAGAACAAAACACCACAAAAATGACTTCAGGAAAAATAATTTAACTGTACATTTAAGGGAACAAATAATTAAGAATTAATTCTCCGATGCATAAAGCATGTTGTCAGAGGACTCCATGTCTCGATTCACTGACAATAACTATAATAAAAAATCCCTGATTTTCAAGTTAGACATTATGAGCATTTGAAGTACCAATTTTTCTGGAAGTGTGATAAGGTACAGGCCATTTGGTAGTTATAATCACATTCCATGTAGAACTCTAGAAGGCATTGATATTCATTCTTAGTGGTTATCAATTTGACCTCTACTGAATAGCCCAGGTTTATGGGAAACTCATTAAGGAGTCAGGCGATGTCTCTGGTACTCCATCCTATCTGATAATTAATGGATTTACCCTAGGAGAGAGCTTAAGACTCCAAAATGAACTAACTCAGAAGCTCTCTACTTTCCAGAGACAGCATGTTGGGGGTAGAATTTAATATCCATTTATTCATCTAAAAGCTGGGAAGATGCTTTGGCCATTAACAAGTTAGACACAGTTTATTGGAGATATATATCTCCATACATGCATAAACAAAAAATAGTGTATACATATGGAAATTTAAATGTATATGTGTATATATGTATGTGGATGTGTTTGTGTATATATATATACATATATATATATATACACACACACACATACATTTCTCAGAAGTTTCTTTCTTCTCGTCTCCAGCTGCCATTTCTCAGCTTCCTGAGAAAGAGCAGATGGGAAATTAGAGCCCACTCTTAGATACTGACCACCTTCTGATACCAGTGAGCAAGATTGTCAAGAAAGACCCCAAGAAGCAAGGACCCAGAGTGATGCAAGGTCATCAAAACCATGTAACTTAAAGGTATCAGGATATACTAACTTCCAAATGCCTAGCCTTGAACTTCCACAAACATTGACTTTTAAATCATTACGATTCTTTGGAATAGACATTATTATGCACACTTTATTGACAGAGAAGTGGAAACTCAGGCAGGTAAATTTGAGGTTTTATATGATTCTTCCACAGCTTGTTGTACTATGGAAAACTATATAACAGGCACATACTCATCTACATATCTATATATCCATATAAACATCATATTTACATAGTTGATAAAGTCCAAGAAAACTCAAATGGAACTCAGCAATTCCTAAGAATTGTTATGGCTAAGGCTGTCATGACTTGTATCTGGTGGTCCCTGAAATTATGAAATAGTGCTTCTTAGTATATATGTCAATGCATATTTACTACGTGGCCCTGTTTGGGAAAGTTCTTATTAGTGGTGAGCTATTTTCATTCAGTTTTTAAAGAAAGCATTTTCAAGGATTTCTGGGAACAGAGGATACTTGTCACTCACATGAACTTACCTGGCGAAGTCTCAGTTGGTCAAATTCAATCTTTATTTCCACCTCCACATTAACAGCTGAAAGTAGTTGGAGGAAAACACAGCCAAGCTTCCTGGAAACAACTAGAAATCATAAGTTCCCCTTAAGAGAGCCCTCATTGAGCCTGGCGGGTCTCTGAGGCCCCCATCCCAGTGGTTCTCCACGGGAAGTCCCCTGGCCACAGTACGGGCATCACCTATGGAATCAGAAACCCTGGGGCTAAAGCCCCACAATTTCACCTTTAACCAGCATGCCAGGTGATTCTGATGTGTGCTGAAGTTTGAGACTCACTGCAAATTCTTTGACTCCCCCGTTGCTTCAAGATGATTAGTCCACTGTTGCTTTTCTCTCCCTAAAGCAGTGATGCCCCTTCCTCCATTCCCCCTCACAGAAAATCTTGTTTCCTTTTCCAATAAGAACGCAGGAGCAGAAAGGAGAGGACTGTCACATTCTGCCATCCCCACCCCTGCAAGCCTGTGTGCAGCTTGACCATATGCTCTTCCTTCCCTGTTGTTACTCCTGTTCTCGTCCAAGGCCATCCCCTCCACTCTGGCCCTAATTTCTCTCCTTTGAAATGCTCAAGGGCAACATGACCCCAGAAGTTCACCAATTTCTCTCCTTCCTTTGCATCCTACTGCAGCATAATCCCCATCTAAATCCAAGAAACAGACCCAAATCCAAACTCTGTGGATGCTACATCCCCTCCAGCCCATTTCTTTGTTCCTCTTTATATTAATTTTCTTCAGAAAGTTGTCTATACTTGTGCCAAGTTCCTCTGTTCTTTTTTCCAGTTGAACCTATCCAATCAAGCCTTTATCCCTACCACTCACCAAAACAGTTCTTGTGAAGGAAGCTATCAAAACCCCCATTGCTAAATCCAATGGTCTGGTTTTAGTTCTCATTTTATATCCTTGCCCCCAGCAACTTTGACAGCTGATGTCACCCTCCTTTCTTCACTCAGCTTCTGGGACACCAGTGTTTCTCATCCTCTTTCCTCACTGATGCTCCTTCTCAGTCTCTTTGCTGGTTACTCCTCATCTCTCTAACCTAAAAATGTTGGATTGCCTGGGGCCCAGAGCTCAGATCTGTTCGCTTCTCCATTTCTATTGAGTCCCAAAGGCAGTGATTCTCAACTTTGGCTGCACTTCAGAATCACTTGGGCAGCCTTGACAACTCTCGGTGCACTGCAGATCAGTGCAGTCAGTCTCCCGGGTGGGACAGAGGCCTGTCTGTTTTCACTGAAGATCAGTGCGGTCAGTCTTCTGGGTGGGACAGAGGCCTCAGTCTGTTTTCATAGCTTCCCAGGTGATTGCTACATGCAGCCAAGTTTGCAAACCATTTCCCTGAGGGATCTCGTCCAGTTTATTGGCAAGTCATCTACATACTAACTACCCCAATTTTATAGCTATGGCAAGTCCTTCTCCCTTACAATCCAGGTGCTACTCATTGCTCACAATCAGGTAGCTAAGATGCAACTCAAACTTAAAATGTTCCAATTGAGCTTTTGAAGCTAAAAAATTCAACCATAGACTTCTTTGTTTTAGCAAACGGAAACTCCACGTTTCCAAGTTCTTAAGGCAAAGATCCTAGGTGCCCCCAACTCCACTCTACCTCTCATTCCTGACATTCAATTTGCAGCCAATCCTACACTTCAAACCATCCCCATCACCTGCCTGCTTCTCACCACTTCCCTGGTGCCTTCCCGGTTGTTGCCACGTCCCTTGTGCTTGGACATGCCCTCCCACACGCCTTTCCAACACAGCCAGAGGTCTCTTTCAAAACATATGTTAGCCCTTGTTTCTCCCCTGTCCAAACCTTCCAGTGGCTTCTGATCTTCCCAAGGGTAAAACCCAAGGGCATCATTTTCTTTGGAGGGAGCTTTTCTTAATCATTTTTATATCTACGGGCCATTTTATGCCATTGGTAACTGGACATCATCAAAACAGATGGTGGAATTGTTCTCAGCTAACAAAAATTTTACCTCTTTTTTACAAGGCAAGAAAACATTTTTAGATAGTTCTAGATCAGCATTTTCTAAACCTACTTGACCATGAAACATTTTAAAATTATGATATATGGATGGAATACCAAGAGGAGCTCATGAAATATAAATGTGGGCTTAGATTAAAGTAGACAGCACCAAAAAAGTTCTCAAAGGTGAATTAATAACTTAAATAAATGGTAAAAATTTGATTTATAAGCACTTTGCTTTATTACAGAACAAAGAAACGAATTAGAGAAATCTGCTTATGCATAAGTTAGTGAGAATAAAATATATCAACATAAAGTAATATTTTAGGTTTTGCATTTTTGTTATAAAAGAGGACATACTCCAAAAATATTTTATTAAGCATTGCTTTTGGGGGTCTCTTCTAAAACACATAGCTCCTTAAAATTAGAAATGATGTTGCTAAGTGTTATTCTCGTATACAGTACAGGATGAAATAAATCTATTTCTAAATTTTGTTTTAATTTGAGAAGACTATAAACATTCTGCCTCTCCATGCATTATATGACAAAAAGCATGTAAACTATACTTTTCACAATATTCAGGAGCAAAATTAAGCTCCTCCAAAACAGCCTTTACCTTGGATGTTGCTTATTCATCGATCTTCTCTTGATATTTTTGAAAATGAACCTGTACATAATTCTCTTCACTTAGAAGTTTTCACTGTAGACGTTCCAGAGAACCTCAAGAATTTTTGTCATTTGCAATTGCTGTTGTTTAGATAAAACTGTCTTCCTCCAGCCTTAGGTCTGTGGGGAACCAATTTGTGCAGTATAAATATTTAAGACACCATAAATGTTGAATAATGCCACAAACGTATGTTGAAATATTCAGACAGAACACACAATGCAGAGCAGTGGTCAATCAGCACGCAGCATCCACTTGAGGGTCATTGGTCAATGCCGTCTGGAATCCATGAGGTTCACTACTGGGCAACTGGGATGTGATGGAGTGTGGTGGGCATGAGCTGGATGCCTCTATCCAAATCTTGGCTCTGTCACATAGTGTCTGTGTGCCAGGGAAAATGCTTTAACATCTCTGTACCTCAGCCGTTTTATCTGTAAGACGGGAACAATAGTAGTCCTAAAGGATTAAATATATAAAGCATTTGAATAGAACCTGGCACATAGTAAGCCTTCTGTGAGCATTCGATTATTTTTCTAATATAGATTGTCATGTAGTGACAGGAACAACTACATTTGGTGTCTGTTTACAAACATGTGTAAAATACATTTTAAAAAGTGAAAGCTGGAATTATAATTCTCCCACTGCCCCAAGGCAACAGCCATTAACATGTTCCATGGATCACATTTGGGGAAACATCTTCCTGGAATAGTTGACACAGTCAGACTTGCTTCTAGCATTGGGCACTGTATTGAGCTTCCCATGAGACATTCATATGGAAATAGTGATCATAACAATACATATGACTTATCATCCAAGCACTATGCTTTACCTCCATTTCCTAAAACAGTCCTGCAAAGCAACACCATATCCCCATTTCCCTGGTGAGGAAAATGTGTAGCAGAGATTAATTGACCTTGACATCCTGGGGCTGGTGACAGCGGACCTGGCATGGGTTCAGGCTGCCCTGTCCCAGGCCCAACTCCTTCCCCTGGCTCCTGCCATCCCTGGACACTTAGGGGACTATAAACAACAAGGCATAAAACATGTTGACAAGAAAGAGGGCAAGAAAAGATGGTCATTTAGGGATGAACAAAGATGCCATTAAAATGAGTTCAAAGGAAAGGGCTTATGAGGGTTGGGGTCAGAGACAGGCAAGAGGGCAGAAGCAGCTTTGGTCTTCTGCTTGAGGATTTCCATGGCCAATACCAAGGACAGGAGTCTCGCTGCTCCTGGTGAAGGGACAGAAGGACCTCTGGACCAGAAAGAGGATTCCTGGGCTGGAGTAACTGGCAAGAGGCTCACGAGAGAAACCTCAGGTTTGGGAGCCATCCTGAAGATTCAGTCTATCTTTTGAAAGGCCCTCATTCCTTACCTATTACTCCAGACACCATCATCCTTATCTCCTGGTATCTCTGAAACTAGAGAAAGTAAATCTTGTCTTTTTTTCTTCTCCAGCCCTTAACTGAAACATATTATGCACCAAATTGTACATCTGCCTATAATTCCCACTCACAAGCAGCCCCACATACACACTGCAAAAGAAAAAGGAGGATGACCATAGGTGTCTCAGAGGTGTGGGGTCTTCTCTTGGATTCTCTGAGGCGGGGACTCCTCTCATCCACCTTTCCTCACTGCTCAGCACCAGGACTTTCCTTGGGGTAAATGAGCTAAAGCCAGCATGGGTGCCACCTGTGGGGAAGCTTGATGACTAAGAAGGTTGATTCCTGCTTCCAAGTTTGTTTTGAAATTTTATATTTTTATCCTGAATACAAATATTATATTTGTATTCAGAGGCCACAAACAGTAAAATAGAAGCCACCCATAATCCCTTTCCCTATAGATGACCATGGATTACTAATAGATTATCCTACTACTTCAGCTCCATAGCTCTTTTCTTTTAAAAAAATACTGTGTGCATTTTCCAATGTAATACATATTTCTTATATTATTCCTAATGATTTACAGTGTAATATTTAATCATAATATAATGCCATCATGTGTTTAACCAACTTCTTAATAAAGAATATTCGGTGGTTCTCATTTGTTTCTATTTTAAATAATAATGCAGCATATGTCTTCTAACATAAATCTTTGTACATGTTATATTCTATAATTATTTCTTAGGCTCTAATCTTAGAAGATAAATTTCCGGGAGGAAAGCTATGGGCATTTTTAAACATTTTAATTTGTATTTCTGTGTGGCCCGGCAGGTATATGGTATCCATTTAAATTTTCACAAACAATTGTTAAACGTACTTCTCCCTACCACAACTGCCTCAAACTTTTACAAGTTATAAATACATTTAATTATATGTATATATTATATTAACATATAAATACAAATATATTTTAGCCTTTGTTCAGTCATATTTTTAAATACCTTCATTTATATTTTTTAACTAGTGTTGTTTTTTGATTTTTAAGAAATAATTTTTATTTCTTCTTTTCTGAATTATTAGCAATAGTCGATTAGCCACCTCCCTATAAATTTATTTATTTTTAAACTTACAGAGTAACACATTCATGCTCAGGATAGAAGTTCTCAACATCACAAAACATAGAGCATAAAATGTATTCTTTCTTCATTCTTTTCTATTCCTCTTTCTCTTCCAGCAAATAATTGCTATTGAGAACATAAAGTATCTTCCTTCAGAGGCTCTCTAGGGATTGGATGGCTGGGTTGGAGCATACATACGCTAGAATCTGAAACATGTCAATAATCTGTCCTGCACACATGTGTGCCAATTAACTAACCCTGAACGGCACTGGACACTGCCTATGCTCAAATGCTCCCCTCTCTCAGAGACACCCATCTGCAATTCATGTTGTCAGTATCATGTGCCAGAATTACTGTTTTCACCTGTGGGTCCCTGACTCCTTCTGAGATGGAGCAACCATTTTTTTGCAGTTGCTGACTGCTTAGATTTCTTTTCTGAATTTCCTGTCCACATCCTGTGCCCATGTAGGGTATGGAGCAGAAACAATAGAGATACTAGACAAGTGAGTGGAGAATTGCTTTAATGACAAAAATTGCTAGAGGTAAGAAATAGAAGTAGACTGCAGCGTGTATGGAAGCATATCTATATACATCCCTTACATTATATATGTAATATATAATATTATATATTATTATTATTATTTTCTAGATGGAGTCTTGCTCTGTTGCCCAGACTGGAGTGCAGTGGCCTGATCTCAACGCACTGCAACCTCTGCCTCCCGGGTTCAGTGATTCTCCTGCCTCAGCCTCCCGAGTAGCAGGCCACTACGCCCAGCTAATTTTTTTGTATTTTTGGTAGAGACGGGGTTTCACCATGTTGGCCAGGATGGTCTCAAACTCCTGACCTCGTGATCCGCCTGCCTCGGCCTCCCAAAGTGCTGGGATTACAGGCGTGAGCCATCGCGGCTGGCCATATATCATATTATTATATAAATTATATTATATATGATACTATTATAGAAATTATATATATTATATATTATTGTAAAATTAATATGATATATAGAACTTAATGGAATGTAAGGAATGCAAACAATATATATGTATATATTTCAATTTTTTTACATTTTATTAAATTATAAATATATATATAATTCATATAATATGGCACATCATATCCATTAAATAAAATTGAATATATCAAAATTGTACAGACTGTACATATGTAGATCTATAATTTGTCTAATATTGTCCATCTATACTATACATAAAACTTAATGGTATGGAATACAAGGAATGAAAAGAAAGGCAAGGGGTGGCCTTAATGAGAAGATAATGCTGAGCCCTAAGAGGCAGCTCTTGGATGGAAGATCTGCAGGAGCTCTCAGCTGTGTGTGCTGGGGTCTTCAGGGCATCCTAGTGAAGGGGTACATAACCGCTAATCACAACCACGGAAAGAATGACCTTAACCTTGACAACAGACTCACTAGGCAACATTAGACAGAATCAAGACCCCAGGAGGTCCCTATGACAGGCAGAAGAGGAGGCGCTGAGTAAAGCAAAGCAAGAAAGTCCACGTGATCAATCCCCTGCTCTGTGCAATAATGCTGTATGGAGCTTTGGTTTAGGGCAGGGATTCTTCCACTGGATTGCACGTTCGAACTGCTTCTCAGTCTGCAAAAACCCGGATGCACAGGGTGACCATGGTAGCCGATGACGTCTGCATCTCTCAAGGTGAGATCCGGGCATCACCACGTTTCATAACTTGCTGGGTGAGTCCAACGTGCAGCCAAGTTTGGGAACCACTGCTGTAGGCCAGTGATTCTGATCCTGACAGAAAAATGAAATCTCCTGGGATTTTAATTTTAAAAATACCTTTTTTACATCCCCATTCCAGGCCATTAAAGCATGCTCCAAGGTTGGGTTAAGAAACTTTTACTCGGCCGGGCATGGTGGCTCATGCGTATAACCCTAGCACTTTGGGAGGCCTTGGTGGGCGGATCAACTGAGGTCAGGAGTTTGAGACCAGCCTGGCCAACAGAAACCCCCATCTCTACTAAAAACACAAAAATTACCTGGGCTTGGTGGTGGGCGCCTGTAGTCCCAGCTACTTGGGAGGCTGTGGCATGAGAATCACTTGAACCCAGGAGGTGGAGGTTGCAGTGAGTGGAGATAGTGCCACTGTACTCCATCCAGCCTGGGTGAAAGGAAGGAAGGAAGGAAGGAAGGAAGGAAGGAAGGAAGGAAGGAAAGAAAGAAAGAAAGAAAGAAAGAAAGAAAGAAAGAAAGAAAGAGAAAGAAAAGAGAGAAAATTTTAATCTTAAAAAAACCTCCCTATTAGTACTGAGTCAGCTTGCCAATCGGAAAGTGGGGATTTTGAGCTCAGGGGCATGGGGACGTGTAAATACAAAAGAAGGAGCTCCCATTGGTGGGACAGACTTCACGTGCCAGGCAACTCGCACAAGAGAAGGCCGCCTTTCCGTCTCACACACAACCCGGCTGGGGGGAGTTGACAATGTCTATTAAAATCAAATATGTATTTTTCCCTTGACCCAGCTATTCCACTTCTAGGAATTTACCCTCGAGATATACCTTCACAATATAAAACAATGTGTGCCCAGGCATTTGTATGTTATTTTATAATTTTATGTTTAGAAGTAACTAACCTAGATGCCCACCCATAGGAGACTGGCTGAATAAATTATGATACATTTGCTCCCACACAGTACTAGGCAAATTAACATAATAAGATTGTTTTTACCATCAATTTAGGTTCAGGTATGTTAATTTACCTATATAAACTGGTCTGTTTACCTATATACCTGTTTGTCAGTTTGTTATGTAGGTAAATTGCATGTCACAGGGATTTGGTCATCAGATATTTTACCACCCAGGTAATAAGCACAGTCACCCTCTTCCCCCTCTTCACCCTCAAGTAGATCCTGGTATCTGTTGTTCCCTTCTTTAGGTTCATACGTACTCAGTGTTTAGCTCCCACTTATAAGTGAGCACATGCAGTATTTGGTTTTCTCTTCCTGTGATAGTTCACTTAGGATAATGGCCTTCGGCTGCATGCATGTTGCTACAAAGGACATAATCTCATTATTTTATATGGCTGCATGGTATTCCCATGGTGTATACGTACCACACTTTCATGTGTGTCCCTGTGAAGAGACCACCAAACAGGCTTTGTGTGAGCAACACGGCTGTTTATTTCACCTGGGTGCAGGTGGGCTGAGTCCGAAAAGAGAGTCAGGGAAGGGAGATAGGGGTGGGGCCGTTTTATAGGACTTGGGTAGGTCAGGGAAAATTATAGTCAAAGGGGGGTTGTTCTCTGGTGGGCAGAGCAGGAGTCACAAGGTGCTCAGTAGGGGAGCTTTTGAGCCAGGATGAGCCAGGAGAAGGAATTTCACAAGACAGTGTCATCAGTTAAGGCAGGAACAGGCCATTTTCACTTCTTTTGTGGTGGAATATCATCAGTTAAGGCAGGAACCGGCCATCTGGATGTGTACCTGCAGGTCACAGGGGATATGATGGTTTAGCTTGGGCTCAGAGGCCTGACATTCCTGTCTTCTTATATTAATAAGAAAAATAAAACGAAATAGTGGTAAAGTGTTGGGACAGCGAAAATTTTGGGGGATGGTATGGAGAGATAATGGGCCATGTTTCTCAGGACTTCTTCCAGCGGGATTAGGGGCGGCATAGGAACCTAGAGTGGGAGAGATTAAGCTGAAGAAAGATTTTGTGGTAAGGGGTGATATTGTGGGGTTGTTAGAAGGAACATTTGTCATTTAGAATTATTGGTGATGGCCCGGATACAGTTTTGTATGAATTGAAAAACTAAATGGAATAAGAGAAGAAGAAAAACAGGTATAAAAGGTCTAAGAATTGGGACGACTCAAGACATCTGATTAGAGAGTGCCTAAAGAGATTCAGCATAGTCCTGCCAGCAAAGATTATTTACTTCAAGAGTTAAGAGTGGCAGTTTGGGGATAGCACCAGGAGATATCAGCTGTGCTGGCTTGGAGAAACAGTGTAAGCCGGCAGTGTAAACAAGAGCAGGGCATGTATGAGTAGTTGAGAACTGTGAATAGGAGTATGACTTGACAGAAAATAGTAGGGATGACAAGTTTTTTGGGGGCACAGTCTAAGTTGGTCTGGTGTCTGGAATGAGACTAAGGCCTAATAAAAAGGAGCTCAAATGGGCTGTACCTTGTAGCATTCTGAGGACAGGTCTGACTTCTGAGAAAGGAAAGTCGTAAAAGTATTGTCCAGTCCTTTTTAATTTGGTGGCTGAGCTTGGTGAGGTGTGTTTTTAAAAGACCTTTAGTCCGTTCTACTTTTCCTGAAGACGGAGGACCCTAAGGGATATAAAGGTTTCACTGAATACTAAGAGCCTGAAAAACTGCTTGGCTGATTTGACTAATAAAGGCTGCTCTGTTATCAGACTGTATATAGGTGGGAAGGCTAAACTGAGGAATTATGTCTGACAGAAGGGAAGAAATGACTGCGGTGGCCCTCTCAGACTCTGTAGGAAAGGACTTTACCTATCCAGTGAAAGTGTCTACCTAGACTTAGAGGTATTTTAGTTTTCTGACTCGGGGCATGTTGAGTAAAGCTAATTTGCCAGTCCTGGGTGGGGGCAAATCCTCGAGCTTGATGTGTAGGGAAGGGAGGGGGCCTGAATAATCCCTGAGGAGTAGTAGAATAGCAGATGGAACACTGAGAAGTGATTTCCTTGAGGATAGATTTCCACGATGGAAAGGAAATGAGAGGTTCTAAGAGGCGGGCTAGTGGCTTGTACTATAGCATAGCCTGCCTTTGCTGGTGTGTGGCAATTAGGCCTGGTGGAACTGCCATCAATAAATCAAGCATGATCAGGGTGAGGAACAGGAAAGAAGGAAATATGGGGAAATGGGGTGAATGTCAGGTGGATCAGAGAGATACAGTCATGGGGGCCAGGTGTGGTATCAGGAATAATGTGGGAGGCTGGATTGAAGTCCGGGCCAGGAACAATGGTAATTGTGGGACTTAACAAAGAGTGAGTACAGCTGAAGGAGCCCGGGAGCAGAAAGTATATGCGTCAGGTATGAGGAAGAAAATACATTTTGGAAGTTATCAGAAATGTAGAGAGTAAGTTGAGCCTAGTTTGTGATTTTGAGGGCCTCTAAAAGTATTAGGGCGGCAGCAGCCGCTGCACGCAGACATGAGGGCTAGGCTAAAACAGTAAAGTCAAGTTGTTTGCACAGAAAGGCTACGGGGTGCGTTCCCAGCTCTTGTGTAAGAATTCTGACCGCACTAACCACGCCTAGGAAGGAAAGGAGTTGTTGTTTTGTAAGGGATTGAGGTTTGGGAGATTAATCGGACACGATCAGCAGGGAAAGCACGTGTGCTTTTATGAGAATTATGCTGAGATAGGTAACAGATGAGGATGAAATTTGGCCTTGACTGAAGTAATGGGGGCTGTCTGTGAAGCCTAGCCCAGGTGATTTGCTGAGCCTAATGGGTGTCAGCGTCAGTCCACGTGAAAGCGAAGAGAGGCTGGGATGACGGGTGCAAAGGAATGGTAAAGAAAGCAAGTTTGAGATCCAAAACAGAATAATGGATTGTGGAGGGAGGTATTGAGGATAGGAAAGTATATGGGTTTGGCAACACAGGGTGGATAGGCAAAACAATCTGGTTGATAAGGCATAGATCCTGAACTAACTTGTAAGGCTTGCCTGGTTTTAGGACAGGTAAAATGGGGGAATTGTAAGGAGAGTTTATAGGCTTTAAAAGGCCATGCTGTAGCAGGCGAGTGATAACAGGCTTTAACCCTTTCAAAGCATGCTGTGGGATGGGATATTGACATCAATCGGGGTAAGGGTGATTAGGTTTTAATGAGATGGTAAGGCATGCATGATCGGTCGCCAAGGAGGGAGTAGAGGTATCTTATACTTGTGGGTTAAGGCGGGGGAATACAAGAGGAGGACGCAAAGGAGGCTTTGGATTGGGAAGAAGGGCAGCAGTGAGATGTAGCTGCAATCCAGGAATAGTCAGGGAAGCAAATAACTTAAAGTGTCTCAGCCTAATAAAGGAACTGGGCAGGTGGGGATAACTAAAAGGAGTGTTTAAAAGTGTATTGTCTAAGTTGCCACTAGAGTTGGGAAGTTTTAAGAGGTTTAGAAGCCTGGCTGTCAACACCCACAACAGTTATGGAGGCAAGGGAAACAGGCCCTTGAAAAGAAGGTAATGTGGAGTGGGTAGCCTCTGTATTGATTAAGAAGGGGACGGACTTTCCACTGTGAGAGTTACGCGAAGCTCGGCGTCTGTGATGGTCTAGGGGGCTTCCGAGGCGATCAGGCAGCGTCAGTCTTCAGCCGCTTAGCCAAGAAGATCCGGGAGTCAGTCAGAGAGCCTTGGGCCAGAGTTCCAGGGGATCTGGGAGTGGCTGCCAGGTGAGTTGGACAGTCTGATTTCCAGCGGGGTTCCGCACAGATGGGACGCGGCTTAGGAGGAATCCTGGGCTGCAGGCATTCCTTGGCCTGGTGGCCAGATTTCTGGCACTTGTAGCAAGCTCCTGGGGGAGGAGGTTCTGGAGGAATGCCTGGCCGCTGCGGTTCAGGCATTTGGAAGTTCTTGTGTGCTGGAGATGTGGCTGGGGTTTCTCACAGTGGAGGCAAGGAATTGCAACTTTTTTCTATTATTGTACACCTTGAAGGCGAGGTTAATTAAATCCTGTTGTGGGGTTTGAGGGCCGGAATTTAATTTTTGGAGTTTTATTTAATGTCGGGAGCAGATTGGGTAATAAAATGTATTTTGAGAATAAGACGGCCTTTTGACCTTTTAGGGTCTAGGGCTGTAAAGTGTCTCATGGTTGCTGCCAAAGGAGTCATGAACTGGGCTGGATTTTTATATTTGATGAAGAGCCTAAACGCTATCTGATTTGGGATAAAGAAAAAGGAGCATTAACCTTGACTATGCCTTTAGCTCCAGCCACCTTTTTTAAGAGTAAATTGCTGGGCAGGTGGGGGAGGGCTAGTCACGGAACAAAACTGTCAGCCGGACCAGGTGTGAGGAGGGGAGGTGATAAAAGGATTATAGGGTGGAGGAGCGGAGGCTGAGGAAGAATTGGGACCTAGCTCGGCCTGGTGAGGAGCAGCCTGGGGAGGAGGGGAGAGGTCAGATGGGTCTGTAGAAAAGGAGGATTAGAAAGACTCAGCGACGCTTGAGGTTGGGACTGAGGGGACAGGTGGGAGGGAAAGAAGGAAGATTTGGGATGAGTTGCATTGGGAACAGAGACTAGAGAGGCACCAATGTGTAAAAGAATGCCTGGACGTCAGGCACCTCAGACCATTTGCCCATTTTACGACAAGAATTATTTAGATCTTGTAGGATGGAAAAATTGAAAGTGCCGTTTTCTGGCTATTTGGAACTACTGTCGAGTTTGTATTGGGGTCAAGCGGCATTGCAGAAGAAAATAAGATGCTTAGATTTTAGGTCAGGTGAGAGTTGAAGAGGTTTTAAGTTTTTGAGGACACAGGCTAAGGGAGAAGAAGGAGGAATGGAGGGTGGAAGGTTGCCCATAGTGAAGGAAGCAAGCCTAGAGAAAAGACAGAGTAGAGACACAGAGGGAAGGGGTTTGGGGGTTCTTATCTTCCAGAAAAGCAGGAAAGGGGTTGGGGCACACAAATAAGGGGTTGGGGCACAGAGATAAGAGGTCGGGGCACGGAAATAAGGGATGGGGGAGCAGAGATATAAGAGGTTGGGGTGTGGAAATAAGGGATTGGGCACAGAGATAAGAGGTTGGGGCACGCAAATGAGGGATTGGGGTGCAGAGATATGAGGCTGGAATACTTGCCCCTCCTCTAGAAAAGCGGGACTTGCTGCTCAGGGTGAAGGAGAAGGGGTTGGGGATTTCTTGCCCCCCAGAAAGGCTGAGAAGGGGTAGAGAGAGAGAAGGGGTTGAGGTACTTGCCCCTTCCCCAGAAAAGCGGGACTTGCTGCTAAGTGTGAAGGACCAAGGCAGGCGTCCCTGCATGGTCTGACACCTGTGAAACCTGGGTGAATAATCAGGCATCCCTGCAATGATGAAACCTCAAGGGAAGGCTGCCTTCCCTAGTCCGTGACTGGCGCCAACGTTTTGGGTCCACAGATAAAACGTGTCTCCTTTGTCTGTACCAGAAAATGAAAGGAATTGAAATTAAGAGAAGGGAGAGATTGAAAAGTGGAAAAGAGAAAGTGGTTGAGGGACAGTGAGAGAGGTTGGAGAAGGGAGTAAAAAGAGGCCGCTTACCCGATTTAAAATTGGTGAGATGTTTCTTGGGCTGGTCAGTCTGAGGACCTGAGGTCATAGGTGGATCTTTCTCACGGAGCAAAGAACAGGAGGACAGGGGATTGATCTCCCAAGGGAGGTCCCCCGATCCTAGTCACGGCACCAAATTTCATGCGTGTCCCTGTGAAGAGACCACCAAACAGGCTTTGTGTGAGCAACATGGCTGTTTATTTCACCTGGGTG
The DNA here is from genome assembly GCF_006542625.1 of Nomascus leucogenys. Classification (NCBI taxonomy): domain Eukaryota; kingdom Metazoa; phylum Chordata; class Mammalia; order Primates; family Hylobatidae; genus Nomascus; species Nomascus leucogenys. The sequence goes on from NC_044393.1 coordinate 3,560,273, forward strand.
CAGCCGGGCTGAGTCCAAAAAGAGAGTCAGGGAAGGGAGATAGGAGTGGGGCCCTTTTATAGGATTTGGGTAGGTAAAGGAAAATTACAGTCAAAGGGGGGTTGTTCTCTGGCGGGCAGAGTAGGGGTCACAAGGTGCTCAGTAGGGGAGCTTTTGAGCCAGGATGAGCCAGGAGAAGGAATTTCACAAGACAATGTCATCAGTTAAGGCAGGAACAGGCCATTTTCACTTCTTTTGTGGTGGAATGTCATCAGTTAAGGCAGGAACCGGCCATCTGGTTATGTACGTGCAGGTCACGGGATATGATGGTTTAGCCTGGGCTCAGAGGAGGCACTGAGTACAGCAAAGCAAGAAAGTCCACGTGATCAATCCCCTGCTCTGTGCAATAATGCTGTGTGGAACTTTGGTGCAGGGCAGGGATTCTTCCACTGGATTGCACGTTCGAACTGCTTCTCCATCTGCAAAAACCCGGATGCACAGGGTGACCGTGGTAGCCGATGACGTCTGCATCTTTCAAGGTGAGATCCGGGCATCACCACGTTTCGTAACTTGCTGGGTGAGTCCAACGTGCAGCCAAGTTTGGGAACCACTGCTGTAGGCCACAGTGATTCTGACCCTGACAGAAAAATGAAATCTCCTGGGATTTTAATTTTAAAAATACCTTTTTTACATCCCCATTCCAGGCCATTAAAACATGCTCCAAGGTTGGGTTAAGAAACTTTTACTCAGCCGGGCATGGTGGCTCATGCGTATAACCCTAGCACTTTGGGAGGCCTTGGTGGGCGGATCAACTGAGGTCAGGAGTTTGAGACCAGCCTGGCCAACAGAAACCCCCATCTCTACTAAAAACACAAAAATTACCTGGGCTTGGTGGGCGCCTGTAGTCCCAGCTACTTGGGAGGCTGAGGCATGAGAATCACTTGAACCCAGGAGGTGGAGGTTGCAGTGAGCCGAAATAGTGCCACTGTACTCCATCCAGCCTGGGTGACAGAGTGAGATAAGAAAGAAAGAAGGAAGGAAGGAAGGAAGGAAGGAAGGAAGGAAGGAAGAAAGAAAGGAAGAAAGAAAGAAAGAAAGAAAGAGAAAGAAAAGAGAGAAAATTTTAATCTTAAAAAAACCTCCCTATTAGTACTGAGTCAGCCTACCAATCGGAAAGTGGGGATTTTGAGCTCAGGGGCATGGGGACGTGTAAATACAAAAGAAGGAGCTCCCATTGGTGGGACAGACTTCACGTGCCAGGCAACTCGCACAAGAGAAGGCCACCTTTCCATCCCACACACAACCCGGATGAGGGGGAGTTGACAATGTCTATTAAAATCAAATATGTATTTTTCCCTTGACCCAGCTATTCCACTTCTAGGAATTTACCCTCGAGATATACCTTCACAATATAAAACAATGTGTGCCCAGGCATTTGCATGTTATTTTATAATTTTATGTTTAGAAGTAACTAACCTAGATGCCCACCCATAGGAGACTGGCTGAATAAATTATGATACATTTGCTCCCACACAGTACTAGGCAAATTAACATAATAAGATTGTTTTTACCATCAATTTAGGTTCAGGTGTGTTAATTTACCTGTATAAACTGGTCTGTTTACCTATATACCTGTTTGTCAGTTTGTTATATAGGTAAATTGCATGTCACAGGGATTTGGTGATCAGATATTTTGCCACGCAGGTAAGAAGCACAGTCACCTTCTTCCCCCTCTTCACCCTCAAGTAGATCCTGGTATCTGTTGTTCCCTTCTTTAGGTTCATATGTACTCAGTGTTTAGCTCCCACTTATAAGTGAGCACATGCAGTATTTGGTTTTCTCTTCCTGTGATTGTTCACTTAGGACAATGGCCTTCGGCTGCATGCATGTTGCTACAAAGGACATAATCTCATTATATTATATGGCTGCATGGTATTCCCATGGTGTATACGCACCATACCACACTACCTTTATACAGTCTACTGTTAATGGGCATTTAGGTTGATTCCGTGTCTTTGCTATTACAAACAGTACTATAATGAACTTACATGTGCATGTGTCTGTATGGTAGAATGATTTATATTCCTTTGAATATATACCCAATAATCGGATTGCTGGCTTCTTTAAGAAATCACTAAACTACTTTCCACAATGGCTGAACCAATTTACATTCCCACCAGCAGTGTATAAGTGTTCCCTTTTCTCTGCAACCTCAACCTCACCAGCAACTTTTGTTTTTGTTTTTGTTTTGACTATAATAATAGCCATTCTGTCTGGTATGAGTCGGTATCTAATGTATCTCATTCTGGTTTTGATGTGCATTTCTATAATGATTAGTGATGTCGAGCATTTTCTTTTTTTGTTGTTGTTGTTGAGCTGTGAGAGTTATTTTATTTTATTATTATACTTTTAAGTTTTAGGGTACATGTGCACAATGTGCAGGTTTGTTACATATGTATACATGTGCCATGTTGGTGTACCGCACCTGTTAACTTGTCATTTAGCATTAGGTATATCTCCTAATGCTATCCCTCCCCCCTCCCCCCACCCCACAACAGTCCCTGGAGTGTGATGTTCCCTTTTCTGTGTCCATGTGTTCTCGTTGTTCAATTCCCACCTATGAGTGAGAGAACATGTGGTGTTTGGTTTTTTGTCCTTGCCATAGTTTGCTGAGAATGATGATTTCCAGTTTCATCCATGTCCCTACAAAGGACATGAACTCATCATTTTTTATGGCTGCATAGTATTCCATGGTGTATATGTGCCACATTTTCTTAATCCAGTCTATCGTTGTTGGACATTTGGGTTGGTTCCAAGTCTTTGCTATTGTGAATAGTGCTGCAATAAACATACGTGTGCATGTGTCTTTATGGCAGCATGATTTATAGTCCTTTGGGTACATACCCAGTAATGGGACGGCTGGGTCAAATGGTGTTTCTGGTTCTAGATCCCTGAGGAATCGCCACACTGACTTCCACAATGGTTGAACTAGTTTGCAGTCCCACCAACAGTGTGAGTGTTCCTATTTCTCCACATCCTCTCCAGCACCTGTTGTTTCCTGACTTTTTAGTGATCACCATTCTAACTGGTGTGAGATGGTATCTCTTTGTGGTTTTGATTTGCATTTCTCTGATGGCCAGTGATGATGAGCATTTTTTTCATGTGTTTTTTGGCTGCATAAATGTCTCCTTTTGAGAAGTGTCTGTTCATATCCTTCACCAACTTTTTGATGGGGTTGTTTGTTTTTTTCTTGTAAATTTGAGTTCATTGTAGATTCTGGATATTAGCCCTTTGTCAGATGAGTAGGTTGCAAAAATTTTCTCCCATTCTGTAAGTTGCCTGTTCACTCTGATGGTAGTTTCTTTTGCTGTGCAGAAGCTCTTTAGTTTAATTAGATCCCATTTGTCAATTTTGGCTTTTGTTGCCATTGCTTTTGGTGTTTTAGACATGAAATCCTTGCCCATGCCTATGTCCTGAATGGTATTGCCTAGGTTTTCTTCTAGGGTTTTTATATTTTTTTTCATATGCTTGTTTGCCACACATATTCCTTTTTTCTGAAAAGTGTGTAATCATGTCTTTGCCCACTTTTTAATGGGGTTGTTTATTTTTCACTTGTTGATTTATTTAAGTCTTTTATAGATTCTGGATATTAGAGTTTTGTTGGATGTATAGTTTGCAAATATTTTCTCCCATTTTTCAGGTTGTCTATTTACTCTGTTGATAGTTTCTTTTGCTGTGCAGAAGCTCTTTAGTTTGGTTAGGTCCTATTTGTCAATTTTTGTTTTTGTTGCAATTGCTTTTGGCATCTTTGTTGTGAAGTCTTTGCCAGGTCCTATGTCCATGATGTTATTTCCTAGGTTGTCTTCTAGGGTTTTTACAGTTTCAGGTTTTACATTAAGTCTTTAGTCCATCATTAAATCATCTTGAGGTGATTTTTCTATATGGTGTAAGGAAGAGGTCCTGTTTCAATCTTCTGCGTCTGGCTAGCCAGCTGTCCCAGTGCCATTTATTGAATACAGAGTCCTTTCCTCATTGCTTTTTTAACTTGTTGAAGAGCAGATGGTTATAGACGTGCAGTGTTATTTCTGGGCTCTCTTTTCTGTTCCATTGGTCTATGTATCTGTTTTTATACCGGTACCATTCATACTCTTTTGGTTACTATAGCCTTGTCACATAGTTTGAAGTCAGGTAACATGATGCCTCTAGCTTAAAAGAATTTTCAAAAAATTAAAATAAACAAAATAAAAATTTATAAAATATAAAAAAGATCTCTATGAACTGAAATTGGGTCACTTCTAGGGTATGTTGTTAAGGAAAAGCAAGATGTAAAATATCATATATAGTTTTATCGCTTCCGTATAAGTAGAGAAAAAGTGTGTTTGCTCATGCATATGTGTAGCATGTGTATCTGTGCAAATATACATTTGCTTAATTTTGCAAAATAAAAAGCCAGTAAAGTAAAAGGAGAAGTTAATCAAAATGGTAAAGAGGTGGAATAGAGAGAAAGTCTTTGAGTATACACTTGTATTTGGTTTCACTTTTGAATTCCATAGAGATTTTACATATCCAAAGACCTATTAGTGATAAAAAAGAAAATCCCAAGAATATATATATTTATATATTCATATATATATACACTTCCAAATAAATCTGACTGTAAGTCAATTTGATAACAATATAGATATCCCATAATATATATTAACATAATATATAATATATAATGTTATATATTTATATATATTCCCAAATAAATCTAACTGTAAGTCAATTTGATAACATAACATGCAGAGAATTAATTATTTGAGTAGGTCTTGCATACAGCTTTCTAACTGGACACCTCAGTGGGAAATATTCTAAGGCTGAAAGAATGACCCAGACATCCTATGCTGCTTACTCAGGAGGTGGGATAACCGTAGTGATGTGATGGTGTAATTCTGAAATTATTTTGAATGTATCATAATATTTAGCAAATGACTACAAATATTGATGTTGTTTAAAAAGAGAGTTTTTATTGCAAGAGATGAGAGATGAAAATATAAAATGGGGGAATTGAAGAAAAACCTCTGGTGTTTAAGTGAAATTGGAGATAACGGTATACATTTGTGGCCTAAAAGACAAAAAAAAAAATTCTTCACTTTGACAACTGGAAGGGCCTAGAAGCAATGGCACCCAGTTGTAGTGAGCACACATAGTGCCAGGTCTTGCTTCCTAAAGCCATTTACCGTATAAGTTACCTGGACTCTGTGAAGGAATGCATTCTGGGCCCAGGGCAGGAAAAGCCTGAGGCCTACTTAGAATTTTATATGTGACAGGAAGTAGAAAAGTGCTCAAAGCCCAGTGTGGCACGTCCAACATGAATAGGAGCTGGACTTCAGGGCTTCCCACTGGTCAGTGGGGGACACATTTGAGCACCAAAAATAAGGAAAAATATGGTAACAGTTTGTAGTAGTGAATAAAACTGATATTTATAAGTCCATACTGATTTATTTTCAAATATAAGGGGTATGAGGAAGAGAACAAAAGAGGAGCTTTTTTAATAGATGAGTGTGGACAAATATACACAAATGGTGTGATAGAATTAAAAAATAACCAGTTTGTAACTCTAATTGTAATCATTGATTCAGGCAGGGATTATCAATGGACCCAAAAAGCCACTGGATTGATAGGTTGATGGGAAAAGAAGATGCATGGTATCCATGATTACTTATTAATCACCAAAGGAAAATGTGCCTTTGCAATTGACACCACCTTAACCAAGTGATCAAGCTTAGCTTCACCAATTGTGAGAAGTCCTGGTGTGCCCTGGCAGGGTGGTGAGAGGTGGGCAGCTTCACCTCCATGGTGTTCTTTTCAGGAATATTTGCCTTGAATCAAATGGCAAGGAAACAGTCAGGTAGGTCCAGAATGTGAGATGTCCTGCCTGAACGTGGACAAAGGAGGCAGGAGGAATAGTCTAGATTAAGTAGGGAGAGTGTGATCAACCATCACAGTTTGCCTGGGGCTGATGAGTTCCCCGGGATGCAGGGGGCTGGCTGGGGGAGGGTATGATAAAATATTAACAATTGCTGAATCTGTAGGAAGGGTGCCTCCCTGCATGCTTATTTTACTGTTATTATTACTGTTATTTAAACTTTTCTATGGTTGAAAATTTTCAAATATCAAGAAAAAAGATCCTATTCTTTTGCACACCAAACAGAAATCTGGATCTCGATTGGGGCCACACATGGCCATCAATCAAAAGTACTGGAGACGTTGGCTAGTTAGATGTCCCAAACTAGCGAAGTCAGTTAAAGAAAGACTACTTAAGTGTGGTCCCCGACCTGCTGGGATCTGCGAACTGTTTGTTACCATCCAAGGGAGACAGACACAGAAATTTAGAGTAGGAGTTTAGGGACTATTATAACAAATTGACTGAGCGTTTTGTTTCTTTTTAATCTACTAATATTTAAAATGGGCTTGTGTTTTTTGTGGCTTTATTTTACCATTCTATTTTATAGTAATCGATTGATTGATTGTATTTCTGAAAAGTACTGATCCATGAAGGATTGGAAATTGTTTAAAAAAAAAAAAAAAAGCTTTCTCACCACAGATAGATTGAGAGATTGAGAATCACCAGGTTAAAGGGAGGAATAAATGGGAAGTAGTTTGCAAAATTTCTTGACTTTTCATTCATCCTGGCTTAACACAATTGTCAAGGTAAAGTGATGAAGGGACAAAAGAGGATCTTAAAGGGTCCCTGACTGCCTGAGGTGCCACATTCATTCATAGAAGGTTTACAGAGTACCCATAAGTGCCAACATCTCTGCTGGGTCCTGGGAGACTGCAGTGAGCAACCCCACCTGGCATGAGTACTAAGCATTTATAGCCTCAACACGTGCTAAGTGCAAGGTCCCAGGAGATCTTTGGCAGCTTATGTGGCACAGAGAATGTCCTTGTTTCAGAGGCAGGCAGTGAGGAAGAAGAGGGGCACCTGGGTGATCTGGAGTTACCTCCACGGTCCCACTTCTCTGCATAGGAACGGAGAAAACCCCGCTTGCTGAGTGCAGACTCTTTGGCTCAGGGTGCTTTTATATTTGTACTCTGCCTTCATTTTGGGACAGCTGATGCTGAGGCCCAGTGTCCAGCCACACCAGGACAGGATGAGAGGATGTGTGACTAAACCAGCGGGTCTTACCTTGGGTGATTCTGCCCCAGGGGCATTTGGAAATAGCTGGAGACGGTTTTGATTGCTGCAAGTGCAGGACAGCTGCTGCCGGCATCTGGAGAATGAAAGCCAGGGATGCAGGTTCATATGTTACAGCGCACAGGACGGCCCCGAGAACGGGTCGTCTGAGCCCAAATGCCGACAGTGTCACAGTTGAGAAACTGTTCTAGGCGTAGGGAACCTGTCATGCGGTGGGCTTGGGTGTCAGCTGTCAGCTTAGGTGGCTTTTGGACACCGTGCTAGCAAACCTCACACGTGACACTTCTGGAAAGGTGGTAGAGACACTTGCTGCGGGTTTCATTTTGGAATCCTCTTACCACAGACTGTGTTTTGCAGCACAGGGCACGTTAGTTCACGCAGATCATGAAAAACGGTGCCACTCATTTCACCCAATTCTTTCTCAAAATATTTACAATTGCAAAGTTGATGGTAACTGAATTTCTATATGAATTCAGTTCAGCCTGACTGATATTATTATGATTCCGAGATGGTGTCTTGAACCTTTAATCAACAAGAAGTGCAATAATCTAACTATGAAGAGAGAATTCCTCACACGACCATAAACAATGCTAGCAATCTATAAATCATCTGTGCCTCCGTTCCATGTTCAAGGTCTGGCTGCCATTCATAAGACAGAAGATAATGTCACATGCAGTGGAATTTGCCTTCACGGAAGTATCCTTAGTATTGATTTTGGTGCTATGTGTATTTTTTTCTTTTTTTCTTTCTTTTTTTTTCTAGGCTGTCATGACTTAACACTTGGTGTTCAGATTAAGAGATTCATTTTGTTTCCAAGGAGTATATATGTTTCTTTAAGATACCAACAGCTCTCACTTGTACAGAGACACAGTGACTCAACCATAAATAAGAACTTTTATTAGATTTGAAAAAAATGGTATGTGTGAAAATCTTAGTAGATGTTGGAAAACAGGGTGAGCAATTTGCATAAGAAAATTTAAAGCATTCATGTTTTCCTTTGTTCATTCAACACATATATTTATTAAGGACGTTTCATGTGTGTTTATGAAGCTGCATTATATATATTACAAAGCATGCATTTTATAACGGCCGAATTTATCACTTTCTAAAATTATCACTTGAGGATTATTTAAAAATAATTTCTTGCCATGGTATTGCCCATTTTAAATACCGTTTAGATATGGATTAAATTTATAAACATTTTCAAGTTTTTGGTGACATAGCCATTGATTAAAAACAACATTCAGGTGTAGCAAGGGTAAGTTGAGTGTGACCAGCCACATGCGAACATCAGAGCTTGAATGATTAGATGTAACATGTGACAAGAAAGAAGCTTAAGCCCATGTATTCGATGTGCAAGAAAGACCAGCCTCATTTTTACAGTTTCGGCTAGGATTTTAACTATGCTCTGAGCCGTCCCCCTCCCTCCTGGCAGACAGGACAGTCAACTCAGTCATTACAGAGGCCCTCTACTGCCCCTACCCACCAGCACCAAAACATAGAATGGCTCTTCCTTGTTAGTAGAATCCGTCCTGGTTGGCACCCAAATGTCTGTCGTCCCAGGACACAAAGTCCTTGGACGCAGAATGGCAGAGTGCTTAAAACACAGCCGGTTGAATTGAATGTCAGGATTCACATTGTACCTTAGCTGGTTACTAGTTATATAATCTAAAAAATCAAGATAAAAGTGGTAACTTCTTTTGAAAACCATTCTCAGGATGAAATTATGTGCTGCCTGGGAATCACGTTGCTACATTCTCAGGGCTCAACACTGCATAGCTGGTGTTTCTGGTCCAGGGTCCACAGCAATAAACCATGCACACAACTTCTGAGATTTGTCTTTGGCCAGGAAAGAAATGGTCTTGGGGTCTGTGTGCTGTCCCTCGACAGGTGATGGTACAAGGAGGGTGCAGAGGGTTGGGTGAGATGTCTTCAGGCGCACAGAATCAGACACCATGATTATTCTCATCTAAAGCCTCACTGCAGAATCAGACTCTCATTGTTGGCAAGCAGAAGGATAAAATGCGGGAGGAAGAGCGAAGTGGAAAAAACAGGTCCACTAGGTGAAAGACCTAGATTTTGATCCAATTTCCGTCACTTAAACCTGAAGCCACCAGTATTAAGCCTGAGTGACCCAGGCACTTGATGCCCACCCTCTCTGAGCACCACCCCATCCTGCTAATTGATGCCATTTCCATCGTTTGGTGTTGGAGAAACCGAGGCTCCAAGGAGGGAGAACCGAGTAGCCTGTCCAAAGTTGTCCAGCTAATAGGTGATTCCAAAATCCATGTTTTTCTTATTCACGAATTCATTCCACTAGCATTATTGTACCTATCCAGATGGAAAGATACGGGTTCTTTCTCCCACACCATGTGGTTCTCCTGCTCTCTGTCCCTCTGCAAGTCATTCATCTCCAGAGCCTTGGTTTCCGTGTCTATAAAATAGGGCTAATGATGCCTGCTCTTCCTGCCCATTACATGGAGCCAGATCCCGAATGGACTGATACAGGAAGGCCCTGCATGGAATGCATGGTGCTGTCTATACAAATGATAGCTTTTGGTGCATTCAACCAAGTTGTGCAAAGGGACATGGGAGGGCTTGAATAACATGAAGTGGTGTCTATGAGGTTCAGTTTTGGGCTTCCAGCCCTAATGCCTTGCAACACCAGCTGATTGAGAGGCTGTAAGGCAAACTTGCAAGGATGATGACCTATTTACCCTCAGGTGGCCTTAGTTATGTCCTAGTGAGGGTCCTGATTTACTCTGTCATTTCCAAGACCCATTGCTCTCAGGGCCATTCATTTTCAATGGGTATCAGTTCTTACCTCCTTAGCTTTGTGCTTTTCTGTCTCCTTCTTGTACTCTTTGCCCCCCTTCACCCCCAGCACTCTGGGGCAAATGCCCAATGCATGGCACTGAAGAGTACAATGGTGTAAATGCTGTTACTGAAGAATCCGTTGTTGGCATCCCCTGTTCCATTTCCCTAGCACCTCCTTCTTCTGAGAACTGCTCCTCCACACCCACCCCTCTCCTATCTGCTTGGTCCCCACTAGAGCTGCCAGGCCCTTCCCAAGCTCCTTTTACCTCCTTCCCAGCGCCCACCTTCTGCTGCAGGTAATAGTGTGGAAGTGGGTGCAACACTGGTTGGGGCAATCAGAGTCCTTCCTACACTGCTAGGACCTGAGCAGTCTCTCCTGTGACTGAGTGGCAGACACCTTAAAACCTGGGGCACTTGGTAGACATTCTCTCCTCCGTTTGGAGAAAGAGAGTCTGTGATGAGAAAGAGTGAGGCCAAAGGATGTGGGGAACAATGAAGGGGTTTCCATCCTGGCAGTCCCCAAATCCTCACATCCAGTTAGTCCAGACATCCAATTACCTCCCATCCTTCTCTTGCACAATACTCCCTGGATGCACTGTCAACCGATACACCCTCTTTGGTTAGCTAGCTGGAGCTGGGCTGCTGTCACTCCCAACTAACAACTCCCAAAGAACACAGACCATTTTCTGTAGCTAGCAATCTTTAGAACAGTTAGTCCTTGTCCATGATATTTATTCATAAGTCTAACTTTTATAAATTGCAGAGCTGTAGGTAGGCACAACTGCAAGTCCCCCAGGTGGACTAGAATGAAGCACCAGCCTGCTACCCAAGGACAAAGCTAGTGGTAATGTGTACTGCTGTAATCACACTCCTGGAAACCAAATCAATTCATTCACTCATTCACATAAAAAAGTTGTTTTCCACTGCATCCCATCAGCAAAATACTCATGATGACTATAGAGAATATACAAGTGGGCCACAGCAGGACTGGCCCTGAAAGAGCAAGTGAACAAATTTAATTGTATATGCATGAATGAGGATAGCTGTGCAGGATAAGTGGACAAGTATCACCTGGAGGTATCACCTGGAGGTACAGAGGAGGCCCCCTGGGAGTTCAGAGGAAGTAGGTGCTACTCCAAGCTCATGGAGAATGGAGGCATGGCGTAGGAAAGACATCATGGGTAGCGTTTTATTTAGTCTAACTAAGGAGTAGGATAAGACAGGAATTGGAGGACATGAATTCCAGACAGGGTAGGAGGATTGCTAGCATTCTCCTGCCTGAGTCCTACCCCAATAAGGAGCTACACAAGAGCTGGGCAGCTAGAGACTTAAAAAAAAAAAATAAGGTCACCTTCTTTTTTTTTTTTTTTTTTTTTTTTTTTTTACAGAATCCTAGTAGGCAGAGTACTACCCACCCCTGAGTTAAGCAGACTTGCCTGCCTGGTCACAGACACAACTGGATAGCTGCCCCCTGTGCTAGAGACAGAGACACTTTTAATGCATGACAAAGATACAAGGTGACTAGAGTTTACCACCCAAAATGCGGCACATTGAGACCAAAAGAAGGTGCTAGTAAGAATTATTCCAGAAAAAGGTCAAAAATCGAGACCACTCTGGGCAAACCGAGAATAGACCCAAACCTTCCTGCTGCTGCAGGGAGGCAGATTACAAAGACAAAGAGGGCTTGACCTGAACATGCCAAGATCAAAACCCATTATTCAGAAAACCTTGTTCCTCCCTGAGGATACGTGGTGGAGAGTGAAACCAAAGGGTCTAGGGCAGTTCTTTCATAGCAAATATAAAGATTGTGGAATAAATGTTCTCTCCATTAAACATGACACAAAATGGAGGAGGGGATGGGATATTTAAGGTCATATGCAGTGAAAAAAATGGCAATGGGAAGTAAGATTAGAAATGGCCTGGGGAAGTATCTGACTTGCAGAAATAAGTAAATGACACCATTAATTGAGTCCCTATAATGTGGCAGACTGTTGAATGAATGACTTGATGAGATGCTTTGCATAACTTCATTAACTCTTTCAATTCTGTGAATGACCACACACACCAGGTGTCATTATCAGTGCCACCTGACAGGCAGAAAACCGAGGTTCAGAGACATTTGGGGACTTGCTCAGAATGATGATGTGACACGGTTGGGATGTATGTCCCCTCTACATCTCACGTTGAAATGTGATCCCCAATGTTGGAGGCGGGGCCTGGTGGGAAGTGTTTGGATCATGGGGGCAGATCCCTCAGAAATGGCCTGTGCCCTCCCCATGGTCGTGAGTGGTGATGAGTTCACATGAGAGCTCGTTGTTTAAAAGAGCTTAAGATCTCCCTCTTTCGCCAAGTGATACGCCTTTTTCTCCCTTCACCTTTTGCCATAATTGGAAGTTTCCTGAGGCCCTCACCCGAAGCAGATGCCAGCACCACACTTCCTGTACAGACTTTAGAACCATGAGCCAAAATCAACCTCTTTGCTTTATAAATTACGCAGCCTCAGGTATTCCTTTATAGCCATGCACACAGCTACTAAAAGGCAGAGGAGGGATTTGGATTGAAGGCTTCAGCTTCCAAATTCCGTGTGCTTTCTCCTGCTTCAACTGAAATTACCATTTTTGAGGACACTCTTTTAAATGCATGATAAAAACGTAAGAGGAACTTGAGCTGCTTGGCTCATCCCTGGAGAAGGGGCCACAGAGGTCTCCACGCTACTTGGGAGCTTGCTTGGCTTCATCTTGGCTTCAGAGGGAGCCAAAGCGGAACACGCACTGGGTGCATCGGGCAGGGGCTGCGCTCGCCCTGGCTTAATTACAGGTAGTGGGCATGGACTCACCAAAGAGAAACCATGCGTGGTTGATCTGATAGAATTTTTCAAGGAAACAGCACTGAGCCAACAGGAGAAAGCCTGGCTATAATTTACTTGGACTTCAAGAAAGCTTTTGATATAGTAGCACACAAAAGACTAATATTCTAGGTCAGCAAGTATGTAATGGCGAGGGAGCTGCTTGAATGGATAGGGAACTTGTCAAGCTCTTCAAGATAGAGCGGATAAGAGTCAGAGCAAACAGCCCGGAGAAGGGAAGATGTGACAGTCGGAATTCTGCCGACAGCAGCACTCCGGAGGGCTTTGTTCATTTCCTGACTATTCTGTTAGCGAGGTTTGAGTTAAGAGAAGGCCAGTTGGCTTTTTCCGAGGGTCTGGAGATTTAAGTTTAAATTTTTTAGTCCAAGAGATAGTCCAGAGGTGCTTGTGGGTCAGGGGGAGGCTTTATTTGGTAGCTGGAGCTGAAGCAGCAATTTCCACTGAAGTTGCCTGAGGGAATTGAGATTCTTCTGAGGATTTAAAGTCGTCCAGGCATCAGAATGTTTGAGCTTTGGTTTCACTCACAGCATTTCTTTAACCATCTAGTCACTATTTTCTAATTTCTCTTGAGGAGCCCCATTCCTCATACCCTCAGGTCACATAACCCACATGAGGCTCAATCCTCAGCCCTAAACTGGGGAACAGAACCCCAAGCTGACGTGAGCAGCACCTTGTGCTCCCCAGGGCTCCGTGGCTGGATCAGGGGTGGACGCGTGACTCGGGGTCACCCTGGGATTGTGGTGCCAGGACTGGCTCCTCCACAGACATAGCCTGATGAGGTGGCCAGCCTCCTGTGGGTAGGAGGATTGAGGGACAGGCGTCAGCGGGTGCCACAGCCGCACCTGGCGAGAGACAGGCTGGGGAGGAAGCAGACACAGGAGTCATGGAGACATGAACCTGAGCCTGGGGGGACGTCTTATGAGTGGACATTTTCTTCCTGTTGAGGCCGGCTTGGGAGGGGCTTTCTTTGGCTTGCAGCACAAAGAATCCTGACTGAAGCAAACATTCCCTCAATCCCACATTTTACGTATCACCATCGGGTTTTTAGACACAGAACGCTTTGTTCCAGAATTTAATATAGAAACATAAAATGGGAGCTGCTCTGAATGAAGCAGAGGTGAGGCCCTGACTGCCCCACCCCCAGGCATGGCCAGCCCTACCCGGGATTAAGAGATCACTCCTAGAAGACTTTGGAGAATTTGGATACTTCTTCAGACCAATACACCCATTTAGTGTTCAAGGAAATGGAGGCCCACAAGGGGTAAGCAACTTGCCAGGGGTCACAAAGACTGTTTGAACCAGAGCTGGGGTATTCTTTATGTGCCAAATCTGTTCTTTTCCATATCAAAATGGACTGCTTTTTTTTCCTCTCAAATATACAACTATGGGGGTGATATTCACAAACCCTGTAAGATTCTGCTTCTGCTTGCAATAACATTAATTGATCATCTAGTATAAATTGGGTTTTGTCCTATGAATTTGTGCACCTGATCAGTTTTTCTTTATTCTTAATCAGTATCATCATTTTTTTGAGACTGTCACTCAGACTGGAGTGCAGTGGTGTGATCCTAGCTCACTGCATTTTTGAGTTCTAGGCTCAAGCAATCCTTCTGACTCAGGCTCCCAGTGAGCTTGGACCACAGGATCATCATCATCACTTAAATAATTATCTTTGTTCAGTGCCCCAGTGATGTGCTAGACTCTGCTGAGTATCTTGCCAGTGCTATCATGTAGCATCTTCATAAAGTCATTCTAAATATTAGCTGCTATCACTAGCCCTAGTTTATAAATGGGCAAACTGAGGCTTAGGGAATTCAGATTCATTTGATCAACAGATATTTTGCCAGTGCCTATGATGTGGCAGCAACTGTGCTGGGCATTGAGAACACAGCATCCAAAGAAAACGACACTCATTTCCCTCCATGGAGGACAGAGGCTAGTGTGGCTGGAGAGTAGAGAAAAAGGGGAGTGAGTCATGACCACTGCTGGGGAGATGGAGAGGGTGAGATCACCCAGGGGCTTTAATGAGGCTGCTGGGAATTGTGGTTTTTATCCCCTGATCCATGGAGGATCATTTATGGGTTTAAGAGAAGGTGGTGACAAGAATTGCACTTTAGACAGAAGATCTGGAATAATATGAGATTGCAGAGATACAGTGCACCAAAGGGATTTGAGAAATACTTGAGGGTAAAAATCCTTTAAGATGTGGGGAACTTTGCTTAAGGGGGATGAAGAGGGGAGAGACCAAGGGTGATGGCTCGGGTTTCAGCTAACCCACTAGATGGGGCATGACACTAGTCACCAACCTGGAGACCACAGACTGAGATCCTATAGGGGAGATCGTGATTTCAGCTTGGGTATATTGAATCTGAGAGAGAGTTGAAAGCTAGGGTTGTTGAGTGTTCTGTTGAATAGATCTGGTAGAGAGCAATCTTCTGGGAGATTTCAGTTTTTATGTAGCAATTTGAAGCATCACAGTAGATGAGAACTTCTAGGAGAGAAAGAGGAACAGTAGGGCAAATACTAATAAAGACAAAGGGTAGGGTAAATAAGAACTAGAGGGTAAGAAGAGAGCCTCGAGAATGCCCACATTGGAAAGCCAGGTAGGCGAGCATGAGGAAGGTAGATCGGGAGGTAAGGTCCATGCTGGGGCTGTGCTAGCATGGATGGCCCAGGAAACAAGTGGTGTGTTAGCCAAGCAATAGCAGCAACTGATGGAGTCCAGTCAAGGGTGAATGCAAAATGGAGATATGGATAGGACATGGCTGGCCAGGAGAGGGAAGTGGGAGGAGGGAGTCCTGAGGATTTTGCTTGTTTGTTATTAAGACGAGAGAGAAGCATATTTAAGAACTGAAAGAAAGAATGGCAACTGAGAGGTTGAGGTTATAAAAGGGAATAAAGTCTAATTGAGAATCTTAGTTTTCTGTGAAAGCATGTGGGCTTCAGAACAATGACGGGAGAGTTGACCTCAGCCTAAGGAGGGTCAGCCCTTTTTCCATAGCAGGAGAAGGGGAGGAAAGGGAGTGCCAGTGGATTGGAAGACATCACCCATGGTCGGCCAGCCAAGAAGTAACAGGAGCTAATCTCATTCTCTGGCTGTTCTCACATGAATGTCACTCTCCCTTATGACATGACTACATTAATTGTCATTTGTTTTATCAGCCTTGTGACTTTCAGTGCAAATAGTTCCCCCAAACTATTTTGGGACATGCGCCTCCTGGAAATATTTGCTGTTTACTTGAGAACTTGGGTTACTAGATTTTAACACAAGACATTAACATAGCCCTGGGAATGTTGGTCAGGGAACTCAGACTCTACGGAGCCTTTAGAAATTTAGATTTCCAGGCACCAACACAGGGGACAGTGATGCGGAAGGTTGGCAGGTGAACCAACAGACGTCTGCTTTAAAATCTCCGTGTTTTGTATATTGTTTGGTTAGGTTTGGGAACAACAGAGTTAAGATGTTACTGATAACATGTGGCATTTGAGGTGGGTCCCTGGGTAGCCAGGTCTACACAAATAGAATAATCAATTGTCTCCATAGCCGGTCCAGGATTCCAGGTGTCTGCAGGAATTGATTGGCCATAGAGTTCTGAACTGATTATAAACTAGTGGTTGTCAGCCCTGGCTGCACATTAGAACCACCTGGGGAGATTTTATCAGCTGCATTAGGGACAAGTTGAATTTGAATCTCTGGGTGAGGGATTCACTTTGTTTTAACTGCTTTACTGAGATATAATTTACATATCATAAATTTCAGCTGCTTTAAGTATACAATTCAACAGTTTTTAGCATATAGAATTGTGCAACCATCATCATAATTACATTTTCATCCTTCCCAAAAGCTTCCTAGGTGATCCCAGTGTGTAGCCAGGGTTGAGACCTGCAGTGAAAAAATTATTTCTTTATGCTTTGACCATGCATTGCATGTGTGGTGATAGACAATAGCCAAGGTCTATAGGTGCCACATGCTTGTGTTCTGAAACTCTTAGTGGTTGAAGAAGACCAAAAAGATTGCACCTAAGCTAATAAAACCCAAACGTCTATCTCAAAGTCCCTATCTTAGTATTTATTCACTTATCTATTCAAATAATATTTGACTGATACATATATGTAATAGATATGTAAGATATCTATTACAATGTGTCACTCATTATTTACTGACCCTGCAATAAATCCCAGGGATTCACCAAGGAGCAGCAATTGGAGTTTTCAATAACCGGAATCATGAAAACTCTAAGAGGTCCTGAATTATCACCTATTTTGTTGTGTAAAGTGGCGTATGAAGTGTTCTGTACTGTTTATGTTACTCAAGAACAGATCCTCTTTTAAAAATGTCATTGTCTCTTAAAAATTTATTTTAAATATTTTTCAGGACCTCTTGGAGTTTTCAATAACAGGAACTGTGAAGCCCAGTATTGTTTATCTTCTAATAGAACACAACATACACAGACAACCAGAGTATATAGGACAATATAAGTGTAGCTTAAAAGTTACAATAGAAGTTTTGATTTTTTAGTTATAGTTGATAAAGATATTGCCCACTTTTGTCAGATATGTTGCTCATCATAGCAATGACATACATACTGTAACATGTACATTGAAAAGTCTATATGAGTTTAATAGGTTTGGGCCATAATCCCAAAAGACACAATCCTGAACATCATAATCTTGAGTGTTGAAATCCTGAAAAATCGAAAACCCCTAGGGTCTATAATCCCGAAAATTACACTCTTGAAAGATCAAATCCTCAAAATATAATTTTGGAAAAAAATGTAAATCTTTAAAGAAAACATTTATTTAGATTTTTAAAATGGAATATTTTTGAGAAGCATAAAAATAGTACAGAATACTTGATTGGCCACTTTATGCAATAAAATCGGCAATAATAACACATATTTTTGCAAGCATAAACACTCAGGTGTACTAAAGACATTCACATGGGTATAACAGTTATGAGCAGGCAAGCTCTGTTCATAAAGAAATAGATCAAAAAGCAAGATGTATGAATGTGTATGACTATGATTGTTGACTGCATGCACCCAGGTTCATGACTGTGGTTATCTGAAATATGACAGATAACCTGTGTCTTTTGAGGAGATTGATCAAAAACTGTGATGAGTTACCACCACATGTGCAGATGGCTAAAGAAATGTTAAAGGAATGTCAAGCAATATTATCTTTCACAAATGCCAATGTACAAAAGCCATCTCTTATTATTTAAAAAGACATCTCTTTGTTAATTAAAATTAATTAATTTCACACACATGCACAATGCTTACGTACAAAGTCAACTTTGTGATAAGGTACTTCCATGGAGTCAATTTGCAAAAATGCATAATATGAATTAGAGCTCTCTAAAACTCTTTACACAATTTATACCTTTAGTGTTGGAAATTATGTGAAGATGAAATACGGAGCATAGTGGGTTGGTGCTATGTGTGAAAGGCAAGTAGTCATACATAATTGAATAATTTGGCAGAAAATATTTCTTGTATTTTTCACCTGCATTTTCACTTCTATGATCTTCCAAACACTTGGTGGACTTGTATTTGGAGAGTGGTTGTGATCTACACATTTTTTTTTTTTTTTTTGAGACAGAGTTTCACTCTTCTCATTCAGGCTGGAGTGCAATGGCGTGATCTCGGCTCACTGCAACCTCTGCCTCCCAGGTTCAAGCGATTCTCCTGCCTCAGCCTCCCAAGTAGCTGGGATTACAGGTGCCTGCCACCATGCCCAGCTAATTTTTGGTATTTTTAGTAGAGATGTGGTTTCGCCATGTTGGTCAGGCTGGTTTCAAACTCCTGACCTCAGGTGATCTGCCCACCTCAGCCTCCCAAAGTGCTGGGACTACAGGCATGAGCCACTATGCCTGGCCTGAACATTTTATAAGTATGTGCTTGTTCATTGGAAAGTCTGATTATTGCATGGCCATTGCAAATAAGAGAGACTTTCTGCTTTTGCAGCACCAATAATAACTAGCTTTTAATATTTTATCTTTCACCTTAGGTAGCCTCGTACACTAAACTTATCACAGCCTTTTTTCAAGGGAACAATTTCACAGATTTCTTCCATTATGTTGTGAAGGATACAGTAAGAAGGAAGGATATTCGGCTTCCCCAACACCAAATTAGCCAGAGTTCTCAGAGAGATGATACTGATAAGATATATATATAGACAGAGATATAGAAGAGGAGATTTATTACGAGAATTGGCTCATACAATTATGGTGGCTGAGAAATTCCATGACAAGCTGTCTGCAAGCTGGGATGCTGGGATGCTGATAGCTTCCTGGTTCAGTCAGTCTGAGGCCTCAGAACCAGGAAAGGCAATGATGTAACTCTCAGCCCAAGGCCAAAAGCCTCAGGACCTGGGGGTGCTGGTAGAAGTCCCAGAATCCAAAGACGATTGACCCTGGAGTTGTGACGTTCAAGGCAGCAGAAGGAAAGTCTGTCCCAGCTCTCAGACAGAGAGACCCATCTGCCTTCTTGCCTTCAGTCTTTGTGCTCTCCAGGTCTCCAGCAGACTGGATGATGTCCACCAACAATGAGGGCAGATCTTTCTCATCAGCCCACTCAGACTCACATACAAGTCTCCTCTGGAAACACCCTCACAGACACACCTCAAATAATGTTTTACAGGGTTTCTAGGCATTCCTTATTCCAGTCAAGTCGACATGTGGAATAAAGCCCACAAGTCCATGCCTTATTGACTTGGCTCCCACATGCCTCTCCTTAAACCATATTCAATTTCCAAATAAAAACAACAATAAGTTGTCTTTGAAACAATAAAATAGGTTCACCTAACACGATGCAACTAACACAACGCAGCGATCCTGCGTACAAATGAAAGCACACGAATCCCTTCTGCACAATTCAACTTTCAGAATTTCACCGTCTGAGACTTTAATCTTTCAGGTTGGTGATTTGAAAGGGTTTTAGATGGTAGGGATTTTAGACTCTAGGGATTTAAATTTTTCAGGATTCCAACATTTGCGATGATGGCATTCATGATTGTGTCCTTCAAAGTTATGATTGGCATTGGAGCTGAATGTGCTGAAAACTAGAGTGCCACAAAATAAGACTTAAAATAAGTCTACTGGCTTAAAATAAGACAGACCTATTGTAGAATCTGGAGATGGAAATTAGGTACATATATGATTTAGCAAGTGCCCAAGCACCGGGAGGAATCTGCGGCAGAAAAAAAAATAGTCCTTATGGCTTGTGATTGTCTTCACATATTTAACTATGAGATGATCAAAACAGCAAGCAGTGTGTGCCTGGATTCTAGGTGAGACTGAATGAAAGTCTGGGCTTGACTTGTGTCTTTCCTGGGTACTAGAAGACTTGAAAAATTTAAATGTAAGAACAGGAATTCAAACACCTGTCTTTTCTAATTGCCACACATGTAGGAATGAACATTTTGAGACACAGGCAGAAACAAAACCTTACTCAGTGTTAAGATACC
Organism: Nomascus leucogenys; assembly: GCF_006542625.1. NCBI lineage: Eukaryota > Metazoa > Chordata > Mammalia > Primates > Hylobatidae > Nomascus > Nomascus leucogenys. The sequence goes on from NC_044393.1 coordinate 3,580,585, forward strand.
CTTCCCCACTACCCCTAACAAGAGCCCATTCCAGCCCAGATTGGCTGTTTCCATCTTGTGAAGTCCTGCATGTTGGTTGTTGACTGATGCCTGTGGAGACAGTACTCACAGGCCAAGATGAGGACTTGGTTCACGTGCTTGGGAAGAGAGGGAGAGACTTTTGAGCCAATTCTGTGATTTAGATACCTGGAAACTGTTCCTCAGTAATAAAAGTCTCAATTCTGTATTCAAGACGAATGATCTCTCGAAACCGTACCCCTGCCTCCATTAGAGTCCTCTAATCTGGTTGAGAACAATTGTCATGAAAAGACCAAGTCATTCCCTGCAGCCCCCAACCTGCTCTCAGCTGGCACGTCTCCTGTCCCATGGAGCCTGTCATGCTCATGGGAACGGCAGGGGAGACGTGGGCATGGGTGGGGGAGGATAGAGGGCGAGGTGGAGAACCACAGCTTGGTATATTTCCGTTGATTGTTTTCTGGGAGAAATGACCAGCAGCTGGGCAGTTTGTGCAGCTAGAACTCCAGAAATGATTCATGTGTTGATGTTAATTAGGAGCCATCATTTTTCAGTAGAGCAACCCAACAAATATGATGACTAAATAAATCTCTGTGCTTCAATGCCAACAGCAGCATTTAATCTGAAGAGGCACAGCTCCACGCAGGCACCTCCTGGGGAGATAGCAGATTCTGATTTCAAGGGAAGGGGCACATTCATTCTGCTACCTGGCCCAGGGAGGGGAGGTTCTGAGGATGCTGCTGGGGGGTTTAAGTGGATCTCTAGATTATGCATTGGAATCAATTGGGCATATGAATTATAAAAACAACAACAACATTCACAAAAATAGTTATATCAGAGAATGTGTATTCCCCATATTTTATGTGCCGGACACTGAGATTAAGACTATGACATACGTTATCTCATTAAATACTCACAGCAATTTATAAGCAATAAGTATTATTATTATCATCATCTCTAATTTCCAGAAGAGGTTTTGAGGCTCAGAGATGTTAAGCGACTTACCCAAACATGCCAAAGACAGTAAGAGGCAGGGCTGAAATTCGAATGAACACAGATGCATCAGGCATGAAACCTCTGCTCTTAATGACACTAGGAATGGAATTGCAGATGGACAGACAGGAGTCCCAGTAAATGCTTGAAGTTCTTCCACCCTCAGGACTTCTTCCCGCTGCTGAGAAGCCAGGATGTTGAATTGCTTTTGGCTGAGAACTTCTGTCCTCTTTGTGGAAACTTCTCTACCCCAAGCCCCAGGCAAAGAGAAAGGATTCTAAGGCTGTTCCAGAGAGATAGGAGCAGATGATTTGGAGATGCAGGAGTAAAAACCTAGAGTGGAGAAGAAACAAGAGAAGATGGGACACATCAGGATATCCTGGGACCATCACAGGCACCAGGTGTGTGGGTATGGCCTTCTGGTGTGTATGGGAGCAAGACCGACATGAGTAGACCAGTTCTCTTCTTCCTTGGGGAGGAGACAGAGTCTTGCCTCCAAGAGCACATTCTTTCCAAATCCAGCATTTTCACAAGTGTGTCCTCACAACGCTAGTCTTGAAGGGTGCATCTACCCCCATAAAGCTTTTCTGTTAAAAACTTTTGAGAAATGCTGGGTATTCAATTCCCTCCCCCCTTGAAGAATCCAAATGCAATTGTTATGCTAAAGGCTCTAGGCAATCTAGGCAATACCATTGCAAAAACAAGATGAATTTAACTTCAAGTAACACGTAATTTACCGAAGACATTTGTTCACACCTTTTAAAGTAAACCACAAACACCATTCCAGGGGTTCCACCCTGGGAAAGGCTTTGCCATTTGAGAGGGGTCAGCGGTGTTGGAGATTTGCAGGCCCTGGAGCTCAGGAGTATGGAGATACTCCTGACAGTGGGAGGAAAGATTCCAGTGACTGACCCAAGGATATCAGTGAAAGTTAAAACTTCACCTGGACAGCTCTGCTTCTGTCCATCAAATTAGAGGCAAATATAGTTTGCTAGTACCCTGAATTTCCTTATGTAAGAAACAGAACTGCCTTTGGCCTTAGAGTGTATTTGCCTCTGCTTTTTCTCTCTTTAACATGCAAAATGTATATAACACGGAAATGTGTTTTGTTTGTGATGCTGAACACCTGGGGAGGCCTTGAACGCTGTCCTTGGTTCTAAGGGTTTGAGAGCTGTCCTTGGTCCTGAGTTGGGCAAGGGCATTTTCTGAACAGCTCCTGTGATATTTAAAATAGCTCCTCTAGTCATGTGAGGCCTCATATTCCAAGAACTTACAGAAAGAATAAAACATTTCTGCTCAACAAGGGGAATATTGCTTCCTCAGTCTTCTAAATAGTGTCCCTTCTCAAATAGAGGACTGCCTTTTAGCTCTGAGCTCTCTGATGGGCTTGGCTGTACCCCCCCCAAAAAAAAGCCTAGACCCAAATTTGGGGGAAGAGGCTGCATTACCCTGCATGAAAAAATCAGAGTGTGTGTTCTTGCAACTTGATTTCTTTCTCAGTCCCTCTAAATACTGATGAAACTCTACCATACATACAAAGTACCTTCTTTGGGTGAGGAGAGGGTAGGAGATGGTGAGAATGCCTGGTTTTGGCTTCTGGATCAGTGTAGCAGTTCAGAGAAGTGCCATGTGCAGGACTGTTGGAGGGTCATGTGTCATGGAAATTATGCTCCTGAGGAAGATATGACTATGGAAACGGAAGTCCCCAGGCCCCTTTCTAGGAAAGATTTGAACTTCCATAGTAGAGTGGAATCTAAGAGTCCATGCATCTAGATTCCAAGAGCAGAGGCTGGCAGGGCAGCGGGAACACTGAATCAGACCTTGGAATTGAGCTCAACAAGCTCCCTTTACTACTCCCTCCATTGATGCTCATGAGAGGAAATGCATTGTTAGGATGATGGGAAGGGATTGTTAGAATAATGTAATGGAAAGGCTTCAGAAATACTTGTATTCTTTTTATGAGCTGGGCTCAAATGGTTGCATTGCACAGCCTGAGTTGTAGCTAATGAAATCCCCTAAGATAGTAGGAACCAGTAAAACATTACATTATCCTATTACCTCCACCTAAATGTAAGTTACATCGTTGCTGTTATAATTTTGGTGGGAGGGGGCCCATGTGCCACTGTTTTGCATTTTTGTAAGGCAAAAAATGAGGAAGGTCTGGACATCTTTATTCTGGGGATGCAAATGACCACATGTGTTTAAAGTCAAAACCAGTAGAATTCAACCATGTGAGAGAGAAACCTTGAATAAGGTCACCAAACATGGAGAATGGGCTGAATTTTAGGAAAATCCAGGGTTACAAATCCCATTGCTACCCTGAACTAACCAAAAGTTTATGTGGATGCAACTAGGCCTTCAAAAGGTGGAAATTGCTAAGCTCTTATAATTCACTGTTCTTGACTCCATTCCTTTCTGGAGAACAGCTACACAGAGACCTCAAAGTGAAGTGAAGTTGCTCAAAAAATACTTAATATTTTGAATCCTCACTGTGTTATACACAAAAACTGCACTGTGTAGATAACTTCAGCTGGATACAAATTCCAATTTGAAAACCCAACATAAAATGCACTCCCAAGAATATATAATTAGACAACACTTATTATGACAGCCTGGGTGCTTAAAGTGTTGAATATGGGTTAATCTTGGATAGATTTAAAACACCACCTGTTCACTTCTGTTAAAAAATATATTATAATTGTAATTTCTGTTTCACTGAAGTACTTAATCCTCATGTATTTAGTTTCATCTTTTGAATATGTAGAGGTATGGGAGAATACCTCCCATCAGTCAGAGCCAGCAGGCGGCCCCTTTACTGAAAACGTCTGGGTGTCACTGAAATGTGACTTTCAGAACAGGCCCATGGCTCATAGAGGGCTTCCTGTCTGGGAAACCATTGCTAGTGGAGCCATCAAGACCAACTCAGGACCAGGGAATCCTTTCAGTCCTGCAAGGGAAAAGGCTGCCCCAAGGCGTGTGGGCATAGAGCTGGCCAGGCCGTTGATGGCCTGAATTCACAGAGGCCAGAGGTAGTTGACTCCTTAAAACATTATACACTGTGTGCACATTTCAAAATATCACTCTGTATCCCATAAATATGTGCAATTATTGTGTGCTAAAACTAAATAAAATAATAATAATAAATAATAAAAGGGGAAAAAGTGTGCTTGCTTCTCCAAAACAGAGAAGTTCTGTGGAAGCCATCCATCCATACCTTCTGCTTTTTCAGTTCAGTGTTTCCTGGGGCCACCGGGGTGGGTGAGGACCGGAATTAAAACAATGGAGAAGATGCTGGCAACTGATTTTGTACGCACCCTGTGTCTTCTACCAGGTTATACGCTTCTTGAATGAAGGCCATTAGGACCATAAGGTGATTGAAAGATATCTAGTTCAACCCTTTATCACTAAAGCCAGAGTCATGGGGTCATCTCCAGGGTTACATGGGGAGGCATCATAGCTAAGAGCTCAAGCTTTGGGGGTAGGGTATCCAGATTTGGCCTCCCAGAGGACACTTGTCAATGTCCAGAGACTTGGTTGTCACAACCAGGTGATACTACTGGCATCTATTGACTGGGAGAGGCCAGGGCCTGTACTAAACATCCTGTGATGCCCAGGGCAGTGCACACCACAAAGAACATTCTGCCTCAAATGTCCATCATGGCAGGCGTGAGAAACCCCGTGTTAGCCATGTAACCTAGCACAATTCATTCAACTTCTTCTGAGTTTCAGATTTTGTGTATGTAAAAGGGAATAACAATGATACCACTTCATTATCCACAGGCCTGGCCGAATTAGATGAGATAATAAATGGGAAGTGTTCATGAATTGCCAGCTAGCCTTGCTCCCCTTCTGCCTTCCCCCATTTAAACAGCCACCTTTGCAAACCTCTCCCAGTTGCTCTCTCTTTGACTTCAGGTAAGCTGCTGTAGTCGGGCTCTTATTAGGACACGGCTGGCCTGGGGCCACTGTCCAAAGAAGGAGTGCCAGGTCTCTCTCCGTGGAATTCCCAGAGTGATCTCAGCTATCAGCCAGAGTGTAATTACGCCCTTCCGGCTCTCCTCCAGAATCAGGAGGGGCTGCTGCTGGCAGGAAAAAAAATGGACATCTGTTGCGGCTTCCCATTCTGGCTCCATGATCAGCTGGGGGAAGCCAAATCCCTCACCCCGTCCTCACCTCCCTTTCCTCCTTTGTATAATGGGCATCCCCACAGTGCCGGCCTCATAGGGCTGTTTTACGAGGTCTTCAATGGGGTCATCTTTGTAAAGTGCTTAGAGCTGTGCTTGACACAAAATTAGCACCATATGCTTGTTAAATAACACCCACCAATATGTCAGAGATAATAAGGGGGAAAAATGGCCACAGCATCAAGCCAACAAGACCAGAAGCTTCTCATAGGCAACTACAAGGAGGGGGCAGTGAAGGCGGATCAGGCACGTCCACTGTGGATCAGCTACACCTCACTGCTGACACCAGACAGCAGGGTCCAACAGCCCAGGCCCCGAGGGACCCCTGGGGAGGCTCCAAGAAAGTGGGCTGGGTGGGGAAGCACACACAGGTCACCTCGGGCTGCCTCAGCACTTTTAAATTTGATTGACTTTTATTTCCCTCTGGAGATTACAAATGCTGGGTTGCAGAAAAAGGAATCCGTATTAAACAGAAATGGAAGGAGTTTAAGGTAGATTTAGGATACTATCTTTTCAGGTCAGCTGGCTAGCAACAGGATTAAATAAAGTTTTGTGGGAAAGCAAAATCATAATTTCAGGTTCCTCAAATGGACCCATTTATCTATAAATGAAAAAATCCCTTAAAGGAGAATATTCTATAATAGCATATTTAAAATACTTCTAAAGGTAGTCATTTTATACGGAGTTTATCTTGACCTTATGCTAAGCATATATCCTAAGGTTAATTCACACATTTTAAGAGGTTGGATTATGGATGAATATGTGGAAAGAAAAAAGGAATTGGGGGGCGATGTTTTTTGTTGGCCACTCACAATAGAAGCAGCCGTGGGAAGGAGAATTGTATTTTCAGTGCCATGAGAACAATTTGAAAATGATTAGTTCTAGTTCCAGATCTGCCTACAATAACAAGAGGGGAAAAATGTTCTCTTTTGTAAAAGGTCTGAGAGTAGTGTCCCAATTCCATTTTAGAACCTTAAATATAAAAATTGATTTTATTCACGTCTAACGTTTTAGCGTAACTAAACAGCTTTCAGTGTTTGGGTAGAAATTTATTTACCAAAGGGTTAGTAGCAACATTTTTGAGATGGCTGTGTGCCCTCTGAGGGGTGGAAAGTGTGGAAGTGAATTACTCCTAACCAAAGGTTCAAGTTCCCAATTTTTATTCTCAATCAAAAAATGTTTGTAAGACATCCAAGCAGTCCAAAGAAAGAAACATCAATAAAGTAGGCTATTCTAGCAAATTGTCCAGGTGTTTGGATTAATGCAAAGGTTGCCCCTGGTTTGCTAGTATTAACTGGGTGTCTACTTGGGGACAAACACCATCCTAGTGGTTGGGGGTACAGAGATGAACAAAACAGATGCCCTCATGGAGCTTGGCTGCCTGTAGGAGAAGATGGTCTAGAAATAATAATATCTTGAAAATAAACACTTTATATCGTGTGTCAGAAAGTGATAAGGGCCAGGAAAAAAATATAGCAGGCAAAATAAATCAGGAGGCCTGGGGAAGGGTTAAGAAAGGAGGCTGGTTACCATTTTAAATAGCACAATATCCATAGAGGACATTTGAAGGTGAAAGTTTGTGCAAATATTTGGAGAGGACTTGGAAGTGAGTTATGCGGTTACTTGGGGGAGGAGTGTTCCCAGCCAAGAGGAAATAGCCAGTGACCCTAGAAATGGAGGGAGAAAAAAGAAAGGAGAAAGGCAGTTTCCAAAATGTTTTTACTATTCAGATTGAGTGGTAAGTTCTCAATAATTAATTTTTTTCAGCTACTATTAGGGCAACCACGTTTGGCCACTCTTAAAAAGCAAAGTGGCCAAATTCCCCCTGCAGAGCTAGATTTGCATACAATGCTTAATTCTATACAATTAAAATCCAATGATGATCAAAAATAAAAATTTAATGCCCGGAACTTTAAGTATACTGTTCTTCAATTATTTGGGTTGTTAATGTAGCTAATCAGTCTTTTAAATTTGAAGCTATCGAAATTTGTAAAATATTTATAAGCAAGTGAAGAAATGCCACACACAGATAGTGTTGAATAATCTTTTAAATAAGAAAGTGGAAATGTCATTTAGCATTTTTGTCATTTGCTTTCAGTTGAGCATGTCAAACATTACAGGCCAGCAAGATGGCAGCCTTAATTAAGTGCATGTAAAAGAGACAGGAGTGGTTTTTATAGAAGCTATGTAAATGTGAAAATAGGCACAGATAATTATGCGCGCTCATACATTCTGTTTCACATTTGAATTCTAAATAGTTTTTAAGGTAGGGTAAGTGTGGGAGGTATACTTGAAGTAAAGTCTTTGCTGTATGTTTTAGATGCTTCTACCCCTGATAGTTAAACAGACTCTGGAATATGACTGATGAATCATTTGATGCCAAATACTTCTCAGTAGCAACTATGATAAGCAGTCATCAGTCACCTTTGGAGGCTGCATTATGACTACGTAATATTTTTTGCTAGAACTTGATGATTCATGCGTATTTCATAGCAGAGAGAACATTTATAATCTAAAAGCAATCACAGATTTGGGATATTTAAACTAAATTTTGTATTTTCCTGTGGCGAATAAATTTATAGGAAATATAATTATATATAAGCTGGTTACATGCTGCAGTAAATGTTAGAATTGAACAAGCTTGAGAGAAATTGTCAATTTTCCAAATAAATTTCTGTGGTGTATGTATTTTTAAAAGCAACCAAGTTCACTGTGCTTATAAAGCTGAGAAATTTTATGGCCATTTATGGGTGATGATTAAGCACTTTAAGAAGCCATGTGGGCTTATTGTCTAATAGATGATGCAAATGCCTGGAGCAACCCCGAGTCATAATTATGCACCAAACTGTCAATGAGTCATTGATGCCTATGCTCTTCCTTAATTCACCCATTTAGAAGGATCTCATTGTGTCCTCTCTATGGAATGAGTTTTGCACAGACATTCTCTAGCAAAAATTCAGTGTATTGTCCAAAATCCCTAAATCCTACAGAGATTAACAGAAGTTCTGAAAGCCTGGGTTCTATATAGTGACTCACTGCCCATACACATAGTTTACAGAATATATGGGGTGCACGTGTGTATAGAGCAACTCTCATTGCTTAGTTTGCAGATGGACTAGAAGCACTGACCACAATGTGTTTCAAGAGAAAAACCCACAGTCGTAGAGATTAGGATTTAATTGTTGAGTTTCTAGGGCCACTCACAGCAGGTGTGCAGTGGGCTCACGATGCACACTGAAAACACCAGTCTGCTATTCCACAGTTCAGCAAAACACCAATTATACATATTTTCAATACATAGAAGCTTATTTTTATGTTGATGGTTAAAATTATCACTTCTCAGCTGAGTATTTTGGCTTCATGCAGGAGCTATTAGAAGGACAGAAAAATGATCTGGACATTCATCTGTCCGTAGATATGCAACTAAGCCTGTGTAGAGACTGTGCCCTGTTCGTGGTCTTCTTCCAATAAGAATTTAATTTCCTGATTGAAGTGTTCTAACCTTGGTGCCCAGGCCTGGCCAGCAGCACATTTCTCTTCTTCACAGTTGAAGAAGCATCTTGTACCTGTCCTCAATGCCTTTCCATGTATACACTTTTACACATGGCTTTGTTTCATTGATTAAAAGTCTTGTCTACAGACCTGGCTACTTCACCCCATGCTGCACACAGCAGAAGAGCTACCACATCAAACACAGGAAAACTAATCACTGATAACTATTTTCAACTATAGTAAGTGATTATTTTCCTGCTGTGCTGCTGAAAATTCAATTTCTCATCTAAAATTCATCTAAATTGCTTGCCCATGAATTAACAATTCTGAGTGCTAACAGAGATGCTGGATTTTATTATCTTTTAGCTATAAGTTCTGGGAAATATAATTGGAATTGACAAGGTCTGCATAGTCTTCCCCCTACTTCCCATTTTCTCATCCACAATCTGTAGAAATGCCTGACTACACACACACACACACACACACACACACACATATGTGTATATAGGTGTGTATCAATGGAAACTAAAAGCATCCAAAACGTGAATATTTGCAACAAAACCACCTTTATCGTACTTACAATCTAACAAGGTGGATAGACAATAGACAAGCAAACTTGCAAATGGTCATGTAAGCGCAAAGTGTGCTGAGTTCAATCAAGGAAAATAAAACCAAAGCATAACCTATAATCTAAAAGATTATAGGTTCTTTGGGGATAGACTGGTCTGGCAAGGGGACTCTGAGGAGGTAGCATTTAAACCAAGACTACAATGAAGAGTCAGCCCCATAAGCAGACAGTGACAGTATTTCAGATGCAGGTAACTGCAATGATGAAGACTTTGATGATGGAAAGAGATCTAAAGCCGTAGAAAGGTTAAATATTTAGAGAAAACCTCTTAGAGAAGCACTCATAGGGAATGAACATAAGCCAACATGACTGGTTGAAGGCCAAAGAAGAAGGCTTCTACTACCAAAGGATCATTTGGCTTTTCTGCACACTCCCTCCAGATAAATTATGCCCCTTAATATTTTCGATCATTTCACAATATGAATGCTTTAGGCATGCGTAGATGGTGGAAAGCAAGGTGCCTCCTTCACAGCAGCTCTCCAAGTGTGCACCCTTCCTGTGGTGGTGGCTGCTGGCATTAATGTGCTTAGAAAACACCCACTGCCTGAAGTCGCACCGAAAGCACCCCAGGGAAGCAGCTTTGCAAACCACAGCACTCTTTTGCTACAGAGGGGTAGGAAGTGGACGCAGTGTGCAGCAATATTAAAACATCCACAAATTCATCCAGATATTCTCTTCAAGAAGCAGAGCCTAACTCTCCTCCCCTTCAGTATGAGCTAGACTTACGGACTCACTTCTAAGAAACAGAAGCTACTGGGGACTTCTGGGACTAGATCACAAACTGCTGCTCTGTTTTTCATGCTCTGTCCCTCTTGGATCACTGTCTAGGGGAAGCCAGCTGCTATTCCATGACAGCCCTCCAGAAGTCCTGTGCAGAGGCCCATGTGGGGGGAAACTGAGGCCTCCAGTCCATATGCAAGTGAGTGAGACTATTGCAAGTGGCTTCTCAAGCCCCAGTCACACCTTCAGATAACATCGGCCCAGGCTAACAACAGGAATGCAGCCACTGAATGAAGATCCTCAGCCAGAATTAACTCACTAAACTGCTCCTAAGTTCCCGACCTTCAGAAGCCATATAAGATAATGTTTGTTGTTCTGACATTCTAAGGCTAGAAGGGATCATTTATTATATTTGGGGATCACTTATTACACAGTAAGAGATAACTAGTACACATGCCATTGTACTTTTACAACGGCAGGTTGGACGTCATAATCTTTTGGAAATATGTTTATTTTTAAAACTTCCATCTATATTCTACACATCAATATAAACAGTGCAGAATACCAATTTGAATACATATGTATATATGTACATATTTATGAATACATGTGTATATTCAATAAATGAATACATACATGTGCATTAAGTTAGCTACAACTTAATTTGAAGATACTGAGCCAATTACAAATTAAAATTAAGATGAATTTCTCTACTCAGGGCAGGTAACACAATTTCTCTATTTTTTCCCCTAGCTGTAGAATTGGTCTAAATTAGACCAGTTTCTAGGCATTATAATTCAGCTATCACCATACCTGGCACATAGCAAATAGTCATAATAGTGGCACATCTTTGAAGTATCTTTGGAATCTTATTGGCTCAGCAATAAGACATTTACTTTCTCACTGTACCTCATTTACCACAATAAATTCAAGGTTATATTAATAATAACAGCCAGTAATTTTTTTGAGGCTTAACATGGTATTCACTGTTCTAAGTGCTGCAAGAGTACTAATCCAAGACATAGAAGCTACTATTTTCATCATTCTCAATTTGCAAGTGAGGAAACTGAGGCATTATACATTTAAGCAATTGGGCCAAGTTCTTAGAGATTTGTAAGTGGTCAGATTCCAAGACGGGCAATTAGAATTCTAAATCTATGATCTCTCCCACCAAATTAGGCTGCCTTGATATACAGAATGTAATCCCCACTGGGCATTCTATAAGAACACCATTTTGCAGGTGTCCCTGGCCCCAGGAGAAGTGGCTACATCCACATTAAGTCATCTGAGTGGCAAAGTGAGGCAGAAGGAGGGTCAAGGTTCCCCTTGGGGTCTCCAAGGGTCCCAGGAGGGTGGCAGCCATTCAGAAGTGATGCTGTGACAGGTGCAGGGTAAGCCACCCAGTGAGGAAGTGAAAATGAGCCCCAGCCAGACCCAAAGGGGCCCATGAAGTGGGCCAAGGGAAGGGCGGCTAGGCTCTAGGAAGCTGAGCAAAATCAGCTGCGAGTTCTTTGGCTGTAGCCTCAGCAGTCAAAGAGGAGTGGGGACTGGACAGCGGCCTGGCCAAGCACAAGAGACAGCAATTCCCCAGGCAGCCAAGACCCAGGGGTGGCCCAGGACTCACACACACCTTAGCAGTGTTCCTCTCCCCACTGCCAGGAGCTCCTGTCCACCCCAGACACCGTCATGGGGGGAGGAAGGTGGAAGCCTCTGAACTCTGAAAACTGAGTGTTCTCATGAGAGGGACGCAGAGGCAGCTAGTTAACTGGGGAGAGCAAAGTGAGTGTTAATTGGAAAGTCCATTTCCTGCTAAGCAGTGGGTGAACAAGTTTAAGTGATTCATATGCAGATGCAAAAGCCTGTACTTCATCACACATCCTGGTTCAGGCTGAGTGGATCATTGACCCTATTGAGGAAGCTGTTTTGAATCTGACAAGGAGCAAGGCGCTAAATGGACAAAAAGTATTATCCAGTGGGGGTCTGCTTACTCCATATTTCCTCACTCCACATTTCCTCACTTGGTTCATTTCCTGAACTCAGTGGGTTCAGTGACAAGGGATGATGTTTAGAAGACTATTCTCTGGGACAGCAAAGAGAGGATGCTCCTGATGCCTGTTTCAGACCTCAAGGCATTGCACAGCCCTCCCACTCCTCTAGCATACTTTCTGTCCATCTTTGGATTTATAAGCCAAAAATAAAATTGGAGACCTCCTAACCAACAGAATGGGCCCCACTCGTGGCCAAGGCATTCCAAAGTAAACCTGAAAACTAGTTCAGGCCGGACAGAAAGGATGGGTTGGCCACGCCACATTATGCCCTCCTTTCTTTGGAATTCAGGCACAACTGACCAGCATTAACATTAAAAAAGAGATCTTAAGGCTGACAAAACAGACTGTTTGTAGCAATAAAATATCAAATTCCAATCTGACTCTAGTATAGCATCACATGACAGAAGGCAGGCCCTAAAAGATATCAAAGTATCTTACCCCAAAATATATTTCTTGGGCATATTTTGAAATGCCCTGCAAAGCTGTCTCTGGTGGGGAAAATCTACATTCTGTAGCGAATCCTCTTCCCTTTTCAGGTCTTCCTGGAACCAGGAGAGACTTAAGTAAGAGTCTGGTACCTTTTAATTCTGATAAGAGACAGTTACCTTCTATTCCATCTGAAGCTGGCTACCCAGAGGCTTCATCTGCATAATAAAAACCTTGGTCTCCACAACCCCTTATCTTAACCCAGACACTTCTTTTTTATTGATTCCAGGTCTTTAGATAATAACTTAACTCTTTCAATTACCAATCAGAAAATCTTTGAATCCACCTATTGTAGTAGGACGAGCTGCAGACAAAACTCCTCAGACACCGAGTTAAAGAAGGAACGGGTTTATTTGGCCAGGAGCATCAGCAAGACTCCTGTCTCAAGAGCCAAGCTCCCTGAGTGAGCCATTCCTATCCATTTTAAGGGCTCACAACTCTAATGGGGTCTGCGTGAGAGGGTTGTGATCAATTGAGCAAGCAGGGGGTACGTGACTGGGGGCTGCAAGCACCAGTAATCAGAATGGAACAGGACAGGACAGGGATTTTTACAATACTTTTCCATACAATGTCTGGAATCTATAGATAACATAACCGGTTAGGTCAGGGGTCGATCTTTAACTACCATGCCCAGGGCTCAGCGCCGGGCTGTCTGCCTGTGGATTTCATTTCTGCCTTTTAGTTTTTACTTCCTCTTTCTTTGGAGGCAGAAATTGGGCATAAGACAATATGAGAGGTGGTCTCCTCCCTTACTATGACCTAAAAGTTCCCTGCCCCACCTCCACTTCAAGTTGTTCTGCCTTTCCAGACTGAACCACTGTACACCTTACATGCATTGATTTATGTCTGCCTGTAACTTCTGCCCCCCAAAATGCATAAAATCAAGTTGAACCCAGCCACCTTGGACACATGTTCTCAGGACCTCCTGAGGCTCCTGGGGCTCCATCATGGGCTTTGGTCACTCATATTTGGCTCAGAATAAATCTCTTTACTATTTTACAGAGTTTGGTTCTTTTTGTCAATAGGTTAAAGTACTCCTCTCCATCCCAGGGACTTGGGCACTACCTTGATGAGATTTTTCTCATTCTCACACTCCTCTCTGATACCATGGAAATTCACTGTTGTAATTTCTCTTCGTGTCAGAGGTATTTAAACATGAGCGACTCCATCTTGATTAGGGGCTGGGTAAAATAAGGCTGAGCCCTACTGGGATGCGTTCCAAGGAGGTTAGGCATTCTAAGTCACAGGATGAGATAGGAGGTCAGCGCAAGATACAGGTCACAAAGACCTTGCTGATAAAAAAGGTTTCAGTAAAGAAGCCGACCAAAACCAAGATGGAAATGAAAGTGACCTATAGTCTTCTTCACTGTTCATTATATGCTAATTACAATGCATTAGCTGCTCAAAGACACTCCTACCAGTGCCATGACAGTTTACAAATGCCATGGCAACATCAGGAAGTTACCCTATATGGTCCAGAAAGGGGAAGAACCCTCGGGTTCCAGGACTTGCCCACCCCTTTTCTGGAAAACTCATGAATAATCTGCCCCTTGTTTAGCACATAATCAAGAAGTAACAATAAGTATAAGCAGCTGAACCGCCCATGCTGCTGCTCTGTCTATGGAGTACCCATTCTTTTATTCCTTTACCTTCTTAAAAAACTTGCTTTCAACTTAGTTTATTAAGTTTCTTAAATAAACTTGCCTTCACAAGGCTGCATGGATTCACCTTGAATTCTTTCTTGTGTGAGATCCAAGAACCCTCTCTTGGGGTCTGGATTGGGATCCCTTTCTGGCAACAATGGGATAATACATCCCCAGAATTGTTTCTCCTAAAGGAAAAGTTATTAGTGAAAAGGAAGGTTTGTTGTCTTACCTGAAAACTGTGTGATCACAACATGATTTAGAAAATCAGAAAAATTTCAGAAAATGTTGCTTTTGAGAAAAAGCAGCTGCAAATGCTCCTGTTGCATCCCAGACTCCATTTATTCTCCATCTGTAACTTGAAGTATATGATGCTGATTAAAAAAAAAAGTTTTCCAGGAATTATAAGCACATGATATAATTTCTGCATTCTTTTAGACAGTTTTACAGTAAATTTATTAAATGCGATCTAAAAGAAATAGTATATCTTTTTGTTCCTGAGTTGAACTAGATAGCAGAAACTGATGAGTTTTGTGAAGTGTTAATGCGAGACACCTCCAGAGCTGGGATTATATTAGAGCAGATCTATCTGATGAGCAGCATGATCTCTCTGCTCATCGTGAGATTTGAGCCATAATAAAAGAGAACTGTAAGGTGCAAGTCTAAGAGCATGTTGTCTTACCAAGTGGAAATTAAAATGAGGTTGTTCCAGGTATAGCGTTATACCACTTTATTTGAATTCAGAAATTAATATGTGCCTGACTATCTTTTTTTCCAATTAATCTCTAAAAAAAATAACACATTTGGCAAAGTGAAATGCACACTCATGGTTTATAGTTTGTAGTCACTCTCAGATCTCCAATCATGAGGCCCTAAGACTCGCTATTTGAATGTTCCACTATTCCTATGAACCAGTACTGTCACTGTTAACAGTTGTCTACATCAAAAAGGTGACTTCTTTCTGGAAAAATGCAGGTCCCCCTTATGAATAAAACGTAGAGTCGTATGATTTTCTTACATCAGTCTGCTTTCATTACCTAATGGCAAATAAGCAGAATTATCTTTTCTTTGTTGCTAATTTGGTTTTTCTGTAAGTGCTAAGGGAATATTCTAATAGAAAATCTTGATATTTTTATTTACTGTATCAGTTTGAACATGAAAAGTAATATAGTTCTTTGATTTTATTTTATGTATTTTCATATATCCTATATGGCTACAAACACCTGAATTACATAGCAGATACATAACTTCTGGTAGCACTGTTAGGATTTCTGTGCATTTTTATTGTTTAAGTGGAAAGCTGTTTGCAAGCCTGGCTTTCAAGTCAATGTTTTCATTTGGGAACAGAAGGTGTAAAAGTGAAAATATGTCTCTCTCTTTCTTCAAATGGGGCCTAAAAATGTTTTCTAAGAATGCACCATGCACATTTGCATGTGATTTTCATTGGATTATCTGTGGAGGCGTGCAGCAAAAAAGCAAAATAATATCTTAGAAAACACAAGAGAGCCTGGTCACAGTGGGTCTGTATTGATAAACTCGCACTTGTCACAGGAAAGGAGAGGTTATGTTTTCAAAGCATCTTTATTGGTGTCCTTTTCCCCCAGAGAAGTAAATATGAATCTCTACTGCTAAATCAGAAGCAAAAGAAGCAATCAATTTAGGAAGTGTAGGTTCAGTAAAAGTAAAAATAACTCAGCACTGTGCCTCAAGAATTCTAATACTATTTGCTTTTTTTATTTTGTTTAAATGATATGCATCCTAATTCAATATCTAAAGATTCAATAAAACCTGTTTCAGTGCAAATACTTTCCTGTTCAGCCTCAGATGATCAGTCGACATGGAACACTCCTGGGGCTGGAGTTTGACCCACCATCACACTTCTTCAAAAGGCGGGCAACTAATCCAACATCTAAAGCTTGATACTTTAGAAGATAACAGTTGCTTCTCAAGACTTGGGGGGCCAACACAAATGTGCATATATTTGTGCATTTTTAGAATTGTTCTGTGCCCAATAATTATAAAATTTCCAGAAAATTTCAGCAGATCTTTAATCTGACATTTTGGGAAGTTTGACATTTTGAGAGGTTTGATCCATGGAGAGGGATCAGTATATGACCACAAAGCTGTCTAAGTTGTCCAGGTGAGCACATTCTCTTACAAAGAAAGCTGTGGTTGCCCCATGTGTTAGTTTGTTCTCACACTGCTGTAAAAAACTACCTGAGACTGGGTAATTTATAAAGAAAAGAGGCTGAGTTGACTCACAGTTCCGCAGGCTATACAGCAAGCATGGCTGTGAGGCCTCTGGAAACATGATCATGGCAGAAGGCAAAGGGGAAGCAGGCACAAATTTCACATGGCAAAGCAGGAGAGAGACAGCAAAGGGGGAAGTGCTACATACTTTTAAACAACTAGTACTCATGAGAGCTCACTATTGTGAGTACAGCAAAAGGAAATCCACCCCATGGTCCAATCACCACCTACTAGGTCCCTCCTCAACATTGGGAGTCAATTTGACATGAGATTTGGGTGGGGACAAAGAACCTAACCATATCACCCTGATCCATGGGTTATGCATTTCCCATTTTCCTTGGGGATGGTCATCCAGGCAACCAGAATCTCCAGGAGTTTGGGAGCTGGCACTGCTCTATGGATGATTTCCACCACACTGCCACAGTTAAATCCATTTCTCTTCTGTCTTGGAACTCTGAGTGATGGTTCAATGGAGTTAGTTCAACTTATCCCACAGCTTCTCATAAAGAGGTCTCTAGAAGGTATAGCAAAGTATTCATTTGCTAGGGCTACCATAACAAAGAACCATTGACTGGGGGGCTTAAACAATAGAGATTTAATTTTTCATAGTTCTGGAGCTTGAAAGCTGAGATCAAGGTATCTCCAGGGCCGGTGCCTCTGAAGCCTTGCTCCTTGGCTTGCAGAGACCGTCTCTTCCCTACGTCATCACATGGTCTTTTCTCTATATATGTTTCTGTCCTAATCTGCTCTTCTTATAAGAACACCAGTGATAATTGGAATAGGGCCTAACCTAATGATCTCATTTAACCCTTATCACCTCCTTCAAGGCCCTTTCTGCAACTACAGCCACACTCTGAGGGACTAGGGGTTAGGACTTCAACATATGAATTTGAGGGAACACAGTTCAGCCCATAGAGTCCCTCCATTCTGTTTCACTGATGAGCTGAAGTGAAAAGAGAATACAGTAATTCAGCCCATTTATGAATAGCTGATGGGCATCTTCGGAGCAGAGTATTGTGCAGGTGTGAAGGCTGGGCAGTCGTGAGGCCTAGCTCTGGGAGCTTCCTGGTTAGCAGACAGCAGATGCATTAGATGGAAGGGAATCAAAGCAGGAAATCTGAGTCAAGACCACCTTTAAATAAAGGTTTTCATTTTCATGAAGCTTTTTCCCATGGACATCTTCTTTCTATTAAACAAAAGGTATTCTTTTTGCCCTTTCCAAAGGTAACATCCAAGAGAAGGCAAGAACAAAATCTACCCCCATGTAGGCCAGCTTGCTGTTGTGTGCCCAGGTTTGAAGTGTGGTTCTGGTTGAAATATTCACCATGGATGAAAATGTATCGTGCAGGCCGTGAGTAGCACGACCTAGATGGATGCAGATCCAACAGGCCCCTTCCATATGAATGTGATCATGGTCTCCAATTTTGTGAGAAGTGATTTCCTATTAAAGCCCAGTTTTTGTTACTTTATCTTTCCCAGTGTTTGGCTTTCTACCATATAATGGGAAATTAGTAGAAACACATTGAAAACATCATTGTGAACAGGTGCACGATTCAAGCAGCCGATGTCTAAATGACAGCTGAAGCATGAAAGCAAATACTAGCAGATAAATGTGTGTGTAATTTTAGAGTTAATAATTATGTTGCATAATTTTCTTTGGAAGAAGAGTTTATAATAACATTTTTAAAAAGTGCCAAGCAAAGTAATTACACACTTGGCAAGCGATAAAACTAAACAATTTGGCAAATGCCTCATTAACCAAGTTCTCAGGTCAATGCAAGGTTTTATTTTACTTAAAGTAGCAGATTAATTTTTTAAAATGCTGCTTACTTTTTAATTTTATGATTTCATCATTTTTCTTATAATTACAATTTTACTTACTAATATGATGTTTTAAAATGAGATTCTTAAAAGTCAACACAGTAAAAGTGAGATGGACACCTCATTCATGGACATCAAATGGAATCGATTCTACAAAGTAAAACAAACCACCACTTCCGTTCCTAGTTCCAAAGAGCTAGAGTCATTATTTTCATCTCCATGGAAGCAGGCCTTCAACATTTCATTATAACTTTTTGGCAGCCATTTAGCTAACAGCTACAGAAACGATTCTGAGTCAAGGACGTAATTTTGTTGACTTTGTCCATATTTTTGGAAAGTCAATCAGTCCTGCTTATTAGAATTATATTACTGGAAGCTCCTGAGAATGTTGAAATTTAAGAAAATGGTACTTCATATAAATTATATGAATTTAACAATCCCTTTTCCTGAGGCTTCCATTTATACTGGTAGATTTGCTAATCAATTCCAGCTAGTAGCCAATTAAGTGGCAAGCCTGGGAACACAGCCCAAATGAGCAAGGGGGTTGAGTCAGATGGACTTGGCTATCCTTCGTTTATTGACTTGATTGGTTACTTACCAAGAGAGCTCTCACACATTCAAAACTATTTTTAAATAAGTTTGATGCATTTATTTTAAATTTCTTATGAACACAAAAAATCAAAACCACACATAATGCCAGCCTTAAAATATGTTAAGAAATAAGTAACAACCACTTCCTTTCATGCCCATCCCCCAAAAGATATCATTTATGTTTTTTCATAACTCAGTTTATGTTTGATCTATAATTTACTTTTTAGATTTCTTCTTAGGTTTATGCCATCTAGTCTATTATTTGTTTAAAATGCTGTACAGTCCTGCTATATATGTTGGATTGTAATTTTGTTCTATCACTTAAGACTGTATCTTAGAAAATTTCACATGTCAATCCATAAAGATTCTTCTTCTTAAAGGCTACATAGAATTCTGTTCTATGGATGTATCATAACTTATTTGGTAGTGTCCGATTGAAAGGCGTGTATGGTGATTTCCTTTTATAAAGTTAAACAACGCTGAAAAGAATCTTTTGTTTATATATATTTGTCTGCCTAGTTGTCATTTCTGTAACTTAGACACCAAAAGTAGAATTCCTTGGTCACAGAGTTTGTACATGTTTAATTTTTATACATTCGGTCGAATCACTCTTCAGAAGGATTGAGCTGATTTACACTCCTGCCACCTGTGTGCACAGGTACCCATGTCCCCGCCCCTTGACATCTCAGGAAGTTAATTTTTTTTTTTTTGGCTATTTAAGCAGTAAAAGTATTCATTTCATACTTTATTTTGCATGTATTTAATGATTAGTGGTGGGTAGAATCTTTCCATGGGTTTATTGAGTTTGCTCTTTTTCCTGGCCAAAATGAAGAGAATCAATTGATTTTTCTAAGCTTTTAATGATTATTATTAATACTAGATTGAGTGGGATGATTAACAACAACAATACTTGCTAGCAGTTAATGAGTACGTCTACATCTTATCATTGAATTTTTATGACAACGCTTATTACTCATTCAAAACATATTTATTAGGCATCTACTCTGCACTGTACTTCACAATAAAGATGAAATAACCAATGATGGAAAGAAGGCCATGGCCTCCGTGAAGCGGGCACTGTATCACCTGCATGGGAATGAAACAGACTGCAGCTTGAAGGAGTGGAGCAATGGTACACGGCTAGCTAGGCAGAAAGTCAGATACGGGAACCCAAGATTTTAACACCCACAATCTAAAGTAGATACGAACTACCTCCCTTACTCTCTTCCCATGTGAAAATATTTTTTAGTCACTGTATGTAATACTCCACCCACAATTAAAGTAGAACCAATTAAGCCCAAAATTCATAGGAAGAAGGGAGTGGTCTCTTCTAAAACAACGTTTGCTATTATATTTTAATTTATCTCATCACTGCCTTACCTATCTTTCAGTCACTGCATGTCCAGTATGAATGATAGCCTCTTCCTATTATAATCTCAAAAAAAAAAAAAACCCAACAGGTGACCTCTGAAAATCATGTTTGAAAACAGATAAGTGCATTTAAGTATAATTGATTGCACAAGTAATAACGCCCAAAGTGATTACACAGTCTAGTACTTACAAAAGTAATTACACTTCAGAAAATCAAAATTAATTTGTACACTTCTGATGCACTTTTAAGGCTGTTGACATTTTATTGTAGTGCTTCTAATGAAATGAAAATTATTAATAATTGTTCCTACTTGAGTGTGACAAATGTCATTTGGCTGGAAAGGCAGAAGTGCCACTGAGCACTGCCAAATTATAATGTTGCTGAAAGTTAGGGTGGATATTAATATTCAAAATGGTATTAGGCATCTGTATTATTTTAGCCACCAGCAGCTGATCGGCCATATATCCTGAAATGGATGTGTCTCGGTGTCTACATAATTTTCTCATACTCTTTAATGGCCAGGCAATTAGATTGGCAAAGGACTGCATGAAGTGTGAGCATAAATCACACTGGCACACCTGCAGCACAAAGGAGGTCACTAAGCCAGATGGATGCGGCGTGCGGAAGAGCCTCCTTTGTGTGCGGGTGTTATTAGTGATCCCACTGGCTCTTTTGCAAGGTATATTAGGGGAACCATTGTGACAGTCACAGGCGCCTGGTGACCAATGAAGACTCATCAGCACTCATTGTGCATGTACAAAATATGAAATTAGTCATTTTCAAAGGAAAATAGGCCTGAGGTTCACAGATGGGTTTTTAATGTAAAGAAAAACAAAAATTAAAAATTAAATTAAGCAATCAACCCAGTTTTGAGAGACATAAAAAACAAATGGCCTTGGATATTCAGAGTTATTCTGGACCTCAGGCCAATACTCTTTTATTTTCATTGTGGTAAAATACACACAATATAAAATTTCCATTAGCGACATTTAGTACATTCCCATTGTTGTGCAACGATCATGTTTATTCAGTTTCGGAACACTTTCATCGCCCTAAATGGAAACTCTGTATCCCTTAAGCAGTCACTCCCTAATCCTCCCTCTACGTTAGCTATTGGCAACTACTAATCTACTCTCTGTCTCTAAAGCTTTGCCTATTATGGACATTTGCTATAAATGAAATAATGCATTATGTGTCCCGTTGCCTCCAGCTTACTGCACTCAGCATAATGTTTCCGAGGCTTACCCATGACATGCATGCACTGGGACGTTATTCCTGTTCATGGCCATTATTCTGTCCTACCGACACACCACACTGTTGATCCCTTCATCAGTTGATGAACCCTTTGGTTTCCACCTTTTGGCTCTTGGGAATAGTGTTACTATGAGCATTCATGCACACATTTTGGGTTGAATACCTGCATTCAATTCCAAATTCTTTTAAATAAAAGTCCTCATGAATGTTTAGAGGCAGAAAGGGGATGTAGTAAGTACATGGGTTCTTGTCCTTCCAACCTTTGCCTTTGAGAAAGACACTCAGAGGGAGGTTGTTTCTGAAGGGATGCTTTGTGTGGGTCCAGGGTCCCCTGCCCTGAATCCACTGGTTGCCATGAAGAACTCTTCCAGCACCAGTATAGCATGGATGGTTTGCTCCAGTTGTCTTTGCAGCTTTCCACACACACGGGGAAAAGCCTATGGTGGCTAGAAGGTGAGATTCATCCCCTGTGTAGCTGAGACCCTGCAAATTATTTCCACGGATTCTATCATGAGATATGGTTAGTCTATGGAAAGGTGCCCAGTCTTTGATGTTAGAGCTAAATTGGGGGCTTCCCATCTTGCTACTCTCAAGACCCAGACAGATACTTACCTACCAAGGGCCACAGTTTTCACTCCTGCAAAATGAGGAGAATCATCTGTTTAAAACTCAGCAAAATATTGGAAGCTTCATGTCAGATAATGCTATGGAAGAACCTGGTGAGAAGCCACGTAGGGGCCATTTTGTTACTGATGATAAAACAGCGGTGTGTTGAAGGATTGCAGAAGGACAGCTACTGTGTGGGCGGTCTCCACATATACTAGTCTGGGATTCTCATCAGGCTTGTGGGGCAGGGGAGAATGCTGAAGTTCAGAAATGTGAACCAACGCAGGCAAGAAGTGGCCAGGCTAGAATTAGACCCAGGCATGCGTGGCTCCATTGCCTTGTCCTCTGTGTGGAATATTTGAAGCCCTGAGAAGGTTGGCTGGCTCTAAGCCCTGGTCCAGCAAGCCCGAGATCGGGGCCTCATCACCTCCAGGTTTGGGTTCATCCATATCACACATGCCAGGATGCTCTTCTCCATCCTCCCCACAGCCTTTCCTGCACTGGGGAAGTGAGTGTGGATCTCATCACCCATCACTCCATGCAAAGGCCACTCAAAGGGCCCTTTCCCCTCCTGCTTACTGGGGCAGGGGCATTGGGCAGCACTCCCGCCCACAACACTGATAAGTATCTATGTCATGTCCCTGCTTAACACCCTTCTTGTCTTCCTAGTTCCTTGGGAATAAAAGCCTAAATCCTTGCCATGATCTTCAGAGGAAATGCACTTGTCTTTGCCTCACCTCACACTACTCTCCTCCCCATGGGATTCATTTCTCCCATACACCCATAAACAGATAATTTTAGAAGTCTGTAGATGTCAGCACCAAAGAGCAGGGATTGGGCCTATATCCATAGTTTCTTCTACAGAGTATGTACTTCATAAAGATTGTTGACTGAATACACATTACATGGAGATGGGGTGGCCAACTGCCCCAGGAATCGGGGCGGGGGCCTGGGATGTGGGACTCTGCTTTAAAACCAAGACAGTTTCAGGCACAAGGGGCTTCTCGTTCATGGGATTTTCAGGGCTAAAAACAACATTCCAGCACAAATTAGAATGAGCTTGTCTTCTACATATAAGGGTTGCCAAGATCTTGCTTCAGGTGATTTTCATGTCTTAACTTCTACAATTTCTTCCACCTTCTCCCCACCTATCAACCACCAAAGGTCTCACAGCTTCCTAATAGTGCCTCAGTATCCTGGCTTGAGATGTCTTCCTCCCTGTCTAACAAGCACATTCTAGACTCATGTGAGACTTTCCTGACTTTTTTTTTAAAGTTGATATCTCATTCCTTCATGCCATACTCTACCTTGAAAGAAAGAGAAGGAGAGAGACAGGGAAATGTATTTCAAGGAATTGTCTCACTCAATTGTGGAAGCTTAGAGAGTCCAAAATCTGATGCAATGGGCCAGCAGGCTGGAGACTCAGGAAAGACTTGAGCCAAAGGCCATCTGCTGGCAGAATTCCTCCTTGCCCGGGGTAGACACCAAACTTTGTTCTATGAAAGCCGCTACTGACTGGATTAAGCCTACCCATATTATGGAGGGTAATATCTGCTTTATCCAACTCTAGCGATTTAAATACTAATCCCACCTCAAACATCCTCATGAAACAGAATAACATTTGACCAAATATCTGGGTGCTGCGGCCCAGCAGAGTGGACCTATAGAAATGAACTATCACACATTTTGTTTCCAAATTAACATGAGCTTAGATTTGTGGATCTGGAGCTCAGCTGAAAGCAGCAGCTAAAGAAGTTGTGTCTATCATCTGGGGTCTTGAGACAGGAGTGGCATGTCAGGGATCCTGCGGGAAATCACATATGCACGCGTTAGAGCCATGGTGGACACCCCAGAGGCCCTTCAGGCTTGTCCAGAGAAACCCTCCCTGGGAAACACTTGGGGTCTCCTGGTAGTGTCTGACAGATCATGTGGATTGTTCTTAGTGACTCAAGGAATGCATCGAGTTCTCTTTCTGGCTTCTCAATATTTTCTTGAGAAGAAAGTGTTTTTAATCAGCTCCTTTCTAGTGTTTGCTTTTTCCTGAGCAATAGTCAAGGTAATAAATTAATTACTTAGAGAAAATCCATGTAGTTCTGTGTTGACATTTCCAGATAGAACACCTTAAAAATGTATAGCGTCTCTCAGAGTAGGTGTTCCCATGCATTTGAATGATGCAGCGTTAATGCCAAGTGGAACAGTAAGTCAACTCTAGGTTTAGGCACAGAATTCAAAATGTTGACAGTTTCACCTAGTTAAAATGTAGTCGAAAGTCACATAATTTTGCACAAGTTGGCAAACTGCAACCTGTATTTGTGTAGTCACTGCCCCAGCTGGGAAGCAGGAGGCCCTGACACACCTCAGCAGGATTTGTCTTGAATTAGGCAGGTGCAATCTAAATCAGGAGACCCTGCCTTGTTCAAAGGCCAGTTATGGACTCAAACATACGAACTCCAAGGCAAGATGCCCCATTGCCACTGATAGCTCTGTTATTTTATGTGTCCTGTCTTAAAGGATAGCCTTTCTCATTGGGGTCCCACCCCGAGGGAGCCTCCTCTGCACCCTTTGGTCTGCCAAGTGTCCTGCGAGTGCAGCCATTGGATCAGCAGTCCTCAAGCTGAGCCAGAGTAGCTGGGGCACACGTAGCTGCTGTGCTCACTGTTGATGGGCTGAGGAGCCTTCACCAATTGACTTGAGTTGACGCAGATGCAACCTTCTGTGGAATACAAATTCCTCTTGGTAGGATTTTCTCCCTTCACTGAGATACAGGCTGGGTTTCATGAAGACCTACAGAATGTGCACTGTAGGGAAAGAATACGGGATCCCTAATTCAACCATACATAATTCAAAGCTAAAGAAGACAAAACCATAAAATAAACCTAAGGAAGTCCATCAAAAATTTTATTTTCTCCTAAGTAGGGCTTTGTGCTTTTGTGAAAGAGGAACAGCCTTTAAAACACCTTTTTCCCCCCATTTCTCCACCTAGCTGGTAGCCCGAGCAGGTGTAGCTCCCCTATGGCTGAATCCAGCCCCAAGCCCAGTGCAGAGCCAGATGGGGGGATGGCAAGGACGAGGCTGTGCAGGTGGGTGCTGCTGGTGTTTTGCACGCCATCACAATTTCTCAAAATTAGCATTTGCTTTTTATTTAGTTCGTTAAAATGTGGATTCTCAGGACCCTCTGGCTTGTCTTTAGCCATCTGCAGGCGGGCCTTCCTGGGATGTCCACAATCATCTGCAAGCCACCCTGCTTCACATGCCCCCATGGGACATGCAGGGGAGCACCATTCCTGGCTCAGGGTCTTGCTTGTGACACCAGGAACCCCTGAGCTAAACGCCAAGCCTGGCCCCTCTTACCCTGTGAATCTTTGGGCAATGATCCCCTCTGGCCTTCAACTTCCTGGCACACAAAGTGTGGCCACAATAGGGTAACCATGCATGTTGTTGTTCAAACTGGGGTGCTTTTAAGAGCACAAAGGGACAATGCGTCATTATGTCATGGCAAGAGGTGGAAACAGGTTCCAGACTAACTGGGTCCTATGGGTTAGTCCTATAATTACGATATACCCTCTTCCTCAGAGGGCCATTATAAGTATCCAATGACATAAAGAAAGGGGTGTAAAGTGTGTGGTCTCTAATAAGTATCTGTAACATCGTATATCACGAGGGTTGGTGCCACATTGTTAAATATCCAGGAGGCATTTTATTGTTTTAATTATGCTCTTACAGCAAATAGGGAAGAAAAGCTGAGGAAAGAGGGACCTGTTGACATGACGATGAAGCCTACATGCTTGCAGCATCATCAATTCAGAGCCTGTGCCTGATCCATGGGCACCGAATAGGGGCAAGAGACAGCCAGCCCTGCAGCACAAAATGCTTGAGGATGTCACAGTTCTTCCACTTGTTCCACATGTGCCTTTCCAGTCCAGAGGTCTGGATCTTTGTTGGCCTCTGCCCACAGAGGGACATGACAGGCAGCGTGTGTCCTGGGCTGGGTTCCCACCGAAGCCTGGTCATACATTAGCCCTGCACTGTGAGGAACAGATGGAGAACGCGGTGTCCCGACTCTTCCTCATCTCGTTTTACATTTGCCAACCCGCCCCATTGGGAAGAGCCAAGGGATGCAGTGTCCTTGCTGCTCCTCCTCAGGTTCTGCCCAGACATGTAATTTCTATAAAAACACAAATCCTGCAGGTTTGCTTGATGGCAAACTTCCAGCTTTCTTTCAGGAACTCGTTCTTCAAAGAGATTGTGTCTCAGTAAACCTGTTCCTATGTCTGTTGCTTTATATGGCACAAAATATAGAACTTTCTTACATCATAACTGGAGAGCATTTTTGTGACTTTTGTGCCAAAGAGGCTTCAGTCCTTAGCCCACAGATGCTCCCTGTGATCAGGAGATGGCGTGCTGTTGGAAGTGGCTTCCACCAACGACACTGTCCCAGGTTAAAAGGCCGGTGTTGTGTTCTGGAAAGCACTGGGAGCTGCTGGCTAGACAGGAACCCTTGTCTTCCTGCTTGCTGAGCAACTCCAATTTAGTCCAGGACAGTAATGCATCCAGCCTTGTAACCAAGAGGAAAAAGAAAGGCCCAGAGCGCCAATGTGGGAGCTGCTGGCACCATGAAAGCAATTGCCTGGAAAACAAGCAAACGAGCAGGCAGACTCTGTTCATTTAAGTCATTGTCATCAGCACACTTGAACCCAGGAAGCGCTTGGCCAAACCCAATTGTGATTAAAATGTACCCAGTGTCTCTGCACCCAGCTGCGTTAGATTTTCTGGGATTTTCTTTACGGTCCCCGAAAAACTTCCCAAACTCTCTAAGCCTCTTTTTCTCCCTCTGTAACTTAGGCACAATAATAACTCCTGGATGAAGTGTTTGGGGGCCTTCAACAGTATATCTGTGAAAGCGTTTTGCGAGCCAGATATTTGTTGTCACTCTTTGTTGGTGCATAGATTCTGCCTCAACCTGCAGAGGGAGGACCAGTGTGGTTTATCCATAGAAAGGGAAGGGGCTGCCTGAATTCCAGATCGATTAAACTCTCTCTCTGTTTCTCCCAGCCTTCTCCTGCTTCCTTCCCTGAGCTCCTGACTAAAAGCGAATGCTGGGCTGCTAAACAGCTGTACGTCCCCAGGAGGAAACTCATGGTGGGCGCGTGTTAGGTCGCTGCAATGGTAATTGAGGTTCTTGCCTTTACTTTCAATGGCAGAAACCACAATTACCTTTGCACCAACCTAATACATTATTTGTCTCACATTTATGGAGAAGCCTTCACACACAGCTCTTCAGCTTGGCGATTCCTGCTTCTGGAGAGTGGGCTAATTAAATTAGGAAGGGAGCGGGTTGTCATTAGACAGCCACAGACACTATCACCCATATCTAATTTTGTTCCTGGTTTTAGATAGAGTCATCTCCTTTTGACGCATATAATCTAAGAGGTTAATAATTTTGGCTTCGAGCATGAATAATAATTCATTATTAGCACAACAAAAGAGAGATTTGGCTTTCTATAGTAACGGTCTGAATTTGTTTTTCCTTAAGTTACGAACAGGAGGAATGTGCTTTTTGGAAGTTCAAAAATGCCAGTTTGATAGTGTTCCCATCAAGTCTCCTTTCAGTTACAGGATTAACAAATCAGACACTCACCCTTGTTATCTAATTAGCTTTGCCATTTATTGAATTTCAGAGTTCCCTAGTCAAAATAAAAGACCTTTCCCTACTTATATTAAATGATCATGCTAATCTCTATTTTAACACAATTAAATTATACTCAGATTGTTTAATTTTTTAAAAAGTGAGAAAAATGTCAGGGACTGACTAGTGTTTAAAACAAATGACCGTTTTGAACATAACACTATGAAGCTGTTGGCTGTAAACTGGCATCTCTATGATTTCCCGGAAGGACAGGTGTACATTAGAATGAAACATCTGCCCGGAAAAGCTTCTCATTACAAGAAGTGTAACACACAAAACTAGTTACCGAATTAATTCCTGAAAGTTGAACTAATACTAAATGCTAAATACTGAAATACTCAAAATACTAAAAAATACTAAAATCCAAGGTGAAAATAGACTGCCAATGAATAAACAGTCCTGTGATAAGGAGATCCAAACCCAGATTGTTTCTTTGGAGACAAACAGATGTCGGCTTTTTTTGTTTGTTTGTTTCATTTCTCTAGGCCAATGTGCTGACCACTTATTATTTTCAATATGATAAAGTTTTATTGGAAAGTAGCCTCACCTATTTGTTTAGGTGTTGTCTATGGTTGCTTTGACACTGTGACTGAAACTGTGGCCATCAAAGCCATGGCAAAGCTAAGGAGAAATGTATTATAGCATTAGCCTTTAGTTCCAAAGCCCATGTTCAAATTCATTCACTATTCTTTATTTTTTAAAAAACTAGATCTGCCCCAAAACAAATACATACAAACAAGCATACCCCCACCTGCACACACACAGCCTTAAAACTGAGATTTAATCATTTAATAATGATAATGGAATACCACAAAATTTGTCCTAATTTTTCTCTGTGACAACACAAATATGCATTGTACCACTCGTGTTCAGTATATATAATGTCAATGCCCATTTCTACTTATTGACTCATTTTATCATACAAAACTGACACAAGCTTCTGATTAATCTGTCTCCAAAGGATCAAAATGCTTTAATAAATACATTAGTTCCTTTAGGTCTGGGAAGAAATGAAACTGTTAGTTAAATATACTGTGACATTGAATGAAAACCTCTGGTTCCATTTAACTGGAAAGCCAGCTAGATAAATCCGGAGGACCCAAAAAGTAAATGACACCACACTTTCTTCATGGCCAATTAGGGCCTACCTTCCTGAAGCAAGTAAATAAGAAAGATTTGAAATGGAATTTGGGGGTTTCATTCATTGGTTAAATTCTCAAAGGGGTTGTGTACCTTGGATAGAAATTATGACAAAAATCCGTGGCTTAAGATAATCCTAATAGGGAGAGTGGAGAGAGAAGAACAAAACAATCTCGGTTTTTTATGGGAAGAGGTGAAGACTCACAAGATGGGAGACAGCCCTTCATCTAGCAGTTCTCGAACGTGGTGTGCCCCAGAATCATCTGGGGATCTTGTTAAAAATGTGTCTTCCTGGTCTGGATCCCAGGAGACTCCCGCGCAGGCTATGCTGGCCATGCTTTCTTTAACAGCTCTCTCCTTTCCTTCAGAATCCCTTGAGGCAGGTGATTTGCTCTGTCAGGCACGCTGCTGGCTTCTCCCCTCCATCACCACAGCCCTAAGCATTAATCCAACCATGGCCAGTGAACAGGGCCCTTTCTCCTGGATATGAAACCCAAATCCCCAGCTTTCCAAATAGTACTTGGGGGTCTTGCCTAAGGCCAAGGGCAGGGCCTTCCCTGGACAAGCCACCATCAAGGGCTCTGGCGCAGGTGCTCACTGCTGCTTAGAGAAGAAAGGTGGTGTGAAACTGAGAAACTGACCTGCTCTCTGCTGGGAGCCACAAGCTGGAGAAGGAGGCTTCGGGTTTCAGTGTTAATGCTTTCCCTGCAGATCTTTGATTTTCCTTGATATCTGTGTTCTCCCCATGCTCTCCCATCCCTTGTGACTGACAGGTGCTTCTTACCTGTCCTCTTGCCCCCCTCTCTTCTCTATTATTGAAAATAACATCTCTATGAACAACTCCTTCTTCCTGCTCTCCACCGAGTATTTGGGGACATCCATGCCACTGTGATCAGCAGGACTCTCATTAGCTTGGCATGTTCAGTCTCCCAAGAGCTCCCCAGCCCACTTACAGGACAACAAGACCCCCAGACCCAATGAGGCCACACTGCCCACACAGTTTGGTGATATAGGGCATACCATTTTTCAGGGGTGGAGAGTCAGTCCCTGAAGAATACTACAAAAGGAACAAGGAAGATGCTCCTGGGAGCAGGGATAAAAGATAGGAACATTCAACCACATTTAGGATTTTCATGACTTGGAAATGGGTGGCCAAATATCTGGACTTCAGATCTATGTCGAAGAGCTTTGTGATGGCCAAACACTTTTGGTTCTGTTACAAGTCATCCTATTTACTCAGCCCTGCTAGTCGTGTACTAGAAAGTTCTACAGCTTGTTCTTCTCTACCACTGAATCACATTTGAAAACTTAGGTGTTTCTTATTCATTCATAGCTATGAGATGCTTTTCCTCTTTCTTTAGATTTTGCCATTTGAAATGTGAATCTCCCCTTGCTCCCCACCAACACTTTCCATCAGATGTAATTAGATGGGCCTCCACCTGCATTGTAGCCGCTGAGGAGTTGATTATATCTGAAGTCAGGTTTCAGGAAAACGGACTGTGAGGTGGAGATTTTCCTGTGGCAGGTTCACAGGGAGTGTTCTCAGCAACACCCGACAGTGGAGGAGAAGGGCTGGGTGAAGGGAGAAGCTAAAGTGCAGTACAGTTGCTCAGGAGGCATCGCCAGTCTCCAAGGGGACCCTGGAGATGGAAGGCACTTCTTTTTCACTCGAATTGAGGCAGCATGGCTGGGCCTTTTTACCACTGAGTAGACTAGCCACTGAGCCTGTGTTGTCCCGGGGAGGGGATATAGGCTAGGGTGAGGCCATTATCTTGGGCAGGTGCAATGCCTAGAGAAATAGCTGTCAGCAGCCAGAAGCCCTGCAGAGGGACATCAGGGGCTTGGTCTTGAAGGGATGATCTGCGCCGTGGACCACAGCATCCAGAGATTTACCTTTCAAGTTACAGAACCATCTAGCTGGCCTTGTTTTGCTGTTTGTCTCTAAATTCAGATTCTGCAGAAATGAAGACATTGTATCTCCTCCTCTCTTGAAGTCAGATTTATCCTCGAAAGTCATCCACACCCAACTGCTCTCCCCACCTTAGTGTGACCTACCATCATCTGTGCCCTGTGCTTCCACAGCTCCCTGAAATGTCCTCATGCTATTACAGCCATCCCACTACTCAGCAGCTAGCCCATCATCACCCACTTCTCGGGACCCTCCGTGGGCTGTTTGTCAAACCCTATCTGCAGCCCAAGCTGTGGTCCACAGACTCCCAGTGATCCGGCTGCCCCTGACCCCTCCCTGCCCTGCCGGCCCCTCTCCCTCATCCTGCCCAGTGGCGTTGGTCTCCTTCCGGTACCTGACATTCCAATCCTTGCACATCTCTTCTCCTTTCTGGGGCATCTTGCCCTAGATTGTGGCTTACTCTCTCAGCTCCCAGCCTCTGCTCCAACCTCGCCTTTCCGAAGGAGTCTTCCCTAGACGCCCTGGGACGGTGGCCGCCTGTCACCCTCTAGCATTGGATCCTGCTTAGCTTTTTGCTGCGGCCATTTTCCTGTCATACTTCTTTTATTCTGTGTCTGTTTAGTTGTGTGATCCCTGCTCCACCCCCTCAAAATGAAAATGTAAAATTCCATGATAATGGTGACTTTGGTTGTTCACAGTGGATAAATAATTTTTTTTTTCTAGGAGTGAGTTCTGTTTTTTTTTTATTATTTTTATACTTTAAGGTACATGTGCACAATGTGCAGGTTTGTTACATATGTATCCATGTGCCATGTTGGTGTGTTGCACCCATTAACTCATCATTTAGCATTAGGTATATCTCCTAATGCTATCCCTCCCCCCTCCCCCTACCCCACAACAGTCCCCGGAGTGTGATGTTCCCCTTCCTGTGTCCATGAGTTCTCATTGTTCAATTCCCACCTATGAGTGAGAACATGCGGTGTTTGGTTTTTTGTCCTTGCCATAGTTTGCTGAGAATGATGATTTCCAGTTTCATACATGTCCCTACAAAGGACATGAACTCATCATTTTTTATGGCTGCATAGTATTCCATGGTGTATATGTGCCACATTTTCTTAATCCAGTCTATCGTTGTTGGACATTTGGGTTGGTTCCAAGTCTTTGCTATTGTGAATAGTGCTGCAATAAACATATGTGTGCATATGTCTTTATAGCAGCATGATTTATAGTCCTTTGGGTATATACCCAGTAATGGGATGGCTGGGTCAAATGGTATTTCTAGTTCTAGATCCCTGAGGAATCGCCACACTGACTTCCACAATGGTTGGACTAGTTTACAGTCCCACCAACAGTGTAAAAGTGTTCCTATTTCTCTACATCCTCTCCAGCACCTGTTGTTTCCTGACTTTTTAATGATGGCCATTGTAACTGGTGTGAGATGGTATCTCATTGTGGTTTTGATTTGCATTTCTCTGATGGCCAGTGATAATGAGCATTTTTCCATGTGTTTTTTGGCTGCATAAATGTCTTCTTTTGAGAAGTGTCTGTTCATGTCCTTCACCAACTTTTTGATGGGGTTGTTTTTTTCTTGTAAATTTGTTTGAGTTCATTGTAGATTCTGGATATTAGCCCTTTGTCAGATGAGTAGGTTGCAAAAATTTTCTCCCATTTTGTAGGTTTCCTGTCCACTCTGATGGTAGTTTCTTTTGCTGTGCAGAAGCTCTTCAGTTTAATTAGATCCCATTTGTCAATTTTGGCTTTTGTTGCCATTGCTTTTGGTGTTTTAGACATGAAGTCCTTGCGCATGCCTATGTCCTGAATGGTACTGCCTAGGTTTTCTTCTGGGTTTTTATGGTTTTAGGTCTAACATGTAAGTCTTTAATCCATCTTGAATTAATTTTTGTATAAGGTGTAAGGAAGGGATCCAGTTTCAGCTTTCTACATATGGCTAGCCAGTTTTCCCAGCACCATTTATTAAATAGGGAATCCTTTCCCCATTGCTTGTTCTTGTCAGGTTTGTCAAAGATCAGTTAGTTGTAGATATGTGGCATTATTTCTGAGGGCTCTGTTCTGTTCCATTGATCTATATCTCTGTTTTGGTACCAGTACCATGCTGTTTTGTTTACTGCAGCCTTGTAGTATAGTTTGAAGTCAGGTAGTGTGATGCCTCCAGCTTTGTTCTTTTGGCTTAGGATTGACTTGGCAATGCGGGCCCTTTTTTGGTTCCATATGAACTTTAAAGTAGTTTTTTCCAATTCTGTGAAGAAAGTCATTGGTAGCTTGATGGGGATGGCGTTGAATCTATAAATTACCTTGGGCAGTATGGCCATTTTCATGATATTGATTCTTCCAACCCATGAGCATGGAATGTTCTTCCATTTGTTTGTATCCTCTTTTATTTCATTGAGCAGTGGTTTGTAGTTCTCCTGGAAGAGGTCCTTCACATCCCTTGTAAGTTGGATTCCTAGGTATTTTATTCTCTTTGAAGCAATTGTGAATGGGAGTTCACTGATTATTTGGCTCTCTGTTTGTCTGTTATTGGTATATAAGAGTGCTTGTGATTTTTGTACATTGATTTTGTATCCTGAGACTTTGCTGAAGTTGCTTATCAGCTTAAGGAGATTTTGGGCCGAGACAGTGGGGTTTTCTAGATATACAATCATGTCATCTGCAAACAGGGACAATTTGACTTCGTCTTTTCCAAATTGAATACCCTTTATTTCCTTCTCCTTCCTAATTGCCCGGCCAGAACTTCCAACACTATGTTGAATAGGAGTGGTGAGAGAGGGCATCCCTGTCGTGTGCCAGTTTTCAAAGGGAATGCTTCCAGTTTTTGCCCATTCAGTATGATATTGGCTGTGGGTTTGTCATAGATAGCTCTTATGATTTTGAGATACGTCCCATCAATACCTAATTTATTGAGAGTTTTTAGCATGAAGCGTTGTTGAATTTTGTCAAAGGCCTTTTCTGCATCTATTGAGATAATCATGTGGTTTTTGTCTTTGATTCCGTTTATATGCTGGATTACATTTATTGATTTTTGTATGTTAAACCAGCCTTGCATCCCAGGCATGAAGCCCACTTGATCATGGTGGATAAGCTTTTTGATGTGCTGCTGGATTTGGTTTACCAGTATTTTATTGAGGAGTTTTGCATCAATGTTCATCAAGGATATTGGTCTAAAATTCTTTTTGGTTGTGTCTCTGCCAGCCTTTGGTATCAGGAGGATGCTGGCCTCATAAAATGAGTTAGGGAGGATTCCCTCTTTTTCTATGGGTTGGAATAGTTTCAGAAGGAATGGTACCAGTTCCTCCTTGTACCTCTGGTAGAATTCGGCTGTGAATCCATCTGGTCCTGGACTCTTTTTGGTTGGTAAGCTATTGATTATTGCCACAATTTCAGAGCCTGCTATTGGTCTATTCAGAGATTCAACTTCTTCCTGGTTTAGTCTTGGAAGGGTGTATGTGTTGAGGAATTTATCCATTTCTTCTAGATTTTCTAGTTTATTTGTGTAGAGGTGTTTAGAGTATTCTCTGATGGTAGTTTGTATTTCAGTGGGATCAGTGGTGATATCCCCTTTATCATTTTTTATTGCGTCTATTTGATTCTTCTCTCTTTTCTTTTTTATTAGTCTTGCTAGCAGTCTATCAATTTTGTTGATCTTTTCAAAAAACCAGCTCCTGGATTCATTAATTTTTTGAAGGGTTTTTTGTCTCTATTTCCTTCAGTTCTGCTCTGATTTTAGTTATTTCTTGCCTTCTGCTAGCTTCTGAATGTGTTTGCTCTTGCTTTTCTAGTTCTTTTAATTGTGATGTCAGGGTGTCAATTTTGGATCTTTCCTGCTTTTTCTTGTGGGCATTTAGTGCTATAAATTTCCCTCTACACACTGCTTTGAATGTGTCCCAGAGATTCTGGTATGTGTGTCTTTGTTCTCGTTGGTTTCAAAGAACATCTTTATTTCTGCCTTCATTTCGTTATGTACCCAGTAGTCATTCAGGAGCAGGTTGTTCAGTTTCCATGTAGTTGAGCAGTTTTGAGTGAGTTTCTTAAGCCTGATTTCTAGTTTGATTGCACTGTGGTCTGAGAGACAGCTTGTTATAATTTCTGTTCTTTTACATTTGCTGAGGAGAGCTTTACTTCCAACTATGTGGTCAATTTTGGAATAGGTGTGGTGTGGTGCTGAAAAAAATGTATATTCTGTTGATTTGGGGTGGAGAGTTCTGGAGATGTCTATTAGGTCCGCTTGGTGCAGAGCTGAGTTCAATTCCTGGGTATCCTTGTTAACTTTCTGTCTCATTGATCTGTCCAATGTTGACAGTGGGGTGTTAAAGTCTCCCATTATTATTGTATGGGAGTCTAAGTCTCTTTGTAGGTCACTCAGGACTTGCTTTATGAATCTGGGTGCTCCTGTATTGGGTGCATATATATTTAGAATAGTTAGCTCTTCTTGTTGAATTATCCCTTTACCATTATGTAATGGCCTTCTTTGTCTCTTTTGATCTTTGTTGGTTTAAAGTCTGTTTTATCAGAGACTAGGATTGCAACCCCTGCCTTTTTTTGTTTTCCATTTGCTTGGTAGATCTTCCTCCATCCCTTTATTTTGAACTTATGTGTGTCTCTGCACGTGAGATGGGTTTCCTGAATACAGCACACTGATGGGTCTTGATTCTTTATCCAATTTTCCAGTCTGTGTCTTTTAATTCGAGCATTTAGCCCATTTACATTTAAAGTTAATATTGTTATATGTGAATTTGATCCTGTCATTATGATGTTAGCTGGTTATTTTGCTCGTTAGTTGATGCAGTTTCTTCCTAGCCTCGATGGTCTTTACAATTTGGCATGTTTTTGCAGTGGCTGGTACCAGTTGTTCCTTTCCACATTTAGTGCTTCCTTCAGGAGCTCTTTTAGGGCAGGCCTGGTGGTGACAAAATCTCTCAGCATTTGCTTGTCTGTAAAGTATTTTATTTCTCCTTCACTTATGAAGCTTAGTTTGGCTGGATATGAAATTCTGGGTTGAAAATTATTTTCTTTAAGAATGTTGAATATTGGCCCCCACTCTCTTCTGGCTTGTAGAGTTTCTGCTGAGAGATCCACTGTTAGTCTGATGGGCTTCCCTTTGTGGGTAACCTGACCTTTCTCTCTGGCTGCTCTTAACATTTTTTCCTTCATTTCAACTTTGGTGAACCTGACAATTATGTGTCTTAGAGTTGCTCTTCTCGAGGAGTATCTTTGTGTAGTTCTCTGTATTTCCTGAATCTGAATATTGGCCTGCCTTGCTAGATTGGGGAAGTTCTCCTGGATAATATCCTGCAGAGTGTTTTCCAACTTGGTTCCATTCTCCCCGTCACTTTCAGGTACACCAATCAGACATAGATTTGGTCTTTTCACATAGTCCCATATTCCTTGGAGGCTTTGTTTATTTCTTTTTATTCTTTTTTCTCTAAAATTCCCTTCTCGCTTCATTTCATTCATTTCATCTTCCATCACTGATCCCTTTTCTTCCAGTTGATTGCATCGGCTCCTGAGGCTTCTGCATTCTTCACGTAG
This sequence comes from Nomascus leucogenys, assembly GCF_006542625.1. Lineage (NCBI taxonomy): Eukaryota > Metazoa > Chordata > Mammalia > Primates > Hylobatidae > Nomascus > Nomascus leucogenys. The sequence goes on from NC_044393.1 coordinate 3,616,970, forward strand.
TTCTCGAGTCTTGGCTTTCAGCTCCATCAGCTCCTTTAAGCACTTCTCTGCATTGGTTATTCTAGTTACACATTTGTCTAATTTTTTTTCAAAGTTTTTAGCTTCTTTGCCATTGGTTTGAATTTCCTCCTGTAGCTCGGAGTAGTTTGATCGTCTGAAGCCTTCTTCTCTCAACTCGTCAAAGTCATTCTCCATCCAGCTTTGTTCTGTTGCTGGTGAGGAACTGCGTTCCTTTGGAGGAAGAGAGGCACTCTGCTTTTTAGAGTTTCCAGTTTTTCTGCTCTGTTTTTTCCCCATCTCTGTGGTTTTATCTACTTTTAGTCTTTGATGATGGTTATGTACAGATGGGTTTTTGGTGTGGATGTCCTTTGTTTGTTAGTTTCCCTTCTAACAGATAGGACCCTCAGCTGCAGGTCTGTTGGAGTTTGCTAGAGGTCCACTCCAGACCCTATTTGCCTGGGTATCAGTAGTGGTGGCTGCAGAACAGCGGATTTTCTTGAACCGCGAATGCTGCTGCCTGATCGTTCCTCTGGAAGTTTTGTCTCAGAGGAGTACCTGGCCATGTGAGGTGTCAGTCTGCCCCTACTGGGGGGGTGCCTCCCAGTTAGGCTGCTCAGGGGTCAAGGACCCACTTGAGGAGGCAGTCTGCGCGTTCTCAGATCTCCAGCTGTGTGCTGGGAGAAACACTACTCTCTTCAAAGCTGTCAGACAGGGACGTTTAAGTCTGCAGAGGTTACTGCTGTCTTTTTGTTTGTGCCCTGCCCCCAGAGGTGGAGCCTACAGAGGCAGGCAGGCCTCCTTGAGCTGTGGTGGGCTCCACCCAGTTCGAGCTTCCTGGCTGCTTTGTTTACATAAGCAAGCCTGGGCAATGGCGGGCACCCCTCCCCCAGCCTCGCTGCTGCCTTGCAGTTTGATCTCAGACTGCTGTGCTAGCAATCAGCGAGACTCCACGGGCGTATGACCCTCTGAGCCAGGTGCGGGATATGATCTCCTGGTGTGCCATTTTTTAAGCCCGTCAGAAAAGCGCAGTATTAGGGTAGGAGTGACCTGATTTTCCAGGTGCCGTCTGTCACCCCTTTCTTTGACTAGGAAAGGGAACTCCCTGACCCCTTGCACTTCCTGAGTGAGACAATGCCTTGCTCTGCTTCAGCTCGCGCACGGTGCACTGCACCCACTGTCCTGCACCCACTGTCTGGCACTCCCTAGTGAGATGAACCCAGTACCTCAGATGGAAATGCAGAAATCACCCGTCTTCTGTGTCGCTCATGCTGGGAGCTGTAGACCGGAGCTGTTCCTATTCGGCCATCTTGGCTCCACCCCCCCACAGTGGATAAATAAATTTTAATTCTTTTTTTTTGAGACAGAGTTTAGCCCAGGCTGGGGTGCAATGGCACAATCTTGGTTCAGTGCAACCCTCTGTCTCCCGGGTTCAAGCAATTCTCCTGTCTCAGCCTCCTTAGCTACGATTACAGGTGCCTGCCAGCATGCCCAGCTAATTTTTGTACTTTTAGTAGAGATGGGGTTTCACCATGTTGGCCAGGTTGGTCTTGAACTCCTGACCTCAGGTGACCCACCCGCCTTGGCCTCCCAAATTGCTGGGATTACAGGCATAAGCCAACATGCCTGGCCAAGAAATTTCAATTCTTTAGAAGGCAGGGATCCTTCCAATAATTGGCCTTTGGGGAGCCACTTGGTGAGGTGCAAGACCTCATCTTCAGGGGCAGCCCATTTTCCCTTCTCCCTTCTGAAAGTTCTGTTGATGAGTTTCTGCACATCAACTTCATCCCATAAAGCCTTGGAAAAGGCGATTCGGGAGCAACTTACAATGTCACTGGGAACCAGAGTTGGCCCATCACAGTGGTGATTTTCCAGTGTCCTGGTATGGTTGGGTTTTACTTGCAGAGTTTCTTCTGGCACTCAGCATTCCAGCCACAGAGACAGGTGCTCAACAAGTGCCACATAGAGGAACTAAGACAGCAGTGGGCCAGGTGGCCACATATGGGCTGAGGGAGGCGGATACAAACCCCACTCGGGTTTCAGGCCTGGCTTTCTGTTTGTCAGAGAGGCCCAGTGGCCCTAGCTCCTCTCTGACAAACCCAGCAGGCTCTGTCATCACCTGATGAGCTCTTCAGGGCCTCAGTAGCTTTGCTCCTGGCAACCTGGAAAACACATGCAAACAGCTCTTTTAAAAATCCCTAAATACAGGGGCCCTAACTGGCCCAAAGGCTCCATGCTTCGGAGGGAGGTTATGGAAACTGTGCATATGCTGGAGTCATATGAGATGTGTCAGAAGAAGATATGGTGGTCAGGGGCTCCCCTCCTCACCAAGGAGAGAGGATTGATTGCCTGTGGCCAGCCCACAGGGCTCTCTAAGCTGTGTGCTGCAGGGTGGGTGGGTGTGGGTGAAGGAGGGTGAGGTCAGCTCCACGAATGCTTTCCAAGGAGGTGGACTCAGGAGTGCAGCTGGCTTTCTTCGAGGTTTCGCCTCCTCCACAAGTGTTCCCCAGATCCCTCATGCATTTCTTCCTTCATTTCTTCAAAGATAGACATTGGAGATCAGAGCACCACACCAGGATCCTCTCATGTTTATTCTCTTAGTTTATCAGATTCTTCAGCCCATATCATCTTTGCCAATTAATGAAAGTCTTTTTTTATTTTATTATCTCTATCATCCAAGAACCCTGCCTCTGTCCCTCTTCTCCTTTTCAGCACCCCCTCTAACGTGTTGGACGCATGCCCATAAACTAGCCATGCAGCCTTATCAAATATATGGGGTTATTGTACTGGGGCATTTCTTTGAAGAAACAAAATGAGATTTAGAGCTCAGCTCCTAAAAATGGCACTTATTAGAGGGATCCCTGCCTTCTAAAGCATTGAAGTTTCTTTCTTTATCCACTGTGAACCACTGAAGTCAGTGTTCTCATGGGATTTTACATTTTAATCTTGGGAGGGCAGGGATCACACAAGCAAACAGACACAGCATAGCATGAGTATGAGGAGAAAGCAGCTGCAACAACAGCCATGCCTGCTCCCTCTGGGCCACCTGCTCCAGTTGAGATGGAATTTGCTCCCCTGTCCCTTGTCCTGGGATCACATGTAAACTGGCTGTTCCAATATATTCACAGACAGGTTCTTAAAAAGTCACAAATGTGCTCCGTCCACATTGTTTGGGGTACTAGAGAATTGAAGGTGAACTAGAGATCCATTTTTGGGGCTACGTAATGTAGAGGATATATACCAGGCAATGCTATGCAGCAGTTAGGAGCAGCAGAATAGATATGCATGCAGCAGCAATGTCATATTGTTCTAAGATGTTGTGCTGATTGAAAAATATCAGAAACAAAATGAGATTTAGAGCACAATGCCCCAGCATAATAACCCGCTATATTTGGTAAGACTGCATGGCCAGTTTATGGGCATGCGTCCAACACATTAGGTGGGGTGCTGAAAAGGAGAAGAGGGACAGAGGCGAGGTTCTTAGATGATAGAGATAATAAAATAAAAATAGACTTTCATGAATTGGTAAAGATGATATGAGCTGAAGAATCTCATAAACTCAATTCTGCTTCTAAGGAAAAAATGAAGAAGGGAGGGAGGGAAGAAGAGGATGAAGAAGGGAGAAGAAAGAGCAAGGCCACCTCATTTAAAGCTTGCTTCCTTGAACTATCGCAAGGACGTAAAACCAAACACCGCATGTTCTCACTCATAGGTGGGAATTGAACAATGAGAACACTTGGACACAGGAAGGGGAACATCACACACTGGGGCCCTGTTGTGGGGTTGGGAGAGGGGGGAGGGATAGCATTAGGAGATACACCTAATGTAAATGACGAGTTAATGGGTGCAGCACACCAACATGGCACATGTATACATATGTAACAAACCTGCACGTTGTACACATGTACCCTAGAACTTAAAGTATAATAAATACATATATATTTTTTACATATATATTTTACATATTTACATATATATTTTTACATATTTACATATATAACACATATTTGCATATTTTACATATATTTACCATATATTTACATATCTTACATATATATTTTTACATATATATTTATTCATATATTTTTATTTATATATTTTTATATTTATACATAATTATATATTTAATACATATTTATACATATATTTATACATATTATACATGTACATATATTTATACATATATTTAATATATATTTTTATATATATATATAAAATAAAACTTGCTTCCTTGATCCCAACCCCAAAAGACTTGCCATCCTGTGTTTGGATGGGAAGGGGGCAAACCTGCTCACAGGAACAGGCACATCCCATGTGGGAGCTAGTACCTGGAGAGCCCGGCTGGCACTCAGTGCTCAGCCATCCTTCCTTGTGATGCACAGTCCTGCCAGGATTGGCCTGTGAATTGTGACCCCCCCTTGAGTGAGGGGACATCTCATTATTTGCTCCTGGGTCTGTGCTTGCCTTATTCCTCCATAATAAGCACTCAGTAAACATTTGCTAAGCAGAACATAACAAGACAACACGGGAACCTGAATAAACATGTGAATTGACTGAGAACAAAAGGGATGTTTGATGCAAGGTTTTAAAAAAGAAACCCAAAAAGTTAAGGTTGTCTGAGGAAATCAGGGGAACAGTGTTCCTGAGTGGGCAGAGACCCGGGTGGATGTTTTGGATGGAGTCTCTCTGTGACCCAGTTGACAGAACACGGGGAAGCCCCCAGCATGGGTGTGCATTAGAGGACAGTGTCTATCTCGAAAATGTGGGAGTGCCTTGTTACACGAGGGAGGCTCCAGGGTGGTGGGAAGAGCTACATTCTACTCTTCAACTCTCCACATTCAGTTGAGGAGAGGATGCAGGTTGAGAGCAGCGCTGTGAATAAACCTCTCCAATGCTCTCAGTCATGGCCATGCTTGTCATCCACACATCCTGCGGGGCACAGAACACATTCAGTACACTAATTGGTCAGAGGCAGCCATTCCTCCACTAAAGCAAGTGAGCAGGGAGGCCTGGGCAACCCAGAGCTCTGGAAGCTGCTGCTGCAATGGCTTCCATTGTCCTGAATGTGATCAGATGTGGTTCTCACCCCACTGGGTTTCCTGCTTTGCTGTTTTATCCTTCATTCGCATCAACTGTTCCCAGTGGGGTGTTACATCCCAGGGAGGTGATTTTGATATGGGGTGGGGGGGGGCATTTTAAAATCCTCATACCCTCATACCAAGCATTTAAATATTGAATACCTATTATGTTCCTTTCATTTCTTCCTTACATCACAGGGCTTTAGATTTTTTTTTGAAATTACACGTAATAGGTACTGTGCATTACCTATAGATTTCATCTCAGGATAGAGAACGGGCATTACAAAATGTTTTGTTACATATGTATCAACTCTTTCACACAATCCTGGATTGTGGCTGAAACCTCTAACAAGAGCAAAGGCCATCGTGGAGGAGATAGAAGTGTTTCACCTGCTGAAGGCAAAAAGCTGGGAGGACTCTGGAAGCCTCACCTTTCCTCCCTGTCTGCATCCAGTAAAGCCCAAGACCTTTCAGTTCTGCAGCTAAAACGTGTCTTCAATACTTTCTTCCCTCTCCAGGGTCCACTATCGTTGGTGCAGGCATTACTCAGGCCCTCCATTCCCAAGAAAACAGGGGGTTCTTTTTAACACCTCTGACCATGGCTCAAACCTTCCAGTGGCTTCCCATCACTCACAGAATAAACTCTGCATGCCTTGGCCTGGGTGGGAACTCTCTGATCTGCTCCTGGCCTGTCTCCCCATTTATTTTCCAAGACTGTCTCCTGGGTCCCCAAGCTCAGCCCCAGGGCCCCCCTGACCTGGACAGAGGATGTGCTGGTTCATGTGTCACTCCTGTCACCTGGAGCTCACTCGCTGCTGATAGTCCCATGGATGACCCTCAGATTCGTTCTCTGACGGCACCGTTGGATGAGTCCCCCTTCCTGTGACTCCCCAGGAGACCACCTGCCGCTCCTTCCTTCCTGGCACCTCTTAAGAGCTGAAATTGTGCCATGAGCTCATCTGCCTTCCTGTTGATGATTGTTCTCATGGATTAGAATGAAAACTCCACAAGGACAAAGACTGTTGTTGTGATTTGTAAGTGGATCCCCAGTCCCTAGAATCAAGTGTGCTAAGCATGTACTTTTAAATGGGAATAAAAATAGCCTTTAACTCATGGGGCTGTTATAAGATTGTGTGAGATTATAGAAATCATCACTGTTTAGTGTATTGCCTCTTTTTAAATGTTTTGTGGGTTTTGTATCATTTATTCCATCATAGCCCAATTAAGTACTTACTATTACTTTGCCCATTTTTCAGATGAGTGCATTGCTGCACAGAGGGGATAAGTAGCTTGCCTGTAGTCACACAGTCAGCAGGTAACAAAGGCAGGACTCTAACCAGGAGTTGGGCTTTCGAGCCCAAGCATTTTGCAAAACACTAGAGTATCTGATGTAGAGTTGGTTACATGAATGACAGCTTTGAAGACAATGATGAAGACCATGGCACTGATGACAACTGGTTCAGCCATGGCCAGCAGCCCACCCATACCACCGCCTGGCTTCAGCTCTCTTGTCTTGGCAGGGAGACACAGGGCACAGAATGCCTTCAGGCTTGGGTTTACTGGGAATGAATTAGCATCCTGCTTTACGCAGGATCATGGGAACCTCACAAACTCCAAGTACCTTTGACCTCCATGAGCCCTTCTGACAAGAGGGGAGATCATGCTCCTTCCATGCAGACCAGTTTTCCAGGAAGACGGCTGGGCTGTTGGCATTCTCTGCCACTGTCCTAGTTTGCATTAGGATGAATTGAGAGCATGAAGATAGTTTCAACAGTGGGAGGTGTTGGCCTTTTCCTGGAAGAAGCAATGCATACTGCCCTTTAACCAGCTATGGATATCTGTGCTTTCAGGCATAGATGTCAGGAGGAGAGAGTTCAACTGCTATGAAATCTCTCTGAATCTAGCGTGGCCGGCTGAATGTCATACGCAGTTTCTACTAAGACTCTTATAAGGAAAAACTTCACTAACTCTTTGATTGGGGTCCACCATTTGCAGGCAGTTTGAAGTGGCTTTGAATCCCACTGTAAAAAAAAAAAAAAAGTCATCGCATTATTTGCTGTAAACAAAATTAAACCTAATCTATCTATCTTGTTGTACCTGCAAAGCGAAACAATTTGGAAGGTCTGCAAGAGTTCATGGTTTAAATCACAAAGCACAAGCTCTCGAGGAATTTTCCCTAACCTCAGCCACCACTGTGAAGTGAAACAGGAGTTTCAGGGGAAGGAAGGAACTGGTCTTTGAAGAAGTTGCTATGTGCCCTACAAACCATACATCACATGAGAATCCTGCCTGAGCCATGAGGGCACATCCTGTCACATGAATGGGAATATTGAAGTATGACTGTGTCAAGAGATGTGTCCAAAGTCACACATCACTGAATGTGACCCCAATCAGTCTAACCCCAAAACCTTCACACAGCAGCCTCCTTCTGAGCAAATGTAGTCCACATTTGCTCATCTTCTCTGTACAGCAGGACCAGCTCCTCCAGGAACAAATGGCCGAGTTGTCAACTTCATCATTTCTTCCTCTTTGGAATCCCAGCAAGGCAGGGACCGTGCCTGTCAAGACTGATCTGCTTCCAAAACTCAGCACCGTTTCATAAGTTTAGAGGCTGTGATTTTCCCCATAGCTTCAAACAAACAGATTCCAAATTGGCTTGGAGAACTGCTGAGTCCAGATAATTTATTGAGATATTACTTTGTATTTTGTTCTTCATATTTTCTGACTTCTCATCCCAATAAGTAGCCATACCATTGTTCTCAGTGTTCTCAGAGGCATCTCTGACATAAAGTCAGGAGCAGAGTTACCCTCAGAACCTTTGTCTCTGCCTTTTATGGAAGTCTGAGCATTGTTCACTAACCTTAATGTTTTCTCCTAAGATAAAGGCCAGCTTTTTCTGAAGGGTTGCCTCTCTTTTTAAGGCAGCACTGACAAATTATTGATCCTATCCAGCATGCATTGCTTTTACTGATTTAAGTGTCATGGTTCATTCATTCATTCTTCCATCAAACATTTCCTGAATCCCGACCATCAGCCAGGCACTGCTCCAGCTGCTATTCAGGAGCAGGGGGTGGGGACTCTCTTTGAACCAGTTTAAGATCTAGCAAAATTTCTATGACTGAAACTCTGTATGAAACATTCATTCAATCTGGCACACAGATCTCTCAAAGACTGTGGATGGTTTCTGATTATATGAAAATTGCAAACACATATTTACGCAAACAAAGTATTTTTGAATGGGAAAAAGCAACTTTATAAAATAATGAAAGTGGCTATCTTTGAATGTTGGGATAATAAGCGACTTTTTCTTATTTATTTTTTTGCGCCACAAATTTTCTTCAATAAAAATGTTTATCATTACCACGAAAAGAACTAAGTATTTTAGAAATACAGTTAAAACAATGCTGTATGTGTTGACTGGGTTTTGTAATCAGTGCAACTCAATTTTCACAGCATCTGAATCATTAAGTGCAATGATGCCAAATAGATTTCTGACGCATCTGCCACGTCATTTCCTGTGTTTCCAAAGCAACAATATCTGACGAAACATGAGTAAATATTGGATATGTGTGAATTTACTTGGTATATCCTTTTAGTATGCAGTATTCTGCAAAACTGAAAAACATGCTATAAAGAAACAAGACTATTCAAATAGAAATGAAGAAACTGGTTGTATGAAAAGTATCATATTTGATAAATAATTACTGGAAATATGAAAATAAAGCAGAATGACTCTTAGAGGGGAAAAACTTCTGACATCATCTACGGGAAGATAAATAGAGGAAAAAGACAAATAAGGATGCAAAAAAATCTCAAAACATAAAGCATTCTGTCACAGATAAAATGTCAGCAATGGGATAAATATGGAGATTCAGATAATATTATCCGTCCATCTATTGGCTTTTGGGGAGTTGGACTCCTGCAGCTCCATACTCTCCATGCTAAGCCTGGGGCATGGCATCCAGATCTGGGGCTTCAGTCACACCCCTGTTCAGCTCCACCTGTGCCTTGAAGTCCTGCTGGACATGCCCACCCTGTGCAGGATTGGGTGCCTGAAGCCAGGAGGCTGAGTCTCAGGCCCACCTGACGAATAAATCCTCAACATCCACACTGTACATCTCCCTCACCCCCTCCACTCTGCCCCTTGTCCCAGCCCCTTCCTCTGACTCAAAACCATCTCCTCCTTCTCCCGTGACCCCTCCTGACATAGAGCCTTCACTCAGTAAAAGTATCTGCTTTTGCTTTTATTCATTTTTCAGATTATATTTTTTAAAAAAATATGGCTACATTGTGGAAAATACTGAAGAAAATGTAAGGAGAGTATTTGGGATTGCCTCAAAGTCCCCAATAAGAAAAACAAAATTCAATTGCCAGGTTACTGCATTTTCTGTCATAGATCTGAAGGATATTACAGGATGGTAAGAATAGTTACCAACTAATGATTTAATGACCATCTACTACGTGTCAGGTATACCCACAATGTATTATTTTATAGCTGTGAGAACCATAGACTATACACACTATTATTATCCCCTTTTAACAAATGAGGAAACTGAGGGTTAAGGAAACCGAGTCACAGAGGCTTAAGTGGACTGCTGTTGAGGACTGGAAAGGATTAGAACTCAAGGCCTTATGTCATAGCTCACATTTCAATTTTTCTTGCAAATCTAGAAGTTTTACCTGTGCCATGACAAATTCTTTGAAACCCATTCTTACAGTGACTACAAAAAATTTCATCTTATAGCTACACAACAATTTAATCAAACCATTGTTATTTGATATTGATTGTTCCCTATTTCTAGTTACTACAAATAAAATGGAAATAATACTCTATACTTAAATCTTGATGCACAGCCAGTTGATGCCATATCTGACTCCCAATTTTAGGCCTGGATTGATCTGTGCCATATTGTGCCATGTTTTCAGTTCGAACATGAACTGGAAAGCTATGATGCCCATTATTGCTACTATTACCTTACAGCATTTGGAAAATCTATCCCTTACAATAAAATAAGAAAAAAATCAATCTGGTATAATTATTAGGAACAGAAGATTAAATTAGTTTTGCAGATCACATTGTGCATCTAAAAAGGCCAGTAAAACCACAGTATAAAAATAACTAGTGTCCACTAATGTATTGAGTTATAAAAGTGAAAAATAAAAATAGTTCTACCATGTATTAACAAAAACAGCTACAAAATATGACCAAAGAAAGGTCATATTTACAACAGACATGGAAATATAAAATGTTTAAAATAGATTTAGGGAGAGGGAAAGCAAGGCGGTTGAATGGAAGCCTCCATCAATCATCCTCCGCATAGGAACATCAGATTGAACAACTATCCACAAAAAATATCATCTTCATAAGAACTAAAACTCAAGTGAGTGATCATAGTACCTGGTTTTAACTGTGTATCACTGAAAAAAGCACTGAAAAGGGTAGAAATTACAGTCTTGAACTGCTGACAGCATCCCTCCTCCATCCCCCAGCAGTGGCTGTGTGGCGCAGAGACAGAATCTGTGTGCTTGGGAGAGAGAGAGAGGCTCCTTTCCTCCACTTGAGGAGAGGCGAGGGAAGAGTAAAGAAGACTTTTCCTTAAAACTTGGATACTAGCTCAGCCATGGTAGGACAGGGCACCGGCTGGACTCCTGAGGCCCCTTTCCAAGCCCTAGCTCCTGGATGACAAGATTTCTAGATACTCTCTGGGGCAGAATGAAAACTGCTGCCTTGAAGGGAAAGATCCAGTTCTGGAAAGATTCATCATCTGCTGACAAGAGAACCCGTGGGCCCTAAATAATCAGCAGTGATACCCAGTTAGTACTCACTATGAGCCTTGGGTAAGACTCAGAGACATGCTGGGTTAAATGTGATCCACACATTCCCATACTATGGTTGCTGTGAGAAGAGGCTTCTTCTGCCTGAGAAAAAGAGAGCAAAGGGTAAAGGGGACTTTGTCATGCAGCTTAGGTACCAACTCAGCCACAGTAGGGTAGAGGACTAAGCAGGGATGTGGGGGTCCCTGATTCAAGGCCTTGGCTCGTAGGTGACATTTCTGAACCTACCCCAGGCCAGAAGGGAGCCCACTGCCCTAAAGGAAGAGACTCAGGCCTGGCAGCATTCATCACAAGCTGACTGAAGGGTCCTTGGGCCTTGCGTGAACATCAGTGTAGCCAGGCAGTATTTACTATAGGCCTGGACTGGTGGTGGCCATAGGGAGAGACTTCTCAACTTGTGGAAAGAGGAGGAAAGAAGTTGTATTGTGGCTTATGTGCCAGCTCAGCTTCAGTATAATAGAGTGACAGTTAGATCCCTAAGGTTTCTGACTCCAGACCCTGGCTCTCAGATGACATTTCTGGACCTACCCAGGGCTAGGGGTGACTTGCTGTTCTGAAGGGGAGGACACAAACCTGGCTGACTTTCCCATATGCTAATTGTAGAGCCCTAGAGCCTTGAGAAAACATCAGCAGTAGCCAGGCAGTGGTTACTATGAGCCTTGGGTGAGACCCAGTACCATGCTGGCTTCAGGTTTGACGCAGTGCAGTCCCAGAGATGGTGGTCACAGAGGTCAAGAAGTGATGGCTTGTGTCACCCATGCCCCAGCTCCAGGCAGCTTGGCACAGAGAGACTCCATTTGTTTGAAAGAAAGTAAGGGAAGAGAACAAGAGTCTCTGCCTGGTAACCCAGAAAATTCTTCTAGATCTTGTCTAAGACCACCAAGGTGGTACTTCTATGAGTCTGCAAGAGCCACCGCATTGCTGAGCTTGGGGTGCCCTCTAATGCAGATATGACTGCAGTGATCAAAAATTTCGATTACAACACCCAACTCCATTCAAATGCCTGGAAAGCCTTTCCAAGCAGGATAGGTACAAACAAGTGCAGACTGTAAAGATTGTAATAAATAAACTTTTCAATGCCCAGAGACCAATGAATATCCACAAGCATCAAGATCATTCAGGAAAACATGATCTCAACAAATGAACTAAACAAGCCATTAGGGACCAATCCTGGAGAGACAGAGATATGTGAGCTTTCAGACAGATACTTCGAAATAGCCATATTGAGGAAACAGTGAAATTCAAGATAACACAAAGAAGAAATTCAGAATACTAACAGATACATTTAATAAAGATATTAAAATAATTAAGAATCAAACAGAAATTCTGGAGTTGAAAAATGTAACTGACATACTGAAGAATGCATTACAATCTCTTTAGAACAGAATTGATCAAGCAGAAAAAAGAATGAGCTGGAAGATAGGCTATTTGAAAATATATAGTCAGAGAACACAAAAGAAAAAAAGAGTAAAGCACACCTACAAGATCTAGGAAATAGCCCAAAAGGGCAAATTTAAGAATTATTGGCCTTAAAGAGGAGGTAGGGAGATATAGGGATGGAAATTTTATTAAAAGGGATAACAACAAAAAATTCCCAAACCTAGAGAAAGATATCAATATTTAAGAATACGAAGATTATAGAAAACCAGGATTTAACCCAAAGAAGACTACCTCAAGACATTCAATAATCAAATTTCCAAGGGTAAAGAATTAAAAAGGACCCTAAAAGCAGCAAAAGAAAAGAAACAAATACTACAAAATGGAGCTTCAAAACACACAAACCAGGATAGAGTGGCATAACATACTTAAAGTGCTAAAGGAGAAAAGAAAGAAACTTTTATCCTAGAATTGTATATCCAGCAAAAATATACTTCAGACATGAAGGAGAAATAAAGACTTTCCCAAACAAACAAAAACTGAGGGATTTTTATCAACACCAGACCTGCCCTATAAGAAATGCTGAAGAGAGTTTTTCAATCTAAAAGAAAGGGACATTAATGAACAATAACAAATCATCTGAAGGTGCAAAACTCATTGATAATAGAAAGTGCACGGTAAAACACAGAATATTATAACACTGCAATTGTGGTGGGCAGATTATTCATATTTTGAGTAGAAAGGATAAAAGATTAACCAATCAAAAACAATAACTACAATAACGTCTGAAGACATAGACAGTACAATAAGATATAAATAGAAACAAAAATGAGTTAAAAGCAGGGGATAAAGTTAAAGTGTAGAGTGTTTATCCATTTTTTTCTTTGCTTGTTTGCTAGCTTGTTTATGCAATCAGTGTTAAGTTGCCATCAGTTTAAAATAATCAGTTATAAGATATTATTTGGAAGTCTTATGGTAACCTCAAATCATAATACATACAACAGATACCCAAAAAATAAATAGCAAGAAATTAAAACATACCACCAGAGAAAATCACCTTTACTAAAAGGAGGACAGGAAAGAAGAAAGAGAAGACCACAAGACAACCAGAAAACAAATAACAAAATGGCAGGAGTAAGTCCTTACTTATCAATCATAACATTGAATGTAAATGTATTAAACTCTCCAATTAAAAGACAGTGGCTGAATGGATGAAAAAACAAGACCAAATTATCTGTTGCCTACAAGAAACACATTTCACCTATAAAGACACACATAGACTGAAAATAAAGGGATGGAAAAAGGTATTCTATGCAAATGGAAATTAAACAAGAGCAGGATTAGCTATACTTAGATAAAATAGATTCTAAGACAAAAACTATAAAAAGATAAAGAAGATCATTAGATAATGATAAAGGGGTCAATTCAGCAAGATGATATAACAATTGTAAATATATATGCACCCAACACTAGAGCACCCAGATAGATAAACCAAGTATTATTAGTGCTAAAGAGAAAGACTCCAATACAATAATAGCTGGAGACTTCAACACCCCATTTTCAGCATTGGACAGGTCGTGCCAACACAAAGTCAAGAAAGAAACATTGTACTTAATCTGCGCTATAGATTGAATCTAATCAATATTTACAGAACATTTCAGCTGACAAGTGCAGAATACACATTCTTCTCAGCACATGGATAGACTATATGTTAGGCCACAAAACATGTCCTAAGAAATTCAAAGAAAATAAAATTGTATCAAGTATCTCATCTGGCCACAAAGGAATAAAACCAGAAATCAATAATGAGGAATTTTGGAAACTATACAAACACAAGGAAATTAAACAATATACTGATCAATGATCAGTGGTGTCAATGAAGAAGTTTTAAAAAAAATTAAAGTTTCTGGAAACAAATGATAATGGAAACACAACATATCAAAACCTATCAGATACAGCAAAAGGAATACTAAGAACATTTATAGCTATAAGAGCCTACATCACAAAAGTAGAAAAATTTCAAATAACCTAACAATGCATCTGAAAGAACTGGAAAAGAGCAAGCCAAACACAAAATTAGTAGAAGAAAAGAAATAGTAAAGATCAGAGCAGAATTAAATAAAATTGAGACAAAGAAAACTATACAAAAGTTCAACAAAATAAAAAGTTGGTTTATTGGAAAGATAAAACTGACAAACCTTTAGCCAGAGTAACCAAGCAAAAAAGAGAGAAGACTCAAGTGAGTAAAATCAGAGATGAAAAATGAGACATTACAACTGACACTGCAGAAATTCAAAGGACCATTAGGGGCTACTATGGGCAACTATATGCCAATACATTGAAAAACCTAGAAGAAATGAACAAATTCCTAGACACATACAACCTAGCAAAATTGAACCATGAAGAAATCCAAAATCTGTATAGATCAATAACAAATAATGAGATTGAAGTCATAATAATAATAATAAAAAAGTCTCCCATCAAAGTAAAGTCCAAGACCCAGTGGTTTCACTGCTGGATTTTACCAAACATTTAAGGACTAAATAATGCCAGTTCTACTCAAAGTATTCTAAAAAATAGAGGAGGAAATACTTCCAAACTCATCCTATGAGGCCATTATTACAAACCAAAGACACATTGAAAAAAGGAAACTACAAGACAATATTTCTGATAAACATTGATGAAAAAATCCTCAAGAAAATATTCAACAACACACTTTAAAAAAATCATTCATCATGATCAATTGGTATTTATGCCAGGGATGCTAGGACAGTTCAACATACTCAAATTAATCAATATGATACATCGTATCAACAGAATGAAGGATAAAAACCATATGGTCATTTAAATTGATGCTGAAAAAGCATTTGATAAAATTCAACATTGCTTCATCATAAAAAAAAGTCCTGATGAAACTGGGTAGAGTAGAAACACATCTCAACAGAATAAAAGCCATATATGACAAACCCACAGCCAGTATTATACCAAATGAGGAAAACTGAAAGCCTTTCCCTCTAAGATCTGGAACATGACAAGGATGCCCACTTTTACCACTGTTATTATTATTTTTTGAGACGGAGTCTCGCTCTGCCACCCAGGCTGGACAGCAATGGCACTATTTCGGCTCACTGCAAGCTCCACCTCCCAGGTTCACACCATTCTCCTGCCTCATCCTCCTGAGTAGCTGAGACTACAGGTGCCCGCCACCATGTCCGGCTAATTTTTTTGTATTTTTAGTAGAGATGGGGGTTTCACCATGTTAGCCAGGATGGTCTTGATCTCCTGACCTCGTGATCCACCCGTCTTGGCCTCCCAAAGTGCTGGGATTACAGGTGTGAGCCACCACGCCTGGCCTTACCACCATTATTAAACATAGTACAGGAAGTCCTACTTACAGCAATCAGACAAGAGAAAGAAATACAGGGCATCCAAACTGGAAAATAATTTGCAGATGATATAATCTTATATTTGGAAAAAACAAAAGACTCCACCAAACAATTTTTAGAACTGAAGCAAATCAGTAAAGTTGCAAGGTACAAAATCAACATACAAAATGAGTAGCAATTCTATATGCCAGCAAAAAACAAACTGAAAAAGAAATTAAAAAAAAACATATCCTATTCACGATAGCTACAAATAAAATAAAATACCTAGGAATTAACCAAAGAAGTGAAAGATCTCTACAATGAAAACTGTAGAACATTGATAAAAGAAATTGAAGAGGACACAAAAAATATGAATAACAGTCTATGTTCCTGGATTGGAAGAATCAATATTGTGAAAATGTCCATACTACCTAAAACAATCTACAGAGTCAATGCAATCCCTATTAAAATACCAATGACATTCTTCACAGAAATAGAAAAAAAATCATAATATATTTATGTGGAACCTCAAAAGACCCTGAATAACCAAAGGTATCCTGAATAAAAAGAACACAACTGGAGGAATCACATTACCTGACTTCAAGTTATGCTACAAAACTATAGTAATTAACACAGCATGGTACTGGCATAAAAACAGACTCATAGACCAATGGAACAGAATAAAGAACTCGGAAACAAATCCTTACATCCGCAGGGAATTTATTTTGACAAAGGTGCCAAGAACATATATTAGGGAAAGGACACTCTCTTCAATAAATGGTGCTGAGAAAACAGGAATTCCATAGGCAGAAGAATGAAACTAGACTCCTACCTCTCACCGTATAGGAAAATCAAATAAAATGGATTAACGACTTAAATCTAAGACCTCAAACTATGAAACTACTAAAAGAAAACTTTGGGGAAAACCTCCAGGCCGTTGGACTGGGCATAGATTTATTGAGTAATACTCCACAAGCACAGGGAACCAAAGCAAAAATGGACAGATGGAGTCACATGAAGTTAAAAAGCTTTTGCACAGTAAAGATCAACAAAGAAAAGAGCCAACCCATAAAATGTGAGAAAATGTTTGCAAACTACCTCTCTGACAAGGGGTGAATAACTAGAACATATAAGGAGCTTAAACAACTCCATAGGAAAAAAAATCTGACTAAAAAATAAGCAAAAGATCTGAATAGATGTTTCTTAAAAGACAACAAACAAATGGCAAACAGGTATATGAGAAGGTGCTCAAAATCAGTGATCATCAGACAAATGCAAATCAAAACTATAGTGACATGTCATCTGACCCCAGTTAAAATGTTTCTTTTATCCAAAATATAGGCAATAACAAATGCTGGTGAGGATGTGGGGGAAAAGGAGCCCTCATATACTGTTAGTGGGAATGTAAATTAGTGCAACCACTATGGAGAATAATTTGGAGGTTCCTTTACAAACTAAAAATAGAACTACTTTATGATCCAGCAATCCCTAGGGATGCTAGGTATACCCAATAGAAAAGGCATAAGTATATTAAAGAGATATCTGCATTCCCATGGTTGTGGCAGCACTATTCACAAGAGCCAAGATGTGGAAGCAACCTACAAGTCTATCCACAGACAAAAGAGAAAGAAAATGTGGTACATAGACACGATGGAGTATCATTCAGTCATTAAAAAAATGAGATCCTGTCATTTGCAACAACATGGATGGAACTGGAAGTCATTATGTTAAGTAGAATTAGCCAGGCACAGAAAGATTCTGCATGTTCTCACTTATTTGCGAGCTAAAAATTAAAATAATTTAACTCATGAAGACAGTAGAACCATGGTTATCAGAGGATGAGAAGGGTAGTTGGGTGGGAGTGGAGTGGAGTAGGGTGGGAGTGGGGTGGGGTGGGTGGGGTGGGGTGGGGGGTGGGGTGGGTGGGGGGTGGAGTGGGTGGATGGGGGTGGGGTGGGAGTGGGGTGGGAGTGGGGGTGAGGGGAGGGGATGCTTAATGGGTACAAAAATGATGCTAGAATCAATGAATACAATCTAGTATTTGATAGCACAACACAGTGGCTATCGTCAACAATAATTTATTGTGCGTTTTAAAGTAACTAAAAGAGTATAATTGAATTATTTGTAACACAATGAATAAATGCTCGAGGTGATGGATATTTCATTTGCCCTGATGTGATTATTAAACATTGTGTGACTGTATCAAAATATCTCATGTACCCCATAAGCATATACACCTACCATGTAACCATAAGAATTTAAAATAAAATTTTTTAAAAAGTTAACAATGAAGCAAATGTAGATACTACAGTTAACACACAAATAAAAAATGAAAAATAGATTTAATAAGAAATTTACAAGGTCAATATCAGTAAATAAATGACATTACATCCTCTTTCTCTAGGAAGAAATTTGCAATACTATAAAGATGACAAGTTCACAATGATTAATTTATAGATTTAATTAAAAGTAAATAGTATTTTTTTGTAAGTAGATGAAAGTGTTTTAAACTTTATGTTGAAGGATGAATAGTTGAAAATGGCTAAAAGTTAAAAATTGGAATTTAGAGCCAAATATTCAGTTTTTAAAATTATAACATTAAAGATGCTAAAGAAGTAAAGTGTTATATTAGCCACTGATTTTGCTTAAGAGTGGTGATTTAATTTGGAGAGGATAGTGGGGATTCATCCAATATGTTGTAACTGGGCTATTGTTTACTATTTGGAATATTAAGACATGTTCTGACCTCTCAGTTTGCATAAGCAAATAAAGCAAATAAAGCAAAGCAAAATAAATAAAGCAAAAACAAATAAAGCAAAGCAAAATAAAACCAATAGAAAACATCAACATGTAACTTGATTGCAGTTAATGATGAAAATGAAACCAAAAAGAATTATGTCTGCTTACATTCCATAGTTCAAGAAATTCTTTCCCTAGTTTAAAGAAAAAAATTATTAACCTCATATTAATTAAAGATAAAATACTTTATTTTAAAATATACTGTAAAAATGGAAAGGCATACCACATGCTTAGCAAAATAAATGCCTTACAAGACAGAATATGTTAATCCCATTACATATAAAGGTAATTAATCCACACAAAAATCATAAGGATGAATAAGAAAAAGCAATGACAAGAGAAGAAACACAAATAGCTAAAAATATATAACAATGTTGAAGTCAGTAACGATAAAACACAGTAAGTTGAAACAGCCATTGAATAAATATGTTAAACTGCCACTTTGAAAAATATGTACGTTAAAAAATATTTTCAAGTGTTGGTGAATGTATGGCAAAGAGAGTACTCGGACGTGTGACGGGTAAATATTTACGCTGGCAGGTTGTTCCTGGAAGACAATTTGGCAACAGAGCTATCAAAAGTCTTTTGCCATCTTTTGATGCAGCAATCAATCACAGGTTTGTTTGGTTTGGTGAATGTTGATTGCATTTGCTCTATTCTAAATTCTTTACTGGGATGGTCTCACTTATTCCCCAAACCCTGTGAAGTAGGGACTCATAATTACCATCTAACAAATGAACATAAAATTAGAAGAATTGAGGCAAGTCAGAACCGACATCCAAACTCAGAACTTCTCAATGCCATCACGCAGGCAGAATAAGAGCCTGTGCTCTTCTCGGCCCCATTGTCGATGGCAGGGCTGATGCATGGAAATGCCCATTGCTTCATGATTTATGGAGGAAAAGGAGAACGGCTGGGAGTAGCCGGGGAACTGAAGCACATACAATGTGGGCAGAAGGCTTAAGGTTACGGACCTGTTAAATTCCATATTTTCAAGTAAAACAAGTAAAAAATAACTTTAGTTTTGTGAAAAGTTGTAAAAAGAAAGAAAGAAGTAAAACAAGAAGGGAATCCACCAAAATATTAATCATGTTGAGTTCTAGGTGGGGAACTTGCATAACTTTTATTTATTTTTTGGTCCAAATTTTCTCAAACATGTAATACTTTTGAAGTTGTATATAACATACATAAGCATGCATGTGAACACACACACACAACACAGACACCCCTCACCAAAATCAAGTATCATTCCTAATAGAGCCTCAATGCCAGTGTTGTCTGCATGCCGTGCAGGGATCAAAGGCCCACATTTACCAATACTCTTTCTCACCAAACCTCTGTCCAGGGCTATTTCTTCTTTACAGTCCTCCATGATTACAAACTCCTTTTTTAACCTGTCCTTGGGCCAGCTGGCGAGACAATTGCCCGTCCCTGTGCTTTTGGCAGCAGAAATGCAAAAGAGATGGGAGATGGAGACTAACGTGAGGGCTGCATGTTGGTAAGTAACAGGGAATGGTGGGAACTATGGTGAAGGGGAGTGGATAGCTCTTCTTCTAAAGGCACAGCTGTGAGTGACCTCTAGCCAGTTGATGCTTCATGGAAATTTAAATGCAATTTTGCCAAAAGTACAAATTTTTAATGAGAATTCAGAAATCTGACCTTTTATGCAAAATGTTTATGTACTCAACATCAAATTTCTCTTATTAAAAAAAAACTTATAGCCAATATTAGGAAGATCAAACTTATCAATGAGAAATTGCTACATTTCTTAAAAATGAAATCTAATTAGCACTGATATGCCACATTTTATGCATGTGTGTTCCTTCCTTCCTACTTTATCTCTTTTTAATAACATTTTGTATAATACAGATACTCTGCTTCTAGTGTTAGCAATGTTTTCCATACAGAAATTTCAAAGCATATATTAATAACAAATAGAAGAAAATGAAAAATATTTAATCAACATTGCGCTTTTGTGCTCACTTTTTTTGCTTTTGCTTGTTTATTCCCTTACTTTTCCAGATTCACACACACACACACACACACACAGAGGTATTTTCATGACATCTACATAATAATTCAGCATACTTTTCCTATGATTCAGGAAGAAGAAGCAAGCATAAAATATTCCACCTGAGGTCTATTGGAAACAAACTCGATGTGTACACAGAATATAATATTATTCAAATAACATCATTCTTCCTGTGGACTGTAGACTCTATTAACAGCTGTTCTATAAACAATAAAACCTATTCACCCGTGAAATTCATTTATGTGAATGTGTTCATTATGGACACATTAAAATAAGGGAAATGTATGCTAGACTTTGAGTGATATAACACTGAATGTTGTAAGGAAATATTCCTCGTCAAAAGAACAAATATTAGTAGAAAATAAAGCCCAATTTGAATGCAGAGCTGAGGTAGGTGCTAAGTATATGAGCTGAACTTGATTTTCTCTGGGTCTATTCATTTTCAAGTGATGGAAGCAAATATGTGACTTCAGATTTGTTTCCTCCACACTATTTCTGTTCTGTCAACTCCTATTAATCTGTTTCAGGGATAACTTAACAGAGTTTGGGGGCTCCAGAGACAGACTCAACCTTTCTCCATTACCTTGCCCTCGATAACACTTGGAAATGTTGGTTTCCTCCATGTTAAATACTGCAAACAGGTTCCCTTTTCATTGCGATATATGGAAAGAAAAATAAGACTGTTGGCAACTCCCTTATTTCACACATTCCATTTCATTTCTAGCTGGAATCAAAGTTTGCCATGTTCCTCAGAAGACCTAGCTTACAGAGCCCTCAGCTTTTGAAATAAAATTCCCACGACATTTCAGCAGCATACAAAATGCACAGTTGTAAGTCCTCAGATACCCCTCCAACCTCCACTAGGGATGGGAAGCTCAAAAGTTAGTCAATCTTCCTTCTTTAAAAAAAGAGTAGAATGGGGATAGGGCGCACTGTTGTCCTCCAGGGTCTCCTTGCAGAGTATTTGCAATGCTGTTTGTGTTACACGCATGCTTCAAAACACAGTTGAAGACTCAGACTTCTGCAACCAAACAAAGAAGCAACACATCCACGGTCCACATTCTCTTGAAGAATTAAGAAGAAAATGTATGGGTGAAAAGCATGCAATCAAAAACAGGAAAGAACTTCCAACACGTAGAAAATTTGTGTGTCCTTTGCAATGTAAAATTAACTCATTTGCGGGAACTTGGTTTAACCTAATACATTGTGGCGGTCTCAGGGAAGAAAAGATTTTTTTTAAACCTGAACTGTGCAGTTTGTAAAATACTGTAAGACAGTTTATAAAATGTGAATAAGCAGGTTAAAAATATTAATAAAACAGACCTCTGAGTACTCACCACCCAGGAGTGAAATGGAGCATCCTAGATGACCCACCATTACTTTCCTCTTCTTCTACTCTCAGATCATAGCTATCCTAAATTTTATGTTGATCATTCCTGGTTTTCTCCTAATTTTATTACCCATGTGAGTGTCTCTGAACAGTACAAATATACATTTTTATTACTTGACTTTCTCTGGATCTATTCATTTTCAAGGGACGGAAGCGAATACGACTTCGATTTGTTTTCTCCAAACTATTTCTGTTATGTCAAGTCCTATTAATCTGTTCCAGGGATAGCTTACAGCATTTGGGGTCCCCAGAGACAGACTCAACCTTTCTCCATGTAAAAAGTACAGGGATTGTACTTTTTACATGCTACTTTACTGTAGCTTTATAGCAAGTCTTCAAGTTGAAGAGTGTCAGTCCTCCAACTTAGCTATGCTTCTTCAGTGTCATGTTGGCTATTCTGGGCCTTTTATCTATTTAGATAAATTGGAGACGCAAGTTTGTGGATATTCACAAAATAGCACTAGACTTTGGCTGGGATTTTGACTAGGCTATAGATCAAGTTCAGAAGAATTAACATCCTACCAATATTCAGTCTTCAAATATATGAACATGAAATATCTCTTTCTGCATTTAGGTCCTTGATTTCTTTCCTAAGAGTTTTCTGCATATAAATCCCACATATTTTTCTTAGATTTATACTAAGTATGTCATTTCTTGGGGCTACTGTAAATGGCATTGGATTTTAATTCCTCATTGCTAGTACACAGAAAAACAGTTAACTTTTATATACTAACCTTATATCCTGCAACTTTGATATATAATTCCTTGTTTTATGAGGTTGCTGGTTTGTCAATTCTTTGGAATTTTCTACATAGGCAATCATGTCATATGCAAACGAGGGCAGCTTTTTCCTTCCTTCTCAATCAGTATGTGTTTATTTTCTTTCTTTGTCTTATTGCACCAGCTAGGATTTCTAATGTGAGGCCGAATTAAAAGTGGTGAAAAGGAACATTTTTGTCTTTTTCCGAACTTTAGGGGGAAAGCATGCAGTTTCTCACCATTCAGTAGAATGCTAGCTGTAGGTTTTATGTAGATTTTTAAAACAATACGTTGAGGAGGTTCCCCTGTATTTCGATTTTGCTGTGAGTTTTTAATCATAAATAGGTGTTGGATTTGTCAGGTGATTTTTCTACATCTGTTGATGCGATTATGTAGCTTTCCTCCCTTAGCCTACTGGCGTGTGGATAATATTAATTATATTTCCATCAGTTCCATCAGTTTTGCATACTTGGAATAAATCCCACTTGATTGTGGTATATAATTATTTGTATCACACTGTTGGATTTGATTTCCTAATACTTTGTTAAAGATTTTTGCACGTATATTAATGAGGTATATTAGTTTTGTAGTTTTTCTTTGTTATAATGTCTTTATCTGGTTTTGGTAATAGGGTAATTCTCATAGGATGAGTTTAAAAAGTAATCCCTCTACGTATGTTTTCCAAAACAGATTGTAGAAAATGGGTATCATTTCTTCTTAAAGCATTAGGTAAAATTCACCATTGAAACCACCTGCGCCTGGTGCTTTCTTTTTTAGAAGGTTAGTAATTACAAATTCAATTTCTTTATTGATAGAAATCTATTATTTATTTCTCCCTGCATGAGCTTTGATTGCTCAGTTTTTCAAGGAGTTAGACCATTTCTTCTAGGATATAAAATTTATAGGTAGAGCATGATCATATTTTTAAATTATCTTAATGTCCACGGCATTAGTAATAATGGTTCCTTTTTCTTTTTCTTTTTTTTTTTTTTTTTTTTTTGAGATGAATTCTCACTCTGTCGCCCAGGCTAGAGTACAGTGGTGTGATCTCAGCTCATGGCAACCTCTGCCTCCTGGTTCAAGTGATTCTCCTGCCTCAGCCTCCCGAGGAGTTAGAATTACAGGCATGTGCCACCACGCTAATTTTTGTATTTTTAGTAAAGATGGGGTTTTGCCATGTTGGCCAGGCTGGTCTCAAATTCCTGACCTCAGGTGATCCACCTGCCTTGGTCTCCCAAAGTGCTGGGATTATAGGCGTGAGCCCCCGTGCCTGCCCCCTTTTTTCATTCCTAATACTAAGCAATGTGTGTCTTTTTCTCTTACAGGTTTATCCACTTTGTTCATTTTCTTAGTCTGTTCATGTTACAGTGGGTAGCTAGTCTGGTATGAGCAGGGCAAGAGAGGGTTCCCCATCACACACACCAGGAGAGTCTGGAGACCATCAGGTGATGGTCAGGTGGTTGTTAACTGTCTCCCTAAAGTAATAATTGGTCACAGCTCATGCCAGGGAAAGGCAGTCTTTTTTTTTTTTTTTCCAGATGGAGTCTCGCTCTGTCACCCAGGCTGCAGTATAATGGTGCAATCTCAGCTCACTGCAGCCTGCATCTCCCAGGTTCAAGCTATTCTCCTGTCTCAGCCTCCTGAGTAGCTGGGATTACAGGCACCCACCACCATGCCCAACTAATTTTTGTATTTTTCATAGAGACGGGGTTTCCCCATGTTGGCCAGGCTGGTCTCGAACTCCTGACCGCAGGCGATCCTCCCGCCTTGGCATCCCAAAGTCCTGGGATTACAGTGTGAGCCACCGTGCCCAGCCATCTCCTAATTGATAGAAAACACCACCTGAAACTAGCGATCAGCAGCTTCCTGATAAGATCTCAGAGTTGGGAGAAGTAATGCAAGTCAAGATGCCAGAAGTGTGCCCATGTCTAAAACTCCAAATCAGAAGGTCAAACTGCACACTTGTTTTTTTGTTTGTTTTGCTTGTTTGTTTTTCTTTTTGAAACGGAGTTCTGCTCTTGTTGCCCAGGCTGGAGTGCAATGGCATAATCTTGGCTCACCACAAGCTCCGCCTCCCAGGTTCACGCCACTCTCTTACCTCAGCCTCCTGAGTAGCTGGAACTACAGGCGCCCGCCACCACGCCCGGCTAATTTTTGTATTTTTAGTAGAGATGGGGTTTCACCATGTTGGCCAGGCTGTTCTCGAACTTCCGACCTCGGGTGATCTGCCCGCCTTGCCTTCCTAAAGTGCTGGTATTACAGACATGAGCCACTGCGCCTGGCCTGCATTTGTTTTTTAAGTCGCCAGCTTGGCCGTCTTCCAAGTGTACTTTCTTTCCTTTCCTTCCTGTCCTGAAAGGTTTTAGTAAACTTTCACTCCTGCTCTAAAACTTACCTTGGTCTCTCCTTCTGCCTTCTGCCCCTCAGTCAAATTCTTTCTTCTCAGGAGGCAAGACCTGAGGTTGCTGCAGACCCATACAGATAGCTTCCACTGCTAACAGTGGCTGAAATAACAAAATACCAGAGGCTGGTGGCTTACAAACAATAGAAATTTCCCACAGTTCTGGAGGCAGGAAGTCCCAGATCCAATTGTCTGCAGATTTGGTGTCTGCTGAGGGCTTTTTTCCTGGTTCATAGATGGCACTTCTCACTGTGTCCTCACGTGGTGGAAGGCAAGAGGGAGCTCCCTGGAGTCCTGTTTACAGTGCATTTGGATGGCTCTGTCCTCATGACCTAATCATCTCCCAAAGGCCACACCTCCCAATACCATTACCTTGGAGATTAGGATGGGGAGAGACACAAACATTCAGTCTACAGCATTCATATTTTTGAACAACCATCTTTTAGTTTCATTGATTTTTTCTATTGATTTTCTGTTTTTAATTTCATTGATTTTGCCCTGATTTTTATTGGTTTCATTTCTTCTGCTTGCTTTGGGTTGAAGTTGTCCATTTTTCTCTCATTTCCTAGAGTGGCAATATAGATTAATGAAGTCGGATCTTTTTTCTTTTCTGATCTATGTGTTTCAGGCTAGAAGAGTCTCCGTAAGCACTGCTTTCACTGTGTCCCGCAAACCTTGATGAGTTTGGTTTTTATTTTCATTTAGTTCAAAATATTTTTAAATTTCACGGGAGTCTTCTTCTTTGATCCATGTGTTATTTAGAAGTGTGTGGTCTTATCTGCCAACACTGGTGTTTTCTAGCTATCTTTCTATAGTTGATTTCTAGTTTAATTCCATTATGGTCGAGAATACACTTGGCAGGATTTCCATTGTTTTAGAGTTGTGAGGTGTGTTTTATGGCCCAGGATGTAGATTTCCAGTAGATCTGGTTTGCTGTCAGAGAAACTCCTCCTCCTCCTCTGGTCCCTTCTGTGGAGGGAGCCAACTCCCTCAGGCACTTCCCAGCCTCCCTCTCAGCTGGCTTCTGGCTGCGTGTGGCCCTTGAGAGGCACAGACAGGAGACTGGAAGGTCCAGGAAGAAGAAACTGGTTTATTTATTCTCCTCTCTCCACACTGCGGGGCATCGTCCACAGCAGCTGTTTCTCCCCCATGGTTTCAGCTCCTGCTGGACAGAACCCCCTGCTTCCAGCTTCTGCCAGGGCTCCCATCCCTGGTACGACTGCCTCCTTCCTTGTCTCCCCCTCCTGAGTGGTGGAAGGCTCCCCCACTGCCAGTCTCTGGGGTGACGTCCCACCTCCTAATTCCTCACCCCTCCATCACCTTTAACAAGCTCCCTATGTTAAATTCTCTCTGAAACCCCTAGTATTTTCTGTTTTCCTGACAGTCTCTAAACCTCACGAGATTTTTTCTCTCTCACTTCTGCCTCTCCCCTTCTCTGCACATTTGTTTCATTCTTCTCTTTCCACCAAATAGACTTTTCCATTTTTCAGTTCACATGGCACAAAATGGCCATTAACAATATTCCCCAAGTTTGTAATTCCTGTGATCGAACTAACAGTGGGACTGTGGCTGGAGACTTAGCGCAACATTGAATGTCTGGAAATTGGCCTGCGTTGCATTCAGTGACCACATACTCTTCCCTGGGCTCCCACAACAAACCACCACAAACTGGGTGGCTTAAAACAACATGAATTTATTCGTTCACAGTTCTCAAGGCTGGAAGTCTGAAAGTGTTGAAAGTCTGAAAGTGTCGGCAGGCCCACACTCCTACCAGAGGCTCTAAGGGAGACATATTTCTTGCCTTTTCCAGTTTCCAGTGACTCCAGGCAGTACCTGGCTGGGGCCCCGGCACCCCGGTCTCTGCCTCCACCTTCATGTGGCCTTCTCTTCTTCCTGTCTCAAGTCTCCCTCTGTTTCTATTTTATAAGAACACGTGTCATCAGATTTAGGGTCCACCTGGATAATCCGGAATGATCTCATCTCAAAATCCCTAGTTAATCTGCAAAGATGCTTTCCACATAAAATCATATTCACAAGTTCCAGGAATTAGACAGGTAAATATGTTTTTGGAGGCCATGACCCACTACCGTGACAAATCTGGGTATGGGCAGAGTAATAATCTTCACACTTGGGATGCTACAATTCTATCAGTACAGAAGGTCAGGAGGAAGAAGACAATGACAATTTGCAGAAATTTGGGAAGGCCAGCCAAAGAAAATAATGGTTGTAAATGATATACTTCATGTTCCCACAGAAAGTTATTGACTGAATCAGGACTAGAGCTGAGACTACTCTGACACACAAACTTATAGACTTCGTTTCACATCACATTGTCTCAATCAAATCAAATTTCTCCCTATGGTCTGAGATTAGGGACTCAGCCTCTGTTACCTCAAAATTATTACCCATTCAGTCTAATTTTTGTAAGAAAAGATACACTGAGTAACAAGGCAACAAATAAAACTGCACACAATATACCCACCCAATATAAATTGTCTATTTTAGAATGCATGTACATCGTTACATGTATCCACATTTTCCTGCAAATTCATAACACACACACACACACACACACACACACATTTTTAAAGCAGTCCTGCTTGTTAGGTCAAGTTCAAGCTGATTCATTAATCAAAAAGTAGTAAGATGACATTTGTTTGTTTTCCATATTTTGTTATTTGGACATTTCACTAATTCACAGAGCCACGATAGATGTAGTTCTACTGTGTTTGATTTTCTCTTCTGTGAAACTGACAGAAACCCAAAGAGATTCCTTCTCCTTTGGAGTGGGGTTGTGTGGGACACCAAAGGGACACAGCATCATCAGAGTCTTTGCGACACGAAAAACACAGGCTGAAGTTCAAGATGAGTGGTTTGCCATACTTGGTCTACAGAAAACTTCTGAGAAATGTATTTGTGGGGTTCACCTCCCCTTTCCTTGAGTTGTGAGACTGCTGTGTTCGGTTAATTCCTCTTGAGATATTTACTCAGTGTGAGTCCAAGTAAAACTCAGACCAACAGCACCAGAAATCTGGAGTCAACATCTGTCTTTTTTTTTTTTTTTTTAAGAGAAAGCTCCAAGTAATTCACTCTTTCAATGTACAGTGAAAGTGACATTTTCAAATGAGAACACATTGTCAGCTGTTTTTGTCTTGCTCATTCATTTTAGTTTTGTTAGATTCTTTGTTTCTTTGATGCTCACAATATTGCACCATTTGGCTTTAAAATCTACATTAGAAGAGTATTAATTAAAAGCAGACACAGTGCAATGGAGACAGTGTCAAAATTATGCTTGAAGGTACAATATAATTAATTTTGTACAAGAGAAACATAAAAGAGAGAGAATGAAACTGGAGGAAATAGCACCACAACCCACAAAATGATAATGAGAAATACAATTGTAGATTAGACAAACTATGAAAAGACATATGGAGTAATTTGACATCAAGGGGGAGAATAAAAACAAAGGGTTACCCACTAAGTGCTCATAAAAATTAAGTGGAGAACACACATTTTATGTCTATGATGTGTGTTTTCCTGTGGACAGGATGACTTGCATTAAGTATCTGCCAAGTCGATGAAGAAGAGGATTATGATGCAAATTTGCCAAAAGCTTGGACCATGGAGGTAGGAAATTGATTTGACTTAAAAACAATCCTGTTTAATGAAAGTGCTAGAGATAGATAATGATCTTCTTATAAAGTTCTCTCTCTCCCGTGATGGGCCCAGAGCTAGCACATGCATTAAGACTTATTATTCCCAGAAAAGTCAACATTGCAAAGATGATTATTAGGGCAAACTCGATTTATAATGCCTAGTTATAGTTCATATTTGAATTTATTACATCCATATTTTAGTAGTGCCTTAGGGTGTTATGATACAAAGTTATAGAAACCTCATGAGACTGGGTCCAGTGAAAAAGAAAGTGAATTTATACAAAATATTCTGCATGTGGGAATCCATCCAGTGAGTCTATGCCACCACAATAATGACAATGATCATCTGATAATGAAGATAACTAACCTGACCAAGTACTTATTGTGTGCCAAGCTCTAAGGGTCCTAAACGATTAACACCATTCCTCACAGCAATCCTAGAGAGTGCCTCCAGCACTGTCCTTGTTTAACATATGAGGGACTTGAGCCTTGCAGAGGTTAAACGACTTAGCCAAGGTTATACATTTTGCAAACAGCAGGGCAGGGAGTTGAACCTACATATTTTGATTCTAGCATCTGGACTTCTTTTATTTTTATTTTTTATTATACTTTAAGTTCTAGGGTACATGTGCACAATGTGCAGGTTACATAATTATACATGTGCCATGTTGGTGTGCTGCACCCGTTAACTCGTCATTTACATTAGGTATTTCCCCTAATGCTATCCCTCCTCTGGCCCCACGACAGGCCCCAGTGTGTGATGTTCCCCACCTTGTGTCCAAGTGTGCTCATTGTTCAATTCCTACCTGTGAGTGAGAGCATGCGGTGTTTGGTTTTCTGTCCTTGTGATAGTTTGCTGAGAATGATGGTTTCCAGCTTCATCCATGTCCCTACAAAGGAATGAACTCATCCTTTTTTATGGATGCATAGTATTCCATGGTGTATATGTGCCACATTTTCTTAATCCAGTCTATCATTGATGGACATTTGGGTTGGTTCCAAGTCTTTGCTATTGTGAATAGTGCCACAACAAAAATGCCATCCCCATCAAGCTACCAATGACTTTCTTCACAGAATTGGAAAAAACTATTTTAAAGTTCATATAGAACCAAAAAAGAGCCCACATTGCCAAGACAATCCTAAGCAAAAAGAACAAAGCTGGAGGCATCATGCTACCTGACTTCAAACTATACTACAAGGCTACAGTAACCAAAACAGCATGGTACTGGTACCAAAACAGAGATATAGAACAATGGAACAGAACACAGCCCTCAGAAATAATACCACACATCTAGAATCTGGACTTCTTAACCACTTGGCCATTCTCCATCCTGCCTCTTTAAAACACAGGCAACATATACAAGGATATATGGGCAAGAAATTATTTGTTTTTACGTTATTGTGGTGGCAAAACAAAAATGCTGGACTCAAGTGCTATTCTTTTATAAAATTATGAGCGAAAAATTGTGATTTCCTTTTATTATGAAAGAACATGCTTTATCTGCCTCTGTTACCTATTGATTTAGGGATGTTCATAATGAAATATTAAGTGAGAAAATGGAGGTGAAGGACAAGATGAGTTGTAGGTGAATGGAATGCATTTTGTAGAAACAAATAAAGAACAAAAGACACGTAAGCACAAGAATGTGCGGAAGGAAACACCTCAGGCTGTGAACAAAGACGTGGCTCCCAGGGTCAGGAGTGATCAATATGGGGCTGGGGACATTATTCAAGTTTTCCTTATATTCCTATACTGTCAACAATCATGTTGCTTTTGTAACTTTTGAAGAGGAATTTAATAATCTTTAAGAAGATTTTTAAAGATTCAGGCACTCATCAGGCATACCAGCGTGGGAAGTATAGTCTGGGTCTATGGGAACCGATCTTGTGGAACAGTTCTTGGGTGGCTGATGTCTGTTTCTCTGGGCTCCTGGGTTTCATGAAGTTAAGCAGGTGAGCCCTGGGGTCTCCCAGAGGGAGTTCAGCTCCTGCCTCTGCCTCCCATTACCTGCCACTTGCCTCCCAGGGCTTCTTTCCTCCTTTGTGAAATGAGACAGTGAGAAGGTGGAGGTGTATGTTGTAATCAAAGATGCAGGAAAGGGATGCTGGCTGCACAGAACAAGTGTTGTTCACCATCCAGAGGAAAGAGGTAAACAAGAGACCTGAGGATCACATCTTACCCCACATCAGTGCTTAGGTGGCAGATACAAAGAAATAACTAGAAGAAAATAGTGATCACTAGCCTGGGCACCATGGCAAAACAAAGAATACCACATGGTGTTGTGAGGATGTAAAGAGATGTCACACATGAAACCCCAGAATAGTGCATTACACAGATGAAGCACACAATCCATGTAGCTCCCGTGATAATATGATGGCATGTCAGCATTAGCATGGCCTTCTCTGCAAAGCAAGCCTCACCGTCTGTGTGGCTTCTAATTTCTGCTGTGCTGCAAGCTCATCCTTTGACCAGCTCACTCCTTGGTTTTGACTCTGGCCCCACCATGCCCCACTGTGACTGTTCCACTGCCCACAGCTAAGGAAGAAGGTTCTCGCTGTCCCCTCTCTGGGTCCCCAGGACAGAGAATCAGAAAGCTCAGCATGGGTCAAGTGTCCAGCACTAACTCAACCAGCTTTGGCAAGGCAACCTGACCACCTTGAGTTAAGGCGGCTTCTGATAGAGGACAGGGTAGATGCAGGAGCCACAACAGGCTTTTCCAGAGCAAGTGCAACTTCTGGCTTTTGCTTAGGGACACATGGTTTTATTTAAGCAGCAGCCTGGTTAGACTTTCTATGGTTTATCTTCCATGAGAACAAAGAAAACAGGGATTTGCATTAACTTAGTTACATGGCAGCTTACATATATTGTGGGCTTTGTTTGTACAACGGACTATTCCCTGGCTTTACGTGTGACACATCCTTACATCCTCATAGTGCTGTGTGGCACTCACTGTCACGTTTCACAAAGGAGGAATGAAGCCCTGGACAGTGGTGGCGGGTAATGGGAGGCATAGCCAGGAACTGAACTCCCTCCCTCCAGGAGACCCCAGGGCTCATCTGTTTAACTTCAGGAAAACCTGCGTGAGTTTTCTGTTGCTGCCATAACAAATTACCAGAATATTAATAGCTTAAAACAGTACCCATCTATCTCAACATTTCACGAGTCTGCAGTCCAGGCACAGAGCAGCTCTGTTGGTCCTCAGCTCCAGCTCTTACATATGGAAACCAAAGTGTTGGCTGGGTGGGGCTGTCACCTGGGCACTCTGGAGAGGACCCCTTCCACACCCTAACAGATTGCTGACAGCATCAGTGCCTTCTCTGCATGGCCCTGCATCTTCAAGCCGGTACGGACATTCTGCAGCCATTTGACCTCAAGTCTCTCTGACCTCCCCTTCTGGTCTCCTCTTCTACTTCTCAATGCCACACTCCTCACTTTATTCTGAACCTTTGTTCTAAACAGCTCCGCTCATGTTGGTATTCCTACCAACAGCCTGTTCAGGATGACTTCAGTATTTTCTGAGGTCATTTATGATTTCTCTATCATGCTCATCAAAACTCTTCTAGCCCTGACCACATTTCCATCCCTGCCACTGCCTGGAGATTACCCTGAAAAATCAAGAGGGAGTTCTTGCTGCAAGACTGTCTTTGGGCAGCTTAGCCTCCTGGGTTCTTCTATAAAGCCAAATATGAAAAGAGAAAGCTTTTCTGGTGTCTATCCAAAGAAAGCCCCCAGCCAAATGCACTCTTCTTCCTTGGACCTGAAGAGGCTAACAATCTTCCATCCACTTAGCAGCCACTTACTATGCACTGAGTCAGTGCTGAGGGCTCCAGAGTGAAGGATGCACAGCCCCTGCCCTCAGAAGACCAGTTCATGGTGGGTGAGGGGGAGAGACAAGCAGGCAATGAAGATGCAACATGGCCAGATAGGTGACAGGAAAGCCAGGGGTCTGAAGGAACACAGAAAATAGACAGCTGACCAGGGAGTCACGGAAGGCTTTCTCAAGGAGATGACATGGAAATAAAGACCTGAAAGTCACTAGGGCCCGGTGCAGTGAGGGATGCGAGAAAGAGATGGGGAGGGCAAGTGAAGAAGGAAGGCAGGTACAGAGGCCTGGAGGCAAGCAGCCGTGGAAGATGACCAACCATTAGGACTGAATCTGGAGGAGAAGCTCAGGGACCTCAGTGGGATCCACAATATTTGGGTCTGTGTGTCCTCGGGGAGGAGCTGGGCCATGTTGCGTCTTCATTGCCTGCTGGTCTTTCCCCCTCACCCACTGTGAGCTGATCGTCTGAGGGCCGGGCTGTGCGTCCTTCACTCTGGAGCCCTCAGCACTGACTCAGCGCACAGTAAATGCCTGCTAAGTGGATGGAAGAATGTTAGCCTCTTCAGGCCCAAGGAGTGTGCACTTGGCTGGAGACTTTCTTTTGATAGACATAAGAAAAGCTTTCTGTGTATATATTTAGCTGTATAGAAGAACCCGGGAGAGGCTAAGCTGCCTAAAGACAGCCTTGTAGCAGTTCTGAAGGTAATGGACAACTCCTGAATATGGGAATGACCAGACTGGTGTGGAAGACCCACAATACAGCACTGTCATCCCCTTCTTTCTCTCATTTGACCCAAGTATTTACCAGTCCCCTTTGGGGCCATTTTGGCCCCTTTGACTTGTCCTAGCCACAGCCAGTCAGACACACCTGCTGACAAGGTGGCAGGTCCAGGGGCCTGTGGGACGGTCGCTCTGGAAACCCACAGCCGCAAAGCCCAACGGGAGTGTAGCCTGTGACTTTTATCATCTTTTTATCTCTCCATTCAGTGTCGCTTGTGGCAGTCCTCTGAAGTCTGCAACTGAATAGGGTTGGGAGGGAAGGCCTCCTCTCCCCTCTAGTCAAGGGTAACATTTTCTCCTCACCCCCTTTCCTGTCTGCATCATCAGTGTTTGCCTACACACTAATCGGCTTACCAGTTGACCTCATTTAGGAGAATATCTCCCGTTTGGCATTTCCTGCCTGACCTCCTCTGACAAGTGGGACAAATGTTAGATGCATCCCCTGGGATCTCAGTGAATTTACCTTGCCAGAGTCGATTCAAGCCACTATAGGATTTCTCAATAATCATAGCAACTTGAAGCCTCAGCAATGCTCTTCTTTGATGTTAAATCTTTTGTCTGAGGAGAAGTTTCATGATAAAAATGATGGCAGTGTCTTTATAATAAATGATGTGCATGGGTGTGGGGATCACTCACTTTTTCACAGCTGGCTTCTCTCAGCTGCTGCTGTGCATTGAAATCTACGCCTGGATGTCTCTTCTGTCATCTCTGCAAACAGAACAGGGGCTGAGTTGGAGAATCAATTCAGAAATTAAGATCTGGGTGCTGAATGTCATTGTCCTGGCCCTATATCAAAGTTCTCCATCTTCTGCAATGAATTTCTAAAGCCAAGCTAGAAGTTGCTGAAGGTCTGCAAATGGCATTCTTTAGCTTTTAACTTTCACATAAAAGAGAATAAAAGATTATTACATGTCCAAAAAAAATCTGGCTGCTGCTTGTAATAAATTCCTGTGCATGCTCCAGATGCAGAATTGGATAGTGTGTTGTCAGCTCATCCATTCTTCATGGAGCTTATTTTTATTTGTGTTGCAGGCATTAAAAAGATGTCAGATATGTATATATTAATATCTCCTTCTATTTATACATATGCACACTTCCAGATACATATAAATACATGCCCACAAATACTCCCATATATACACGCAAAGATATTTTCCCAACCAACTCCTCTGGCAGTGGCATCTGTTCTACTAGGGATGTTCTCAGTGCAATGTTTCCAGCTTATTGAAGGTAAGACCTGGAAGGAATCCTCAGAGTCATCTCAACTCTTGCATCTGGTCATGCATAATTCCTGTGTATGGAATCCATTGTATCCTGAGACAGACCCTTAGAATTTCCTCCCTTACTACTATGGTTTGGCTCTGTGTCCCCACCCAAATTACATCTTGATTTTTAATTACCATGTGTCAATGGAGGGACCTGGTGGGGGATGATTAGATTATGGGGGTGGTTTCCCCCATGCTGTTCTCATGATAGTGAGTTCTCATGAGATCTGATGGTTTAAAAGTGTAGCACTTCCCTCTTTACCTGGTGTCTCCTCATTCTTCCTTGTAAGACGTGCCTTGCTTCTCTCTCCTTTGCCTTCTGCCATGATTGTAAGTTTCCTGAGGCCTCCCCAGTCATATGGAAAGGGTGAGTCAATTCAACCTCTTTTCTTTATAAATTATCCAGTCTCAGGTAGTTCTTTATAGCAATGTGAACATGGACTAATACACTTACTTTGGAAAAATATCTGTTTTCCTATCATGTCCTCCCTTCAGGACACATTAAAGGAATGTACCTGGCAATTACATACAAATGACTGAATGACAGAAGGCAGTTTTGAAATGAGAATAAAAATTTGAAAATCATCAGCTTATCCATGATCATTGTAACTTTAGGAGACAAAGATTCACAAATAATACTTGAGACCCTGTGGACTGTGAAAGATAGAAGATGAAACACTGGGGAAAACCAACCTTTCAGGTTCTTGAAGAAAGAGTAACATGCCAAGGAGACTATATCAATCAAGATACCCACAGGAAACAGATGGAGCTGATGAAGAGACTGCAAGAATGTGAACAAGGTAAGAGGAAGCGTTGGGGAGCACCAGCAGGGGAGCATGCCCATCAACTGTTCTGAAGGGCAAACAAAGGGGGTATCTCCTGGAACCCAGAGAGAAATGTAGATGTTGGGGAGAGAAGCCCACAAAGAGTGTTGGTCTTTGATGCAGGAAAACAGGCACTGCTGTGAACTAGACTGGGCAGAACCAGAAGGATCAATACCTCAGCTTCTCCCTCCTCCCACTATCCCATCTACTAGTACCCCCACCCCCATGGCTGAAACCCAACAGGAGACCAGAGGGCAAGGGTGATCAGTAGATGCCATCCATAGGGTCAGCACCTGGGGCACTGCCCAAGCAGGAGGAGAAAGGGAAAGAGTGAATCAGAAGATGCAAATGGAGAATCTCAAGCACAGAGGTAGAGAAGAACAAAAGCAAGGTAACAATGCTTAAAAAGAGAAATGATCAACAAGTGGTGCAGAAGAATTAAGCAACGAGAAACTCAACAAAATGCCTATGGGATTCAGCCTAGGTGACAGAAGAGTAGTAGAGTGGAATAAACTAGGAAGGAAATGGAAATTGATGAGAAGGCAGAGTGTAGACTACCCTTTGAGAAAGCTATCCCAGAGTGGGAGGGAGAGAGATCAAGTAAGAGCTGGAGGGGAAGAGGATTAAGAAAAAAAGAAGCATGTTTATAAGGAGATTAAGAGAGTGAAATATTTGACGGCATATTTCTGTTTAAGGAAATTCTGGGTTTTCTAAACTTCCCAGAGTTTGACTACAATTTGACAAGGTGGCTTTACAAAGTTTTTTTTTTAAATTTTTTATTATACTTGAAGTTCTGGGATACATGTACAGAACGTGCAGGTTTGTTACATAGGTATACATGTGCCATGGTGGTTTGCTGCACCCATCAACCCATCATCTACATTAGGTATTTCTCCTAATGCTATCCCTCCCCTTGCCCCCCACCCTCTGACAGGCCCTGGTGTGTGATGTTCCCCTCCCTGTGTCCATGTGTTCTCATTGTTCAACTCCCACTTATGAGTGAGAACATGTGGTGTTTGGTTTTTTGTCCTTGTGTCAGTTTGCTGAGAATGATGGCTTCCGGCTTCATCCATGTCCCTGCAAAGGACATGATCCTCTTTTATGGCTGCATAGTATGCCATGGTGTATATGTGCTACATTTTCTTTATCCAGTCTATCATTGATGGGCATTTGAGTTGGTTCCAAGTCTTTGCTGTTGTGAACAGTGCCGCAATAAACATACGTGTGCATGTGTCTTTATAGTAGAATGATTTATAATCCTTTGGGTATATACCCAGTAATGGAATTGCTGGGTCAAATGGTATTTCTGGTTCTAGATCCTTGGGGAATCGCCACCCTGTCTTCCACAATGGTTGAACTAATTTACGCTCCCACCAACAGTGTAAAAGCGTTCCTATTTCTCCACATCCTCTCCAGCATCTCTTGTTTCCTGACTTTTTAATGATTGCCATTCTAACTGGCGTGAGATAGTATCTCATTTGATTTGCATTTCTCTAATGACCAGTGATGATGAGCTTTTTTCATATGTTTGCTGGCTGCATGTCTTATTTTTTTATATCTATGTAAGAAACCTGCACGTTCTGCACATGTACCCCAGAACTTAAAGTATAATTTAAAAAACAAAGTATTTTTAAGTACCGTCTATGTTCCAATTAATGTTGGGAATATGGAGGTGAGCAAGAAGTTTTTATTCCCATAGAGGGCATTAGACCTCTTTGGAGGAAACAAAAATGACGACAGATGTCAATTGCCACTAGAGAAGATACTTTGATGTCACAAGAGAGCACTTGAGTGGTTGAGTGGTGATTTTCTATTAGGTGTTCAAGTTAGAATTTAATGTGAAGTTTTTAATATGTCATTTAAACTGATACTTGGAAAAAAAATGGATCCAGCATTCAGTGATCATGGAAAATAACATTTTAGGAAGAGAGATCAGCTAATGCAAAGACTCGAAAGAGCAAATGTTCTTTGGTGTGTCCTGGAGGCAAGCAAAAGACCAAGGTGTTTAGAATAATGTGGGCATTAGGCAGAGTGTTGAGAGGTGAGATGGGAGAATAAGGCAGAACAGGTGATGTAGGACTCTGACACCAGTCAAGGTAACTGGATATTTTGTGTTATGTGAGGCCATTGGAGGGCTTTAACCAGGACAATGGCATTACTTGACATAAGCTTTTAAAAGAGCATTCTGGCTGGCATGTGGACAAAATGAAAAGCAAGGAGAAAGTTTGTTAGGCTCTTTCAATAGCTGAGCAGAAGATTATGTTAGCATTGGCCCTGGTGGAGGTGGTGAGGATATAGAAGTGGGGCATTTAAGATGAGCTTGGGGGCTGAAACCAAAATGAAGTTGATGAATTGTTGATGAAATGGTATGAGCATTGGTTGGAGTAGAGCTGTTCAACAGAAATATAATGTAATTATGTTTGCTAGTAGCCACATTAAGAAAATTAAAAAGAATCAGGTGAAATAAAGTATAATAAATGCATTTTTATAACATTGCCTTTGAATTTAAATTTTTCCAATTTTTAACTGTGTTAAAATATATAAGATTTGTCATCTTAGCCATTGTTGAGTGTGCAGTTCATTGGTATTAAACACATTTATAGTGTTGTGCAGCCATGACCAGCATCCATCTTTATAACTCTTTATCTTGTACAACTGAAATCTATGCCCATTAAAAAATAACATTATTTTTCCCTTCCCCAAGCTTCAGTCAACCATCATTATAATTTCTGTCTTATTAAATCCTATTTGTCAATTTTTTTCTTTGTCTATGCCTTTGATATCATATCCATGAAATAATTGCTAAATCCTTTGTCACAAAGCTTTTGGCCTATGTTTTCTTCCAAGTTTTATAGTTTTAGGTGTTTCAGTTAAATCTTTGATCCATTTTCAGTTAATTATTGTGTATACTGTTAGATAAGGGTTCGTTCTTTTGCATGTGGATATCCAGCTTTCTCAGCACCATTTGTTGAAAAGGTAGTCCTTTCCCCCATTGAATGATCTTGGCTCCCTTGTCAAAAATGAGCCTTGTCACCTGACCATATATGTGAGGGTTTATTTACAATTTCTGTGTTTTCTATTTTATTCCATTGGTCTATATGTTTTACACTCCTAAACTGTTTTGATTACTGTAGTAAGTTTTGAAATAAGGAAGTATGAGTCCTTCAGCTTTGTTCTTCTTTGCCAAGATTTTGTCTATTTGGAGTTCTTTGAGGTTCTATATACGTCTTAGGATGGGTTTTTCTATTTCTGAAAAAAAAATTGGAATTTTGCTAGGGATTTTGTTGAATTTGTAGATTGCTTTGGGTAGTATTGAAATCTTAACAATATGAAGTCACATCAGTTATCTTCTTTAGTCGGTCCATCCATATCATACGCTCACACCAGATAGCTGTAGAGAGCCATGAACCAAATGCCCAGCTATAGGACAAGGAAGCCAGCTCGCACCGAACCACAAATTATTGAAGCAAGCTGCTACCTTGGGTTTCAAGAATGAATAGCAGAGCCCAAAAAACACGAGTGGGTAGATGGGATCTCATTCATTTCCTTAAAGGCTCTCTGCGTGAGGGTCTAATTCATGAAAATAGGATGCATTTCCCTTTATGTCTTCTTTAGTTTCTTTCAGTAATGTTTTGTAGTTTTTATGGTACAAGTCTTTTATCTCCTAGGTTTATTTCTAAGCATTTTATTCTTTCTGATATGATTGTAAATTGAATTGTTTCTGTAGTTTGCTTTTTAGATTGCTCATTGTTAGTGTATAAAAATGCAAATGATTTTTGTGTGTTGTCTTTGTGTCCTGCTACTTTGCTGAATTTATTTACTAGCTCTGACCATTTTTGTGTGTGGAATATTCAGGATTTTCTGTGAATAAGATCATACCATCTGTGAACAGTGATAATTTTACTTCTGCCTTTCCGGTTTGAATGCCTTTTATTTCTTTTTCTTGCCTAATTGTTCTGGGTAGAAATCCTGGTACTACGTTGAATAGAAGTGGTGAGAATGGGAATCCTTACCTTGTTTCTGATCTTATAAGAAAAGCTTTCAGTCTTTTACCATTGAGTATGATGTTGGCTGTGGGTTTTTCACATTTGGATTTTATTATGTTGAGGTAGATTCCTCTAATCCTAGTTTATTGAGCATTTTTATCATGAATGGATGTTGAATTTGTCAAATGTTTTTTCTTCATCAATTGAGAAGATTATGAGTATTTTCCTCTTCATTCTGTGAATGTGGTATACTATTACATTGATTGATTTTCATAAGTTGAAACATCCTTACATTCCAGGAATATATACCATTTGATAATGGTATATAAGCCTTTTTATTTGATGATGAAGTCACTTTTCTAGTACAGTCATGTGTGTCATAACACTTTGGTCAACAATGGATCACATATACAACAGTGACCCATAAGATTATAATATCATATTTTTACTGTACTTTTTTATGTTTACATACACAAACACTTACCATTGTGTTACAATTGCCTACAGCATTCAGTACAGTAACATTCTGCACAGAGTTTTAGCACAGGTGTAATAGGCTATACCATACAGCAAAGGTGTGTAGTAGGCTATGCAATCTAGGTTTGTATAAGTATATTCTGTGATGTTTGCACAATGGCAAGACCACCTAACGACACATTTCTCAACATGTATCCTCGTTATTTAGTGGTGCATCACTGTATTTTGTTGAGGATTTGTGCCCTAATGTTTATAAGACACATTGGTCTATAGTTGTCTGTTACTGTTTTTGTTATTGTTGTTTTTTCTTGTAATTTCTTTGTCTGGCTTTAGTATCAGGCTAATACTAGCTTCATATAATGAATTAGGAAGTGTTTTCTCCTCTTCAATATTTTAGAAAGGTTTGATAAAGACTGATGTTAATTCTTCTTTAAATGTTTGATAAAATTTACCAGTGAAGCCATCAGATCCAGGGCTTTTATTTGTCAGAAAATTTGGGATTACTGATTCAATCTCTTTACTATTCATAGGTCTATCCAGATTTTCTATTTCTTCATAATTTAGTCTTGGCAAGTTTTGTGTTTCTAGGAATTTGTCCATTTCATCTGTGTTACCAATTTATTGGCATACAATTTTCCATATAAGTACTTTGTTATAATCCTTATTTCTGTAAAATTGGTTGTGATATCCTTGCTTTCCTTTCCGATTTTAATAATTTGAGTCTACTCTCTTTTTTCTTAGTTGAGCTTGCTAAAAGTTTGTTAATTTTATTGCTCTTTTCAAAGAACCAACTTTTGGCTTTATTCATTTTCTTTATTATTTTTCTAGTCTCTATTTTGTTTATCTCTGCCCTAATGTTTATAATTTTCTTCCCTATGCTAGCTTTGGGTTTAGTTTGTTCTTCTTTTTTCTAGTTCCTTACATTTTAAAGCTAGGGTGTTGATTTTAAATCTTGCTTTTTTTTAATGTAAACACATACAGCTATAAATTTCCCCACAGCACCACTTTCCCTGCATCCCACAGTTTAGTATGTTGTGTTTTTATTTTCATTCATCTATAAATATTTTTATAAATGAACCTTGTGATTTCTTTTGTAATCCATTTGTTGTCTGTGTGTTTAATCCACAGATGTATAAATTTTCCAGTTTTACTTCTGTATTGATTTCTAACTTTTTCCCACTTTGGTAAGAGAAGATACTCTTATGATACCTATCTGCCTGTCATGGAATTCAGAGTTGGAAATGGGTACCTCATACTGTACTGTGTTAAGAGCTCAAATTGACTGAAAATAACCGCACTTTCCCATCCACGCCTTCTCCTGGAAGCTGCAAGCCTTCAGTCAACTCCAGAGTCCCCAAATAGTCACACCAGACAGATTCTGACAATGCAAGTTTGTCTAGATGGGGAGACAGATTCTTGGTACTTGCTATTCTGCCATCTCCTCTGAATCCACCTGTGTAATATTTTATTAATCCATTGTACACAAAATATTATCATCCCAATACACAACTGATATAATATAAAAATTATTGATGGGATACATCACCTTCTTTTTTTATACTAAATCTTTGAAATTCCATGATGATTTTACATTTCCAGCACCTCCCAATTCAGACCAGCTACATTTCAAGAGTTCAGTGTCTACATAGGGCTGGTGGCTGCCATATTGGATAGCTGAGGCTTGAGCAACTGAGTAAATGTTGGTGCCATTTATGAAAATGATGAATACCAGGGAGATGTGGATTATAAGGTCAAAGTTAAGGAATCTATTTTGGTCACTGTAAGTCTGAAGACCCTAATGGACATACAAAGGGAGATAACAAGAATAGAGTTGGATATAGAATCCAGTGATCTGTGAGAGACCAAGGCTGGAGACATATTTGGGAGTCACCCACGAATGAGTGATACGTAAAGCAGGAGACTGGAAAGAGTGTAGAAGAATGTACAGGTAGGGGAAGACTTGGAATCGAGCCCTGGGAGAATTCAAAATTTACAGCATGATTTCTCAGGCATGGCGCAACTGATCTTTGGGTAGATATTTCTTTGTAATGAGGGCTATCCTGTGCATTGCAAGATGCTCTACGCCATCCCTGACCTCCACGATTAGATGCCAGGAGTGCCTCTCCACCCCATTCTGAAATGTGACAGCAAACACAAAAATGTCCCAGGCCTTGCCACATGTCTCCTGGGGGAAATTTTGCCCCTGATTCAGTGATTTACAAGTTGGATGGAGAAGAAGTCAGTAAAAGGGTTTGAGAATAGATGCCAGAGAGGTGGGGAAGACGGGAAAGCCATGCCTGAGGATTGGTACACAACGGATGCTCTGCGGAGGAGAAGGGGGCGATGATGACTGAGGGGCTTTGGCTTTTATAAGTGACTAAGAAGCAGGAAAAATTAATCTAAATAATACATTTTTAACCCAATATAGAGATGCAAGGTATTTCACAGTTAGCCTGATAATCTCTGGGGAGATGTTGAATTGTGTGAGAATGGTGAGCAATCCATCATTAAAAGGGGGAATAAAGTAGAAAGGAAATGTCTTCAGCAGTGAAGATGTACTACCACATCTCTGCCCATGCACCTCACTCCTCGCCAGGCAAAGGGGCACTGGAGACAGTATTCCTGATCAAAAATCTCAAATAACAAAAAGACAAAGAG
Source organism: Nomascus leucogenys (assembly GCF_006542625.1). Lineage (NCBI taxonomy): Eukaryota > Metazoa > Chordata > Mammalia > Primates > Hylobatidae > Nomascus > Nomascus leucogenys. The sequence continues at coordinate 3,659,473 of NC_044393.1, forward strand.
AGGGGGATTAATGTTTTTCAGAAAACACAAAGTCATATTTATTCCACTTTCTGAGACTTATTAAATTTCCTGCTACAGTAATTATAGCCATGTATTGTTAGGGAGGTATAAACACTAGAGGAACTTATTACTGTCAGAGATTATTATTAAAACTACAAAATTTTGCCTACAGACTAACACAAGCAAAAAAAGAAAGTTATTAAAACTCATTTTTAGGAGTCTGCTTGTGACCTTGGGCTAAGTTCTAAAGCAGAGTAGGAAATTGATACTCTGATAATCTTCATTTACAGCACTTTTATTAACAGCGTATCTTGTCTCCAGCAATTAATCTTGGCAAAATTTTTACTCCTTTTTCTGAACGCAGACTGAATTTTGACTCTATTTCTTGCAACCCCTATAACGGATGAAAATGTTTCTTCATCTGTTCTGCATTGCGCATTTCTCTAAAGAAGGTGGCTAAACTCCAAAGCAGTCAAAATATTCCACTACTGCAAAACGTTTGGTAAAAAATGCATTATTACCATGACAGCATTCACCTCTTTCTCTCTCTCTTTCCAAGTGGACATTTCCAGTGAGCAGATACCATATGTCTAGGGACTCTTGCAGTCCCTTAGTAACCACTGTTGTGTTTTCAGATTTGCTTATCCCATAACATAAACAGATTGGCCATTATAGAGCTGTGAACTTGTGCAAGCATCATGTTTACCAGGGAGAATGAGTTACTTTCAGGGAATCAAAGTATGTCCAAGTGGAGTGACTCTGACCAGTGCATTCAGCCAGGACCAGAGCTAAAATAAAAGCTGTTTTGCCCAATAGATGCAGTCTTTGGTCCAGTGAGAAATACCTTCTAATCCAGAAAATCCCCAACCCAAGAGTTGTGGTTTTACTGACTGCTGACTGAGTAGCAAAGACTCTTTCTTGGGATTGCTTATTTGTGCATTTCAGGACGCAAGTGGAATCTTGATGTGGTTCCTGCCCATGTAAGAGCAAGTCCCTAAAACACTGATTCCAAACTACTTATGAGGATAACTTGGAACCTCCATTAATCATTCAGATAATCAGATTCAACCCTAGCCCTACCAAAACAGAAGCACGGGTAAGGGAGTCTGAGGCCTGGGGGAGAAACGTCTACTTTTTGTGATCACACAGCCTTGCAGTGTATCTGGGTGGGGAAAAGCTTCCGGGATGAGAACATTTCTGTCTACGAGCAGCCTTGGTTATTTTAATGATGATTTTCGCTTTCCTCTGTGCAAAGTCAGGCTTTTTAGGCAAAGTTTCTAAGAAAGTGAGAGTACACATCAGTTTTAAAATGTTAATTAATCACTACATTTAACATGCATTGCCAGTCAGAACCAGTAACCACTGGGATGTGATAGTTGCTTCCAGGACAGAAAATGAGTTGGCGGACCCAACTCCATTTATTCTATGGATTTAAAATGGCTGATAAGGGCTACCTGCTTCGAATGGAGAAACTTTAATACAACTGGCTCATTCCTCCACCTGGACTATTTACAGAAGGCAGATTCTGAGCAATGTTTTCCTCACTTTCCTGAAGAATTGCTTTTGCCCTAAGAATTATATTTCCAAATTAAAGATACTGTGTTTCATGCTCTATTAGTTTTACAGTCAAAATTCAAGTTTATTTATTATCGTATTAGCCTTTTAAATATTTTGTAGGTCTAACAAAAATAAATAATATTGTATTTATTTGGTACTATTGACCAATTTAATTTTTCAGTTAATGACTAGGTGATTTGTAGGAATAAGAAGTTGGAAATCTGGAAGCCACATGTATTATTTAGGCGAAAAAAGGTGGAGTTAATTGTAAAACTTTGCTAAAAAAAAAACCCCACCTGATTTCCATAAACCTAGTCAAGGAAAAAATAAATATTGAAGTGAAAGATACTTGATATAGTCGATATTAATAACTGTGTTTTAGAGTACCAGAAAAAGGAGTTATTTTTTTGAAATTAAAAAGTACCTTTTTAGAACATTTTAATATTTTAAATATAATTTTCTGTGTTTTGGGGATATTTTCGTCTGTATATAACCAATGTATTACACATATTAATTACTTATTTTATAAGTTATGCCTAGTAAACCAGAGTGTAAGTCAGTAATAAATGTGTGTTTCTATGTCTATACACATACATACAAATATATACATATATATGCAAGGGTTTATATACACATATGTATGTACGTACATATCTATATCTACCTGTCTATTCAACCTAATTCACATTTTAATGCAAAGATTTTTTGCTCAGTCAGCATTCATGGAAATACAACTGATTTTTGGAGACATAGGATTCTTACCTTTTAAAGGTAAGTATTTAACACAAAAATAATATCAATGTAATCTAGGGTTTATAACATTTGTAAAAATAATGTGACAAGAATGCACAAAGGCTGAGAGGGTAGATCTGGAAGTACATCATTGTAATGTCATTATCATAGATATAAAACAATATTTGAACATGGATGATGGTAAATATGCACTATATTATTATATAGTGCATATGTACATATATTATGTATGTACATACATAATAGTATGTATATATACTATAATATATACATATATTATGAACGTAATACATATGTACATATATTTGTATTATGTTACTATATGTATAATGGTACATATGCTTAATATGTACTATACTGTACATACAATACACATAGTACATATATTATGGTATGTGTGGCAAATATGTACTATATTATAGTACATATATAAATAAATATGTAATATAAATCCTGGAGAAAACACTAAAAAAGAAGGTTTAGTACCAAGATAGACAATAAAATTGAATCACAAGAATAATAACTAATTCATACAAAAGAAGGGAAAGAAGAAAAAATGAAATGTAAAATTGATGAAATCTTTCCCACAAATAGTCCTGGAACAATTAGAAATCCATGGGGGTGAAAATGAACCTCAATCTTGACCTCCCACTATATACAGAAATGAACATAGATTACAGATCAAAATATATGAGCTAAAACTATAATATTTTTAGATAAAAACATAGAAGAAAATTGTACTTACCCAGGCTTATACAAAGATTTTGTCAACTGGACTCTAAAAATCACAAATTATAATAGAGATACTTGATAAACCTAAACAAAATTTAAAATTTCTATTCTTTAGAAGCCATCATAACGAAAATCCAAAGGCAAATCAGAAACTAGAAAAAAATTGAAAAATATTTATCTAATAAAAGATGTCCAGAATATATAAAGAATTCTTAATATCCATTAATTAGATAATGCATTTTTAAGAAATGAGCCAAGACTTGACCATACAGCTCACCAAAGAAAATATATGGGTGGCTAATATGCATATGGCAAAATGCAATGCGGTTAGTCATTAGGGAAATGCAAATTAAAATCACAGTTACATATCACTCCACACCCACCAGAATGACCAAAACAAAAAGTATTGGCAAGCAGATAGAAAAACTAGAATTTTCATACATTGTTGGTGAAAATGGTAGAACTAACTACTTTGGAAAATGCTTTGACTGCTTCTTATAAACAATCACCTACCGTAAGACTCAGCAATTATATGCCCAGTTATTTATTCAAGCAAAATGTTAACATATATGTACACACAGTGTTGTATGCAAATATTTGTAAAAATTTATATAGCCCCAAATTAAAAATAGCATAAATGCCCATCCACCAGTGAGTGAATCAGTAAACTATCATGTATTAGCAACCAAAATAAACTGAACTACTGATACATCCTGCATGGAGCTGAAAAATACATTAAGTGAAAGAAGCCAGGCCAAAAAAAAAAAAAAAAAAAAAAGAACTACATGCTGCTTGATTTCATTTATATGGAATTCTAGGAAAAAGCAAAATTACAGTGATGAAAGCAGATCTTTGCCAGGGGGCAGGGTGTCAAGTGGGGCATTGACTGCAAATGGAAGAGGGGATGTCTTGAGGTGATAGCATGAGCAGATCTTTGCCAGGGTGCAGGGTGTTGAGTGGGACATTAATTGCAAAGGGAATAGGGGATGTCTTGAGGTGATAGCATGTTCCCTGTCATGAGCATGGTGATGGTTACCTGGCTGCATTCATTTGTCAGAACTCAACAGATTGTAGATTAAAATTGGTGGATTTTATTGCATGTAAATAATAATTCTATAAACCCGAATAACACAAAATAATGCTGAGGGGAAGAAACCAGCCATAATGTGAAGATAACGGCAAAAAGAAGCTAAAATCCTGATAGTCTCCATTTTCACAGAGGCAAACTGTGATTAGGAGCCTAGAAGCCTCATTACCTTTCAAGCACTTGAGCAATGTCAGCCCATTAATCCATGCTCTCAGCGAGCAGAAGAAGAGCTAGAAATGGCCTTAATGATTCTGGGCGAGATAAGCAGCCATGTCCCACAGCACTCTGCTTGCTCCATAAATACTGAATGATGGAAGGACAGCAAGAGACAGGGAAGAGAGGAGGGCATTGTTCAACACCCCAGGGTTGGCAGGGTCGACTGTGGGCTGGCCGCTGGGCCAGGCATTGAGGATACGGCAGAAAACAACAGACACATACTCATGAAGATGACTCATGAAGAGAATCAACTATTCACAGATAATCTTCCAAATTCTTAGAATTCCAATTATGCTAACTGCCATGAAAAAGTGAGCAGTATTGTGAAATTTCCAGGAATATGCGTCGTTTAAAATGAGACTTAAAGAGTCATTGGAAATTGGTCAGGTTGAAACAGGGAAGAAAATTATCCTAAGCTGAAGAAACAATTTAAAAAAAAAATCAAACCACGACATACTGGAAAATCTCAAAGGCTGGCATGCCTGGAGCAGAGAAAGCAGTGGAAAAAGATGCTGAGAAATGAGGAAATGAGAACAGATCTGCAGTTCTTCACTTTGACTACATGTGAAAATCCCATGGATCGCTTTGAAAACATTATCTATGTGCAGGCCTTATTCTAGTAAGCTAAATCAAAAGCTCCTTCTTGGGGGAAACAAAAAGCTCTCTAGTTGTTCCTCATTAGCGAAGGTGGTTGAGACCCTCAGGGTGGAAAGACAGGCAAAAGCCAGGTCAAACAGAGCCATATAGACTGATTCAAGGACTGCACACCATCTCTTAAAGGTAATTGGGAAACCAACGGGAAGACACTGAAGTGAGAATGCAAAGTAAAAATATTTAAAGAAAATTTCTCTGGTTCCAGATTGGGGGTGGAATCCGTTCTAATTTGGAGAGATCTATTAAGAAGTCCTTAAATATCTAGGTCAAAGACAATGGTATGGTATGAAAGGTAAGAATGGATTAAATGGAGTGCAACTAAGTTTGGAGGTAAAACTGATAGGACGTGTTGGTAAACTGGGTATCAGGGCACAGTGAAAAGATGAAAGTATCAAGGACAGCAAGGATGACTTCCTGAGTGCTTTTCGAAGACTAGGTATCCTGCTTTCTGACATGCCCTAGAAAAGAAAGGACAAAAGACATCAATTTATTTCTTCTTCCCTTTTTTTTTTTTTTCTTGCATGAATCTATAATCTTTACTGGGCTTGAGCGCTTGGTGTGTTTGATGGAAAGCAAGATGTGATGCCCTAAGGGCATCAATGTATAAATGGACAATGATTTTCAACACTTTCCCAAGGGCTTTGCTATCTCTAGTGCGGTAAGAGTCCAAAATTCATTCTTGAAGAAACAATGGATCATGTTCGCACACATGAAGCACCTTTGTTTTAAAAATCTTTTTAAAAAAGGAAACTCTTATCCAAACAAGGTGGAGGAAAAATAAATTTTAAAATTAATCTCTTAAAAATTTGTGCTGTGTAAAAATTATTTGCTTCCAGCCTTTCTAAATCTTGTAAGAGGCTTACCATCAAGTGGAGGTTTCTATGCAGATGGACACACCTGAGCCAGTTTATCCCTTGAGTCAAATTCTTCCCACACAAAACCGAATAAGGGTTCTGAAATGTACTTCTAAGTGTTGCTATGTGTCAAGCCCAAACAATTCCCCAAAGGTTGGAAGGAATATTGGCACAGAAATGGAAGCCAAGAGAATATACCCTTTTAGAAGGGATAGGAGGGAAGGATACAGCTGGATTACAATGAGTTGCCCGGGAGAATTTTTTATTTCTGTTTCATTGTAGATAATCTTTCACCAACTCCAGAGGCTTCTTTCTAGCTTTATTCATCCTTTGTAAACTTCTGTGCTAGGAGCCAATGCAGATACAAGTAGACTGCCCTGGTTGGTAGCATAGAGCCACCAGGAGAAGTTGACAGTGGGCATATTCATCTTCCTTTTGATGTGGAGCAATTGGTTAGGGACCAAGCCCCAATCAAGCATCTGCCTCTAAAACAAGCTTCTTTCCACTTACTGAATTCTACAGGCAGGTTGCTTACTTACTCATTAACAGATTCCTTTAATGTCAACTGATTAACCCTCTCGCACCAACTCACTCCCCAACCCACCCCTCAAAAAAGAAGCAGAGACCTTTCTTGCCTGACCTGAACTTGTTCAAGCAGCCGCAGCTTCCCTCTGAGGCCAGGCTTCCCAAGCTGCCCTGTGTGTAAGCCTTTAGGTCATATTTCTCAGCTAAGGCCAGGAATCATGCTTCAAAGGAAGCCAGGAGACAAATGTCATTAACAGAGTTTGCAGCAGATTTGAAATCACAAAGACAGTCAGGCCACCTGTCTTTATACTGCCAGCTCCTATTAAACCATCAAAGGCTTATTTGTGTTCCTTTGATGTGGCCTGCAAGTGCATTTCCTATGCATGATGGTAGATTAAATGTTATAAATGGGCCCAAAGGCATAGCTGGAAGAGTACAAATTCCTCATCTTAGGATCAACTGTATTTCCAGTTAAATATCAGTTTTTTACAATTGTAGCTAAGGTGCATATACTGTATAAACTGGGCCACCTCTTTGAAGGTTATTGAACATTATTACATTTATCAAAATTTAAAATGTCCATATCTGGGTTTCTTATTTGTGTTACAATGGTGTAGCTGGTTGCAGACAATGCTATCACTGAGAACAAGAAAGAAAAATGGAAGAAACAATCCAAGAGGCATCTGCGTTAAAGCATCGAGTGGCCAGTGCATTCAGGGAAGCCAGGATCCCAAGGATTCCCTGAGTAAGTCCAGCCTTCTGTGAGCACAGGTTTCCAACTTTTGCAGCAGAGCCACAGGTTCTTGGTGCAGGGTTGGGAGTGACAGGTGGGGCAGAGTTTGGGCAGAGTGATCTGCCACAGAGGGAAATGCCAGAGAAACTTTCTGTCATCTCCTTGAACTGGGGAGACAAAAATTGAAGCATGGGGGCTGCCAGGAAATGAGGCACAGCCTTTTGAAAAGAGGGAGATTAAGAGGTGAACACAATTCCCTGTACTTTTGCCCTTGAACTGTGCAGGGTAATGGGCTGAAAAGCCACAAAGAGAACAGATAAACTAAAACAGGGTTTTCAGCAACCTTTAGGGCTAAAAGACAATAATTATGTCAAGAATATTCTGCCAAGAAGGGAGATACATGGTAAGCACAACAGGCTCTCAGTGAGGACTACTGGAGGCTATTCCTCGGGGGCAGGTGTGCACTAAAGCAGAGGTGAACAGATGGAGCCATGAGGCAGAAGCTGACCCACACAGACACGATCACAGGAGTATGACAGCGGTGGCGCACAGGGGAGATGATGCTGCTGTGGATAAATGGCAGAGGGTCATTTAAGTATCCATAGGGGAAGAGCAAGGGATCTTGACTCCTAACAGACGCCATACACAAAGCAAGACCACACGGATTGTAGATCTAAATGTGAAATGTCAAACAGCAAACCTTTCAGAAGAAAGCAGAGAGTATCTTCGTTACCTTGGGGTAGGCAAATATTCTTAAACAGGAGACAAGTGGCACTGAGCACAAAAGAAAGAGTGATTAATTAGTTGCCCTTAAATAGACAAGACATCTTACACACATGCAAAGGCAGGCCACAGTGTGGGAGAAGATATTTGAATACCTCTATCTGAAAGAAGCCTTTGATCTAGTATATAATAGAGAATGCCTACAATTGGTAAGGAAAAACAAAAACAAAACAAAACAGATGTCCCAGTGGGAAACAGAAGACCTGAACAGCCACTTCACCAACGAGGCGGCCAAATGGCCATTACAGGTGTGGAAAGGTAATTGCTAGCGAATGCAAATTCAATCCAAAATGTGATGCCACTGCACACTCAACAAAATGGCCAAAGATAAAAAGACAGAAAATACCAAATATTGGCGAGGGTGTGTGGAGCAACTTGAACAGTCATGAACTGCTGGTGGGTGAATAGATGTTACAATACATTGAAGATCTCTTTGGGGATTTTGAAGCAGAACGCTTGGATATCTATGACCAAATAATTCAACTTTCAGGGATATACTTGGCAGAAATGCATACTTCTGTGCACTAAAAATATGTCAAAAATGTTTATAGCAGTTTCATTGGCAATAGACAAACTGTGGATGCAGCCCAAATGTATATCAAAAGTAGAATAAATAAATGGATACTATTGATATAAGGGAGTCTTACACAATAATGAATAGGTACACACTTACAGCACACACGATAGCATGGGTGAATGTTACAAAGAGTGTATGCTCCGTGCTTCCCTAGCATAAAATCCATAAACAAGGAAAAGTCAGCTGCGGTGATCGAAGACAGGATGGTACTTCACTGGGGCACCAGCAGCCTTCCGGAGTTTTAGCTGTCTTTGTTTTCGGATCTGGGTGGCAATGATCTGTGTGTGCTGTTTGTAAAAACTCATTGATCTGCATACTTATGATTTACGCATTTTCTATATGATTGTTATACTTCAGTAAAAATCTTACTTTAAAAATACACCTACCTCATGGCCCTGAATTTCTTCTCTTAGAACTTATTCTATAGATATGCTCACATGAAATAATGATACACGTAGAAGGTGGGGTTTTTGTTTTGCTTTGTTTTACAGCATTATTTTCACTGACAATTGAAACAACTTAATGTGACTGTGCTTAAATACATTAAGTTGCACCTACACCATGCAGTATTATATGGCTGTGAAAAAAAAAATGAGGTAGGTATATGTGAACCAGTGAAAAATAATATCTGAATATGGATTACCTGCAAAAACCAAGTTGCAAAACAGTTAGCATCATAGTCTCCCATTATTGCTAAATACAGCAGAGAGAGAAATCTACATATATCTGAAGAATTACACTGAGCTTGTAATAATGGTTGATTCCGGATTGAGAGACAAAGCATTCAGATCTGAGCTAACAGGGAGGTGTACATCTTTATATCCATTGTTCTCTTTGATTTGAAAAAAAAATAATGGGCATGCATTTTTGCAGCCTCAGCCCACCCCACATTAAAAAAAGAAGATCTAATGCAAAGAAAGCACGATAGCAGCAAAAGTGACTGTTAATTTGTGACTACATCGTTCTTTTCCTTTTGCACTGATGAATCCGAGGCATTTCTAATTAATCCGTGAGTATTAAATGTGGGTGATGTTCCATTGTTTACTCAGAGCAATTGCATAGTACAGAGGCCGCTACGTAGCACCAAGTGTCAGCACAGAGCAGAAGAGGATGACAGAAGAATCAGCCCCCACCCACTACATGGGGAGGAGGGAGGTGGGAGACAAGGCTGCAGTGAACAGAGTGAAGAAGTAACTAGTCACTTATAGATTAGCTATCCAGGCAGTTCTTTAAAGCACTGCAGGGATCAATACAGCCCTGCTCATGTTATTGTATTCACAGGGGAAGTGGTGTGCGTGCCTGTGTGTGCATGTGTGTGTGTGTGTGTGTGTGTGTTCAATCTTGGGAGTCCTTTTTAAACAGATCCACTCTTCAGTGTGGTAGGAAATAAATTCAATTCCTTGAGTGAAGAGGAGTAGTCTCGGCGAGAAGGAGTTTTGCTTCACGCCAATTTGGAAATTAGGTGGAAACACTTGAAGCAAACAATACGCATGTAGATTATGATGTTTTAAATCTATTTTCTCAAAATGAAATTAAGCAGGAGGTAAAAAGGGAATAAATTGAAGCGTAAGGTGAACTGAGAGCAAGGGTCTCAGTGCACGCCTTGGAAGAGAGTGGGTGAGTGAGACAGGAAGAGTGAGTCCCTGAATGAGAGGGCCCAGGCGTCCCTGGATGGAAATGAACACGCTGTTGGCACCCCAGGGCAGGTGGGTATCAAAGCCCAGGAGCTGGTCCACTCTAAGACATATTTTAAACAGAGCAGCAGATACAAAAGCCGCTAGCACTTAACATGGTGTGTAGTAAGCGCTCAGGAAAGCATTCTTCATCAGAATCTGTGAGACGCCCAGGAAACAATGCTAACCCACTTCAGGGGCTACTTCAAAGATCAGATGCATTTACGAAAGGATTAAAAATGAAATCTAGTCATGGGAGTCACAGGCACAAAGAAAGTATATATCTGTGCGTATGATTTCTTTATGGTGTATCATTTACATGTGTATATATAATTTACATAATATATGTATGGTACATAATTTATATATACATCATGTAATGTATAGTTTATAATGTTACATATATTTGTGTGTCTATAAATATGTACATATATATATATATATAAAACCAGAGAAATTTCACTTCTTCATTTTAAGGATATTCTTTGCAGCATTGTTTATAATAAAGATATATCGCAACAACCTAACAAAGGGTTGAACAAGAAAACAACTGCGTTTGCGATTAGATTTCCACACTACAGAATGCGAAGCTGTTGCCAGGAATAAGCCAGTTCTGTGCACTGCCATGGGGAGATTTCCAAGATGTCATCACTGAGTGGCAGCTCTAGTCCTATAGCATGACCACATATATGCTCCACATACAGGCACAGGACTCCATGCTTCCACGGCTGTGTGTCTGTTTTATGGATGCACAGAGAAAGGTCTGGAAGGAACTCTCACTCAATCACTAACGAGGATGGAAGGAGAACCAGGTCTGGCTTTGGTGGTCAAGGGGAGCTTTATTCTTGGTTGTATATGTGATATTTTTAACAAAGATTATATGCTCATGTAATCTTGTAATTCATTTTAGTTTGGTGAAATGATAGATATGAGGTCACTTTGCAAATTACATAGCAGTATTCAAATATGATGGTATTAAGTGCATATATTGGGCATCATGTTTGGGAATATAGTGGGCCCAGAGCTGGACCCACAGCTCTGTATAGCTCTATATACACAGTATCTGCTACAGCCTACTATCATCTCAAATGATGGCCATTCATTTATTCATTCTACAATTTTTGTGTGTGTGCCAAGCAATATGATGTGTACTTGGGAAACACTAAATTTCTAGGCTGCTTGGAGAGAAAAGAAATACACAGGAAATAAAAATAATAGCTGGCCCTTCCAAGGGCTTGTCAGGGGCTGTGTACCCTGCCAAGAGCTTCACAGCATCCACCGAATCCTCCTGCTACACCGTGAGGTGGGGCTATTACTATCCCTGCTGTGCAGATGAGGAAATGCAGGAGGAAAGGCTAAGGTCGTGCGTGTAGTCAAGAGGTACAGCTAAGAAAGAAAACCAGGCACTTTGACTTTACAGACTATTTACCACCAGGCTACAGAACGATAAATTAAAAAAAAAAACAGCACTGTACAAAGGCAGAAGGGATTCCTCAAGGCAGTACGGTTAGAATCAGAAAGAAAAGACAACTCTGGTGAGAGAAGCTTGTGGAAGCTTCACGGCTTTTAAGTTTCATGAACGAGCAGAAAGAACACAGCAAAATTTCCACACTGGGGAGGGGTATCCCCTAAAAGCATGAATACAGGCACTTGTATGATTTTGAACAATGTAACTGAAATACAGTGTTCTTACAGAAATGGCTTAATGTCTCCCTTTTTCATTTAGGTGCTCATCCTACAAATAAACATTTGTGGAGTAGCTGCTGTATTTCCCTCACTGAGTAGGAGCTGCATATTTAGTCAAGAGCAGAAATGGGGATGAATGCCTGCCTTCACAGAGCTGACAGTCTGGGGATTACGAATGGCAGTAAACTTATAATAAAATTATGTAATTACTGACTTCTGATTTTAGCAGGAGGGCAGAGAAGATAAATAAAGCTACTCCCGCTATTGTTATTTTTTTCTTTTTAAAAATTTTTCAGCTGGTTCTTAGTCAGTGTGCATATTATTTTAAAAGAGGATAAAACATAATAAACATTATTTTATAAGCATGACTAAGCAAGCTGGAAAGAATGAGGAATTCCCAGGTGCAGAAAAGGAGAAAAAGCTTAAAACCTCAGGGGGCTAACCAGGTGGGCTGTAGCTGCCCTGTAGAGAACAGGTGTGTGTGCAGAGACTTGGTCTCACCAGCCAGAGTTGTGGCTGTCCAGGTGCGTGTGAACCTGAGGGGATCTCAAAAACACATCTTTCTAGACTCAGCCCACCTGCCCAGTTTCTGATTCATTTGGCCAGTCTTGGTTTGGGTGTGAGATTTTGCATTTCTAACAACTTACAAGTAATGCCTATGTAGCTGGTTTGGGGATCCCAGCAGCATTTTAAAAACACTGACTTAGACAATTTTGTACCCCTCAGAGCAGAGCAAGGAGAGCAGGTAGGACTGACACCCCCATAAAACTAGGACCCTCCAAAGCCACACCCTTAGTTCAGAGTAACACAGAAAAGCACATCAACCCGCAACGCCACAGCCTCTTATTTGTTGCTGCCTGGCCTCACTTGGGAAGGAAACATAAAAGCTCTCTCCTGAGAATTCATCATCGGGACATGAATCTCACATGGATTTGGGGTTCAAAATTCAACTCTCATATCCCCAAACTTTCAAGTCAAAGTTTTAACATAAAAAGTAGCCTACAGCTGGCTACAACCCTAGGACATCTGACAGAAACAAGTACCAAATTGCTGTGGGGAAGACACCTACAATCCAGGCACACAAGAGTCCACTGAGCATAGATTCACAATTCAAATCATATAATGTGTAAGGAATCCTCCACTGTAAGTGAGTGTCCACAGGCCAGACAAATGGCAGGGTGAAAACCCAAGCACTGCAGATAATGGGAAAATTCTATCATAAATTTAGTACATTAAAAATAAATTGGCCGGGCACGGTGGCTCACACCTGTAATCCCAGCACTTTAGGAGGCCGAGGCAGGAGGATCGTGAGGTCCGGAGATCAAGACCATCCTGGCTAACATGGTGAAACCCCGTCTCTACTAAAAAATACAGAAAAAAAAATTAGCCAGGCGTGGTGGTGGACACCTGTAGCCCCAGCTATTGGGGAGGCTGAGGCAGGAGAATGGAGTGAACCCAGGAGGCGGAGCTTGCAGTGAGCCGAGATCGTGCCACTGCACTCCAGCCTGAGTGACAGAGCAAGACTCCGTCGCAAAAAAAAAAAAAAAAAAAAAAGAATTTAAACAATTAAAAATGATCAAAAACATAAAAGAAGCAAAGATACGAGAAATGAATGCAGTGTGATCACAGTCGCCGGGCAGATTTAAAAGAGGACCAAACAGAATTTACAGAATAAAACTGCAGTCACAGGAATTAAGGACTCAGTCGATGAAAGGATGAAATAGCAGGTAAATCACTGAAAGGAGAATTAATAATACAGAAATTACCCTGAAAGCAGCCTGGAGAGAAAGGGCGATAGAAAATGGGTTGAGATTAAAATGCCATGGAAAATAGAATAGGCCCAACGTACACTGAATAGGAATTCCAGAAAGATGGACCAGAGATAAAGGGTGGGAAGCCATAATTAACATCGGTGGCATGGGCATCCGACCAGATACCTTTTAAAAAGAAAGTCAATCCCTAAACATGTTAAAAATGACCTAAGAATTAAAAAGACATTTTCCTATGAAGGCAGGACCATTAGACTGGCAAAGGGATTCCCAGCAGCAGCTGCAGAAGCCTGAGTCTTGAGAGGTGATACCCTTCATTGTCTGCCCCTGCCTGGATAAAAGGGAAAGAAAGAAAAGCCTCCCTGGGAAGTTTTGATGAGCGCCTGCATTCCACATGGTTTTGGAACAGAGATAGTTATTGAGGCAGAGAGGACAGAGAAGAACAGCCTAAGAATAAAGAACAGCCTCCAGAGGGTTCCAAGGGCAAAACATAATTGGTTAAAGAAATTGAAAGATAGGGCTAAGTTGGAGGAATGACAAAACCTAGAGACCTGAGATGTGAGGATGAGCTTGTCACTTTACATTCATGAGAATGACAATACAAATAATATTGACCACGATAACAACATCCACGGGCTTCCCTTGGCCAGTACCATTACTCTTATGTTCATGTGCATTTAAGGGTAGGACCACCCTAGGAGGTGGGAACTGTGGGCATCTTGGTTAACAGATGAGGCAACTGAAGCTTTAAAAAGGTGAAGCACTTGCTCCAAGTTACCAGTAGAGTCAAAGGAAAAGCATGGATTTTAACTCGGACCTTCTGGTGCCAGGGCCTCAGGGCAATTATGATCTGACATCAGGAACAGTGCCCTCCTTGTGCAGGTCCCCAAAGGAAATGAAATCAACAGCTTCTGAAGATGCCTCCATGGCCCACAGTCCTGGGCTCAGGTGGCCATGGATTATCCACTCTAATTGGAGTTAATGACTTAAGCACACAACTCCCCAGACAGAGATGTAGACAAATGTGAGGACATGCAGATGAGTTTAAGGTGGGATTAATCTGCAGCAGAAATCGAAAGGATTAAGACTCAATGTCATGATTCAGTAATTCTGATAAACAGAAAATAATTAGAAAGGACACTAATGGGATTGTATTAGGTCTTAGCAAGGCAAAACTTAATTTTAGCCTAAATAAAAGGGGTTTTGTTAGGAAGAGCAAAATAAGAAACTATTTCCATATTTTAGATGAAGTCTCTATAAGTATCTGTTATTCAGAATTATCCAAGGAAGAATTGAAATCCTCATCATGCCCAACCAATGGGTCTCCTAGATCAGCTCAGTGTTAGCAAGGACAAGAAAAGAAGTATGAATACCAAGTTCATCCTGAGAATAATATCACAGTGTTTGTCCAAGGATAGAGTATCTGTTAAGAATCTTTATGATGTGAGTTGCAGAAAGATTACTTTATACCAGTGAAAATATTATCAGAAATTGCTCAATTATGGTTAACAATAAATAGTTGGAATATTGGGATTTGGAGATTTAAACAATGTTGTATTTTAACAACTTAAGAACAAAATATCTTTTGTTTGAAATCTAAGGAAACATGCGGAAAATAAATAGAAAAAAATATGACAATCATGGTGATCTTTATTTTAAGGTAAAATATATTGCTTAGGAGGAAAACTATTAGGAGTGGTGGCATGCAGTGTAGGGCAATTCAGTTTCTGAGGACTCATCTCCTGCAGTTATGAAACAGTTGAGATCTTGGTCCTCATCAGCATCCCCATAACCTCAGCACATCCCCATCCCCATAACATCATCCCAACCCCATCCCCATAACATCATCCCATCCCCATAACCTCAGCACATCCCCATCCCCATAACATCATCCCATCCCCGTCCCCATAACCTCATCCCATCCCCATCCCCATAACCTCAGCACATCCCCTCCCCATAACTCATCCCATCCCCGTCCCCATAACATCCCATCCCCATCCCCATAATCTCAGCACATCCCCATCCCCAAAACTTCAGCACATCCCCATCCCCATAACCTCGGCACATTCCCATCCCCATAACCTCAGCACATTCCCATCCCCATAACCTCATCTTATCCCCATCCCCATAACCTCATCCCATTCCCATCCCCATAACCTCAGCACATCCCCATCCCCACAACCTCAACCCTATCCCTGTCCCCATAACCTCCTCCTATCCCCATCCCCATAACCTCAGCACATCCCCCATCCCCACAACCTCACCCTATCCCTGTCCCCATAATCTCCTCCTATCCCCATCCCCAAAACCTCAGCACATCCCCATCCCCATACCCTCATCCCATCCCTGTCCCCATAACCTCAGCACATTCCCATCCCTATAACCTCATCCTATCTTCATCCGCATAACCTCATCCTATCCCCATCCCCATACCCTCATCCCATCCCTGTCCCCATAACCTCATCCCATCCTCATCCCTGTAACCTCAGGGCATCACCATCTCTATATCCTCATCCCATCCCCATCCCCATCCCCATAATCACAGCACTTCCACATTCCCATAACCTCATCCCATCCCCATTCCTATAACCTCAGCTCATCTCCATCCCTGTAACCTCAATGCATCCCTATCCGCATAACCTCAGTGCATCCCCATCCTCATAACCTCATCCCATCCCCATTCCTAAAACCTCAGTTGATCACCATCCTCATAACCTCAGCACATACTAATACCTATAACCTCAACCTGTCCCCATCCGCATAACCTCAGCACATCTCCATTCCCGTAGCCTCAGCACTTCCCCATCACCATAACCTTATCTCATCCTCATCCCCATAACCTCAACTCGTCCCCATAACCTCAGCACATGCCCATCCCCATAACCTCATTCTATTTCCATTTCCATAGTCTCATCCAATCCCCATAACCTCATCCCATCCCCGTTCCCATAACCTCAGTGAATCCCCATCCTCATCACCTCATCCCATCCCCATCCCCATAACCTCATCCCAACCCCATTCCCATAATCTCAGTGAATCCCCATCCCCATAATCTCATCCCATCCCCATCCCCATAACCTCATTCTATTTCTATTTCCATAATCTTATCCCTTCCCCATTACCTCATCCCATCCCCATCCCCATCACCTCATCCCATCCCCATAACCTCATCCCATCCCCATCCCCATAACCTCAGCCCATTACTATCTATTCTATGCCACTGCCCGTTGAAAATTTTCAAAGAATTATCATAGTTTTCATGTCAAAGGGCCATGTAATCTGAAAAGGTGCTTCCCCATGCAGACCGGCAATGCCCGTAAGAACTGGTTTAATTTTCTGTTTAACCTGGTTAAGTAAAAATCCCTGTGAACAGTCAGGTTTCACAGTGAGAGCAATGATGATGGTGTGATGTGTTATATAGACAATGGTTTTGGAGTCAGAGAGCATCTAAGGAAAACTAGCTCACCTTGGTTTTTTCATCCCTAAGACTGGTGTCAGGAACTTATTTTTCTGTACAGGGTCAGGGCCATAGATTCTCTGTCACACACTTAGACTGTCCTTGTATCACAAAACAGCCATACACAATACGTAAACAAATGGATGGGGCTAGGACACCAATAAATCCTTTACTTATGGACACTGAAATTTGAATTTCATGTATTTTTCACATATCACCAAATAGGGTTCTTCTTTGATCTTTCTTCAACCATCAAAAAATGTAAAAACCATTCTTAGCTTGCAGATCATATAACCACCAACAGGGAGCTGGAAGAGGCCTAAGGTCACAGCTTGCAGCACTTTGAACCAAGATAATGCTCCGTGTGGCCGTGGGTCAGTTTGTCTCCATCAATGTGCTGTTCCTATGCATAGGCACATAGCAGATGCTCAGTAAATATTTGTTGGATGGATGAATGAACGAGGGGAAGTGAAAGTGAACAACTCACAGAGTTTTGTGCATATCACATGAAGCAGTGCCTGTGGAGGCAGAAGGAAGTCCGTAAAAAAGTGTTACCCATCATTATAGATGAATTGACCGCATGTGGTTTGATGCTTACAGCATTCTGCCCTCCCCTCACCATTGCTCTGTAAAACAACAACTCGATCTATATACACATTTTTAGGTCTCAAATTTTCAACAGCAAATTTTGAAAATGCTAATTTTTTTTCTCTGACATCAAGTCAATGAGGATGCAATGAGGGCCTACTATGCTCTGGGCATATTCCTTTGTCACCTTTCAGCAGAAGGGGGTGTATGTCAGCCAGCAGCCCTGAAGAGAGAGAGAGTAAATAAAGCCTCAATAATTTTCTGACCTATATTTGAACGTGGTTTAAGCCACTCATAAAATGGGCATTAGGGGGCTTATGCCTAAGTCACTGAGCAATATCCTAAGGTGTGTATGCATCTCTTCCTAACTTTTGATTTTCTGTGACTTCAAAGGCTCCAAGGTAATTTGATACAGGAGGCAGGGAGATAAAACAAGGATGGGTCAAGAAAAGAGATGTAGAATGGGAGACTCGGAAGGCTGTTACTGCTACGACTAGGAAGAACACGCTCTATGCAATTTTTCTGTGTGAAATTCAACAGTTTATAAATGTCCCTGGAGCATTCCTATCACACGGATCGAAGTACAGTCAGCCCAGTTTAAGAGCTGGAATCAATTTCCTACATTTCTATAGGACATTTTTCAATAGATGTTTGTTTTTAATAGAAGATGGAGGAATCAATCTTAGAAATGCTAAAGAAAAATTTGAGAGTTGCCAGCGTAAATGGCACTGCAAAGTGGTCGATGGTAACACTTGCAGAAAACAATCCAAGTAACATACTCTTGGTAATAAAAAGTGATGTCATCCGGAAAAGCAAATGGCTGTGTTCCCCCTTCTCAAATTATTAAAGATTTGGTAAGTTTTCTCAATGTTGACCAGGTTGCACTTGTTTCTAATCTGGTCTTCTAATTATCTGGCAATTTCAGCGCCACCCGAGATTTCAAGCAGGTGTAATCTGTGTCAATTTAGACCTAAATGACTTCGTAGCTAAAGTAGAAGTACTTTGACGAAAGAGAGAAAATGTTGTGAGACTAAAGAAAATTATTTTGTAAGTGGAATGAGATATAAATATTAATTTATATAAAATAAACATATTTCATATGTATTTTTTTCATTTTGTACTGTTGTCTGCTATTGCTGAGAATGTTGCATCATTTGACTCAAGAAAGGAAAGAATAAGCAAAGGAAAGACGATCTTAAATCTCATGGGATACATATCTGTGGTAGCTGAAACAATCTTCCATTTTCCAACAGTGAATCCTGCAATTACTTTAATAGAGACAGCATACTGGGCAAGTGGTTTGGAAACAAGAGGTTGGCAAAAATAATAGAAAACACACTGGCAAAAGAATTAAGAGAAAAAACACCGCCACCAATCACAGCTACAGGTTCTAAAGTGCAATTGTAAAAATGATAACTTAGCATTCTCTTTTTCTCCTCTATCACTGAGTTTTATCCCAAACTTGTACTGTTTACAAGTCAAAACAAGCTTTTGGCAACAGCCATGCCCACTCAATCATCTCTGAAAATCAAGCTGTGCTCCAGCTAGCAAGAAAGACTCTAGGGTGACATTTTTAGGGGGCCATATGGGCTTGTAATGCACAGGAGAGAAGAGACTACACTTGTTTTACTTTTTTCTTCTTCATCTTGAATTTCCCCCCATGAGGCACTAGAAATGTAGCTGTCTTTTTGTCTTGATGTCTTCAGATATTGAGAGGTATCTTAGGTACAAATCGTAATTGGATAGATTAGCGTTTTAGAACTACTACATATGTAATTTCTCTTGGGAATGAAACTTTAAAGTTTAAATGATGTTCTGAGTATCTGCCACACCCTTAACCACCTCCTGAATAACATCTCGGTCATCTTTCTATGGATGGTAAATATCATAAAACAGTGATTTTTTTCCTATTCTCTCCCTCCCTCCTTTTGTCTCTCCTTTCTTCCTTCTCTTTCTTCCTTCTTTCTTCCATCCCTCCCTCCCTCTCTCTGTCCTTCCTTTCTTCCTTCTCTTTCTTCCTTCTTTTCTCCCCTCCCCTCCCCTCCCCTCTCTCCTCTCCTTTCCTTTCCTTCCTGTTTCTTTTTAAATATCCTAGCCAGAACTCACTGGACTAGGGACTGACTGCTGAAACAAAGATGATACCTATAATCTGGTCAGCAAGCCCTGAGGGGCCAGGTGCAAGAGCTCTGCCCAGTGGATGCCTCTCATGCTAGATAAAGGCTAAAAGGCCAATTTGACCCTCTCTAAAGACAAAAACTTGCTTAAGTATGCCCAAAATGCTGAACAAATTGCCTCATGTTTCCTACATAACTGGGTTCATAAATTCAGAAAAATGCAACTGAAGCCACCCACAAAATTTAAAAGAGCAGCAATGAAAATGCAAACAAATGTGACAAAGTATGCTACACTTGTTTCACCAAATCTGTGTTACATGACACAGAGCCTGGAACGAAGTCACCAGAGTGTTTCATTCCATTAAAATGCACCAATGTTGCTTGACTTCTTCATGGAATTTGCTTAACTTGGGAAGTGGGATGTGGTCTCAATGGCGACCTTATAATCTGAACAAGCCCGGGTCACTGCAAGCTACTCCCTAAATGGACTTTTCAGACAGGACACAGGAGTACCTGCCTTCGCTTGTCATAAAGTTGCTTTTGTCTGTCTGACATAACTTTAGATTCTAAAGGGTATCAAGTGGAATGTCAACATTCTTTGCAGCAAATTGTGATGGAAAGCCTAGTACTTTTAATCATGTTGTCAAAACCAAACTAAGCCAATGTATCAAGTTGTTTCTTCACAATGTGGTTTAATTACATGAGAATCATCCCCACCAGAAAAAATAAGCGCTTGAAGAAGCACTTTTCTTAATCACACCAAACCTGGTTAATAGTGTTTGCCTTCAGATAAAATGAATAATTACAAAGCTCATTAGAAGCCAACAGAGAAACAACTAATAGGAAGGGATTCCCAGATGATGTGGAAGAGAAAGATAAATCTGTTACCAGTATGTGTAAGGTAAACATAACGGAGCCCACTGGCATCCTGAAAAACCAAGGACCAGGGTTTCAGGGTGAGCTGCCTCAAAGCCCTGGGAAATTCTTTAGAGTTTCCTAAAAATAGTCAGAGATAACCCTTCTGTGAATGGTTCTTTCCCTTTTCTCCTGGCCCAGGTACTGACCAAAGAGAATAATGAATTATTACTTCAATTAAATTCTTTTTTTAGCTCAAATATTTGTACACAGGATTTCTGAGCATGAAATATAATTAAGTTTCAGCTAAGATAATTTTGGTAAATTCACAAAAGGGCCGGTAGGCAGCCAAGAAAAATATGTTTTAAAAATATTTAAGGGTGAAAAAAATTATACAAAGTTAAATAAAAAAGCAGATTATGGAGACTATCCCTCAAGATGGTTAAAAAATGCATTTTTATCCCACTATTTTCTTGAAACCTACAGAGAACAAAAATAAAATAAGAAACAATAGCAAGGGGGAGAAAAAGCTACATTGTCAATGAAAAAGGAAAGGGACAAAACACCAGCAAGACACCTGCTGAATAATTTGAAATCTGGACAGGAACAGGCAGACACTGGAGACACTGGATGGTAACATACCTCCCCCAAGCCCCTAGATTTCCTGAGAGCAGCGAGGACAAATTGGAGGGCCTCCTCACTCAGGCTGGCCAGGAAAGATTCAAGATGCCTGGTGACATTTAAATTCCAGATAAACAATAAGTATTTTTTGTATAAGGATGTACCAACTATTGCATGAGATATACCTACACAGAAAGTATTCATTGATCATTTGATATTTACATTTACCTGGTCTCTGCACTTTATTAAATAGTGTTTATAGCAAAGGAAGAAATTGGACTAACAATGGGCTTTGTTTTATAGTGTTTTTAGTTGTTTAGTAGACTGTCAACCTACATAAATAAGGAGATTTCACTTAAAAATTTAGGCCAGGCATGGTGGCTCTCGACTGTAATCCCAGAACTTTGGGAGGCTGAGGTGGGCGGATCACTTGAGGTCAAGAATTCGAGACCAGCCTGGCCAACATAGTGAAACCCCATCTCTACTAAAAATACTAAAATGAGCTGGGCATGGTGGGCTGTGCCTGTAACCCCAGCTACTCAGAAGGCTGAGGCAGGAGAATCACTGAATCACTTGAACCTGGGAGGCTGAGGTTGCAGTGAGCTGAGATTGCGCCACTGCACTCTAGCTTGGGTTACAGAGTGAGACTCAATCTCAAAAAAACAACAAAAACAAAACAAAACCTTTAGATCCTTTAGATCTCGGGCTCCTTTTGAAAAACTTGAGGATGTGCCCACACTGGACCATCACTCCTGCACGACACCAGCAGCCTGGGGAGTTTTGACCATTGTTTTGAATGTAATTTTCATGCTCAAGTTTATTTGCTTGTTTGCTTTCATTTAATTTAATTAAACATGCCCCATTTAATTCATTTGCATTACTACTTAGCTCTTGGAAGTGTTGTTTGTTCTGTTTGTGTTTGGACATCTCTCCTTTGAATCTGCAGGTGTGAGTCAGTAGCAGGAAGCTGAGAATGCCCCTCTAGCAACTTGGTGCCATGGTAGAAGATGGTAGAAGATCACCAAGGCCCCCTTTTTGGCCTCTGCGGTGCTGGGGCTTGAGCCTCCAGGCTAAAGAAATTGGCTCCTAGTGTGGAAAAGGAAGTCAGTGCTATGAGAGCAGCCAGCTGTGACTTAAGAGCCTTACTAAGAGGTGCATTGCTGTCTTGAATGACAAAAACTCAGGGATGTCTCAAGGCAAAGAAGTGAAAACAAAGTGTAAGAACAGCCAAGACCTCCAAGACCAAAACGGCCTCCAGAGATAGTTGCAGGTAATACAGCAGCCCCTACTATTTTATTTTTGCTGATTTCCCTGTTTTAAACAGCAAAATATTTTTTTCATTAAAATAGCATGGCTGGGTGCAGTGACTCACGCCTGTAATCCCAGCACTTTGGGAGGCCAAGGCAGGCGGATCATCTGAGGTCAGGAGTTCGAGACCAGCCTGGCCAACACGGTGAAACCCCGTCTCCACTAAAAATACAAAATTAGCCGGGCATGGTGGCACATTCCTGTAATCCCAGCTTACTGGGAGGCTGAGGCAGGAGAATCATTTGAATCCGAGAGGCAGAGGTTGCAGTCAGCCGAGATCGCGCCACTGCACTCCAGCCTGGGCGACAGAGCGAGACTCCGTCTCAAAAAAAAAAAACATGCGCAGAATCGTTTTTCTGTAGAAGGTAATTGATCTCTTTCTCCCTTATCTGCACATATGCTAGAAAGAGATGCTGGAAGTGGGCATGATTAACTACTGTGGGTGAGAATTCCGATGATGATTTTTAGTATCTTCCTTTGAATTTTTATGACTTGAATTTTATAGGATGAGTTATCATTTTTATAAAAATATTAAAGCCATTATTCTTGAGTATAGAGAATCATCTATAACTATCCCCAAACATATACGAATATAGAAAAATAAAAGACTGGTTACCCCAAAATGTTAAAAATGGTCATCTCTGGGTGATAAGACTATAGATTGTTTTTATTTTTGCATTTTTGTGTTTTCCACACGGCCCACAATTAATATGCATTAATTTCACTTTTAAAACACAATAAATAATATATCTTAAAAGAAAGTGAAAAATTTCCACACCAAAATCCCTGAATAGGGGACAAAGTGTGAGCTCTTTTGGTCTAAGCCAGACAGGTTGTAAATGTGGTAAAAAGGGAAAATGTCTTTCATTCTTTTTAATGATTATTCTGAAGTCTAATATGCCCAAGTCTCTCTCCTAAGAAACCATTTCCCCTTCTACTGGCTCTGTGTAGATCAATAAATCTGTCCTTTTCACAAAATTATTTCAGCTTTGTTCCCACCTACCCTAATTTTATTTGGAGAGACCAGAAAGCCACTGAAACCATCCTCCTTCTTGAAGTTAATGTATTCATTAGTTATAATTGCCTCCAAAATGTCCTCACCAATCTTAGTCTCCTAGTTACTTAATGGTTTTGATTGGATGTAGAACACTTTTATCTGGGTTAATTTGCTATTCATAGTACAATGATGGAGTATTCATTTTGTTACCCAGATTACAGCTGTAAATGGAGTTATATATCATCCACGGGAAACCTACATGGGAGTTTAGTGTTAAAATGCCTTTCAGGCATCTTAAAGTCAAAAACAGCATTCCTGACAAAACTTTGTCGTTTTCAGCATTTTCTGCCCAAACTTGAAGTTGTCCATTGCCCTTATGTGAACGAATGTGCTTGTCAAAGCCTGGGCTGTCCTCTCCCGTGACCCCCTTAAAGCAATCCTCCCAGATTTGAGGTTTACTGGGACCACAGGGGAGAAATAATCTACCATAAGGATGCAAAGATGAGAGTCCTGGAATCCGAGATATGTGGAAGTCATGGGGATGCCTGGATTTGCTGGGATATAAGGTGCTCTTAGAATTTCCCAGGACTCTGGCTCAGAACCTGACCTCCTGCCTACCAAGCTGTCTAGAGTCTAACCAGATCCCCATTTAAAATCTAGTTCTTGCAGTCCTGACTGTTGCTACATAGATCATATCTAAGGATTTAATTCTGCTAGACCTAAGACTTGTTCTGGCTGTTACAATCACACCTAAATTTCACCTCCCCACAAACCCCAGAGAATTTAGCCCTCCTGCCTTTGCTCTAAAATCAGAATCCTCTATTTAGAATTCTTTTTGTGACAGTGGAGACAGGCAAGTTTCCATTCTAACCAATTGAAAACTACTTTCCCCAGTCTCCTCGGGAACTCTTAGTTCTGCCATCTGAAACAAGGGCACACAATTTCTACCCCCATTCCACCCACTGACTATGTGAATGCCTGAAAACAGGAATATTCCTCTCCTTAGCCTGGAATGTGTTTCCCATAGAGGTCTAGCCATCTGAGAGTCATGGTCCAGGAGACAATTACTATTGGAAGTAAATTGAGGCCCAGCATCCAGGAGGAATCTGGAGGGCTTCTATGCCCTGTTCTCCAATGGATCCATCTGCTACTCATTCCTAGGGTTCCCCTGCAAACAGCTGGTGGGATGGTTGATATTGAGAGGGACACACAGAGTAAACGAGATGGCAGCTGAAAGCCTCAAATATCCACCAGAATGATCCAGGATCTCGCGTGTCTGCAAGAACCCATCTGAGAACCAGAAAAGGCTCCCTGGTGCAATCAGGGCAAAATTTCTTGCAGGACAAGATGACAATGGAATTGCAAATAGCCTTCTTTCTCTGGTGGTGTATCCATCATGAAATAAGCTGCAAAGAAATGTCAGCCTTTCTTATCAGTGCATAGGAGCCTGTAGTCTTTGGGTATTTGAAGAATGAACTGGTACATAAGGATACATATAAACAAAAATATATTATGGCATTGTTGCCTGGCCCCAAAAAAAAAAAACTGGAGATGAAGTGAATGTCCATCAAAGGGCCAAAAGTCACTAAACTATAAAATATTCACAGAAAAATTAGTATGCAACAATATTTTGAACAATTTTATCTATACTTGATTGACTTGGAGGGATTCCTAAATGAAATATGTTGTTTCACACTCAAAGATGGAGGAAAGTATTAATTAATACATAGAAATAATATGTGTGTGTGATACGTTGAAAGATTTGTATGAAAAAAATACAGTCACCAGAAAGTTTGGCAGGGGGTTGTATTAGGGTATTGGAGACTCAGGAGGTTTTTGCTTTGTTTTTATATGTTGCGCGATTTTTAAACTAATGAGCATCAACTAGTTATACAATCAGGGGGAAAAATATTGAGTATTGTGGGAATGAATAAAGTATGTTTGGCAACAATACGATAGACATTAGGTCTTGCACCCCGCAGGCTGGGAACGGCAGGGTCCCTAACCAGCTTCCTGTGTGGAGAGAATCTTCCAGCATAGAGCTGTCCAGATTCTGAGTATTCAAGAAACAGAGACATAGGACCAGAGGTCCATCCTGAAAATGCTTAGTGAGTGCAGAATGATCATTTTTCTTCCTAACCGCTTCTCTGAGCCATCAGCCTCTCCAACAATAATCTGGGAATTTGGGAAACCTAACATCTTACAAAAACTAAAGGACAGTTTTCCTTTTGTAAATGAGAGAGCCAGATTCCCACTGGAAGAGCAATCCAAAACACACAGAAACATCTGTTTGAATAATGAGATGTTTGTTGGGCATGTTCAGAAGGCAAGAGTCAGCTGCTGATCAGATATGGATGTCGAAGACCCCAGCTCTGGTGGTGCAGACAGTGTGGGGTGTTGATTAGTGTCTACGGAGGTTGCACTCATCTCCCCAAGGCCCTCCAAGGTCCTGTGACCTCTTGGTGCCAAAATTAGTTCACCCAGGGTGAGAAAGACTGCTCCTTCTCAATTTTCGGAGAAACAACCACATCAGACCAGAATTGTCAATAAGCCCCCACATCAGCCCTCCCACCTTTGGAGAGTAATTATTGCTCTGAAGATGAATCTCACTGGATGGCAACTGTGACAAATGTTCTGCTCTGTGCATTTTCCAATTTTAATTGAAGGAAAGTACCTAATTATCTTGGAGAAGCAGTCATTATACACTGGCTTCAGGCTGGCCTTTTGCAAGAGATGACTCCAGGGCTTCTTGGGGCAGTCAATATGTTAACCAGTCATTACAGACTGTGATTTCCAAGGGGAGCAGACAGCTCCAGACCCAGGATCAGCACCAGCCCTGGCTGCAGCTGGAGGGGAAGAAGGGTGCCTGTCATATTTGCCAAGAAGTCAATTGAACACAATATTGATAACTAATGAATTGCAACTTCTCCATGACCCTAGATACCAACAGGAAGGGTGATGTGTGTCTGTGCACCGTGAGCAGAGAGGTCTGTGCATTAATTTTCCCTGTGGCTTTGATTGGTTTACAGCAGATAGAGGAGGGGGAAGCATATGGCTATTGATAGAGTCTACATAAATGCCTGGGGCTCTAAGATGGGGGTTTTGATATGATGAGTGCATGCATACATTTATGATGCATGCAAATGAAAGGTCAGGGCCTCCCACTTGGGCCAAAAAACACATTTGATGTTTCACATTTGATGTTGGGCAGCCTGGGGAACATGCCCACATTTTAAAATGCAAAGCCACTGCAACAAACTAATGGAAAAACTCAAAATATCAGTCTTACCTGAAATGATTACAATAGCAGAATTCCATGAGCATAACAAAGTCCAAAATCAACAATAGCAAAATAAATCTGAAACTAAGGGGATGGGCACCATCATGGCTCGTGGGTCCCCTTGAATGAGGAATGCATAAAAGTGAATGAAAAGGGTGGTAGTCAGAAGCGTCACCAAGAGGGTGAAGAGCACATGCGGGAGGTGGCCCTCAGCTTTGCTGACTTGGTGATGTGCAGCCATCTTTTCAAAGGCACACTGATCTTGAGATGGGGCTGTGATGAAAGACTAGGAGCTGATTGTCAGCAACTGCAGAGATGCTCCCGGGCTCAGCCGGTTAAAATTTCTTGTCTCCACCCCAGGCTTCCAGAATATTTCCAAACGTGCTTCCATCCAGACAGTCCTCTGCTCCCCTCCTTCCACCTCTGTCTCTGAACTCCAGGGCCCTCGCTGAGCTGGCCTGACCCTGGTATCTCCACCTTCTGCTCCTTTACCCATTGCCACGGACTCTCTAACCCAGCCCTTTAGGTGTGTTCACCCTCCCATCATATGATCCCCCACCCCCTTGCCCCGTGCTCCCTCCAGGAACCCTGCTGACTGCAGGACCCTCCCTAGGAAACCCTCTCTGATGGACACTGCAGGCATTGCTCTCCCTGAGTACAGCTTACAGCTTTGCTGTCTCCCTATCCATCCTGTTGCCTTGGCACCAGCTGGGCTTCAGGGCAGCCGCCCTGGTTCTGTTCATTTGCTACTCTGGTAGCGATGGCCTGAGTTTATCAAGCTCTTACTAAGTTCCATCTGCTACCATATTCAGTGCTCACAACGCACCTGCAAATGCCCATTTCACAGATGAGATAGCTGAGACTCAGGGGGGATAAGGGAGAGTCAGAGGCAGGCAGCTGTCTCAGAAGCATCCCTTGCAACCACCAAACAGTGCCATCATAGCACCTTTCCATGTCACATCTGTGTCCACTCACTTCTCAGAACCAAAGGGCCCACTCCTGGAGGGGAGAGGATGCAGCATCTCCTTTGTTGCATCCAACATGTCCCTCTGCAAGCACCATGAGGGTCAGGTCCCCTATGTTACTCTTGGCCACTGTGATGCTTAAGTGTCAACTTGATTGGATTGAAGGATACAAAGCATTGTTCCTGGGTGTGTCTGTGAGGGTGTTGCCAAAGGAGATTGACATTTGAGTCAGTGGACAGGGAGAGGCAGACCCACCCTCGATGTGGGTGGGCACCACCCAATCAGCTGCCAGCATGGCTAGAACAAAGCAGGCAGAAGAAGGAGGAAGAAACTGCCTTGCTGAGTCCTCTAGCCTTCATCTTTCTCCCGAGCTGGAAGCTTCCTGCGCCCGAACAGCAGACTCCAAGTGCTTTGGCGTTTGGACTCTTGGGCTTACACCAGTGGTCTCCCAGGGGCTCTCAGGCTTTCGGCCACAGACTGAAGGCTGCACTGTTGGCTCCCTACTTTTGAGGTTTTGGGACTTGGAATGAGCCACAACTGGCTTCCTTGTTCCTCAACCTACAGACGGCCTATCATGGAACTTTACTTTGTGATGTTGTGAGTTCTCCTTAACAAACTCCCTTTCCTATATATGTCTATCCTATTAGATCTGTCCCTCTAGAGAACCCTGACTAATACAGCCACCAACTGACCTCGTGTGCCAGGTAGAGTCTTTTGTTTTCTCTTCATGTGACATGAAGTTAGGTGACTGGACACAGACTACCTGAATCTGCAGGAGCTAACCCCCACAGGCTGCTTCCTTCCCTTCCAACCTCACTGCCTTTAAGACTTAGGATGCTAAAGTTGCCAGTTCCAGGAGCGCCTCCCTCCCTCCTCCAACGTCAGGCTCCTCCATATATTCCAGGATGATGGTTAATACTGAGTGTCAACTTGATGGGATCGAAGGATACAAAGTACTGCTCCTGGGTATGTCTGTGAGGGTGTTGCCAAAGGAGATTAACATTTGAGGCCGGGTGCGGTGGCTCACGCTTGTGATCCCAGCACTTTGGGAGGCTGAGGCGGGCAGATCATGAGGTCAGGAGATCGAGACCATGGTGAAACCCCGTCTCTACTAAAAACACAAAAAAATTAGCCGGGCGTGGTGGTAGGCGCCTGTAGTCCCAGCTTCTCGGAGAGGCTGAGGCAGGAGAATGGCGTGAACCTGGGAGGCGGAGCTTGCAGTGAGCCGAGATTGCGCCACTGCACTCCAGCCTGGGCGACAGAGCAAGACTCCATCTCAAAAAAAAAAAAAAAAAAACATTTGAGTCAGTGGACTGGGAGAGACAGACCCATTGTTAATGTGGTGGGCACCACCTAATCAGCTGCCAGTGCAGCTAGGATAAAGCAGGTAGAAGAACGTGGAAGGACTAGACTGGCTGGGTCTTCTGGCCTCCATGTTTCTCCCATGCTGGATGCTTCCTACCCTCGAACATCGGACTCCAATTTCTTCAGCTTTTGAACTCTTGGACTTACACCAGTAGTTTGCCAGAACTCTCAGGCCTCTGGCCTCAGACTGAAGGCTGCACTTCCCTAGTTTTGAGGTTTTGGGACTTGAACTGGCTTCCTTCTCCTGAACTTGCAGACGGCCTGTTGTGGGATTTCACCTTGTGATTGTATGAATCAAGTCTCCCTAATAAACTCCCCTTGATCTATACATTTATTCCGTTAGTTTTGTCCCTCTAAAGCACCGTAATACACCTATCATCACTGCACCTGCTGCGCTGGGTTGTGAAACCACCGGCCCTTAGTGTATTACCCTGTAGACCCTATGTCTATGTCTTGGTGTGGGGCAGCTCTTGGGTTCTGTATCTTCACCCTCACCCTAGTGTCTAGCATAGCATTTGACACTTAGAGGTGCCAGCAATGGGTTTTAACTCTCTTTTGATGCACAACAGCCATGCAGAAAAGAACAAGCATCATCCTTGCCCCAGTGGGATGAGCTTTCCCAAGTGCAGTATGCTCACGGAGCAGCCGCCAGTCAGAACCTGGACAGTTCAGCCCCCAAAGTCCCTCCAGCCCTCACTCCCTTGGGTGGTCGGGAGGCTTTGGGGCTTCGCTCCGAGAGTGCAGCCTCCAGAGCCAGACAGATGTCAGCAGGAATCTAGACTCTCCCCAGAGCCAGACAGACGTTGGCGGGAATCTAGACTCTTCCCAGAGTCAGACAGACGTCGGCGGGAATCTAGACTCTCCCCAGAGCCAGACAGACGTTGGCGGGAATCTAGACTCTTCCCAGAGTCAGACAGACGTCGGCGGGAATCTAGAGTCTTCTCAGAGCCAGACAGACATCGGCGGGGACCTAGACTGTCCCCAGAGCCAGACAGACGTCGGTGGGAATCTAGACTCTTCCCAGAGCCAGACAGATGTCGGTGGGAACCTAGACTCTCCCCAGAGCCAGACAGACGTCGATGGGAATCTAGACTCTTCCCAGAGCCAGACAGACGTCAGCGGAAACCTAGACTCTTCCCCTTCTCCGCCATGTGTTCCCCTTCTCAGATTCTTGGGCAAAACCATGCACTGGCCTCCTCTGAGCCTGTGCTTACCCTCCATCCAGCAGCACTGGTTGAGAGCCTCCCAGGCCCCACCCTGTGTGGTCACCGCATAGCTAATGAAGAAACGGCCAACCCTACCTTGGCCATCTGGATGCAGACTGCCCAGGGCAATCAGGCAGACACGCGACATCTTCATAAGCCTCACAATTAGCGCTTCAAGAGAAATAAGCAAGGTGTGGTGACAGAATTCCAAGGGAAGGCTGCTTGAGAGAGCTTGGGCCTTGGAATTAAAGCCAAGACCTGAGACAGGTCAGTGGGGCCAGGTGGGGTCCAGCAAGGGTCGGGGGAGAGCCCGTTAGCTGGGGATGTCACACCTTGAGGCCCTCCCAGGATAGAGACCAGGGCAGCTCAACACCAGAAACTGGCAATAGGTCAGCGTGACGGGACCAGAACTGAGTGAGGGAGAGTGATGGGAGGAGGTGGGAGAGACCCAGCCTCCTCTGCAGGTTCCCCGGCCTATGGAGCCACAGTGACAGACAACAGGCCCTGTACTGATATATTAGCTCTGCCTCTCCCTTCAAGCCATAAGCCCTAAACACTTCCCTTCCCCAGCGCTAGTTCTCAGCCAAAGCCAGGCTTCCCTGATGAGCATGTGCTGGCCTCAGTGACGCACTGACAACCCTGCTTGTCAAGGGGAAGATCAAATCTGTAATCGGCCCAGACTGGGGTCATTATGAGTGGTCATTATCTCATCCCAAGCCAGCCCTCACATGCAGATAGCTTGAAAGAGCTCCGGCAGTCCACTGATTTAACAAGTCAGAGGCACGTCCGGGAGAGAGCTTCTTATGGTAACCAGTGCATCCAGAAGCCAAAAGCAGGAGTCCAATTGTTTCAACAAAAATAGACACCAAGGCCAGGAGGCTTAAATCTGGTGCAGTGTATACTGCTTGTGTGATGGGTGCACCAACAGCTCACAAATCACCACTACAGAACTGACTCATGTAACCAAACGCCACCCATATCCCAGTAACTTATGGAAAAAAACTAGACACAAAGGGCACTGAGCAAGCTTCCACCCATGATTGACTTTCACCTGGAAGGTGACAGACCTGGCACGAGATGGGCCCCACTGCCTCCTCTGGACTCTCAGCCACAGCCCTGCCCCCAGCTGCCTCTGCTGGATCTCCCATAACCCACAGGACTTCCTACTCCCTCTGGGAAAATCAGTCTGCCTCTCTGTTTATTCTGACAACTCCCATTTTTTACAGAAAAGACAATCATATGACCAAAAAACCTCAAATTATGAGAACATATCTCTATTTCTCCACATCAAAAGAACTCCTGAAACAAAGAACATCAGGCTTGTCTCATTAGCATCACCCACATCCTCTCTGCCAGGGCTGCTTTTATTCAGTCATTCAACAAACACTTATTGAGCTAAGTGCTCAATCCTAGCCAAGCAGCAATTCTGGAGAACAACAAGTACAAAAGTCCCGCCCTCATAACACTTGTATTCTGGTGATGGAAGACAGATAATAAATGAATGTACAAGTAAACAAATACATGAATAAATCATTAGCACATCCTTAGATGAGCACATGTGTCACAGGGAGAATACGTCGTGGATGATGAGTAGACAAGACAGGTGCCACAATTTTAAATGCATTGCTCAGAGTCTCCTGGAGAGGAAGACCCCCTTGGGGGAAGGCAGGAAGGAGGCGGGCAGTAAGCCGTGCAAACTTTTCTGAAGAGCACTGCCCGAAGAGGGCAGAGGGAGCTGCAGATGTTCTGGGTCAGAGCTGGCCTGACACATTCAGGAGACAGCAGGAAGGGCAGGCCATGTGGCCCTGTGGCTGAGGGGAGGAGGGAAGGTGGGAGCCTTGTCAGCCACTGAGCGGACACTTCCAGTCAAATGGATGGGAGGCCGCTGAGCTTTGATCAAGCGGAATCAAGGCTACAGGTTCACTGTGTTCCTGCAGGAGAAGAAGCCCGGAAGCAGGGGGCCCAGTTGGATGGGCCACGCAGTCCTTCAGATAACAGCATGGTGGCTCGGCCCCTGGCGACGGTGGTGGAGGTGCTGGAAGTGCCCCTGGTTGGAAGATAGAGCTGGCGAGACTTCCTAACAGAGAAGCCAAGCTTGGAAGAAAAGACGCTTGAAAGTTCTGATCTGAGCACCCAGAAGAAAGGCAATGCTGGAAGTGCTGGCCGGGGCAAGGCTGGAAGTGCCCATTAGGGAGAAGCCTGTTATCTTCTCCAATGCAGTTGCCAAGGAGGTGGCCAGAAATGCACCTTGGGAGACCAGGGAGGAGGTCCCTGGAATGAAATAGGAATCCATGACGCAGATGAGGTCATCTAGCAGGGGTACCTGGGGGAGGAAAGAGGCCCAAGGACCACACCTCTGCCTGCTCCTGGGAGATGGGAGGAGAGCAAAGGCAGAATGTTCCAGAAACCCAGTGAGAAAACACTTCAGGGAGAAGGTGGGAGCTGACGCCCATCCAGGGCTGCAAGGACATGAGAAGATGAGGATGCATTGATTCCTGGATCTGGGAATGTGGAAATCCCAGGAGCTACTTGTGCCTGGGATCAAGGGCTGAGGGGGACACAGGGCTGATTTAGGAGAATTCCAAAGAAAAGGGGAGGAAACAAGAGCAACCCCTGGAGGTGTGTCTCTGGACAGAGCAGAGAGATGATGCAGGGCTTGGAGGGGGAGCCCTGGCCAGGGGCGGAAGCAGCAGTTCTGAACGGCCTCCAGCCCTCAGCTCTCCTCTGATGGCTTTGCCTTTCTCAGGGGACGCCTTTCTGCAGAGCCTCATTGGAAAGCAGCTTAAAGCTGTATTTGCACAGCGTGTTGCCTAAGACGGAAAAGTGCAATCCACCCATTTCAGAGGAGGGTGGCCATGAAAGGAAGGAGGGTGGATGAGGCACCCCTGGGAGAAGCCCCGTCCCCATAACTGGCATTCATTCTTGGCTCCCCAGTTCCCAGCTCCCTCCAAGGCTCTGCCTTACCCAAGCATATTTTCTCATTGAGTTCTTACATCATTTATTCCTGAAATCCCTCTTGTTAGAATCTAATCCATAGACCACCATGTCTTGCAAATCCTTCCCCTGTCCTCCTTTCCTCACCCCTCCCTCAGGTGGAATATTCCTCCCCAGCCCCCAGTTCCCCACCTTTGCTAACTGTATGGATGAAGGCTGTCCCACCTTCACCACCTGCAGTAGAAAGGGAGAGTGGGGAGGGGGAGGGGGGGGGAGAGAGGGAGCGAGGAGCCCGTACTGGGTGAAGCAACATTGACAGAAGAGCCACCTTGGCCCTCCCTGCTCACCCCTGCCCACCCCCACACCTGCTTCCTCTCCTGCTCCCAGCTCCCAAGGGATGTGGCTCTGCTCTCTGAAACCGGGTCCCCTGAGTTTTCTGAATGCTTCCCCTCCCCTTTTTGGTTAAACTGCTTGGAGTGGGTTCTCTCTTATGTCCAAAGAAATCCTACGATGGTGAATGGAAATGAAAGGTGGTGAGTTTTGGGCAAAAGCGGAACCCTGTACCCACAGCTCCCCTTCCCCATCATTTGCCCAGCACCTAGCAGACCCCACCCGGGGTTTTAATTCAGTCCTCCAAGCTCTTGTGGCCTTGCTCCATTAGCTCAGCACACGAAACCTCCCTTTGGGACAGGAACTAAGACACAGAGGCTATTTCTCCTCATACAGCCACCGTGGGGCGGGCCAGGGGTGAGGCTGCCAATGCTTTAGGACCAGGATGATGTCAGGCCAGGAAATGCTGGGACTCAGCAGCTCTGCAATCCCATGTAAGTCCCTTAACCTCTCTGATCAGCAGTTTTCTCTCCTGTTGAATTGGGAATACAGCCTCCTCCTTGCTGGTGACTGTGAGGGTTTCATTAGAGAAGTTTTATGATGCCTCTAGCATGAAGGAGGCTCA
This sequence comes from Nomascus leucogenys, assembly GCF_006542625.1. Taxonomy (NCBI): domain Eukaryota; kingdom Metazoa; phylum Chordata; class Mammalia; order Primates; family Hylobatidae; genus Nomascus; species Nomascus leucogenys. The sequence goes on from NC_044393.1 coordinate 3,693,716, forward strand.
CAATTATGGGTAGTTATTCCAGCCTTTTTTTTTCTAATCTACTATTTTATTGAACTCAGTCTGGGAAAACATGTGGCAGGCACTTTGCACCATCCTATCCCACTTACCCCTCACTCCAGTGCTGGCAGGCAGCTCATAATCCCCATTGTACAGGAGGGAAAACTGAGGCAGCTTATTGGTCCTTTTGCGGAACTCAGTGTCTGCCGTGGTCAGGATGCAAACGACTGCCTTTCGTATCAATACTGTCCCACCTAGACTGGCAATGGTGAAGGTGGCCCTTGTACATAGTGTTCAGAGATTGCACTCAAAATCCTTGACCTGAGATAACATCATCTGCCCAAATTCAAATACGTGCGGAACATGCTTGCCCTGAACATAAAGTTGTTTCTACAGGCGTGTACTCAAATCACGTGTTTCCCTTACAAAATCAAGAACAGGCTTTTATTTTCATCAGTAACTCACGCTTGTGACCTTAAGCCACTGCATAATACTTGATTAGCTAACTGAGGAGGAAATGAACAATAGTAACATTTGACCTTTAAAGAGCATCTGATACCAAATGAAAAATATTCAGCGGAGGAAAAGCAAACCATTTTGGCTCCCACTTCATTACTTTGTGTCTTTTGCCATCTCCTTCAGTTTGGGCTCGAAACTTTTTTTTTTCTTGTTTGGAAGCTTCCTAGAATCATCCAAATTGGACAAGATTGGGCTGCTCTGTGGCCTGGGGTCACTCTTTGGACAGGGCCATTTGGGCCTCCCATGGGACCGAGGGCAGGAGAGGCCGGTGTGAGTTGGGCGCACTCCAGAGGCAGTTGCCATATGTCCACACCGACTGCTGCAGAACACATCTGAGTGCATCACCAGGCAGCTCTGAGCTCATCTGTAAGAGGAGGACGGTGGTGCCCCTGCCAAGCGCCGTCGTTTAGTGAATGAAATGAAACAAGGCCGTGTGAGGCCCACGGGAAACGTCGAGCCCATGCGGGCCCCTCTTGACTCAGTCCCCAGAGACCCAGAGCTGGGCCAGAAGCTGTAGCCAGTGCCCTGTCTCTCAAACTGTCACGTGTGCACGAAGCACCTGGGGACCTCATTAACATATACATTTGCAGTCATCCGATCCGGGGCTCTACCACAGACTGATTCCTAACAGGCTCCCAGGTGATACAGAGGCTGTCTTTCTGGCCATGCTTTGGGCACCAGGGATGTGCACTGCCCAAATCCACTCTTTTTCCAGGCTGCAGAAGTGTGAGCTACCTCATGCCTGGGCCAGCAGTGAGGAATTCTCGACCTGATCCTGGACCCCCTCCCCATCCTAGAACTCCTCCAGTAGCCAGACCTTCAGACAGAGGCAGCCGCAAGTCTCTGAGCAGTCACTGCAGGCAGAGGATCCTTGCTGGGTTCACTGCTGCCCCTGCCATTGTGGTGGAGGTGCGGGGACAGCTCTCTCGTGGCTGTTTTCATTCTGTTTTACCTGCTGTGCATCTTATTCACGATTCGTCGATCTCTCATACATCCAACACCAGCTTTGCTCTTCAGAAGGTTCTTGTGGGCAAAGCAGTTGGCCAGATCTTGTTGTTCCGCAGGACACCAGGACTTTGTGTCCTCAAACCATTCTCCTGCCCCGAGTCTCACCCCTGCCTGTACATCATTTTCATCTGGAATCCAGAGAAACAGCGACAGTGATTCCAGGCATGGCTTTGCACAGCCACTCTGGCTTGACTCCCAGGCTCTGGGTGTGCCATGAGGGACGGGGCGATGAGGGACTTGTAAACTCTCAGGAACGCCTCCCTGCTGCAGACGCTGTCCCCGCGGTATTCACTGGTCCAGTTCATGCCCTTTTCTGTCCTCTATGGGTCTCCGGGACTCCCAGCCTCTTGGGCTTCCTCCCACCCCACCATCAGATCAGGGAATGCGGAGGGACCCCAGGCTCTGTGCGTGCCTCTGCAGTGACACGTGGGAGACGGAAGATGTACACAGGGGCTCACACGTGGGCTCCTTCCCCTGCAGGGAGGATCTGGTCCCAGAGCACCCAGTGGTACTTCCCCACGGCCCCTGTGGCCTCCCTGTCTCATTTCCACACGCCTCTCCCACTTCTGCCTGGAATCGCCTCCTAAGGAAACTACTTGGGTCTGTCCCAGTCATTTCAAGATCTGCATCTGGAGGAATCCAATACTTACCCCGCAGGGCTCGTGTCAGAGTCAAAGCTAGAGAAAGTGTGCATCCCTGCATCCCTGCATCCCGGCATCCCGGCATCCCGGCATCCCGGCATCCCAGGTCTCCCTCATGGGCATGGTCCTTAGAGAAACACGGCTGGGATGCTGGTCTATATTGTCCTCCAGACTTACTGAGGGCTGCCCCATGGACCAGCAGAATTATCACACCCCACGCCAGCTGAAGCTCCTGACGTGCAGGCGGGAGCCGACTGTCCGCAGGAATTCCCTAATTTCCGCGCCGACGACAGGCTGCCCAAACCAATAAATCCATCCGCCTCTCCAAGGCATTGTCACGTACTGCAGGCCAGCCATGGGTTTCAGAGGAAATGTATTAAGTCCACATTCACAGGGCATGAAAGGAATATTGAGATGTTACAGCAATCAATTTTTCATAAATAATATACATGTGTAGCCACATTACATATTCAAAGCAGCAGTCAAGTGGTCGGGGAAAATGATCATTTATTCTGTTGAATTTCTTCAGAATGAATTCTGGGATAGATCAAACAAAAAAGTTATAAAATAGGAATTATAGATAACGAATGCCTGCTTGTTGCAAAGGAGTTTGACTTACTTCACACGTAATTAAAGCAGGTGAGGTCAGGGTTGAGCTTGGGGTGATTTTAGGAGGAATCTCTGTATCCTGTTCACAGAGCAAGAGTAACACTTTGCTTATTTTGTAAGGATTTGTGATTGAAATGACTGACATTAAAAGCCTTTCATTAATATGTCATGGTGAGTAAACATCAGTGCAAGCCAGCAGAATAGTGACCAGCGTTTCGATCTCCCGAGGTAGAAGTTATTTGTCCCCTCCACTCCCTTCTTGAGAAGCCTCTATTGCCTTGGTTGTCTTGGGCCACGACATCAATCTGTGAGTACAGGGCTGTCCCGTGTTCTAAGGTTGCTATTTTCCCAAGGAGACTATAGAGCTTGGCCAACTTTAGAACGGCATGTATCTATCCACTTAGGAGGCAGAGCCAGGTGGGGAGGCAGGATGGGTAGGGCAGTTCTGTGAGCATGCAGGGTCCTAACCTACTGGATAAATTCAATCCTGCAGGTGCTTTCACTTCACCAATGTGAGCAGATTGTAGGTCTAGAGATAGGGGAGAGAAATAAGGGTGATGTTGAAAGGACCCAAAGTGTCATTTAGATAGGGGGGTGGGTGCGGAGAAGCTCGGGGAGTTATCCCACAACATGGTGATTATGGTGAATAACAACGTATTGGATACTTGCAAATTGCTAAGAGTAGGTAAGTGTTCTCCCTGGACACCCACACATGGAGATACATATGTAAGGTAATGCCCCTGTCAGTCACCTGGGCTTGCTCATCCCACAATGTTATACACAGATAGAAATACTTTGTCCACTATCAATACATACAACTGTATTTGTCTAAATAAATACAGTAATGGTGAAGAGTCCAGGCTTTTCTGACGTTCAGAGAGATCTGGGTTCAAATCTTGAGCCTACAATATTCAAGTTGTGTAACCTTGAACATAACCTCTCTGACCTTTCGTGTTCTCCCTTGGGATATGGAGACACCGATTCCTGCTGTATAGCATTGGTGAGAGGAAGAAGTAAGATGATGAAGGAAAGTGCTTATCACTTTGCTGATGGGAGTGGGGGGAAACTTACTAAAAGACAGCTACTCTTGCAATTCTAATAATCATCAAACCAGATTTCTCCAAAAGTATCACATGCTTCCTGGGTGTGCTGTGCCCTGCTGACCTTAGAAAATATAATTTCAGATTGCTGGTGACATTGAAGACACCATGGTGCACAGCACAGGAGCACCACACAATCTTCCAGAGTCATGTGTGGGTCTGGCTGAGGCAGCCATACAGAAGGCAAACCTCTGCTCCAGCACTTCTGCCCAACTCGGCCATGCCGGGGCAGGCACTGCTGAGACCGCAGAGCAGCTGCCATGACATCACCTGAGGAGCACAGGAGGAATACCTGGGTGTGAGTCCAGAGGCTGCACCTTAGGCCAGGACCCTCTCGGGCACATTTCCTCATTCATACGGCAGGGAGGGCTCAGGGGCCCATATCACAGGGCTGTCTGAAGCGTAACCAGGGTGCTGGGATGCATGTGGAGGGCTTTGCACTGCCTTGGTAAAAGCACAAGATCATTCAATAAGCACTGCTGTTGTTGTGAAAATCCTTTAAGTTGCTCTGAAGCCTTTCAGAAATGCTGGCAAAGCAGCAAGCCCCTAAGCCTCTGAAATTCCTTTTCTCCATTAACCAGCTTGGAGGGGCTGCAACACGGCCGATGGAAGAGGGAGTGTCATGCAGGCGCAGGGCCCTTTCTCCTGGGCAGGACGGGGAGAATGCCGGGGATGCCTGGCTGGCCTTGCAGCCTGGGATGCTGCCTCTGGAAAAGATGCAAGTCATGGGCTTCAGATGCCGAGAACAGCTGACTGTGGCCTCCTTTAAATCGCTTTGGTCCCAACTCCAATGTAAGTAATAAGATGCTCTAAAGCTCTTGGCATCCAGGGACTCTCTCATGGACAAACAATGGAACCCCCAGCTCAAAGTGCCTGAAACACCAGGGCAGTTATCTGCCTAGTCCTCCTGGAAGTCCAGCAGGTGGGCACGCTTCACATCTGACATCATCTGCCCTTACTGACTCCACCTCCCACAGGACTCCATGTGCAGCCTCCACCAGCAAGACACTCAGCCACAGCATCTCTGTGCCTGGACAAGCAGCACAGTCAAAAGCAGAGTGGGAACGTGGCCTCCTTGTGCCAAAACTCAGGCGGCTTCTTGTCTGATGAATTCTCACTGCTAACCTTTCCTTATCGCTGTTTGACCTGCAGAGATCTTCTTTGCATTTTCTAAACCAAGGCCACCGTTGGAACTAGCATGGCCAGCTTCCGTGGCAGCACAGGGACCTCAGGTCTGGGGACCAAACACGACGGAGCTGTGTCAGGAGAGACAGAAGGGTAAGTGGGCGCTGGAAGGCAGCCAGCAGCGTCTGGCAGCCTCCTTCCACATTCTCATGACGAGTTTTGTGTTCGGATTGCAGGTAGTTCAAAGCAAGTGGCTGCTTTCTTCAACTAAGTCATTTTAAATTAAGTCCACAAAGTGAATATCAATGTTTTATTTCATTGTGACAGGCTGTCAGTAAACTTAAGGCGTAAATTTGATGGTGGATTTTTTGTTGTTGTTCTTATATATTTTTTGGCATCTCCTCACAGAAGCATAAAAAATTCTCTTTGTCCTGGCCCCATAAGAGCCTTTTTCCAAGGGAAATCTAACATCTAGAGGCACACAGGATTTTCAGCCCTAGCAAAACAACTCCAGCATCCTCACCGTACATCAAAGAGAGACAGCCTGGTTCTCATGGCCAGGATGGTTAGTCACAATATCACGAAAAGTAACGATTAAGTGCTACACCATAGATGGAGGCACTGGAAATTCATCACCCAACAAACAAAACACTTTTAATTGTCAGACTCTTCTCTCTGCTTTCTAAATAGGAGTTAGTCCTAGAGAGCTGTGGTCTGGGGAGAGGAGTAGGCAGAGATGGGCAGGGTTTAAGAATCACAGTGGCCTATGCCTGTAAGCCCAGTAGTTTGGGAGGCTGAGGTGGAAGGATTGCTTGAGCTCAGGAGTTCAAGGCCAGCCTGGGCAACACAGGGAGACCCCTGTCTCTACAAAAAAAGAAAAAAATTTAACCAGGCCTGGTAGCACATGCCTGTAGTCCCAGCTAGTCCAGAGGGTGAGGTGGGAGGATTGCTTGAACCCTGGAGGTTGAGGCTATCTATAGTGAGCTGTTATGGAGTCACTGCACTCTAAGCCTGGGAGTCAGAGTGAGATCCCATCTCAAAAGGAAAAAAAAAAAAAAAAGAGTGTTTACAGAGGTTCCTTGCTTTCTTTTAGAGAAACACTGACATTTCAGAAGTTGTTCAGAAAACATTTCAGGGAGACACAGGAAATGCCCAGGTATACCACGAGAGAGAGGCTTCCTGCTGACACTTACATGGCACTACCTGGCCAGGCTCTGTGGCTTGATTCCATGTCCAGCAAGGCTGGGTGCTGACTCATCCCTGCCATGGATGTATACTTTGAAGGGATGCCATCAGGAATCTGGCCACCTTTTTAAAGGAGATACCACTTGGCTTGTATTGTAACCCACAGAAGATGCTGCAGGGCTAGTGCCCTCAAAGCCAGTCTCTCAGAGCCCTAAGGTGCCCCTCCATCCCAGCGCCCCTCCCATCTGCTCCCACTCAGCACCTCAGTTGCCTCTGCCAACTGTCCATGCCTTCTTCAAATGCTCTCCGTCCTTGGCATCTACACCCTGGTACCTGTCTTGGTGCCTCTGTGAACACAGACACAGCTGAACAGCATCTTGTTTATGCCCTAGGCTCCTCTTGATGCCAGGCTCCCAGATTCCATCTCTGCCTCACTAATCAGAGAGGCTCTCTCCTGCCTCTGCTTAGACTTCTCCTCATCCTCAGGTGACACCAGCCCGCTTACCTTCCTTTGTTTGCGCGTCTGCTCTCCCATGGATCACAACAACCTGGACGGTGCAAGCTCAATCTGTTTCTCACAGGCCCAGTGTGCTGGAGTAGAGTTAACCCATATGTGTTTGTGGTTTCTCCATTTGCTTTTTTTTTGCCATATTTCATCATCTGACACCTTGTTTTCAAAACATGTTTTCAGCCGAAATCTTTTCTTCTATTAGTACTGCCTTGCCCTCCCCCACCTCCCCGTGTGAACTCGGATTTGCTTTTATGTTCTAATGAGGTGTAAATGAATCCATTTTATAGATTAAATTCCAGCTAATTTGACTTCTGGGTCAGTTTCAGCCCTTCGGGGTGTTGACATGCCCCCCTGCAAAACAATGTTGGTTTGTACAAATCATAAAATGGACTCTCACTGGAAGGGGCCTGGGATAGAAAGAGTTATTCAAAGTTTCCACAAATCACACAGCCTCTGGTGTGGTCTCGCTTTGTTCATCACCCCCCACCCTACTACCATGGAGAACTGAAAGTCCATAAAAGGGGTGAGGCATGGGGAACAGGCAATTTTGTTACTTTCCTGGAACAGCATCTTTTTAGGGTGTCATGGACTGCTTTGTGATACTTAAAGCAGTTGTTCACGTTTCAGTTTGTGGGTAGAGGAATTTATTGCATATTGCACAGATGAGACAGAAAGTATCGTTACGGGCATTTTCTCCCTAGAAGCTGTGAGATCAATTGGCCCCTAGAACCCTGCAGGGGCTCCTAGGGTGCCTCCCTCAGGACTCTCGGACAAGGAGAGCTCAGGTCTCCCCCGGGCTTAGGCGCTCAGGGGCTTTGGTGCGGACCCAACCCATGGTCAATAATCTGATTCTATGACATGCTGATTAAATGGAAGCACCGATGCCTACCTGGGCCAGAAATAACAAGGCTCAGCATTTTGCATCTTTGTGGTCATGAAAAAAGGGCAACATCCCACAGCGATCGCAGTTTCCTGTTTCTTCACCCCATCACTCTCCCACTCCACTGATGCATGTTCACCTTCCTCTCCCGTGATCATCTCCCATCGTCTCTGGGGTGGGTCAATGTGAAACGGAGGGCTCTGGGGGGAATCAATTGCCAGCGCCTGTTTTCCAGCCTCTGTGAAACTCCTCAGCACCACCAGCACATGAACAAATGAACCTCCTTTACTATTCTCAGATGGACACGTGTCACCTGCAAGGCAGAGACCCTGCCATGCGAGCATACCAGCATTGTAGCTTTTGCCACAGGGGCCAGGAGATGTGTTGAAATGGACCTTCCTGATCTCGGGACTGCAAACTGAGATCATGCTTTACGTCCATAGCCATTGTCATTTTCAGAGAAACAGACAATATTATCCTGGCAAAAGTTTCTCAGTCACAGTTGGACGTAAATTCCCCCAAACGTCCATATCCTTTGAATGACGGCACCACTAATGTTGACTTTAAAAAAAAAAGGTTCCAAATGGAATGCTCCCAGATTAAAATATAGTATCTATCTTTATTCACACGATAGTTTATCTCAAATAAAATCTCCAAGCTACATTTTAGGAAGCAGATTCAGTGGCAGGCCACAAAATTTATCTCTGGAGAGAAAGACATGAAAATACATATAAAAGTCATTGCCATCAGCACAAAAGAGGGAGGGAATTTATAGAACTGCAGCCTTCATCAGATTTGAAATCTAGGCTCCTCCAGGCATCCTGACTGGCTCTTTTACCAGGAGGCTGTGTTTGACGGAAAGAAAAATGGACCCGAGTTAACGCTCCTTGAATATCCACTGTGCTCACGTGTGCCAAGAGCTTGGCCCCACACGTCATCAACTGTTAAGTAATGCAGGAACAGTTAGGGAATTGAAGCATACAAAACCTGGAAGGAAAACCACACCACCACCTTTAGCCATGGTAGAAAGCAGCAGCAGTCACTGAATATTTGCTGTGTGTTGGGCTGCGTGCAAAACACGATCTCCATTTTTCAAAGAAGGAAGCTGAGGCACAGAGAGGTTGAGAAACTTGACTAAGGTCACATAGCTCATGGCAAACCCAGGGTGCAAATGCAGGGACTGGCTGCAGGGCCACAGTTCTTATCATTCTGCCCGGATGCCCAGCATATCTGCCACTGGTGGATAAGACCCCCCTCCTCTCCTCTCACACTTGACAGCAGTTTGCATCTGCAAGACCCAGGTCTGGTGTCATCTTTCCTTCCGAAGTCTTTAATCTGTCCGCAAATCATCTTTTAAACATTCTGTAACTCCTAAGACAGCGGGGAGCCCTGCACTCTTCTGTAAATAATTTGATGAAAAAATAAGGACTCTTTTCTCCCAAAAAGTGCACATACCAGCTGGCCTTGCAATCCTGTCTGCAGAACTACACAAACCCCCTAAAGCTAGTCTCTGAGCCGCCAGCTAATAACTACCTTAAAGGCCCCCTTTTGAGATCTTGTTCATAAAGACACTAAGCACTGGTCGGTTTGATTTAGCTTGCTTTGTGCTAATTAATCTCAAATTAGTCAGATCTACCATAGAGAAATTCTACTGATTGCTACTAGATTTGTTATGTTTTCACCTTGATTCATATTCTAAACTGAATCAAGTTCTGTAGAAAAAACCCCCATCAAACACATCTCTTCAAGGAGTAGAATACCACTATTATAGCCTTAAGATTCTACCTGCAATTTTTACCCCCCAGGAGGTTACTCAACTCAAGAAGGGAGCATCAACTAATTAGATAATTACCATGTTAATGAAGGAGGTTGGAATTCATGCAGCCAATAAGAGGCTTCATCTTGGCCAAATTTCCCCCGGACCCAAGCTGGAGGCAGGATCCCTGGCACCTGCAGATCTCCTAAAATCTGAAGGAATGAGGTGCTTAATTCATTGCTTGATCTGTTGCTTAAATCGCTATCTGGAGAAATCACCCTCCTGGCTGTATTACATCCAAATTAAATATATTTGCTTAGAAGCCTAGAGAAAGAGAGCAGTCTCAGTGCCATCCGCATTACAAAGGGAATAAGATATGTTGCAGGGTCTCTGCAGTTGTAGGAATGGCCATGTGAGTGCTAAATCACCTCTAATACACTACTAATAATTTAAGGCACACATTTCTGTTTGGCTTTTGTTCTAGCAGCTGATTTTTTTCCTCTCTTTTTAATTTTATTTTTTCATCATCGTGTGATCACTGCCTCTGTGCTAAATTTGTAGTGAGATGCTGCAGACTCGTGGCCTGTACCTGAACGGATGGGGAGGAAGAGTGAAGGAGGCTGCTGGCTTTTCTTAGGTGTTCTTGCTCACAGCCTGGGCAGCAGAGATGGAGCTGAGCACCTCCAGGGCAGCCCCCCATCAGCTGGGGAAAAGCTTCCAAGTATCGTAGCCCAAATTTGGCTCTACCTTTCCTAATCTGAGAGCAGAAATGAACGGCAGCTGGATTTCAGCTTTTCATCTCTCTGGTGCAAGTCCACAGAGCTACTTCAAAAGGCTGTGAGTGGAAGGGAGGCCTGTGAGTCCAGGGAAGCTTTAAAATATTTTAGACTTTGAATTCTGTGTTTTCACTTCTACATTGTGACTCCATAACCGCACCCCCCACTCGCCACTGCCCGCCCCTTTCCACAAATGCCACCAATCAAACCTTTTCTTTCTCAAGGGGAACTGAGTGATTTGCAGGGTTTGGGGAAGGTTCCCTGTCCCTAAAGCATCATCCCATCCCACTCTGGTAAGATTCATAACTAGCATGATTTGGGGGCTTATCCTAGTGGGAGACTTTGAGAAGGAAATCAACGTCTTCAAGGGGAAGCAGGTGGAAACACCTTGAGATAGGTAACTCCCCAGTCAGGCCAGGCTGGGCAGGGGGAGGCAGAAACAGAAAACAGAATGAGTGTTCTTGGCATCCTGCAGTGTGGGGGGTCTGTAGTGCCAGCACCAAAGGGGCAACTGAGCTCAGGGCAGAGGCAGGAGAACAGCGTCACGTATTATTGATCATGTTACTTTGAAAATTATTTTAGAAGTTAATGTTGTTCTTTTTATTATTATTAGCAATATGGAAGGCACTTAAGGACAAAATTTACTCAGCAACTTTTAGCAGATATTTATTGAACATCACAATGTACCGAGCAATGAACAGAATGAACAAGAATCCCTGCCTTTATGGAGCTTGCAATCTCATGGAGATAAATAACAGCCACCACATGGCGCTGAGGACATGCCAGCTACTGTGCTAAGCACTTTTTACATATTAATTCATGAATCCTTCACATAACACTATGAGCTAGACTTTGCTATTATCCTCGTTTTGCAAATGAGGAACCAACTGAGAGTAGTGAGGTTAAGCCTCTTGCCCCAAATCACCCAAGTTGTGGACCTGGGGCTTGAACCCAAGCCTCGTGGCTGTGCTACACCATAACATTTTCTGATGTCATAATTGGCCAAATTTGCAAATTTGAATACCATATATACCACCTTAAAACCTACTGGGATGTAGTGTAAATAGAGCCCACTCCCAACAATATAAAATCACATGACGGAAGTGGACAGGGAGGGTCTACACAGGACAGAGAGCTTCAGAGTGGCAGGAACCATCTAGCTGTTCCTGTAAAATATGACCAAGGCAAGGATTTACACCTCTGAGCTCCAGTTTCCATATATTTTCTTCAGGAAGAGAAAAGTCCCATTGCAGCCATTGACAGCACCACTATGACATTCTATAGACAATAAATATGAAGATGCTTTGTAAACTGAACCAATGCAAATAATTAGCAGAATCTGAAACAGACTTACTTTTGCTTTCCTTTGTTTGAGCACATGAGTGCCGTATACATTCCACAAGCCTCACATTCACCCTGTGCTGACTTCTTTACATTCATTTCCACAACTGGGGAACTAAGGTTCAGGGAGGTAAACAACCTGCCCAATGTTGGACAGTGGGAATTATCCTATTGCCTCATTTTTATACATTTCCCAAATCAATGATGAATACATACATTTAATATATACTTCACAAAAGTAGAAAACCTACTCTTTGTTGAGCCACTCTGTATACCAAGCATAGTGAAGTATCTTTGTGTATCTCATTTAATCCTTGCAACAGCTTTCTCTAGTAATTCTATTACTTTACCATTTGATTGATATAAAAAAGTGAAGTTTAAAGAGGATAAATGATCAGTCAGTATAAGTCATCTCCGTCAGCAAGTAGTAAAAAGAGCCATCTAATCCTTACACATCTGACTCTAGAACTCTAGTCTTCCCTACCGTATACATATCTTTCATGTGTGCTCAAAGGAAAGCAAGAGTGAGTCTGTTTCAGATTCTAAGTCTTTGTGTTAGTTCAGTTTACAAAGCATTTTCATGTTTATTGTTTATAGAATGTCATAATGGCACTGTCAAATGACTGCAATAGGACTTTTTCTTTGTAAAGAAAATATATGGAAACTGGAGCTCAGAGGTGTAAATTCTTGCCTGGGTCATATTTTGTATATTAATGTCATATTTTTTGTATTAATGCCACATTGTAGGATTGGAAATAGGGCAATAGAACTAGGATTCTAATCAGATCTTTCTCTCTCCAAAGTCAGATCATTTGATACCACAATGGATACAGACTTCTGAGCTGCAAGTTTTTGTTTTGTTTTCAACAGTCTAAAAATATTTTTCCCCTGTCTTCTGGTCTTCATTTTTTTCTGAGATAAAATCATCAGTTTTCTGAATTGTAATTCCTTGTATGTAGCATGTTAATTTCTCTGGCTCCTTCTATGTTTTTCTCTTTGACTTTGGTTTTTGGCAGTTTAATTATGATGTATATATATGTTGCCTTCTTTGTATTTATCCTAATGGGTTAGCAGATGTTCCAGTTACTATTACTGCATAATAAACCATCTCTAAATTTAGTGGCTTAAACAACAGCAACCATTTTCTGATCTCTCACTGTCTTTGGCTCAGGACTCAGGATGGGCAACAGCTCATCTCTCCTCGGTAACATCTACAGCTTCAACTGAGGACTTTAAACCTGAAGGTAACTCAAGAGCAGGAGCAGGAAACATCAGTGGCCATCCTCACTCCTGCACGTCTGGCCATCGGTGCTGCCTGTCAGTGGGACGGCAGTGGAGCTATCAGCAAGAACACCCTCAGGGCCTTCTCATGTGGCCTCTGCAGCCTCATCACAGGATGGCGCCTGTGCTCTAAGAGGGAGCACCCCAAGCTCTACCACCTTTTAGGACTCGTCTCAGAAGTCACAAAAGGTTCCTTTCCTAAATTCCTAGCTCCTACAAAACTCAAGGGGAAGGAATATAGACCACTGGGTGTCTGTCATAGCGGTCTCTAAAGGCAGAAATAGAGGAAGCAGTTAAGTTGAAATCCAGCAAACATTCTACATTAGGGGTGAACTGGGGCAAGGAACAAGGTGACCCCACATTCCAAGCTAGTGGTTAAATGGAGGTTATAGTAATTCATCAAAGAGAGGTTAGCACAGAAAGATCTAGAATAACACCCGGTCAGCCACGGCAGACTGCATTTTCCAAATGTGTCCACAATGATATCTGCCACAACACATGTCGTTTGAGAACTTGTTACTTTCTACCCTTGAGTACAGGCAGGTTCGAGGTCATTTTTAACCACAGGTTATGCTGGAGGGGTGCAGTGTTACTCTTGAAACCTGGTGCCACAAGGCAACATGGTTCTTCCTTGCTGGCAAGACATTTGTTCTCTGACGTCTTAGGTGCCGTGCACGGAGCTCGACTATCCTGAAACCACCATGATTCGACCCCATGTCAGTCCTTTGGCTGCCAGCCCAGTTCAACTCCAAGCTGATGACCAGTGTCAACCTCCAGCCAGTCATTCTGAACATCTGACCAGTTGAGCTTTCAAATGATGGCAGTCCTGGCTGACATGTTGTGTGAACAACATGAGAGACTGGCTGGTTGAGCCCTTCCCAAATTTCTGACCCACAACATTGTGAGAAAAATAGTCTTAAGTCTCTCAGTTTGGGGACAATTTGTTACTCAGCAATAGAAATGAAAATACGATCTCAGTAGGATCATGTGACTTGCAGCAACCAGGGTGACAATGGACGTCCCTGCAGATACCCGAGGAGGGGAAGGGGATGCATGAAGGTTCCCAAGGTGCCCTGTAAATCGACAGCTTCCTGCGTTCTGCCACAAACACACAACACACTGTACCTCTCCACCTAATCTTTTGGTTTGGAAAGAAACGGAAGGTGATAGAAATCTGAAAGCTGCGACTGAGGTTTACCATCCTACACACATTATTTCATGAGACTAACTCCAAGATGATTGGCATGAACTAGAATTTTTCTCCCCTTTCTTATAAAGCAAATGGGACAGCTCAGGAGGAAGACTGGAGCAGTTACCTACAAAAAATTAACACACAAATGAAGCAACCACATGGCCTCTGTGTATGTGGAGAAAAGAGTGAGCATGTATGTGGGGCCCTAATACAGAATGTCAGCCAGGAAGATGAGGAAGGCAGACCTCCCTAGAACAGCGGCACAAGACATGGGTGGGTCATCTTAACAGATATGCACTGACTGATCTCCTTCAGAATAGGAAGTAAATGTGAGATCTTAAGAAGGAATTCTAGAGGAGGTCTCAGCTTTACCCCCTGTGACTTGCACTTGGTCAGTATACAACTTATTCTTCCCACCAGAGTGAGAGAAAGAAAAAAAGAAACTGAGTTCTATATGTTGAGGAATATCATCTTGGCCTTTAAATTATGTTAAAATTATAGCAACATGAGTTTTCCTGAAACTTTAGTATTTTCTAAAACATGATTCGTTCTGGTCTAGGTACTCACCATCACTCTGAAGGAGCTTCTCACCTCAAGGTGGAGCTCCCCAAATACGTGTTGGATTTGTAGTTAAAAATCCACCTGCAGCAGATAGGCGTGAGGTGGGTGGCAGAAGGGGAGGGGCAGCGCCGGAGTTTGGGTGCTCAGCCTTGGGCTGGAAATGAGCAATCAATATGCTAAGTACATGTAAGCCCCATGCAAATCAGCACCTAACCTTTTTGAAGGAAATGTCTGCACCCTTTGCACAAAGGGCTGAGTAGGGACCACAGTTGGGGTTTTCCTGCACCTGTAGGCTGTAAGCTGGAGAGTAAATGCAAGAAAGCTAATATTTTTTCAAGATTTTAAAACAACAAACAGAACGTGTTCTCCCTTTGTATCTGAGCAACCAGGAAGCTTCTTCACACACACACGTGCACACACACATACACACCTGCTTTCTAACTAGTAATTGTGAAAATAATAAGACCCCCAGTGAGGTTGGAAGGGTGGAGGAGTTGGTAAGTTTCAGTCATATTCGTAAAGAAGCGGCTGTCATTTTTGCTTGCCTCTGGGTTTTCAATACGTACACAGTGCCTATTCAGCTGCCACATTCACCAATTGGACATTGTTGGGGAAATTATAGGACTCGTTTAGATTTGCGATCTGTGACAGCCGACACTGTGCAGAAAGAAGAGGAGAAGGTCAGACCCCGGGAGAGAAGAAAAACAGATATTTGGGGAATAGATGAATCAGGATAGGCTTCATCTTCTAAGGCTTTATACCAAAACCAGTTACAGGGCATAAAAGAAAGTAGCTTCCTCCCCAGATCTTTGCAGCAGGTCAGGAGACAGAATCTGCTAAAGCAAACTTGGTTTTGCTGTCACATGGTCAAGGCTGCTGGTGCGAGGAGGAGGGGAGTTCAAGTTGCAAGAGTCAAGGTGGGAGGGGAGACTTCATTTTTTTTCCTCACTATCTTTAAGTTGATTTTGGGAGGATTGTGTTAAATACCATCTCTACTCACAGCATAGGTCTGAAGGATTCACCTGATATGGCTGAGTCGGACAGCCTTAGTAGGGGTCTTGTCTCATTTCAGATAGTCTTGGCTGGAGTCTTGTCTCCTTG
Source organism: Nomascus leucogenys (assembly GCF_006542625.1). NCBI lineage: Eukaryota > Metazoa > Chordata > Mammalia > Primates > Hylobatidae > Nomascus > Nomascus leucogenys. The sequence goes on from NC_044393.1 coordinate 3,709,299, forward strand.
GCTTCACATTGTAACTTGGGGCAAGTGTCATGACCTCTCTAACCTTCAGTCTCAGCTATCAAAAGGGCACCATAACAATAAGCCTGTGATGGCCGCCCTAGCTCACAGGCTGGTAGACAGGAAGTGCTAAAGGCATGCTGGCACCCAATACCTCTTCCACGGATTTTTCTCCCCCTTGATATTAGTTTTTGCTTCCAGTCTGCTAAACAGCATAGCTTGGTTTGAAGCCCAGGCAACGAGCAACTCTCTGTCACTTAGGCTTGTCAGGGGACATGTTACTGTCTCCCAGAGCCACCTCCTGCCACTTCAGCCAAAGGGACTTCTCCAGGGTCCTGGCAGAGGTCTCCTGTGCAGCCAGCTGTCGACACACCTTGTAGAGCATCCACTCAGCTCTCAGGAAGGGGCTCAGACAGAGGCTCCACTTTGTACATTCTGAAGCATATCCGACACAGAGCCCCTGTCCTTCACCAAGGGAGTTGAGGCTGTGGAAGGCGAGCTCATTTGACATTGTGAATTAGAGACTCATTCGACCACAAACACTCTGGATGCAGAAGCAGAGTCTCTTGGCTGCTCCAGCCCCGGGTCCATCTGCCTCTCTGTGGCGAGGTTCCCAAGTACAAGGTCAGATGCCAACATCCCAAGGGTAGAGGTGTCAGCCTCAAGCCAGCATGAACCTTCAGCCAGCTCCAGACCCTTTTCCCACTAACTTTCTCTGTGATGACCACAGAGCTGTAAGCAGGTGTAGTGTTCCTTGGCACATAATGGTATGTTTGGACTTCTGGGAGATCAAAAACTTGGAAAAGAGAAAGATCTATGGCTGGGTTTAACAACAATTAAATGGGCATTCAGGTGCCAGTAAGTGTAAGATACTGAACCCAATTCCAAGAAACCATCTTTACTTTGCCAGCACACACAAACACATGAGTGAACTGGTGCCTGAGCAATATTTTCTTTTTGTAAGACAAGAAGAGCCCTCTGAAATCCTGGAATTTCATCCCTATAAGGAACCTCTAGACCTGAGAATGGTTCAATCTCTAGCTTGGAAAAAAAACATAATTCATGACCCTGGATAGTCACAGAGCTTCCTGCTATGACAGAATTTGACAATTTCCATCTGGCCAGACACTGACAAAAGAATAAGGGAGAGACTCTAACTGAAACAAGTCTCCCCTCTCATCTCCCAGCAGGTACCAGCGTGGCAGGCTCATGACTCATGTTCTTGAAGAACTAAATAGGAACAAATTTCAAGAGGGTAGGAAGAGAAAGCCAAGGTGAACTCCAGGAGGGGATTGGGCTCTGGAAACCTTTAGTCCTCCCTGAATTTGCCTGGTTCCTAGAAAATATGCATGGCTCCCACAAAAGTTTCCAGAGGGAGGTTTGTGGAATATGTTCATTATGAATTTGTTAATTGCATCAGAGATCAATGCGAATACAGCACCCCAGCCTCCACTCAGCAATGTCCTCTGGCCTTTGCTGTTTTCTCAGTTCAGCATGTGATGTGGGGCGGGATGGTCCACCCCTCCTTACTGAGTCACTTCTAGTCTTTTGCTAACACTACGAGTGCTACTACGCTAGGAAGAAAGGCTCTGTAAACAAGGTCAGAAAGTTTCTGTGGGCGGCAATGCTTCCACCAGAAGGTCAACATGCACTAGTGGGAGAAATTCATGGGCAGGAAATGACTAAGTGATTCAGTCGATGAGGACATTTTGTTCTTTTGGAATAACTCAGTGGTCACTGTGCCCCGGATCACTCAGTGTGCTTTTCCTTCCTTCTGGTTAACTTACCTAGCTCCACTGCGTTTAGAAGAGGCTCTTTGCACTTGTCTATAGTCTGGTAAACAAAGAAGGAACAAGGTATCTCAGCTGACAGATGCTGGTTTGAACTGTGTTCCCTTTGCTGGCAAAGGAAAAATCCTCTTTCATCAAGGAAATTGTATTAGTTCATTTTTATACTGCTATGAAGAAATACCTGAGACTAGGTAATTTATAAAGGAAAGAGGCTTAATGGACTCAGTTCCACATGGCTGGGGAGGCCTCACAATCATGGCGGAAGCCGAAGGAGGAGCAAAGTCACATGTTACATGGCTGCAGACAAGAGAGCATGTGCAGGGGAACTGCTATTTAGAACCATCAGATCTTGTGAGACTTATTAACTATCATGAAAACAGCATGGGAAAAACCCACCCTCATGATTCAGTTACCTCCCACGATATGTGGGAATTATGAGAGCTAAAATTCAGGATGAGATTTGGGTGGGGACACAGCCAAACCATACAGAAATTATCAAAAGAGTAGAAGGCTGAAGCCAGGATCACTGGGGTTCTAGGTCACAAACCTCCCTGCAAACCTTTGAGCACCATGACTTGCTTGTAAGTCCTACCCCTTGGGAACCTTCGTCCCATCAGTGGTTCTCTTATTTTTCCCCATGGCCAATTGCATATAAATCAAATTCCCTGGACCACGCACAAAGGAGAAGTCTTTCTTAGGAGAATTTTCTGGACTTAGGGGTTTTGACCTTATCTCCTATACTTATCTATTTATTCCATACAGTTCAACAAGTTAGTCAAGACATACTGGGGCCATATGGAAATTTGTCTGTAACTGGCACTAGTTATGAGAAAGCATTTTATAAACCTGTGAATGACTTTACAATGTCTTCCCTTAGAAGGGTGACCAAGGGGCTATAGATACACATGTCTAAGCTTTGTGTTAGCTTTGATTAGGAATAAGACTGTTGGGAGTTCAGTGACTAGGAGTTCATATAAAATGAAGTTTCTACCACGGTCAACAAGCAGGACTTCTTTTATGTTTTATTTCCAAGGAGAGAAAATGCATTCTGAGTAGTCATCTGTTATTGGAAAACAAGGTTTTATAGCTGGTGGTCTTGAAATAGTATTCCTCATCTCCCTGCCTCACACCATATTAAAAAAAGAATAACTAAATCCTGGGTGGCTAAGAGAGCTAAGTAGGAGAGGGGGCACTCTCTATATACATGTAGAAATAAAATACAAAGAAATATCAACAACAAACAGTAATGTTGAAGATGGAAGGCCTTAATAATTAAAACATAAAGGCTAGAAACCATAATGGAAATAAATATTTCATCTTTCATTCAGTTGAACAACCTTTCAAAATTTCTGTGTACCATGAATATAGTCTAATGGGAAGCAAAAGACATAGGAATAATTATATATAAACATATAATATGTAATATATATTTATATGTTATGTATATATTACATATTATTTATATGTCTTTTGCTTGCAACTAAACATAAATAGATATTTATTCTGTAAAGCTCATCATGTTAGTCAAGACATACTGGGGCCATATAGAAATCCTTCTGTAACTAGCACAAGTCATTAAACACAAATAAATATTTATCTATTTTCCTGTTTACATATATGTGTGTGTATATATATATATATATATATATGTAAACAGGAAAATAATTGATGCCTGAGTTATATGCCCTCCTCTTATAACTCAGTAAGAAAAATCCACTTAATGTAATAGGAAGAAAGGTCAAGAAATGATCCTTCTTAATGCAAATCAAAACCACAATGAGATACTATCTCACACCAGTTAGAATGGCCATCATTAAAAAGTCAGGAAACAACAGGTGCTGGAGAGGATGTGGAGAAATAGGAACACTTTTACACTGTGGGTGGGACTGTAAACTAGTTCAACCATTGTGGAAGTCAATGTGGCAATTCCTCAGGGATTTAGAACTAGAAATACCATTTGACCCAGCCATCCCATTACTGGGTATATACCCAAAGGACTATAAATCATGCTGCTATAAAGACACATGCACATGTATGTTTATTGCGGCACTATTCACAATAGCAAAGACTTGGAACCAACCCAAATGTCCAACAACGATAGACTGGATTAAGAAAATGTGGCACATATACACCATGGAATACTATGCAGCCATAAAAAATGATGAGTTCATGTCCTTTCTAGGGACATGGATGAAACTGGAAAACATCATTCTCAGTAAACTATCGCAAGGACAAAAAACCAAACATCGCGTGTTCTCACTCATAGGTGGGAATTGAACAATGAGAACACATGGACACAGGAAGGGGAACATCACACGCCGGGGACTGTTGTGGGGTAGGGGGAGGGGGGAGGGATAGCATTAGGAGATACACCTAATGCTAAATGACGAGTTAATGGGTGCAGCACACCAGCATGGCACATGGATACATATGTAACAAACCTGCACATTGTGCACATGTACCCTAAAACTTAAAGTATAATAATAAAAAAAAAAATCCAACTTGGATTAATGCCTAAGCTTAAATCTAGCCAATTTAATGAGGCCTCATCTGCACCCTCCTACACCCAACTAAACCAACAGAAGGAGTCAGTAAGAAGTCACCTACAAGAGAAATGACCTGGTGACAAGTAAGGTCTAATGGCTCTAGCTAGAAAACCTTACCTATCATGAGAAACGTCTTAGGAAACATACATATGTGCTTCACTGATTTGCAAGCATCCAAAATATGTGTTGTGTTTCTTATATACCTCAAGGAATGAACATATTTACTTTCACCCAGATATGAGTCACCTGGATCTAAAGACATTGTTGGATAATATCCTGATTTCTCTGATTCTGATCGTCAATGAAAATGAAAAAGTAAAGAATTGCTTCTCATGCCTGGCTCACATGCCTCTGGAAACACAAAGGGAAGCTCAGCACAGCATGACCAAGTGACGGGATGTTCTCATTCTGTGGACTGTGGGTAAGGCAAAGTACTGCTTCAATACGGGAGGCATTCATTGCCATGGGCTCTGCTACTTATTTGCTTCTCTCTGAGGCATTATCTATTTTGCATGATGGAACTGTCATCAACAGATTCAATGCAACCTATTTTGTGGTCTTCCATATCTATTTTTCAGGAAAACATAAACCATTCAGGATAGAATTTTGATGTTTGGGCACTATTTCACATCTGGCTCATTCCCCCTCCTAGCCACCGCCCCCCCACCACCATTTCCATCTTTCAGGTTCCTGAATGGTGAATCCAAAGCCCACACAACACCCAAATCCAGCTGGAAAGTAGAAAATTAACTCTGTTTTCAAAATGTGAATGGTCTTTGTGTGCTGTGTGTTTAAGGCTTACAGCTATAAACCTCGGGAAAGAAATAAGTTGGATGCAATAATGTCGGTAGTGTATTCCAACTCTAAAATGTTAGAATCCATCCAACAATAGAAATTGGCTAAATAAATTATGTTACATCCATAAGATGGAATATTATCTAGGCATTTAATGTGATGTGGGAGAATACAAAATGACAATGGGAAAATGTTCATGATATGAGAAGGGGGAAAACAGATTATAAAGCATTATGTAACTGTATAATAAGTTTTGTTTGAAATGAAAATAAATACTGTGTGCACACACCCGTATGCACATGACAGACTGAAAGGATCAACATTTTAAAAAATCACTGTAGTTAACTTTTAGGAATACAGGTACGTTTCATTTTTCTCTTACTGATTCTGTGTGTCTGAAACCTTTAATAGGGAACGCAGTGCTTCTGTAAACAGAAAAACATACAGTTCAGTGGTATTAAGTACATTCACATGTGGACCATTACCATTATCACTGTCTAGTTCTAGAACGCTTTATTGTCCTAAAGGAAATCTGTACCTATGAAGTTGTCACTTACCATCATTCTCTATCCATAGTTTGTAGTAACTACTCATCTACTTGGTCTATTGATTTGCCTATTCTGGACATTTCATGTAAATGAAATCATGCAATATGTGACCTCCATGTCTGGCATCTTTCATATAGTGTAAAGGGTTGAAGGTTCATCAATGTTTTTGCATGTGTAAGTAATTTATTCCTTTTTGTGGCTGAATACCATTCCATTTTGGGGATATACCACATTTTACTTATTCATTGATTGGACATTTGGGGTGTCTACCTTTAGCTATGGTGAATTGCACAACTATATATATTTATGTACAAATTTTTGTTCAAACACCTGTTTTCAATTCTTTTGGATTTACACCTGGGAGTGATTTTGCTGGTTCTTATGGTAATTCTGTGTTTAACTGAGAAACTGCTAGACTGTTTTACACAGTGGCTGCATTGCTTTACTTTTCCACCAGCAAGGTGGAAGAGTTCCAGTTGCTTCTCATTCTCACCAATACTTGCTATGTTTTGCTTACCATTATTATTGTTGCCATCTTAGTGGGTATACAGTGGTATTATCTTATTGTAATTTTGATTTGAATTTCCCAAATGATATTGATGGTGAGCATTTGTTCATATGCCTGTTGATGATTTGTACATCTTTGTAGAAATGTCTACTCAAGGCTTTTGCCAATTTTTAATCAGGTTAGTCTTTGTTGTTGAATTATAGTAATTATTTGTATTCTGGGTGCTAGGCACTTATCAGATATATGATTTGAGAATGTTTGCTCATTCTGTGGATTATCTTTTTACTCTTGATACAGAGTGATACTGTGTATCTGTGACACAGTGATTCTGTGTCCTTTGATACAGAAAAGATTTTAAAATTGATAAAGTCTAAATTATCTATTTTATGTTTTTGTTGTTTATACTTTTGATGTCACATCTGAGAAACCATTGCCAAACCTAAGGTCATAAAAATTTACCCCATTTTTTTTTTCTAAGAGCTTAACAATTTGTCTTAACAATATTAAATGTTTCAACCCATGGACACAGGATGTCTTTTGATTTATTTAGATCTTTGCTTTCACTCAGCAGTGTTTTAGCACTTAATTTCTGTTTCTGATAGAATTTAACTTAGTTTTTGTATGTGACATGAGACAGGTCAAATTTCGTTCTTTTGCATGCGATATCCAGTTGCCTCTGCACCATTTGTTGAAAAGATTATTCCATCCCATTGAATTATGTTGAAACCCTTGTTGCAAATCAATTGACCATATATTATGCTTTTATCCTCTCTATTCTCAATTCTATTCCGTTGATCTCTGGCTATACTTATGCTAGTGTTATACGTCCTGGTTAGTGTAGAATTGTAGTCACTTTCAAGTCAGGAAGTATAAGTCCTCCAACTTTGTTATTCCATTTCAAGACAGATTTGGCTATTCTGAGTCCCTTGAATTTTTATAAGAATTGTAGGTTGAGTTTTTCTATCTTTATAGAAAGCCATGAGGATTTTGATACGGATTATAATTAATCTATAGATTGATTTGGAGAATATTGCCATTTGTGTTAGTCCATTTTGGGGTTGCTATAAAGAAATACCTGAGGCCAGCTAATTTATACAGAAAAAGAGGTTTATTTTGGCTCATAGTTCTGCAGACTCTACAGGAAGCATGGTGCTGTCATCTGCTGCTGGCAAGGGCCTCAGGAAACTTCCAATCATGGTGGAAGGCAAAGGGAGAGCTGTTGTATCACATGGTGAGAGGGAGCAGGAGAGATGCCAGGCTCTTTTAGAGGACCAACTCTTGTGAACTAACAGAATGAGAGCTCATTACCTTGGGAAGAGCACTTCATGAGGAATTCACCTCTGTGACACAAACACCTCCTACCAGGTCCCAACTCCAACTTTGGGAATTACATTTAAACATGAGATTCAGAGGGGACAAACATCCACACCATGTCACTGTCTTAATATTAATATTCCCACCCATGAACATGGAATGTCTATTTATTTAGATTTTCTTTAATTTCTTTCCACAATATCTCACAGTTTTCAATGTAATGTCTTACACCTCCTTGGTTAAATTGATTCTAAAGTATTTCATTCTATTGAAATTCCACTATTATAAGTGGAATTATTTTTCTTAATTTCCTTTCAGATGATTCATCGCTATTCATTTATTTTTGTGTTGATCTTAATAAAGTCATTAAGTGGTTTAATAGTTTGTGTGTGTGGGTTCCTTAGGGATTTTATGTAAGATTATATCATCTGTAATTTGAGATAGTTTTATTTTTCCTCTCTAATTTGGGTGTCTTTTAATTTCTTTTTCTTGCCTAACTTCTCTGGACAGAATTCCAGAACAATGCTGGAAAGATGGTGAAAAGTGGGCACCCTTGTTTTGTCCATAATCTTAGGGGAAAGCGGTCAGTCTTTCACCATCGAGTATGAATGAGCTTTGGTTTTTCATAAATGGCCTTTATCAAGTTGAGAGAGTTCCTTTCTAGTTCAAGTTTGTTTTTGTTTTCATTTTTATTTTTCCTTGACAGGGTGTTGAATTTCATCAAATGTCTTTTTTTTTTTTTTTTTTTGCATCTATTGAGATGATCTTTTCTCCCTCCTCCTTCTTCTAATGTGGCACCTTACATTGGTTGAGTTGGATATGTTGAACCACCCCTTGTGTTTCTGAAATGATTCCCACTTGGTTATGTGCATAGCCCTTTCAATATATGCTGCTAGCTTGGGTTTGTTGGTATTTTGTGTCTATATTTATGGAGCAAACTTGTCTTTTTTTCTTGTGATGTCTTTTCCCTGACTTTTGTATCAAGGTAGTTCTGGCCTCATAGAATAAGCTAAGAATGCTCTCATATCTTCTGTATTTTGGAAGAGTTTTAGAAGAATTGGTATTGATGATTCTTTGAATGTTTTGTAGAATTCACTAGTAGGACCATCTGGTCCTGGGCTTTTCTGTGGAGGTTTTTATTTAATAATTCAAATGGTTAAACTTTTAAAAGGACTGTATCATAAGAGAAACTGAAGATTGTACTTCAAACGTTCAATTCCATCACTTCTAACTTTGGCCATGACTCTAAGTTCAAATTATTTTTCCCTTTGGATGGACAACCTCATCCTTCAACCAAGTAAGCTTCCTTATCAGTCGTGAATATTGCCTTTTCCAACTAGTTAATCAAATTTTGGAAATATAAGTTTTCTCTGGCTTTTTATTTTGCACTCAATTCTTCTTCATTCTATGGACATATTTTAGGGTAAATAACTAAGTAAGAAAAAAGAAAGACAAATATGAATCACATATAATGTCACGGATTGAAGATAAATGAATAAAAATGTGATTCCAAATTTGAGAAGTTAGGAGCAAAAAGAAGGCTAAAGTCAAACTCTAAACATGACTCCATTCTGTCAGTATAGGATATAACTGTTTATTCTACTGAGTACCACAGACACTGTGCTGAAATACCTGTGCTATTTATAATCCAGTGCAAAGCTGATATGTCCTTGGCATCTTGAACCAATCACCACCATTCATCAGATCTTAACACACAGGAGAAAACTCATATTCCTTAACTATTAAAACACCTCTTAGCAATGCTGCTGCTGTTTGTAATTGAAATTGTTTGGTTATGGTGGTTCTTACCAGTCCCTCTCATGCAGTTTCTGATTTTATAACTTTATAATTTTCTTAGTAGCCCAATACTAGGGCATTTTTTTCAGCTCAAATATAACTATTTTGAAAACGTATTTTATACCTTTGGCTGCAATAAAATTTGTGAGAAATCCAATTCCAATACAGAAGGCTAATTTTCTACAAAAAACAAACAAACAAAAACCAGTCACCTCGCTCCCTAGACAGTTGCTCAAAAAAAAAGATGTTTTCCATCAAAGCAAAATGAAACTAAAGACACGATCCTCAAATAGACAGGAGAGATAATACATTTGGAAGCATAGAGATTAAAATGGTGGGCTCCCCACAGCCCACTTCCTAGCTGTAGAACGATGGCCAGTCACTTGAATTTTCTCAGACTCAATTGATTTCTTTGTAAAATAAGTATCACAATAGAACCAGCCATATTAGATTTTGGAGAGGATTAAATGAGAAAAGCCAGGTAAGTCAGTTCCCTCTGTGTGTGGCATGTGGGAAACAGTCAATACATAACTGGTAGAAATAGTATCAGCAATAGCAGCAGTAAGAACCTCAGTGCCTAGTATTTTTCTACATAGCAAACCTTCTACAAAGGTAATCCAGTTGTGTCCACTGTCTGGCCTTAGTGCTGTGTTCCTCTGCCTGTGTGTGCAACAATCATTCATTCATTTACCCATTCAACAAATATCTAATAAATGACTACTGCTGGGCACCGTCCCAGGTCATAATGATGGAATAATGCCAGGATATCTGAGCTAATTGTTTCTAGCAGAGATCAGCAAACTTATTCTGTCAGTGGCCAGATAATAACTATTGAGATTTGTGGGTCATATGCCTCCTGTCACAACTACTCTGCTACTGCAGTGTAAAGGCAGCCATAGACGATATAAACATAAATGGGCGTGGCGAATACGACTTTACAAAAATAGATTTGGCTGAAGTCCATAATTTATGGACTTCTATATATAGCCTAATTTTAAAAAGATCAAATAGAGATAATAAAGTATGAAAAATACTCTGATGGTCTCCACGAGGGTCAAGGAAGGCTTCCCAGGGGAAGCGATATTTAATCTGATTCTTAGTGGATAAACAGGAGATAGCCAGGCAAGAAAGAGAAGAACCGGATTCTAGGCAAAGGGGATAGTATGTAGAAGGCCAGGAGATGGAAGAGGAAACAAGAGACTGAGAAATAGAGGGAGACAGAGACAGAAAGAGACAGAGACGGGCATGGTGTTTTTAAGGAGCTAAACAAATCAACTAAGGCTTGAGTGCTGGGGGAACCAAGTCAGGACATCATGAGATGAGGTTAGTAGCAAGTAGGAGTCAGGTTGTGAAGGGCTTGGGACATAAGGGTTAAAATGTTTAGGCTCAATCCTAGAGACAATGGGAAGTCCTTGAAGGTTTGCAATGGAGAAGGGCAGGATGAGTTTTGCATCTCTGACTGCCACATGGAGAATGGGTTAGAGAACAGCGAGTGTGTAGGAACAGAGCCTGGAGAGAAGGCTGCTTCAACCATCCAGGAAGGAAGGAGTGGTGGTAGCTGAGCTATGATGTGGGAAGAGGGCAGTTTACAAGTAGATGTGGTCAAGAGATACTTGAGAGGTAAAAGTTAACAGATAAATTGGGATGGGGTGAAAGAGACAGAGGAGAGTTTCTGCCTCGGGCAACTACCTGTGTTAAGTCTCTCTGAAGCTTGCCTGACCTTCAAAGGTCTTTGGTTCTACTTTATCCCGAGACCCCTCTCTGACCTCTTCTTTCCAGAGAGATGAACACTCATCTGGAAGACTTTGCTCCTACCCCTCACCCCTGGAGGAAGCCTCTGACCAGAGTTGCAAGTGCTCGGCACCTCTCCAGGTGTGGCTGCCATTGGGGTCAGGCATCTGCATTATTAGCCCTCAGTAAATGCTTGGCTGTCATATCTTAACTTGTAATGGAGAATGAGCTTAAATGAAAAAGAGAGATTAATTAGGCCAGGCACAGTGGCTCATGCCGGTAATCCCAGCACTTTGGGAGGCTGAGGTGGGAGGATCACCTGAGGTCAGGAGTTCCAGACCAGCCTGGCTAACACGGTGAAACCTCATATCTACTAAAAAAAAAAAAAAAAAAAAAAATTAGCCGGGCATGGTGGCGCATGCCTGTAATCCCAGCTGTAGTCGGGAGGCTGAGGCAGGAGAATTGCTTGAACCTGGTAGGTGGAGGTTGCGGTGAGCCGAGATCACGCCATTGCAGTCCAGCCTGGGCAACAAGAGCAAAACTCCGTCTCAAAAAAAAAAAAAAAAAAAAAAAAAAATTAAAGGCTAAATATTCAAGAAAGTAGACTTCATTTTCAACCAAAGTGTAATTTTTGACAGTGAGATAATTGTATGCCATAATCTTTTGGTTTCTGCAGGACCACAGACTAAAAAAAAAAAAAATCTCTTTGTACTCATTAAGGAAAAGAAAATAGATTTGCAAGATGAGCATCTTCTACTTTCAGATGCATCATTTTCATGTTCATTATTGGCCAACACAACAGTTCATTCCCAAGAAAGATTAAATGGTTTACTTTACTTGGTATTTTGAGCTAAAAAAAAAAAAAAAAAAAAAAAAAAAAAAAAAAAAAAAAAAAAACCCTCTGAGTGTCAAGTCCGAGGAGACACGCAGAGCCCTGTCACTTGGAAGCAGGGTTAGCTTTGCTCCCAGTATACAGGAGGCCCCATAAGGCATCTTAGCACTGAGGTGAGCTCACATGGCAGTTGTCATTTGTCCTTTCCATAGTCCCAAAGCCTAAGAAAGTGAGTGTGGGAACAAAAAGAAGACAAGAAAATTTGTAAGTAACAACAATCATACTTGGTTTGAAAATAAGCTGGTGGTGGTGATGAAACCTTGCTCATAAATAAACCTCAGGAAGACAATACAAACCTATGTGCAAGCCACAAAAGCAGGAAAGAGGATAAATTCCAGCACAGGAAACTGGCTTTTCTCCTGAGACCCTCCAAACCATCCAGATGTGATCATTTTCCCAATATATATATATATATAAAAGCCTATTATCTTTATTCTATTTCCCTGAATTTTAAACCTAATTTAATTTCTAGCTCTTTGTAGCGTAATAACTCATACATTCTCATAAACAAAATGATGGAAGGAAAATCACACAAGATTTCAGTGACTCCACTTTTACATATAAAGAGCTATAAGCACATCAAACCTAACCTAACATCTCATTCTTTTAATGGCATCCATGCTGAATTTGGATAGCAAAAAGTCAAGTAAATTTTGTTTTCATGGAAACACATTTCTGATGCATGACATTAATACAAGGCCAAATAAACACAGTATCACCAGGAAATAAATCCAAATTTGAAGTCTGAAAGGGCAGTCATATATCTTGAATATTCTGAATGTCAACTTTTTGATGGAAAAAATAAAACAATAGCAGTGACTGTTTACACAGGTCCACTCTGGTGTCTTTGGTGTGTGTTCCAAAGTTTAATTTGTTGAATCCTTGTGTTTTCTGCTCCACGGTGTCTAGTGGCATTTATTATGTTCTCCTAAAACTGCAGCTTATGAAGGCATCGGAAAGGTCACTATTGCCTGGTTGTTTTTGAAAAGAGGATAAGTTAACGTATGTCCTCCAATAAAAGATGATCTTTCATGTGCGTTTGTTTCTGAAATTGAAATGTGTCTTGTTCATGTTCTCTGGGAGCCATTGTTCATCTTCCGAGTATTTCTGAGAGCTTCGTGCAGCGGCAAGCTTCCCTGCATATCTGAAACGAAGGCCGGCTTTGTTCCCACTTTTGTCTGCTGACACGAAAATAGCACTGAGGCTCCAAGTGGCCCCCGTCCTCATGAGACTCCCTTCTGAACACAACTGCACTAAAGTCCCCTGCCGCGAAGACAGACAGAGGTCATGTAAATTAGTGCCTCACAATCCTTGGTTAAGAAATAAAAGAAACCATTTATGTTCTTTTAAAGTTTTATGAGCTTATATTATTATTTGGCCTACTCTGAAAAAGAAAACTCCACCATTGAGCTTTACTGCAATCAGGAAATGTTGCTATTTATTTTGTATTTTAGAATTCTGGTGAGATGATATTTTTACATGCTGGTCATTTCAGTTTTAATTGTTAGTGAGATTTTTTTCTTCCTTAACGTGGGGGACGATGACCATCTGTCCTCTGGTTTCACTGAAAATGGAACAGGAAAAAAGAGCATAGTTTTTACAGGCTGCCTTCCTTCTTAAGAGGAAAAAGTTCTCTGAAATATCGCATTCTGCTGCTAGGTGGGTAGCAGGACAAGACCGCTGTGGTAAAGGCAGTGCTGATAGAGACAAGATAGTTGCTTGGCAGGCTTTGCTGTTACCAGATAGACCAGCTGTCCCACACCAGGACATTGGCGAAGACAAAAATACCAGAGGAGGCTTGGGGTCTGATCTGGGTGCAGGACGTGGGCAAGGACAGGATCAGGAAATAAAGATGAGAACAAAGGTGTGGCCTGAGACTTAGGGCTCAGTCACAGACAGGACACAACACAGGGTGAAGAGCCTGTCCCTCCAGGAGTGGAAGTAGGTGGGAGGCCTGAGGCGGGCCGGGTGGAGACATTGAAAGGACAGGGGACTCCAAGTCAGATGGTCAGGTCCAGATACGGGGCAGTGTACTTTACAAGAACCCCTTGGACTCCTCAGCTCACATCAATAGCATGCAGACACTGCCCTCCCATGGGGCTTCCAGCATTTCTAATGCGTCTCTGGGGTCTGAGTTCCAACATGCCTGTTCCCTCCATCTGGAGCACTCTTCCTCACCTTCATTATCTCAAAGGTCTTCAATGCCCATGTGCAACCTTTCCTTAAGCCCTCATGAGCTCAGAGACTTATCCTGGGCATGTGCAACTCATCATTCAGTGTAAAGGAACAAGGATGGGGAATCAGTGCAGCTACTGCAGATCAGTTCAGGGATACCTTTTAAAAGGTATATTTATTGAGATAACAAATGTGTGATGAATTTTCTCAAACTGCACAAACTCATATAACCAGCACCCAGACCAAGCAACACAACATGACTGGCACCCCTAAAAGTTCCCCTCAGGCTACACTCCAGTCACAAGGACAGCCACTCTCAAGGTCAGGAATGGATCAGAGTGGACACTTGCAGACCTCCCCGTAGTGCACAGCCCCCAGAACCACAGCAGCACAGCCTGTCGGCCGGGAGGTGGAGACGCTGGACCATCTGGGATCTAAGGTGAGCGTGATCCCACCCTGAATCCAGCCTGGAGCAGCGTCCTCCCTCTCATCGCAATGCTCTGGCTACAAAAGCAGGTATGCAAGGCTAAGCTTCAAGTGGAGAGGAGGACAGCTGGGACTTCAGTCATGCTCAGCTGGATAAAGCCAGGGGGCTTGAGCACGACTTTTTCTTGAGGCTTCAAATTGCTCATGACAAAGCTTACTGCAGCTGTCCCTAAGCCAACCAGCAAATTCTACCAACCCTCCTGCATATGATTATGTGTTGGTTGTTTCTTGATTTAGCCCCTGAGTGTTCACATTCAAGAGGAAAAGATAAAGTTTTGCTTTTCTTCTGCCTCAAGCAAAAAGATACAGAAAGCACCCTCAAGGGCTTGTGCTTAATATCTTTGAGGCAGAGAACAATAGAGCTATTGCCTCCCAAATGTCAAGGAGCCCTGGAAGAGCTGTGGGCCTCTATTATGCAGCAGCCTTTGGTCCAAATGATGCTTCAGACATTCTGAAAATGAACACCAGATTGCAAGTAAACACACTGCACTCTGAGAAGGGCGCTTTGTTCTCTGGGTCAAGGCAACTCACACCAGGCACTTTCGTCCTTCAGAGAAGGGACTATCATGGCCATGGTTCCTACAAGCCACTGTGTGATTGGTAAATTCCAAGGCACCTGTGAATCTCACTGCCTGTGGGCTGGGAGAGCCTCCCCAAGGACTGTGTGTGTGTGTGTGTGTGTGTGTGTGTGTGTGTGTGTGTGTGTGTGTGAACACCAGCTCCTGTGTTTCTGAAGCTGATGCATGTGGCCCGTGGGGAATCAGTAGAACCAAATCAGACCTGCCATAGGGCCCAGGAAAGCAGAGGGCATTTGCTAGGGAAATTATGGATGGGGGAGTTTGGGAAGGTCCCTCAAGACCATGTGCTTACACCTTACTGCCCTACTGAGTAACCTGCATGCTCTGGAGCTATGTGGGGCACGGCACAACCTGACCTGTACCAACAGGGTCTCTGTGCCATGGCAGAGCACTGTCCTGTGAGGTCCCACTGGCTGGGGGCTCACTGGGAATGTGTCAGGCACAGTGCTGGGTCTTTACATACCTTGGTTCCTAACCCACGCAACATCAGTAAGAGGAAGATATTGCCTCACAGGTGAGGAAACTGAGGCTTGGAAGAGCCTAGGAAGAATTGCCCATCTGGGAGGGGTCTGGGCTGGATCTCAGCCAGAACCTGAGATCTCTGCAGCTGTGCTACCCCTTGGAGGTGATAACCTTGGCATGGATCCCTCGTACTCATCCCTGAGGACCCACTTCCACCAACAAGTGCTAATTCAGATCCCAAGTCAAAATTTGCAGGGATGCCCACCTGGTCCTGTTGAAATCCCACAGCATGACATCACAGGTTAGAACATGGCCCAGGCCTTGCCAGTGCAGAAAGCAACTGCTCTTTCTTCCGACTCCCCCGATCAGTGGGGAGTTCTGTTGTTTTTTTTTTTTTCTTTTTAATTGAGGTACATTTCACATAACATAAAGCCACCATTTAAAGAGCACAATTCAGTAGCATTTAATAATTAGGATGTTGCGTGTCCTTCAGCTCTACATAGTTCCAAAACATTCTCATCACCCTAAAAAGAAACCTCAGATCCATTAGCTGTCCCCCACCCTTTCACTTTCATCCTGTAGTGGGCCACCACTCATCTTCTTTCTGCTCCTATGGATTTGCCTGTTGTTGATATTTTGTTCCAACAGAACGACACAACATGTGACCTTTCACGCTGGCTTCTTTTACTTAGCATAATGTTTCCGGGGTTCATCTGCACCGCAGTATACATCCGTACCTCATTCCTTTTATGGCTGAGTAATATTCCCTGCAATCTGCTTTTTTTTTTTTTTTTTGGAGACAGAGTCTCGCTCTGTCACCCAGGCTGGAGTGCAGTGGCGTGATCTCGGCTCACTGCAAGCTCCGCCTCCCGGGTTCACACCATTCTCCTGCCTCAGCCTCCCAAGTAGCTGGGACTACAGGTGCCTGCCACCACGCTCGGCTAATTTTTTGTATTTTTAGTAGAGACGGGGTTTCACCGTGTTCGCCAGGATGGTCTCGATCTCCTGACCTCGTGATCCACCTGCCTCGGCCTCCCAGAGTGCTGGGATTACAGGCGTGAGCCACCGTGCCCAGCCACAATCGGCTTTCTTAACAATGAGGAAGAGGCAATGTATCCTCATGGAGAGAATACTGACCCAAGAATCTGTGGAAGTCTTGCCCCCCTCATGGGACTCCATGTTCCACGTCAGACAGAATGGGTTCAGATATCAGGTGCCCTATGGTGTGGACTTACTGGAGATATTTAATTGTTAAAAGCCTCCGTATCGCTGTCAATCCAATAAGCGTAATGATTCTACCTAACTCCAAGATCTGTTGTGAAAATTAAATAAGAAAACATATAAAGATTGCCAGACTGCCGAACAACATAATCAGGATACATGAGATAATATCTCTACTTCCCCTCCCATTCATGATAATTAATTTCTGCTTCTACAGATGTAAACTGGGCATTCAGCTGTTCACAGTAGATGTGTGCCTGAGTTGCTCGTGTAAACTGACTTCAAAGGAATCAAATCACATTTCATATTCACTCAGTAAATGAAATCTTAGGTGGACAAAATCTATTAACGAAGGAAATCTACTCTCAATTCAGTGTGCAGATTAGCGACTTGAATTAACATTTTTGTCCCAGTGTCTGGCACAGTGATTGGTGCATAAGCGGTGGCCAATGTGTGTGTAGAGAGGAAAAAGGAAAGCTGGGGTAACGAAGGAAGGGATCTTATACCTGATACGCTTCAAAGGAAACTTCCCCTAAGCCCACAGATTCTCAAAGGCCAGCACTGCTAGCCCGTGGGAAATGTGGTCAGTAAGTAACAGATACAAATATCTTTCTAGCCAAGCCAACAAAGACGTACATTGAATATCTGCTCAGTGCCCAGCACTACAGGGTGAGGTTAGAAAGGGACCAGGAGCTGTGGCTGTTGCCTGTAGAATTTCACTCTGTTTGGAGAAGCAGAAGTGACAAATAGACTATGTGAGGAGAAAGGCTCTTGTGGCTCAGATCACAAATTCTGGCAAAAGCTAACAAGTCTAGACTTGGCCAGAGAAGGCCCAGCACAGTGCCACAGGAAGTCACCTGGGTCCTGGCCACCCATTGTGCCTCTTCTGTGGCTGGAATAATCAAGAACACACTGTCGGAGACTGTTAGGTTTCAAGCATAAGGGATCGTGAGCAAAAGCCGAGTCTTTATTAGAGATAATGTCAAGCCTTTCGAGGAGCCCTTGGGTTCTGAACCACGGACTTTTTTTTGTATCTTTTCTGTTTCCAACCTCCCCACTGGGCACACTGAGCGGTGGGACTTGAGGCTGTTCTGGAAGATCGGTGGTCTGCCTTTCGCTCAATCATAATGCAACATTTGGTTTGGAATTCACACCAACGACCACCCACAAACATCATAATTCCTGCAAGAAGTGAGCAGGCTCTCCTATAAAGTTCAGAATATAAGTATACAAAATCTTATATAAATCAAAATATAAATAACTGAAAAACGATGGTGTGATTCAAAGCAAAAAAACATGTATCAGATAGAGTTGGACAGGCAAGGAAGACTTTATTCAAAGCTATCGCAATGGGGGAGAGGCCAGAACTCAGTCTGAGCTTAACCCAGCTGAAACAAAAGGCAGGAGGGTTTATTGGCACTGGGCTGCACTGGTGGAAAGAAGGTGGGGAAAGATGGTGTGGGAAAGAGTTGATCCATGAGATGTGCCCAGCACGTTGACTTATTCCTGAGTGTACACATGTTTTTCTCTATGACTGGGCCATCTGTATTTGCTAATTGGAACCCACTGAAGTTAAGCTCCTACTCTCCCACAGAAACTGGGAGATAGGGATGCCATCTCCTTTCATGGTTCCCTTTCCAAGGGATGGCTCCTGGGTTCTTGGGAAAGGCATTCCTGAGCTGCCCAATTGGCAAGAGGCTTTTAAAAATATTTACATCTCAATGGGGCAGAGAAAGAACTTGCAATTATGAGCTCCCCATAGTAGATGCTCTAGAAAAACAGGCAGGTCAGGGCCTAGTGGTATGAAGAGGTCCTTCTAAGGTCTAGTAAAGCTGAGGGGAAGGTTAAGGCCTTCTCGGTCAGGGGTTTCCAAAGCCCTGTTCCTGACAATAAAACTCTTCTACAAAAACACTTGCTCGGATTCTATGGCATGAGTCAAAAATGCTTCTTTAAAAAATTATTTCACCAAAATGTTTAATTTTTCCAACAATCCCCTGAAAAACTGAGTGGAGATAAAAGCCCTTCATTTCCAGATACTGATTAATGCTACAAGCTCTGGCTAAATAAAGTTATCTAGATGCCGCCAGTTGTACTGCATATTTCAACTTTCAAAATATTTCTAAAGGTTACTGAACTGTGTTAAACAGAATGAATAAATAAGCATTGCCTTTGCAGCTCAGAGTCAGACCCCGAAAACCTCTGAGCATTGTACTCTCTAGCATTTATGGTCTTTGTTTGGGCTTTCTGGTCAGCAATTCCTAATTTCCGAAAATAAGACACACTGCTTCCTAACCGTGCCACCAGAAGGTCAGCCTGGCTGGGCTTCATAGCTTTGCATACAGCTGTGGAATGGAAATGTTCTTTTTTGAAGTCATCAACAGAACGGGAAGCAGTGAGAGCAGAGAAGAGCAGGTTGGCAAGAGGGCATGCCTTTTGTTGCTTGGGTTCTCTGCATCCCAGTATCAATCACGCTAACTAGCTCTTGCCCCAGGAGTGGCGTGCAGGCAGTGTATGTGTGGAGTCCTGCTCACAGAAATTGTGTTTGGCTCATCCCAGGGTTTTCAAAATAAGGTAATTGCTTCCAGTTTCTTTGGGGCAGTGACACCCTTTGATGAACAGAAGAGCACACCTTCTGTGGTCTCCCACAGTCCCCACTATCCTCTCACATCTCCTATGCCTGGCTCATTGTACAGAGTTGCTGGTTGTTTGCATAATAAGCCAACCCTAGCTTAGTAGTATGAAATAATACCAGTCATTTGTTATTATTATTGAGACAGAGTCTTGCTCTGTCACCGAGGCTGGAGTGCAGTGGCATGACCTTGGCTCACTGCAACCTCTCCCTCTTGGGTTCCTGGGTTCAAGCAATTCTCCTGTGACAGCCTCCCGAGTAGCTGGGATTACAGGCATCCCCCACCACTCCCGGCTAATTTTCGTATTTTTATTAGAGACAGTGTTTCGCCATGTTGGCCAGGCTGGTCTTGAACTCCTCACCTCAGATGATCCACCTGCCTCAGC
Source organism: Nomascus leucogenys (assembly GCF_006542625.1). NCBI lineage: Eukaryota > Metazoa > Chordata > Mammalia > Primates > Hylobatidae > Nomascus > Nomascus leucogenys. The sequence goes on from NC_044393.1 coordinate 3,729,154, forward strand.
CTCCCAAAGTGCTGGGATTACAGGCATGAGCCACCGCACCCAGCCTATTATTATTAATTATTATTTCTCACAAGTCCTGGGGGTTGGTTGGAGCTAGCCAGGTGTTCCTCACTTGGGGTTTCTCACATGGTTGCAGTCACACAGTGGCTTGGGTTGGAGGAATCTGAAGCTTCCTGGCTTACCGGTGATGATGGACATGTGTCCTCAGCAGGAACCCCAGCCAAGGCTCCTTGCTGGAGCTGCTGCACTTGGGATCTGCACTAGCCTGGGGTTGTAAGATAACAACTTGCTTCCAAGGGCAACTATCTTTAGAGAGCCAGAAAAGCTATGTTACCTTTTCCAACCTAGCCTCAAAGTTCACTTTGGCTACATTTTATTCACAAGAGGAAAGGCACTAGGCTAGTCCCTATTAAAAGGAAAGGGATCCGAATCAGACTCTACTGCTTGGTGGAAGAAGCATAAAGAACTCGGGAGCATGTTCTTAATCCTCCTCAATGTTACCTCTGGCCACAAAGCATTCATATTTCCCCCACATGCATAAACCATTCATCCCATTCCAAGACCTCTGAAGGGCTGCGTATTACACACCTGGCTCAAGCTGGAGAAAAGAGATGTCAACTTCTCAATCAAGTTTAAGTTCTGATGAGGCTGCTCCTGGGTTACTCGAGTCCAGCTCTTGAAGCATTGTTACCCTCCATCTGAAGACCCACGAATGGAAATAAACACATCATCTGCCACCCACACACTCAACACAGGGGCGGGACAGGCATAAAACCACCACTGGAGACATTCCTTTCCCAAAAGAAGGAAAGGCAGCCTGTGAGTCACTGGTTCACAGCGATCCTGAAGTCCAGCCAGGCATGTGTGGCAGTTCTTTGTGCAGGGCTAAGTCCAACTGCTCGGAAAAGCTTCCCATGGCTCTTGGCTCCACCCCGGGCTCTGGAATCCACTCTCTGAATGGTCCTTCCCTCACCAAGAATATGTGGCACTTGTCTGCACCAGAGCTGTTTTCTCTGCTTGCTTCTTAAGTGTAGACATTTGAGAATCCAAACCCTCCTTTCATTGTTTGCTGTCTCTGTCCCTTTTAGTCCCAGTGGACAGTGTTTCTGTCAACAGGATTCCTTCACAACTCTGCAAATATTTTCTAAAACTTAGTGGACTTCATGCCATTTGATGAAAGCCACACCCACACGTCTCCTCTAGGCCAGGCTTCCCAGGATGCTGCTGAGGAACAACATCCCAGAGATGGCTGGAGACGCCACTCACTCACAGAGGGTCCTGCAGTCCTGCCCTGACAGGGCTTAGACAACCTGTTTCTTTGAAAGGGTCTTCAGGTGCCACCCTAAACCTTTCTGAGATTTTTCAGAAGGGTAAAGTCAAATCCATGCTTTCTTCTTCAACCATGCCTTACCCACAGAGCCCTGGATCAGGGCTTTGCCTGGAGGCAGTTCCATGATTTGAGAATCATTGCTCTCTGAACAAGCTGGGAATAAGAAATAGTTTAATTTCTAGACTCATCAGATAGTTACTCCTCTGTGTTTAATAGGCTCTTCTAGCTCATCTATTTCCTCTCTCATTTTGTTATAGGCAACTAGAAAAAGGCCAAGTGGCACCTTCGACACACTGCCTGGACATTTTCTCAGTTAATCATCTCATTCATCATTACTTATTTTTCTATGAGCAGCAGTGAGGCCAAACCTCCTGCCACCTCGTATCAAGGGTCTCCTTTCTCCAGCTTCAGGCATTTTCCCTTTAACCCTCACTCACAGCACCCTCAAGTCCTCCAGCCTCTGCTGGGAGCTCACCACCCTCCCTGGTCCCACCTGGCCCCTGGCTCTGAAGCCAGTGCTGCACATACTTGGCATCCCTGTGTCAGCACCCCACACTGCCCATTACCAGTTCTGTTCTAGTTACTTCTTGTTGCGTGACCAACAACCACAAATGCAGTGAAGTAAAACCACAATTGAATGTTATGATGAGCTCTCTTGCTTCTAATGTCAGCCTGGTCAGCCAGGCTGTTCTCATTTGGGGCTCCTCATGAGTTTGCACAGTGTCTGCGGCTGCAGTAACCTCAAAGACTTCCTCCTTTACATATCTGGTGGTTAATGCTGGGACCAGATAAAGGGAGGTCCCTCTGTTGTTTTGCAAAGAAAATAATCATTTCTAGTTGTCTTGAGATAATTTGAATTGTTGTGTGTTTGCCAGGGTGGTTCTCCTGAATGATAAAAATATATCCTTTTCATCGACTTGGAATCATCCAAGCTAGACTGAATTCCTCACTCCATCATTAACACATTGTGCAACCTCAGACATAACGAGCAAACCCAAGTCCTTGTGCAGATTGCTCATTAGTCATTATTATAATAAGGCTGACAGACATGGCTCAGGACCATGACAAGGCTCCCATTCTAGGATTTTAAGATAATTGGTTTTGGGTAAGACGTTGTGCGTTGGTTGCCATAAGCACGAATTTTTAAACAACATCCAAGAGCATCTATGTGAGGTACTGTTTTAGATGCTAGGACAGAGCACGGAAGAGAATTCTTGCCCTCACAGAGCTTAAATTGAAACAATGTCCTTTATATAAAAGAAATGCATTGGGGGAAAAACAACTCCTCTACGTTTTCTCTGACTTTAAAACAAAGAGTCAAAAACAAAGAGTTATACTTATTATCTTGTCTGCAGTAGAGGAAAGGGTGGAGCAGACAAAGAAGATGGGGGCAGACTCCCGGTGAGAATGCCTTAGGCTGCAAATCCTAGGCTCCAGAATAGAATTTTACTATTCTGTATGGTTTATGTCCAGTCATGTCATAGTAATTGAAATCTAAAACTAAATAAAACAAAGACCAAATGTTCTATGAGCCCAGAGGTGAACATGGTCTATATTACTTAGGAATCTTTATTAATATTAATATGCATTTTTAGGTACATTGTTTTAGTGACCTTCACATGTGGTGATGTTAGAATGTCACAAAGACAACTTTAAATGAAAATATTTGCAAATCCCATAAAAATAATTGTCTTATTACAGTTCAAATTACGTACTGTACAGAACATTCACAAGAACTGGAGTGCTTTGCAGCAGACTATAGAATAGAATAGGGGCTTCACATTTCATAGTAAATACATCAGCATACACTTCCCAAGGCATAGAGCCACTTTGCTACATATGCTTTTGACATTCAAATCTAATTTTTCCAAGCACTGGTAATATTGTGTGCCTTGCATCTAACATTTTCTGGAAAAAAAAAAAATTAATCAACGTTTCAAGGTTGATTCTATTTTTAAGAAGAAATTAACTAGATAAAGCCATGAAAAGTAGAAATATTATGAATATCAGCATTGCTTTATACTTCTAAACAACTCTTTACAATTATTGAGATGAGAAGTTGTGGGAAAACCAGCAACTTTGACATAAGTTGAGCTGAGATATGTGTGTTATCAATACTTTGGTGCTTAGTAGGGACAGGGAAGAGTCTCTTCACGTTGCACCATCTTACTGGTCGTAATACTTGTAAATGCAATGGGCTTCTTTGTTTTCACCTGGTGGACATCCGTTCCTTCTCCTTTGTATAACAGCACTTCTATCTCCCACTGGGAACCACATGCACTGTTGTGGTATTATTGATAGGATTATCCATCAGTGTGCAGAGTAAACCCGACTCAAGGGGTGAGCCCACAATCCCAGCTAGGACTATGAACTCTCCGAACCTTGATGACCAACACAAGAAGAAAAATGGCTTAGTGATCATGACCCCTCATTACTAAGTGCAACAAAAACATACTTTTAGTTCTATGTGGATTCATATTACTGCCTAACTCCTACCTTTCTGCAAATCAGTACCTTGGGTGTTATATTAGTCCATCCTCATGCTGCTATGAAGACATACCTGAGACTGGGTAATTTATAACTGAAAGAGGTTTAATTGACTCAGTTCTGCAGGGCTGGGGAAGCCTCAGAAAACTTATAATCACAATAGAAGGGGAAACAAACACATCCTTCTGGCCAGGCGTGGCAGCTCACGCCTGTAATCCCAGCACTTTGGAAGGCTGAGGCGGGCGGATCATAAGGTCAGGAGATCGAGACCATCCTGGCTAACACGGTGAAACCCCATCTCTACTAAAAATACAAAAAAAATTAGCAGGGCATGGTGGCGGGCACCTATAGTCCCAGCTACTCGGGAGGCTGAGGCAGGAGAATGGCGTGAACCCAGGCCAAAAAAAAAAACAAAAACAAAAAAAACAAAACACGTCCTTCTTCACATGGCTGCAGCAAGGAGAAGCACTGAGCAAAAGGGGGAAAAGCCTCTTATAAAGCCATCAGATCTTGTGAGAACTCACTATCATGTGATATTCAAATCTATCTTTTTCACACGAGGGTAACTGCCCCAAGGATTAAATCGCCTCCCACGACCTGTGGGGATTATGGGAACTGCAATTCAAGATGAGATTTGGATGGGGACACAAAGCCTAACCATATCAGGTATGAAAAGAGCAAGTCTAACACTGTTACAACCCAGACGATCAAAGTTACTGTGGTAGGGAGGAAGGCACTTCCATTTAGAAACAGTGATACTTTTACCAGCTTTGTTACTGAAGCCCTATTCTATTCTTGAAGCCCTTTTCTATTCTTAGAGGAATCAATTGACTGGCTTATTCAGAAGGTGTATCAGCTTTCAAAGTCAACGGTGTATTTGGAAGGATAGAGAGGAAGACAGAAAGGAGGCCACCTTCCAGCAGTGGGAAGTGACCTGGGTTTCCTTCATTAGACTATGAGTTTCCTGAAAATAGGCCCTAGGACCTACATGTTATGTATCTGCATATCTCTTGTGCTCAGCATAGTGCCTCATACACAGGATTTAGACTGAGTCTAGAGAAGAAGAGGCAGATTTCACAGTCCAAAGATCTTATTTTTCCACCTACCAGCACTCAAATGTGAAAGTGACTTAAAATATTTAGTTCCAAAGAAATATTACATATAGGGAAATGAAGCTAAGATGATAGCAGTTTTCTCACCAAAAGACGACAGGTGAGAAGACAGTGGAAAAAAAAACTCCACTGAGGGAAAACAACCAACCACCAACGTGTCAACCCAGAATTCTATTCAGATCCAAAATATAGTTCACCAATGAAGATAAAATAAAGACTCTTTTATACATAAAGAAGCTGAAAGAATTCATCGTGAGAAGACTTAGTACAAGAAATGTTAAAGAAGGTACTTAGGCAGAAGAAAAATGACAATGGATGGAAATATGGATTTTCACAAAGGAATGAAGAGCACCTGAAGTGGTAAATACATGAGCAAATATACAATATTTCCTTATTATTTAAATATTTTCAAAAGATAATTATCAACAATGTAGAATGTAACAGCAATGTGGAATGGTGTTTACAATATATGTTAAAGAAAACGTAGGACAACATTAGCACAAAGGCCAATAGAAGAGAAATGAAAATATCCTACTATAATGTGCTCTCTGTGAAGAGGCATCATATTGCTTAAAGGTAGATTGTGATAAATCAATTTTATATACTATAAATGCAAAAGGCAACCATTAATGTAACAAAAGAGTTACAGGTAATAAGCCTTTAAAGGAAGTGAATTGTATCATGAAAACACATTCAGTGCAAAAGAAGAAGGAGCAGGAAGAAAAAGAATGAGACAAAAGTTGAAGCAAATACAGAATAGAGGAAGGTAAATTTAAGCTTCACCTTATCAATAATCACAATTGATATAAATGTTCTATATGTAAAATAAAAGGCAGAGAAGTCACATTTGATTTAAAAAGTAATATCCAATATATGTTGCCTAGAAGAAAAGATGTACTTTAATCTACAGACAGAACTAAGTTTAATGTAAATAATGGAAAAGATATATCATGCTAACATAATCAAAAGAAAGTTGGAGTATCTATATTCATGTCAAACCAAATAGATTTTCAAGCAAAGAATATTACTAAGGACAAAGAAGTTCATTTAATAATAACAAAGGGTTCAATTCACTAAAAATAAAAATTCTAAAGTTTTGTACATTTAAATAACAAACTCTCAGAATAACTAAAGCAAAAACTAAAAGTAGTATCTAGGAAAAAATAGAAAACTCCACAATTATATTCAGAGATTTCAGTACCTCTCCCTCAATAATTGATAAAGTTCACAGAATATCAGTAAGGTTATAGAAAAAGGAACAATACTATCAACAAATACTACCCAATTGGCATTTATAGAACATTTCGCCCAACTACAACAGAACACATGTTCTTCTTAAACGCACAAAGAAGATTTACCAAGTTAGACTGTAATTGAGGAAAAAAAATGCCTGTATATATTTAAAAGGATTCAAATAATATAAGATATGTTCTTTGACCACAATAAAATTAAACTACAAATCAATTACAGAAAGAGATCTAGAGTGTCTTCACATATTTGGAAATGAAATACTTCTAGTAACGACTTCAAAAACACAAAAGGGTAATCATAAAGCACTTTGAACTGAATGAAAATTAAAATAACATTACAAAATTGTTAGGATGCTGCTGAAGCAGTATTTAGGGGCAAATTTATAGTACTGAATGCCTCCATTAGAGAAGATAAATGTTCCAAATCAATGACTGTAGCAACAGTCACTTTAAGAAATTGTAAAAAGAATTATTTAAATCCAAAATAAACAGAAAAAAAACCAGAATGGAATGAATTTTAAGAATTAGAAAAACAGAAAACAATGAAACCAAAACCTGATTCTTTGAGAAGATCAATCAATAAAATGATAAAAACCATAGCCAAACTGAACAAGAAGAAAAGAGTAAAGACACACATTACCAATATCTAAATTGAAAGCAGTGTTTTCACCACAGACACTACATACAATAAGAAAATACTATGGATAACTTTGTCAGTAAATTTGAACAAATTAGGTGAAACAAGCAATTTAAAAAAGAAACTATAAAAGCCCAATCAAGAGGAAATGAGTAACCTATATAGCCACATATCTTTTCAAGAAATTGAACGTGTATTTTAAAACCTTCCAACAAAAAAATTCTAGGTCCCAAGGCTTCACTAGTGAACAGCACAAAACACTTAATCAAATCTACACAAAATAATCCAGAAAATCCTAGAAGAGGGAAATACTTTCCGACCCATTCTCTGAAAGCAACATTACTCTCATAACAAACCCAAATACATAATAAAACTACAAACCATTATCTCTCATAAATATACCAGCAGAAATCATTTTTATTTTAGGAAATCAAATGCAGCATTACATACAAAAATAATACGTCACAACTAAGTCAGTTTTATCCCAAGAAATCAAGAAAGATTTAATATTTAAGAATAAACAAATGTCACATTAACAGTCTAAAAATGAAATCCATATGATCTTCAATAGGTGAAGCAACATTTGACAAAATCTAACATCCATTCATGATAAACAGTCTAGGCAAATTAGCAATAGAACCAATTTTTTTTTTTTTTTTTTTTTTGAGACGGAGTTTCACTCTTGGTGCCCAGGCCAGAGTGCAATGGCATGATCTCGGCTCACTGCAACCTCCACCTGTCGGGTTCAAGCAATTCTCCTGCCTCAGCCTCCCTAGTAGCTGGGATTACAGGCACGTACTACCATGCCCAGGTAATTTTGTGTATTTTTAGTACAGACGAGGTTTCGCCATGTTGGCCAGACTGGTCTCAAACTCCTGACCTCATGATCTGCCCACCTTGGCCTCCCAAAGTTCTCGGATTACAGGCATGAGCCACCGTGCCTGGTGAAACGATTTTCTAATTGATACAAGGGATCATTGAAATCTTATAGCTAACATCGTATCTAATGGTGAAAAAATGAATGTGTCCCTGTTAAGATTAGGAAAAAGGCAAGTATGTGCTCTTACTATTGTTATATCATGTAGAAAATTGCAAGGAATCTACAAAACTCCCCTGGAACTACTGCCTAAGTTCAGCAGGATTGCAGGATACAAAAACAACAAAAATCAATTTCATTTCTATATGCATACTAAGGACAAACAAATTTCCTAAATAAAAAACACAATACTATTTACAAATGCTTCAAGTAAAATACTTAGGTATAATTCTAGCAAAACACACATCTAGGTGCTGAAAATTACAAAATATAATACAAGACATCAAAGAACTAAATAATTAGACATCTGTGTTCATGGGTTGGAAAAGTCAATGTCGTAAAGGTATGAATTCTTTCCACATTGGTGTTCAGGTTTAATATAATTCCTGTCAAAATTCAAGCAAGGTGGTGGTCATAATAGACAAGATTATTAGACACTTCACATAGAAAGAGAAAGGCTCTAGAACAGCTAAAACAAAATTGAAAAAGAAGAGTCAAGGGGGAGGTGCCACTCTGCCCTATGGTAAGTCTTCCCATATAGCTGCAGTGATAAATCCAGTGTAACATTGGTGTAGGAGCAGACAAACACATCAACAGAACTGAGAATCCACAAACAGACCAACACAATTATGCCCAGTTTATTTTTGGCAAAGGTGTGAAAGCTGTTCAATGAAGGCATTGTAGTATTTTCAAAAAAATGGTGGTGGAGGCCGGGCGCGGTGGCTCACGCTTGTAATCCTAGGACTTTTGGAGGCCGAGGCAGGCGGATCACGAGGTCAGGAGATCGAGACCATGGTGAAACCCCATCTCTACTAAAAATACAAAAAATTAGCCGGGCGTGGTGGCGGGCGCCTGTAGTCCCAGCTACTTGGAGAGGCTGAGGCGGGAGAATGGCGTGAACCCAGGAGGTGGAGCTTGCAGTGAGCCGAGATTGCGCCACTGCACTCCAGCCTGGGTGACAGAGCAAGACTCCATCTCAAAAAAAAAAAAAAAAAAAAAAAAAAAAATGGTGGTGGAAAAATTGGACACTCATAATCAAAAATCTGAACCTCAACCTAAGTTAAACAATTTTTTAAAAACCTGAAATGGACATAAATGTGAAACATAAAACTATAAATTAAAATATATATATACATACGTGAAAATCTTGGAGATCTAGGCTGAGGCAAAGAGTTTTTCCACTTTACACTGAAAGCACTTGCTGAACTTCATTGAAATGAATCATTTTGCTATGCAAAAGAGCCTGTCAAGAAAATAAAAAGACAAATTAGAGAACAGGAAACATTTTTGCAAATTATATTTTCAAAAAAAGCCTCATTTTTTAAATATATAAAGGATCTGTAAAACTCAACATTAAGAAAAATCCAATTAAAAATTGGGCAAAAGGCATGAACAGACATTTCACTGAAGAGGAGACATGGATGTCAAATAAGCATCTGGAAAGATGTTCAACATCATTAGCCATTAGGCTATGGAAATTAAAACCACACCCAGAATTCACTGCACACCTCTCAACAGGGCAGAAATCTTTAAAAATAATGATTACACCAAATTCTGTGAAGCTGCAGAGAAACTAAATTGCTCCCAGATTGCTCATGAAATGTAAAATGGTATAGTTATTCTGAATAGTTTGAAAGTTTCTTTTAAAACTAATAACGGAATTACCAAAGACCCAGCAATCATACTCTTGGGCTATTATACTAGAGAATGAAACTTATGTTTATGCAGAAACTTGTACATGAATCTCACAGCCTGTGACAGCCAAAAGCTGAAAACTACCAAAATGTCCTTGAGTGGGCAAATGGTGGAGTTAACTCTGGCACATTCATGCTGTGGGAATACTACTCAGAAATAAAAAAAGGAACAAACTAATGATACATGCAATAATTTGGATTAACCTCACGGGATTTATGCTGAGTGAAAAAAGACAATCTTTGAAGGTTACATACTGTATGATTCAATTTATATAATATTCTTGAAATAAAATTATAGAAATAGAGAAAAAAATTGTGGCTTCCAAGGTTTAAGGGGGTGATAGGAGCAGGAGGAAAGTAGGTGTGGCTATAAAGGACAACATGAGGACTCCTGTGGTGATGGAAATATTCTGTATTTGGTTTTATCAATATCATATACTGGTGGTAATATTGAAATTTTGCAAAATGTTACCATTGAAGGAAACAGTAATGGGTACATGGAGTCCTTCTGTGTTATTCCCTACAACTGCATATGGATCTACATTTATCTGAAAATATAAAGTTTAATTTTAAAAAGAAAAAATATAGATATATTGGACTTCAAAGTTAAGAACATTTGTTCTTTTTAAGACATTATTATTAGAAAAATAAAAAGGCAAGCCACAGATTGAGATAAGTATTTCCAAAACATACATCTAACACAAGGCTTGTATCCAGAATATATAAAGAATCCTTAAAACTCAATACTAAGAAGATGTTAAAAAAGAAGAGACACAATCAGGCACTTCACCAAAGATATATGTTACCCAAAGAGCACATAAAAGTGTTAAATATAATTAGTCATCAGGGAAATACAAATTAAAACAACAATTGACACCTTTGTGCAACTGACACATAGTTTAAAATAAAACAAACATTGAGGATATCAAGTTTTGGATGGGATTGGAACAAATAAAACTCTTATACATTGCCAGTGAGATAGAAAATGTTTCAGCCACTTTAAAAAATTCCTTGGAAATGTTTGGAAAATTCCTTGGAAATTCTATAAAGTCAAACATATACTCAATGAATGACACAGCTATCTCACTCCACAAAGTTTTGTACACAAATGATTAATAGTCAAAAACTAAAAGTAACCCAAATGGAGAAACGAATTCCAGTATATTTACATGATGGAAAACTATTCAGCAACACAAAGGAACTACTGATATATACAAAGCATGGAAGAATTTAAAATGCATTATACTAAGTGAAAGAAGCCAGTTTCAAAACACTACATACTAAATTATTCCACTGATATAAAATTTTTCAAAATATGTAAGTTTCAAAAGAATTAGATCTTACAATGTTCTCTGATCACAATGGAACTAAATTAGAAAGTAATGTTAATTAACATCAAAATAACCCTAGAAAAACCCTGAAGATTTGGAAATTAAAGAGTGCACTTCTATTTAAGCCATAGGTTGGGGCAGAAATCACAAAGGAAATAAATTATTTTTAATGAGATACCACTTCACACTAAGACAGCTAAAATAAAAAAGAATGTAACAAGTGTTGGCACGGATGTGGAGAAGTTGAAACCATTTACTTGGCTGCTGTGATTATAAAATGATGCAGCTACTTTGGAAAACCTATTGACATTTTCTCAAGATAGGTTCTTATGACTCAACAATTCTACTCTTAAAACCTATACGTAGTATTCCTAGTACAAACCACCCAAATGTCCATCAATCGATGACTGGAAAGATAAAGTGTGGTCTATTCATAAAATGGAATATAATTTGGCAATAAAAAGAAAGGAAGTACTAGTATATGCTACAATGTCAATGAACTCTGAAAACATGTTGAGGGAAAGAAAAGGCCACAGATTCTGTGACTATAAAATAAAATGTCCAGAATAATCAAATTCATAGAAATATAAAGTAGATAGGCCAGCAGTTGTCAGGGTACTGGGAGGTGGGAGGAACAGGAAGTGACCAAGGAAATTAATGTTATTACCTTACGGAAATTATAAGAGCAGTAATTAGTGAAATAGGAAACAGACAAAAGTAGGACAAAAATTAACAAATCAAAAGTTATGTCTTTGGAAAGAGTATTAAAATGTTTAGACCCTTAATAATACTAAACAAGTTAAAGAGAGAAAAGATAAATTACCAAAAAGAATAAAATAATATCCTGACAGATCCCACAAACATTAAAAAGATATTAAGAAACTACTATAAACAGCTATGCCAATTAACTCGACAACTTAGATGAAATGGAAAACACAAACCAAAATTGATGTGAGAAAAGAGAAAATCTTACCACAAAGATGTTAAATATTTGAAATGATGGATACACTAATTAGCCTGATTTGATATTTCCACAATATGTACATGCATTGAATCATCCCCAGAATATACACAATTGTTATTTGTTGATTAAAAATATAAAGCTTATTTTAAAGGAACTGGGAAAAAAGGAGAAACAAAATCTGAATGGTCTTGCTATTGTTTATCTAGGGTGATGAATGAGTTCCATATCTTAATTTGGTTGTTATACATTTGTCAAAGCTCATATAATTACACATGTAAGATAAATTTCACTGTATGTAAATCTTCAGTTTTATAAAAATAGCATATAGTGAAGGCAACACACCCAACATACCTGGTGCATTGTATCAGCTCTATGAATACATTGTAGCTCTTGCTATTATTAATAGTATCAAGTACTAGGATACAAAACAAAGGCTTAGAGACTTGTCCAGGCCCCTGGGATATTGGAAAATTTCAGCAAATATGTGAGACATTCAGAGTTTTGAAACTGTAACAGCTCGACATTTTTCAGTGAGAAGATTAGTTTGCTGGGAGATAGATTAGACAAGTGAATGAAGAGTAAACTGTCAATCACGGAGATAAATAGGCTTCCACGGGAGAGTGGGGGTAGAAAGACCTTGTCTCTTCTCGATGACTGCATTTCTTGCAAAGGACCAAGTACACAAGCGCCTTAGCTCCAACAAAGGGCTCCTTAGCTTCAGGCATCTTGCTAAGGAGTTGTACTCAGTAGATAGAAACAGGGCATTGGAATACCAAGACACCTAGCCCCTTGCAGACAGGAGGTTATGCCCCCAGGGGACTCTCCACATCCTGAGATTGAGATTCCACATTTTGTATCCCTGCTCTATGTGATGCCCCGATGACACTTAACCGACATAACCAGGCACATCTGAACACTTTCAGCTTAACAAGCTTCATGTAATTAGGATATGAAACAAACTCCTCTGCAACATCACAGGCATCTGAATGTATCCCTCTGCACACATCTCCTTCACACAAGTTCCCCCTGGAGCTGCTTTCAATTGGCCAGTAGCCCAAAGGAAGATGTCAGAGGAGAGTCAGTCCACAGTCAGCAATCCCTGGATTTATGGCCACAGGGTCAACACCAAACTTCAGAAACAGGTTCAAGTGCCCTAGAATCCACTTGGAGAGAATGACATTAGTACCAGATCACTCTGGGGAGGTAAAAATAGTACCTGCTTACTTTCTTCCAAAGTAAAATGTACATACAGTGAAATGCATAGTTCTTAAGTGTTTGATTATATGCATGTCATTATATATGCATAAGGTCGACATTGAGATCATGAGCCCCTTTGAAACCCCGTAGACTCATGTTTTGGGGCAATGTTGCACCATACGTGAAAGTGTGGTTGCCTCTGAATCTGGTTTGTTTTCTACAACCATAACAATATTGAAGAGCAACATGGAAAAGTTTATGTCCAACACAACGATTGCAGTTTTATTTTTCCATCCAAGGCAACTCTGATGACTCCCTTAAAGGTTTCTACTCAGCAGCGTTCTCAGAACTTTCTGCACATTCAGATCACCTGGGAAGCTTTCAAAACTACAGCTATCTGCCGGGCGCAGTGGCTCACGACTGTAATCCCAGCACTTTGGGAGGCCAAGGCGGGCGGATCACGAGTTCAGGATATCGAGACCATCCTGGCTAACACGGTGAAACCCCGTCTCTACTAAAAATACAAAAAAAAAATTAGCCGGGCACAGTAGCGGGCGCCTGTAGTCCCAGCTACTCGGGAGGCTGAGGCAGGAGAACGGTGTGAACCCGGCAGGCGGAGCTTGCAGTGAGCCAAGATAGCGCCACTGCAGTCCGGCCTGGGCGACACAGCAAGACTCCATCTAAAAAAAAAAAAAAAAAAAAAAAAAAAAAAAAAAAAAAAAAAAAACACTATAGCTATCTGGGTCTCACCACTACAGATTCTGATAACATGGATGGGGTGGGCTCAGGTGTGGTGATTTTAAAATGTTTTCTCAGGTGATTCTAATCTACATCCAGGGCTCACAACCCAGCTGTATTAAAAAACTCCCAGGCCAGAGGAGGCAAGAGCAAGGGTTGGGAACAAAAAGCTCCATATCCCAGTCTAGGATCTGCCACCATTTCCTGTATAGCTGAGAGTTTTCTGTCCCTCAGTTTTCTTACCTACATAAAATCATAGTGTTCGATCTCTTCAGCAATTTTCAACCCATTACAAAGTTGTCTATACTGTGAGACTTAAAAACATGACAGCCCGGGGGACCCCATTATGGGGAAAAAATAAATTGAGAGCAGCTCTGATTAAGCAGAAATGGCAAGCCCTGGTTCCATCTTTTCCTCCCCCTTCCCATGTTCGTTGGAAGCATTTTTGCAGGCTCTAGGGCCCTTAGAGAGTCGCTGGCTTGATAGCTCTAAAGTCCTTGTGGCATTGTCACTACGCATTTTCTTCCACTTGTGAAATGAGAACACCCACCTCCAGTCCACCTCACGTGGCCACGTACATCCAGCCCGAGGCAAGACCAGGCTGACATCCGCAGCCAGCTGTTGTTGGCATCTGTGGCTACCTCACCGTATTAGTCTATCCTCACACTGCTATAAAGAACTGCCCCAAACTGAATAATTTCTAAAGGAAGGGAAAGAGGTTTAATTGACTTACAGTTCACATGGCTGGGGAGGCCTCTTGGTGGAAGGCGAAGGGGAAGCAAGGCATTTCTTCACAAGGCATCAAGAGACAGAGCACGGGGGCAAGAGACCCTTCCTTATAAAACCATCAGATCTCGTGAGAACTCACTATCACGAGAACAGCTTTGGGGAAACTGCCCCCATGATTCAATTACCTCCACCTGGTCTCTCCCTTAACACATGGGGATTACGGGGATTATAATTCAAGGTGAGATTTGGGTGGGACACAAAGCCTAACCATATCACTAACTGAGGGTAAACAAGAGACTTCTTTCTTTCCAGTGATACCCACAAGCCATACTCAGAAGGTCCTTAAGGAAGAAAGGAGTTGGCTGGAAGTCCAGTAAGGACACGAAGGTGACCTTTCTATGCAAGCAGTAAGGTTAGCTTGGCTCTGGCCAGAAGAGGGGAGGATGAGAAGTCTTCCTTTGTGGCCCAATGAGGCCCCTCTTGCTTGTGTCTCATTGAAAATATGAAAGTACTCAGAATCAAAATAGAGTCACTTGTGTTTTAAAAAATCTGAAAAATAGAGCCATGGAAGGCCATAAACAAAAGGGTTCTTGTGCATAAATGTCTAATGACAGGAACTATCACAAAAGACTCTGCAAAACTCGCGATCTTGCCCAGAGGCCCTTGTAACTTTACACACAAAAAAATATTTCTGCAAGGACACCTGCCCAGCAACTTCCTGTCCAACCTTGGACTGGCATCACCCTTGTTATTTATCCTTGCAGCCAAGGATAAGTATCTGAAAACAATTACATAATCCTTTTCATCTTTCCTTTAAAAAGCCTGTTTTCTTTGACCTCCCTGAATACACGCATAGTTTACTAAGGTGAGCATATTTCTGTTGCAGTACCCTGTTCTCGAATAAATACCATTCTCTTTTAGAGAGAGTCTCTCTGTTAGATTGATAAAATGTTCAATGTTCAAGCTCTGACCCAGCAAGTCAAACTCTTATTTATCATACAGAATGTGCACACCTGTGCGCAAAAGGTAACAGGCAAAGATGCTCCCTGCATCATCCTGGCATCTCTTCCGTCACCACCATCCCACACTTACCACACTTTCTCCACCCTGGGCCTTTGCTGTTTTGGGGGCTTGAGAACTCTTCCCTCCTCTCCATGCCTAACTGACACCCCTCAGAGTTCATGTGTCACTTCCTCCGGGAAGCCCTCTGTAATATCCCTGTAATGCCATAGCCCGGGACACATCCAACCTACAGGCAATCCTTTGAGAATTAATCTGTGGCTCCCTGTCTGCATGGAAAATTAGAAAGGGCATTGCCCTGGGCCAGCACAGTGCTGAGGGCTTGCATCCTAGGGAGGGGAAGGGAGTGCCCCCTGCCAGGCAGACACAGTTCTCCACTCGAGTGCAGTTTGGTCAGTGAAGTGTGGGCTAGATTGCAAGCCCCTCTCACTGCACCCCACAAACACAGGGAGCCCCTAGTCAATGAATGGACTGCACAACCCTGCGGGCAGCCCCATGACACATCTCCACAGTGCCCTGGGCCTTCCCGTTTGCAGCAATTCCCACACTTGTCAATTGACATTTGATTTGTGAGGTCCTTTAATGAAAATCCATCTTTCCCTCTGGACTGTGGCCTCCAGGAGGGCAGAGCCACATCTAATTTTGCTCACCGCATATTCCTAGCCCAGTGCTTTGTTATTTTGTTACTGGTAAGTGCTGAAAAACACATATTGAATAAATACCCAGCAGATAGAAGCATTGGGAGACAATGGGGCATGTTGTCACCTGGTACGAAAGAGTCACTGGCATGGGGGTGCCAAATGACTGTCAGACTCAAAGGTTGGGATGTGTCGTGAAGGGGTCTCAAAGGAGAGCCGCTTCCCCAGACAGGAAAGAGTTCATTTCACTTCACTTCCAAAGCCCGTGCACCTCCTGCTTGCAAAACATACCAACATAAGATGCATCAGTTTAAACCCCTGAGAATTTGAGCCTCAGACACAGCCATCTCCACTATCTTTGCCATTAAAGAAGCAATTTTAAATTATTGAATGAAACCGGACATTCTTACATTATCATGAAAATGAAACACACTGAGAATTTCAATAACAAAAGGACATGCACTTACACGTACACATATAGGCATACCCCTAGCATCTTTTTCAAAATACAAAGCCCCTTACATTTTTCACAAAGCAACGCGTCTTGGTGATCTTCCCACATCGGCAAGTGTAGATTTATCTTGTTTCATGGTGCTTGTTTATTTATATGCACTCACCTCATTCTACCAGAATTGATTTACCCTGTCTCCTATCCGTGGACATGCAGAAGGCTATTACAGACCACGCTGCAATGAATATTGTGAAACATGCATCTTTGCATACATATGTGAGCATCTCCTTAAGATAAATGACTAGAAGCAGAATTTCTGGGTCTAATTGTGCACACAGCTCTAAACGAAGCAACAGTAGCCAAAATCTACGACACTGAACCACTAGTTTGATGCACACATTTATGTTTTGTTTGCATGTTTATACATGCATATATGTGTGTATGCATCCATAAATACACTAATATATATACAATTTATTTTATTTTTCTCACAGGTCCTAACACTGAGGTGCCCATGATCACAGCACACTAAGAATGGCATGATCTCTCAGGAATGGGGATGTGGCTGCCTCCCAGCGCTCACAGGGCCCATTTCCACCTTCCTGAAGGGCGGTGGCATTCTTTCTCTCCGTCTCATCCTCCACCACTGCTGTAATGTCTTCAAAAATCACTCTCCTTTTTTCACAGAACTTCTTGATCTTAAGCTGTCTTGCCCCCCTTTACTCAATAGAGTTCCATTTCCAAAGAAGAATAATAGCTCCGCATGAGAAATGCCATAAAAGTTTCAGGAGGGAGCAGGTGGAGAAGAAAGGGGGAAAGAAATAGGGAACTCTCATTTGAGAAGGTTGGCATGAAAGGAAAAGAAAGGAGACGCGAGCTAAAAGGCACAGCTGGGGCAGGTGAATTGGGTGTTTTTCAAGCTAGGGGACACCTGAACCTATTCAAGCGCAGAGTGGAGAGGAAGCAGGAGATCGGGGCACGGAAGGGGCCAGGGAACATGGAGGAGGGGACACTCTTGCCCACCTATGCCCTGCCCTGCCTCCCTGGGCTGATTCCAGTTGTCCTCAGAAAAAGCTCACATCTGCCTCCTTTGGGAAGGCCCCCGACCCTCCTAGCCAGAGTTACCACCTCTGGTTAAACTCCATTTGTTCATTCATTCATTCATTCCTTTACTCATTCATTTATTCAAATTACACATGTATACTGAGCAACTACTACTGTTCTGGACGCTGATATTATCCGTGCAATGCCATTATACATGGAAATTAGACCTATGTAAAGGTGAGGCTCCTCTCTTATGGGGATGAACAGCAGGTGGGGTAAGATCCTGGCAGGGCGGGCTGGGTAGTGGGAAGAACACAGGGTTTGGAATCAAAAAGACCTGGGCTTTGTTTGTCCAACAAATACTAGCTGGTGCTAGCTCAGTGCCATTGTGTGGTGGGCACTGAGGAGCCCAGAGGTGAGCTGGCCCCTCCCCACTGCATGGCCTTCTAGTGATGGACACGTGCAAAGGCAAAAAGGCTGGACACCTGCAAAAAGGACGTGGTGAAGGTCGACGGGTGTAGAGTGATGGGGCGAGAGGGCCATTTGGAAAAGAGTAAACAAGGAAAGATTCCATGAGAGGCGACTATTGAAGCGAGACCAGAACCACTAGGAGAAGCCACCCACGAGACCTTCTGAGAAAAGCATTCCAGGAAGAGACAACAGCAAGTGCAAAGGCCCTGTGGTAAGAAGAAGCCCCACAATGATGTTTGCTTCCAGAATTGGATGAAGGCACACGTGGCTGGAGAGGAGTGAGGCTGTGTAGGAATGAGAGCAGCAGGAGGGAAGAGTGTGGAGGGGAGATATATCGGGTGAGGAGATCACATGGGGTCCTGCAAGCTGCTGTGAGAGTGGGATTCTACTCGGAGTGTAACGGGCAGGTGGTGAAGGATTTTGGAGCAGAGGAGGAAGGTGGTGAATCCCATCTATGTTGTAAAGTACCACTCAGGCTGCTGTGTTGAGAACAGACTGCAGGGGTGGGTTGGGAGGGGTCTTGTTCCCGATCCATGATGTCAGTGTGTTCTGAGTGTGTTTGATTATTAAACGCCAGCCTTTCTAGACATGGAGCTCCAAGGTAGCAAGTGCATCCCGTTCATCTCAATTTCCTGGCCTTCAGCACAGTGACAGCCAGGTGGTGAATCTGGGTTAAAGCTTTGCTAAGGGAGGGAGAGAGGAAGAAGGCCAGGGCTCTAGGGAGTCAAAAAACGGCAGGGTCAGTGGCATTGCATTTATTTCTGCAATTCTGTTTGGACCTGCCTGTGGACTTACCTGGCTTATTTTGCACATGACAAACTCACGGCCATTTAGCTGAAACTCAGTTCTATTCTGGGCAAGACCTGCACATAGCAACAGGAACTGTTGCCCAGAAATGGCCCCTTAACCAAGCTCTAGCAAGCATACAAAAGCTCAATTCAACAACCATTTGTTAAGAAAGGCCTGATCACCGATGAAAGAGGGTGGCATGGCCCTTCACACCTTGATGTTCACAGTTTAATTGCAGGGGGATGAGAGGGCAGATGCAGCCACCATCACACAGTCAAAGCATCTGTCCTTCCACTCACCAGGTAGACCAGAGTCACAAGCATCAGAAGAAAACCACACCCTTTGCTCTAGGGAGTAAAGCTTGTGGGTTTTAATATTTTTGTTGACATACCTGTACTTCAGTGGGAGGCAGAGGGACTGTCATTGAATACCTTGAGGGAGAGTCTGAAAAAAATTAGACTCTCTCTCCAAAAACCACATGTTATGGCCACTGACTTTGCATAAAATTTCAGAAAGCATCTGAACTCCTTTTGTGGATCTGTGGTGAAGAATGTATTCCTTCAGGACATTACCAAGGCAGAAAAACTGCAGCAGTCAACAGAATCCATGGTGCAATTTCCCAGAAACAGTGTTTTCTGGTGGGAACTGAGAGAACATATAGGCCTTGGTTAAACAGACCAGCAAAATAGCAAGCTTGACTTTGGTTTTATAGATGCTTTGGAGAGCTGACCTCTTTGTTTGATGGAGAAATCCTCTTGCTCCCCTCTGGCGAGGCTAAAACACACACCTTAATGTCAGAGCTGAAGTCCCTGGACACGGCTGTCTAAATTTCAGCGACTAAGCTCCACGTAGGCGAGGAGTGTGCACCCACACTGACTGATGGATGGAATGGTCTCACAGTGCAAATGGTCAGTAAAGGGAAAGTTCACAGTTCAGCTCCACCAGGCAGACTGAAAAAAATGGGAAGGCTTAATTTTCATAATTCACAACTGGAAAGATGAGAAGGTTTTTTTTTTTTTATTTACATGAGAGCTCAGAGTCTAGAGAAGACAGAAGACCAAGACACAAATATACTAGGAAGGCCTTCCATGTTTGGATCTTTTGTTCTCGTTATGATGTCCACAAGTTCTTGGATAATTCTCACTTTAAAAGTTGGAGGCTAATTCCTCCCACCTCAAGTATGAGATATACTTAGTGCTTTGCTTCTAACAAATAGAATGTAGTAAAAGTGACATGTGTGATGTCCAAGATTAGAACATAAGGGGCATTGTGGCTACTCTATATCTTATATCTCTCCCTACGGGGCATTGTGGCTACTCTATCTCTTGTATCTCTCGCTCTCCCCTCCCTGTTCTCTCTTGGGCAAGTTGCCAGCCACCATATTGTAAAGACACTCAAGTAGCTCTATGGAGAAGTTGACCATGCTGAGGAGCTGAGGCCCGAGCCTACGGCCATGGGAGGGACTCATGGTGGCATCAAGCCTCCAGAGGGCTACAGCCCCAGCTGACATCCTGCCTGCAGTCTCCCAAGAGGCCCTGGGCCTGAATCACCAGCTGAGCCACTCCCAAATGTTTGAGCCACAGTAATTGACAGATACTAAATGTTGGTTCTTTAAAATAACCGAGTCCTACAGTTATTTTTTTTACACAGCAATAGAATGTTCACTCTTGAAAGTCCCTCTCTGACATGCAAATAATCCCCCGAAATCTAACTGTTTAGCAAAGCAGAAAGACCATAGGAAAAATAGTAATAAAAAAAACAGAGGGACTAATCCTTCCCTTCCTTAGCCCTAGAGTATAAATGATTAAGCATCACAATTGCAGGGTTCTTTATGCTTTATACAGTTAAAAAAAATAAAAAAAAAGGAAGTCCCTCTCTTGGAGAGAGAATCGTACCCTTACGGAGCATTTACTCCATGCTAGACCCTGCACCAAGTATTGTATGAAATGTTTCTTTTCATGACAACACTACCATGTAGGCAAAGGTAGACCCATCTTAGGATGAGAAAACCGAGTCTAGGTGATGCCAAGAAACACACCCAAATATCATAGCTCCCCATCCCTGAGGCTGACTGCAAGCTCATCACTGTTACCAAAAATCTCAAGGGTTCGATTTCTTTGCTTGATGGTTGCAGTTGGCTTATTTGCCCACAGGAGAGCAGAGACTGGATCTGCCTTGCACGTCACTTCATCTTCAGTGCCCAAATAAGACAGGAGGCATCAACATGCCTGACAGAATGGATTCATGGCACAGATAAGTGGTGGAAACAGAGCTGGCACTACACGACCTTCTCCAGCCAAGGATTTTCCTACTCTTGAAATTAAACCCACATGAGAGCTAGGTTTGTTAGCAAGGTAATAAGTGGAATTAGATGCAAACAGAATCCAGTAGCAAGGAGCACTCAAGATGAACGGATGTAGCTGAGTTCAAGAGCCGTGCTCTGGTAGGCAGGTGACGGTCAGCACCAGGTCTCCTGGGTAAAAGCTCATTGCATCGGTGAGGTGTGCCTGCAAGGAATGGACCCTGGATACCTCCTTTCAGCCACGCTGAGCTAATCCTGGGGAGGTAGTGAGGAGCAGGAGGGAAGGAGGGGTGAAACCAAGCGCTGCTCCTCTCTCAGGGGAAGTCTTCCCACGCCCTGTCGCCACTCCCCCCCATTCTCTCTGTCAAGGACTCTTCCTTTCCCCATCTTCCCCATCAACATTGCATTAAGGTTTTCAGAGGCTCTAAGGACAGACAAGACTATGGTGTCCCTACCTGATTTATAATTCAAATTAAATCCCTCTAATAAACTATAAAGTATAAAACCTCCAACAAAGAGCTCTGACTTTTTTATAAGACTCGCCTTGATGCATTTTTGAAAATTCTAAGATCTTTTATTTTTTCAACAAGTGCTTATAGCATAATGACAGCTAGCACATCAATGGGCACTATTTTAAGTCCTCACATATATTAACTCAGTGCATGCTCCTAACAGCTTAGGAAATGGGAGTTATTATTTGCATTTTCAGATGTGGAAACCAAGGCACAGAGAAATTAAACAACCCAGTGAGTGGCAGAGCCATGACCAGACCCCGGCAGCCCTGCTGTGGGGGGTGTGCTCTTCATCACTGCACTGGACTCACTGACCTCCCCTGGCCTCCCTCTCCCCTACCCTCCCTTCCTTTACAATAAGGACTGGAAACTGAAACACTATTTCAAATGTGAGAAGTCAGAAGTTTGAATTACTCAGGAGCTCCAGGAGGGCATCCTCCAAGCGTCCGCTGTCCAACAACAGTGAAGGCACAAGGGGATGCTCGACTGCTTCCTTCTGTCTCCTGGAATCTCCTTCCTCATAAGACATGGGCTCAGCAAACATTGACTGAGGACCTCCTCTGTGCCAGCAACTGTGCTAGGTGCTTCACTACAACAAGACCCCTGTTCTCCAGGTGGTACTGAAGGGTGGAGATAGTGCAACAATCATCACCAGTCATGAGACGGATGTCTCAGGTGACCCCTGTGGGCCTAGAGGGTTTACATCTCTAGAGGAAACAGCGCATGGTTATCCCCCTTTCTCAGGAGCAATGGGCAAAGGACAGCCCAGAAGCAAACACTAGACACAAAGAGAATGTTTTCTGCATAGGAGCTGATGGACAACTCTGGTGAAGACTAGTCATCAACACTGGACAGGGAAAGGTGGGTCCTGCCACACAGAAACCAACTCCTCATATATTACATCCTAAAAGGAAACACATCAGGTGGAAGTTGCTTTTCACCCCAATCATCCAGGGCAGACCACCCAGCTGCCAGCTACAGCAGCCTGATGGACAGATGTTTCTGGCATTCAGAGCTATGGAAGAAAGGTGTGAGAGCACTGGGCAGAAAGGACTTGAGGTACCTCATGGGAAAGGGGAACACTATAAAGACTCCACTAAGGCTCCTTGTCACTGACTCAGGATTGAAACACTGCCATTGTTTATGGCAACTGGTGACTTTGAGTTCCTTTCAAACTCTCAGGTTCTGTTTAAATAAGTGAAATTCTGACTGTGCCTGGCTAAGGATGCTGAAGATGCATTTTTGGAGGGCAAATCAACTTAGCCAAACACTAAAGGAAGAGTAAAGATTTGGGGCATGGGGATGGCCAAGAGAGGAGGGAGATGGCAAGTGGAGTGTTGCAAGTGGAGGTCTACGCTGGGGAGCATGAGCCACATTTAGGAAGCAGGTGTTCAGGATGAGACAAGGGCACATGTCCGCACAACACCTCCATCACTTGCCCTAACATGGCACCGTTCTAGGGGATTTTCTCAGCAAACCCTTCTGCACACCAGTAGCCACTGTCCATGCAAGTGCATAGCCAGAAGCACAGGAGTCACATCGGCCAGCTCCTTCTCATTCAGCCCCCAAATTACAACTCCAAGACTTTTGCATCCTAGCTCTGAGGTGTCACAGGAATGCATCCACCCCTCCCCTTGCCACTGCCACCATCATTCCCTTCCCAACAGAATTCAAACTGGTCCCCTGCCTACTCCAATCCACTGTCCTGGCAGGAGCCAAGAGGTTTTCCATTCATGTACCTGACTATGTCCTTCTCCTGCAGAAACTTTCCTGTCTCTCTTTGCTTGTGAGATCTGAGATGCTGCCAGGATATCCTGGGGGCGGTGAGAGGGTTGAGTAATGCAACATAGTTGGCAGGAGGCTCTGTAGAGAGTGCTGCTGTGATGGGGAAAACTTGCTTACTCCTATCATGGGTGGGGGATCTCTACTGCTGGCAATTAGGGAATTAAGTTAGGAAGGAGAGATAAGGTCCCACCTCCCAGCCTTTTTGGCCCTGACCCACTTGGGATGCTTAGAGTGAAATGCGTGATTTCCTGTCATTGCACTGTCCTCCTAGGCCTACCCTCCAGCACAGAGTCATCTTCTTCCACCCCCAGCCTGCAAGCTTTGGCCTCTCCCACCCCGCTCTCCACAGCTCCTGGAGAAGTCCTTCATCCTTCGTGGCAGGCTCGTCTTCACTGTCACAGCCTCAGCTGAGCTTTCAGTGGCCTCCTGGCTGCACCAGACCCTGACTTATTTGCAATGGTAGCACCTGCCCTTTCTTCCTCTCTGCAGCTCTTTTCTCAGTTTAATTTTACTGTTATGGGTGTATTTTTAAATTAATGCCCTTTGGCCAGGCACTTTGGCTTATACCTGTAATCCCAGCACTTTGGAAGGCCAAGACAGGAGGATTGCTTGAGCCCAGGAGTTTCAGACCAGCCTGGGCAACCCTGTGTTAAAAAAAAAAAAAAAAAAAAAAAAAAAAAAAAAAAAAAAAAAAAGCCTTGGCCAGGTGTGGTGGCTCATGCCTGTAATCCCAGCACTTTAGGAGGCCAAGGTGGGCAGATCACAAGTTCAGGAGATTCAGACCATCCTGGCCAACATGGTGGAACCCCATCTCTACTAAAAATACAAAAATTAACTGGGCATGCTGGCGTGTGCCTGTTATCCCAGCTACTCAGGAGGCTGAGGCAGGAGAATCACTTGAACCAGGAAATCGGAGGCTGCAGTAAGCCGAGATCACGCCACTGCACTCACTGCACTCCAGCCTAGCGACAGAGCCAAGACTCCGTCTCAAAAAAAAAAAAAAAAAAAAAAAAAGCCCTCACTGGACTCTACACACTGCAAAGGTAGGAATGAGGTTCACCTGGTTCATGACTACAAGGCCAGACCCAGGGTGAGCTGAAGATGGGGCAGGTGATCAGGCATATATTCTGGAACATCCTGGAGGGTCATTGTCAAGTGCCAGGGCCTTGACATGACCACACATGACATATGGCATCGGGGGAAGACAGGAGTTCTATCACGAGCACCCTTGGAACTTCTCTCTCAGTAGCTGAGGCTTGGAGGGAGAGGCTGCTCTTGTGCCTAGGTGGGGGGCCCACAGCTCTCTGGAATCTAAGAATAGGGCAGAGCAGAAGGGCACCCTGTCATTAACAATGGTACCATCTTAGTGCTGGCTCATGGTAAAGCAAGTGAAAACAATCTAAATCACAGGCCAATTTGCCATGCATTAAAAAGTGGGATGTGGCCGGGAGCAGTGGCTCACACCTGTAATCCCAGCACTTCCGGAGGCTGAGGCAGGCATATCATGAGGTCAAGAGATTGAGACCAGCCTGGCCAACATGGTGAAACCCCGTCTGTACTAAAAATAGACAAATTAGCTGGGTGTGGTGGCATGTGCCTGTAGTCCCAGCTACTTGGGAGGCTAAGGCAGGAGAATCACTTGAACCCAGGAGGCGGAAGTTGCAGTGAGCCGAGATTGTGCACTGCAATCCAGCCTGGTGACAGAGCAAAACTCCGTCTAAAAAAAAAAGAAAAGAAAAAAAAGAAGTGGGAGGCAGGCCATAGAAGTGATAGATGCAGGCATAGGATGGAGGTATGGCCCCGGTCTCAGGCTGGAGACAGTGAAGGCTTGATAATCTAACCTGTACCATTGTTCAGTGCCAGGGCCATTTCAAAGGCCAATACGCTCTCCTTTTACGTCATCACTTAAGCTGTAATTTGGGGATGTATTCCTTTTGTTTGAACTTTTAAAAGGAAAAATAACATAAATTAGGATATAAATTTTAGAAGCTCTGAACTTCCTCCAGGGTTGATAAGGGCTTTAAATGAGTGTGTGAGGAAGGCATTGCTGTTTTCGAGAGGAGAAAACTAAAGCTTAAGGAACTTAAGAGACCTCCCAGCTGCGGAGCTGGTAGCTGGCAGGACAAGGACTCACTCCGCCAGGACATGCAGGACGGAGCACATGTATGCACAGCAGGGTTAGCTGCCGCCCTGTACTGACACCGAGGAGCCTGCAGTCCAGAGAAGGACACCAGAGGAGGCAGAGTTACTGGCACTTCTGGCCTGGTGATTCTCTGTGGGGAGCTGGAGGGTGGGGTTACTATCCTGGGAATTGTACGATTTTTAGCCGCATTCCTGGTCTCTATTCATTAGATGCTTTCACCTCCAATTGTGACAACCAAAAATGTTTCCAGACATTGCCTAAGTCCCCTGACAGAGGGGAGGGAAATGTATGCAAAAATCCTACCCACCTGCGGGAGACAGAGGAGATGTAAGCAGAAACAAGCCTCTAGGGTGTTCTGCAAAATGGTCCCTGCTTATGCTTCTTGATACAGCTGTTTTGAGCTTATGATGGTGCAAATTTTAACTCAAAATTTGAGCTTTCCACAACTTACTGAATGTTGAAGTGAAGAAACATGATTTTGGGTAAAAAGAGCTATAAAAAGGAAACATTATTTTTCTATATCTAGAACCAATTTCCTAGGGAGTCCTCCATGCTTTCAAGAATTCAGCTTAACAAACTCTTCCCTGGGGCTTCTTCCCATAAGATGTCCACACAGAAGTACTCACGTGCATTTTTCATGAATCATGCCTGCAAATGGTTATGAGTTTAATGTCCATCTCTTCTGGAAAATAAAAATTTCATGAAGGCAAGAACAGGTCTGTCTGATTCATCTTCACATACCCCAGGTCTAACCTGGGTCCCAGCATTTGTTAGCGCCACAATAAATATTGTTGAATAAACTTTTGTGTATTAATCCTTACAAAATATTTCAAAAATTATCAGGGTAATGTACAACTATTATGTATCCATAATAATTAAAAATAAAAATGTTGGAAAAAATAAAAAATTGAAGTCAGATGCAGTGGCTCATGCCTGTAATCTGAGCATTTTGGGTGGCCGAGGTGGGCAGATCACTAGAGGTCAGGAGTTTGAGACCAGCCTGGCCAACATGGTGAAACCCCATCTCTACTAAAAATTATAAAAATTAGCCAGGCATGGTGGCACTCACCTGTGGTCCCAGCTACTTGGGAGGCTGAGGGAGGAGAATCGGTTGAACCCAGGGAATAGAGGTTACAGTGAGCCAAAACTGCACCATTGTACTCTGGTATAGGCGACAGAGCAAGACTCCATCTCAAAAAAAAAAATAGTTTAAAAAAATTAAAAATTGAATGTCTTCATTACCCAAGGCAACAGATAAGATGTCTGGGAAGGGATGCATCTCTTCTTCTGTAGGCATTAGCCACAAACTCCCAGTCATCTTGGTAATATCAGGTTGGATGTCTAAAGCTACAGGAAAAATACTAGAACTTTCAGAACCAACACAAGAACTTAACAGAAAACCTGAAAGAAACCACACGCCCTTTGACAGAAGCGATGGGCAGCAGCCTACAGTGTGAACCAGGCGAAAAAATAACACAGTGCTCAGAAAGGAGAAATCTTTTGCACAACCTCAGCTATCGCCATCATCTGCATTACCCTGGCTAACTGGGAGATCTGGAGTCTGTCTAGGTGCCCAGTACATTAGGACTACAGCTGGAATCTGAGAAAGCTAACACACCAAGTCTATTTATAACCAGGAAATCTCATAAAGTCAATGCCATTCCCCTCCCACCCCATTAGAACTGGTGCTGGTCCCCACTGCTGGGAGACTAGAGGACAGTTCTCATCACCTTGGAGACATTTCCAGCACCAGCCTGGAGGGTGGCAGCCCCACTGGGTGGCTAGACCCAGGGACAGCAGGGTTCACAGCGGTATGGCCCTCAGGGACTGCTACTTCCAGGGCTAGAGGGAGTGAAGGATGTTAAGGGAGCACTCCCTGGGACAAAAGTAACCAGACTGCAGGCCTTGGGTCCCTGAACTTCCTGCCTGTGGGAAGTTTCTTTCAGCAGAGGCACCACTACCTAGATTAACTAAGAAAAGGAGAAAGAAGCCGGGCACGGTGTCTCACGCTTGTAATCCCAGCACTTTTGGAGGCTGAGGCGGGTGGATCACGAGGTCAGGAGATCGAGACCACGGTGAAACCCCGTCTCTACCGAAAATACAAAAAATTAGCCGGGCGTGGTGGCGGACGCCTGTAGTCCCAGCTACTCGGAGAGGCTGAGGCAGGAGAATGGCGTGAACCCAGGAGGCGGAGCTTGCAGTGAGCCGAGATTGCGCCACTGCACTCCAGCCTGGGTGACAGAGCAAAGACTCCGTCTAAAAAAAAAAAAAAAAAAAAAAAAATTAGCCGGGCGTGGTGGCGGGTGCCTGTAGTCCCAGCTACTCGGAGAGGTTGAGGCAGGAGAATGGCGTGAACCCGGGAGGCAGAGCTTGCAGTGAGCCGAGATCACGCCACTGCACTCCAGCCTGGGGGCCTGGGTGACAGAGCTAGACTCCGTCTCAAAAAAAAAAAAAAAAAAAAAAAAAGGAAAAGGAGAAAGAAGATTCAAATAAGCTTAACTAGAAATTAAAATGGCGACATTACAACTGACACCCCAGAAATACTAAAAATCATTCAAGACTTTTATGAACACAGCTATGTACCCAAACTAGAAAATCTAGAGGAAATGGATAAATTCCTGGAAACATACAATGTCCTTAGCTTGAATCAGAGAAAAAGAAATAGAAATCCTGAATAGATCAATGATGAGCAGTGAGATTGAATCAGTAATAATAATAATAATAAAAACTACCAACAAAAAAGGCCAAGGCCAGACAGATTCACAGCCAATTTCTAGCAGGCATTCAGATAATTGGTACTAATTCTACTGAAACTATTCCAAAAAGTTGAGGAGGGAATCCTCTGTAACTCATCCTACCAAGCCAGTATCACTCTGATACCAAAGCCAGGAAAGGACATAACAAAAGAAAAAAAGAAAACTACAGACCAATATTCCCTGACGAATATAGATGGAAAAATCCTGAACAAAATATTAGCAAGCCAAATCCAACAGCATATGAAAAAACTATTTCACCATAATCAAGTGGATTTTATCCCAGGGATGCAGGAATGGTTCGACATATGAAGTCAATAAATGTGATTCATCACAAAAACAGAATGAAAACTAAACCATGTGATAATTTCAATAGAGGCAGAAAAAGCATTCAGTTCAGTCTAGCATCCCTTTATGATAAAAACCCTCAACAAACTAGGCATAGGTGGAACATACCTCTAAATAATAAAAGCCATATGTGACAGATCCACAACTAACATCATACGGAATTGACAAAAATTGAAAGCATTCCTCCTAAGAACTGGAACCAGACAAGGATGCCCAGTTTCACCACTCCTATTCAACATTTTACTGGTGGTTTTAGCCAGAGCAATCAGGCAAGAGAAAAAAAAAGTAAAGGGCATCCAAGCTGGAAAAGAGGAAGTCAAACTATCTCTCTTTGCCAATAATATGATCTTATATGTAGAAAGCCCTGAAGACTACTCCAAAAGACTTACAAATCTGATAAATGAATTCAGTAAAGTCTCAGGTTACAAAATCAATGTACACAAATTAGTAGCACTGCTATACACCAACAATGTCCAAACTGAGAAACAAATCAAGGGCTCAATCCCTTTAAAAATAGCTACATAAATAAAATAAAATAACTAAGAATATACTTAACCAAGGAGGTATTAATAAAAGAGTTCTACCAGGAGAATACAAAATACTGCTGAAAGAAATCATAGATGACACAAACAAATGGAAATACATCCCATACCTATGGATTGAAAGAATCAATATTGTGAACATGACCATAGTGCCCAGAGAAATTTACAGATTCATTGCAACTCCTATTGAAACACCAACATCATTTTCCACAGAATTAGAAAAAACAATCCTGAAATTCATATGGAACCAAGAAAGAGCCTGAGTAGCCAAGGCAATCCTAAACAAAAGGAACAAATCTGGAGGCATCACATTAACTGATTTCAAACTGTACTAAAAGGCTATCATAACCAAAACAGCATAGTACTGGTATAAAAGTAGATACATAGACCAATGGAACAGAATAGAGAACCCAGAAATAAAGCCCAATAATTACAACCAACGGATCTTTGACAAAACATACAAAAATATAAACTGGGGGAAAGGACACCTTATTTAATAAATGGTGCTAGGAATATTGGATAGTCACATGCAAAAGAATGAAACTGGATCCCTATCTCTCACCATATACAAAAATTAACTCAAGGAGAATTAAAGACTTAAATATAACATCTGAAACCATAAAAATTCTAGAGGAAAACCTAGGAAAAATTCTTCTAAACATTGGCCTAGGCAAAGAATTTATGACTAAGACCCCAAAAGCAAATGCCACAAAACAAAAATACATAAATGGGACCTAAATAAACTAAAAAGCTTCTTTATGCAAAAGAAAGAGTCATCAGAGTAAAGAGAGAACCTACAGAGTGAGAAAAAAATTTGCAAATTATTCATCTGACAAAGGACTAATATCCAGAATCTACAAGGAACTCAAACAAATCAGCAAGAAAAAGATAACCCCATTAAAAAGTGGACAAATAACATAATAGACATTTCTTAAAAGAAGATATACAAATGGCCAACAAACACATGAAAAAATTTTCGACATCACTAATCATCAGGGAAATGCAAATTAAAACCACAGTGAGATACCACCTTTCCCCAGCCAGAGTAGCCATTATTAAAAAGTCAATAAACAATAGATATTCTCACGAAAGCGGTAAAAAGGGAAGGCTTAGACACTGTGGGTGGGAATGTAAATACAGTCTCTATGGAAAACAGTATGGAGATGTCATGAAGAACTCAAAGGAGGTTTATTTCCCTCATATTGATATATTGTTTCCCTCATATTGACAACAGCATTAACACATACTAGCAGTATAGATCCCTAAGAAGCAGAAACTGTGTGGACTCTCTTGCCCACTATAATCCTAATTTTAATTGCCCTCCCAACCCTACGTATCCTGTACATAACAGTTGAAATTAACAACCTCTCTCTCACTGTCAAAACAACTGGCCACCAATGATACTGAAGCTATGAATATACAGATTATGAAGACCTAGGCTTCGATTCTTATATAGCCCCTATGACAGACCTGAAACCAGAAGAACTACGACTCCTCGAAGTTGACAACTGAGCAGCTGTCCCAACAGAAATCCCGATTCGCATATTAGTGTCGTTAGAAGATGTTCTACACTCATGGACTGTCCCATCACTGGGCCTCAACACAGATGGAATTATCTCAAACTACCCTCACTGCCACACAACCAGGCCTTTACTATGGCCAATGCTCAGAAATTTGATCCAGCAATCCCACTACTGGGTATCTACCCAAAGGAAAAGTCACTATATCAAAAAGACACCAGTGTGTGAATGTTTATCACAGCACAATTCACAATTGCAAAGATATGGAACCAACTGAAGTGCCCATCAACTGATGAGTGGATAAAGAAAATATTATACACACACCATGGAATACTACTCAGCAGTAAAAAGGAATAAAATAATGTGCAGCAATTCGGATGGAACTGGAGGCTGTTATTTTAAGTGAAGTAACTCAGGGATCAAAAACCAAAAACCACATGTTCTCACTTATAAGTGGGAACTAAGCTATGAGTATGCAAAGGCATACAGAGTGGTATAATGCACACTTGAGAATCAGAAAGGTGGAGGGGGAGTGAGGGATTAAAAACTGCCTGTTGGCCAGGCGGAGTGGCTCACGCCTGTAATCCCAGCACTTTGGGAGGCTGAGGCGGGCAGATCATGCGGTCAGGAGTTTGAGACCAGCCTGACCAACATGGTGAAACCCCATCTCTACTAAAAATACAAAAATTAGCCAGGCATGGTGGTACGTGCCTGTAATCCCAGCTACTTGGGAGGCTGAGGCAGGAGAATCGAGTTTGCAGTGAGCTGAGATCGCCCCACTGCACTCCAGCCTGGGCAACAGAGCGAGACTCCACCTCAAAAAAAACAAAAACAGAAACAAAAACAAAAACAAAAACAAAAAACCTGCCTGTTGGGTACAATGTACACTACTTGGGCAACAGGTGCACTAAAATCCCAGACTTCACCAACATACAGTTCATCTGAGTAACAAAAAACCACGTGTTCCCGTAAAGCCATTGAAATAAAAATAATTACATAAAACAAAATAAAGAAAAGCAAAAAAACAAATAAATACAAAATCATCAGAATAACAATTATAAATATCTAGGTATCTATACTGGAGAGTCACTATAAAGCGAGTATTTGCAGAGAAAGTGGTGTGAGACCTCAGTAATGTAAAACTTGGATAAATTTAGCTCTAACCTAACGGCCATGTCATTGATTTTTGTCACTCTGCATCTCTTCTATTTTAGAAATAATAGTCATCAGCTTCTGTAATCAAAAGTCTCCCTGTAAATTTAATGATTTGGGGAGTATTGGTTGTTTTTGAAATAACACCTGCAGAACAATCATTAGAGCCTTGATTAATTCTGTCTGACAGGAAAAAAATGAAATACATCTTTTAAAAAGCTGCAGGGTTTTTAGTGTGAATAATCTGCTGAATATTCTAAGAGGGGATTATACTTCTAAATATTTAACAGTACAAATATTAGAGAAGATTGTGTGTGTGCATGTGTACTTGTGTGGGCATGTGTGGGCATGTGCCTTCAAATATGTGTGTTCATGTTTATGTGTGTATTCTGTGTATGTGCATGTTTGTGTGCATGTGTGTATGTTTACAAAAAAGTAGGTAACTAGACTAGTGCAGAAAAAATCAGAAAACTTGGCATTTTGCAAAAGATGATGAACCTTACATTTGTCTACGTGGGCTCCAGAGTCACCATCTGGAGTAACTTACCCAAATCCTGTTTTCACACCATTGCGAAGGGAAGAATATATAATAGTTAAAATAAATGATAGAAAGCCCTTGATAAGCATGGGTACAGCCATTAAATACCCTGGTTGCAGCTTAACTCTTCCAGGCTACATAGAACTCTACAACTATAAATAAGATGCTTAAAGGCAGGACCACCCACTGCACAGGGTGCCCCAAATCACAGGCTTCCTAGAGGAGGGAGCATTTCAGCTGAGACCTGGAGACTGTGCTCCATCTCCATGATTCTGTCAGAGCAGTAACCCTCTCTCTGCAACACTCTGCAACGCTTAGGCCCATTTGGTGGTGGTGAAGAATGTAGCTCATGTCCAGAAACAGATACACATGGAAACCATCTGATTCATGGCAAAAGTAACCCTGTGGTACAATGGGGTTGGTCCTTCTTCTAAATTAATGTGCTAGGTCAATAGAATTTCTACGTGGGCACAAACTGGACCTGCACTCTTCCCTCAGACGATATGCAAAACTCCATTCCAGTCTACTGTAGATCTAACTGTGAAAGGGAAAAATCACGAAACTCATAGAGGAAAATATAAGAGAATGTCTTCCTGACATTGAGATCATCAGTGATTTTCTAAATGGAACACCAAGAGCACCAGCGGTAAACAAACACTGACTGATCCAATGCAAAAGGCAGACAATGCAACAGGAAGGCTTGACTCAGCGCCTTCTGGATTTCTAAATGGCCCGTCAACATGGGAGGGAGTTTCCCTTCATTTTACCTCCAGAAAACACAAACTGTAACCACACAATACCACCGTACACCCATCTGATGAGCTGAAGTGAAAAAGAGTGACAATTCTGAGTATTGCTGAGGGTGTGGAGCTATGGAAACGCTCACACACTGTGGGCCGAAATGCAAATTGGAACAGCCCTGTGGAAAACTAACGGTATTTTCCAAAGGGACCTACACATACCCAGTGACCAAGTTAGTCCACACCTGGGTATATTCCCAGTGGAAAGGCAGGGCTGCATTTACCAAAATCTACAGAAAAAGTGCTTCACAGCAGCACTACGTGAAAGAGCCCCA
This sequence comes from Nomascus leucogenys, assembly GCF_006542625.1. Lineage (NCBI taxonomy): Eukaryota > Metazoa > Chordata > Mammalia > Primates > Hylobatidae > Nomascus > Nomascus leucogenys. The sequence goes on from NC_044393.1 coordinate 3,762,742, forward strand.
AACTGAGAACAAACCCAAGGTCCATCACACACCAGTACTAGAGAGTACTCCAAATGCTCAATTTCCCTGTGCAATAACCTGCTGGACTCTCACAGGAATGTTGAGCGAAAGAAGGCAGACACAAACCCATGTTTGCTTTGCTAGGTGTGGATTTTATTTATGCACATTTACAAGCAGGCAGAGCTGATCTATGGTTTAGAAGTAAAACAAAAGAGGGTGCTATGGGCTGGGTAGTGTACCCTCCAAATTCATGTGTCAAAGTCCTACCTCCCAAGGTGGGTGGTATTTGGAGATGGGGCTGTTGGGAGGTAAATAGGTTTAGATAAGGCCATGAAGGTGAGGTCATTGCGATGGGATTAGCATCCTTATAAGGAAAGATCAGAGAGTGCCCATTCTCTCTCTCTTTTTTTCCCGCCATGTGTGGATGCAGAGAGATGGCCGTCTTCAAGACGGGAAGAAGGCCTTCACCAGAATCCACTCCTCTGGCCCCTTGATAGTGGCCTTCCAGCCTCCAGAACTGTGAGAAATAAACTTCTGCGGTTTAACTTGCTCAGCCTGTGATATTTTATTGAAGACCCCGAACAGACTCATACAGAGGGTTCTTCTGAGCAGGAGGTAAAGCCTGGGACTCAAGGGGTCATTCTGGGGTAAGTTTTTTCTTGATTTGAGGTGGTTCTGTGGCTGTGTTCAGAGTGAAAATTCACTGAGCTGTGCACTTAAGCTCCACGTGCCTTTGTGCATGTGTGCTGTGTTTCGGTCCATAGTTCACATGCACACGCACGCATGTGCACACACACACATGTCACCACTTACTGGCTACAAGACATTAGGCAAGTTAATAAAACTCTTTTTCAGTTTCTTCTCCAGTAAAGGGAAATGATAGGTGTCCCTTCCTCAGAGGCTGCTAATGAGATTCGTAGAATTCATGCGCGTAGAGCTCTGAAACAATGCCTGGCCCAGAGTAAACACACAGCCACTGTGATGTTACGACTGCAGCCTCTCTACAAGCCGATATGTATAGAGTATACACATGTATCCATATTAAATATATGCACACATATACATGGTGTATTCTCCCCACACCCATCTCTCTCACACACCTATTTTTGGTCTATTTTGTTCACTGCAAAAATACCAAACCGGAAGAAAAAAGCCAATCAGTATCACGTCTCAGAGACATCCTTTAACAGAAGATGCCCACGCCGTTTCACAGGTGCCAGGAATTTCATCAACAAAGTGAATGAGGAAGTAGTGCCATGGGGGCCGGTGGGCTTCTGAACTCAGCTTCTATCCCAAGTCCAAGGAACCTGAGACACACAAGTAAGGTCAAGAGGGAATAAGATTCCGGCCACCTGAGGGGGTCGCAGAGCCACACAGAGATTCATCTTAACCTAATCAAATTCAGTTTCAATCAGAACACCACTTCTTTATCCATTTCGGGCACTTTTTAAAAAGAAGCATATTTTTTAAATCACCAAATGAAGGCTTCATGGAACAAGTAAATGATCCACTCTGACCTTAGGCACAATGAATAGATTTTGGCAATAATCGGAGAAACTCACCACAGTAATAATATCCAGCCATACTAGATGTCACGGATTTACTATACCTGGAATGCTTGTGCATATCTGACTGGAACAAAAGGTGTGATGTTCATTCCCTCAGAGCTAGGATGATTATCCCCTTGTCTGGACAGGTTCCCTGCAGCCCAGGCTTCTTATACTTGAACAATGCATGCTTTGTTCTTCTGTCAAATGAGCTGATTTCCTGCAAAATTGAATGTGGTGAATTAGGCCCATCTCACTGAGATTTAAAAACACGCAGTGCAGTGGCTCTGCTCTCTCTGTCCCCATCTGATTCATGTTGTTGCTAACTCACGGCTTCCATGCTCTGAAGAACACCTTTTCCTGGGGGCAAGGGTCCCATTTGGGAGCCTCCAGCTGGGTCCTCCAGCTTTGCCAACCTCAAAAAGTCCCCCATTGTGTGCTCCAGCATCCAGAGGACCTTGGGTGACTCAGCCTCATCGACTGATGTCCTATCTCATCCACACTGGGATTGCATTGATGTTCGGCTCCAGGTTGTATCTCACAAGCTATGGAGATTTGCTCCCCAAGACGCTTATGGAGCAATTGGTGTGAAGCACAGCTCTCAGTGTGCAGTCCATGCATGGGGAAGCCCTCCAGCTTAAAAACACTGGAGCCTCCAGAGTATGAGAAACAACAGCATTTATGAAAACTGGTTGAGCATTAACTGTCTGTGGTGAGTTTGGTTTCCCCAGGAAATGGGCTTCTGACTTGAGAGTTCTGAAAGTGCATTCCCAAAGACAGGGTGGGGAGCTGGCTATTTATCCTTTCTTCTGTTGCACAAGCCCTTCTGCACTGACCCAAGGAATCCACACTCATCTACTCCTCAGAGCAATTCACTGGCACATCTAATTCTGCGCAGAAAGAAACAGAGTAGAATGGGCCTTCCCTTCTCGAGGAGCGACAGCGCTCAGAGGCTGTGAGAACGTGGCGCGTGGCCTCCCACTCCATCGTTTGCACACACAGTGGGCAGCTACCTGTTGCTGCCACTTTCTTCCTGTCCCCTTGCTTCTGGAATCTGCACCTGAGCTCATATCAACTTTAGGCTCCTTAAACTTCCAGTCTAAACATCTGATAAAATGAATGTTTTCATGACCACTTCCAGGCAGCAAGATGCTGACCTTTTCATGCTACACATATGCACAGGGCACTTGCCATAGGCACTGCCTGGGCACTGGGGAGCACTGAGGACATGGTGGTGACAAGGCAGTCCTTGTTTTCAGGGGGATCTGGGGCTTTCGAGGATCGCTGTCATCATCATCATCATCATCACCATGGTAGTAGAAATAATGGTGGTTGGCAATTACTGAGTGCCGTCTGAGCATCAACTTGTTGAAATAAACCATAAGTGTTGCTATGGTAGAAGGCACACAGGCTTCTAGAAGAGCTAAAGGAGGAGCACTTAACTCTGAAGAGCAGACAAGCAGAGGAGACTTCCCAGAGGAGGCGGTGCCTGTACTAACCCTTGAGAGGCAGGCAGCAGTGGCACTGCCTGAGGGAATGGCTTGGTTCTTAGGTCCAGAGAAGAGGACCTGGGACCTCTTGAGTGTGAGAAGGCCTAGGCTTGCATGGGGAGTGTGGAGATTGGTGAGAGGGGAAGCCGAGAACTGAGCAAGCAGGCAGAGGCCCAGTCAGGGAGGCCTCAGTTTGCCAGGTGAAACAGCCGAGGGGCAACGGACTGGCCTTGGGGAGATTTGATGGCAGGAAGGACACTAAGGCATGTCACTCTGGCTGCTGTGGGGATGAGTGATGAGAGGGCTCAGGGCTGGGTCAGGGAGCCATGTTGCCTCAATTGACACTGTGTAATAATATTTAACTTTAAATTACCTAGCTCTTTTTTTTTTTTTTTTTTTTTTGAGAGGGAGTCTTGCTCTGTCTCCCAGGCTAGAGTGCAGTGGCGCAATCTCGGCTCACTGCAACCTCCGCCTTCCTGGTTCAAGCAATTCTCTGCCCTACCTTAGCCTCCTGAGTAGCTGGGTTTACAGGCACCTGCCACCATGCCCAGCTAATTTTTGTATTTTTAGTAGAAATGGGGTTTCACCATCTTGGCCAGGCTGGTCTTGAACTCCTGACCTCACAATCCACCCACCTTGGCCTCTCAAAGTGCTGGGATTACAGGTGTGAGCCACTGCGCTCAGCCAGCTCTCTTTATTTTTTCAAAATAGTCATCATTTATTTATAAACAAGTGTGGTTTTTTCTCATTTTTTTTTTTTTACCTAGAAAATGCTGCAATATTCATTTAAAATCCATGCATCTGGGGCCTCTAGTTGCTGACCAGCCAGGACCCTGCTATTAGTGCTGCATGGAGAGGCCATGAGGGCCTGACTCAGTGTAACAGCTGAGGGGAAAACACGGTACCGATTAAGGAATGGAGTTGACTAGACTTGTTGTTGATACCTGGGTCCTTGAAGATGCAAATAATTAAACTAACCGTGGCGTGTTTATAGCACAGAACACTATGCGGCCATAGAAAGGAACAACCTATGAATATACACAAAACAATTTGGATGGATCTCAAGAGCATAATACGAGTGGGGGAAAAAAGCCAGTCTCAACAGGTCACTTACTAGATGATTCAGTTTCTATAACATTCTCAAAATGACCACACTGATATACGCAGTAGACGTGAGGCAGAAGCCAGAAAGGGCTGGATGGCTTGGGTAACTGACACTGGCAGAGAAGCTCATGAAAAGATAGCAGCAGGCTGAAGGATGCACCAGTTACCTCCTGCTGCGTAACAAACTACCCCAACATTGAGTGGCCCCAAAACAACAGATATTTATTATCTCAGCTTCTGTGGTCTAGGCATCTGAACATCATTTAGCTGGGGGTCTTGACTCAGAGTCTTTCACGACAATGCAGCTACGTTGTCAGCCAGGGCTGTGGTCATTTCAGAGTCTATTGGTGGGTCTCAGGAAATTCACCTCCAAGATTGCTCACATCAGTTTCTCACCATCTGGGAACCCCCATAAATGCCTGAATGTCCTCAAGACATAGCAGCTGGTTGTCAGAGACAGACAGGCAGAGACAAAAATAGAGAGGCAGAGAGAGCTGGAAAGAGCAACAGACAGTGAATAAGAAGAAAGCCCATATCATTCTGTAACCTCATCTTAGAAGTGGCATCTCATTGCTTTTGCCATATTTTTTTGGCTAGAGGCAAGTCACTGGGTTTTGTCCACACTCAAGGCTTGGCAATTAAACACAGGTGTGAATACCAGGAGGTAGGGGTCATCAGGGACCCTCTCAGTGCTGCCCTCCACACGAGGGAGGATGTCAAGTCCAGGTGTAGACACATCATAGGAAAATCTTCAGTGTGCAGAATTGAGTACCATCGGAGATTTTAAGAAGTGACATCTGCCTGGGAGAAACAACAGTAATTTTTGAAGTAGCTTTCTCTTCCCTCCCTTCTCCTCTGCCACTTAGCCCTTCTCCCTCCCCCTTCTCCAATCCAAACCTGTATGTACAGAACTCTTCCTAGAGTCAGCAGGAAGTACCAGCTGCTAACTGATTAATCTGAATCAGCTACTCCTGAAAAAAACAGGGTCAGCATGCCCACCCGCAGTGCCGGATACAGTGGCTGTAGCTGTAGCATGTGTGCCTGTGCACACCCCTACCTGCACCTTGCCTTCCAAAGGTTCCCATATGATCACAGTCTGAAAGAAAGGTTGAACCGGAAAATGGCAGACTGCCCCAGGGAAGAAGTTAAGGTAAAAACATGGAGATCAGACTGGGAGCAGGAGGGGAATAAATAAAAACAGTTAAACACTTCAAATGCCAGGCCAGCCACCCAAGAACCATTGTGGACCACGCTTCCCCTAGTGGAAAGGGCGCCTCAGAACTAGAAGGGAACAATGTTCTAGGCACATCAGGGGCTTTGGCTCATTTTTAAGCACATGGCAGCAGGGTCTAAAATACTGTTAGGCCAGGTGTGATGGCTCATGACTGTAATCCCAGCACTTTGGGAAGATTACATTGAGATGGACCGCCCACAGATGTGGGCTTCTATGCAGGACAGGAGAGCCGCACCTGGTGTGGGGTTATGGGGAGAATTTTTTTTTTTTTTTTTGAGATGGAGTCTCTGTTTGTTGCCCAGGCTGGAGTGCAAAGGTGCAACCTCAGCTCACTGCAACCCCCGCTTCCCGGGTTCAAGTTATTCTCTGCCTCAGCTTCTTGAGTAGCTGGGATTACAAGTGCCTGCCACCACTCCTGGCTAATTTTTGTATTTTTAGTAGAGACAGGGTTTCACTATGTTGGCCCAGCTGGTCTTGAACTCCTGACCTCAGGTGATCCACCCACCTCAGCCTCCCAAAGTGCTGGGATTACAGGCATGAGCCACCATGGCCAGCCAGGGAGAGCTACTTTAAACCACCTTAAAACAAAGTCTGGGATTCAATGTATCCTGAGAGTGGCTCTCTGGAACCAAGCGTGTGTAAATGGGGCATCTCCCCACTCTTCATGGCCTCTGGCCAGACTCCAGCAAAGAAACAGTGACCAATCTTCCTGGGTTCTAAGAGATCAATCGAGTTTTTTCAAATGGGTAAAAACAACAAAAAAATTGATGTGGCTGCAAAATCTTCCCCCAGTTTCTGTGTCAGTGGGTACACGGGAGGAACCAAATGGTGATAATGTATCTTTTTTCCAAGCTACATCATTAGCAGAAATATTTCTTAAATTTTATCTTTTAACTTAAATAGTTATTTCATGGCCATCAAAAGCTTCTCAAGCTCTTCGTAGAGATGGATTTTGTCTCAGAACGAAATTTCATGCTTCATTATCTTGCGATGATCGTGACTTTTAGATGATCATTATTCACTTTTTTTTTTGTAATGGGGACATTGGGGAGAAAGCGACATTGTAAAAACACTGGGTTGTTCCTATTATGGATGGATTCAGAGTGAGTGTTTCTGAAGATACAGCTATCCCATTTCTGAAGTTGGTAATGAGAGTATTGTTAAACAAAGGTAGAAATTAAAAATTCAGAATATATTTTACATAATTAGTATTTTAAAGTTGTGCGATTTAAGCACCATTTTAAAGAATGATTTGCCATACTGTAATTCCCACAATAAATCTCGCCTGTACTATATACATTAAAGCACTCTGAGATTGCTCTAGAATGTGAATTACTAAGTGCTGATGAATAATTTTGAATAATGTGACTGCTTTCACCATTGAGTGGAAAATTAAGATTGTGGTATTGCTCTATTTAGAAATGATTGGTTTGTGAGAGTGAAACTCACAGCTGTTGGGCCCCCTCCAAATCACGGTGCTTCCAAGGCAGAGCGGAAACTGGGACTCAAAAGGTTTTTCACGCTCAGATGCTTCTTTTTTGTAGCAATGTTTTTCTTCCAGTTGCTTAGAATGAACAGTTCCCTGGAAATTATCGAGAAAGGAATGAAAACTTCACCTTCCAATGTGTTGGGGGGTGGAATGGGTGCTGGCCTGGTCGCATGAACTCTGTGATGACTGTAATAACCTAGACTGGCTTATGAGAGCGGGCTGTTCACGCCAGTGCTGGCAGACTGTTGACTCATAGTCCAAGCGAGGGCTCAACTGTTGTGTTTTTTTCCAGAACTTAGGAGTTTCCCAGGATCCGAGACTTGGTGCTAAAACCAGGAGAGTTTAGAGCAAACCAGGACTGTTGGTCACCCTATATGGTGATGATAAAGATCATAATGATAGTATGATGAAGGTTATGATAGCATTATTACAAACAGCAATAGCTCACATGTGCATGACACTTGCTCTGGGCCAGCCCTGTTCTAAGCATTCACAAACCCTGCCTCTTCCACCCTAAGGACATGACATAGGTATTATTGTCCTCATTTTCCAATGAGTTGTGTGGTTCAGGTAAATTAAGTCACATACTTGCGGCCGGGCCCGGTGGCTCACGCTTGTAATCCCAGCACTTTGGGAGGCCGAGGCGGGCGGATCACGAGGTCAGGAGATCGAGACCACGGTGAAACCCCGTCTCTACTAAAAATACAAAAAAAAAATTAGCCAGGCGTGGTGGCGGGCGCCTGTAGTCCCAGCTACTCGGAGAGGCTGAGGCAGGAGAATGGCGTGAACGTGGGAGGCGGAGCTTGCAGTGAGCCAAGATTGCGCCACTGCACTCCAGCCTGGGCGACAGAGCGAGACTCCGTCTCAAAAAAAAAAAAAAGAGTCACATACTTGATAAATAAAGGGGTTTTGATCCAACCCCTGACTGTCTGGATCCCACGTCAAGGCTCCTGACTACTCTGCTAATATGAAAACCAGCAAGAACAACAATCATTTCTTGAGTGTTTAATATGAATCAGAGGTTATGCTGGATATTTGGCATACTTTATCACTTTTAACATTCACAAATGTTGTTCAAGGTGAGTACTTACAGCCCTGTATTACAAATGAGGAAGCTGAGGCTTTGAGGGAAGAAATATTCTACCCAGAGTGACACAAGTTCTAACCAGCAAGGCCAGGATTCAAATCTCAGCTCCTTGTCTTGAGCTCAGAGCTCTTAACTCCACCACTCTGCCTTCTATATTTGGACTTTTCCTGCTTGTGGGGGTTTGATATCAAGGAGTGATTTGGGGTAGTTTGACCCTAACAGACTCAGACTGATGCAGCTCTTCCGCCTGCTCTTAACTGCTGAGCACCTGGGTGGTTGGAGCTAGTGAGGCATAAGGACCTGCTCTCTCAGGCCGTGTGCAAACTCCCAGCTTGTCTTCACCATGTGGCAAATTCGTTGCCCCCTTGCTGCCAATTACCTAGTATTTAGAGAATATATGCGTACTTAAAGACTGAATAATTAGATTCTTCTCTCTGCTTAGATTGGTCTAACAAATTTGATTTCTTCACACTTGCTGCACTGTACTCTGTTAAGATGATTTTTGAAACTATGTAAGAATCAGTTGAGAGTAATTTGGAGCAGAGTCAGGGTTCAATGTAACAGAAATGTTGAATTTCTGGAGACTGGATTATTGAAATAATCTCTTTATTCAATGGTTCTCACATTCTGGTCCACAGACTTCTCCCCCTAGTAGAGTCCTCAAGGTAATCGGAAAAGGCAAAGCTCTTTTCATTGCCTTTTTTTTTTCTGTACTGTCATTTGCACTGATGGAGGAACAGCCGTGGTGGGTAAACCTTCTGGAGCCGTGAGCGTGGATCAAGGCACCAGCAACTAACTGCGAGCAGTCACTGCAATCCCCACTGCCACTTGCTTGCAGCTGAACAGCAACACAAAAGCACAACAGCCAATCTCACTTAAAAATGTTATTGATACAGTGGTAAAAATTATTAATTATTAAATATATTAATTGCATTAAATCTCAAAATTTGATTACACATCTTTTTAATATTCTGTGTAACTAAATGAAAACTTCTCATAAAGCACTTTTACTACACAATAAACAATGGTGTCTGTGTCAAGAAAATGTATTTTTGCAGTTGTTAGAATTGCTAACTTATCTAGCACTTTTTTCATGGAACATTGTCCTTATTTGAAAAAAAAAATGACAAACTATGGTTTTTTTAGACTTAGGTATTTGGAACTGGTATTTTCCACCATGAACTTTACAGATTCCCAGTACTTCACAATTTTTCTGATGAAATCAGTGGTGATATTAATGAATATGGTTATTTTATATAGTAGAATGGAATATATCAACATTTGAAAGATCTGCCAAAGACTTGATAGCAGTAGTTCACACAGTGTGGAACAGAGGCCACTGAGTTTAAATATCCCAGACGCCCCTGTGAGTTCATTGCAGGACCCCAGGGGGCCTCAGAGCACCCTTAGGGAATTGCAGAACCATAGAAAGAAAGACATGGAATAGTATGAACAGCACTAGCAACTATCTTGACCTAACTGATACTATAGAGCACCATACCTGATAACTGCAGAATGCGTTTAATCTTATGCATTCTTTCCAAGTGCACGTGATCAATTTAACAAGATAGACTGTACACCGAGCCAGAAAATATCAATTAATTTAAAGGTATTGAAATTATACAGAGTACATTACCTGACTATAGTGTAATTAAATTAAAAATCAATCACAATAAGATATCTAGGAAAAAACAATTATTTGGAAATTAAACAGCACACTCCTAATTAATCTATGGGTAAAAGAAGAAATTAGACAGCATTTCAACGTAAATAGAAACAAAAATGCAACCTATCAACTAAGGGAGTACTTGAGGGAAATTTGTATCCTCAATGTCTACCTTAGACAAGAAGAAAGGTCCAAAACAATGACTGAAAGTTCCATCTGTAAAAACTACCAAATAAAGAGCTGAGTAAGTAGAATTAAAATAATGAGGAAAGCAATAGAAATTAATGAAACAGAAAACAGATACGTGACTGGGAAATTTAACAAAGCTGAATTAACATAGCTCTATCTAAACTGATCAAGGAAAAAATAATAATAATCAGGAAAGGAAAGAAAGATTAGAGAGAGAATTTCCAGTATCAAGAATGAAAGACAGATCTCAACCTATATTCTACATAGTTTAAGTAGAAAACAAAGAAATACTTAGAGTAACTTTATATGAACAAAATTTGAAAATTTAGATTAGATGGACAAATTTCTTGAAAAATACTGTTTTTACTAAAACTGACCTAAGAAGGAGCAGAAAGTCTAAAAAGACTTCTATGAAAGAAATTTATATGCAGATTTGAAAGATCAGAAAAACGCTGGAGGACTTACACCTGACCTGAAGACTTATGATAAAGTTCCGATAATCAAAACCGTGTGATACCAGAGTGACACATAGACCAATGGACAGAATAGAGAGCCCAGAATTCTTGAAACTCAATAATGAAAAGACAGTCAACATAATTTACTAGCTGGTCAGCACATATGAAAAGACTTTGCAAACAAAGATACATGGCTGGTCAATAAGCACAACACCATTAGATATATTGAAAAGGCTAATTAAAACTCCAGTAAGAAATAACCAGACCCCATGAAAATGGCCAAAATTAAGAAGACTGACAACATTAAATGTTGGTAAGTATGTGGAGGAACTGGAACTCTCACACACGGTTGGTATGAGTTTCTAATAAAGCTAAACACAGACCTACACCGTGACCTAACAATTCTACTCCTAGTTATTTTCCCAAGAAAAATAAAAGCATGTGCCAACAAAAGACTTATATAGTACATAATTGTTCCTAGCAGCTTTATTTGCAATAGCCAAAAAAGTGGGGAAAACTTCCTGATAGCAATCAACAGGAGAGTGGATAAACACCCTGTGGTATGTCTATACAATAATGTACTTAGCAATTGAAATGAACCAGTCTATGGCACACACATAAGTGAATCTCAAAATCATGATGCTACGTCAAGGAAGCTTACACAGAAGAGCACAGTGTATGGGTTCATTGATATGCATTCTAGAAAAGGGAAAAATAATGTATGGTAAGAAATAATCAGAAAGGGGTTGCCTCTTGGGATTGGGTGGAGAGTGGGTAATAGGGAAGAGGCTGGGGAAACTTTCTGTGGGGATGGAAATGGTTGGTATCGTCACAGGGCTTTCCATTACATACGTGCAGGCATTTGTCGGAATTCATAAAATGATATGCATAAAATTTGTGCATTTAATCTTATGCAAACATTATCATAAAGGAAAAAATCTCTAAATAAATATTGAATGCAAGTTTATGACCTACATGTTGAAGTGTTTAGGAAAAGGGGCACAACTGCCTGTAACTTACTTTTAAATGTACATAAAAAACATGATGGATTGATGCTTGGAGACAGGGGAGGATGGGTGGATGAACATGCCATAAAACAAGACTCTTTAGGCCAGGCACGGTGGCTCATGCCTGTAATCCCAGCACTTTGGGAGGCCGAGGTGGGTGGATCACCTGAGGTCAGGAGTTCAAGACCAGCCTGGCCAACATGGTGAAACTCCGTGTCTACTAAAAATACAAAAGTGAGCTGGGCATGGTGGTAGGCACCTGTAATCCCAGCTACCCGGGAGACTAAGCCAGGAGAATTGCTTAAACTCGGTAGGCAGAGGTTGCAGTGAGCAGAGATCTTGCCACTGCACTCCGGCCTGGGTGGCAAAGTGAGACTCCATCTCAAAAAAAAACAAAAAAAAAAACAAAAAAAAATAAAAAAAACAAGACTCTTTAAAATGGTCGTAGAAGAATCTGGGTGGTGTGTAAAGGTATTCCTCATAAATTCCGTCAATTTTCTGTATGTTAGAATTTGTTTCTAATAAATATCGAAGGGAAATGAAGTAGTACTGAGTGGATACCAAGTTCATGGCACAGTGCTGGACCCTGCTCTGTCAGACACCATTGGCCATGCTGAGGGTCACCCTGAGCCTTCTGCTCACCAGAGACGCACTGCAGTCTGGGGCATGGGGAGGACGGCTTCTCTGTGCTCTTGAGTGCTGCCCAGGCTCTGAGAGCGTCACACCAATTCAGAAACTCATTTCCACAGCCCCTGGATGGCATCTACTGTCGGAGGGGTGAAAAAATCGAGTCCAGCAGGTGAACTTCAGGAAGAGCCAGGACATGAGAGCACCGGTCTCAAAACCCGATCATCTGGGTTGGGGAACTCATTCCATGTCTGATTGTTTGAGCTTGGGCAAGTTATTTAACTTCTCTGTGCCAGAGCTTCCTCTCTTGCAAAAAGTGCATAAGACCGCACCTTCTTCATCAGGGTGTCACGAAGAACACACCAGACCAATGCATTTAAATCACAGTGAGAACAAAACATGTTTGAATGAATAGCACAACTGTTATTTGCATTATTATCATCTCTCTGTAACCATCATTTTAGCCTCCTTTAATCTCCAATACCAGGGCACACAATTATGCCTCCAGCTTCTTCAGCTAGGTCCCCAAATCCCCACAAAAATCAACTCCTGGGATTGGAAGCCTCAGCACTAACTGGCCACCTGTCCCTCCAACATTCTCAAAATCCCAGCATTTATGTAGACGGTGTTTACACCCCAGCTTCATGATTCGCTTACCTTTTTTCCAATAATTTGGACCTTTTCCCTATCTCAGCTCCCACTCACACACCTGGTCTTCCTCTAGGTCCTGTCATTGCCAATAAAAACACACCACCTTCATCATCTGAGTACAACAGTACCATTCTCCAGAAAATCGTGCAGGCAGGTTCCCTGGTCTCACTGTAGGTTCAGTTCCAGTGCCCTTGCAGGAGCCCCGGGCATGGCCCCCTGGACACGCTACAGCATTTCTCCAGACCACTGCCACCCACTCTCCGAGATAACTCACTCATACTTGCCCCCTCCAAACCCCAACTCTCCATGCCCTGTCTTTGCTCTCAGCTCATGGCCTTACTTCCTAGTTCACAGAAAAAAAGCAGAAGCAATCAGGAGAGAATTACACGTCTTCAGCAGCCCTTCTCTCACCTTGACCTGGCTCCACATCTCTCTCATAGCCCTCTTACTACTATAACTGGACACCCCACACTCTTTCCCAAGCCTGGAGTGTCTGCACATACAGGAAGGACCCCAGCCCCTGTCACCAGTGCAAGAGTGTCATTTGGCAATTGTCACCTTTGTTTCTGGATCATCATCTTTCTCCCCTCTGTAGAATCATCCCCCTCTATGGACAGTATGCTGAGATTCCTTTCGTCTTCAGGAGCTTGAGCTCATAACCTCCTCAAGCTGCCAATTTCCCTTCTCCCTGTATGGAAACACATCCCGGAAGGGTGGCTGTACTTGATGTCTTCATTTCTGTTCCTCCTGTTCTCTCTTATACCTTCTCTCAGTTGGATGCTCCTACCCTAAGCCCTGTATCAGCTGCTCTAGAAAGATCACAGTGAATCTCCATGTCAATAAATCTCACAGTCAGCCCTGAACCTCACCCCGTGGATCGATCTTACGCTTTCTTTACTGGGCTCCCATGATACCCTGCTCACCTAGGGTTCCTCCGACCTTCTCAGCCACTGCGTTTTATTCTTTGCTCTCTCTCTACTCCATCCCTCCTGGGGGGGTCTCATCCCATGCCCTGCTCACAAATACCATCCATGTGTCTCTTCTCCTTCTGGAACTCTATCCTCCACTCACTAATGGACACCCGCTTTTATTAATTCATTCAGTGACATGGTACAGATTGATTTAGTACCTGCCAGGTGCCAGAAACTCCTCAGGATCATAGAGATGCATCAGAAAATAAACACAATCTCCCACAAACAAGCAAACAGAACAAAATTCTAGTAGGAGCTTTCACTCTGGTGGAAAAGACAATTAACATAAATGACTAAATTATGTAATACATCAGAAGATAAGTAGTAGTATTGAAAATTTGTAAATGCCATATATGTGTATCTACCTCTATATTCTGTATTCCTTCTATGTTCTCTAATCTACTTTGTACAAATCATATATGTGTCATTTACTTTTAAGATATTATTTTTTATTTTATTTTTCCATAAGTTATTGGTGTACGGGTGGTATTTGGTTACATGAGTAAGTTCTTTAGTGGTGATTTGTGAGATCCTGGTGCACCCATCACCCAAGCAGTATACACTGCACCATATATGTTGTCTTTTATCCCTCACCCCCCTCCCACTCTTCCCCCTAGGTCCCCAAAATCCACTGTATCATTCCTATATTAAATAGTGGTCAAACATAAAAATCCACATACAACAATCTTATACTCTGCAGAAATAATCAAAGTGATAGTGAAAGTTTGGAATTTTTTGCCAATAAATAATGATGACAATCTTAGAAGTCGCCCTGTGTTGCACTCGAGCACCTGTGGAGCTGTGCCCTCCCTTGTCGCTCCTTCCCGTGTGGGGGACCCTGTGCAGCTGTTTCCGTCCCCTGGACGTAGTATCTCAGGATGAGAGCAGGGAAGCTGCTTCGTGCTGGCCTCTTGCCAGGCTAGGACAAGGCTTGTCAGGGTCTCTTTATGTCCAGGGTATATAAAGCCCCTTGCTGGACTGGAACTTGGCTTCCTGGCTACATTTGGCTCATTGAATGAGACCTCAGGCCAGAAGCCATTGACTCCACTAATTTGTTTCAAAGAAGGCTAGGGGGCCATTAGAGGGGTCATTTCAGATCACGGGTGTCATGAATACAAATGGGAAAATAAATTCCAAATGTCTTCAGGTTGTGAAGCCTCTCATGCTTGGCTAATGAGGAAGCAGAACTGAATTTAAAACCAAAATCAGACCTGCTAATTAATTACGTACTGCCAACGATTTGAAAAAGCAAACATACTAATATGACTTTGATTTTTCTACAAAGTTTTTGTTTGTGTACCCAGATGGTAATGTGCAGAGACAATGGAGAATGTTCGTGGAGGAGAGGAGAGGTTTTCAGTTCAGATAACATACTGTTTTAATATTTAATGTTTTCTACCTCTCAGAGACAGCTGCTTAACTTTTACAGAGATTTTCCAATACTTAATTAGAACAACTTTTCTAAATGTCTGCTGGCCCATCCAGAAGGGTGTATAATAAAAATAATTTTTAATGATGCTGAAATTAAAAACAAAAACAAACTTTTGTTTTCACAATTCTTGGCTGCGTGGAAGGGCCTTTACGTGGGGCCATGTTAATTGGGTCGCTAATTCAACAGCAGCCTGAAAAGTCATTGCCTTAAAGCATTCATAATAGAACAATTTGAACCCATTATAACTCAACAGAGACCACAAGGCTACAGGAATGAGCTCTTAGGAGCAGTATTTGCACACGGCATAGCCAATCTTTCCTACAACCCCACAAAGTGGATTTCTCAGGCCCATTTCACAGATGACAAAAGAGACTCAGAGAAGTTAAGCAAGTGCTTTGGATAAGCCAACTAGCACATATCCAGCTGGAATACAAACACAGGACCGCAGATCAGCCTGTACTCCTGGCAGAAGTCCACACTGACTTTTAGCGTGGTCTCCAAACATCTTGCTTTCCTTTATGGAACATTCTAGAATTGATATATATTCCTTTGGCCCTGTAAAGTCAGTAAGTGCCAGCCCACAGAATGACAGCTTCCTTAAGACACCTACAGCCCTAGCTTTACTCTCTTGTTCAAAAACTAAAGAAAATTAGTGTTGTTCCAAAGCCCAGTGTGTAATCGGTAAATCAGTTCAGTTAAACCAACACCAACCTCACTCCCGACTCTTGTCTTCCTCCTCCCTCTCAAATTAAAGGCATCAGCACGAGTCCTGTGGCTCAAACCAAAAAGTGGGCACTCCCTCCATGTATTCCTCAGCTCTCACCTAGTTGTCTCTCCAAGCCACTGGGGTCTCTTCCCTTCCACAACCCCTACCATAGTTCAAACCAGGCTGCTTCACACCTTCAACAAACAGGACCTTGATGTGGGTGTCCTTAGTCCCTCCCTGGTCCTGCCACTCTCTGGACAGTATTGCCATGTTCATTTTAAACATATCAGATAGGCAGGCAGATCAATTTCCGCTGCAAAGATGTCCACGTCCTGATCCCTGGAACCTGTGACTATATTAGGTCCCATGGCAAAGAGGTATTGAGGTTGAGATAGAATTCAGATTGCTGATCAGCTGGCTTTAAAATAGGGAGAGTATCCTAGATTATCCAACGGGCTCCAACGTACCCACAAGGATCCCTAATAGTGGAAGATGGAACCAGAAAGAAGGGAGGGAGAGAAGGACTTGGCCCACCATTGCTGGCTTTGAAGGTGGAGGAAAGGGCATGAGCCAAGTAGTGCAGGGGCCACTAGAAGCTGGAAAAGGCAGAAACTGATTTTCCCCTACAGCGTCTGAAAGAAATTCAGTCCTGCTGCCACCATGACTTTATCCCTATGGGATCTTGTAGGACTTCTGACTTTCAGAGTTGAAAGAGAATACATTTATATTGTTTTAAAGCACTGTGTTGATGGTAATGTGTTAGAAAATCAATAGGAAATTCATACACCAGGTGAAGTCACTCAACTCTTAAAATGGCCCAACACTTCTTAATTGCTTTCAGTTGAAAATCCAAGCGCCTCCCTGTGACCTACTGCTCCCCGTGTGAACTGGACCCACCTGACTCCAACTGTAGCTCTCTATGACCTTCCTCCTCACTCATTCTACCCCAGGCTCGTGGGCCACTTGTGTTCCTTGACTGGGTGACCCTGGCCTCAGGGACTTGGACCCTGCTGAACCTCTGGCTGAAACTTTCTGCCTCTTTCTCTTCCCCAGGTCTCAGTGAAAAATCTCAGCATGTTCAGTTCAGCAGCAACAGCATCACCTCAGAGCTTGTCCCATGCAGATTCTTAGGCCCTACACAAGACTTGCTGAATCAGAAACTCTGGGGTGGGCCCCCGTTGACTCCTAAGCTCGCTGAAGTCCAGGAAGCATGACACCGATTATTGTCTTCAGGGCCCAGCTGCAAGCCGCACTTATCTTAGCTGTTGTCTTCCTTGTTTACTGGGCATTCTCCCCTGCCCTGACACATCCAGGTAAGTCCAGGAGGGCAGGGACCTCACCTGTCTTGTCCCCACTTGACAGCCAGTGGTGAGAACAAGGCAAGCCACATGGCAAGAGTTCAGTAAACATTTGTGGAATGAATTACTGGATTTACTTTCTGGAAACCACCTCGCAGGCACCATGACGTGAATGAAAAGATCAAAACAGCATGTCCCCATCCTTGAGAGCCTACACTTTAGTGGAAATATCTTTGTTCATATGATGCAGTGTGTGCTGTGATAGAAGTATTGTGGAAGCTTGAATGAGGGCCTCTGAGCCTGTGCAGCACATGGCTCATCCCAAGCAGAGAAGGAATAACTGAATGATGTCACATAATGTTATTAGGTTGGTGTAAAAGTAATTGCAGTTTTGGCCATTTAAAGTATTTCACCAACCCAATAATTACCTACTGTCCCCTTGGTGGGGGAAGCTCTGTTTGTGCTGGGATCTCATTGGTCTCCTTCAGAACATCATCTATACCTGGCACTTAGGACAGTGCCTCACACCTGGAGAATATCAGTAAAAACTCATTGAGTGAATGGATGTGTGTAGACTCAGAAGATGCGGGATATAGACAAGTTGACGAGATTTGGATTCTTTCAGGTAAGCTCGGGTGTTCTAGACAGAGCACAAAGCATGAGAAAAAGCACTGAGTCGTAAGCAATCTGAGAAACAGCCAGCAAGGTGAGAGGAAGGCGGGTCTCAGAGCACCTTGCTCTCCAATGAGAATGAGGTTGGCAAAGCTTTGGTTCCAGCTGAGGCGTGTAATCCCAAACCCAGGCAGAAACCTGCTGGGGGCTTCCACACCACGTCATGGAGAGACTTCATAGTCACAGTTTCATGCAGAGCATGAAGGATCCTGGGGACAGATGAGGTGCTACGTGGGACAGGTGGGGGCCCCATCAGCTGACTGAGGCTGTGGAGAAGCCAAGACTGGCTTTCCCTCCCCGCACCCAAATGACAGCACTTTGCAAGAAGAGACTTCATCCAGAGGGCTCACTGAAACTTTCTATTTTAACTCGGAAAATAAGGGATGTGTTGGTTTGAACTCTGCTTGAAACTGTGGAATGGGAGACATTTAGTGCTTCCTAGATTATGGGCTGAATTATTTGAACCCTTTTCACAGAGCAGTGAGTAACTGGAAAGAGAGTCATCATTGTGCATCACCAGCTGGGCGTATGGGTACTAATTTGATAACACGTCTCCCTTCAGTGAATTTCCAATAAAGGATTTTCTAAATTTCTATTTCTTTGAGATCTAAAAAATACAATAAAATTCTTTATTACTGAACATATCCTAGCTCAATAGAAGGCCTACAGGTAAAATATTCATGGGAGCATGTGTGTTAACAAACATGGATATTCCATGTGTGAATACAGAACGAGCAATGTTGTCATAAATAAAATTACACCAAAATCCATAGCACTTTTTATCTCCTTATCAAAAATGCACTGAGCCATAGCTCAGCGAATAGATTCAGTGATCTAAGCTATTCATTAAAGGTAATAGAACAGCAAAATAACTTTTGATACACAGTCATTCCAACATGTTATGTTTTAGAGTCGTTGCTAAATCATATTGTCAGAGTTCACTTTATTTTACTATTGAGTCAATGGAAAAGAATGAACTCTCTCACTCTGAAATTTCTCTCTTTAATACTCAGGACCCGCTCTGCTAGGTTTAATACCTCGACAGTTCCAGGTTTAATTTACTCCTTGGAACAAGCTATTAAGTATGCATTGCTGCTTTGCGCTTTCTCTCTGAACCGTTTCCTTTTTTAAATATACAACCACACAGTAAAGGTCTCCTAGGAGAGGATTTTATCAGGGTTTGGTATTTAACAGGAAATCATGATGTCTAATTTGTGTGCCCATCCAGAATCCCTTCTATGACATGCAGGTATTTTGCATTCATTAAATAGTCAACCATATGGCCATTCCGATGATACTTTCACCTACGTAGATGGATTGAGAATTAATAAAAATGATTGCATTATTTAACAGATGCAGTAACTATATCCTCACAAGGTGAATGCAGTCACTTTGAGGTCAAGAAATGACAAGCCATAGAGGACTCCCCGGCCAGCTATATAAGTGGATTTCACTTTTTTGAGAATTTTTTGAGAATCCTCATGTGCATCACTAAATGCTGGGGCAGCTTCTACCGGGCAAGCTTCACTCGCCTTTGGAAACAACTTATTACTGCATTCTGACTCCAAGGATCCCTGGAATGCAGACTGATTCTGATTTAAAATGCTGAAAAAAATCAATAAAAATTAATTTTAAAAATGCAAAATTGAATAGACAAATGAATAATGAGCAAAAAACCTCTTTACTTCTTGGTAAATTTTATTTTAGAGCATCAAAACATGCATTTTTTTCTCAGATGAAAAAAGCCAGAGTTCCCAAGGTAAGGAAATTTGGCATAAAATATGAAGAGAAAAGAATATCAAATATAGAGGCATGTCAAACATAGCAAATGCAAAAACTAAACTAAACAGTCAGGAAGTCCCCCAAAGCCCAAATCAAAGCAGCACCACCGGCATGCTAAGGGCAGAGATGCAACCGTTTGAGCTCTGGCCGACTTTCCTCCTTTCATTCATTCACTCATCCAAAGCCCCAATCAAAGCAGCACCACCAGCATGCTAAGGGCAGAGATGCAACCATTTGAGCTCTGGCCGACTTTCCTCCTTTCATTCATTCACTCATCTCCAACTAATGGGGAATGTGCCAGGATCTCGAACAGACCATGAGAATCTCTTGTGAGGGAATGAGACACAGTCCCTGTTCCCACGAGGTCCATGATCATAAACAGAAAAGCACACCACTGCAGAGTGACTTTTGACATCTCCTGCCAACACCCACCAACAGCTCTACACTGCAATTGGAATAAAATCCGTGGTTTTCCAACCTTCCCCTCTATCCTCACTTTGTCCACTCTCTCTGACACTCTCTCCTCCAAAACGCTCATCTTCTTTGGCCCCCAATGCCAAATTCATTCTAACCTCAGGGCCTTTGCACTGGCTATTCCCTCTGCCCGAAATGCTGTTTTCTTCATCACTGTAGGACTGACTTGCTCTTATTCACCTTACCTGTTTTATTTCCTTTGTAGTGCTTTTCACCATCTAAAAGAACTTTTTCATGTTTACTTCGTTTAGTAGCAACCCCCTACTACTGTAATCTCCATGAAAGCAAGGAGTCTGTCTGTCCTGTGCTCTATTCCCACTGCTTGCAACTGTGCCTGGCACATAAAGGTGCTCAATAAAGGGAAGGAGGGAAGGAAGGAAGGAAGGAAGGAAGGAAGGAAGGAAGGAAGGAAGGAAGGAGGGAGGGAGGGAGGGAGGGAGGGGGAAAGGAAGAAAGAAGAAAAGAAGAAAGAAGGGAGAAAGGAAGGAAGGAAAGAAGGAAGGGAGGGAGGGAGGGATGGAGCGAGGGAGGAGGAAAGGAAGAAAGAAGAAAGGAGGAAGGAAGGAAGGAAGGAAGGAAGCAAGGAAGGAAGGAAGGAAGGAAAAGTAGTGGGGGAGGAAGAAAGAAAAGGGAGGGAGGAAGAGAGAAAGGAAGGAATGAAGGGAAGAAGGGGAGGGGATGGGAAGGGAAAGGGAAGCAGAAGGGGAACGGGAGAAGGAAGAGACTTAAATAGGTATGCCAAATACAGAACATGGATGAAATTAATCAGGTGCTTTGAGAGCAAATAAATGTAGCTGGGGGCAAGAAGTAAAGAGACAGGGAAGCTACTCTCTGAAAATGTTATATTTGTGCCACATCCTGAATAATAAAAATGAGTGATCCATGAGCTATGCCCCAATCTGGGAGAAGAGCACCCTGGAAGACAAAGTAACAAGTCTCCAAAGTGGGAAAACCTGACAACATCAGCGTCCACATGGGAGACGCATCCAATGCCCTGTTGCTCCAGCTAAGGGTCCACCTCCCTCCACCTTCCCTTCTCTGTCTCGCTGAGCTAACACCCTCCCACTGACCTTGCTACCATTCGTAACTATATCAGCTACAAAATCGGGTCTTTGAGCTTACTGCCCACTCTTTGACCTCCTCTCCATCTAGCATGTTTGCTTAATTACTCCAAATATGACCACTCTTCCCCTCTCCAGACTCACAGCCTTCTCCTTTCTTTGTTTCTTTTATTAACAGTTCTAGGACCTGTGAGCTGGACCCTATGCTCATCACTTCACTTATCTGGATAAATTGATCCTTGATGAAGCAAACCACATCATTTCTCCATGACCACACCCAAAAAGCCAAGCCTTGTTGCAGAAAGTCACATAGGAGGGAAAATGATGTTATCATCAATTTACAGTCATCGGCCGGGCGCGGTGGCTCACGCTTGTAATCCCAGCACTTTGGGAGGCCGAGGCGGGCGGATCACGAGGTCAGGAGATCGAGACCATGGTGAAACCCCGTCTCTACTAAAAATACAAAAAATTAGCCGGACATGGTGGCGGGCGCCTGTAGTCCCAGCTACTCGGAGAGGCTGAGGCAGGGGAACAGCGTGAACCCGGGAGGCGGAGCTTGCAGTGAGCCGAGATTGCGCCACTGCACTCCAGCCTGGGCGACAGAGCGAGACTCCGTCTCAAAAAAAAAAAAAAAAAATTTACAGTCATCAACTCAATTGCTCTCAACCCTGCTTCCCGGTTGGCTCCTGCCCCGACCTCCACAGTATCTATTTCTAATGCTCTCCAGTCCCCCAAATGTCCATGCAGTACCCTCTTTTCCACTCTTCCTTAAAGATGACTTCATCTCTAGTCTTAAAGACTAGAATAGAAGGTTTCTTTCCCAACATGTTTGTAACAGTATCCATACTCACTCTTCCTTTCTCTCTTTTTGTTTAAAATTGAGATGTTTCTCTCAGTATCCTAAAACTTGCTCTGATGTTTCTCTGAGTGCACTCTTCCCTCTGTATGCAGGGGGATTTGTTCCAGGACTCCTTAGATACCAAAATCCACCAGTACCCAAGTCCCCCAGGCATTCCTCCTCCACATCCTCAGTAGAACCCTGCGCAGGGGGCAGAACATATATCTTACATCAGACTCTCGAAACCTTGGAGTCTATCCCTTCTTGCTCATTCAGAAGCCTTACAGGATTGACCAGCTTCGGTGCATGTTGTTATTTTCTTCTTTCTTTCTAAACTTATTAAGATATAATTCACATATCATAAGATCACCCTTAGAAAATATACATTTCAGTGCCTCTTAGTAAATTCACAAGTGTGCAACCATCACCACTATTTAATCTAGAACATTTTCATCACCCCATAAAGAAACCTGTATCCATGAGTAGGCACTCCCATTCTCCACCTCCCCACACCCCCTGGCAACGAATAATCTACTTTCTGTCTCTATGTATTTTGCCTATTCTGGACATAAATGGAATTAAATAATATTTAGCTTATTATGCCTGGATTATTTCACTCAGCATATTTTTAAGATTCATCCATGGTGCAACATATACCAGGAATTCATTCATTTATTTTTGGAGAAATAACATTTCAGTGTATGAACATCCACATTTATTTATCCATTCATCAGTCAATGGACATTTGGAATATTGGTGTGGTTTCTGGATTTTGGCTATTTTAAACAATGCTGCTGTGAACATTCATGTGCCAGTTTTTGTGAGCATATATTTTCATTTCATTTCTCTTGTGTATATATCTAGGAGTGAAATTGCCAGGTTACACAGATGTAACTCTATGTTTAGCATTTTCAAAAACTGCCAGACTGTTTTCCAAAGTTGTTTGTACCATTTTACATTCCCATCAGCAATGTATGAGAGTTCCAGTTTCTTCACAGCCTCACCAACACGTCATTTGCCTTTTTTTTTTTTTTTTTTTGAGACAGAATCTCACTCTATCCCCTAGGCTGGGGAGCAGTGGCATGATCTCAGCTGACTGCAACCTCCGCCTCCTGGGTTCAAGTGATTCTCCTGCCTCAGCCTCCCGAGTAGCTGAGATTACAGGTGACTGCCACCACGCTCGGCTAATTTTTGTATTTTCAGTAGAGACGGGGTTTCACCATGTTGGCCAGGCTGGTCTAGAACTCCTGACTTCAGGTGATCTGGCTGCCTCGGCCTCCCAAAGTGCTGGGATTACAGGCGTGAGCCACTGTGCCCAGCCATTTGTTCTTTATTAAGCCCATGCAGTGGTTTGAAATGGAATTTCACGAGGACGTTGATTTGCTTTTCCGAAATAACTAATGATGTTGAGCATCCTTTCATGTGTTTGCCACTTGTATCTTTCTTTGAAGACATGTCTATCTAGATATTTTCCCAACTTTTACTGGATTGTTTGTCTTTTTATTGTTGAACTTTTAGAGTGCTTTCTGTATTCTGACTACTAGATTCTTATCAGACATAAGAACCATAAATATTTTTCTCTTACTATATGGGTTCTTTTTTCACTTTCATAATAGCATTTTTGACACAAAAAAGTTTTAAAATTTGATGAAGTCCAACTTATCAATCTTTTATTACTTGCTTTTGTGTTAGGTGCTACATCTAAGAAACCATTGTCTAATACAAGTTCACAGAGACTTACGTGCTTGTTTTTTTTCTAAGAATTACATCGTTTTAGCTCTATAAAACTCAATAAGCCATTTGTTAAAAGTTAGTACTTTATTTTTTAATTTAATTTTTAATGTACAAATAATAATTGAATATATTCACAGGGTACATAGTGATGTTTCAATTCATATAATGCACAGCAATCAGACCAGGGTAATTAGCATAGCCATCATCTGAAACATGTGTCATTCCTTTGTGTTAGGAACGTTCCATATCCTCCTTGTAGCTATTTGAAACTATGTGATATTTTATTGTTAACAACAGTCATCTTACCGTGTTATGGAACCCTGGAACTGATCCTTCCTCTCTAGCTGTATCTTCATGTCCTGTAACAAATCTCTTGCTAACCCTGTCCCTTCCCTTCCCCCAGTCTCTAGTATCCTATATTCATTTTATTTCTATGAGATCAACTTTTGTTTAGCCTCCACATGTGAGTATGAACATGCAATTAAACAACAGGCTCCTGAACAACCTATGGATGAAGGAAGAAATTAAGAATGAAATTTAAAAATTTCTTGAAACAAATAAAAATAGAAGCACAGCATACCAAAACCTATGGGACACAGCAAAAGCAGTGTTAAAAGACAAATTTATAGCAACAAATGCCTACATCGAAAATCTAGAAAGATTTAAAAAAACAACCCAACGATGCACTTCAAGGAATTAGAAAAGCAAGAACAAACCAAACCTAAAATTACTAGAAGGAAAAAAATAATAAAGATAATTAAGCCATCTTGAAATAATTTTTGTACATGATTTGAGAGGTAAAGGCCCATCTTCATTCTTTGGCATGCAACTATTCAATTGTCCTAACATCATGTGTTGTAAAGATTATTCTTGTCCACAAACAAATGAACATAGATGTATCGGTTTACTTCTAGATTCTGAATTCTAGTCTACTGATCTATATGTCTATGCTTATGCCACACTGTCTTGATTACTGTAGCTTTGTATTAAGTTTTGGAACTGAGAAATGTGAGTTCTCCTACTTCCTTCTTTTTCAAGATTGTTTTGTTTATTGTAGATCCCTTGAATTTCTGTATGAATTTTAAGATCAGCTTCTCAATTTCTGTAAAAATGACAGTTGAAATTTGTACAGGGACTAGGTCAGCTCTAAAGATTAATTCAGGGAATATTTTTGTCTTAACAATACTAATTCTACCAGTTCGTGAACATGGAATATTTATCCATTTGTTTGCATCTTTAAATTATTTCAACAGTTTCATGGTTTTCAGTTCTTTTGTTAAATTTATTCCTAAATATTTGTATCATCTTGATGCTATTATAAATGGAATTTTCTTGAACTTACTTTCTAATTGTTGATTGCAAGTGTATAGAAATACAACTAATTTTTAATATTTATCTTATATCCTGCAACATTGTTGAAGTCATTCATTAGTTCTAATTGTGTGTGTGTGTGTGTGTGTGTGTGTGTGTGTGTGTGTGTGTTCCTTAGGATTTTTTGTTTATAAGATCATATCATCTACAAATGGAAATAGTTTGACTTCTTTCTTTCTGGTCTGGATGTCTTTAATTTTATTTTTTGCCTGAATTTCCTCTCTAAAAACTCTAGTTCATTGTTAAATACAAATGATGAGAGTGGTTATCCTTGTATCGTATGTGATCTCAGAGAGAAAGTTTCAGTTTTTCACCACTGAAGGTTTTATTAGCTGTGGATTTTTCATAAATGCCTTTTATCTTGCTGAGGAAGTTTTTTCTATTCCTAATTTCTTGAATGTTATTATCATGAAAGGGTATTGGATTTTGTCAAATGCTTTTGCACATTTATTGAGATGACCATGTTGTTTTCGTTCTTTATTCTATTAAATGGTGTATTACATTGATTAATTTTCATATAACAAACCAACCTTGCATCCTGGGATAAATCTCACTTAGTCATGGTATATAATATTTTTACTATGGTGCTAGATTCAGCATGCTAGTATTTCTTTGGATTTTTGTGTATATGGTCATATGGGATACTGGTATATCATTTTCTTTTCTCATGATTTATTTGTCGGGTTTAGAATCAGCATAATACAGATCTCATGGAATGACATGGGAAGTATGCCTTCCTTGTCTATATTTGGAAGTGTTTGTGTAGTACTGATGCCAATTCTTCTTTAAATATTTGGTAGAATTACCCATGAAGCCATCCAATCCTGAGCTTTTGTTTGTGATAAGTTGTTATTATTATTATTATTATTACTGCTAATTAAATCTCTTTACTTGTTATAGGTATACTCAGATTCTATACTTATTATAACAGATTCTATACTTATATTAACAGTTTTATTGCAACAAAATTCACTTAGCATAGAATTCACCCACTGAAAGTGCTCCAGTCAGATGTTCAGCATATTTACAGACACA
Organism: Nomascus leucogenys; assembly: GCF_006542625.1. Lineage (NCBI taxonomy): Eukaryota > Metazoa > Chordata > Mammalia > Primates > Hylobatidae > Nomascus > Nomascus leucogenys. The sequence goes on from NC_044393.1 coordinate 3,788,662, forward strand.
TGCAGCCATCCATATAGTCAATTTAGAACATTTTCATCACGTCCAAAAAACCCCACGACCTTACCTATCACCACCATACCTTCTCACTCCCAAACACTAAGCAACCACTATTCTGCTTTTTGTCCCTATAAATTTTCCTATTCTGGATACTTCAAATGAATAGCTCATAATATGTGACATTTTCTGACTAGATTCTTTCACTTAGGATAATGCTTTCAAGTTTCATCCATGATTAAGAAGGTATCAGTACTCCATTCCTTTTGATTGCTGAATAATATTCTGTTGTATGGATATGCCACATTTTATTTACCCATGTGTCAGTTGATGGACATTTGAGTTGTTTACTCCTTTTTGCTATTATGAATGACAGAATGCTAAACATTTGTGTACAAGATTTTGTATGGATATATGTTTTTATGTTTCTTGAGCATATAGTTAGGATGGAATTGCTGAATCATAAGGTAACTCTATGTTTAAGTATTTGAGGAATTTCCAGACTACTTTCCAAGGAGCTGCACAATAGCAGTATATGATGGTTTTATTTTTTCTACATCCTCAGTAACACTTGTTATTTTCTGATTCTTGATTGTAGTCATCTTAGTGGATGTGAAGTGGTATCATATTGTGGATTTGATTAGCGTTTCCTTGATTACTAATGATGTCGAGTATCCTTCATGTCCGTATTGGGCATTTTTATATCTTCTTTGCAAAAATGTGCATTAACATGCTTTGCTCATTTTTAAATTGGGTTATTTATATTCTTGTTCTTGATTATAAGTGTTCTTATATATTCTAGATATCAGTCCTTTATGAGATATAGTATTTGCAAATATTTTCTCCCATACCGTTTATTGACTTTTCACTTCCTTGATAGTATCTTTTGACGCACAAACTTTTAGAATTTTGATAAGTCCAAATTATCCATTTTCTTCTTTTGCTGTTCATGCTTTTATTGTCATATCTAAGAGTATTTTGTCATATCCGAGATTGGGAAGATTTTCCCCTATGACTTATTCTGAAAGATTTATAATTTTAGTTCTTACATTTAGGGCTTTAAACTACTTTGAGTTCCTATTTGTGTTTGGTGAGAGGGAAGAGTCCCATTTCATTCTTTTGCATATGGCTGTCCCTACACCATTTGTTGGTAAGACTCTTTTTTCTCTGTTGAATAGTTTTGACATCCTTGTCAAAATTCAGTTGACCATAGACACAAGGTTTTATTTCTGAACTCTCACTTTTACTCCATTTATCTATACGTCTATCCTTATGCCAGGACCATACTTTCTTGATGATCATTTCATTGCAGTAAGTTTTGAAATCAAGAAGTGAGTCCGCCTATTTGATTCTTCTTCTTCAAAACTGTTTTTGATATTTATGGTTCATCACAATTCCATATAAAGTTTAGAAACAGCTTGTTAATTTCTACAAAAAAGTATGCTGGAATTCTGATTGGGATTGCTTTTAACCTATAAATCAATTTGGGCCATATTGCCATCATAACAATATCAGTTCTTCCTGTCTATGAACATAAATTTGTTCCATTTGTTTGGCTCTTCTGAAATTTCCTTCAACACAGCTTTGTTGTTTTCAGAGCATGAATTTTACACCTCTTTCGTTATTATTCTTAAATATTTCATTATTTTTGGTAGTATTACAAGTGGAATTGTTTCCTTACTTTCATTTTTAGATTGTTCATTGCAAGTATATTAAAATATATGTGTCTTTTGTGGGAACATGGATGGAGTTGAAGGCCGTTACGTTTAACAAACTAACACAGGAACAGAAAACCAAATACTGCATCTTCTCACTTATAAATGAGAGATAAATGATGAGAACTCATGAACACAAAGAAGAAAACAGCAGACACTGGGGCCTACTTGAAGGTGAAGGGCAGGAGGAGAGACAGAAGCAGAAAAAATACCTATCGGGTACTAGGCTTGGTATCTGGATGACAAAATAATCCATACAAAAAACTCCATAACATGAATTTACCTATATAACAAACCTGCCCATGTGCCCCTGAACCTAAAATAAAAATTTAAGAAAAGTACAACTTCTTTTCATGTATTGATCTTGTATTCTGAAACTTCGCTTAACTAGTTTATAAGATTTTGAATGAATTCCTCAGGATTTTCTACATATAAAATCAACTCATCTATAAGTAGAGATGCTTTTACTTCTTCCTTTCCAGTCTAGATGTCTTTTATTTCATTTTCTTGCCTAATTTTCCTCTCTAGAATGTCCAGTACGGTGTTGAATGGAAATGGTGAAAGCAGGCATCCTTGTATTTTTCCTGGTCTCAGGGGGAAGGTCTGGTCTTTCACCATTAAGTATAATGTTAGTTGTGGGTTTTTCATAGATATTCTCTATCAAGTTGAGGTGGTTCCCTTCTATTGCTAGTTAGTTGAGTGTTTTCATCACAAAAGAATGCTAGATTTTGTCAAATACCTTTTGGTATTTACTGAGATGCCCATGTGATTTTGTTTTTTATTTTATTTGACTAGGGTATTACGAAGATTAATTTTCACACATTGGACCAAACCTTGCATCCTGGGATAATTCCCACTTGGTCATGGTGTGGAATATTTTTGATGTTGCCAGATTCAATATACAAATATTTTATTAAGGATTTTTGCATTTTTATTTATAAGAGATATTGCTTTGTAGTTTTCTTTTCTTATGATGCCTTTTCCTGTGTAGTATTGGTATAGTAATAGCCTCATAGAATGGATGGAAACTGTTCCCTCTTCTATTTTTTGAAAATGTTTGTGAAAAATTACTGTTAATTGTTATTTAAATGTCTAGTAGAATTAAGAGGTGAAACCATCTGCTGGACCTGTCTTTGTGAGTAGTTTCTTGATTACTAATTTAATCTCTTTGCTTGTTTTAGGTCTATTGAGGTGTCTACTTTTTCTTGAGTCAGTTTCGATAGTTGGTGTCTTTCCAGAAATTGTTAATTTCATATGAGTTACCTACTTTATTGGCTTACAACTGTTCATAATACTTCTTCATAATCCTTTTTACATCTGTAAGTTTGAGTCTTTTCTCTTTGTTTCTTGCTAGTCTAGCTAGAGACATATCCATTTGTTAATTTTTTTAAAAAACATGTTTGGTTTTGTTATTCTCTATTTTTTAATTAACAAATAAATTTTTATGTATTTATCACGTATAACATAATGTTTTGAAGTGCATATAATAAACACTGTGGAATGACTAAATCTAGTTAGTTAAGACATACATTCCTCACATAGCTGTCATTTTTATGGTGAGAACACTTTACATTCACTCTTTTTTTTTTTTTTTTGAGACAGAGTCTTGCTTTGCTGCCCAGGCTGGAGTGCAGTGGCGCAATCTTGGCTCACTGCAAGCTCTGCCTCCCAGGTTCACGCCATTCTCCTGCCTCAGCCTCCTGAGTAGCTGGGACTACAGGCGCCCGCCACCACGCCTGGCTAATTTTTTGTATTTTTAGTAGAGACGGGGTTTCACTGTGTTAGCCAGGATGGTCTTGATCTCTTGACCTTGTGATCCGCCCACCTCAGCCTCCCAAAGTGCTGGGATTACAGGCATGAGCCACCGCGCCCAGCTTCATTTTTTAATAATACAATATATTGTTAACTATACTCGTCATGTTGTACACTACATCTCTCGGACTTATTACTCCCATCAAATTGAAATTTTGTATCCTTTGATAAAATCTCCCCACCACTACTCTTCACCACACCCCCAATAACCACCATTCCACACACTACTTCTGTAATATTAACTAATACTGACCTTTTTTAGATGAGTATGAGTGAGATCATGTACTAATTTTTCTTTTTGTGCCTGACAATTTCACTTAACATAATGTCCTATGACCCATTTTATTTATTTTCCTCTTCTATTATTTCCTTTTTTGCTTGCTTTCTGATAGTTTGCTCTTGTTTTCCTAGGTTTTTTAAGCTAGGTTATTGATTTAAGACAGACCTTTATTCTTTTCTAATGTAGGCATTGATTTCTGTAAATTTTTCTCTAAGCACTACTTCAACTGCATTCCATAAATTTTGGTATGTAGACTTTTAATTTCAAAGTATTTTCTAATTTCACTGTGACTATTTCTTTAACCTGTTGACTATTTAGGAGTGTGTTGTTTACATTTCTAATTTCAATCATTGCCGTTGAAGGAGATGTTTGTTATGATTTCGGTTCTTTTAAATATATTGTTTTATGGCCTAAAATGTAATCTATCCTTAAGCATTTTCCACATACACTTGGAAAGAATGTATATTATGCTATTGCTGGGGGGACTCTTCTATAGATATGTCTTACGCCTAATTGTTTATAGTATTGTTCAACTCTTTTATTTCCTAGATGATCTTTTGTCTAGTTGTTATATCCATTATTGAAAGTGGGGTATTGAGGTTTCTGACTATTGTTGAATTTTATATTTCTCCCTTCAATTCAATCAATTCTTCCTTCATATATTTTAAGACTTTGTTACTTGGTTCATACATTTATAATTACTATATCTTCTTTTTTGATCCATTCTTTTATCATTATCAAGTATTTTTCTTTGTATCTACTACAAATATTTGTCCTAAAATCTATTTTAATATTAGTATACCCACCTCAATTCTATTTTGGTTACTGTTTGCATGATGCATCTTTTTCCAGCTCTCTTTTGCTTACTGTTTTTGTGGTATATGCTTTTCCAGACTCTCCTTTTGTTACTGTTTGCATTATAGATCTTTTTTCATCTTTCTATTTTAAACATACTTTTGTCTTTGAATCTAAATTATGTTTCTTATAGAAAGCATATAGTTGGATTATGTTTTTTATCCATTAAGTCAATCTCTGCCTTTTGATTAAAGAATTTAATCCATTTCCAATTAGTGTAATTACTAATACTATTGGATTTACCTCTGCCATTTTGCATCTTCCATTTTGCTATTTTCTATATTACTTTCAATTTATTTTAAGTAGTTAATTTAAAGTCCTATGTCCTATGACCCATTTTATTTATTTTCCTCTTGTATTATTTCCTTTTTTGCTTGCTTTCTGATAGTTTGCTCTTGTTTTCCTAGGTTTTTTAAGCTAGGTTATCGATTTAAGACAGACCTTTATTCTTTTCTAATGTAGGCATTGATTTCTGTAAATTTTTCTCTAAGCACTACGAATTTACTTAGTAAATTCAACATCTACATTCTTTCAGGGATAGTTTCTGTTGATTGCTTTTTTCCTTCCTGTGTATGGGTCATACATTCCTTTTTCTCTTATTTTTTTAAAACTTGATGTTTAAATAATATAATGTAGCAATACTAGATATCAGATTCTCTATTTGCCCTCTTCTGTCCCCAGGGTCTGCAATTGCTGCTTATTGTAGTTGCTGGGTTTGTTTTTTTGTTTGTTTGTTTGTTTGGTTAGTTTAGTGACTTTTCTGAACTAATTCTGAACAGTCTGTATTCATTGTTGCGTTTGATCACTGAAGTCTTTAGTGGTTAGCTAATTACTGGACATAGACATATTTAAATAGATGGAGTGAATATATCTCTAAGAGTTGCTGAGAGCCACCGTTTACTTGTAGGGTATGCCTTCAACACTCAGCCAGGTAATTAACAACTCTGCCTTAGCTTTCACTTGCTGCTCACACATATTCTCAAGATCAGCCAGAAGTGAGAGCTTAGGGCCTTTTTAGGTCTTTCCTGAACATGTTCATGCTCTATGTATGTGCATGGTCCTCTATTTTTCCAGGAATATTTTCAGAGCTTTTCAAAACCTCTATGGATTTGTCATTGCTCCATGTTTCCTTTTTATGTTTTTACTTAATAGGATTTATTTTTTAGAGCAGTTTTCAGTTTATATAAAAATGGAACATAAAAATACAGAGAGTTCCCATATACTCTTCCTCCCTCTTCTCACATAGTTTCCACAAATATTAACTTATTGCATAAATGTGGTAGTTTTGTTACAATTGGTGAACCAATATTGATACATTATTAGTATTGCCTAAAGTCTGTAGTTTACACTAAGGTTTACCATTTATACTGTATTGTTGATGGGCTTCTATATGCCCTCTGCATAATGTCAGATGCATAAAATCATGTATTCACCATCACAGTATTATACAAAATAATTTTACTTCTCTAAAAATTCCCTACGTTCCACTTACTCATCTCTCTTCATACTGCCCCGTGGCCCCCAGCGTCTACTATCCTTTTTACTATCTCCATTGTTCTTCCTATTTTAGAATGTCATATGGTTGGAATCATGTGGTATGTAGCCTTTTTAGACTGACTTATTTCACCTAGCAATATGCATCTACGATCCCCCCACGTTTTTTATAGCTTGAAAGCTCATTTCATCTTAAGGATGAATGAGACTCCATTGTACGGATGTAGTACAATTTTTTGTTCATTCACCTACTGAAGAACAACTTGCTTTCTTTCCATTTTTGGCAATTATTAATAAAGTTGTTATAATCACTCGTGTGCATGTTTCTGTGTGGATATAAGTTTTCAAATCAATTGTGCAAATACCTAGGAATACAAGTGCCAAGTGGTAGGACATGACTGTCACATTGGGCCAATTTCTTCTTTTGTAAGAAATTGCCAAACTGTCTTCCAAAGTGTCTGTACCATTGTTTTTTATTCGCATTACTCCTAGGAAATAAATGAGAATTCCTGTTACCCCATAGCCTCACCAACATTTTGTGTTGGTGTTATTTTGAATTTTAACCATTCTAACAGGAGTGCAGTGGAAACTCTCATTTTTTTCATTTTTAATTCCCTAATGACATATGATGTTGAATGTCTTCTTGTTTGCTTCTTTTCCATCTATTTATCTTCTTTGGTGAAGTGCCTGTTCAATCTTGTGCCCTCTTTTTAATTGAATTATTTGTTTTCTCAATGTTGAATTTTAGGAGTTTTAGCATTTCCTTTTGAAGTTTTTTGTTAGTATGCTTTTACATAAATGGTTATCTACCACCTTAGGCAGCTACAAAGTTAAAAGAACTGCCAGTAATTATTTTAAATAATCACCCCTAGAGAGAAGGCTTTTCCCACTGTGTAAGCTCCACATCAATCACATACAGACAGCCTTGTAAGTAGGGTCTTCCAGGGATTACCTGACATGTCACAAATGACAGTTCTTTGAGAATGAGGCTTTGGAGAGTTCTAGCTCCTCTCTGCATTCTCTAGTGACTTTCAGTTTGCACTGGGGATGTGAGCTGCTATTTTTCAAGATCATTATGGAATTGGAGAGTGGGAGATGAGACAATGGAAAATTAAAATACCACAAAGCTTATTCTTCTAAGATTCAGCCACTTTTCTTGGGGAAAAAACAAACCCTTCCTGCATTGCTGCAAGCTTTGGTTAATTTCTAGAATTCTGAAAAAGCTTATTCTGATCTTTTCTGCAAGTTTCTTTTTTTATGGAAAAGAGAATTTTCAGAGGTCTTTACTCTGCAATTTTCATGTCTCTTTCTTGCTTGTATATTTTAACTGGATCATTTTCATCAATGTTAACTAGCTCAAGTATTTTCTGTTTAAAAAATTTCTCACATTTTACTTGAGTGTCCAATCTAGCTTTCATCTCTTGAAATATTAGACTATTCCCCTGATCCATTTTCTTATCTTGCATTTACTCTTCACTCTACTCTGCTCTGCCCCTCAGCCCTTCACCTGGCCACAACTACTCCCTTCAATGGCCCCACCTGCCAAGATACAGAAGCATTCTCCAGTCCCTTACTTGACCTCTCAGTGGCAACCTCCTTCTGGAAACATTCTATTCCCTTCACTGCAGTCAGCAATATTCTCCACATTTTCTTTCTCCTTCTAGGTTTTATTTCTCATTTTCCTTTTAGGACACATCCTCTTTTACCCAGATAGTAAATGTTGCATTCATAGAAGAAAGAGGGAGAGAAAGGAGAGATTGGAGACCCCTTTCACAGGTGAAGTTTTTGCTTTCAGGCTAGGTAATCTCCTCTCCATTTTACTTATACCTGTATGATTCTCAAATGTATATCTTCAGTCAAGATCACTCCTCTCATTTTCTTTTTCTCTATTCTTTTTTAAAAATGGAGACAGGGTCTTGTCCAGGCTAGAGTGCAACGGCATGCTTATAGCTCACTGCACTCAAATTCTTGGGCCAAGTGCCTCGAATTCCTGGGCTCAATTGATTCTCCCACCTCAGCCTTCCAGCTAGAATTACAGGCACGCACCACCATGCCTGCCTATTTTTTAAAATTTCTTATATAAACGGGGTCCCATTATGTTGTCCAGGTTGGTCTCAAACTCTTTGCCTCAAGTGTTGGGGTTACAGGCATGAACCACCATGCCTGAACACTCCTTTGATTTTTAGCTGGCATATCCTACCACCTCCTTGACCCACCCTCTAGGACATGTCACAAAAACTTCAAATTCAATAGGCTTGCAAAATAATCATAATAGAATTCCATCCTGGGTTAAAAAAAATTCACAGAGCTCTTGGTAAGCATAGACCTAAAAATGTTGACACACAATTTGAATTGATATACCATCCTCTCAGGCTCTGGCTCCCCCTTCAGATTGCCAGTCCCTGATAACTTTGACTAATACTCCCCCATTATTGTTGGCTTCATAGGTCTTTTTCCCCCCACATCTGTTCCTCTTCATTGTTTCTACCTGTGGACATTTCCATCATTCAACCTATTCAGCAAATCAGAAGCTACCAATCATTCTTGGCACCTCTTTCTCCCCTTCATTCCCCACACCCAATTCATCACCATGTGTTGCCCATTTCCTCTTCTAAGAGCGTGCTGTGAAGAAGCCAATTCATTCCAGCTATTTCATACATCTCTTCTGAAATCTGCATTCAATGATGTCAACTTGGTTGCTTGAAATTAGTAAATGGCAGAAATTGCTATCTTTTTTCCCTTAGAGAAATAGTTGTTAACATTTACCAGCATGCCACTGCTTCTGAAGGTTCACTCACCTTCTTCCCTCTACTGACAAACTACTACTACTTCTGGCCTGGTTTGTACTCCAGAAGACATTTAAGAGATCCTTCTTCCTCCTCCATTGCCACATCCACATTAAAGCCATCGTGTCTTTAAATAAAAACAAATAAGAGAGAAACATGCTCCTGATTAAGATAGCTTAGTTTCCATTTATTTTTCAAAAAAAAAAAAAAAAAAAAACTCCACTGTGACCAATGACGTCCCAAATGGTCTGGATCCTGCCTACATCTCTAGAGTTATATCACACCATCACCTTCTCTCTGGTCTAAAAGAGAAGGGTGTTTCAAAAAGGAGGAATGCCCCACACAGTTAAGTGTGGTGCATCAAGAAGTATCAAGGAAATTTGCGGAATGGTGGTCTTTGGGGTCCTGGAGCAGAACAGATTCCGATGGCTGTGCCCATCATCAGAGTGTAAGCCCTGTGAAGGTAGGAAATGATTGCTCACTGCTTTCTCCTCAGCACCTGAATCATGTACAGCATGCAGTTGGTGCTCAATAAGCATTTGTCAATTGAAGAAATAAAGGAGTGAATGAATGAAGATGAGATGTGAACAGACCATGTTGGAGAATGCCTGGCAGAATTTTATCAGCACTCTGACTTGCAGGTAAAACAGTCTACCCTAAAAGACATTCTAAATTTTTTAGATCTTCTCCATACATTTTGTGAATTCAGGAAGCATCTGACATGGTTGCATCTTTTTGTCAACTTCCTTTTTGCTTCTTAACTGTATGTTTCTATGCCTTCCAATATATTTATGGGGAAGACCTTAGATACTTTTATATTTTATTTTTTGATACATAATAAATATACCTATTTTGGGGGTACATATGATAACTTAATGCATTCATATAATTTGTAAAAATCAGTATAATTAGGGTATTCATCATGTTAAATATCTTTTCATTATGCTAGAAATATTGGAATTATTTTCTTCTAGCTATTTTGAAATATACAATAGATTATTGTAAACTATAGTCACCCTACTGACCTATCAAACAGTAGGTCTTATTTCTTCTATCAAACTGTGTAGGTATACCTACTAATCAGTCTCTCTTCAACCTTCCCCTTTGCCACCACCAGCTCTTCCTTCTGGTAACCACCAATCTATTATCTTCACAAAACCTGCTTTTGTAGCTCTCACATATGAGCGAGAACATGCAATATTTGTCTTTCTGTGCTTGCCTTATTTCACTTAACATAATGACCTGCAGTTTTACCCATGTTGCTGCAAATGACAGGATTTCTGATGCTGGGGATGGGAGGCAGGGTGATTTTCTTGTTATGATGCTCAGACACAGTTTCCAGTCTTTCCATATTCACACCACATTAAAAAGAAAATGATGTATTCTTCTTTGTAGAAAAAAAAAATGGGTTATAGACTTGAAAGGGAAGAAAAGCTGGGCTTCGTAATAGACTTCTTAGAGGAATCTTGTCATTTTTCAACATCCACCTTCCACAGTTCATGATGAATGTAATTAACCCAATGGGTAAATAGACGGGTGAGTTTTCTGGAAGATGCAACAAAAACAAAGCCTGCACTGGCTAACTCTGTAAGTCAGGAGAGTATTGGATGTCGAGCATTCAATCCCTTAAAGAGAGAGGAGGCTGTACTTTAGAAATCATTGTCAGTGCTTATTATGACAAAGGGCCAATCGGGGGTCTCTAAAAGCAATGATTGTATTTAAGCACAGAAAAACAACAAGAGAGATCAAACACACATTACCTAAGAAAGGAGATAGCCACTGTGTTTTTCTCAACATGTAAACATAATGTCACTGTTTCAGAGGAGGGAGGAGTTGGAATCTCTCATCTCACTATCTGTGCTTGGAATAACAATGACACACCGATGCCTTTGGCCCAAAGACCCAAGTTCATCTGTAAGGAATTAACTTGTTGTTGTTGTTGTTGTTGTTTTTTTTTGAGATGGAGTTTTGCTCTTGTTGCCCAGCCTGGAATGCAATGGCACAGTCTCGGCTCACCGCAACCTCCACCTCCCAGGTTCAAGCGATTCTTCTGCCTCAGCCTCTTGAGTAGCTAGGATTACAGGCATGCACTACCACGCCCGGCTAATTTTGTATTTTTAATAGAGATAGGGCTTCTCCATGTTGGTCAGGCTGGTCTTGAACTCCCAACCTCAGGTAATCCACCCGCCTCGGCCTTCCAAAGTGCTGGGGTTACAGGCATGACCCACCACGGCCGGCCAGGAGTTAACTTTTCTGCAGTGCTCTTTTATAACTTAGAAAGAGTCTGATCTCCTAACTATTGCCAATGCTTTGTCAACAGCTCATATGGCATTATAGCATCTTATGTTAACGATATTTTCTTATTTTCTGTATTGCTGACGCTCTGGCATCTGAGGCCTTGGGGACCTGGAAAAGGACCACTTCTCCTAGGGTTAGCTAATTCCTAGATAGCAAATGTCTTGCCTGAGAGCACACCTTGCATATGGAAATCAGTCAGAGTTCATACCCACACCTTCTTAAGCTCTTGAAGTCTGACAAACAATTCTCCTCCCCTAATCACCCCAGAGCTAGATACCAAACAACTAGGATAAGCTCCTCATATTAGTCTGTTCTCACACTGCTAATAAAGACATACCTGAGACTGGGTAATTTACAAAGGAAAGAGGTTTAATGGACTCACAGTTTCACATGGCTGTGGAGGCCTCATAATCATGGCAGAAGGCAAATGAAGAGCAAAGTCACATCTTACACGGCAGCAGGCAAGAGAGCATGTACACAGGAACTCTCATTTATAAAACCATCGGATCTCGTGAGACTTATTCACTACCATGAGAACAGTATGGGGGAAACCACCCCCATGATTCAATTATCTCCACCTGGCCCTGCCCTTGACAGGTGGAGATTATTACAATTCGAGGTGAGATTTGGGTGGGGACACAGCAAAACCTTATCACTCCTATATCTCAAAGACTGCCAGAATTATTCAAAACTTCCAATGCAAAGCCTGCCCCACTTGCTCACTTTGTTTCTCCCATCCCTTCCCATGAAAACACAGTGAAGGCTCCCACCACAGCTCCTCCTTCCCACTGCCCGCTCGTCTCCCTTGGTGCTTCTCCCCATGGCCCCATACGGTGAGTCTGCTCCCTGTTTCTCAGGACTGTGAGCATAATATAACTTCTTTCTTAATGACAATCATTTCTGTGTCTGCATGTGTTATCATACCTGCTTAAACCAAATCCCAGGCACATTTTACAACCCACCTGCACACCCAAGTCCCCACATATCTGCAGTGTGTTCACTCATTCATAACACTGGAATACGATCTTGTGCCCACTTTATAACTATGTGCCAGGCAGTTTTATTTTACTAAAATGGACCTGCAGGTTGTGGAGGTTGAGAGCTGGACTATGGTGTCAGACTGCTCACCACCTGCGTAAAATGTTTCAAGTCGTTAAATCTCTCTGGACATTTATTTTCTTTTAAGCATAATAATATAGTTAAGCATAAATAATATAGAATAAATATGGTTATTTTGAGGATTAAATAAGCTAGTTTTCTCAAAAATCCTAGGCTATAGTAAGTGCTGAGATACTGGGATATGATATTGGATCCTCAGAAGTCTCCCACTTTTATAAAAAGGCAAATTGGGAATGTGCTAGAAGAGCTCTTGAAGTTCTTACCCTCAAAACTTGTTCATTTTCTATCACCAAATCCACCAGATAATCTTCTTGCTTTACATCAGGAGCCTAAAAATTTTGCCTTGAGCAAACTCTCAGAAAGAGTAAAGTGAAATTAATTTTAGTCCCTGGTCTGCCATTAACTACCTGGGTAACCACAGTGGGTTATTTTACCTACTGTATCAGTTTATTGCTGTGTAACAACTGACCACAAACTAGTTCCTTAAAACAACACATTTTTATGATCTCGTGGTTTCTCTGGGCCAGGAGTCCAGCACAGCTTAGCTGGGCCCTCTCTCTGCTTCCGGGTCTCTCAAAGGCTGCAATCAAGGTGCCCACAGTGGCTTGCTTGTGGCAGGATTCACCTCTGAGTTCACATGGTTGGATGGCAGCCACACTCCCTCGTAGCTGTCAGACTGAGGTCTTCCTTGTTGGCTGTTACCCAGAGGATGCCCACAGTTCCTGCCACAGGAGCATCCTTAGCATGGTGGGGGAGGGGGTGGGGTTGTTCTCAAAGCTAGCAAGGGAGAGAGGGTCTCCTAGCAAGACAGATGTTGCAATCTATTGTAACACAATTATATAAATGACATTCCATCCCCTTTGCCATTTTCAATTGCTAAAAGCAAGTTACAAGTCACACCCACATTCAAGGGCAGGGATTACAACAAGAGATCATCTTAGAATCCAATTCACACCTCTCCAGATCCCAGTTCCCAGGAGGGTTTTGAAGAGAGAGAACCAAAAGCTCCCTCATACATCTCACATTAAATCCAGGCTGAGTAAGAAACTCATTGCCATGAGCCTTTCATGCAAACATCAGTTCTAGGAGGACACAGCAAAGCAAACATTGTTACAAGCCAGTGCCTAAATCATCCAGATGTTTCTAGCCAAGTGCAAAGCTACCTATTTACCAAGTGAGAAAAAAAGAAACAGTCCCAGCCCTTGTTAACTTTCAATCCAATGCCAAGTAGCACAATTCACTATACCTATTAGAATATCAAACAACTGAAACACAAAATAGCTGCAATGGCCATTTTTTTTAAAGAAGGAATTTTGTAAATTCAAAGTCCAATATAGATGCTAATAATTGCTTTCTTCACTCTGAATAACAGATCATCATGCCAAAGATTTGGCTCATTTTTCCCGTCTGTTCTGTAAAGCATATATTTATAAATACGTGTTGTGATTCCAGGAGAGCAGAGGGTGCTATTCTTCATTCTGAGAGAAAATTGATTAGTAGGACCTTGAAGTCATTTTTCAAGGAATAACTATCAATATTAACAGATGTCAGTATTTCCCATTTATAAGCAGCTAAAACCACCTCTTCTCCATGGGGACAATATTTACATTTCGACCTGGAATTAGTTTGCAGTTCCCTGGGTAGAAATCAGGCATTATGTTGTGATTCCTTAAGGTTCAGCTGTTCAAATACCAGGTGACAAGGAGAGCTTATGTGCAGCTTTGGAAGGGAGCTGATTAGCATAGGCTCCCGCCCACCCTGCACAACAACACCTGCCTTCTGCAGGAGGTGGGCAAGAGGGCAGAGCAGAAAGAACCAGGATTTGGGGGCAGAAGGATCTGAGCTTGAATTCCAGCCCCACCACTAACGCACCCACGCACACAGGCAATTGCTCAAACTCCAAGTCCCAGTGTCCTCTGTGGAAGCCAAGGAGGCCCCTCGGTGGTCTCATGGGGTACTGTGAGGAGAACAGACATGCAGAGCCCGTCTGAGTTAAATAGCATTGCCTGAGCTATGAGAATTTGGCCGATGTAACTCAGCTTTTGGCACTGTTTGTTTTTGAAAACATTTTAGTGTGGAAAATTCCAAACATAGACAAAAGTACAGAGAAAGAATAATGAGCCCCATGCATTTATCAACTGGGATCAACTCATGCCAATTTAGTTCTATCTGTAATCACAGACTCTCCTCCCTCCAATTATTTTGAAACAGAATTCAAACATAATTTCATCTGTGGGTATATCAAAATATATCACTAAAAGACAGAGACTCCTTTATACCCAACCACAATATGATATTGCACTAAAAACAATAATGTTTTAACACCATGAGATATTCAGTTCCTGTTCACCTCCTTAATCATCTTACATCCAATGGCCTTTGTATCTGTGTGGGTTCTACGTCCATAGATTCAAGCAAATGCAGATCAAAACTAGTTGAAGAAAATAAAACATAACAATACAACAATAAAAATACAAATAAAAAATACAATGTATCAACTATATAACATTTACACTGTGTTAGGTATTGCAAGTAATCTAGAGATGATTTAAAGTGTATGAGAGGATGTGTGTAGGTTACATGCAAATATTATGCCATTTTATGCTAAAGGATTGAGCATTCATACATTTTGGTGTTGGGGGTTGAGGGTGGAAGGTTGTCCTGGAACCAATCACCTGTGAACATCGAAGAACGACTTTTTTAGTTTGGTTTTAGAAATATGCGTCTATACACTGCAATTCATTGATATGTATCTCAGGTCTTTTATTTTCTTACAAGGTTTGGTAAGGTCACATGTACTACAGACTTTTCTAAAGTCTAGATTTTGCAAATTGCATCCTCCTGGCCTCATTTTAACATGTCCTACGCTTCTGCATTTTCTGTAAATTGGTAATTAAATCTAGAGGCCTATGTGATAATGTTTTATTTTTCTACACTTAAATTGATATACAATAAAATTGACCTTTTTGGTGGACAATTCTAGATTTTTGATGATCAACTTTTTGTTTTTAAACTTCAAACAGGATTTCTCGATCTTCGAACTATGGACATTTGGAGCCAGATTATTCTTTGTTGTGAGGGTCAGTCCAGTGCATTGTAGGATGTTTAGCAGAGTCCCTGGACTCCACTCACTAGATGCCAAGAGCACCCCCGCCCCCTTGTGACAACTAAAAATGTCTCCAGTTGTTGCCAAATATCTCCTGGTTGGGAGGGGAATCATCCCCAGTTGAGAATCACTGTTTCGGAAGATTAGAGGGACCGTGTCAGAAACAGTAGACATATTCCCCTGTCCCACCCTGTCCTCCAACTTTATCATATTTGATTGGTGTATTAGCCCATCCTCCCACAGCTATAAAGAAATACCTGAGACTGAGTAATTTATAAAGAAAATAGGTTTAATTGGCTCATAGGAAGCTATACAGGAAGCATAATGCTGGCATCTGCTTGGCTTTTGGGGAGGTCTCAGGAAACTTTCAATCATGGTGGAGGGTGAAGAGAGTGGCAGCCTTTACATGACTGGAACAGGAGGAAGGACGAGGGAGGTGCCACACACTTTTAAATGTCAAGATCTCATGAGAACTCACCCACTGTCAGGAGAACAGCACAAAGGGGGAAATCCACCCCCAGGATTCAATCACTTCCCACCAGGCCCTACTCCAACATTGGGGACTACAATTCAGCATGAAATTTGGGCATGGACAGAGATCTAAACCATATTACTTGGCAATGAGCTTGAACTATCCACATTTCCTCCATGATAATCCCTCCCACTACAGATCACAGTAGTGACTTGTAAGATCATCAGAAAGCTTGGTCAGGAGCAAATTCAGCTCTACTAGAACTTACTAGAATTTACAGCCGTTCAACATATGCAAATCAATAAATATAATCCATCACATAAACAGAACCAGTGACAAAACCACATGATTATCTCAATAGATGCAGAAAAGGTCTTCGATAAAATTCAACACTCCTTCATGCTAAAAACTCTCAGTTAACTAGGTATCGATGGAACATATCTCAAAATAATAAGAGCTATTTATGACAAACCCACAGCCAATATCATACTGAATGGGCAAAAACTGGAATCATTCCCTTTGAAAACCGGCACAGGACAAAGATGCCCTCTCTCACCACTCCTATTCAACATAGTATTGGAAGTTCTGGGCACGGCAATCAGGCAAGAGAAAGCAATAAAGGGTATTCAAATAGGAAGAGAGGAAGTCATATTGACTCTGTTTGCAGATGACATGATTGTATATTTAGAAAACCCCATCGTCTCAGCCCAAAACCTCCTTAAGCTGATAAGCAACTTCAGCAAAGTTAGTATACAAAATCAATGTGCAAAAATCACAAGTATTCCTATACACTAATAACAGACAAACAGAGAGCCAAATCATGAGTGAACTCCCATTCACAATTGCTGCTAAGAGAATAAAATACCTAGGAATACAACTTACAAGGGATGTGAAGGATCTCTTCAAGCAGAACTAGAAGCTACCAGTGACTTTCTTCACAGAATTGGAAAAAACTACTTTAAACTTCATATAGAACCAAAAAAGAGCCTGCATAGCCAAGACAATCCTGGGCAAGAAGAACAAAGCTGGAGCTATCACGCTACCTGACTTCAAACTATACTACAAGGCTACAGTAACTAAAACAGCATGGTACTGGTACCCAAACAGATATATAGGCCAATGGAACAGAACAGAGGCCTCAGAAATAACACCACACAGCTACAACCATCTGATCCTTGACAAATCTGACAGACACAAGCAATGGGGAAAAGATTCCCTATTTAATAAATGGTGTTGGGAATACTGGCTAGCCATATGCAGAAAGCTGAAACTGGACACCTTCCTTACATCTTTTACAAAAATCAACTCAAGATGGATCAAAGACTTAAATGTAAGACCTAGGACCATAAAAATCCTAGAAGAAAACCTGGGCAATACCATTCAGGACATAGGCATGGGCAAAGACTTCATTTCTAAAACACCAAAAGCAATGGCAACGAAAGCCAAAATTAACAAATGGGATCTAATTAAACTAAAGAGCTTCTGCACAGCAAAAGAAACTATCATCAGCATGAACAGGCAACCTACAGAATGGGAGAAAATTTTTGCAATCTATCCAGCTGACAAAGGGCTAATATCGAGAATCTACAAGGAACTTAAACAAATTTACAAGAAAAAAACAAACAACCCCATCAAAAAATGGGCAAAGGATATGAACAGACACTTCTCAAAAGAAGACATTTATGCAGCCAAAAGACATATGAAAAAATGCTCATCATCACTGATCATTAGAGAAATGCAAATCAAAACCAAATGAGATATCATCTCATGCCAGTTAGAATGGCCATCATTTAAAAAATCAGGAAACAACAGATGCTGGAGAGGTTGTGGAAAAATAGGAACGCTTTTACACTGTTGGTAGGAGTGTAAATTAGTTCAACCATTGTGGAAGACAGTGTGGCGATTCCTCAAGGACATAGAACTGGAAACATCATTTGACCCAGCCATCCCATTACTGGGCATATACCCAAAGGATTATATATCATTCTGTGATAAAGACACATGCACACACATGTTTATTGCAACACTATTCACAATAGCAAAGACTTGGAGCCAACCCAAATGCCCATCAATGATAGACTGAATTAAGAAAACGTGGCACATATATACCATGGGATGCTATGTAGCCATAGAAAAGGATGAGTTCATGTCCTTTACAGGAACACGGATGAAGGTGGAAACCATCATCCTCAGAAAACTATCACAAGATCAGAAAACCAAACACTACATGTTCTCACTCATAAGTGGGAGTTGATCAATGAGAACACATGGACACAGGGTGGGGAACATCATACACTGGGGCCTGTCAGGGGGTTGGGGGGCTAGGGGAGAGAAATACCTAATGTAGGTGACGGGTTGATAGGTGCGGCAAACCACCAGGGCACATGTATACCTATGCAACAAAACTGCACGTTCTGCACATGTAACCCAGAACTTAAAGTATAATAATAAAAAAAATTTTAAAGAATTTTCACATCTAATTAATTAAAAGTGATTTTCCTATAATACCTTTTTTCTTATTTGTTCCCTAAGTAGCTTTGAGATCAATGTTATTCCTGCCTAATAAGGTAAAAAAAAAAAAAAAAGAATTGAGTTCACTAAATGTATTGGGTAAGAAGTTTTATAAAAGAGAAATACGCTTGTATATTATATTTTATTAGTGAATATGGGATGGTTTTTACTCCGTTTTCCCCTCTGGTCTGGTGGCAGCCACCATGAACAAGTCAAGCTTAGGACCCCACACTAGCTCACCTGTGGGAAGGACATTCCCTTGGTGGTTTTGGGCTTACACGAGTTGCTTGACAACAACTATGGCGGGTCAGTGCCTTGTTTGGTCTCTCCTTTGAGAGCCACCAATAAGAAAGTTCAAGTTCACTTCACGGGGGCAGGAGGCATGGACCTGGCAGCCCACATGGCTGAATTTGAGAACCACTGTTGCCAGAATATCTGACACTCTAATGACCCATTTCCAGACCACCTGTCATGCTGACCTACATATTCTAAATTGGGATTATCTTCCTTTAGGAATGACAGCACCAAACAATGGCAGAGAAGCTGGGAGGATGTTTCAAGATTACGAAGAAACTCGGCTTCTCAAGCACCTTAATTCATCACCTTGTTTGACTCTTACTTCAGTGGCAACCCTAGGCAGTTACCCAACCTCTTGAATATCAGCTTATCCATCTATGAAAATGTTTTTAAGAACATCCACACCACACACACACAAACCTCTCACAGACAGTCACTGCCAGTAAGGACTGAGTGTGTGTTAGTTCTCAGCACAGAACAAGCAAGTTTCAGGAAAGTTTTGTTTTTAAGAAATTCAGCAATGTTTTAAGAAAAAATAAAGATACAGAGGTTATATCTGTCTCGTCCCCAAATTGGCTTGTGATTAACAGTACAGGTGAGAAGAATGCTCTCGAACATAGACTATCCATTGAATATTGAGGCATTTGCAAAAATTGCACATACTGAAGAAAGAAAAAGCAGAGACAACTGCAAAGTAGCATTTCTTCTGTACTCAAAATAATGCTCAGTGCTTTTTAGACTTTATTATGTCATTTAGTCTTCACAATCATCCTAAAAACCAAATATCCTTACTGTTCCCTTTTCACAGATGAGAAAATCACGGCTCAGAGTTTGGGGCCCTTTCTCTCAGTCTGACAGCTAAGGAGTGAGACAGGAACTTAAATTCTCTTCTGAGACCACTTCTGCTCTTATTTAATAGCTAGGCTAACTTTGGGAACACGCACAAAAAAAGCAGCGAGCAGGGCATATCCTGATTTATAACACATGTAAGATAAACATCGATTTGATGGCAAGGACGCTTCCCCCCATCCCCTGGGAGATCTAGCTTTTTGCTTTTAGCATTTTTTCTCTTTTACCTGGAGGAGGGGAGAGACGTTGGCATATCACTTGGAAAGCTTACAAATGACTCTTGCAAGCATAATAACGCCACTGATCAGTAGACTTGGAGACAGACATGCGCTGGGATAAAATTATTTTTTTCCCAAAGGGACAACACACTTAGCAATAAAGTGCCCATTAGCAAATCCTGCCCAGCAGTGAAAAAACAGGCTATTGCCACATGACTAGTGAGTGAGTGCATGGAGTTCTCAGCTGGAATGCAGAATTATTTTATTATGAAAAGACACTTGAAGTGAAATTTTGCTGAGAGAAGGACTTAGCCAGGAGTGAGAAGCACTTTCCACTTAGATTTCTTTATTGCTACGCCATTGAACTCAAAGCATTACCCAACTGTCATTATCAACTCTGTGTTTTGGGGGGGCCAGAGCAAGCTATAAAAATGGACTTCATGCAGGCTGCAGCTTGATAATCATCCTCTAAATGGGTAACCCGTTTCTTCCATCACTCCTCGTGGCAACTTAAAAATTAACACTCTTTAGAGTTCCAGATGTTCAAAAGAAAGAGAAAATAGAATCCTCCTTCCAGTCCCCTTCCAAACCCTGTATGCCTCAGGAAACAATGAGTTTTTTATACAGCATGCCCCTTACCCATGTGTTTGAAACCCTTTCGTAGCTTGCCACCGCCAAGGACCTGCAGGGCAGGGAGGGGCTGGACCCTCTGACGGGTCCTGCACTTTCTCCCTCCTCCCTGGGCTCCGGCCACACCGGTCCTCTGTAAGGGTCAAGGTTCTGCACTGCCAAGAAGAGAATCTGCCTCTGGTTAACTTAAGTTAAAGGGCAATGGGAAGTTACTGCTGGGCGCAAGGCTATTGGAGAGCCCATAGGCCTGATGGGGGCGCTACAGGACCAGGCTTAGGATGGGGAAAGCAGTCGAGGGAACCCGGCTGGCACCAAGGCCACCAGATGCCATTACCTGCATCGTCATCACCTGGATGAACCCTAAAGTCCCTACTGCACTGAGCTAACATCCCCGCCCCCATCTCAAAGTCACGAATGCCTCATCACAGACCACAGGGGCAAGGGAGACAGGGCCTGGCCTTGTCTGGCCCTTTCGTGGGAGACAGGACCCCAACTCCAAAAGACTCACATGGGGTGGTTTCCCCAAACCTCTGGAGAATGCTCTACTTCTGGGGAGCCTGCAGTGGATAGATGACAGCAAAAGCTTCTTCGGCACTTTGAACACTTCACTCTCCTCCCTGCCTGGGACCTTCGCGCCTTCAGTTTCCTCCCCCTGGAATGACTTCTCCCCATCTTTGACACATTCCTACCCATCCTTTAGAAGCGAAGTGAAGTCTCAGGCCAGGTCTACTGGGATCCGCTCCGGGAGTGCCCCCATCCCGTTTCATAGAAACGACCACAATGCAATTCTATGCTTATGCACTTCGCTGTCAATATTCCATTTTCCCAGTTAAAATGTAAAACTCATGAGGGCAGGGACCATGTCTTGCTCACTTTGCATCCCTAGGGCTTAGCTCAGTAGCTTTTCATGATGGTCTCTTGACCCTTAAGGGAGAGTACAAACCTGGGCTCTACCAGGCTGAAGACATTCAGGGAGGGGACTGAAGTGACACCACCTGCAGGAAGGCACTTTTCTCAGTTGGGGTTAAAACATGGAAATTAGTGAGGCTGGTTGCTGATTATCCTTTGCTAGCCAAAAAGATGCCTGTGGGTTCAGTAGCTGGTGATTTTGCTGTTCTGTGTTGCTGATGTAGTTGCCTATCTCTCTCTTTCCTTCTATCACATGTACACACAAAGGAAAATTCCTCCATAATGCAGGGAAAAAAATCAATCACATATAAAACTTGAGTTTGCATAATTACAGAGTTAAAACAAAAATCAGAATGAGGCTGTGGTGGAGGATAGGAGGTAGTCGCCAATCATGTCATATCCAAAATTATCACCAGGTGTGTTTATACCAGGGCATCGCTAAACGTATTTTGAGAAAACCATTTAGCGTAACTATACCCTGGTGAAGTAGACCCAGGAGGCGACTGAGGACCCAAGCATGGGTAAAATGCTCGGTGAGGGACACTGTGCTCATCACCTAATTCATTCTGCAGCACGGGGACATGGAGCAACTCCTCTGCACTGATCACTGTTCCAGGTGCAGGAAATCCAGAAGTGACAAAGAGACGGACAACAGAACCACTGCAAAACTCTCTATTCCACCCTGGGAGCACGTGTCTGCAATGAGCCGGAGTGGGGGCTGTGAGCCTGTGATTTCCCCAGCTGAAGGGGGCTGTGAGTCTGTGACTCCCTAGCTGCCCTGTTTCCCCTGTGCCTCTTCCAGGGAAATAGCTTACCGTAGTCTCTGATTCTGGTACTCGAAGATATGTGTTTTTCCTACAATATCCAAGGTGCCAGCCAAGACCTTTCATTTTGGAGAGAAACTGCACCAAATCCAGACCACTTATATTCAAAGCTGGCCCCACCACTGACAAGCTGTGTGACCTGGGCAAGTTCCTTAACCTCTCCGTGCCTCAGTTCTCTCACCAATCCACGGGCATGATGCTGGCACTTTCCTCACTGGGTTGTTGTGAAGATTAAATGCATTACTTAGGGTGTTTTAGAGTGCCTGGCATGTAGTCCATGTTTAATGAATATAAACTTCTATCATTTTATATGGGATTCAATAAAGACATGATAATCTGTTCTCAAATTGGAAGGGATTTATTAAAGTTACTTGTATTTTCCAAAGTGATTTTGCCTCTATGAGAGTTATGCCTTCTGGTCTGACCACAAAATTCCTCAGAAGGACACCCCTCTGAGGTCAGCAGGTGCTCAGCCAGCGTGCAGGAGTGTCATGCAGAGAAAGAAAGGATGTCCAGAGATGGGAGAAGCCCCTGCAGGCTATAGCTGCCGTGCCACATTTCTACTATAACACCAGTTTTCAGGCAGAAGAAATCTCTTTTCACTACCAGCATCATATGAAATACTCCCCCAAAACCCAGCATCCTCAGTGTGTCCTCTGGTCACTTGAAGATGGTCATTGTCATCCACAAGGATGTGCCATGAATTCTGGGGATTAGGACATGGATCGTGACCTCATCAGAGCAAGGAAAGTCAGGACAAAGCCTGCTAGAAGGAGATGTGTCTCGGGCTGCCTGTTGAGACCTCACATCTGTCCACCTTCACTCGTGCTAACACCATCCTGATTTCCTTCAAGGCACAATGTTCCCAGTCTCAGATGATGAGTCCTGATGCGGTCAAGGCGTTGGCTTTTAAGTGCAGCCTGCAGGCTGGCAGCAGCAGCAGTCCCTGCAGACTTGTTGGCCATTTAAATTCTCATCTCCCACCCCAGGCCTACTGACCCACGAGTGATCCAGTTCTGACTCTGCAGAGCTAAAAGGAAGTGGTCTTAGAGGAGAGTCACATGAATGAGTCACTAAAAGACATCAGCAACTGCCAGGCCTCAGATTCCGAGGAAAGAAAAATAACTTTTCATTTGTTTAAACTGAATGTCTGTTCCTTAAATCTGGTCACATTCCTAATTTAAATGGAAAGGATGGTGGTGCATTTGTTTTTTGACGTGTTGCTATGGAAGAAGATAAGAGCACGGTTGAGATCTATTAAAAATGGGAGAAGAACTGAAAATTAATTCAGATAAATAATACCAACAACAAGAAGCAGCACTTCGTCGTGGCCAGGAAAGCTTCTAAATGCTTCACTCAACTGATTTAACCCTCCAACAGCTCCATAAGGTAGGTGCTATAGATCAGCATTTTATGGAAGAAGGAAACAAGATACAAAGAGGTTAAGGGAACTGAGCCCCGATTATGCAGCTGGACGCAGCGGTGCATGCACTTGAACCAGGAGGCTGGCCTCAATCTCTGCTCTGTAACCACCGGTTACTCTAATACTTCCTCCCCTGCCACTGCCCTCCAGGGCTCAAGGAGTTCCTCAAGGCGTGGAGATTTGAATAGCCTTCACTTACGTAATAGCATTCCTTCTTCTTTTAATTCTCAGCTAATTTAGAGTGGTTCAGTTAGCAGGAAATTTAGAGCCCTCCGTAAATAAGATTAAGAATGCTGGTAATGTGGAATGTGTATCCCAGTTGTTCTCAAACTTGAGCGTGCATCAGGATCCCCTGCTGGCCATGAAAGCTGGATTGCTGGTCTCACCCTGGACTTCTGATTCAGGAGGCCTGGGGGGAGCTTATAATGTGCATTCCCAGTAAATTTCCCAGGTGAGCTGCTGCTGCTGGTCCAGGAATCAAACCTGGAGAACCACAGGACTGTCCATCTAGATTTAAGAATTTGAAGCTCCCACTTGGAGCCCCAGAGAGTTTAGACACAGTTTATTTGCACTACTGAAGAATAAACCTAGGCCACTCAGGACACTCTGTGAAGGTGACCACTCTCTACTGATACTTCCTTCCCTCCAACCTAGACCACTCAGGACACTCTGTGAAGTTGCCACTCTCTGTTGATACTTCCTTCCCTCCATCCCCCGTGTCCTTCAGGAGTTGGTGGTGTTGACTGGCAGTGAATTGACGGAAGGGACCACGGGAATTTATATGTTGTTTTGAAACTTATGAAACCTTTTGTCAAAGTTTCACTTTCTGACTCAGGCTTAGTCCAGGATATTGTTCAATTCCCCTGGTGTAGGCATCATATGGCAATAAAACCAACTCGGAGGCTGCCAGTCACGTGGTTTCCATCTTAATTTACTCTGTCCCAGGGCCCACAGGCTACAGTTGTGGAGAAAGATCCAGATCTGTAAACATCACCCCTCATCCCACCATCTTGCATTTGCTCATTTTGGCTTCATGAGGGCACCGGAATACATGTGCGCTCTTGCTCTGACCTCCCCACTACAAAGTTGAGTTCTGCTTTACTCATCAGCTGTCCTGTTAAGGTCATGATGCAGGCACCAAGTCACTGGTTTGGCCTGTGTGCATGTAGACAAGAATATAAATTAAAAATAGTTTTCATAAACGACAGAGAGTTTTATTTTCATACGTTTTAAAAATAAGGCTCTTACTCAGACCTGTCTAACCATGTTACCCTGCTCAAGCAATGAGATGTAATTATTTTATTCTGTTGCAAACTGGACGATCCCTATTAAATGAACGCCATTTAACAACAGTGGTAGTCCTTGGGGAGATGAGATAGCATTCTCCATGACTTAATTACAGTAGACCCCCTGCTTATCCAGTTTTTTTTCCCCCCATGGTTTCCATTACCTGGTGACAACTGAGTTTTGGAAATATTAAATAGAAAATTCCAGAAGGAAACAATTTATAAGTTGTAAATTGTGCATCATTCCAAGTAACGTGATGAAATCTGGCACCATCCTGCCCTGTCCCACCTGGGATGTAAATCATCCTTTGTCCAGGGTGTCGTGGAAAGGAGTCAAACTCTGTAAAATAGTTAATGCAGATTATTCTGCCCAAATATGAGTGACCAAGGCCTAGGGTACAATCTCAAGAAGTTCTGAGAACACGTGTCCAAGGTGGTCGGCAGTTTGGTTTTACATGTTTGAGGGAGGCGTCAGGCATCAATCAGTGCATGTGGGTATGCACTGCTTCAGTTTGGAAAGGTAGGACAACTTGGAGCAGGAGGCTTACAGGGCACAGGTGGATTCAAACATTTTCTGATGGGCAATTGGATGAAAAAGCCAAGTTATTATTGAAAGGTCTGGAATCACTAGAAAGGTGTGTCTGGGTCGAGATAAGGGGTTATGGAGAGCAAGTCCCTTGTTGTATAGATGAAATCTCATAGGTGACCACCCTTGGAGACAGTAGATGGCAAATGTTTCCTATTCAGGCCTCTATTAGGTGCTAGATGCTCAGTTAATCTCTTCAGGATTGGGAGGGCCTGGAATGGGGAAAGATCTAGCTGTTTTAATAGAGATTCTTTGCAGAGACAATTGTCCCCTGCAAAAATAGCTTTGCAGGTGATTTCAAAATATGGCAAATAAATATATTTAGGGGTAAAATATTTTGATTTCCTTCTTTATCTATCATGCGATATTATACCAGACTAGGGTTGGAAAGTGAACCATGTTAAATAGGACCCCTCTAAAGAGATTTTATGGTTTGTGGAGCAGACTCCCCAGGCCCCTTAGATAGGAATTTGGGCAAGAGAAGTAAAATATCAGAGTTTAGTCCTCAAGTGTGTCCACACTGTATACACTACCCACCCGTTAGTCATCCACATCCTCTATTCCTGACGTTGGTCCATCTGTAGGACATCGTCATGGCTCCATGATCCAAGATCCCCCAAAGCAGATGATCTTTCTCCTGATTTGTGGTCAAAAGGTCAATAGCAGCCTAACAGTGCCTGACAATCTGCCTACACCACTCACCTCACCTCATCTCATCACCTGGGGGCTTAATCGTCTCACACCAGCACAAGAAGAAGGGTGAGTACAGTATATATTTTGAGAGAGACAGAGAGACTGCATTCACATAACTTTTATTACAATACATTGTTATGAGGATTCTATTTTATTATTAGATACTATTTATCTCCTGTGCCTAATTTATAAATAAAATTGTCTCACAGGTATGCGTTTTAAGACAAAAGCATAGAATATATAGGGTTCGGTACTATACTTGATTTCAGGCCTCTAGTAGAGGTCTAAGAAAGTAATCCCTGCAGATAAGAGGGGGCTACTGTAACACATTTAGTGAGCACCTACTATTTTATGGCCAAATGAGATTTACTAAGAAGGTTAAGGTGAGACTTGTGTTCCTAAAGAGTTCACAAGGAGCTGTGGCTGGTACCAGTGAGCACCGAGAGCTTGCGTGCAAGGATCTGGCTTAGCTCACAGCCAGTGACCCTTACAGATGGAGCCTCCCTTACAGGCAGAGGAGAAGCACATTCTTCAGGATCAGCGGCCCCTGTACACTTGCGCTGGATATGTGAGGATGAGGGAAATGAGAGGTGATGTCTCCACACAGCTTCCCCAAACGTGAGTCTATGTCAGGAGAAACCCCCAGATCCCAAACATAGAGTGGCACAGTGGACTCCACCTCCCATCCGCACAGTGAGATATGAGGGCGGCTGTGAGGCTGGTGTGACTGACCATTGTGGGAACTGATGGCAGGAGGAGGACGTTAATTCCCTTTAAACACGGGGAAGCGAACTCCCTAGGAGGGGATTCGGGATGTGGACGATTCATGCTTCTACATACCCACAGCTCCTCGTACACGTGCACAAAGAAGATTGCAACACAGAAACACAAACACGATCTTAGCAGAGAGAAGAATATTGATCAAAAGGGGCATGTATTGACTAGAGGAGGGAAAAGCTTCATAGCTGGTGAAAATAGATTGATCTAAATCAGCAAACTTAGAGGAAAGAGGAATCTTGAAGAGAAGCCACCTAAATAAGGAGGAAGAGGCAGCAGATCTGCAGAGGGTTTGTGTTCTTAAGACCACAGGTGGGAGGAGAGCTAGGAGCAAATTTTGGAGGCATGAAGTGCTTTCTGGACTTTCTCTGCTCTCGGTGACCTGGTAATTAAATCCCTTCTGATGAAAATGAAGTAATCATGAGCAAAACCTCGTGTTTATGGATCAAAATGCAGGCGAGGCAGGGCCGTGGTGGGGCTTGGAGGGGGCTGGTCACAAAGCATGGGTCAAGGTCAAATCTGGTTCCTCACGTCCAAGCCACTGCCAGCTGGAAGACCTACTTTTTGTTAAATTAGTTTTAAGGAGTCCCTTCTCATCAGGCAGCTGCCTGTGCAGTCACCAGCTCAGCCTCATCTGCACCTTTTGGGGACCCAGTACTGGAGCCTGGCTGAGTTCCTCATGGTGCTCATGCTAGGCCACTGGGCTGTGCTATGAAGCCACTAACTGCTTCCCCTGCTGTAGTAATCTGTTTTCACACTGCTAATAGAGACATACCTGAGACTGAGTAATTTATAAAGGAAAGAGGTTTAATTGACTCACAGTTCAGCAAGGCTGGGGAGGCCTCAGGAAACTTACAATCATGGTGGAAGGGGAAACAAACATGTTCTTCTCCACATGGCAGCAGCAACGAGAAGTGAGGGAGTAAAAAGGGGAAAAGCCCCTTATAAAATCCTCAGAACTCATGAGAACTCACTATCAGTAGAACACCAAGGCTGTAACCTCCTCCATGATTAAATTACCTTCCACCTGGTCCCTCCTATGACATATGGAGATTATGGAAACAATTTAATACAATTCAAGATGAGATTTGCTTGGGGACACAGCCAAGCCCTATCACCTGCCCTCCTGGGGCTCCCGTCAGCCAGGAGGGTTGTGATGACCAGAGGGGAAGAGAGGTTTACAAAAGACAGCAACTCACGACATAGCATCAGCATCTTTAACTGCCTGGTGATTTCAGGCTGGTGCTGGGCAAAGCTACTCACAGGCAAACTTAATTGTCCTGTGGGGAGCTCTTTCTGCCCATACTCATTACTCCACGGATGGCCCCAGACACCTCCATATCACAGATCAGATCCTCTGAGACCTCACACTCCCCCCATTTCCCCAAGTAGCCTCTTCTTGGAAGGAGAAGAAGATAATTTGTTGTCATAGATGGATAAACACCTCTGTGAAGGACAGTATACAAAACTCTATCAAAACAATTAAAAATATTTAAACAATCTGAATTACTAATCCCACTTGCAAGACCCTAGCCCCAGAAAATAATCAGATGTGTGCAGATATATGGAGGTCAAGCAGTGTTTCTCAACCAGCAGCAATATTGCCCCAGGGGCATTCAGCAAAGTCTGGACAAATTTTGGGTTGTTGCAGCTGAGGGGAGGAAAGCAGGTGTTTCTGGCATCTAAGAGGTAGGGGCCAGAGGTGCTGCTACATATCGCACCATGCCCAGGGCAGCTCCCATAGCAAAGCATTATCCTGCCCAAAGTGTCAACTGTTGGGAAACCCTGATGTGAAAGGATGTTCATCACAGCAATGTGACAGTAGAGTAAAAAATTGAAAATGGCCTAAACACCCAAGCATAGATGGTGTGAGTGTGAATACAGGGTGTCAACTTAAGTGTATCGAAGGGTACAAAGTGTTGATACTGGGTCTGTGAGGGTGTTGCCGAAGGAGATTAACATTTGAGTCATTGGGATGGGAAAGGCAGACCCACCCTTAATCTGGGTGGATACCATCTAATCAGCTGCCAGCATAGCTAGAATATAAGCAGCATAGCTAGAATATCTAGCAGCATAGCTAGAATATAATCATCTGAGATGGTATCTCAGACTCCTTTTTCACATTTTTCTGCCTGCTTATATTCTAGCTATGCTGGCAGCTGATTAGATTGTACCCACCCAGAGGTAAATGATGAGTTAATGGGTGCTGCACACCAACATGCACATATATACATATGTAACAAACCTGCATGTTGTGCACATGTACCCTAGAACTTAAAGTATAATAATAAAAAAAAAAAGAAAAAGGAGTCTGGCCTAGCCTCCCAGCCTACATCTTTCTCCCGTGCTGGATGCTTCCTGCCCTCAAACACTGGACTCCAGGTTCTTCAGTTTTGGAACTCAGACGGGCTCTCCTTGCTCTGCAGCCTACAGATGGCCTATTGTGAGACCTTGTGATGGTATGAGCTAATACTCCTTAATAAACTCATATTATATATATATATATGAGTATATATATGAGCATATATATATGAGTATATATATATATATATATTCCATCAGTTCCATCCCTCTAGAGAACTCTAACTAATACAGATGGTTTAATGTGTTTTGTTTTTGTTTTTTAAAGACAAGGTCTTTCTCTGTTGCCCAGGCTGGAGTACAGTGGTGCAATCATGACTCACTGCAGCCTCAAACTCCTGAGTTCAAACAATCCTCCTGCTTCAGCCTCCTGAGTAACTGAGACTACAGGTGTGCACCACCACACCCAGCTAATTTTTAACTGTCTTTTGTAGAGATGGGGTCTCACTATGTTTCCCAGGCCGGTCTCAAACTGCCAGCCTCAAGTGATCCTCTCATGGCCTCCCAAAGTGCTTGGATTACAGGCGTGAGCTGCTGTGCCCAGCCTGTATGTAACACACTCATGTAACAAATCTGCACGTGTACCCCCTGTATCTAAAATGAGCATTAAAATTAAAAAATATATGTCTTTAAAAATATATATAATAACTAGAGAACATTAAAGTAAATCTTTAAAAAGCTTATTTTTAAATAATATACAATGGCATAAGAAAATGTCATGGTATGTTGGAAATAAAAAGATCAGTGGTTGCCAAGGATTCTGGGGGAGAAAGAAAGGAAAGAACAGGCAGAGCACAGAGGGTCTTTAAGGCAATAACGACTCTGTATGATCCTGTAATGGTGGATACATGTCATTATACATTTGTCAAAACCCACAGGAGTATAACACTAAGAGTGAACCCTAATGCAAACTATGGGCTTTGGTTAATAATAGTGTATCAATATTGGCTCACAGATTGTACCTAATGCAGCACAGTACTGCAAGCTGTTAATAATAGGGAAACTGGTAGGGGGTGAACTTGGCATGTGGGAACTCTTTGTACTTTCCACTCATTTTTTCTGTAAAACTAAAACTGCGCTAAAAACTTACAAATAACCAAATAAAGAAAGCAGGTTACATACAGCACCGTGGTGGCCATCCCATCATCTCTTTGATGGCATCAAGACTCTGGGCTTAGCCTCTTCCTTCTTCCTCCCCAAAGGTGACTTGGCTCTAAGGGCAAGATACACTGATCTGTACCTTAGAAGAATTGCCTAAGCTCAGAAAACTTGAGAAAGTAACGAAGGTCACAGCACATGGTATCTCTTGTTTTCCTTCCACAGGACTTGTGAAGAAAATCACCGCCTCTCTCTTCCTTTGGATGCAAGGCCTCATGGGACAAGTGGTTCCAGGTCTCCCATTTTGCTGGGAAGACCTTGGCTCTGCGGCTAGCATGCCCTGCCCCAGCCACCCTCCTGGACTCCATCAAACCAAGGACTTGGGTGGATTTACTGAGGACAACAGGCATTCCAGCAAACCTTGACCAAGTAAAGAAGGCCGCCACTAGTGTGAACCAGCTCACTGGGATCTGTGTTGTTTTGTGGTGAAGGAGTGTCTGGGCTAAGGGAGGATTTGGGTGTTCATGGCTTCCGTGTGTAAATATCACCATAGTTTCATTTTACCCTTTCCCACTCTAAGAGCAACTTTCAGTACATCTTATACACACACACACACCTACACACATCCACCCACAGTAGGAAGGAAATACTACAGACCAAAATGTGAACAGAACTGGCAGTGTTTATTTTTGGAAGGTGGAATCATGGTTAATTCTTCCTCTTTTTATCTTGAAAATTACAAACCTATAGAAAGTTGAAACCATGAACTTTCACTTAAACACTCATTTGCCACATGGCGTGTGCTCTATGTACCTATATATAGATATTTATATAGAGATATTTTTGCTGAAGAATCATTTATAGCATGCATACACTGTTTTATTTTTCTTTTCTCTCTTTTTCTCTACTTTTGTTTTCTTTGCTGCAGCATTTGAGAGCTAGTTCAGACACCATGGAACTTCACTCTTGATACTTAGGCAAGTACTGTCTAAGAATTAGAGCATTCTCCAGCAGTGTATGAGTGTGACAACTTCCCCATCTTGTCTCTGATAGTGACAGGATGGAGATGTTTTTAGACTCCAGAATCCACCTGGGGGATCAGGGAAGCAAGCCTGCTCTGTGTCTGCGTGGCCTTACCTGAGATCACACCCTGCTCGCTTCCCCCCATCCTCGTGCTGTTCTTACTCCCTTCTGCCAGTCTCCCCAGGGATCACTTTCTTGATAAAGCCCTTGCACAGGCATCCTCTTATCAGGTTGTACTTCTTGGAGACACCCCCTAAAACTCAGCACCACCAAGAAAGCAGCCACTCTGTAAATGAACTGCTGAAAATGGAAGCTCTTTTTTTCTTCAATCACTTTATTGTATTATCTTATTTTTATATATGTTGAATTTATGAAAGAAAACCAAACTGTACCCAGTAGTATGGATTCAGGGCTTCTCAGGGCAAATAACAAACATTACCAACACCTTCAAATATTTGAAGTCGACTCAATAAACATGGAGTTCAATGCCAATAGCTTTCAGAAACAGCTTAGATTGTACATTAAGAAGTCACAGGGAAAGAACACATGGCTATCTCAACATGATTGTAGCCTCAGACTTACCATCAAAAATAATAGCGGGCAAGCCTAAATCTGAGGCACAAATCCTTCTAAAATAATCCTCATGTGTTCCCAGCTCTGGAGGCAGCGCATTGCTTGTTGAACTGCTACCAACTGCTGGAAAAGCCTATTTTATCCTGAGCTGAATTCCTCTTCTATGACAAGCCCACCCGTGGACCCCACTTCTGGTTTCTAAAGCCACAAGGAGTATAACTAATCCCTCCCTTCACACCACGGCCCGTCAGAGGCCACGGAAAGCCTGCCTGCTGAATAAATTTGCCTCGCTTCCATGCTAAGCACATGCGGCCTCATCCGTACACTGTTCATTGCCTCTTTCAACAGGCATCCATCCAATGCCAACCACGCGTCAGCATCGTGGCAGGTGCTGGAGATGGAGTGGCAAATGAGGCAGGCAGGCATCTGCCCTCCTGAAGCTGGCAGATAAGCAAGGTAAACAATGGAACCCCAATTCTCATGCTGGACTTTCCAGGGCTACAGATGCATCCCAGGGAGAGGAGAAGATCCTTTTGCATCTTCATCCTTGAGACATTCCTAAGGAGTGCTCTGCAGAACATGTAATCCCCAGAGACGCTCTCCAAGCCAAGGTCCCATGGGCAAGTCGGGTTGGCAAAAGCTGCTGGCACCCCTGCCTGGCCAAGTCACAGCCCTTGTGTGTTAGCAGCAGCACGTTGCTCCTGCAGCACAAAAATCTACTCTGTTGCAAACAGTGTTTTCCAGCCTATTGGAACCACAACGCTCTGTATGTTTTGCAGGAAGAGTTTTCTGTTTCATCATTCACACACTGGAATTCCTTGCAACATATTTGATTTGCTCTATTTTTATAAATAAAGACAAAACTAAATCCCAAGCAGGCGGCTTCCTGGTCCTATTTCCACATGAGGGCCTATGAGGGGAGGTGCAGCCAGCCATCTACTGGAACCAGGGCCAGCGTGGTTGGCAGAAAATGAATGGCAGAACCTCTGAACAGACCTCGAAGAGTCTCCAAGTAGAGTTCTCTGCATCCTTGGGAAGCAACAGGCGATGGAGCGACCAGCTGTTCTGAGTTTTGGCTCAGGATGAGGCTGGTGGCACCATCTGCTGAGTCAAACCAACTACCTGCATGAGACGATCCCTGGTGAACGCGTTGGGCATCGTGAGTCACTTGGCCCAGTGTCACAGGAACACTACCTGCAGGGCTGCCTATCACCTTTTAGAAACACCACCCTCAGCTCTGAGCACCAGGCCAGCATCACAAGCAATTCGTGAAACCCAGATTGGGGAGTGAGACTCACGATGCATCAGCCAGGGCTCTTTTGGTTGTGACAGAAACCTGATACAAATTGGTCTATTAGAAACAAGAAAACAATGGACTCCCATAACCCAGCGACCTAGGATCAGGCCAAATACAGGTGCCCCAATGTCATGATTCAGTTTACATTCATTCCCATTGACTTTATTCTGGGGCAATTTCCCCCTTTATTCTGGTGGCTACCAGCAGCACCAGGCTCACCTCTGATCAGCTTGTTGTTCCAGCAAAGAGAGAGCTCTTTCCCAAAAAAGGAGTCCCCAAAGCACAAGTCTCAAGTCTTCTTTGCTTGATGAGTCATGCCCATCCCTGAACAAATTACTATAGTCAAAGAAACAGGAAAAACTGGCTGTCTAAGCCAGGTCTAGGGAGATTCTCTTATGGAGAGGGATGGAGTCAGCCTCTCTCAAACCCCCTGGACTAAAAACAGCAGAAGGGTGGCTCCATAAAAGGAAAACGCACACTCCATTTCGCAGGTACAGGTTCCAGGCAAGCACAGATGTCCAGTGCAAGGGAAGGGACTTACTCCTGCCAGTTCTATCTAAGATCATGAACAGAGGAACAAACACATTCTTATCATCCCTCCTCAACTTGAGTTTCTTTGAAACTGCTGAAGTTCCAACCTGACCTTCACACTCCCTAATCACCAAATGACAGCATCACCATACAGGTGATCAAAGTTGAGCCCAGGACTGTGGAGGTTTAATAATCACTTACAGGGCTCATTATCACGCTACTGCCCATTCCATGGGCCTCAACTTCAGCGTGCAGAAGAAACTCCTCCTGGAGTTAAGCCTGCCTGGGTCCCGGGCCCTAGCCCTGGTGTTTCATCTCAGCAGGTCTGGAGATGGCTCAGGCATCCAAAGGCTCAAAAAGAAACCCAGGCAATGCTTACGTCCATGGTCCTTAAGCAACATTTTGAAAAAATCTGGGTTTAACCCAAGGAGAAGTACCTGAGCCCTGGGAAATTATTCCAACCTAAAGAAGAACAAAATAGCCTGGGGATAAACACAAAACCCAAGGAATCAGAGGGAAGGAAGGGTGCAAAGACAGGCATAAAATGACTAGTGCCTCAAAAGAACTGATGATATTGGAAATACCTTTCTGGGCCCTGCTCCAAGCATAAAAAGAAAAATCCTCCATCATCAGAAGAAACAAAGAAATAAAGAGAATGGTGAGTCGTGGTGGAGAGAGCCTTTCTGGGAGAACAAAGACTTGTTTTTTTGTCTCAGGCAGCTCTGCTCTTAAACTCCAAGACCTTGGGTGTATCAAGATGCCGCCTTGGGCTCAAATTCACTTACTTGACAGGTTAGAAACTTGGAAATCTAAGGACTGGCCACAATGGTAAAGTCAGAGTCAGGTGCATAGATACAGAGGCCTCTTTCTTTGTCTCTTATGATATTTATGTCCACACATCTAAATAGACATACCTTTTCCTCTCTCTACATGCCCATACACACACACACACCCTGGAAGAATATAGGGACATACTCTGAAACATTACAAACCTCTTAGCAGTAAGAATTTGGGTGAGTTCAACAAGTTTCTGTCATATTAAAATGTTTGTTATACTTTACTTTTGCATAAAGAAAAAACAATATTTTTTATTAATCAGGGTGGGCGAGGCTATGCTATAGTAACAAACAGCTTCCTACTCACAGTGGCTCCAAACAGCCAACGTTTATTTCTCCTCTAAGCAACATGCCCATCATCATTTGAATGAAGGGGCTGCACCAGGGGACTCTCACCCAAGCAGGTCACAGGCTGAGTGGGCAGAGCCTTGTTGCTCCAGGCAGCAAAGAAGGGCAGAACTTTTTCAGTTCTCAACACCAGAAAGATGTGCTCAGGCATGAAAGTAACACATGTCAATCCACTCACAACTCATTAGCTAGGGTTGGTTACATAAACCCATCCAACCATGGGGTGGGGGTAGTGAGAACACCAGAAGTATAATCCTACCATATGCACAAGAGCCAGAAAGCTAGACAGGTTTAGCAATCCACACTAATGATTACTGCGCTCTTTAATGAAAGGTTTAGCAATCCACACTAATGGTTACTCCACTATTAATAATGTGTGTTACATGTATACATGTCTGTGTTTCACATGCATGTGTATGTATGTGCGTGTGTGTGTGTGTGTGTGTACATGGTAAGAGCTTTATCACAGGATTGGGCTCCCAGCAAATGTTTAAAAGATTAAAAATTCCAGCCTGGGCAACATGGTGAAACTCTATCTCTACAAATATACAAAAATTTCCTGGGCATGCTGGCATGCACCTGTGGTCCCAGCTATCCAGGAGGCTGAGGTCGAAGGATCCACTGAGCCCAGGAGGTTGATCTGCAGTGAGCCGTTATTGCACCACTGCTCTCCAGCCTGGGTGACAGAGTAAGACCCTGTCTCAATAAGTAAATAAATATTAAAAATAAATAATGACTTCAATCCATGGACCCTTCTGCACATTCAGGGTGGGGTCAGAGCCTCCACTCACTGGGAACTCATCAATGTCATGAGCACTTGCACTTCCTTAAGGAGCAGACTGGTGTGGATGAATGTTCGGTTTCAGGATAAGGTGGAATGTTCCATCCTTGCCCACTTGTTCATTCGCTAACACACAATTACTGCGAGCTCAGCGCTGTCTGATGTACTGGTGGGAGTGCAGCGGACCTCAGGGAGTTTGCATTCTACTGGAGACCTGGCAGTGCAAAAAAGAAAATCATTCAATAGGGCACTTTCCAATGGGGATAAAGGCTCTGAAGAAGATTAAAGACGGCAATGGGTAGGTGGTGAGGAGGGGCAAGAATGGAAAGTTCTTTCGGTAGATACGCAGGAGGCCTCTCTGGGGAGCTGACAAATGAAGGAGGTGCCAGAACAGGAAGGCCTGCAGAGCCACTCTGTATCTGCACCCATACCCAGGAGAGCGGGCCCCAGAAGGATGCCCTCAGCCCTCCTGAACCTGGAGGAAGAGCAGCCAGGCCTGCTGTGCTTGGTGAGCTCCCAGAACCTGTCTACCCAGGTGACTGCCCAACTGGGGCTACAACCACTTCCTGCCAATTCTTGCCCTTCCCCCTTCCTCCTTAGGACCCTGGTCAAAGACGTGCAGGACCACGTGGTCAGTCATGAAGGAGCTTCGCTAACCACCTCCCCCATACTTTGAGTCATTGCTTTCCCTTTGAGACAAATAACCACATGGTTTAGCCTTTTCCCAGGCAGCTTTCCATTCTAAAGAGGCGCCTGCACATTAGATCCCATGATGCATGGCACGGAGGCTGCTTAGAACTTCTTTATGGCCTCATCAGCAGTAACTGGACAATTACAAAGGCTTCTTCTGTTTTTAAAAACAATGATTTATTGAAGCTCTTAAACTCTTTCTTCCTGAGTATGTATATTCCATGGGCATGTTTTGCTGTAATTAAATTCCTAGATTACTGTCAAGCCAATTGTTTCACCCATCCAATCTGTAACAGTACATTTTATTGTCTCTTCTTATTTTTTAATTAAGATAGAAATAGATGTATTCTATGAGCTCCAGAAACAAAATAAAACAGACTACTTCTCTAGTCAGTCAACTCTACTCACAGGGACGCTTCAGAGTCAGGAGTTAGGAATCCTAAGTGTATTGTACCTAGTGTGGGAGCAGCCAGACTTTCTGAATTAATTCGTCCTTCATTCAACAGGTATTTATTGAGCACCTACTATGTGCCAGAGGCTGGAAAGGTCACCAGGGATTCAGTGGTGAACAAGACAAAGTTTGCCTACATTTGCCTACATTCTTCTAGGAGAGACATGCGATAAACAAGTCACCATGATACAGTAAGATGTAATATTTTACGATGAAGAAAAGCAAACAGAGTGTAGAATAGAAAGTGATGAAGGATGAGGACCACTAAAATCAAGTGACCACAGAAGGCCCTTCTGTAAAAATGGCAATTGAAATGAGGCCAAGGTTAGGCTGACACAGCCATGCAAAATCCAGGAAAGAACATTGATAGTATAGGGAATAGAAAGTGCAAAGACCTTGAAACAGGAAGGAACTTGGCAGATATTAGAAGTGGGCAGAGGGTGGGAAGAACACGAGGAGAGGATGTTGGAAAGCTGGAATGGAGTCGAATCTGCAGGACTGGAGGAAAGGAGCGCCTCCTAGGAGCAGATAGATGAGGAGGATGGGATGAGAGGATCCATAAGCAGCAGAGATCCCAGCTCTGGCTACATCTTAGGACCCGCCTGTATGGCACACCTGCCTTGCATCCCAGAGCTCCTGGCCAGTGATTCCTGGAGCCCAGGACAGCACCTGCAGCAGAGCCCCTGGACCTCTCTGGTCTTACCCTGGCACACAGGCACCTTTGCCTGATGGCAATGGCCAGGGCAGCCTCCTCAATGCCTGGTGCTGCCTAAAACCCTGCAACTTCTGTGGGGCCTGCAGATGGGGGATAATTCCTCAAAACAAATGAGGTTGCATTTCCTCTTGCCAGAAAGGATGAAGGCTCAGAGTTTTCATTCCTTGATATAAAGAAAATGAGGGCTTTCAGTATTCTATGCACATGTGAATATGAGGATGTGAATATGAGGATGTTAATCAGCCCTGCTACATTTGTAGCTTCAATACCTAGAATGGTTCCTGGCGTATAGTAGGTACTCCATCAATGAAGAATAAATGAAAGGCTGACCTGGAAGGAAGATGTGGCTCTTTCCCGGCCCTTGCCACCCAGCCCAATGTTACTTCACAGTCCAACATTCCTTCCCACATCTACTCTGCAGTGAGGGCTCTCTCAGAGCCCAGCACAGCACCTGCCCTTCTCTAGGTCCCTGCAGAGATGGCAACAGCATGGTCGGTGCCTGTCACGCTTCCCTCTGGACCCCTCCTTTCCCTGGGCCCTCTTGCTTCCTTCTCCTCAGTCCTCCCTTGGAATTTAGCTGCAGTCTCTGTCCATGGCCCATGCCAGGTTCCCCCCTCTAAGTGCTGCCAGGTTGCTCAGAGATTCAGTCTTGAATGAAGAGCTTCAGCCACTGTTGGGCCTGGACTCTTGTGTTCAGACTACATCCAGTAAGGAGGCAGAATGAGGACCGGCGCCCTCTGGGCAACCTCTACACAGCTGTCAGTCTTCATGCTGTATCTCTGGGTTCGCTACTGGATGGAGCAGGG
Source organism: Nomascus leucogenys (assembly GCF_006542625.1). Taxonomy (NCBI): domain Eukaryota; kingdom Metazoa; phylum Chordata; class Mammalia; order Primates; family Hylobatidae; genus Nomascus; species Nomascus leucogenys. The sequence goes on from NC_044393.1 coordinate 3,827,106, forward strand.
AAAAGATAGTGACTTAAACCAAAGGGCCTCGTGGTGATGCAGCTTCAGGGCAAAGCATCTAAAGACAGTGAGATCTCACGCACGTCCTTCTCCCTGTGATGGCCACAGAATATCTCTCCACCTCAGGCTGTATCACACAACTAGAAGATCTCCTAGCCTCAGTGGGTGCCAGCCTCCAGGAAGTAGGAGCGGGGAGATGAAGCTTGTCCGTTCTAGAAATGCAGACACGGGGGTGACCAACTACCCCAGTGTGCCTGGGACTGTGACGTTTCCCAGGACACAGGACTTTCTGTGCTATAACTGACATTTTCTTTAGAGACAGGGTCTCGCTCTGTCATCCAAGCTGGAGTGCAGTGGTGTGATCACAGCTCACTGCAGTCTCAACTTTATGGGCTCAAAGGGTCCTTCCACCTCAGCCTCCCAAGCAACTATAACTACAGGCATGCATCACCACACCCAGCCTAATCAGTCATCTTAATACATTTACATATTGTGTGTGCGTGTTTGTGTGGGTATTTATACATGCTAGTTATATTCTTAGGCAAATCTCTAGTGCTGCAGTGGAGGTGAGTCTTCAGTGCAGGTGAGTCAATCCCAGCTGGCTAAAGTAGGCTGCTCTATGCTCCTTTTCTCGTGGAGAAGACGGGATGGACACTAAGTGGTTCACGATATAAAAGAATTGAAGCTTTTCACAAACCCACTGTCACAGAACTGCTCAAATGGGTCCAAAGAAAACTGGAACCTGCAGAATGCCTTTCCATCGTGTTCTTGGACAAAATATTAAGCACGGAGAGGTGTGTATGTTTGTTTTATATTTTTAAAAATGTATAATGCTTATCTACTTTTTCTTCTACGTAGAAGGTTTCCTGGATTCTGAGCCATATTTTCTGACGGTACTCATCCTGCTCTTAGCATTGAAAATCTCAGGTATCTCATAAGAGGGGGCCTTGTGGACACAAATGCTGACCCACCTGCATAAGTTGGGCTGAGAGGAGGAATTTATGTCACTTCTGGAAATATAGATGAACCTGGAAGACCTTATACTAAGTGGAATAAGCCAGGCACAAAAAGAAAAAACACTGCATGACCTCCCTTCTTTGTAGGACCTAAAACAATCAAACACATAGGAGCAGAGAACAGAATAGTGGTTACCAGGGGCTGGAGCGTGGGGGAATAGGAAGATGCTGGTCAAGGATGCAATGTTTCAGTGAGAGGCAAAAGGATGTTTCAGTGAGGCAAAAGGAGAAAATACACATTTGAAGTGATGGATATGTTAGTGAACTTAATTCAAGCATTCCACATGGCATACACATGTCATGACATCACTTTGTATCTCATAATATATATAATTATAAATATAATTTCATAAATATATACAATTATAATTTGTTAATATCCAATAAAAATAAATTAAGAAATAAAAAGCTAGCTATGTGGTGTCCAGGTCCTAAGGAAGTGAGGGCACCCGTTGTGGCCATCCCGACACTGGCAGGCCCCAGCCTGAAGAGCCTCGGCGTTATCTGGGGAAGGAGCCCCAGGGCCCAGCACAGACTGCAGCACCTCAATGCACAAGGAACCGCCTGATACGCTGGAGGTCAGCAGGATGCTCCGCTGTTGCAGTTCTAAAGTAAAACAGATGGGGTGGGGGCTGCAAGCCTGCAGCAGCAGAGGCCAGCCCTCAAGGAATTTTGACAAATCCATCACTCAAACAGCACTGACGTGCTTGATCATAAAGGGGAGATTTATCACAATAGAGGGACATGAGTATTTACTATTTAGATGGATAAAGACAAGCCCGGAAAGAGCAAAAGCACTTAATTTTGGCCTTGCCTGAGTGCAGAAGGTCAGGTCTCCCCAGGGAGGCTTCAGCTGGCTGGCTTGTTTGAACTTTCACAAAACTGCACTTTTCAAGTTGGAAAGAAATGGGTGAAAATAAACAAAGAGGTGAGTTTAGAAAGTTCTTGTTGCTGGGCGTGGTGGCTCACGCCTGTAATCCCAACACTTTGGGAGGCCGAGGCAGGCAGATCACAAGGTCAGGAGTTTGAGACCAGCCTGGACAATACGGTGAAACCCCATCTCTACCAAAAATACAAAAAAAAATTTAGCCAGGCATGGTGGCACACATCTGTAATCCGAGCTACTCCAGAGGCTGAGGCAGAAGAATTGCTTAAACCTGGGAGGCAGAGGTTGCAATGAGCCAAGATCACACCACTGCCCTCCAGCCTGGGTGACAGAAAAAGACGCTGTCTTGAAAAAAAAAAAAGAACAGAAGAAAGAAAAAGAAGGAAGGAAGGAAGGAAGGAAGGAAGGAAGGAAGGAAGGAAGGAAGGAAGGAAGGAAGGAAGGAAGGAAAGAAAGAAAGAAAGAGAGAAAGGAAGGAAGAAAGGAAGGAAGGAAGGAAGGAAGGAAAGAGAGACAGAAAGGAAGGAAGGAAGGAAGGAAGGAAAGAAGGAAGGAAGGAAGGAAGAAAGAAAAGAAAGAAAGAAAGAAAGAAAGAAAGAAAGAAAGAAAGAAAGAAAGAAAGAAAGAAAGAGAAAGAAAGAAAGAAAGAGAAAGAGAAAGAAGAAAGTTCTTGTCACCTATATACGTGGTGACTGACCAGGAAAGGGAGGAGAAGAGGGTCTGTTTTCTATGGGGGCCCTAGCTGTGTCACTGCAACAAGGCAGCCTCTGAAACCCCTGCTGAAGGCCAGGACTCCGCACTGGCAGTCCTTGGGCCCCCACTCAGCTCTCTTGGCCCCACTGTCTTTGTGTGTAGAATGGGAATAGAAATTCTAGTACTTAAAGTGGTCATTGTACAAAAGAAAAGAAACAGTTTAAGCAAAGTGCCTGCTACATTGTAAACATACAATAAATGCTAGTTATTATTTTGACTCCTTTGATCTACTGATTTTTTTTACTTGATGGATATATTTCCTTCCAACACAATACTTATCTTGTCTCTATTTTTATAGTCATGGTTTATTTACAGAGATGTTTCTTAGAATCAGAAAAGAGGCATGCAGTATTCTGAAGTTTCTCTCTCCTTATTCTTAGGGCTTCTTGGAGACAGAGTTGCATTGAGACCTGAACAGGAATTTTTTACCTTCATAAGCACGTGGGTGATCACCTCCCTGGACCCACTGTGGACTAAGGCTAGCTGGGTCACGGCACAGCAGAGGGTGTCACTGAAGCAGGGAAGATGAGCTAAGGTAAAATGTTTCATTACTAAAATGTTTCATTACTAATGTTTCATTACTATCCACAATTTATAAATAAAAAAGAAATATGGGTACGCTGGCAGGTGTACCTTATTGTGTACTGTCTTGATTAGTTTCTGGAAACCTTTTCAGATGTTTTATGTTAATTCTAAGGTCTCATGCCAAAGTACTCAAATCTTATTTTCTCCTTCCCTGCCACATATCTTTCTAGGCGATTTCTCTGACATAGATCTTTGTAGACAATGCAAACTCTTCAATGCTTCTATTCGTAAAGTCTTCAAAGGCCACCATTTCTTCTTTTTTTTCTTTTCGTGGCTTGTACCCTTCAGCATGCTGAGCTTTTGATGTCAGGTATCAATTTTTAACTTTTAATTTTGTCTCCACAAAGTAATGTAAAGAGAAATACAAAGGTTAAAATAATACTTCTCATAAGCATACAGCTACAGATTTCGTGGCTAAAAATGGAAAATTAATAGTACCTTTCTCTTTTAACTCTTAAAGTGATAACCACTTCTTGACTTCTGCCTTTCAACGAGGTCCTTTGGGAAGAGGGTTTGGCTGCAGTTGTACAGATTCAGGTTCTAGGACAGGAGTCCTTCTTACCTGGGACATAATACTGCTAAATGGAAAACACCCCTTTTTAATGCAATGCTTATTTATTTATTTACTGAGACAGGGTCTCACTCTGTCGCCCAGGCTGGAAGCGCAGTCACACCATCATGGTTCACTGCAGCCTCGACCTCCTGGGCTCAAGCCTCCCAAGTAGCCTGGATGACAGCATGCACCACCATCCCTGGCTAACTTTTTGTATTTTTGTAGATACAGGGTTTTGCCACATTGCCCAGGCTGGTTTTGAACTCCTGAGTTCAAGCCATCTTCCCACCTCAGCCTCTCAAAGTGCTGGGATTACAGGTGTGAGCCACCGTGCCCGACCAATGCTTTTGGATGAACGTCTAATATCTCTGTTTTTCATCCATTAAGGATTTCAAATGATTGGTGGGACCTCCCAGTGCCATCAGGGAGAGGTTAGAGAGGTGGGTGAGGAATTTACTCTGGTTGGTTTTTTTGTAGCTAGTCCATCAAAGGTTCTCAGATTGGATAAGGAAGGGGCCAGAGGCAAGCCTCCCTGCTCCCGCCTCTGAATTGCCATGTCTTTCTAGAGGTCTTGGGATTCCATGTAGGAGTAGGCTGTGGGACCACAGAGGATGGAGAGGAGAGAAGGGAGGGGTTGAGGAGAAAGATAGGAAATGCAAGTGCCAAGATGGAAGGGCCCCAGGGCTTTTCAGAGCAGAGGTGCTTTAATTGTCAGGCACCTAGGTCTCATATGGGAAAGCCCTCCAACTCCCTCCATTGTCAGTAAAGCCTATGACACACACAGATGTTTTGTGAGTGAGTGAGTATGTATATGTGTGTGTGAATCAGATGACAAGAGCCTGATTTCACATTTAGGTCAGAAGAGAGAGACAAGAGCAAGTGAGATTTGGAAAAGAGAAACCCAGCCCTGAAGTGGACTGTAAGGAGGTAAATTCCCAGGGTGTGCAGAAATTTCAGAGCTGACGGGAGCTAGGGGGCTTAAGGCAACGTCTGGGGTGTGCTCAAACAACCTTGAAGAATGCTGGGACGAAGGTGACCAGTGAGTAAAAGACAGAACTGGGCTCTTAGCCCATATCTGTTGGACTTAGGTTATGAATACAAAGTTAATAATCATGATATTGACCATCATTAATATGGTTAAACCTGGACTTGTAATCTTCAGAACAGTTCTATGACATGGCTCTAAGATGACTCTCACTTCAGACAGGAACACAAACACTCTGAGAGTTTAAGAAACCTGCAGAAACCAAGCAGTGAATAAGAACATGAGCTGGGATTCAAACCTGGATCCATCTGATCCCAGAGTTCTTGAGTTCTTGCTTTTTTTTTTTTTTTTTGAAACAAGATCTTTTTCTGTCACCCATGCTGGGTGGTGCATTCAGAGCTCACTGCACCCTCAACCTCCTGGATTCAAATGATCCTCCCGCCTCAGCCTCCCGAGTAGCTGGGGACTACAGGCATGCACCACCATGTCCAGCTTTTGTGTGTGTGTGTATTTTTTATAGAGACAGGGTCTCTCTATGTTGCTCAGGCTGGTCTCAACCTCCTGCCCTCAAGTGATCCTCCAGCCTCAGCCTCCCAAAGTGCTGAAATTGCACACATGAGCCACTACACCCAGCTTCTTGCTTCTTCTTAACCTCTTCTTAACCTCTTGCTTTACCCGAATGCAGATTAAAAGCTCTGTCTTGAGTTAAGTGGATGAGGATAAGCGAAAAGTCTCCTGTATACATTGTTAACATTGTGCATTTTATTAATACTGTCTAATGGGCAGGTTGGCTGCCACCATCAGATGTTAAATAAATAAGTACGAACAGCATCCTGATATAAATATCATCTGCCAGCTTTGACAGTTGCTCTGAAATTGCTCTCAGAGTGCTTGGAGATGGTAGAAGACACAAGAAAATCAGCAGAAAGCTTTCCAGATTGAGCCTTTGATCTCAGCAGGGCTCAGATCAAGGTCCACCGCGCGTACAATGCCTTGGTTTAACCAGCGCCTGAAGGATTAACACAGAACGCAAGCTCAAAGCACAGTACCTGCGTAATTTCTAAATGAACACATTTGCTGCTGTCTCTGTATGTTGCAGGGTTTACGCTGAGGTTCGTTACTTCTCCCCCTTACTATAGAGGGAATATTTATGCATTTTTCAGCACAGGCTACTTCTCCTCTTGCATAATAATTCAGTAGAAAAACAGGGGCAGAGGAAAAAAAATGAAAAAAAATCTGGTTAGTTTTTATGTTTTGTTTTGAATAGATTTTTTAAGAATTAGCAAATTTAGCAGCTGGACCTAGAGGAGAAGGTGGGCCCTTTCAGGTCAGAAGGCCTGCATTTGAGCAGTTCAGCCTTCAGGTCACCCCGAGCGTATCTTCCACCAGTCCCAGTTTCCTGATCTCTGGATTTCCAGCCCAGCACTCTTGTTGCTATAACTTACTGCACAGATCTCTGCATAACTATGTGAGCAGACACCTAGCGAGCAGGGCCATGTGCTTGTGATAAGATACTAATCAGGTAGAACCAACACCAGTGCAAGAGGTTTCCAAGGGGGGAGACCTCTGTGGGCTGGTGGAGACACCTATGAGGGCAGGAACTCCAGACAGCCTTTCTTTGCAGGTCCTCTGCCCCACCCACAAATCTGTGTGCCTTGCAGTCTTGTACCTTCCCAACTGAAGGAACTGCCATCCTCAATGACTCAAACCAAACAGTGGGAGACTCGTCAATGCACGGGCCTCAGGTTTCTCCTCCCAGCCAGCAGGGGGAAGCAGCTGGACCGCACATGAGGCCTCTCGCCTCGGCCATGACCTTGCACCGGTGACTAGGGGTCAGCCCATGGTGGGAGTATTTACACCATGGAAATCGGCAAACCCTGACACTAAGGGCTATGTTTATTCCAGAGAGCTGGCTTACCGGCACACCACTTATGTACCCCAAATTGCTTTACCTCTCTCCATCCCCACTGAGACAGGAATAATATAGGGTGGTCAGGTAGTCACCACAGACTAGAAATTTCCAGGCAGTAGCGTCGCATGATTAGCAAAAGGAAACTGCTGAAATAGCTGCAGAAGAGAGGGGCCAATGAGACCCTGAGCAGCAGGATGTGGGCCACGCTGGCTAAGACGACTGTACCCAACGTGGTACTGGATTTGTCCTATGTTTCACCTAGGACCTCATTATATGCTCACTAGCATTCTAAGTCACACACCCATCAGTGCCAGTTCCCAGGACAATTCTGGGAACACACATGTTTGGTGTAAAAACAGGTAGCACCACAGTTTTGAGAAACCTTTACATTTTTCTAGAAATTTTCGTGAATATTCCACCCCTCCGTTAGAGAAACTCATAAAGATAGAAGTCCCAAGTTGCCTCGGGTGTGACTCTCTCGAGTATTCCTGCACTCCTGTCTTGAGTGCAAGCTTTTCTCTTCACAATAAATCTCTGTAGTTTTTTCCAACTCATCCTTGAATTCCTTCGCATGACAGAGTCAAGAGCCTTGACACTGGCCAGGGTCGAGGTCTCACTGGCATTTGGAGGCCTCCCCTAGCCCGCTGGTATCACCACCGCAACCATCTGAGTCCAGCCTGCCATCAGCCCTCACCAGGATAATTGCACTAGTTAGCTTCCCCCACTCCTGCCTCTTCCAGCTCACTCCACTACAGCTGAAGAGGAGTCTTAAACCTAAAATGGGCCGTATGTCACATCCATACTTAGCTTCTTATCAAACTTAGAAGAAAATCCCAAACCCCCACCTGTCCTGCAGGACTCTGCACGATTCGGTTCGGTTCGATTCGGTTCACCTCTTCCCCTTCTCCCCTCGGATCCCTGGGAAGAACTGCACTGGCCTCTACTCCGTGCTGGACCATCCCAGTTCCTCCCAACCTCAGGACCCTTGTCCTCATCCTCTCTCTGCCTGGCTTAAATGCCCCCTCCTCACAGAGATCTTTCTGGACCAGCATTCTGAGTAAATGACCAACCATGTCAGCGCCAGTTCATCTCTATTAGTAATGATTTGGGTTTATGTATAGCCCTTGTGCATTTTATAACTCTCTACTTGTTCATTATTGTCTTATAGTGTGTTCTCTCTCGACAAACTGTAATCTCCCAGAGGACAGGAGCCATCTGTTTTGTTCACTCAGGTGTCACCAATGCCTGGTACACTCTCAATTGGTATTTGTTAAATAAATCAGGGGATAAATAAGCAGGCTTGTTTTCAGAGCAGATTTAAGAGAATAAGAGCTCTGAACTTGGGGTCCAAAGTGAGGCTTCAGGAAAGGTAGAACCCCTTTGAAATCACGTGGAAAATATCTTCTGTGTGTGGATCTTTCCTTCTCAGTCCTTTCAAACTGTTGTGCTCCAAAATCAGCCACCTATAGTGAAAACTGTGTGGGGGCTTGTGTTGTTTGGACAGCAATTACATTGGAATCAGCCTCCACATGGCACTTCACTGCCGTGTTGATGCTCTACTCAAGTCATGGGCGCAGCAACAGTCAACAACGCTCCAACAAAGCCCCTTCACCATTGTTTTCATAACTGTTCTTTGTAAGTCAGTGAGTTCTTTAGTCCTGGCCAGATGTCTCCCGGCACCTACAACTCTGAAGACAGTGTGCAGAGGCCCACAGGACAAATGTGCTTCTGAAAGAGCAGTTCAGGGTATGCACATCCCCTGAGGATGTGAGCTCCTATTGTATTCCACAGAGCCAGAGAGATCTGAAGTTATTCAGTCTTTTCAGGCCTGTGGGCCCCCAGGCCTCATGGGATGTGGAATGGGGATCCTGATGGCCCAGGGGATGACTCAGAGTCCAAGGGAACACTGCATAGAGAAGCTGCTGCTGGCTGGTCTCCTTCATGGACTGCTCTGCCTCTTGGATCGATACTTAATGCCCATATTGATTGCAATTGGTTTCCTGACTGAAATCAGCAGTTCCAGAAGATGTGGTAACCATCCCCAAATGAAGGGGAAGAGGCAGCAATATGCAGAGGCACACACACATACACACACACACACACACACACACACACACGGTTTTCTCTGAAATCATAAAATGTTTATTATAATAGCAGATAATGGAGTAGCATTATCTTCAGAACACAAAGGTACCAATTAAATCTGTTGGGCAAAATGTCCCCCACTGCTAGGGACACACACTAGCAGAGGAGCCAAATCTCCTCTGTTGTTTTGATTTCCTACCTCTGTGATTACAGAAACTGCAAAGTCTTGACTGGGGGTGGCAGAGAGAGCTCATCTATTCAAAAGTACTTTTTCAAAAATCAGAAAAATAGAGAACAGAACCCAGGAGGGACTAATTATAATGCATCTCCAGACACGGGTGGAAGAACAGAGAATGCATTTTGCCAAACCAACAGAGCTCCCGACCTGTAGACCTCTGAGGTCCAGCTATGATTCCGTATGAACAGGCAAATTTGAGACGCTTTTCTAGAAAACATCATGCCACATCACAGATCAGTTCTTCCCAGCAGAAAATAGATTTTCACAATAATTTATTTTAATTTTAATATTTCCTTGTGTAAACTGGATATTCTGAGACTCAACCCCATATTTTTGAATACTTGGTGGGTATGAAGGGAGACATGCTGCTATTTTTAAGCTTGCAGAAATTTTTGAGTCCATCCTTGGGAGGAATATCAGTCCTTTATTTCAGAAAAAAATTAACCAAAAAAAAAAATCACAAAGCACTTCAATGAGCCTTTTGATTTTGCAAAGAGGAATCCCAAACTCTGCTGAGGAATGGAGAGATTCTGATCAGTGAGAAGTGAAATCATGCTGCACGATCATCTGAAGAGCTGTCAGCTCTGTGGACAGAATTCACCTGGAGTTGGTGGTGTGTCTCAGGAGCTGGGCTTGGTATTTGCGTTTGTGTGTATTGGGCTCGGGCTGGAGAGGTCTTTCTGTTGTTTCCCAAAGATTTAAGGTGGTAGGAGTTAGGATTCAAGATGCTTCTGTTGATGGCAGGTGGCAGGTGGGATACAGTCCTGGAGAGCTGGTGTAGAAACCTGGCGTCCGGTTGAGGGTTTAGGAGAAGCACGTCTCATGGAGACTGACTCCTATGATGGAACTTGGCTTAAAATCATAGCCTTCCTTCAACTTCTCCCTGTCCCTCCCACCTTTCCATGAAGTTGTGATAAATACCAAAATAGCATGATTTTAATCCTATTTTGAGAAACTAGGAGAGGCACTTAATCCACATTTAGGATAAATAAATACAAGGATGCTACACACCTACTAGAGTGCCCAAAATCCAGGACACTGATGACACCGATGACACCAAATGCTGGCAAGGAAGTGGAGCAACAGGAACTCCCATTCACTGCTGGTAGGAATGCAAAAGAGTTCAGCTGCTTTGGAAGACATTTTTGCAATTTCTTACAAAGCTAAACACACAGTAGTCTCCTTTGTCCACAGTTTCACTTTCTGCTGTTTCAGTCAACCATGGTGTGAAAATAATAACTGGAAAATTCCCCAAATAAACAATTCATAAGTTTAAAATTGCACCCCATTCTTCATAGCATGATGAAATCTCTGGCTGTCCTGCTCTGTCCCACCTGGGACGGGAACCATCCCTTGTCCGGGGTCTCCACACTGCCTATGCTACTTGCCCCTCAGCTACTTAGTGGCTATCTCAGTAATCAGATTGACTGTCACAGCCTCACAGTGCTTGTGTTCAAGTAACCCTTATTTTACTTAAGAGTGGGCCCAAAGGGCAAGATTATTGATGCTGGCAATTCAGATATGCCAAAGAGAAGCCATAAAGTGCTTTAAGTGAAAACAGGAAAGCTCTAGACTTAATAAGGAAAGAAAAAATATAGTATGCTGAGGTTGCTAAGACCTAAGGTAAAAATGAATCTTCTATCCACAAAATTGTGAAAAAGGACAAAGAAATGCATGCAGTTTTAGTCATCTACTGTGGGTCTTGGGAAATGTCCCTCTGGGATAAGGGAGTACTGTAGTCTTACCAGAAAATCCAGCAACCTCAATCTTTGGTAATGACCTAGCCTATGAGATAAAAATGTATGACCATGCAAAAACCTGCACATGGATATTCATAATGTCTTCATTCATTATTGACAGAACTCGGAAGCGATTGTGATGCTGTTCAGTTGGTGAATGGATAAATAAACAGTGGTGCATTCAGACAGTGGAGTTAGTGTTTGGAAGAAAGTTGTTTTTGTTTTTGTTTTTGAGATGGAGTCTCACTCTGTCACCCAGGCTGGAGTGCAGTGGCGTGATCTTGACTCACTGCAAACTCCACCTCCCAGGTTCAAGCGATTCTCCTGCCTCAGCCTCCCAAGTAGCTGGGATTACAGGTACATGCCACCATGCCTGACTAATTTTTGTGTTTTTAGTAGAGACGGGGTTTCACCATGTTGGCCAGGCTGGTCCCAAACTCCTAACCTCAGGTGATCTGTCTGCCTCAGCCTCCCAAAGTGCTGGGATTACAGGTGTGAGCCACTGCACCCAGCCTTGGAAGAAATTTAAATGCATATTACTAAGCAAGAGAAGCCAATCAAAAATGCTACATACTGTATTACTCCAATTATGTGGCATTCTGGAAAAGGCAAAACTTTTTGGAGACAGAAAAAGGATCAGTGGTTGCCAGGGTTTAGAGGGAGGGCAGGATGCATGGGTGGCACACTGAGGATTTTTAGGGCAGTGAAACTGTTCTGCATGACACTGTAATGGTGGATGCATTTCATTATACATTTGTCAAGACCTTTAGAAGGTCTACCACCAGGAGTAAGCCCTATGTAGACTATAGCCTTTGGATGATAATGATCTGCCAATGTAGGATTATCAAGAGTAACAAATGCACTGCTTTGGTGAAGGATATTGAAAATGGAGGAGGCTGTGCACGTGTGGGAACAGGGTATATATATGGGGAATCTCTGTATCTTCCACTCAATATTATTGTGAATCTAAAACTGCTCTAAGAAACAGTCTATTCTTTAAGAAATAGGAGAAGAGAGGAGAAGAAAGAGGGGGCGGGGGAAACAGGGAGATCTGTAGGCTCCCGCGGAAGGTCATTGCAAAATGCTGGTGATCCAGGGAAGGCTAGAACGGCCTCTTTCTGAGAAAAAATGAGTGTGGCAGATGTCAGCAGATACAATCATCCTCTGCCACCTGCTGTTCTTCCTTTATTCTTGGGCCTCTGAGCTTCTCTTTCTTGTCTGAACCCCTTTGCACACAAGGATTAGCCAGTCAGAATGCTTTCTCCCACTGGCAACAGTGAAGACTCCATCCTGGACAACCAGAACCTTCCTTAGGACTTTTGTTGAACTTTCAACTGTTGGTTGAAATGGTTGCTGTGGAGATGGTCTCAGCCTAGAGCAGCTGCTGTTCAGCTTTGGCCCCTCAAGGGAGAACACATCTGAGAATGAAGAATGGTTGGGGCATTTGTGCCTCTGGTTTTCTCTCTGCTCCAGTGCAGCAGGTTGGCCTTGTCCTTCTTCTGAAGGCCCCATTTCTATCAGGTGGCTGGTTCCATGCAGCTGTGGCTCCTCACAGATCCCCTCTCTCAGTTGCCATAACTGCTACCCTCCTTGCTCCTACAGGCACTGGGGCAGAAGTGATTCCTCCACTATTACCAGCCCAGGGTTCTTTCAACCTGCCCACATCTGGAAAATACCTCCTTACCAAACTCTTCATCACCAGTGTCAGTTCATGGCCAGTTTCTTTCCTGAGCCCTGACCCACACCCAGGGAAAGGCCAACTTCCTGTGGCCAAGATGAAGCCTCTTCCACTGTCAGCTGGGCCCTTGTAGGGGCTGTGAGCCCTGAAGAATGGAGAAATTCAGGCCATGTGTGTGGCTCCACCTCCTGAGAAACGGGAGTTATCAGGCCTGGGCTTTGCTCACAGCACCTGCCGGCTCCTGGGAAGACGCCACATCTGCCTCGAGCTGCCCTGACTGCTTTTGTTATGATGCCTACCCATGGCTTGCTTGTGCCAACTCTGAAAACACAGGGCTGCCTGGGGGAGCTCTCGTGTTAGCAAGCAGCAGCTCATGGGTAAGCAAAGCCCCTTCATTTATTAACATTAAAGTGATTGCAAACTCTTACATGAGATACTTATGCATTGGGCTCTGTCTGGATAATTCACCTGTATTAACTCAGCTGATCCTCTGAACTCCATAAGGAAGGAATCCTCATTGTCCCCATCTTAAAGACCTCCAAAATGAAACCAGAGATACTGAATGATTTGCCTGGGATGACTCTGCTAGCACTTGGCACAGCCACGGTGCAAACCCAGTTGGGCTGGCACTGAACACCCAGAATGTAGACCCCTCCTGCCTGACTCAAGAGCCTCTGTCTATATGGAATCAATCAACTTAAGGTGCTGGCAGCTGATAAAGACTTGATCTCTAACTTCTCTCAAATATCTTCATCTAACTTAGTTTGGGACCAGGGATAGCTTGCTGGGTTCAGCAAACTATGGCTTGTGGGCCGAATTGGGTCTATTGCCTGATTTTAAAAAATAATTTATTGAAGTGAAATTCATATAACATTAACCATCCTAAAGCCAGCAATTCAGTGGCACTTAGCACATTCCCAGTGTACCCCTCTATCTAGTTCCAGGCACTTCCAACACTCCAAATAAAACCCTCTTATGGACTCAATGCTAATATTCCTCTGAAATTCATACACTGAACCCTAATATCCTCAATGCGATGATATTAGGAGGTGGGGCCTTTGGGAGGTGATTCAGTCGTGGGGGTGGGGCCCTCTGAATGGAATGGGTGCCCTTATGAGGGGCTGCAAAGGCCAGAGTTCTCCCCTTCCCCCATGCAAGGACACATGCAACATCATCTATGAGCCAGAAAGTGGGGCCTCCAGACACCAAATCTGCCGGCACCTTGATCTTGGACTTGGCAGACTCCAGAACTGTGAGAAATAAACTCCCATTGTTTACAAGCCACACAGGTTCTAGTATTTTGTTATAGCAGCCCAAAGGGACAAAGGCAGACTCTTCACCCATTCTGCAGCCCCTCCCCATCCTACAGCCTGTCTTGTAAATAAAGTTGTCTCAGAAAACAGCCACACCCATTTGTTCATGGATTGTCTACGGCTGCTTTTGTGCCAAGGTGACAGAGTTGAGTAGTTGAGTAGATACAAGAGAGACCTGTGGTGATATTAGGTTATATATAGATATATAAAACATATATAATATCTATATATACATATGTGTGTGTGTGTGTGTGTATGGAAAGAGAGAGAGAGAGAGAGAGAGAGAGAGAGAGGTTTTCATTCATGGCTCATAACTCCCATAGCCTTTGTTACTGCCTTGTGTGCTTCAGGCCTCAGGAACAGGCCTAGAAACAGAATCTGTCTCTCTGACCTTCCCCTTCCCTCCTTTCACTTGCTTCCTTTTCTCCCCAAAGCAGGAATCTTCCCCTGCCTCTCTGTTTGGGAGCTAGCAATAAAAATATTTTCTGACCTATTTTGTCTAATTACAGGTCACCAGAGGCCCATTTCAGAATGGGTTCTATCCCATACTCTGGAGGAAAGAATGCTGCACGGGGATGCCAAGAAGAATCTGAACAGGCTTTACTGGGGTTCCCCACTCAGCCCATTAGTATTAGACCAGATCCTTTTGTCCAGTCACATTTCTACATGGTTGCCTCTCAAAGTCTCTATAAAAAGTCCAAGAGAACAGGGTTTGGGGAGCTTCCAGGAGGCAGGAAGGTGAACAAGAATTCATCCACATGCCGGACAGCTGGTGCATCCCAAATCCATGGAGACAGAAGCTCCTGCACTCAGACCCTTCCAGACCTCACCCTACGTGTTTCTTCACCTGGCTGTTTATTTGTATCCTTTGAAATATCCTTTGTAATCAACTGTTAAACATAAGTAAGTGTTTCCTTGAGTTCTGTGAGTCACTCTAGCAAATTCACTAAGTCCAAGGAAGGGCTTTTGGGAACTCTGATTTACAGCCCCTCGGGCAGAAGCACTGGTAAAACAACCCGGGGCTTGTGATTGGCACTGAAATTGGGTGGGAAGCAGTCTTGGGGACTCAGCCCTCAACCTGTGGGACCTGGTGCTATCTCCATGGAATTGCATTAGAGGACACCCAGCTTGTGCCTGCTGCAGAACTGATTGCTTGCTTTGCGTGTATGGGAAACCCCTCCCCGCCACATTTGATCACAGAGGTCTTCTGTGTTGATTGTTGTGAGTGACAGAATAGAAAAAGCACTTTCACTGAGTTCGTGTTTTCCACTCAGACCTGCCAAGTTGAAAATATTTACGATCTGGTGCTTTATAAAAACGAGTAACGAGTTAGAGCACTAGCTTAGATATGGGTTGGAGTCCTGGCTCCTTACTGTGCCAAATGACCTTGAGTGGGTTCCCTTGCCTTTCTGTGCCTCCCCACCCTCCAGTGTAAAGTGGGAGCAAATCAGTGCCCTGCCTGCAAAGCACTTAGCATGGTGCCCAGGCGTGGCAGGCACTCAATCAATGACAGTCAATGCTATTATCTTGACCGACACGACCTTATTTGATCTTCCAAACTACCCAGTAAAGCATCATTCCCATTATCTCCATTCACTGATCAGTAAAGCATCATCCCCATTATCTCCATTCACTGATGAAGGCGGGTGGCTTAGAATAAATCAGAACTTGCTCAGGTTAAAAGTGAGTGACTGGCACAGCCATGGCAAGGGGCCTTGGGCTCATTTTCTTCATTTTCTTGCTGTCTACACCCACTGGGCAAGCAGCAGAGTGAAAGAAAATGAAGTCCACTAACCCAAACCCAGCGAGTCTGAACCCTGCGTGCCGGGCTCCACGGTGAGCATGTGCAATGCAGTCGAGTATGCCTTTTATCTTGTTTCCAAAATTCCGTAGATTTCACTTAGAGAGTGTCTGCCTTGGAGAAACCCCGGCCTTCCCAGGGTGGGGAAGATGGAGGGAAACAATATGCTTTCATTTCACCAGTGCCCTGGTCTCCACAGCTGCTCCTTCCTTTGTGCCATGGTTGCAAATTAAAGATGAGCCCACTAGAAAAATGCTCCTTCTCGGCCGGGTGCGGTGGCTCACGCTTGTAATCCCAGCACTTTGGGAGGCCGAGGCGGGCGGATCACGAGGTCAGGAGATCGAGACCACGGTGAAACCCCATCTCTACTAAAAATACAAAAAATTAGCCAGGCGTGGTGGCGGGCGCCTGTAGTCCCAGCTACTCCGGAGGCTGAGGCAGGAGAATGGCATGAACCCGGGAGACAGAGCTTGCAGTGAGCCGAGATCGCGCCACTGCACTCCAGCCTGGGCGACAGAGCGAGACTCTGTCTCAAAAAAAAAAAAAAAAAAAATGCTCCTTCTCTAGGCTGGCTTTGTGCTGAGCTGGCTCTCTCACCCTGTTGGAGGTCTTCAAAGCCGCTCTTAAGCAAATCCTTCAAATCCTCTCCCATTTCCTTGCTGTCTTCACAGGGCAAATACTCAAGTGCTCTGGGGTGATTCTGGCACTTTCTGAAGTTCAGGGGAAAACGAGTTCAGCTGGCTCCGCAGGTAGTTACCACAGGACGCAGCACCAGACCTCGCCTTGCACCGGCACTCAGGCAGGAATTGCTGGGAACTGGCCGGTTGATATATGACAATGTTTATTTTCCTCATATTTGAAGTATGGCCAGGGCTGGAGGAGACATAGCAGAATTTACCCAAAGAAAGAAGCAAACCAGCAACACTCAGTTCTGCTTCTACCCTTTCCTAGGCGTGTTTGCACACAGGGAAACAAGAACTGTAAGACTTTTAAAAGTTTGCCTAAAACCAGAGGTGCTGAGTTTTGATTTAAACTCAGTGAGCTTCTTACTTAGCAAATGATTTCTCATCCTTCCAGACACATGCCCCCTTCAGCTTTCTCTCAGGAGCCACACTGACAAGTGGCTGGCCGGCTCGCTCCTGGAGGTGATTTAAGTGCTTTAGTCACTTGAGTTATAAAAACTGTAATTTTTATTATGTGACTAAGAAAAGCACAAAGACTTAACGTTACTCTAAATTTCCCTCTGAAGACCCCAGTAGGGGTGCTGGTGACGTGATTTGTTTTTCCCCAGCGCCCCGTGGGCAGGCAGAGGCACACACAGAATCACAAATCACCATTTGCATCTCACATACAAGGAGGAGAAGCTAAAGCAGTGTGTTTTCTGTGATGAAAAGAAACATGGGGGGGGCTTTGGTTTTGGGGACCACAGGGATGGAGCAGAGCAGCTTGTAGGCCTGAGAGAGAGACAGCCTCCACGTTCCTGTGGCCACCGTGACCAAGGGCCACAAGGAGATGGTTTAACAACAACAGAAATCCATGGCCTTGCAGTTCTGGGGGCCAGGAATCTGAAACCAGGGTTGGTTCCTTCTGGGAGCTTTAAGGGAACATCCCTTCCGTGGCTCGTTCCTGGGTGCTGGTGACTGCCAGCAAACGTTGGCATTTCTTGACCTGTAGAAATATCACTCCAATCTGCCTCATGTTCACATGCCTTTCTTCTCTGTCAGTGCCTCTAAACATCCCCTCCTTTCTCTTATAAGGACAGCAAAGAGACCTAAAGCCCTAAAGAGATTACGTCTCACTCTAAATCCAGGATGATCTCATCTGGAGACCCTTGATGGCATCTTCAAAGGTCCTATTTCCAAAACAAGGTCACGTTCAGGATTACCAGGGATTAGGACTCAGACATATTTGGGGGGACAATATTCGTGGTACTCTAGCAGCCAGAGGGATCTATTCACCACATTGCTAGTGCACACTAGTTCACTTTTCTAACCTCACAAGGCAAAAAGGCTATGCTCTTGAAGAAATGTAGGGACAAAAGTGATTCCTATGGAGGATCTAAGGACCTGGGCTGGGGGACCCAGGTTGAATCCTTCCTGCTCTGCTGCTTTCTGGCTGTGGGACCTTGGGCCCATCTGCTGGTTTGTGTGGTTCAGAAAATAATAGCAACTAGCCAGTGAGTTTTTCAAGAGACTAGGGAACCCATGATGGTGTCTGCCAGAGAATATACTCAGTAAAGGCTGACGATTCTTGTTTTCTGGGTCATTAGGAAGGCAATGATGGTGCAGTCTATGAAAATGATGAGGTAATCTCTCAAACCATTCTGTTTATAAGCAGGTGAGGTCTTTGATTTTTGTTTCTGATCCGAGTTAATCATTTATTCATGAGCATTTGAAAATTAGACACAGGCTAATTGAAAGCTCATCAGAAGAATGGGTTCTATACTTCCCATTAATTACCAGAAGGCTGGGAGGTATTTTTACAGGCTGTGGAAAGTGGAAATGGATCACATTGGCTCTGAGGAAGTGGGCCAAGGAATAAACAAGTTTAACCATCTGGGGTCTGGTTCTTTTGGCCTCCCTCTGCAGGAGTTTCCTCTTAAAAGCTGCCTCCTCCTTGTTACTCTTTCTCCTCCCTCATGTCCAGGGATGATGATCAACATATTTTTAAATGGGCATTCTGCATGGAGTAGGGTTGCCTGATACAATGTAAAAAAGCCCAGTGAAAATTGAATGCCAGATAAACAACAAAATTTTTAGCATAAGTATATCCCAAATATCGCATGGGCATAATTATATTTTAAATCATTGTTCACATGAAATTCAAATTTAACTGGATGTCTTGTAGTTTTCCTTGCTACATCTGGCAACCCCAGAGTAAGGGTTGAGCTGGAACCACCACTGCATTCCTGCTGAGGACTCGCCTTGCCAGGATCCTAAAAGAATGTGGTGGATTGTTTTTCCGAAGACGGATGCCTCAGCCTCTCCCATCCTGCAGGGTCTTCTCAGTCCATGCCACTCCTTCATTAGGAGATGAAATCTAATATTCCTCCCTGTGAATTAGGGAGGTGGAGGGGGTGGGATGGTAACTTTCTTAAAACCAACAGAATGTGGCAGAAATGCTGTGGTGTGACCTCTGAGGCAATGCAGATTCCACCTCCGTGGCTGGAGGCCTTTGGAGCCCTCAGCCATGACACCAGAAGCTCCACTTCCCAGAAGTGGCCATATTGTGAGGACACCACGGCCAGGTGGAGAGGCTGGCTGTAGCTGTCCCAGCTGTGAGCCAGAATTTCCCATCGAGGTCCCAGGCAATAGCCAGCATCCACTACCAGACACACAGACAAGGTGACTTCAGACGTCTCCAGCCCCCAGCCATGGAGCCACCCCCATGTGTGAATCTTCCCAGCTGAGGCCTCAGATCTCCTGGAGCAGAAACACAGTGTCCCTGCCACACTCTGGCTGAATTCTTGACCCAGAGATTCTGTGCACATAACAAAACAGTTGTTTTATGACACTAGATGTGCAGGTGGTGTGTGACACAGCAGAACCAAGGATCAGTGGTGCCTCCAGCCACTTCCTGTTTGGTGCCAGATCTTGCAAATTCCCCATGAGTAATAAGCCTTTGTTCTGCACTGGTGTATAGAAGACGGAATAATGGCTCCAAAGATACCTAGAGCCTAACACCCACATCTTGTGGCTACGTCACTATACATGTAACAGAGGGCTTAGGGCTACAGAAGGGTTTCCGTTCGTTAAGCTGATTTTGGAGATGAGGAGCATATCCTGGTCTAGGGGTGTCCAGTGTGGTCACGGGTCCTTATAAGTGGAAGACAGCAGCAGCAGGTCTATTCCCAGGGTTGCAGACTTTAGGAATGGAGGGTGGGTCTGTGACCCAAGGAATGTGGGCAGCCCCTCAGAGCCAGAGACGCCAGGAATTGGATTCTCCTTTAGGGCCTCCAAGAGGATCACAGCTCTGACAACACCTTGATTCTAGCCAGGGATGTCCATTTCCCACTTCCCATTTCTAGAACTGTGAGATACTAAATCCGCACTCTTTGACGCCACTGAGCTTGCGGTCATTTTTTACAGGAGCCACAGGAAACTAACACAGGCCTGGTGCCCCATGGCCCCAGGATCAGCACTTTCCCTCCCCTTTCCCTGGGCTCTGGCCTCCACTTCCTCGCTTCTCACCCAGTCAGCCCACTGGACATTCATATCCGCCCTGGGCTCTCCCTTCTCAGTCTTTCCTCCCCTCAAGGTTTCCAACTATTTATTTATTTATTATTTTTTGAGATGGAAGTTCACTCTGGTTGCCCAGGCTGGAGTGCAATGGTGAAATCTCGGCTCACTCCAATCTCTGCCTCCCAGGTTCAAGCCATTCTCCTGCCTCAGCTGCCCAAGTAGCTGGGATCACAGGTGCCCACCACCACACTCGGCTAATTTTTTGTATTTTTAGTAGAGACGGGGTTTCACCATGCTGGCAAGGCTGGTCTCGAACTCCTGACCTCAGGTGATCTGCCCACCTCAGCCTCCCAGAGTGCTGGAATTACAGGCATGAGCCACTGAGCCTGGCCAAGTTTTCCAGCTCTTAATGGGCAAGGTGCCCACATACCTGCCTGCCCACCACCTTCCTACCTGCTGTGCCAATTCCTCTCACCTGTCACCAACCTTCCCAGGTGACTTGCCTGGAGGGGCCTCCTCCCATTGCCTGCTCTGTGCCCTTTACTGTGCCCAAGAACCTTGCCCACCAACTGTTCATATTTTCTGTGTTTTCTACACAGGTGCCAGCAGCTCCTGTTCTGACAATTTCCATCAGCTGCTGATCTCGTGAGCTCTTATTCTGATAAGTTAGGAGCAAAACAAACAGTCTCACGGAGAGAAACAGGTTGAATCCTGATGGTACTTTGAATGAGGCTGCAGGAGGAAATTATTCTACTGCAAACTAGAATCCCTAACAGAAAAACAAAAGGTAGCACTAAAGGACATGCAAACTTATCGCACGCAACATGCAAACATGCAAACTTACTGCAAACATGCAATGTTATCCTCTGAAAAACTCCTCTGAATTCATCAGAGGGTAACAAATACCCAAACTGTGCTAAGCAAATCCACCAATAAGACAGTCGTGAAATGTATTTATCTCAAAATGTGTTGGGTTGAACACATTTGGGTCATATCCTGATTTCAGGTTTAAATGGGGAGAAAAAGCTATTTTCAGACTAGAGGTTCATTTACTGTGAACTTACTCTTAATTTTCTCTATAAAATGAAAGGTAATGAAATCGTTTACAATTCAGCTGCTTACATCCAGCAATAATTTACTGAAATGTGTTGGATGAGACCTCACAAATGACTTGTTTCTCAATCTGCTTTCCATTCCCTCACATCTTTTGAAAATAGACATTGAAGGTCAGTTTTTAAAAAATAGTTGTAAATATATCACCAAGACTGAATATTACCAAAGATTCCTGTAAGGACTTGTCTTATATTATTCAACATTTTAAGCAGAGTTGCTGAGGTTAATTAGATTTCTGACCCTGAAAAATTTTAAGTGCCTCTGATGACTTATTTCGAACTGATAATTTTGTGTTAGAAACAGAAAAAGAATAATAAATAGACAGTGAACAAATACGCTCTTCATATTCCTTATGAGTGCAGAAAATATATTTCTGAAATTTAATTAAATAGCAAGATGTCCACAAGATCTATAATAAACCACTTTGCAAGACCTCTAAATGTCAAAGAAAAACACATTTTACATGAAACACCCCTTCCCCACCAGTAAATCTGTGAAGATTCAAGACTTTTTAAAAACCTGCAGAACCCATGAGTACATATTTCATCTTGAAAGTACTTTTTCAAAGACTAGGGAGCAGCTACTTGTTTGCAGTATGACAGAGTGGGATGTATTTTAATGTATCACAGACTGGTTTGTACTATTAGTTTTAGAGATCTGCCAGACGGTTTTAAAATAATGCAAGAGCTGTGGAGTTAAAGCTTAAAGTGGTGTAACTTAGTACAAGATGATAAACAATCACTTCAGTCACTTTTCCACTTTGCTGATATACCACGCTAGGTCCTCAGCAGATAGTCAAAATCACATGCAAAAGCAGACGGTCCTTTGGGGGAAACACATGGGGGAAAAATGAAACATTTGTCATCCCGCTAGCTTTATTATCTTAATAAATCACAGCATCTTAGTGCAGCGGCTCCCTATGTTCGGGCTGTCCCACTTGGGACAGCAAGATTTGAGGTTGGATGTAATCACAGCACTGAACATCACTGAATCCCACTGGGTGAAAGTTACCACATTTTCAATTCTCGTTTAATCCTTTCTACATGAAGGACAAAGCCTCATTTTGCTGCTAACTCATCTTTGATGCCTCTTGGACTCTTGCTAATATGTGTTTAGAGCAAAAAAGGCCTCTGACTCAGAGTCTTCAGGCCCCAGATTCTGCCCAGAGTTTTGCGATGTTTTCTTGGTCACCTTGCTTTCCTCTTACAGCATCTGCTATCGAAGGCAAGCACTACCAAGTTTCCATTCAGC
This sequence comes from Nomascus leucogenys, assembly GCF_006542625.1. NCBI lineage: Eukaryota > Metazoa > Chordata > Mammalia > Primates > Hylobatidae > Nomascus > Nomascus leucogenys. The sequence goes on from NC_044393.1 coordinate 3,849,195, forward strand.
TGTGGTTTATGGTTGGAGCCTGGGACCAGATGCAGGTGATTTGGTGACTGGTGCGTTAGCATTGGAGAAGCATCAGTCTAAAGTAGGAGTTGCAAACTTTCTCTAAAGAGCTGGAGAGTAAGTATTCAGCCTTTGCAGGTTGTGCAGGTTGTGCCAGTTCTGTCCTGATCACTACTAAACTCTGCTGCTGTAGAGCAGCCATGGACGATACGGAAATGAATGAGCATGGTTGTCCTATAAAACTGTACTTAGGATCACGCCTGTAATCCCAGCACTTTGGGAGGCTGAGGCAGTGGATCACCTGAGGTCAGGAGTTCGAGATCAGTCTGGCCAACATGGTGAAACCCCATCTCCACTAAAAATACAAAATTAGCTGGACGTGGTGGCGCATGCCTGTAATCCCAGCTACTCGGGAGGCTGAGAAAGGAGAACCGCTTGAACCCAGGAGGCAGAGGTTGCGGTGAGCCGAGATCGCGCCATTGCACTCCAGCCTGGGCAAAAAGAGTGAATCTCCATCTCAAACAAATAAAAAAAGTTTTCTGACTCCCAGAACTATAAGAGAATGAATTCCTCTGGTTTTAAGCCACCGAGTTAGTGGTAACGTGTTATGGCCGCTCCGGGTATCTAGTACAGTGGGACAGAGTGGGTGTGTGGATATGGGAACATTTGGGAACCGCAGTGTAGGTCACATAGCCAGTAAGTGTCAGAATGGGAATCTGAGCTCAGATCTACACCCTCCGCAAGCCCAAGTCCTTACGCGTTTGACTGTGTGTCTTCTTAGAGAGGAGTGCTGAAGGAGAGGGCTTGCGTCGTGCACTGAAACTCAACAATATTCCAAGGTGGAGGCCGGCAAGTCCTCTCTGTCTGGGACATCCAGGACACCTGGAGTTGCTTGGACAAGTCTACATGGCACAGATGGGACCATCACTGTGGTGCCAACGAGCCCCACCTCCAAGTTCAGGGCACCTCACGACTTCCCACATCAAGTTCCCATCCAGAACTTCCCAGAGAACAAGAAGCCAGCATGTTTCTGCCCACAAGAATTAGCTGCTGGGCAAAGTAGACCTCAAAGAGGAGCAGAGAGCTGCCATTGAGACCGTCCTGGCACTGCTGGAACTGCTCCCAGGGGTTTTGAACCCTACAACCTCCTTTCCATGGAGTTTATTTAAAAAATTATATGTTAACCTTCATTAAAAAAAAAAAATCAGAGACAGGGCTTCTTTCTTAGTTTCTTTCTTCCTTTCTGTTTTGTTCCAGAAGACTTGGCTCTGGAGGTTGTTACTTAGTTTGGAAGGCAAGAGGAAGGTTAATTAGCTTTGTGACCCAAGAGCTCTCAGGGAAGACGTCAAGTGATTCCCTAATCACTCCTCAAAGTTCGATATGGTTGGAAGGGCAAGGTCCGGGACAGAAGATGCTAAGCTGGTTGTTAGGTTGACTATGAATTCCACCCAGCATGGTGGAGGGGGACATTTGCAAGGCATTGTTCTCTGTGAGGAGTCCAGATAAATAATTCATTCCTCTCTTGTGTCCCATCACCTGGTGGCCTCCAGCCCAGCAAGCCATTGTGGAGTTCAGGGCCAACCCAGGGGACTTCTTGGGGCTGAGACTCCCACTCAGTCACAGAGAGAATCCAGCCCCCACATCTGCATGGGTTGCATTCTGCTTCCTGAACTCCTGAAAAACATAAACAGCACATTTCTCTGTTTGGCAAAGGATACCAAGGCAGAGACTCAAGATATGCCAGCCACGGTCTTCCAAGTTCTCAAACCTCCAGACTGTGGTCTGCAAATGTGCCTCACCTGGGACCTCCTTAGACAGAATGCAGAATCTCTGGCCCACCCCAGACAGGCTGAATCAGGATCTCTGGGCATGGGGCCCAGCACTCTGCATGTTCACAGGCTCTCCAGGTAATTTTTTTTTTTTTTTTTTTTTTGAGATAGAGTTTCACTCTTGTTGCCCAGGCTGGAGCACAATGGCGTGATCTCGGTTCACTGCAACCTCTGCCTCCTAGATTCAAGTGACTGTCCTGCCTCAGCCTCCCAAGTAGCTGGGATTACAGGCACTCACCACCATACCTGGCTAAATTTTGTATTTTTTAATAGACATAGGGTTTCTCTACAAAAAGAGCCAGGCTGGTCTCGAACTTCTGACCTCAGTTGATCCACTCACCTCAGCCTCCCAAAGTGCTGGGATTACAGGTGTGAGCCACTGTGCCTAGCCTTATCCAGATAATTCTGATGCACACTAAGGTTTGAGCAGTGCCCCTTAGGACCACAGCCCTTCATGACTGTTAAAAACCTAGCGGAGAATAAATCCATTCCCTGCCCTCTCTCCCCAGACTCTCAGTCAACCAAGACACCAGCTGGGGGATTCCGATGAGAAGCAAAGCCTGCATTCGATTCTATTGCAGAAACTGATACTCACTGGTGATTTTCTTCAGCAGTTCCTGAAATCACTGAACAGGTGGATTTTTTCTTCCTGACTTGGCAGTATATCTTCCTCGATTCACTTACTGTTTAGAATATTTTGCTTGCCATGATTGCAAAGTCATTGTGGCAGGCAAAGATGCATTGCATGCCATTTTTCCTCATCTGCACATGGCCCTCAGGACATAAAGAGGATGTTAAAAAAAAAAAAAAAAAGTTTTGAAGGACATGAAGAATGGCCCTGCCACTATCTCCCTCAGCGGAGTCCTCTCCCTGGCCCCGGGAAGCCTCGCCAGAGGTGTTTCCCTTCACTAGGGCTATAAAATTTGCATCCTATTCATAATTATGCGAAATCCCCCAAATGCAGGCTGGGGACAGCTGCTCCAGGGTTACATTGCCAAGGATGGCACTGAGCTAGCGGCTACACCAAAAAGTCAAGCGATGGTCAGCTTGGGTGGAAAGCACCACGGGGTGAACGTATTCTCCACGTGATGGGAAGTCGCCTCTCCAGTCATATCCTAAGGCAAGAGTGGCAGCTGCCCATCACAGCCCAGAAGGTGACCACTTGGGAGAGAAAGGGGCTTGATTCAGATGCGGTTCGTTTGGGGACAGACACAGCGACAAGGCAGGAGCTCCTGGGGTCGCAGGGGTCGGGGAGAGGGGATAGGGTGTCTTTAGCTGATTGAAATCTCTTCTCATTTGACTGCAGGTGAAGTAGGATCAGAGGTGGATTCACTGTGAGGCCCTCATTTCCATGGGGGCTGCTTCCAAGACTAGGAGGGGCCCTAGTCATGTGTTCCTGTGGCCATAGCTTTGCAAAACTTGCTGATGGGAAGAGATTTTCACTGCAGTTGACTTTAGGCCACCATCTCTTTCTGCTCCAGCTTCCCATCCCTAGGGTTTCCCTCACCTCAGGAGCTGTTAGAGAGGCTGTGGCTCTTCTGGAATGCACTTATTTAGGCTTGAGTGGCAGATTTGTATGAAGCCACTTTCACATCAAGTGCCATTGTGCTGGGTGTGCTGGGTCAGTGACGTGTCCAGGAACAACCCTGCTGCTCATGGCAATAGTGCTCCCAGTGTCCTGCCAGGATCCCGGGGCCAGATGAGCTTCTCATTGGTGCCCAGCACCAGAGGGTCTGGTGCAAGAGGAAAAGGAGCAAGGTTTGAAATGTATGGAGCCAGAAGCCAGTCTAAGAAAAATCTTCTTATCATCAGACATGCTATTATCAGGAGAGGATTCAGTTCTCATTATTACCTAGTCAAAATAAATGTTCTCCCTTGTAAGGAATAATTTGTAATGCATATACACAAATGTAAATGAACCTTTTTTTTATGGGATGAAAAAGAATCTAAGGATGGGTGCAGTGGCTCATGCCTGTAATCCCAGCACTTTGGGAGGCCGAGGTGGGTGGATCACTTGAGGCCAGGATTTTGAGACCAGCCTGGCCAACATGGTGAAATCCTGTCACTACTAAAAATGCAAAAATTAAATGGGTGTAGTGTGTACACCTGTAATCCCAGCTACTCAGCTACTTGGGTGGCTGAGGCACAAGAATCACTTGAACCCTGGAGGTAGAGGTTGCAGTGAGCTGATATTGCTCCACTGCACTCCAGGCTGGGTGACAGAGCAAGACTGTCTCAAAAAAAGAAAAAAAAAAGAAAGAAAAAGAATCCATCAAAATTCTTGTGTCTATAGGACAAAACCTTACCCAATGTCACAGTGAGTCTGTCTGTGTGTCCATCTGCACGTTGCATGCCACCAACTATCCATAACTTTAAAAAAAAAAGCTTTACCTGACCACACTAGAAGAATTATCTTTCTGTTCTGTTAAAAGCAATACCAAACATTTTTGTCATATGAAAAGGCAAAATGTATGCAGGAGAAAAATGTAGGAAAATGTAAAATACAACCAGGTAACTATTAAAATATTCAATACTGTATAGTTTTGTGATGTACAGAAATTTAGCCGCTTTTAAGAATTTAAATAAACCCCATTCCTAACCAATTTTGTATGTGTCATTTTGTATGTTGTTTGCTTTCATTTTGAGCCCCACACAGCCTGGATCTGAAAGGGCTCATTCATCCGTGCATTTGTTCAGCAGATGCTTATGGAGCCCACCACTGCAGGCACAGGCAGCAACGCAGCCAGCAAGAAAGCTGGTGCTGGCATCAAGGGGTGAACAGCCAGGTGGGGGACATGATAGTCAGCATGTAAACAAGCACATTCACGGGAAACTGCAGAGCTGCAAGGTGGAGGGAGGAACAGAACCGCAAGGAGGAAGGGGAAATGGTACTTGCAATGGGCTGGTCAGGAGGACCTCTGAGGAACTGATGCTTAAGCAGAGACAAGGATAATGGGAAGGGACCAAGCAGGCCAGGAGCTGAGGAAACATGTGCCACAACACACGCAAATGTCCTGAGACTGTGCCGGGGCGGCTGGAGGGAGGTTATCATGTTCCAAAAAGAAGAGCAAGGCCAATGGGGTCAGACAGATGACAGTGAGGGCTGGGTGGTGAGTGGAGATGGACCGAAGGACCCCGCGAGGAGACAGCATGCATTGGCACTCTGTCCCCATGGCTGTGATGAAAGACAACACGTGAACATTACACCAAGCAGGAAGAGTGATTAAAGGCGACACAGAGACTCCCATGTTCTCTGCCAGCAAACTTCCTGCTTCTTCCTCGGTCTGGTCTAATTACACGCAGACTCCCGTCTTGACCAGTCACCCCAGAAGTCATGTGTAAAGCTAATATGCAGAAATGAGGCTTACCAAGGGGCAGGGAGAGACTTCCAATTAAATGTCTTCCACAGCAAATGGGAAATGGGGCCCTTTAATGTTGACTCCAGCTGGTGCATTCTAAAAGAAAACCAGGCAGAAATACGTGATAGTTGGGACACTTTCTCCAAATATCAAAGCTGAATACATTCTTTTTCAACTTCAGCACAGTGATCCTTCTCTAAACAGCACCAGCCAATGGAAGTCACAGCTCTTCTTACTCCAGAGAGTTATATAGAATCAGTCCTTTTGTATATATTTTTAAGCCGAGAAATTTGCATTCTCCTTGTTTTTCTTTGGAAATGGGGAACTCAAGTCTTTTGCTGGTCTTGTCCTCAAAGAACAGGAGGAGTGACTGCTCTCACCGGACAGATAGCTTATTCTGACAGGAGGGCTGGGGGGATTCAGCACTCCTCTGGTCTGTCAGCTGCTTGAAAATGAAAGCGGAATTCTCACAGTGGCCTATCCCGGAGCAGCTCAGGGAGCCTGATGAGCATCATCTCAAAGCCACGCCATGAGCGAGATGGAGCGAGATGGAGTCCAAGCAGGCCTGGATCAGAAGCAAAGAGCAGCCTTTCACACGAGAGCGCATGGCCTTCCTTCATAAGACGGAGGTGACCACTGAAGAAAACAGCTGCAGGCTAGGTCTACAGTGGGTGTCACATAAGAAATTCCCAAGCAAGCCCAGCCGGAATTAGCTGCCACCTGTGCCTGCCCACGGGGCACTCTGTGTACATCCACTACAGCTCACGGTGCTGGAGTTCCTAGTCCCCATGGCTGTCTGTGCTACAGATCTTGAACTCTTAAAAGGCAGGGGGCATGTGTGGTTTGACTTTGCTTGATAAAAAGTCATCCCCAACCACCACACACACAGTACCTGGCATGCAGCGGGAACTCAGGAGCTATTGAATGCATGCAGTGAGCTGATGCCCTGGCCGCAGGACATGGAAATGCATACACAGGTTCATGGAACCCCACTAAGCCCATGGTGCTAAAACTCCTGGAGCACCTGCTGACCACAGTTCTTCAATGGCTTTCTCCAAGAGCACATCAGAATGGAAGCACCAGGGCCTCTCCATCTCTGGGTGCATACATTAACTGCATCAATACGCGTGGTCCAATGGTCAGCCCAATTGCTCATCTTATCCAGGAAAATCTCCATAATAAATCCAGCATTTTGGGGGAGAAGCTGAGATTCTCAAAGTAGAAAGCCCACTGGCTAGAGTACACTGAGACACACGTGCTGTGGGGCTGGAACCTGCAGGATAGCTGGGCTGGGAGGCAGCCTGAGCGGTTGGCTGGGAGTGGAACCAGCTACCTTAGAAGGAAGTGAGGTGTCTATCCACAAGCACCCACACAAAGCCAGAGGGTCCTGTTGTACTGGGAGGGAAGCTGGATGGCATTACAGTTCGCCCCTCTCAGCCTGGGTATGAATCCATCATTGTTTGTTTGTCCTGACAAAGCACATTGCCATATGTGAACTTGGCCACTGCAGTTAGAATGGATCAGGAACAAAACCTTACTATTCCTACTCATCGAGTCATTGCCTGGTTTATTGGCTGTACAGACTTCACGGATAGGGAACCTGAAGATCATATCCAAGGATCAGAACATTTTCTGCAGAGGAGATGTAGAGTCCAGGGATGAACCTCCATGCTCACCCCATGCTTGCTGAGAGGCACCTGTTTTTCACTCCTTGACTTTGTGCTGAGTCCTGCCATATGCCAGATGCTGCTTTGCAGTGCAGCGAGGATGGGCCCACAGAGCCTCTTCCAGCATGGAGATTAAGTCTGGTAAAGGAGGACAGCAAAGAGCCAGTGATAGCATGCTCCCAAAATGAGCACAGCTGTGATAGGGCATGAAAGAGGACAGAGGACAGAGCTAGAGAACTGCACAGAAGGCCAACTTAGGGGTGGGGGGTACAACAAAGGCCTCTCTGGAGAGGTAGCATCCAAGCTGAGACCTAAAGAAGAGAATGAGAGCAAGGTGAGCCAGGCAGGGACCTTCCTGAAGCAGGGAAGTATGTGCAAGGGCCCTGTGGTTGGCAGGGAGGGAAACCACAGCCTGTTGCGGGGCTGGAAGGGTGAGCAGTGCTGCAGTGGCATGGGGGAGGGGAACCATCAGTGTGGGGTCCTCATGACCAAGGCCCCAGAGGTGGAACACAGAGATACCATTCAGTAGGAACCAGCTTTGATAGGAGACTTGTGGAACACAAGGATAAGGCATTTGAGGTTGTTTTAAAGCTTTCTGCAAAAATCACATCCTCAGAGGTCTGGACGTGGGGATTTGGAGCAGGCCTGAGTCTGGCTGGCTGCTGAATATTTCATGCAGCCTCCTCGGCTGGCCGGCCCCTCGCTGCTGGGCATGGTCTTCCTCTTCATGCATGATTTACAGGGCTCTGCATAATGCCCCAGCCCCATTTATCCTGGCCTGTTGACCATTAGCATGAGCAAATAAATGTACATTTCCAAGAGTCCAGAACCCCAGCCTGAGCCCAGTCTAGCTGACAGCTTTCCACTTGCTCCTAATCACAGGAGTTGGGGGACTGGAGAGCAGGGGACCACCTGTTGTGTGAGAAGATTCCAGAACCGCCTGTGGATTGGATTTTTTCCTCCCTCTTCCAGAATTTTTACCTTAGAAATTCATCATTCCCTCTTTCCCTTTTGGGTGATAGACAGTTCTTTCATGTACTGCTGAGAAGATAATTCAGAATTCTGTTTATTCTAATGCAGTTCAAAATGTCTGTGACTAGCATCTGAAAATAGCTCCATGTGTTAAATACTGGCAGCCAGAAAGCTTTTGGAGCCTGTTTCTCATCGTCCCCGGGTCCTCCAGCCGGTCCATCAGTCTGTCTGTGTCTGTCTGTGTGAAAAGCAGCTCCTTTGTCTCAGGCTTTGTGGGACTGGGGTCCATGGGGCAGTTTGGGGGAGGGGAGGGTCATGGTTGGATATCATTTATGGTGCATGTTCTGCATGTTAAGCTTTGTGCTGGGCCCTGGGAAAGACTCTGTCTTCTTGCAGCTTTCAGTCTGATGGGGAGACAGGCACTGAATGGGGAAATAGACAGTAAAGAGACATTCACTAACCAACACCATGGTGACGGGACTTACATCCTACGTGGTCCTCGGATTCATTTCATTTGGGGAAGCTATTGCAGAGGCTGGGGCTGGAACGAATATGGCTCACAGGGAAAGGAGCAGCTGGAAACAAGGGAAGTGGGAAGCAGAGAGGTGGAGAGGGAGTGGGGAGGGGTCCAAGGTCAGAAAGCCAAAGGGCCAGGCTGAGGCATCATCAGTAGAGGTGTGAGTACCTGGGACAGGTGTCAGGAGGGGAAGGAGTCGGGGTAATCACATCAGGGACACAGGAGCTGGCTCTGGTGGATGTCACCAGAATATGAAGGGGAAATCTGGGAACACAGCAGTCATAAGAACAATGACCAAATCCAGCTCCTCAGTGTGTCTGGCGCATGTGGGCAAGGTGGGCAGGGAAGGCCTCGTGTGCTGTGGCCCTCCCCACTCTCCAGCCTTATTTCTTGCCTTTTTCCCCTTACTCTGCATATTCCTAGCCACAAGGACCTCCTCCCAGTTCCTTGAATTCTACACTCCCTCCTCCCACAGGCCCTTCGCTCAGGCCACCCTGTTTTCCAAGAACACTGGTACTTTCTCTCCACTCTCAAAGCAATCATCATCCCTCCAGAGAGCCTTCTCTGCCCTCTCCTTCCCCAAGACTACCCAAATTCTACTATTAGCTACTCTTATAGCCGCAGGTACCACACCTCCTTGGGGCTTATTTCTGTTGAAATTTTACACACATTGATATATTTTTTAAAAATTATCTGTCCTTCCTATTAGATTTATGCTCCTTAAAGACAGGAAGGAACCTCATCTAGTTTTGTTCAACACAGAATCTATGTAACAGGCATGAAATCAATATATTCTTTTTTTCATTTTTGGAGATGGTTTCTCTCTCTGTCACTCAACCTGTAGTGCAGTGGCACAATTATAACTCATGGCAGCCTTGAACTCCTGGGCTCCTGCAGGATGGATGGATGGATGGATGGATGGATGGATGGATGGATGGCAGGATGGATGGATGAATGGATGGGAGGATGGATGGGAGGATGGAGCAATGGAAGTATGGATAGATGGCAGGATAGATGTACGCATGGGAGGATGGATGGGAGGATGGATGGATGGATGGATGGATGGATGGATGGATGGATGCATGGATGGATGGATGGATGGATGGATGGATGGATGGATGGATGGGAGGATGGATGGATGGATAGAAGGATGGGAGGATGGATGGATGGGAGGGTGGATAGATGGGAGGGTGGATGGATGGGAGGGTGGATGGGAGGATGGATGGATGGGAGGGTGGATGGAAGGGACGGTGGGTGGATGGGTGGATGGATGGATGGTTGGATGGATGGGAGGATGGATGGATGGATGGGAGGATGGATGGATGGATGGATGGATGGATGGATGGATGGATGGAAGGAAGGGAGGATGGATGGATGGGAGGGTGGATGGGAGGATGGATGGATGGGAGGGTAGATGGATAGGAGGATGGATGGATGGGAAGGTGGATGGATGGATGGATGGGAGGATGGATGGATGGGAGGATGGATGGGAGGATGGATGGATGGATAGATGAATGGGAAGATGGATGGATGGGAGTGTGGATGCATGGGAGGGTGGATGGATGGGAGAATGGATGGGAGGATGGGAGGATGGATGGATGGGAGAATGGATGGGAGGATGGATGGATGGATGGATGGATGGATGGAGGGATGGACAGACGGATGGATTGATAGATGTGAGGATGGATGCGAGGATGGATGGGAGGATGGATGGTTGGGTGGGTGGATGGGTGGGTGGAAGGAAGGAAGGAAGGAAGGACAAATGGTTGGGAAGTTGGATTATGGGAGGATGGATGGATGGATAGCAGGATGGGTGGGAGGATAGTTGGATGGATTTTCAATCCTCCCACCTCAGCCCCCTCAGTAGCTGGAAGTACAGGTGTGCACCACCATCCTTGGCTAAGAAATCAATATTGTTAATGAACAAATGAGGAAACAAGTGAATGTAGAACTCAGACCTCAGAGGAGATAAGGATAACTAGACCCTGCAGTGGCAGAAGGGCAGGTAGTGGATGAGAGAAAAGTGCCTGAAATCTCCCTATGAGAATCACTGTAATCCCAGATTTCAGGATTTCAGACCTCTACTGAACACCCCCCACCCCCATCACTTAGACTATAACAACTTCGCTGAATTTGAGACAACTAAGTTGTACATCCAGGCATTTTATCCATAAACCATCAGGTAATGCAATACTTGGACAGAGCTCACCTGGGCAAATTGCTTTGAATATAAAAAGTCAGCATCAAAATGCAGCACGTGTGACCTCCCCACTCCTGAGCACTCACTTGATCACATTACAGGCAGGTTTCTTCCGGCGCTATGTGGCTGGGACAACATGTGAGCTGAAGCTGCAGAGCAGCACCACTGCTGCTCAGCTGATGTCCTCATCCCACTCAGGCCATCAGAAGATGCCCCATGTCTCAACACACAGACCAATAACTCTAGGTAAGAGCTCTCTAGCCAGTGTCTGGCCCCTGTTCCATCTAAGAGGCTGCCAAGACTGAGCATCAGGTGCTGGATGACCTGGTTCCTTCTCATTATCATTAATGTGGCTTGCACATCCTGAACTCTGATCATGTAGGAGGAAGTCTTTTGGCTTGTTTCAGGCACCATATGTATTTGCCAAATGATTTACTTTGCTTTGGATTTTTCAGGGCACAAGTGTAGAGGCTGCCTCCATTGGATGGCATGCCCATGGCTACAAACTTCTCCATGATACCAGGGATAAGGGCACCTTGATAGGAGGAAAATGAGAACCCATCCAGCCCTGATACCAGCACATTCCTTCTCTTACAAGCAGGCCAGATGCTCAGGGCTTCTCCATGAGTTACAGTGGCCTGAGGGTCTTCATTGTCAACCCTTTCAGCAGGGCCTGTGATGCGGGAAAGGGATTTAGTGGGTTAGTGGCTTCCCCGCATCATCAGCTGTTCCCTCCATTGGCTACACTCCACACACTTACAACATATTCATAATCATTTCAATTCCCAAACTCCAACCCTGCTCTTTCCTCCCAATACAACACTTGACTTCTCCTCTTCACCTCCAAACTTCTCAAAAAGGTATCCTCCCCTTGCTACCTCAATTCTTTCTGTTCATACCTTCAACACCCTTTACATCTTTGCTTTGACTCTCAGTGGACTCACACAGAGGCCCACCAGAAGACCACCTGCAACTCCCTGTTGTCTACAGCCAATGTCCTCTCCCCCACCACTGTCCTCCTTGACCTTCAAAGAATTTGGTCCAAGAGCACAGCTTATTCATCACCTCCTGTAGCTCATATGATACCTAGCACCTAGGGAGTACAAAACACGTGTTGACTGAGAGAATGATTAAGCAAAGGAGTAAATACATTTACAGATAAGAATTTCCAACCCAAGGTCCTGGCTCAATTTCTTCTGTCTAATGTATACTAGAGAAGACTTTAGCATCTCTTTTCCTTAAGGAACATTTTTAAATGTCTTTATACTTTGTTTCCTGAAAAAAAGATGTGAAAAGGGACAGCTCTGGGGTCAGCTTTATGGAAGTTAATTCTGACCTGGTACAAAGCACTAGGATTTTTCACATTTAATTCTATAGGAAATTTACTCTGACTGAAGTTTACTTTAAGAAAATACGTTATAGGGAAAATTGGAAAGACAGATTATGAGATATTTTCAGGGCCATCAGATTGACAGATGCCCCTGTCTAAAGAGGTTATAAGCCTAATGCGTGAGCAAACTTGATCAGGACACCCACTCTTCATTCACCCATCCATCCATTTATTTAAGAATGATTTGTCAGGGGTTTACCCTGTGCCAGGTACTGCGAGCAAGACGGTGAGAACTCCTACCTGGATCCTCATAGGCAGAACCCCAGTGAACAATATAAAGAATTAAAATGCATAATACATTTGGTGTGACCACAGCTAAAGGGGAAAGCGGAGTGGAGAAGAGAGCGGACGCAGGGTGTGCGATGGTGAATAGGGTGCCCAGAAATGCCGTCACTGAGAAGATGACATGGGACCTGAAAGAAGACAGGGCAGAGGGCAAGTCAAAAGCCTCACTGGCTGATGGTAGGACCAAGCTCTGTCTCGTTCTCCCAGGTACAGGTGTTGTGTGTTTGTGGCCCTTAAGCTTTGGTCCTTGCCAGTCAAATCTCTCCTGTTTCCTGCTGTCTCATCCGCCTGGATAACTGCGGCAGCATCTCTGGGCAGCTCTCTCTCTAGTTTACATGGGGGCTAGGCTCCTGCCTGAAAATCAGCTGGGGCATGGTCACCATGCCTGGTCCTTGTCTCCTTCTTCCTGTGGATGATGGATCCTTCTCCCCTATGCTCTGCCACAGGCAGAGAACTGAGCTAAACAGACTGACCACAAAGGATCATGGAGGGACCCATTTGACTTTGGTCTCACTTTCATTGTTTGCAGAAACTTCTCAGATAAAAGGCCTCAGGCCCCTTTGCTGCATCCATTTATACATTTTGCCCTCCATCACTCAGTTCTCCACTTGAGGCTTAGACAAAGTGGGTGGGTCCCACTTCCTTTTTCTTCTCCCACACAGCCCCAAAATTGGGGAGGAAAAAGACCCCAACATGCATACTCCTAGTCTCCCTGGAATTACGCCTGCTTCCCTTAAGTGTATGCACCTCCCGTCCTCACAAACACAGCCTAGAAGGTGAGCACAATTCTACTTCCAGATGGGGCAGAATGGAGCCAGGTAACTTCCCCAGGTTTGCACAGGTAGGAAGAAGTCGTGGATGCAGAACTGGGACTGAGACCCCTGGACTCCAGGTTTGCGTCCTCAACTAGCATGCTACGTTGCCAGCTGGAAGCAGAAACCAGGTCTCTCCTGTGGGTGGTTGTGTCTCTGGTGTACAGCATAGCACCTGGTACACTGTGGCTGCATTTTCAACATTTGCTGAACGAAAGAAGGAGGGAGGGAGGGAAGGTAGGAAGGGAAAGATGTAGAGCAGAGCCTGGAGGGGTATCAATCCTCCTGCTCAGAACCAGAGACACAGCTAGCTGGAAATACCCAGACAGACGCTCCCAGATCTGCCCCTACATTAGTCAGATGCATATCTCGCTCATAACTTATCCACAGATCATAAAAGTTGCGGCGGCGGGGGGTTGGGGGGGTTGGCCTCCATCTTTGAATTTCATGCATAAAATTTGCATGCATAATAACCTCTGCCAGATGTTCACAGGTGACACTTACAGCTCTCCTCTCTTTCTGCAGAGCGCACCAGGTCACATCCTCAGGTTACTGGTAAGAAAATCGTCCAACTGCCAGGGCAGACATTCTATTCTCCTCCATAGTTTTTACCGCTGAGCAATTAAAAAGGAGCGACAGGCCTGCCAGAGAGCTGCTCTGAGAGACTTCCCAGGTCTGAGTCCTCATCTTTCTAGCTGCCGTGCATCAATGGAGACAGATGGCCCCGGGGCCGGGAGGCTCCGTTTTGTGGAGAAAGGTCAGCATGTGCTGCTTTGATTCCCTGTCCCTGACACTTGAGAAAGGAAAGTGTTTATGAAGGCAAAGCCCTTCCCAGAAAAATCCAACAGATCTCTGCAGTGTAGGCTCCACTCATCCATGCTTTCCGTGTTCTCTTTTTTTTTCTTTTTTTTTTTTTGAGATGGAGTTTCACTCATGCTGCCCAGGCTGGAGTGCAATGGCGCCATCTCGGCTCACTGCAACCTCTGACTCCTGGGTTCAAGCAATTCTCCTGCCTCAGCCTCCCAAGTAGCTGGAATTACAGGCATGCACCACCACATCTGGCTAATTTTGTATTTTTAGTAGAGACAGGCTTCTCCATGTTGGTCAGGCTGGTCTCGAACTCCTGACCTCAGGTGATCTGCCCACCTCGGCCTCCCAAAGTGCTGGGATTATAGGCATGAGCCACTGCACCCGGCCATGTGGTCTTTAGTGTTAAAGAACCAACCCAGAGATTGAAAAGAGCCATCACCATATCCCTTGAAGTAAACTGCCTTGAGATCTCAGAATGGGGCAAACATTACAGAAGAAACCCTCTCTTGATCAAAGACGGGTGAAAGCTGCTTGTCCTAAGCATGAGTCTAGTGCTGGGAGCTGAGGGCTTTGACACATGGTTGCTCCCTTCTGATTCATACGGAGCCCCCAGAACTCAGGTCAAGAATCTGGGTGCAGGTCCAGCACCCCCACTTCCTCAATCTGGAACCCTGTCCAATTCCTCCTTGCATCTCAACTTCCCCATCTTAAACTGGGAATAATACATATTCCAGGATAGTTTGAAAAATTAAATGAGAAATGAAAAAGTATGAGCTGATGACCATTGTTGTCCTGTATAATCTCAGCTGGCAGGCACAGCAATGTGCATTATCCTTTCACACACTTGACTCTTGAACACCGTGGGGGGTTAGGGGACCAACCACCCCACCGCCGCCTGCACAAGTGAAAATCCACAAATAACTGTTGACTCCCCAAAAGTTTAACTACTAATAGCCTACTCTTGGCTGGAAGTCATACCAATAACCAACAGTTGATTAAAACATATTTTGTATGTTATATGTATCCTGTATTCTTGCAATAAAGTAAGCTAGACAAAAGAAAATGTTAAGACAATAAGAGAAAAGGGATTTTCTCAATTCATATTCTCTATTCATTTTCTCTATTCATACAGATTTTCTCTGTTCATATTCCACTCTTCATTAAGTGGAAGTGGACTGGCATAGGGTATTCATCCTCATGGTCTTTGCATTGAGTAGACTGAGGAGGATGTGGAGGTGGTCTTGCTGTCTCTGGGGTGGCGGAGGTAGAAGACCATCAGCATGTAGGGGGACCCATGCAGGTCGAGCCCCCTGTTGTTCAAGGCTCAACTGTAATTGCTTTTTGATCCATCTGATGAAAAAGGCTCAGTTTCAGAATAATGTATCTTTGACACCCCACTTTACTCATTTATCTTTTCAGTAAAGAGCACAGTCCTTGGACTCAGAGCCTTTGATAATTAATATTTCATAAAGATGCATTCCCTTTTTATTGTATTAATCATTCCTGTTATCTCCTATTAATACAAATGACACTGGCTTTCCATCTGTGTAACTGGTTCCTTTTGAAATAACTATTTCAGCTTAAAAAGTCAATTAAGGAGACAAAAACTAGATCATAATAGAGACAATACTCAGACGTAGCAAAATTGTAGGGAAGAAATGCAGTGCCAGTGGATGTGGCCAAGCCCTCGGGGAGGAAAGTGGCTGAGGCTGGACAAAGGCTGATGTTGGCGACACGTGTGAGGCAGCATCAGACGTGTGAGACCGGGTGTTTCTCGTGTGTGTGTGTGTGTGTGTGTGTGTGTGTGTGTAGAGAAAGAGGAGGAGAGGACCCACACCAGAATCAGATGCTGTATGGGGTGGAAGGGGTGGACAGGCCCCGCATCGAGGCAGCCTCCTCCATTGCCCTCCACCTGCATCACCTGTGCATGTGAAGTCTCCCCTGGCAGGCCCCCGTGCAGGGGCTCAGGATGCAAATTGGGCCCAAACTGGAGGTGGAGGGGTAGGTAGGGTCACCTCCTGCTTTGGCTGTTTTCCTGTTCCTGCCGGCAGCAGGGCAGGACCCTAGGCTGCTGTTCAGCTACATTCTGACCTGCATGCCTTGGGGTGAAGATAGGCCACTGAGCCTGAGGCCTCAGAGGCAGCTTCTTCCTCTCCTGGGATCACAGGTGAAAAGCAGGCATGCCGACTCCAGTGGCAGACTCCTGGTCTCCAGCCTTCTGAACCATCCTGGCTGTGGCAGTCGGTGCTGTCCTGGCAGGCTTGCTACACAGTGCTCGATAAAACCCAGAGCCAGCCAGAACCCCTCCTCAGCACTTTCAACAATGACCTGTAAGCATCTGATTTCCCCGTCCTGAATCCCTTCCTGCATGACCCAGCAGAGGGGCTCTGTGTCATGAATGAACTCTGACAGTCAGTCTACCCCTCTACCTGGTGCGTGGAAGGCAGAAGGAAGGACACAATTGTCATGACAATGTCATCTCCACTGGATCCTGGGTGATTTGCTCGGGGCTTAGCAGCGTGTGATGACTTACACCTGACCCATCCCTTTACCGCCTACAGGACATCCCTATCCTGCATCTTTTCACCTTCTTAGCAGTGTGCACCAGGCAAACCCAGGCTGATTAGAGCCCCCAGGAGCCCTGCCCTCACCTGCACACCTGTCCAACCAGAAAAGGCCAAGTGCACATCTCCCTCCATCCCTGAGGGTGGAAGTTGAAGATGCCATGACAAACATTGGGTCTTCTTTGTAAACGAATTTCTAGCCTTTACCAATCCTCCCCACCCCCCACAACAAATTTTAAAACCCCTCTTATTTATTTTGAGAACAGAGTCTCACTCTGTCGCCCAGGCTGGAGTGCAGTCATGTGATCTCAGCTCACTGCAACCTCCGCCTCCCAGGTTCACGTGATTCTCCTGCTTCAGCCTCCTGAGTATTGGAGACTACAGGTCCCCGCCACCATGCCCGGCTAATGTTTGTATTTTTAGTAAAGACAGGCTTTGGCCATGCTGCCCAGGCTGATCTCCAGCCCCTGGCCTCAAGTTATCTACCCGCCTCAGCCTCCCAAAGTGCTAGGATTACAGGCATGAGCGATCACACCTGGCAAAACCTCTTTTATAAGCGAAAGTGTGAAATCATATTTCACAGAGAAAATACACAGGTAGGCCTAGTTTCCATAATGAAAGAGCAAGGGAGGAAGAGAACTATGACTAGATTGCAAAGGGCTAACGGAAACTTGATTTTTGAGACGGAGTCTCACTCTGTCGCTAGGCTGGAGTGCAGTGGCACAATCTCTGTTCACTGCAACCTCCGCCTCCTGGGTTCAAGCAATTCTCCTGCCTCGGCCTCTCGAGTAGCTGGGACTACAGGCACTCACCACCATGCCAGCTAGTCTTTGTATTTTTAGTAGAGATGGGGTTTCACCATGTTGGCTAAGATGGTCTCAATCTCTTGACCCTGTGATCTGCCCACCTCGGCCTCCCAAAGTGCTGGGATTACAGGTGTGAGCCACCACACCCGGCAGGGAACTTAATTTTTTTAGCGCTATCAGAATAACCCTGGCTCCCCACTCCCTCTGGTTTGCTTTGATTAACATTTCCAGGACAAATCTATGGAAATAACCAACCCCAGGCCCTGCTTAGCCTGTTTATTTTCTGTAGCAACTGTGGCATTGGCTCTACCCGGTCAGATTCGTAATTCGAACTCCTAGGGTGGGAGTCTCTGTTGCTACTGCAATACATTTATCAAGAAACACGATGTTATTTATTTCAACTCACATTTGTTTCTTGCTGCAATTTCTATCTGGAAGGAAGGCCTGGCTGTTCATTTTGGTGGGAGAACTCAATACAAAGTTAATTACTGAAAAGAAAGAATATGAAGAAGCCTGGAGACCATCCAGGACATTTCTTCCAAAACACATTCCAAGGCAACTGGAACCAAGCAAGAGAGGCTCACGGTGCTTTGAACAGGGAAAGAGGGCATGAGGAGGGACCGGGAGAATCGCCAGATCTTGCCAATCCTCGTTAGGGACCAACACACAGAAGATGAATGGTGGGAACAGGAACTGGCTGCTTCTCACGCACTCATCATTAAGGCGCTACAACAATTTTTTTCTTCCGTTTGTTCTTTCTCTCTTCATACTCTAGGAACCGGAGGGGCAGAGAAATTTGGCTGTTAGATTTCAATATAATTGGACTTCATTGTGATGTGTGTAATCCCCTCTTCCCTGGTGCTGGGAGGTTTATCTTGAGGCCACTGCTGCTCTGGTGGAGTGATTGGGAATGATGTAAATACATTTTCTCTCCAGGGAAGCAATGTACTTTTGAAGGGCTTAATAACAAACACAAAAGGCTGGACAATCTAGGAATGGACTCGGCCATGGATTGGCTCTTTCCTCCTTCCCTCCGCTGTATCTGGTAATGGGAAGGTTTTAAATAGTGCTGTGTAATCCACATGACTGAAGTGGCAGAATGTGTCTTACAAGGACATCAGGTTGCAGGCAATTATCCCAAGAAAATGGATTTAATTGTTGTTCATATTTGTTGCAGTAAAAATGGAGCAGTGAAAATATCAATGCTATCTATGCATCAGGAGTTGTCTATGCATTTCTAAGGCTCTGAGTGAGCATCTCTGATACTTTTGATGCCTGTCACAAATCTCGTGTGCCCCTCACATAGACAACATCCAGCCGAGATGTGAGGAAGCTGCAGAGGGAAGCCTTGCAGAAAACCCTTGTGCAGACAGATTTTGGACAACGGAATCAGAAGGATTATTCCAGAGACTTGGCATCGGGACTCTCAGTGTGGGGGAATTCAGTAAAAATCAGGAGCTTGTCTGGCTCCCAACCTCCAATGGCTAGCTGCCTTGTACATAAGAGGCTCCTGATTAAGATGTGGGAATGAGTGAAATAACCAATAATCAATAATCTAGACTCCTGGCTTAATGCTAGATTCAAAGGAATCCAGAAGTAGGAAGATGGAAAAAAAAAATAGATGCAAATGAAATCCGAGATGGCCTTAAATGTAACACTTGAGTTGCCTTGGGCTAAGTATGAAGAAAGCCAGATATTGTCTCCACATTATTTTATCTTTTTGAGACAGGGTCTTGCTCTGTCATTTAGGCTGGAGTGCAATGATGTGATCATAGCTCATTCACTGTAGCCTTGACCTCCCAGCTCAAGCGCTCCTCCTGCCTCAGCCTCCCCAGAAGCTGGAACTACGGAAGCATGCCATCATGCCCAGCTAATTTTTTTATTTTTTATTTTTGTAGAGACTGGGTCTCACTTTGCTGCCCAGTCTAGTCTTGAACTCCTGCCATCCTCCTGCCTTGGCCTCTGGTATCAATGAGTCCTCTTGTACAAGACTTGCCTTGAACCAAACTGTTTGCTGCAAGGTTGACACCTGCCAGTTGAGAACCTTCTTGGAGATGTCTGGCAAGTTTTCCAAACAGTAAGCTCTTTGCTCTTTAAGAGCAACAACACCTTTGCATTAACGGTCTCAGTCCCTCACCTTCACCCCATTCACGGGCTGAGTGCAAAAGTCCTGGCACAAAATAGCAATAACCGGAGGTCATTCCTAGCCTTTGGCTATTCCAGCCACTCTCTGTATTTTTAATGTGTTGGTTTTTCCTAGACTAGAATGGACTCAATGAGATTTTCTTCATCTGCCATGCTACTCTCTCTCCCCTACAACCAACCCACCTTTGTGACCTTCAAAGCCCCACTGCACTGTGACCCTGCCCTAAGAAGTTTTCCCTGGCTGGCAATCGAGTGAACTGAATAAAGCACATGCTCTGATATCAGAGGGACGAGGCTGGAACCTTCAGCACCTGCTTACTGGCCGCGTGACCTGTTCCTTTCATTATTATTCTCATTGTCTTTTATCTCCCCTTGCTCTGTAGTTCTCCAGCCTCAAGAGCCTGCCCTTTGGCATGGCTTACAAGGTCCTTCACTTATATTTTCATGTGTCCAGCTGAGTGAGAAAAGAGCCACAGAAGGGTTAGAAGCAGAGTGATGTGATCCCGTCTACTCTTTTTTTTTTGAGATGGAATCTCACTCTGTCGCCCAGGCTGGAGTGCAGTGGTGCAATCTCAGCTCACTGCAACCTCCGCATCCTGGGTTTAAGTGATTCTCCCGCCTCAACCTCCCAAGTAGCTGGGATTACAGGTGTGTGCCACCATGCCCAGCTAATTTTTATATTTTTAGTAGAGATGGGGTTTCGCCATGTTAGTCAGGCCAGCCTCAAATTCCTGGCCTCAAGTGATCCGCCTGCCTTGGCCTCCCAAAGTGCCAGGATTACAGGCATGAGCCACCACACCTAGCCCCGTCTACCTTTTAACAGATTCACTCTGGCTACTGTATAGGTAATGAGGTGGTGGCAGGGCAGGAGCAGGAACAGGAAATCCAGTTTCCAGGCCAGGGCAGAAGGTACATGCAGGCTAGACGTCACGCAGGTTGAATTATCAACATATATTGAAGGTTGAGCTGAGTGGTATTGTGATGGATTCAGTGTGAGGTGTCAGAGAAGAATGAGTTGAGGATGAATCATATTTCTGGATGGAGGACCTGAAAGGACAGGGCTTAAATTTCCTAGAACATTTTAAGATAGCAAAGACTTTAGGAGAGAAAGTTTGGGGTGGGAGTTCCACTCTAGACATGTCAGCTTTGAAATGGCCTCTAGACATCAAAGCAGAGATGTAGAGAGCATTTAAATGTGGAGACTAGAAGATCACCAAGAGAGTGCATGCAGATGGAGAGGAGGCCCACAGACCGAGCCCCAGGGTATTCTAACATTTAGTGGCAGAGAGATGAGAGAGATTCAACAAAACGAAGTAACATCTTAGAAGTACTAGCCACGGACTTAGAAGGAAAACTTATAGAAGAGAAAAATCATGCCTCCAAGCCAGGTTGAGAAAGTCAAGAAGGGGAATGCAATATTAACTGGTCCGTGCTTTTGAGAATGGATCACTAAATTTTGCAGTGCAAAAGGCATTGGATATCTCACAGGGTGGGGACAAAAGTGTGACCATAGAGATCCCTGAGAGACTGGGAGGAGAGAAAGGGGAGGCGATGAATACTGAGATCACTTTCCATGTGTTTCATTGTAAAGGGGTGTAGAGAAATTGGCCAATGAGAAAAGGAGCATTGAAACCAAGGGAGGTTTTCTGGTGCACGTTTATTAAGAGACGTTTCTGCTTATTTTAAGGAATGAAGGAAGCACAGTGCTGAGACATGCAGAAGACAAACCCCCTGGGGTACTGTGCTGGAGAAGACAGGAGGCATAGATGCCTGTGCGCACATGGAGACCTGGTCTCTGAGGGTCTTGGGGACAGGGAGGCAGAGTCTTGGGGCTCAGAGGAGTGTGACGGGTGGATGTGTTGATGGGATATGTGGCAATTATGAGTGTTTGTTTCTTAGTGAAATAGGAAACAAGGTCAAGAGCTAGAAACAGATGCAGTAGATAAGGGGTAAATGGCTAGAGAAGGGGAGGAGGTGTGAAGTCGTCATCTCAGACAGTGGATAATGGGCAGACTTAGGGAATAATACAGGCTTGATAGGCAGAACCAAAGACTCATGACTCATCTGTGGTTTTGCATTTAAAATAAAAACGGAACATTGAGTGGTGTGTGTGTGTGTGTGTGTGTGTGTGTGTGTGTGTGTGTGTGTGTACATATTTACCTGCCTGGGTGCAGGAAGAAATAAGTGGGAGGTTGGATTTCTGCTGCTTAGACCTTGCCATATTAATGGCATCAACAGAGGTGAGAGACAGCTGAGAGTGTCTTCGTGGGACTGACCCTAATATTACATGATGGAGTCTAAACTAGATAAGGAAGGCAGTGAGGATGCAAAGGGGACTGAGAGCTGAAAAGGGTGAGAAGAATGTAGGTCATGATGAAATTGATGAATTGCAGTTGGGGGAGCTGGAAAAGGAGTAGGTGTAGTCTGGAGAGAGGGACACTGGACATCCAGCTCCAATGGCGATGCAGTGAGGAGCAGTGATTCATGATCTTAGCTACCCAATGAAGTAAACCGGGGAGTTTTAAAATGCTGATGCCCAGCTCATATCCCAATAGACTGTGCTCTAATAGATCTGGGGCACGGCATGCAGAGTGGAATTTTCTAAAGCTCCCCAAGGTTGAGAATCCATAGTCTAGAATATGACCCATGGGACTAAGTGACTGAGACAGGGAAAAATAACAATATCTTTGGAGGAGAGGAGGTCACAAAACTGAGAACTCGGGATATTGAAAAGATCATTCAAAAAGACGCAGAAATCACCAAGAATATAGCAGGAGTTATATGAAGAAAGTGCAGGGAGTTGGCTGCAATCCCCTTCACGTATAAGGGGAGGGACCAGAGCATCTGTGGATGCCAACAGGTGGAGTAGTGGCTGGTCTTGCTCTGAGATACAAACTTCAAAGTGAGAGACGGGTGCAGTTAGGGAGAAGGGAGGAACGCCCTAGCTAAGTGGCACAGCCAGTGTCTCTAAGTCCTTTTTAAGTATGGCAAGAAATGATTATCATCACAATTATATATAAAATGTTGTCAATATTACCCAAACCCTAAATGTGGTCACTGAAATCACATTTCCCTCTAGAGGAGCAATCACTTTAATAATCATTCTGCACAGACTCTCCCAGCTGGCTTTGCGAGTTGGCCGCAAACAGATTCTCCGAGAGCTCTAATGGACTGAGTGCCCACTCCACTCAGCAACAGTTGGCCTTTTGCACCCTACCCTCCACACCAGATGCAGGTAATGGTCAACAGCCTGACACTGCTGTCAGCAGCATCCCCTTCATACTCAGAGAGGAGTTCTGGTCACTTTGGAGACCCCACAGCTCCTTTTCCAAACTCATTTGCTCTCAAAAAGGCAAGAAAAAGTCACCCAAAGAGGGGAAACCAGCACTTTTCACCTGCATCCCTCCACCAGGGTCCACTCTTTTGCATTAAATCTCAATGACGCACTAGGAAAATGTGCCCCTTTATGTGCTTCTGTAAATCCCTCATTCATTTCAATGCTATATATATATATAATCACAGAAGGAGCTTAAAAAAGTTAATCTACCTGAGCTGTATTTTATCTTTTAAAAGATAATGCCTTCTTACCAGACACTTGGTAGGGCAGGCCTTGCATGCAAAATATACCCATGCCTCGGTGCATGAGTGCCCAGGTGGCAGGATATGGTTGTTTAATTTCAAGAGGCCAATTGTCAGTCATCCTGGGGACCTTTCAGACACCTCATAGGCTTGCCAATCACAGCATATGACTTGTTCTGTCTACTCTTCCTTTTCTCCCTCAGGAAGTGGGTTCCCATTGTTTCAGGATTATTTTTTAAAATTGACTGGAACGTAAGTCATCTGTGGAGGTATCCTCTAAGGAATAAAGAAAAAATTATATATATATAAAAAATATGTATATAATTATTATATACCTATATTATATATAATTTTATATATCATATGTATATATCACATATAATTTTATATATCATATGTATATATCACATATAATTTTATATATCATATGTATATATCACATATAATTTTATATATCATATGTATATATCACATATAATTTTATATATCATATGTATATATCACATATAATTTTATATATCATATGTATATATCACATATAATTTTATATATCATATGTATATATCACATATAATTTTATATATCATATGTATATATCACATATAATTTTATATATATGTATATATCACATATAATTTTATATATCATATGTATATATCACATATAATTTATATATCATATGTATATATCACATATAATTTATATATCATATGTATATATCACATATGATTTTATATATCATATGTATATATCATATATGATTTTATATATCATATGTATATATCATATATGATTTTATATATCATATGTATATATCATATATGATTTTATATATCATATGTATATATCATATATGATTTTATATATCATATGTATATATCATATATAATTTTATATATCATATGTATATATCATATATAATTTTATATATCATATGTATATATTATATATAATTTTATATATCATATGTATATATCATATATAATTATATATTATATAATTTTATGTATGTATTATATATAACACACATGCATAATATATAATACATATATTTTATATGTAATTATTATATATGTATAATTATGTTATATAATATAAAATTATATAATTATGTAGCTATATATGTATAAATATATAATATATATTTTTATATATTTTATATATAAATTTACATATTTTATATATAAATTTATATATATAATAGATAAATGATATATAATTATATAATATATAATGTACTAGATATAAATTATATCAATATATAATAGATAGATATATATGATGTATTATAATGTACAATGTACTAGATATAAATTATATATAAATTAGATATAATTATATATTAGATATAATATTAGATATAATATATATTAGATATAAATTTTATCTAATATATATTATATATATAAGTAATTTGCTTGTTTCCTAGAGGAATAAATGTTCACTTCTCTTATACACTTTTTCATTCTCTCAACATCTAATGCTGGGGTGCTGAGCATGTGCCAGGCATGGCTGAGACCTTTCCACACGGCTGTCTCATAGGTAGAAACTGTCACTGGTGTTCCAGTTTACAGAGCAAGACATGGATGGAGCTTGGAGCCACCCTGAGCTCTTAGGGGTGCCCTCTTCTTCCGGCCACAAACATTCTCAGCCCATACCCTCTTACCCAATACAACAGAAGACACTGCTAAAGATGATGCATCTTAAATATTGTAACATAAAACAGTTAAACATGCCTGCAGGTGTACATTTATCAACCTTTAAGAAAAAAACAAAACAAAACAAAACAAAACAAAAAGATAAACCCTTTGCCCTCTGCTCTGGGCCTCGCATGCGCCACACCCATGAAGCCACCTCTAGTTTGTTTAGCCTGGCGAGAGAACATGAAGAGAATTTGAAGCAGCAGGCAGGTATAGCCATCAGCTGGAATTTTGACTTATTTTTCCCTCAGTGCTTTATTGCTGTTTCACAGAAAAAAAAATTTGAAGAAAGTTTTAGTACCTTGCCTTGTTTGAATCTTTCCAAAAATTCAACCTTTATCTATAGAAACAACAGCCTTCTTATTTGCACTCAAATGTCATTGTTTTATGTAATATTTAATTGCAGGCTGTAATTACGCTAGCAAGTATGACTGGCATAAGCAGGTTTGGGAACAAATATAACCCACTCTTGGGAAGCACACGACTGCACAGCGTGGACAGTGCTGGGGGGCCCCGCGCTCGGGTGCAAGGTGTGAGTGGGCTCAGGGAAGTGATGGCACAGAAGCTGCAGGGCCCATCCATGGCGAGTGTGGTGGCCACTCTGGAGTCTGTGCCGTGGGCCAGTGGAGAAAGCTGCAGGGCTGCTTCTTGTGTGACTGACCAGGAGAAGCCACGCAGGAGCGCATCTTGAGATGTTTTTCACTGGTGTTAATCTGAGCCCAGCATGAAGTGATAAGGTCCCAGTACAGCAGGTGGGCCATTGTAAAAGGCTGCTTGGAGCATGCGGCTTTCCTGCTCCAAACACGTAGCCCACACTCCTCAGTGCCTACGGGCCCTCCAGGATCCTGCCTGCTTGTCTCCTCCTACAGCCTCCTCTTAATGCTCCTCACGCTGCCCACTGGGCGCCAGCCTCCCTGGGGTCCCATAGTTACAGACACACCTGCTATCTGCTGCCTCCAGGGCTTTGCCTAAACTAGAGGAATCCAGTCCCACTTGCCAATGGAAACCTCTTCCTCTCTCCAGATGATACTCATCCTTCAGCCCTCGGCTTCCTCTGACCCCACAACCTACAGTGGAGTTTCCTCGTGGACCCTACAGCCTTCTGCCCCCAAATGTCACCCTCTTGCAAGCAGTGTGACTGCATGTCACTTCACCATCCTGTCCTCTGATTCGTGAGTAGCTCATTAAGTGCAGGGCTGGGCCTGTTCAGGGTGCCCGGCACACACAAGACCCTTGAAAGGGTGTGTGATCCTTGAAAGCGTGAGAAGCACTGGGCGAGGGACAAATGAGCAGATTTAAGAAACACAAGTCAGGAGCCCACACCCTATACTCCTGGACCCCGGCAGCCGAGCACGTGTGTGGCCAGTGCAGTGAATCCGTGAATGCAGAAATGACAGCATCACAGAAGGAGGCTCTGGTCCATCCTCAGAGCGGCTCCACCAAGGCTTGTGGGTGAGGAGCTCCAGGTGGAAAGTGAGAGGCGAGCTGTGTTTTTACTGAAGAGCAGGAGCCTCCAAGGATCCGCCGCACTGTGAAGAGGTCAGGTTCCAATCAGTGCTGTGTTTAGGAATCTCGGGAGCATGTTGGAAGGGTCAGAGCCCTGGGCTTCTCAGCAGGGAAAACACTGAACTCTCAGAACATCTGCTCCAAGGAAACTCGAAAGGCAGACACTGCGATCCCCAGCAAGAAACCGGTGTTCTTGCCGTGCTGATGGGGGACAAGGCTGGAGCCCCCTCGGACAGGCAGCCTCACTGGTAGGAGCAGGGGCCGCCAGGCTCCCAGGCCTTTCCCCCGCCTGTTGCACTGACTCCCTGTGCTCATCAGTTCAGTTTTAACCAAAAGGCCTGGAGGCTTCCCAAACCCTACCCTAGGAAATGATAATCATTACTATTATATTAATAGCAACCTGCAGTATTCCTTGAGCTCTTATTGATGCCATTGTTCTAAGTGCTTTGAACAAATGATCTCAGCAGTAGGTTGAATGCTGCTCCCTCCCCCAGCCAAGAAAAGGTCTGTTCACATCCCAGCACCTGTGAATGTGACCTTATGTGGGAGAGGGTCTCTGCAGATGAAGTTAAGGGTCTGGCGATGTCATCATCGTGGATGACCTGGGTGGTCCCTACATCCAATGACAAATGTCCTTTACAAGATGAGAGAGAAGGAGACATCAACACACAGAGGAGGCGGTAATGTGAAGGCAGAGGCAGAGATGGGAGGGGGTGACTATAGCCAAGGATCTCCAGAAGCCACTAGAAGCTAGGAAAGGTGAGGAAAGCCCCTCTCCCAGAGCCTCAGGAATGAGCGTGGCCCCACCGACACCTTGACTTTGGACTTCTGGCCCCCAGAACTGTGGGAGAGTGAGTTTCTGTTGCACTAAGCCACCAAATTTGTTGTAATTTGTTACAGCAGACACAGGAAACAGTTACAATCTAACATAGCTATTTCCACAGGCATCACTAAGAAACAGCATCGGCCAAACACCTTGCAGTCATGCCATTTATTTCCAAACACCTAAATGCTGCTTTTTCAAAAGCTGATCACTTGTCAAACTTATATATCTTAAAGTATGAGAACTAAATGTTTTAAAAGAATGAGAATTTCAAATTGTGTTTACAGTGAAGTAAGTGTAAGGTTCTTTATAAAGCTGGGGCCCTCAACCCCAGGGCCACGGATGGGTACTGGGCTGCACAGCAGGAGGTGAGTGGCAGGCAGGTGGGCCATGCTTCATCTGTGTTTACGGCCACTCCCCATGGCTCACATTCCCACCTGAACTCCACCTTCTGTCAGAACGACAGCAGCACTAGATTCTCATAGGAGCATGAACTACAGTGCGAACTATACATGCGAGGGATCTAGGTTGCACACTCCCTGTGAGAATCTAATGCCTGACAATCTGTTACCGTCTCCAATCGCCCCCAGCTAAGACCATCTAGTTAAAGGACAACAAGCTCAGGGCTCCCACTGATTCTACATAATGGCGAGCTGTGTAGATTTCTTGATATATTACAATATAATAATAGAAATAAAGTGTACAATACATGTAATGCGCTTGAATCATCCCAAACCATCCCCCTGCCCTGGTCCACGGAAAAACAACAAAAAAATTGTCTTCCAAGAAACCAGTCCCTGGTGCCAAAAAGGTCGGGGACTGCTGTTGTAAAGTACAAACATTTTATAGAGAACAAGAAAAAGCAGCCAAAGCGGCCTGAGTTTTGCCGTGTGCGCTGGTTGAAGGAGCACGTCTGTGCAGTTTTGCCTTTGGCTTCCTGATAGCAGGTGTCCCGGAGCGTCTTTTTACTCCATGCAAG